>NC_084488.1:82815448-84065448 GCF_030035675.1 Rhineura floridana
GTTTCTATTAGTAATTTATTTTGAGAAGACACAGGCATATCAAATACATGACTTTGTCACATTATATGTAGTGGGCTATATATCTCTTACTGACAAAACACTGTACATTTAGAATGTTTTCTTCCTATAAAAACTGAGTTTCATTTGCTGAATTTGCTATACTCATGCTGAGTGGGTTGGCTACCTACTACCAGCTTTATTGCTCTAGCAAGGAATGAAAGCCTGTAGTTTGCAAGTTTTCTGTATGGCCTTATAGGGATGGGGAATCTGCAGCCCTCCAGTTGCTGTTGGACTTCGCCTCTCATCAGCCCTAGCTAGCATGGCTAATAGTCAGGGATAACTACACGCAGACCTTTGGCTCTTGATGACCTCTTTTAGTGGGCTGGGACTTGTATACCTGACCTTTATTCATATGGATTGTGTTTGTTTTAATTTGTTTTTTAATATTTTTTAAAATATGTTTTTAGGCTTTATGGATTCTGTTGTTTTTAATTGGTTATATAAGTCGATGTGGGTCACCTGGTGAGATAAGCGACATCATCATCATCATTATTGTCATCATCATAGCAGTTGTAGTCCAAAAACATCTGGAAGACCACAGGTTCCTTGTTTCTGTTGTGAGGCATACATCATCCTCTTATCTCCTTATGCAATGGGCCAGAGTATGGATACTTGTGGGGTGGGGAGAACAATCAAACACCGACAGGTTTAGGCTAGCAGAAAAAACATAAGAAACAATAAGCTGTGATTTCTATAACCTTTGTAGTCATGGTGCCACAGTGTGGGAGACATAGACACTAGGGAACTTAAAGATGAAATGTATACTCATCATTATCCAGAAAGAACCAGGAAAGGGAGTGGGTTTGCAAATGTGTGTGATGGGGGGTGGAAAGCACGTATGGCTATGCCTAATACTGAGTGAAACTGCTAATCATCATGCTAGGCTAGTTCTGTCTGTTCTGATTGTCTGCAGCTTTCTGATGCCTCAGGTAGTGGTCTCTCCATGAACTTTGCTTGGAGCTTCCTGGAAGAAAGATGGGATATAAATGTCAGAAATAAGCAGAAGTAGATATGCAAAGCAATTTCTTATTGTTTCTGCTCGTTAGGACCATTGATGGAAGCCCTTCTTTGAGACGTATGACTGTGATGAGGGAAAAGGGAAGGCGGCAAGCAATTAGAGGTCCAGCCTTTATGTTCAACGAGAGGGGCACAAGCCTTACGGCGGAGGAAGAGCGCTTTCTGGATGCCGCAGAGTATGGGAACATCCCTGTGGTGCGCAAAATGTTGGAAGAATCACAAACCTTGAATGTCAACTGTGTCGACTACATGGGCCAAAATGCCTTGCAGCTTGCAGTGGGGAATGAACATCTGGAGGTGACGGAACTTCTGTTAAAGAAAGAGAATCTGGCACGGATTGGAGATGCCCTGCTGCTTGCAATTAGCAAAGGGTACGTCCGGATTGTGGAAGCAATCTTGAATCATCCCGGGTTTGCAGCTAGCAAGCGCCTGACTCTGAGTCCCTGTGAGCAGGAACTCCAGGATGATGACTTTTATTCTTACGATGAAGACGGCACCCGCTTCTCCCCGGACATCACGCCCATCATTTTAGCAGCCCATTGTCAGAAGTATGAGGTGGTGCACATGTTGTTAATGAAAGGGGCACGGATAGAGAGACCTCATGATTATTTTTGCAAATGCAGTGATTGTACTGAGAAACAAAAGCATGATTCTTTTAGTCATTCCAGGTCAAGGATAAATGCATACAAGGGATTGGCAAGTCCTGCCTACCTATCCCTGTCTAGTGAAGACCCAGTTCTCACGGCTCTAGAACTCAGCAATGAGCTTGCCAAACTGGCTAATATTGAAAAAGAATTCAAGGTAAGACTTCACTTCTCAAGTCTTCTCTGTCTGCTGCATTGGCTTCAGCAGATTCAAACACTTCACATTTATTTTCCCGTAACTTATCTATTCCTGTTAATACTGCTGTTGTAATGCCTGGATATTTTAAAGCGCCATTTTACTTTAAATGAAAATACTTAAGGACTTCAGTAAGTGAGGGTGTAATCAGACAAATGCATTACTCTCCCTGTAATAGATGACAACAGGCTTGTTCACTGAAATGGAAAATAATTGTTTTTATTGAAGTGCACTCAATTGAAATAATGTCATCTGAGCCACCAGAAAAAATCATACTGATTTCGAGCAGTAGGTCCTAAATGAGTATTCTTGTTTCTGTTCATACCTCATGAATACTGTTGTTTACAAGTTATGGAAGCTACATACGTTTATCATTTCCTTCTCAGAAGAACACTGTGCTCATTCGTCTCCCAGAAATGTACTAGGGTGCCATGGGCCAGCTGTTAAAATCTGGTCTTACCCTTTTTGCCATTTTTCATTTATACCCATTTATAGTGTCATAGTGTGTGCATTATTCTCCCCTTTTTCATTAAATAGACTCTGATCAACATTACTCAGTCGGCCCTTTTATGCTGTTCAGGTTTTTTATAATTATAATTATAAGTTACTGAAGAAAGCAGCTCTATCCTGATGTGGGTCTTTCTGTATAAAGAAATTGGTTCAGAGGATGCAGGTTGTAAACAAAATCAGTTCTACAAATGGCAATTTTATCCAGCTGTAGCAAACATTTTAATGGTGTCTTTCTGGGTCACTGCTGGATTCCACTTTAATTAACTTTTCCCTAAATTATTGCAAAATGGCAAAAGACACATTAATATGAGAAACCTGTTCCGAGCTGAGAGAGTTGTAAAGAGAGATAAATGTGGGTGCGTGCAGGTGGGTGGATGGTATGGGTTGACAGTGATGGTATATGTGGGTGTGTTACAACACCGCAGCAAGGGATCATTGCAATGCCAAACATAATTATTCAGCCACAAGAGTGGCTATTTCATTTCATTTCATTTTATTAAATTTATATACCGCCCATAGCCGAAACTCCCATGGCGGTTCACAACAATCAGCATAAAATACAATAAAACACATATTTAAAACAGTTTTTTAAAAAGCTTAAAATTTAAATTTAAAACATAAACATTTTTACACATTTTTACACACACTATATACTATAGCCAGCATGGATTTTTCACATTCTGTCATGTTAAATTGAGAATACCCCCATGCCATTCTGCTACTTCTTATAAGCACATTTCAAAAACGAAACCTTACAGAACTTACAGTCCTGAACGCAGAGACACTTGATACACAAAACACTCAGAGAATCTAGAGTTCAAAGTCTAAAACAAGAAGAAAGAAATCCAGACCCTTGTTGGACTTTTTTCTGTCAGTGGTCTCATAATTTGTAGAAATTAATTAAAATCACCCATGTTTACAGAGTACCTGTAATCCTATTACTGACCTTGCCCCATACTCTGACCTTCATCTTCTGCAGTTTAAAAGTTTTAAAAATGCCTGGCTGATTTTTAATTAATTTAAGAAAATTAACATTGGAATCTGTGATAAGCGCAGGCATACCCAGTAAGAACCAACTGTCTGTGTTTTAAAAGCCAGACTCACAGCTGTTTGGCTTAGCTAATCGGGGCCACACTCACCCAGACATCTATTCCATTTTAAACAGTTTTAGCTTCACCCAAAGAATCCTGGGAAGTGAGATTTGTGAAGGATGCTGAGAGTTGTTAGTAGACTCCTATTCCCGTGACAGAGCGCCAGTGGCCAAAGTGGTTTAACAGTCAGCCCTGCTTCCCAGAGATTTCTGTGGATTGTAGCTCTGTGAGGCAAATAGGGTGTCTCCTAGCAACTCTCAGCATCCTTCAGAAACTACACTTCCCAGGATTCTTTGGAGGAAGCCATGACTGTTTAAACTGGAATAAATATCTGGTGTGGATGTAGACAGGAACAGCTTTGGTTTAAATCTGGGTGGGAGACTACATGTGTTAGCTGTAGAATAAAAAGGTGGTGGAAACATCCCAAAATAACTGTTCACAATGTTTTCCTTTTGGAAAGAAAGGAAAGGAAAGGGGCTTTCTCACTGCCCAGTGCCCACCCACTTAATTTCCTCCCCTCCCTCCCCCTCCCCCTACTCCTCGCCCCTCTCCTTCCTCCCCCTCTCCTTCCTCCCCCTCTCCTTCCTCCCCCTCTCCTCCTCCCTCAGGTCAGTTTCACCTACCCTAAGCATGATTGCACACGAGTAAATCCTATTGAACTCAATAAGCATGCAAATGATCAAACCTGCCCTGCCATCCCCTTCCTCTTTCCTCTCCCACTTCCTACTCCCTTCCCTCCTCTCCCCTCTCCTCCCTTCTTCCTCCTCCCCTCCCCTACTGCCCCATGCTCAGTTTCACCTTTCCTAAGCATGATTGCATGGAAGTTAATCCCATTGAATTTAGTAAGCATACAAATAATCAAAAACCTGTCCTTCCCCTTCCTCTTGTTCTCCCCTCCCTCCCCTCTCCCTCCTCCACTGCCCACTCCAGCCCTCCCTCCCTCTTCCTGGTCAGTTTTACTTATCCTAAGCATGATTGCAGGCGAATAAATCCCATTGAACTCATTAAGCATGCAAATGATCAATCCATTCTCAGAAAGCCTATACAGGATCCCATTTCTTACTCCCAGATTAAAAAGCAGAGAAATTCACTAACAGGCAAAACAACCCATGTGGTTTAAGAACGTGCCTATAGCCAACAGATAATTCTACCAAACTTTAAAAAGCAGGGAAATTGGGCATCTATAGTGAATGCACCAGGGGAGCAGGAGATTTGATTTGGATTCCTGCATTGAGCAGGGGGTTGGACTCGATGGCCTTATGGGCCCCTTCCAACTCTACTATTCTATGATTCTATGAGACCTGACCTGCTCTCTGAGATATTGTACTGTACTACAAATTTGTAAAAATGCAAACACAATTTGGGTTGGTCTTTCATAGTCCAATCCACTTCCTGTGTATTTTGGAAGAATTTGGTAACATGTGCCTCTGAGCATATGGTGAGTTGTGGCAACACCTGCAATCAGGACTGCATCTCCAAAGATGGAGAATTACATTTTTTATATATTTGTTGGTGGTGTTCTTACTTTGCTTCTTTCCTGTATTACTACTGTTTCTATGTAGAAAATTATATTTCACTTATGTATCCTAGAAATCTGTGTCAATTTTATTTTTATTAATTTCATAGCCTTTTTATTAGTCAGTGTTATATGATGGTGAAGACAGCCTTTTGTGTTTCAAAGTGGAGGTTATATTCTATTTCTATTTTGGGTGCATTAACAGTTGAAATGCAGCTTTGATGTAAAATTAGACTAATTACAATATGTTGCTACTTAAGCAATGAATCTAGCCATTGGAAACAGCAAACGTGGGTTGCCCAAGATGCATGTGTTGTGTTTCCTATGCTTAAATCACTCCACTTAAGGATGGATGGGCATGGTCAATTAAAAACACAGAGCATACCTAGAAATTTGCTAGAAATATATTTCACTTCCTCCTGTTTTATCTTGTGCAAACTGAGACACTTCTCATGTCCAGTGCAGAATAGTCAGTGCAATTATTCCACAATTGTTTTTGGAATTTTTGTAGTGTAAATTATGGAGTGTTGCTGTACTTCACATATTCACAGAAACAGAAGCAAAAGAAAATAATTTACTATAGGAAACTTCACTAAAATTGCAACGTAAATCAAACATGTTGTTATCTGATCTATATCAACTGTCTTAATATTGTTGCTTCCTCCCTGCTAAAAAAAAGATCAGCACACCCCATGTCTTGTTTCTGTTTTTTGAGCTGATTGCAGGTGTTGCCACCATTCACTATATGCTCAGAGGCACATGTTACCAGATTCTTCAAAGCTACACAGAAAGTGTATTGGACTGTGAAACACTAATCCAAATTGTTTTTGCATTTTGACAGATTTGTAGGGCAGTACAAGTACAAAGAGGTCAGGTCTTCTGCTCCCCTTGTGCATTCACTATAGCTGCCCAATTTCCCTACTTTTTAAAGACTGATAGAAATAGCTGTTGGCTATAGGTACATTCTCAAACCATAAGGATTTTTTTGCCTATTACTGAATGTCTAGTTTAAAATCTACTAAAGCTCTGCTGCAATACAGTTCAGCTCCTTCAGTGGCCCTTCCAATGTAGAGGCTGTGTGATGAAAATTTAAACTTTACCTTTTTACAAGTTATATACAGTATTTTGTATGCGTGGCATTGTGTTTGGAGTCAGATAGTTTGATACTGAATGACTTAATTGTTTTAATAAATTGCACAGTTTTTATTATAATCTCATACCAAAAAATCTGCCTGACCTCTTTGTTGTAATTTAGCCTGCAGTACAGTAATTTAATTTCATTCATTATCTTACAACCATGTGAAGCTTTTGTAGTTTATACATTGTGCTAAGCAAGCCTAAGGTGATCCCTTGTTGTGTAGTGTGAGTGTGCATGAAATAGGGAATTACTTTTTTCTTTGCTGGCTATTTTATGTGTCTGCTCTAGATCCTATAAAACTGGCTTATTAAAGTTACAAAAATACTGTTGGAAGGAAGACTGAAATGCTGAGAAGCTGGATGTGCACAAGAAACTATTTCAAAGCTTGGCTCTGGTATCTCAGATTTTCATAAAGCATGCAGTTAATCAAAGGATGAAGTTGTGGTTTATTGAATGTAACTGTCCATAGGTCATATTATAATAGAACAAATGTTTCTGGCAAAGATGGTCTGGAAGAGATATGGAGCCCAGCAAATAGTAACAGCATATAACTACTAAGGTGTCAGCTTTGGCTTGCACTCAGACACTGCAACATTTATTGAAAAAGTGCTTGACATTATCAAATTAGGCCTGATGATGATTGAATGTCATAGTCATTGAAATACATAGGTCTGGGAAAAAGTTTTGAGACTGACTAGAAAAAGTTAAAACAATCTTTATAAGTAAACATAGGTAATGTCTCCTATGTGTACACTTTGAATTTCCAGGAAAATCTTTGGAAGCTCCCTATTGATTAAAGGCTAAGTAAGGCAATGGTAAACCACCTCTGAATACTGCTTATCATGAAAACCCTGTTCATAGGATCACCATAAGTTGGAAACGACTTGAAGGCAGTCCATTTACATTTTATAGCTGGTGATGGGATCTCCCATCCATTCAAGAAGAAAGAAACGGGTTGTCTTTGACAGCAATAGGCAGAGATTCAAGAGCTGTTCTGTTTGTTCAAGGGTAGAGAATGTGAGCATTAGTATGGGATCGTTTACATCCCCTAATATTAGGCCTACTCTGTTGGCCACTTGTGTATATGTCGGGCAGATTGGTCCTTTCCAGGCTTTGATGCTGTTGCTGTGCTAGCGTTACTGTGCTAAGTAGGGTGGCCGACTGTCAACCCATTTAACTATTGTGCCTTGAAGAACTGTGTTGCAGGCCAGGAAAATCCTGACCTCCTTGGAGGAAGGACTAGTTAAAATAAGTAGATAAAGAATAATAAGGCATTTGTTCTTTTTGTGCTGGATGTGACATCAGTATCTAGCAGGATCTGAATTGTACAAAGTAATTTAACTAAGAACAAGGAAGAGCCTTCAACTGGTATGTCATTTAAAGAGCTCATTGACAAAACATCAGTCTTTTTTATAACTTGCCAATTCTTTCTGGGATGTTTTCTGACAGTTGTGTGTTTATTTGAAGCAAACACTGTCAATCTGGCCACGCACTATAAAATCTTACATATTCTGAAAGGCTCTCATCAGAAAGCTTCAGTCCTTTCTAGTTCAATATGTCTGGGATAGGTATTATTTGCAGATATGAAAATATGACTCAGATGGGCCTACTGAGTAGGGGCAGCCTGAAGAACACAGGGATTCATTGCCTCATAACTAGGGGGGAGGGAATTAAATGTGAAGTGTGCCAGTGGCAACCAGAGATAAGCAGGGTCCAATGTCCATCAGCCAAAGACCAGTGGGAGGAGTGAACTGGAAACAATGGCTTTAGGAAGGACTGTGGCACCCAAGTTGCAGTTTGCCCATCTCTGCCATCTGAAACAGTGCCACTGGTCTGGATCCAACAGCTGTATAGAAAAAGGTTTGACTTCTGTAGCAGAATTGAAAATGGAATTGTCTCCTGCCCATTCAATCCTGTGCCAAGAAGAAAATCAAATACGGGATAATATGTTGCTTATAGGATTTGAGAAACAAATGTCTGTTCAAAGATTTTGGTATGCCAAAAGCTTTTAACAGAACATAGTGACTGACACTGACAGATTTGAAAGCAGAGAGAGAGAGAGCGTCAGTTTTGAAAGCAGCGAGAGCGAGAGAGCGCGCACAATCATGGGTTTTGCTTGGTTGTGTTGGTTTATCTGATTGTCCAGGAGGTTGTTTTCTTCTTCAAAGTCTATGGTTAAAGTGGGGCAAAGAAAGATTTTTCCATTCTATAATGGATCTGGCTTATTGCTTAAATCATGCAACCATTCATTGCCATTTGAGACGGAGCAAATGTGATAGGCTTTTGCCTTCTTGTGCTGCATACCTACAAGTCTGGCAAAGGACTTCCAGGACTCTAAGGCTACATTCATACCATACATTTATTCCACTTTAAACTGTTAGGGCTTCCCACAAAAAATCCTGGGAAGTGCAGTTTGTGAAGGGTGCTGAGAGTTGTCAAGAGACTCGTATTCTCCTCAGAAAGCTACAGTTCTCACAGTGGTTTAACAATCCATCCCTCTTCCCAGGGAACTCTGGGAATTTTAACCCTGTGAGGGGAATAGGGGTCTCCTCTCAGCCCCCTTCACAAACTATACTTCCCCGGATTCTTTGGGGAAAGCAATGACTGTTTAAAGTGGAATAATTGTGGAATAAATACATGATGTGAATGTGGCCTGACAACTGTTGGCAACTACGTATGGGGAAATACTGATTCTATTAAGATTATTGCAACTCTGCAAAACTTGTAATTTAAAAGAACTGTAGCTGTTATCCATTAGATTATCACTTGTCAAGGAGATACAGCTAGCATTATTAGGTCTTTCTTTTATAAAAGCTTTAGTATGATTAGATGGGAAAGAATAACACTGAGGAACCCTTGTGTGATTAAGGAGCAATACCAATAGATTGAATTTTTTTATGGCTTGAACCAGTCCTGATGTTTGAAAAGCCATTTTCAGTACTGTATGCTGATCAAAGAGTTTTACAATGACTTGAAAGCAACAATAAATCTACCAGCTAGAACTGAAGCCTTTTGCTGGAAAAAAAAATCAGAAACAGACATCTCTGTGGGGGATAGAACACTAAATTCCCTTCCCTTTTGCTACAATGAATACATAGGAACATGGGAAGCAGCCTTATGTGAAGTCAAATCATTGGTCTGTCTAGATCTGTATTGTCTACATTAACAGGCAATGCCTGTCCAGGATTTCATTCCCAGCCCTATCTAGAGATGCAAAACAGAAATTCTTACAATGAGCTATGGCCCTTCCCTACTACATGCTGCTTCTGCTGTGAATGTTGAACCACGCTTTCCCACTTACCGAAAAACGTCTGCTATACATTTATATTAGTGCAGATTTAACTCAGTAGCAGGAGTTTAAGAAGCGGCTTTCAAATACCTTTTCAGGCAAAAGAGAAGTGACTGGATTTCTAGATGTACTGCTGCAGTACTACTAACAACAACAACATAATAGAAAATATCAGCATCACTGACAAGCAAACTGCCTTAATTTCAGGAGAGCTCTCTAGGGAGACAATAGGTAGTAATGGCCACCAACTTGGATGGCTTTAAAAGAAGATTAGAAAAATTCATGGAGGATAAGGCTATTAATGGCTTCTAGCCATGATAGCTGTGCTCTGCCACCATAGTCAGATGCAGTATGCTTCTGAAAAACAGTTGCTGGAAGCTGCCGGAGGGGAGAGTGCTCTTGCACTAAGGTCCTCGTTGCGGGTTTCCCATGGGCATCTCATTGGCCACAGTGAGAACATTATGCTGGACTAGATGGGCCACTGGTCTGATCCAGCAGCCTCTTCTTAAGGTCATATGCAGCTAGTTGTCATAACTGTGTATGTATTTTCAGAGCAAGTTTAAAATGTGTTGGCCACTTTAGAGATCGTATAATTCGCACTCTTAGCTTTGTATAATTGCTTAGTTGAGATTTGATGCTAAGCGCTATTGGGGAACATATGAGAGCCCAGCAGCCATGTTGAAATAGAAACCAAAGTGCTTCCCCCAGTGGAGATCACTTCTCCTTTATAGAATTTGACCTCTCAGTCTTGATCTCCCTTTAACTCAGGGGTGGGAAACCCTTTTCATCTTGAGGGCTGCATTACCTTGGTGGAAAGATGTTGGGGAACCATATTCTAGCAGTGGATGAGGTCAGATGCCAAAGTAGGTGGGGACAGATAGGCACGCAATCACACCCCCATAATACACAAACACAGACTCCATCTGCAGTATACATTTAAAGCAGTATCATACCACTTTAAACAGTCATGGCTTTCCCCAAAGAATCCTGGTAATGATAGTTTGTTACGGACGTTGAGAGTTGTTGGGAGACCCCTATGCCCCTTACAGAGCTACAATTCCCAGCGGGGTTTAACAGTCAATTCCTCTTCCCAGGGAATTCTGGGGATTATAGCTCTGTGAGGGGAATAGGGGTCTCCTAACAAACCTCAGCACCCTTAACAAACTGCTATTCCCAGGATTCTTTGGGGGAAGCCATAAGTGATAGTTATGGTGGTTTGATACTTCTTTAAATGCCTTAGTCTCTCTCACATTCATGGTTAACACATGTGGCAGTAAAGAAAAAGTAATGTGGAAGGATACTGCTATGGTTCTTCATGGATGAAACTTGAGTGCGTGTGATTTGTGTGTGTGTGTGTGTGTGTTAAGGAAAAAGGCTTCTCTGCTTTTGTGATGGAAAAATAGTTCTATGGGTATTTGTGTAAGAGGTAGCTGGGAGGATGCAAAAAACAGTGTTTTAGTCTCATAATTTAATCACAAAATTTTATCATAAATGTCATGTTTTCCCCCCTGAACGCTTTAGTTTCTGCAGTCAGTTAATTAGAGCCACTTCATATGACTACCTGATAGGGATGGGTGAGAATTTTGATACAGTTCGCATTTTAAGCAGAATTTATCAAATTTGCACTTTCCCAATCAGTATGAGAACTGAAACACAGCCATCCTTAGAAGTTCGCATTTATTAGAATTTTGTGATGCAGTTCACCAACTAAACAATATTTACAAAAATACATATATAAGGGGAACGTGTGCATAAAAATGAATATAGTGAAAATAACATGCAAAACTGCACTAGATAACGAGAAGTGGCTTGTAAAAAATGTGTACCTTTGTTGAAACCACTTACAAAAATGTGTTTATTAGGAGAAATTCGCACTAAAATGTTGGAGAATTTTCATGATTTTTTTTTAAAAAAATGCAAATTGCTGCAGAAATTGGGAGAACTGAATTTAAGATTGGAAAAATGAGAAATTGAGAGAACTGAAATTGACAGATCTTTCCATCTCTGCTACCTAACAAGTTGAGAAAGTTGGCTGGATGAAGTTGAATGTGCCACTTTACATGGACTGAGGTTGCAAATTACTGATCTGCTGTTGCTTGATCTATATTTGCCAGATTTGTGTGGGTTGAGCTAATATTGGTGATTTACAGAAGAATCCTATACATGTCCACTCTGAAGAAGTAAGACTCACTGAGTTCAGTGGGACTTACTCCCAGGTAAATGAGTATCAGACTCCAGACTTACACACAAGGTTGTTTCAGACTTTCTGAACTTTTCATGGATATACTTGGCTCACGTTCTTAACAACCCAATTTGATCATATGGCATGTTATATCTATCATATATAATGTTTTAGATGAAGAAAAGTTTGAAAACACAAATCCCCGCAACTAAGAAGACAGAAGACAAATGAAAACAGCTCCTGAATTCAGTTTTCTGTGATTTTTGTACAGGGAGATAGATTGTGATTTTTGAAGTCATATGTGTAGCTGTACCAATACTGGATTACTATGTGAGTTTTATAATGCAGTCCTCCTAAGTAAGTTCAATTGATTTCAGTAGGACTTACTCCCAGGTAAGTGGATATACAATTGCAACTGTAGGTGCTTTCCTAAAGAAAATAAAAGAGGTTGAGGCTATTGGAGCTAGCTGGACATGTTCAGCATTCTAAAATGTGTGTGTGGGATAAGTTTTGACATAGTTCAACATTGCTTTAGCAGGACAACCAGGCTCAGGAAGTACTGTTTAAATTCCCAGTGAGACTAGCACATTAAAGAGTTCCTGAACACAAAGACATTTTTTAAAGGTGACAGACCGCAGTAACAGATTTATAAACTGTGGAATGTATGAGACAGAGATGACTGACATCTGGAGTAACAGAAGGGAAAGGCAAGATAATAAAGTGACTAACTGGCATCCAGCATATAGAATGCTCTATGCATCTTATGTGAGATGCTACTCTTGATTTACTTTGGTCCTCTTGGACCAAAACCAAATATGAGAGCAGCCTTTACACTATACACTCTCCCCATCTGAACCCACCAAGAACCTGTGATCATCATCAGAGGCCCTTCTTAGTGTGCCCCACTCAGAGTTGCAGAAGGTGACAACTTGAGAACAAGCTTGTTCAGCGGTCACTCCCTGTTTATGGAATGCTCTCCCCAAGATAACATGCCTGACACCATCACTGTCGGTTTTTTTTTTTTTTTCAATAATTTTTATTCAAATTTTCATAAAACATACAAGACAAAATCATAAAACATTCAAAGACAAAAAACAAAATCAAAAATAGTTAAACAAAAAGAAAAAAAGAAAAAAAAAAAAACAAAAATAAAAAATAAAGAGTAAAATATTGACTTCCCATTTGTCAAAGATCAAATCAGTTATAAGTCTATAATATATAGCAATCCTGTCTCTTAAGTCATATTATAAAATCACTTTCCTCCAGTAGTTATCTTACTTAATCATCAAATCTCATAAACATTACTTTATTCTTTCCACAAAAAGTCAAAGAGAGAATTCAATTCTTTAAGAAATATATCTATCAATTTTTTTTTTCCAGATAAGCATATCGATTAATCCATCTCATTACTAATTATGATAATCTTATTGTCATAACCATAGTCAAAATAAACATTTCAATTAATCCATCACATCAGAATCTGTTAGGTTCAGTAATTTCAGTAGCCATTGTTCTATTATCTCTATTAGTTCCATTTTCCATCTTCCATCTTCAGTAGTCTTGTTAAGTCCAGTAATTTCAATATCCAATCTTCCATTATCAGTATTCCATAATAATCTTGCTGTCAAAGCCATAGTCATATAGTAAGAGTCTGATGGGAATTACCTCTATCCCAAATATTTTCTTGCCATCCATTCTGAATAGGTTGCTGAAATACTGCTGTAAAATCATATCTCTGTTCTTTTTTTCAAAATACACTGGGTCATCTCTTAAAAGTTTTTCCATTGTCACATGGCTGCAGTTAATTCCATAGATTTTCTCTATATTGGGCTCCATCACATCATTCCAGTCCAGAAGATAATCCATGCCATTGATAACTTTATCTCTAGAATCTTCATTAATTTCTTCAGAGATAACATTGAGTTCCAAACAATAGATTTTATTTCTAAAGTCCATAGACTCCAAATCTTGTTCCTGTTCCACGTTTGTTCCAATCTCCGGGATCTCCTCTCTCACAGGGACCCCTATTCCAGTCTCCAGGGTCTCCTCTCTCACAGGGACCCCTGTTCCAATCTCCGGGGTCTCCTCTCTCACAGGGACCCCTTCCAGGGTCACCTCTCTCACAGGGACCCTTATATCTTTAATCTCCTGCTTCATTTTACTCAATTCAATTTTCGTTATCTCAATCTCATCCATTATTTTCTGAAACATAGTTATTTCCAGATTCTCAGCCACTTTCTTAATTGCCATTTTAAAAGAAAAATATAGGAAAACCACTTCTTATTTCAGCAACAATTGGGTTAATACTCCAGACTTGGTGACATCACAGTATAAACAGAGCAGACAGCCTTATCTCTCCAATAGTTAAGTAAACAAAATGCAGTTCCCAGGATCGAAACAATTAATGGCAATCGTCAAGAAACAGATTCGTCAAAATAAAATAGACCAAAAAGAGAGTAGTCTCAAAACAGTATAATATTTTTCAAAATAAAAATCTGGAATAGAAATCCCTCTTCTGTGTGTATCTTTAGAATGCAAATCCAGGACAGCTTTTTGCAACAAAAACAGAGATAAGCTATTAATTAGTGCGTAGCAGAGAGAAGTTACGGCTCCCCAGTGAGATGTCAAAAACCGATCAATCTGGCAAATCTCTTTTAAACAGCAACAATTTAAGTCAAGTAAAAGAAAAATATAGAAAGAAGGGTGCTTGCCTGTTAATGCGTTCTCTCTTAGAAGATAAGATGAACGTTCGCTTTAACAGATAGAGCTTGCTGTTGAAAATCCGTCCCACCTTCGTCGGCTGGACCTCGTCCCATAAATTAATGAGATCTGGTCGTCCCAACAAAAATAGGCTTTGAGGTTAATCTCTTCGTTTCTCCCTACCCGGGAGAAGTTTAATCAGTCAAAAAAAAAGAAAAAACTGACTGATATATCTGAATAAGCTTCTTTTGAGGCAGGAGCCCGTCTCAAAAGCAGGCACAGGCTAAGTCACCCTTCCCGGAAGTCCCATCACTGTCGGTTTTCAGATGCCAGGCTAAGACATTCTTGTTTACCCAGGCTTTGGGTGGATCAATTAGGATCATAATGCAGTACAATTTCCGGCCTGTTTGTGGTGTTCATCTTTTAGTTGGGTGGGGTAGAGTTAGTCCTTATTACAACATTGCTGAATGAGCACTTTTTGGGGGTAAAACCTGACTTTTATGTATTTGTTGAGTTATTTGTTTAAAATATTTGTCAGCCTTGTGCATTTAATGGATTGCTTTGATACATTTTGTGCAGAAAGCGATGAATAAATGAACATAATAATAATGGGTTGCATTAAATTAACTTTTACTCAAAGTAGTTCCATTAAAATTAATTGCCATGGTGAACTAAGGTTCATTCATTTTAGTGGATCTAGAAGCTCATTGGGTGACCTTGGGCCAGTCACTGCCTCTCAGCCTCATGAAAACTCTATTCATAGGGTCAGAATCGACTTGAGGGCAGTACATTTACATTTATGCTGAGTAAAAGGTAGTTGATTACAATCCAATAATACACCAGTTTGAGGATCTACATAGTGTCATATGTGAACGTGATCTGTATGAACTGGCACTTTACAGTGTACAAGAGGTCTTGAGTAGCTTACAATTTGACACATGGCAGACAAGAGAGGAAGGAATAAACAGGAAAGCAATATGCAGTTGTTTCAGTTGCATGTGTTTAGCCTTAGCAGCTAACAGGCTATGTTACAACAGGGTATTTGAACTAGGGGTTTATTCCAAAGGATTCATGGAACAAGTGGATCTTCAGGAGGGAGCTGAATGAAGTAAGAGCCATTTTTATTCTTCTTGTGAGCCCCTTTCATTGTTGAAAAAAGCGGGGGAAGGTTTTTAAAATAAATTAACTAAATGCCACATTTTAAAAACAGACATTGTCCTGAATATCTTGACAGTATATGCACTGCCAAAAAATCTGTTTTGAAATAATCATTGGATAACCTATAGAATAACCCCTGTCTGCAGGAATAAATTGGGAGCAAATGACACATCTGACTGATACGTGCATGGAGCAAGGCTTAATTTGAGCATGGCTAATTAGGACATGGACCAAAAGCTATTTCAGTACATCATTCACACAGGCAGGGGGAAGACCTGGTTCAGGATCTTGGCAAGGGGATAAGTGAGCTTTATCTGTGATCCTGAACTGGACCAGCCCCCCACTTTCCCTGTTTACACTGGGGGAAAAGCCCCCATTTGTGCCATTAGAGCCTTTCTTTGCAATGCAGATAGCAGGCGTTTCTCGTTCCCCCCCCCCCCATCCAGATCAGAAACACAGTAGGGAGCAATCATAAATTTTGTGAATGGTGTCATATTTAGGCTCTGGGCACACCATTATGGTTTTTCTGGCTGTGTTTTGAAGTGACTGCCCTCTGCTGGCCACACCTCCCTTCCCCACTGCCGACTTCAGACCTTTTGGAACCTACCACAGCAAAGTATTGGGCCAATCACTCTGCCTGTCTGCAGCAAAACATTTCCATTGGCCACACCTGGAAGGCAAACAGGTTGATCTACCAATCAGTTGTGAAATCTGCCTGAAGCTGAATAATAATAGTAAAACCCCTCAAACGAATCCAACCAGGTTTTAGAGTAAAAAGGGGCTGAGTTTGACTAGAATTGTGTGCATCTGTTGTCAGAAAAGAGATGTGGAGATGCACAACAGTAAGTGAGTCTCTACCCTTAATTTGGGCCTTAGAACCACTTGAAATCCTTAGGAGAAGACAAGTGGATGGTGAACATTGAAAAAGATGAAAGCTGTAACAAGAGAGATTGACTACTAGTGTCATTACTGTCACTGAAGTACTCCAGAAGTAGAACATATTGAAAATTGTGTACAGTGTGGCAAAAATAAAGTTAGTGATTTTGGTGTTCTGGATCCTTACTCAGGGAATGTCATTTCACCTGCTTATACTTACCCAGTAATTTTACTTGGGTGTTGCATTTGTCTTTATTGAAACAGGTATATTGGTATCCCTGATTCTATGCATATTTAAGTATCATTTGAATATCATGACAGAAAAACAGGGCAAAAATATGCAATGCAGCCAATAAACTCCTTGACAAAATGTATACATGCTAAATAGATGCAAGTTGTTACATTACTAAATTACTACAGTTATCCACTTGCACTGATGTGAATCAAGAATGATTGTCTGCTTTTTAGAATGACTATCGCAAGCTCTCTATGCAATGCAAAGATTTTGTGGTTGGCGTCCTTGATCTCTGCCGAGACTCAGAAGAGGTAGAAGCCATTCTGAATGGAGATTTGGAGGCTGAGCCGGTTGAAACACAAAGGCACAGAGCTTCACTGAGTCGTGTCAAACTGGCAATTAAGTATGAAGTCAAAAAGGTAAGTAGCTAGCTTACTTAGACAGCATGATTAAACAAACACCATACTAGGTCTGTACTGTAAGTATTTTATAGGTTCTGTCCTCTGCTGGAAGAATTCACTAATTGGCAAATTGATGTCAAAATAAGACAGTAGAGAAATTGGCATTTTAAAACAAAAGTAATAGGGACCATCATACTCAATCCAATTAATGGTCCATGTGTTGGTAACCTTGAGGCAGGATTACTGCAAAGCGCTCTATGTGGGGCTGCCCTTGGCCCTGGTTTGGAAGTTCCAGCTGGTGCAAAATGAAGCAGCCAGATTGCTCATGGGAGCACATGGCTGACAACGTGACACCTCTTTTTTTTTTTTTTACAATAATTTTTATTCAAATTTTCATAAAACATAGAAAACAAAATCATAAAACATTCAAAGACAAAAAACAAAACAAAACAAAAATGATTAAACAAAAAAAAATAAAATGTTGACTTCCCATTTGTCACATATCAAATCAGTTATAGGTCTACAATATATAACAATCCTGTCTCTTAAATCATATTATAAAATCACTTTCCTCCAGTAGTTATCTTAATTAATCATCAAATCTCTTAAACATTACTTTATTCTTTCCACAAAAAGTCAAAGAGAGGTTTCAATTCTTTAAGAAATATATCTATCAATTTTTCTCCAAATAAACATGTCAATTAATCCATCTTGTTAATAATTATAATAATCTTATTGTCATAACCATAGTCCAAATAAACATTTCGATTAATCCATCTCATCAGAATCTGTTAGGTCCAATAATTTCAATAGCCATTATTCCATTATCCCTATTAGTTCCATCTTCCATCTTCAATAGTCCTGTTAAGTCCAGTAATTTCAGTGTCCAATCTTCCATTATCAGTATTCCATAATAATCTTACTGTTGTAGCCATAGTCATATAATAAGAGTCTGATGGGAATTTCCTCTATCCCAAATATTTTCTTGCCATCCATTCTGAATAAGTTGCTGAAATACTGTTGTAAAGTCATATCTGTGTTCTTCTTTTTTACAAAATGCACTGGCTCATCTCTTAAGAGTTTTTCCATTGTCACATGGCTGCAGTTAATTCCATAGATTTTCTCTATATCAAGCTCCATCACATCATTCCAGTCCAGAAGATTATCCAAGCCATTGATAACTTTATCTCTAATATCTTCATTAATTTCTTCAAAGATAACGTTAAATTCCAAACAGTAGATTTTATTTCTAAAATCCATAAACTCCAGATCTTTTTCCAATTCCACATTTGTTCCAATCTCCAGGGCTTGTATCTTCCCTTTATTTTTTCTTTTCTCATCTCTGATCTCATTCTCCTCTCTCACAGGATCCCCTATTTCTTTAAGCTCCTGCGTCATTTTGCTCAGTTCAATTTTCAGCTCCTTACTACCCTGTCGCAGGGTTTATTTCGTTATCTCAATCTCATCCATTATTTTCTGAAACATAGTTACTTCCAGATTCTCAGCCACTTTCTTGATTGCCATTTTTAAAACCACGAAAACAAAGCAAAACAAAAATAAAGAAGAACCACTTCTTATTTCAGCAACAATTGGGTTAATATTCCAGGCTTGATGACATCACAGTATAAACAGAGCAACCTGCCTTATCTCTCTATGTTCAAGAATGCAAAACAAATTTAGTTCCCAGCATCAAAACAGTTAGTGGCGTCGTGAAGAAGCAGATTCGTCAAAATAAAATAGACCAAAAAGAGAATAGTCCCAGACAATATAATATTCCTCGGAATAGAAATCAGGAATAGAAATCCCTCTTCTGTTTATTATCTTTAGAATGCACTTCCAGGACAGCTTTTTGCGACAGAAACAGAGATAAGCTGTTAATTTCGTGAATAACAGAGAAGAGTTATAGCTCACCCAGAAGTTGTCCAAAGCCGATCAATCTGACAAATCTCCTTTTGCTGCAACAATTTAAACCAAGTAAAAAAAATAATAGAAAGAAGGGTGCTTGCCTGTTAGTCTGTTCTCTCTTTAAAGAAAAGATAAACGTATCGCTTATACAGATAGAGCTTGTTCGGAAGTCCGTCCGGCATTGTTGGCTGGACCTTATCTCATAAAGTAATGAAATCCAGTCCTCCCAACAAAAACAGGCTTTTGAGGTTGATCTCTACGTTTCTCCCTGCCCGGGAGAAATTTCATCAGTCAAAAAAAAAAAATGTTCTGACGGATTTATATCTGAATAAGCTTCTTTTGAGGCGGGAGCCCGTCCCAAAAGCAGGCACAAGCGAAGTCACCCTTCCCGGAAGTCAACGTGACACCTCTTTTTAAACATCTGCACTGGCTGCCCATCCGCTACCAAGCCAGGTTCAAGGTCCTTGCGTTAATTTACAAAGCTCTGAACAACTTAGATCCAGGGTATGATAGGAACCATCTGGACCCTTGTTTCCCAGTTCGATCACTGAAATCGTCTGCAGGCTCGACTTCGGTCATCCTCTAAGTTGGTGAAGCTCATTTAACACCAACATGAAATTGAGTTTTCAGTGTCATTGGCCCAGTTCCCTGGAATGCTCTGCCAAAACAGATTCATAGGTGCCTTCTGTTTTAACTTTTAAGTGCCTGCTGAAAACCTTTCTGTTTCGCCAGGCTTATGCAGGCAATTCAGAAGATGCTTCTTTCGCAACTGTTGACCTTTGTTGTTATTGTATTTTTAATGTTTTTTATTCTATGGTTGTTGTTTTTAATGTGTTGTAAACATCTTTGATGTTTTTAACAAAACAGCGGTATACAAATATTTTTATAAATAATAAAATAAATGTATCTTTTATCTATTAAAGCATTTAAGAACAAATTAAAGCAACAGCCATGTCTCGATCCCACTTCAGCATAAGTAAGAAGACTGAGGAAATAATTCTTCTGTAAATAAAACTGACATTAATTATGGTTTTGTTGTTCTTGACTGCACTGCTATTCTACTCTGCCCTAAACCACAGGCATGATCCAGCCGCAGTTAAGCTGTTCCATTGATTTCACTGAAAGAAAACTGAGTACATAGGAACTCTTCCATTTAAATAACTGCCACTTAGAAGTGCTTCATTTTGCCTGGATTGTGTGTACTGTAGTGTCAGTGCAATGCAGATGCAAGGTAGATGTGCACCATAGTACATGCAAAATGGCACTCGCATTTTAAAAGCTGTTATCCAGTGTGCGGAATGTCCCTGGATAACTTGGAAAGACACAAGTGTGCTTGTCATTTTACAGCACAACAAAACAACACCTTCTGTTTTTCCATGTATATGGCCTTTGAGCATTAGTCAGCAAATTAGGTTCAGCTGGGCTTTTAAAAACTTTGTACCCTCAAGTACTTGTAAGCTAATTTTATAATCTTTTACAACAGTTGCATGTAAGCTTAATTCAGTCTACTAGGCCCCTCCCAAATGGTCCATGAGGCTAGTTTTAGTAAACTGTGTGTATCCATCAATCATGTGACCTTGCTTGATGTGTACCAATATGCCATTATGATACTCATTGAGGACTCTACCAAGTTCATTCAATGTATTCAACTGCACACAGGTGCATGGTATTGTTGAATGCTGTTCCACTGGGCCCAATAGTATGGTGGTGGTGCTGCTAAATGCCTGATTGGTACATAATAAGACCACACTCACCCATAATTTAATTATGTATTAGGATGTTGACCAGGCATGCATTGACAAGACCTGGGTAGAGGAACTGGGTGGGGCAGAACTGACCCAGTTCCGCCCTAATGGATTCTTAGTGCAACATCAGCTCAAACTAGAAACCATAGAGGGGGAGTTCATTCTCCCTCACCAGGAAACCTCTCCACCTTGGAGTGGGACTAGAAGGCCCACATCTAATGCTGGGTCTCAGAGACAGATTAGGGATGCTGTTGGCATACTGCCTACCCTGCTGTCCATCAGCCTCCCTGACCAAGCTGGCTGAGCTAGTCTCAGGCATGGTGTTGACGGAACCCTGGTCAATAATTCTAGGTGACATCAACATCCATGCTGAAGCTGCTCTTTGTCTGGCTCGGTTTTCATGGCCTTCATGGTAACCATGGGACTGTCTTAGGTTGTTCCCAGCCTGATACACAGAGCAGGACATGCTCTTGATTTGGTTTTTGTTCCAAGTGGGGAGCAGGGTGGAAATGGGAGGGTATCTCTGTGACCCCATTGTCATGGTCAGATCACTTCCTGATGAAGTTTGCACAACTATCACCCTCTGCAGTGGTGAGGGACAACTAAAATATTCTGCCCTTGAAAGCTTATGGATCCTGGTGGATTTCTGAGTGATCTGGGGGCCTGCCCAGTGGATAGACTAGGTGATCCTCTCAAGGGTCTTATCTCGTTGTGGAATGGCAAAATGAGAAGGGCTGTTGATATGATCGCTCTTGAATACCCTCTCTGGTGCTGTCCCTGCAATACTCTCTTAGTATTCTAGTGAGATGCAGGTAATGAAGCAGGCTGGATGATGGCTAGAATGCCAGTGGCATAGATACTCCTCCAAGGCCGATTAAACCATGAATAGATGTATAATTGCACTTACCAGGTGGCAATAAAGGCAGCAAAGAAGGCCTGCTTTTCCGCCTCTGTTGCATCCTCAAGAGTTTTTCCATCCAGCAGAACTTTTCTGCATTGTCCAGACCTTGGTCTTACCTGCTGATGGCAATGAGCCTCTGGAGGCAACAGTGGCCTGCTGTGACTGTTTGGCTCATCATTTTGACGACAAAGTCGCTCAGCTCCATGGTGATTTAGTTGCTACCGTTACTATTGCAATTCCAGCTGAGGTGTCCAATGCTGCACCTTGCCCAACTTGGTGGGGCAGTTTCAGCTTATGTAGCCTGATGATGTGGACAGAGTGCCAACAGGTTTGTGCCCAATTATATGCCCTTTGAATCCCTGCCCATCATCAAAACCCAGCCCTTGACCCAATGGATTACAACAAGTATCGACCAGTTGCAAATATTCCCTTTTTAGGGAAGGTGTCATGGCAGAACAACTGCAGCCATTCCTGGTGTTCCACTCTGGATTCAGATTTGGATTGAATCAGCCTTCGTTGCCCCGATTGATGACCTTTGTAGAGAGAGGAACAGGGAAATGTAACCCTGTTCCTTCTTCTTGATCTCTCAGCAGCTTTTGATACCATTGACCACTTAATCCTCTTGGGTTGACTGTGAAATGGGCATTGGTGGCACTGTGCTACAGTGGTTCTGTTACTACCTGCAGGGTCATGTCCAGACAGTAGCATTGGGAGAGTGTTCTTTGGTCTCCTAGTGTTTATACTATGGAGTGCCATAGGGAACCATTTTGTCCTCAAAAGCTATTCAACATCTTCATGAAGACTTTGGGAACGGTCATTAGAAGTTTTGGAGCAAAGTGTCATTAGTACACTAATGACACCCAGCTCTGTTTCTCCATTACATCTGAGTCAGGAGAGGCTGTGCAAGCCCTGGACCACTGCCTGAATGCAGGGGTGGACTGGATGTGGCCAACAAGCTGAGTTTGAATCCTAGAAAGATGGAGGCTCTGTGGGTGAGTGGTTCCCATGTCTGGGAGAAAGGTCGATTGCTTGTTCTGGATAGGGTTGCACTTCTTCTGAAGGAGCAGTCCTGCAGCTTGAGGGTACTGCTGGAGTGGCTTAGCCTGACCACAATATATATATATATATAACCTCAGGACTTGATTACTGTAATTTGCTTTATGTAGGGCTGCCCTTATATCTAGTCTAGAAGCTGCAGCTAGTGCATAATGCATCGGTCAGACTGATCACAAGATGAGGGTATTGGCAACATGTTACTGTGTTGCTGAGAGAGCTGCATGCTGTTACCAATCTGCCACCAGGCTAAGTTCAAGGTTCTTGTATTAATCCACAAAGCCCTAAATAACGTGGACCTTAAGGACCATTTGTTTCCCTTTGCTCCACCTCAGTCGTGGAGGTCTTGTGATGGAGTGCAGTTGGTGGTCCCACATGTTCCTGAGATTTGGCTGGCCTTTACCAGGGGCTGAGCTTTTAGTGTGACTGGACTGCTCTGTGGAACTCCTTGCCAATAGAGATTCAGCAGGAGTGATCCCTACTTGTTTTTAGTCATCTTCTAAAAACTATATTATTTAGACAGGCCTTTCCAATCTGAGATTCTTTGCCAAACAGCTCTTACTGCTGTGATTGATATTTTTATTGTAGTAGTGTTTTTACTCAGGTAGAGAACTCAGTCAGGTTTGCATGGATAAGGGCTTCAGTATTTGATTTCTTTGTAAGTTTTAAATGGAAAATATAGATAAAACTCAAGCAATATGCTAATATCTTTCTTACAGTATTACACAGTATGCTGGGACATTTCCTGTTACGACTTGACAGAACTTAAATCATGTTATTTTCCTTTAGCCATAAAAGAAAAGAAAACTGAAATACAGTTTTACTGACATCTTCAGGTTGTGGGACTGATGAAAAAATGAATTGATTGGATGGGACATTTGGTTGGTTGTGAGTAGGTTGTAAAATGCTGGAGTCTGTGAAAGTTTGTTCTTACTCAATAGATCTGCTCCCTAGTCATATTTTGAATTGAATGGAACTTGGTGGAAACATTGTGCTAAGATTAGCACAGCAATTGATAAGAAATACTAGTTAGGGACATCTTTTGTGAGAGGCAATACAACAGAAACTCTGAGGATGCTCCTAGAATAAGTGGTGATGGAGGGATTATGAAAGCTGTAGTCTTTTGAAAAGTCTATGGGAGAAAAAGAAGCCAAAAAGAAAAACACTGCAGTAAGTGTGGCTAGTGGTGCTACTTATCGAGATGCTATAATTTAAAAAGTATTGACATCAGGGAGAAAAAGGGAAATTGTTAGAATCAGCTCTCATATGCTTCAGGGACCCTTTGAACTGCTTCCATTGACAAATTTCTCTCTTCTTTTCTTTGCTAATCTCTTCCACTGAGTTCCCCTGTCTGCAAATTATTATTATCTATATTTATTTATTCATAATATTATTATTATGTATAAATGCACAGATGGAAAAATATGGATGAATGAAAAATGTTGCCAATGTAGTTCTTCATATTTGTGAAGCAAGTGTTCCAAGATGTTCTGCTTCTCATTCTTCCAGCTCTCTTAAGAGATACTGTATTAAAATTAGAATTAATAAGCTGCAATATGAGTGAGCCTTGCACCTTTGCATGCAGTCACTTTGATCCTACATTCATGAGAGCCAGCAAACAAACCAGGAATCTTCACATTAGCTATAGTTTCTTGTTTTATCTGAACTGGAAAGCTATGGATAATAGATTCAGAACAAGCCAGAATAGGAAGACAACTTCAAACCATGGCTTCATATCTCAGCATGTTCTGAAGCAGTTAACCATAGTTTCATGGTTTGGAAGAAATGGGGAAACTTTACTTGGAAGACTTTCTGGCTTGTTTGTGTGCTTGCATGAACAGAGGAATGAAGGAGCTATGAGTGGAGGGACAAGGCTAATTGATTATTGGTTTTTTAAACTGAAATATGATCATCCAAATGCAGGTATTATGTTGCTCTTAGACAAATTAATGGAGGTCTATTAGCAATTATGGGTAAACAGAACCTTTGTTTAGAAGATTATCTCTGCCATACTATTATATCATGCTCTGTCTATAAGTAGCCCACAACATGTGCTTAGCCACACTATTGGAAACAGAATGCTGGACTAGGTGGGCCACTGGAATGATTCAGCAGGATCCTTCTCATGTTCTGACATTCTTTTTAAGATATGTTCATACATGCTACTATTTTCACTGGGGGTTGCTGAAATTTCATAGCTGTGCCTGTTGTCATCTACACTGTATATATCCTCTCGATATCCTCCTTACTTTTACTCCCTGGTTTTCTTTAGATTATTTATTTCTCTTTTACAGAAATAATCCAACCAATCAGGACGGAGGTCATATATATTCTCTTGCTCTTTGCCCTGCCCATCCCTCTTGAACGAACCTTGTCTCTTTCTTCTGACAAAATTGCCTTCCAAATATGAACAGTCATAGAGCCCCATCTTCATTCACAAAGACAAAAAAGAAACCCAGCAAGAAAGGGGCTCTCCAATTTAAGGCAATTAATCTGTATAATGACAGGGGTAATTTTTGTTTGTTTGTTTTAAAAACCTCTAAATGGAAATTAGTCCATCCTGATCCTCACTTCTGAAAACCATATTTAGCTTACAAGTGATTTTCATTACTTTTCCTGAATCTCCTATCCATTACAGGCCCCAAAGTGCATGAATAAGTGAACTGGTGAGGGGGGAAAAAGCCCATGAGTCACACAAACATCAGAACATTTAGAGAAATTCTTTTAGTACAGAGTATATTTGAAGGTTAACACATCCCTTTTTGAAAATCACAGCAACAAATTAAAATCCTTCTTGCTGGGAGAATGGAAGTTCTCTCCCTTGATTGCCTGGCACTCGATGTGACTTTTTTTTTCTTTCAAGGTGCAAAATTTACTGTGAGCCTTTAAAAAAAAGAGAGCAGAATTAACAATTCATATGGAATATTAATGACATCAGTTAGCTAGTGACAATAGAAAATACATTATGTTCTACAATGATTCCATGAAGAAGGCCAGAGCTTTTAAAATCACACCTCTTCACTAAGCAGTGCTGGCTCCAGGTTTTAGAGGGGCCCTTGCGCAAGGTCTATCTAAAGGAGCGCCTCCAGCATTATCAGCTATGCCGTCCAACAAAATCAGCCTCAAAAGACCTTCTCTCCATCCCATCAGTCAAAACAGCCAAACTGGTGAGGACTAGAGAGAGGGCTTTTTCAGTTGTGGCCCCCACCCTGTGGAACTCCCTCCCAAATGATCTCCGCCATGCCCCTTCCATGATGAGTTTCCGCCGGGCCTTGAAGACCTGGGTCTTCAGGCAGGCTTTTGGGGTGGGCTAGATTTTATCTTCATTGTTTTTAGATTTTTAATGTCTAGGTATTGTATGCCTATTTTGTACGTCGCCCAGAGTGGCTGGACAGCCAGCCAGAGGGCGACAAACAAACAAACAAACAAACAAACAAAGGTGCACTCAGGAGGTCCAGTCCCTGAATGACCCCACCTACCTTCACTGCCATCCATTCATTTGCCCAGTCCGTATAACTGCTACCCCTGACACTGTTGGTGTTAGGGAGGGAAGTTAAAAGCTCCAAAATGAAGTCTAAATAAACATGCTGAAAGATTTATACATCAACTAAAGTCAATCACTCAGCCGCATCTCTGATTTTAGCGTTGTATAACAAAACATATGCATAGCTATTCAGTAATTTCAAAGTTTTAACATAATTTTCTTCTCATTGGTGCAGGTGCTCTTTAATTATTTTGTGAATACTTCTTAATCGAGCAGCCAATGGTAGCTAATTCAGCAACATATACAGTAGAATACAAGTTACTCTGTAGCTGAATGCTACTTTAATCAAAGTATGTTTCAAGTGGATAACTAATAGTTAAGCATTCCTACATGCTATAACGCCATTAAATATTGTACAAATGGCTAATAATAACATCACCTACATCGAAAGACCAAAGAAATGACAACAGAAGATTTATGTAACTTTAAAGATGACAGTGAGGACATTGAACTTGTCAAGGATTATCAATACCTTGGCACAGTCATTAACTAAAATGGAGACAATAGTCAAGAAATCAGAAGAAGGCTAGGACTGGGGAGGGCAGCTATGAGAAAACTAGAAAAGGTCCTCAAATGTAAAGATGTATCACTGAACACTAAAGTCAGGATCATTCAGACCATGGTATTTCCGATCTCTATGTATGGATGTGAAAGTTGGACAGTGAAAAAAGTGGATTAGAGAAAAATCAATTCATTTGAAATGTGGTGTTGGAGGAGAGCTTTGCAGATACCATGGACTGCAAAAAAGGCCAATAACTGGGCATTAGAACAAATTAAACCAGAACTATCACTAGAAGCTAAAATGATGAAACTGAGGTCATCATACTTTGGACACATCATGAGAAGACATGATTCACTAGAAAAGACAATAATGCTGGTAAAAACAGAAGGGAGTAGAAAAAGAGGAATACCAAACAAGAGATGGATTGATTCCCTAAAGGAAGCCACAGACCTGAATTTACAAGATCTGAACAGGGTAGTTTTATAACAGATGCTGTTGGAAGTTGTTGATTCATAGTGTCGCCCTAAGTCATAATCAACTTGAAGGCACATAACAACAAAAACTCTGCCTGTTGGTTAAAAGCAAAACACAACCTTCTGTAAAGCAATTTTGTTGGCTTTTCCATATTCATAATTCAGGGCATTTATTATTTACATGCAGAAAAGAATGTTTTCTTTGCTTGCCATATCACTTAAGAATCTGGTCCATGATCATGATCAGTGGCTACAGAATGCTGACTATTGGGGGCTTGGTGAAAAACGAACGGGGTGGAATGCAGTATCTTGAGAGAGGATAAAGATAGCTGGCTGGAATCCTAAGCAGTTCACACTGCAACATTTTGTTGCAGGTCAACAGGTTAGGAAACTACTGGCCTCTTGTCTTTATTGCACAAAAGGCCATCAATTTTGTTTGGTGCCTTTATGTACAACTTTGAATTTTAAATTACAAAAATAATAACATAAATGAGAGACATTTAAAACTCATTTGCACCAAAAAAGAACAACTGTTAATATTTTTAGTTTTTGAAAAAACATGTCTTCAATCTCATTTGAGCCTGTGGAGGTGTTACTGTGATGTTAGCAACTCTGCAACATGCCAAATAAACAAACCTAATAATAACATAAAATTGTATGGCGATAACAATCTGTACATTCAGGATCCTTTACAAGCTTAAAATAGCCTGTTTAGAGAAGCTTGAAATTTAATATTTTTGAGAAACATGCATTAGATTCAGTAACAGTGGCAACATGCGAATGGTTTGCTAATATAATTTTAGTAGCTGATAATGAAACTTAAAAACAATTAGTGGAGTTATATTGGCAACATCATAATTAAAAAGATTTTTTTGCATAAAAGGATTCTTTTTTGCAATCTTAAGTAATCCCCAGTGAGAATTCCCATATCACTTAGGGTATATACAGGTGCTTGATACACATTCAGAGTTTGACGGTTCAATTCTTTCTTATTTTCATAATGCATAGATGCTTCCAATTGTTATGTTTCAGGAAAGGCAATGGTGGTAAAGGTAGGTTTATTTATTTATTTATTAAACTTGTACACCGCCCCATAGCTGAAGCTCTCTGGCCGGTTTACAATAACTAAAAACAAATACAATTTAAAATACATCTTTTAAAAAACAATTTAAAAGACAATTTAAAATTTAAAAAATATAGAACACATGCTAAAATGCCTGGGAGAAGAGGAAAGTCTTGACCTGGCACCGAGAGGATAACAGTTTTGGCGCCAGGCGCACCTCATCATAAAAATCATTCCATAATTTGGGGGCCACCACTGAGAAGGCCCTCTCCCTTGTTGCCATTCTCCGAGCTTCCCTCGGAGTAGGCACCCAGACAAGGGCCTTTGATCTTGAACGTAGTGTACGGGTGGGTTTGTATCGGGAGAGGCGTTCCATCAGGTATTGTGGTCCCAAGCCATGTAAGGCTTTATAGGTCAATACCAGCACCTTGAATTGAGCTCAGAAACATAAAGGCAGCCAGTGCAAGCGGGCCAGAATCGGTTTTATATGTTCGGACCATCTGGTCCTTGTTACCGATCTGGCAGCTGCATTTTGCACAAGCTGCAGTTTCCAAACCGTCTTCAAAGGCAGCCCCACGTAGAGTGCATTGCAGTAATCTAATTTAGAGGTTACCAGAGCATGGACAACTGAAGCCAGGTTATCCCTGTCCAGATAGGGACGTAGTTGGGCCACCAACTGAAGTTGGTAGAAGGCACTCCGTGCCACCGAGGCTACCTGAGCCTCAAGTGAAAGAGATTATTCTAGGAGAACACCCAAGCTACGAACCTGCTCCTTCAGGGGGAGTGCAACCCCATCCAGGACAGGTTGGACATCCACCATCTGGTCAGAAGAACCACCCACTAGCAGCATCTCAGTCTTGTCTGTATTGAGCCTCAGTTTATTAGCCCTCATCCAGTCCATTGTCGCAGCCAGGCACCGGTTCAGCACATTGACAGCCTCACCTGAAGAAGATGAAAAGGAGAAATAGAGCTGCGTGTCATCAGCATACTGATGGCAACGCACTCCAAAGCTCCAGATGACCGCACCCAACGGTTTCATGTAGATGTTGAACAGCATGGGGGACAGAACTGACCCCTATGGAACCCCATACTGGAGAGTCCAGGGTGCTGAGCAATGTTCCCCAAGCCCCACTTTCTGGAGGCAACCTGCCAAGTAGGAACGGACCCACTGCAATGCAGTACCTCCCACTCCTTGCGCTCATTGTTTTGATGGGTAGTATCGCTCCAGGAGTTTGCTTTGGTACATTGACCATAATCCAACATGGATAATGAATCTAATGATGTTCTAGCCCATAAAAGCAAATATTTCTTGGTCTCCAAGGTACCAGTCTATTGTTGATTTTTGCTGCAGCACAGACCAACATAATTACTGCTTTGAAATGAAGCACAGAGTAAGGCATGCTTAAGCCTTTCAGTTTCAGTAGAATTGATAGACCTGTGTTTCCTGTGTTGGACTGTGGCGTTGTCTCTTGCCAAATAATTTAGGTTGGATTCATAGGAACATAGGAAGCTGCCTTATACCATTTAGCTCAATACGATCTACCCCAGGGGTTGGTTAGTTGCAGCTCAAGGGCTCCTTGATTTCATTCCGTGAGAGTGGCAGAAGCCTGGAAGGCAGGCAGGAGGGGATCAACCAAGAGGGAGAAGCCAAAATGGATGGAACAGTGGAAGGAGGAGGAGAAAATAATTCTCTGCAAGTAATCTGTTCACACCTTATTGCGAGAGCAATCTGTCCTGCTCCTGCCTCAAGCAGCCCTCTGGGTGGAGAAAAGAGAGAGAGACCTGGAGAAAGGGGTGGGAGAAGGAGAAAGGGGGAGTGACTAAAATAGAGGGAAGTGAGTGGCCTCAACTATTTTATTGGTTTTGGCCCCACCAACTGCTGGGATGTGGCCCCGATAGTTTACCCCAGAGGGAATGTGGGCCTTGAGATATGCAAGTGCATGGCTGGTGAAGCAATTCACCTACTGGGGCAGAGCTGCAATGCGAGCTTACCAGTAGGTGGGTCACTGCCACTTATCAGGAGAGGGAGGGGTGAATGGTGGGAAGGTTAGCACGGTGCAGGCGCACTGGCAGAGCCAATCCAGTGCACTCGCAGTGTGCCAACCTCCCTGCCACTTTGTCAGCGGCTGGTGTGGGGTAGTGGTTAGAGTGTTGGACTGGGAGCTGGGAGACCAGGGTTGAAATCCTTACTTGGCCATGAAGCTCACTGGGTGACCTTGGGCCAGTCACTGCCTCTCAGCCTAACCTACCTCACAGGGTTGTTGTGAGGATAACATCAGGAGGGGAAGAACCATGTTTGTATGCCACCTTGAGCTCCTTGGAGGAAAGATGGGATATAAATAATTAAATAATTGTCCCCCCCTTCTCCCGGAAAGCGGCAGGAAAACACCTGCTGCAAAGATACCATTGTGGCTCCACCTTACCAGGCAAACTGCTTCTGGTGCATGGTTGATGAGTGAAAGGTTACATTGGTAATGTTGGTAGATGGTGCACATGCTGTGGCAACTGTCCATTCAGCAACTGTGTCCTGTACGGTGCTGGTTGCGGCACCTGCCACTTCCACCATTACCTTCCAACACTGAAAGGCGAGGGCAGTAGTGCTTCTAATGCCACTGTCTCCATGCTGTGGTCGCTAGTGGTTTAGTGGTTCACAGGCTGCCTCTGGATCCAAAGCATCATTTCTGTTGACTATGTTATCCTGTTCATGGTTCTTTTTCTGAAACTTCCACAGTATCTTTCTTGGGGAAAATACCATCTCAAACATGAAGCTGCTGTATTGGCTGACCCTAAGTGGAAGATCACTTGCTTGAAAACACACCCACTTCAAAAGCTCACTTCATGTGAAAAGAATGCTCCTAATGGAAGGGCAAAACATTATAATCTCTTTCATATCTCCTTTTATTCAATTTAAAGTTATGCTTATTTTTGTTAAAGAGCATGTATGCATGGAAACTGTATGTAGGAGAGGGTTGTGATTTTGCATTGAACAAAATAAATACTTTATCTCAAACAAGGTGACTTCTTTTTTTGACATGTGCTAATCTAAGTAGGAATTAGCTTGTAACATGATCCAGCATCCTAATGATGGTGACAAATTTATTCACAGGTCTATGAAGATTTTACAGAAAGTCCCAAGTGAAAGGTTCTCTCAACTGAAATATCTATTCTGTTCATCTCAGCATGTTAATGTTTTTATTGGCTATGTTCTTAGGAAACAAGAAATATAAATTATTGCAATAGATCAGGAGTGGGGAACCTGTGACTCTCCACATGCTATTGGACTACAATTCCCATCATCCCTGATCATTCGCCATGCTGCTTGGGCATAATGGGCACTAGAGTCCAACAACATTGGCTGGTGGCAGGTTTTACTAACCCTGCTGTAGATTTATTACATGCACTGCAGGATGTGCATAACTTGTTTTTCTCCTTTCTTTTCCCCCCACAGTTTGTGGCCCATCCAAATTGCCAGCAACAGCTGTTGACTATCTGGTATGAAAACCTCTCAGGATTACGGGAACAGGTCATAGCGATCAAGTGTCTGGTTGTGCTGGTGGTTGCACTGGGCCTTCCATTTCTTGCCATTGGGTACTGGATTGCACCATGTAGCAGGGTACAAGGTTTTGTTTTGTTTGTAAATTAATTTCATTTCAGAAAGCCTTTCATTGATGTGGGTGCCTCTCCTTAAGTGAGAGACACAAGAATGTGTTGATGGCTATATTTCTGTTTCTGTTGATACTTACCTGAAACCAAATGATAACCATTGTTAACATAATTCCTATTATGTATTTTGCTGAACAAAGTGCTTTACCATTCCTTATCCTCAACTTCACACAAACAATAGTAGAACATGTATGGCCTACACAGTTTTACTTGAGTAGGCGTTTCATGTGATTGATCAGGAACCTGTTCTTTCCTTATTCAGTGTTAGCCACATGAAAGGCTACACAAATAAAACTGTGTAGGTCATACATGCTCCAAATTCATGCACACAACAGAAATACATGTGAATAGGGCTGCCAAGTGTAGCACAACCCAAAGTGTGTCAGTTCAGAAGAACCTCCCAAAGTGGTTAATACGACTTACTTGCTAGTAAGGATGAGTGCAGATTTCTGAGTATACTGGATGCACATTTAGCCACATATTGTAATTTCCCGCCCATGATTTAACATTATTTTTAAAGAAGCTCAAAAACTGTTTCTTTTATTATAAAGATGATTTAAAACAAAAACAAAAAAATCTGTGTTATCTTGTTGCCCTTGATGACAAAGTAGACGCACCTTTAAAATAATGACTATGATTCATGGCTTAAGGCCAATCAAAATGTATGAATAAAAATATTTTCAAAGTCTTTCCAATGTTTACTTAGGGTTGCCAATCCTTGAAATAAAATAAAAAATCTGCTTTGGGCAGGGCTACACCTCAGTGGTAGAGCACATGCTTTGCATGAATCCCCGCCATTTCCAATTAACAGATTTAGGTGGCACAGGAGATCTCTCCCTGAGACCCTGGATTACCACTGCCAGTCAGAGAGGAGCCTATTTTCCAGGTTAGATCAGCCAATATTGGCGGTGGAGCTCTCTGAGTCTGGGCAGCACAAAGCAGGCCTGGAATTCAGTGGTGTTGTCAAATACAGGGATGAAATAGAAGTGGATTGCCTTCAAGTCGATCCCGACTTACGGCGACCCTCTGAATAGGGTTTTCATGGTAAGTGGTATTCAGAGGGGGTTCATCATTGCCTCCCTCTGAGGCTAGTCCTCCCCAGCTGGCTAGGGCCTGCTTAGCTTGCCACAGCTGCTCAAGCCAGCCCCTTGTCTGCAACTGCCAGCTGGGGGGCAACTGGGCTCTTGGGACTATGCAGCTTGCCCACGGCTGCACAGGTGGCAGGGCATGTAACCCCTGAGCCTCTCCCTGTGGGGGTGATCTTTAGCTGGCCCTTGACACCCAGGAGACCCAAGCAGGGATTTGAACTCACAAATTCTGGACTCCCAGCCAGGCTCTCCTCCCCACTGTGCTAATGGAGAGTATTCATTTAGGGCAGCTGTAGCCAAGACCTGCCAGTTTTCTCACAAGAATAACAAACTAGTAAAACAAATTGGGTCAGGTAGGTTTTGGCAAGTTTTATCATGCTCTTTATGATTACCTTTTTGTTGTTGACTGTGCTGAAAAATAAAACATTGAGAATGATTTGGAGACCATTTTCAAGATCACTGGCGCTGAAACCACTCGGGGGTACTTGAAACATCTAAGAGCTGCTTTCCAAAACTCTCATTTATTTTAATTTCATTTATTTAAAACATTTTATACCACCCTTCATAACAGTATAATTCCAAAATGTTTTTTACAAAAGAAAAAATTATACAAGAAATAATTTAGAGGAAGGATTCTAAAGTATGTTTGTTAGCACATGCAGATTAGTATCCCTCACCTGAAATTTAACATTATCACATGCATTTTCTGCCTCTGGTATATTTGTTGAAAGTGAAAGCATGCATAGCTTAAAAACAAATATATTCTCCTTTGCTTTCTCAGCTTGGAAAAATTCTCAGAAGTCCATTTATGAAGTTTGTGGCACATGCAGCCTCCTTTATTATTTTCTTGGGTCTGCTGGTGTTCAATGCATCAGACAGATTTGAAGGTGTCACAGTACCACCAAACGTGACTGTTACTGATTACCCTAAACAGATCTTTAGGGTTAAGACGACTCAGTTCACTTGGACAGAGATGCTGATCATGGTATGGGTGCTTGGTATGTATATACTGTAGCCTATATATCTCAGTGTTACCTAACGTTGTTTCTATGATATTTCTAGATAAAACTGCTTTCCAGCAGAGCTGCTTTTTGTTGTTCCAGTAGTCGATCTCTAGGCAGAGATCTGGCATACAGAACTAATAACAACTAAACACCAATAGTAGTTCAGACTGCAGTTTGTATGATGTATATTTTTTGAGACAAAGCATTGGTGTATATGCATTACTTGAAGGTTTTGTGTCAAAAATCTCATCGGATATCTTCCTGGAGACTTTGGATGTTCAATGCAAACAAAGACATGCATTGAATACCCAAGGCAATGGGGAAGATGGTCTTTCTTGCCTCAAAATCAAATCAAATCTCACTGTAACCAAACGCTAAGCCAAAGACAGGCAGAGGTATCAGCTAGCCAAATCTATAAAGACTGTTTCTTAACTTACACTGAATTGAGATTCTCTCAGAGTTTCATTAAACAAGCTCTGGAGATTGCGCAGCTTCTTTCCTCCAAAGCCTGGAGGTCTCAACTAGCCTTGCGCACTGAGCCCTAGAGTCTTAAAATACCTTTGGGTTTTTGTCTCTGAACATGTAGTGTTGAGGACTTTTTCAATGAAAATTGAAAGGATTGTACTTAAAAGGTGTGGGCTCTATCCAGATAAGTCACACTTGGAGTAAACCTATTAAAATAAACCAGTGTTAGACAGTGATTTCAGTGGGTCTACTCCAAGTGTGGCTTAGCTGAATACTAACCTTATCTGCATGCCTTTTCAAGTTCATATAAAACCCTATCTAAAATTTTGTAGGTTTGTTTCCTTAGAGGCATAATAAACCTGAAAATTTAATGCTGATAGATAGAAGATATCACAGTTAGAGAAAGAAGGGCAGCAACTGTGTTTTCCATGAGAAATGCACACCCGCAAATACTTTCTCCTTTCTCCCTGTAACCTCAAGGTGACCTGTCTGCTGCCTGATTGAATGAATGAATGAAATAAATCAATAGAAGCTGAGCAGCGGCTGAAGTCCACACACTATCCAAGTTTCTCTTCTGCAAGAGAGACAAGTGGAGTGATGTTTCTTCAGACATTGCTCAGGAGGGAGGCCAGAATATCTCTGCCAAACAGTGGTGAAACGGTGAACGCTTTCTACTTTTTTCTGGCAGGGTGACCCTTTTTTAAAGTTTGGAAATCAAAATAAAGAGCTCAGGTGATCTCAGAGTGAGTTTAAGTAGATATTAAATTTTATACGTCTCGCTTGTGTTATGCTTCATGCTGTATGTAACATTTCATGTTGTTTGGGGTCTGTTAGGTCAGTTCTATTTTACAATGGGTCTATGACAATAGAAATAACTCCAGTCTAACAAATGAGATTCATACAATTTTCTGCACAGAAGTGGCTCTCATGTATGATCATGTGTGAAGCAGCTCTGAGAAAGATCTGAACAATTTTCACTTGTGCATGGTATTTGCGAACAGTGCAATTCTATGCATGTCTATTCAGAAGCCAGTCCCGCTGAGCTCATTGGCCTTTCTCCCAGGTAAGTGTATGGTGGCCTGCAGCCTCAATGACCTTTTCACTGTGTTTCAATTCACTTGGTTTTAGGCATGATGTGGTCCGAATGCAAGGAGCTTTGGCTAGAAGGACCCCGGGAATATGTTTTGCAGCTGTGGAATGTCCTGGATTTTGGGATGTTATCTATTTTCATTGCTGCTTTTACAGCCAGGCTGCTAGCATTTCTACAGGCTACAAAAGCACAGCAGTATGTGGACAATTACATTCAAGAGTCGGACCTCTCTGTAGTCACACTTCCACCAAGCATAGAATATTTTACTTACGGTAAGTTTGAAACTCTTCTCATGTTTCTAGTATATAAAAATGGCTATTATTCTTCTAAAGAAATACTATGGTGGCTGCCATTCTTTAACAATAAAAACTCAGAGGAGTGGCTCACTGAGAGGGGCAGGGTAGCACCATGATGGAGGCAGTGTGTGAACACTGCCAGGAGTGCTGGATTGGCTCTGTCAGTGCATCCACACAGCCATTGCCTTGGCATCGCCTTGCCCCTCTCTGTAAACGGCAGATGGCTATTTTTGCAGCTCTGCCACACTGGGCAAGTTGCACCTGTAACCTCATATTCGTGTCCAAGCATTTTTTTTTTTTGCCAAGTACAAACTAGTAGAATGGGGTCCCTTCCACAGATATACCACGATTCTGTCCCATGCATGCAATCTTATAAGCCATGATTTAAATTTTTTTTTTTATTCTGCACTTACATTTTCTACATTTCTGAGATTGTGCCATGCCCCCCACTGGGGCTTTTTTTAATCATGCCCCCAAACACCCCTCTGTTTTCTTGCTATTTTTGTTTAACATAGCATACGGTCTGAAGAAGAGTCCTACAAAGCTTGCTGAGTATTTTTGAACTTTTATGTCCCAATAAAGATATTATTCTGTCAATGTTTTGATTTTTTAAAATTATTCTAATGTGTCTACAAACATTTTATAAGTAAGCCAAATCACTGTAAAGCTTTGTTTTTCTGGCCTTTTCCATTGCTAAGCCATGAATTCTTTTCTCCACAGTCAATTTCTCTTGCAAGGTCAAGGTGAATTCTAATTACTCAAAATTATCTACTTTGCTCTATAAACATTTAACGTTATCAAGATATATACACATAGAACTGCCAGGTATTTTATTTTTTAAAAGCACACTGAAAACTGGGTACAATAACAGTGTTTCTCATTGATGTCTCTTTCTTCCAGCTCGAGATAAATGGCTCCCATCTGATCCGCAGATCATATCAGAAGGTCTTTATGCAATAGCTGTTGTGCTTAGCTTCTCTCGGATAGCTTATATCCTGCCTGCAAATGAGAGTTTTGGCCCATTGCAGATTTCACTTGGAAGGACTGTAAAAGACATTTTCAAGTTTATGGTCCTTTTTATTATGGTATTCCTTGCATTTATGATTGGGATGTTCATATTGTACTCCTACTATCTTGGAGCCAAAGTAAACGCAGCTTTTACGACGTAAGTAACATTTATGCAAAAAGAATACACATGCATGTGCATCACAATGGCTCGCTACTCATTCCTTGGAATGGATTCAGCAGATTCTAGCTTCTCTTCCATCTCCAGCGTAATTGCCTATCCCAACAGTAAATGTTTATTATTATTATTATTATTATTAATTAAATGTATATCCCACCTTGTTGTCAAAGGAACCTAGGGTGGCAAATGTTGCTGAATGTACTTGAGTTGCAGCTATTCTTTAATAAGTGTAACTAGATCCATTATGTACTTAGACTAGGGGTCAGCAACCTTTTTGGATGAGAGGACACATTTCAAATTTTGAGAGAGTGCTGAGGCACTAGTCACAAAATGGCTGCCATGGAGACATGGAATAACTCAAATGGCTGCAATGAGGGCATGACATAACACAAAATTAGAGAGTAGTCATGGTGAAGCTTTTCCCATAATTGTATTTCTATACTAGAAGAGGCTTGACCTATTGAATTTCTGCCTGCCACAGAGCAGTTAAACCCTGTTTTTCTCGGTGCCAACCATAAACCAAAGCCTAGGCTGCCATCCTGTACCCACTTACCTGGAAGTAAGCCCCATTAAACACAAAGAGACTAGCTTCTGTGTAGACATGTATGCCATTGTACTGTAAGTTACCTATACAGTGAGTTCTTAATAAGAGCCTTTAGCTCCTGCAAATCAGAAGACATGCCTAAGCCTCTTTGCAAAGTTTTCACATTTGCCTTTTGGGAGGAGAGGGGTTCTTTAACATCCACCCACCATTTATTGTGTAATAGTATTTGCAGAAAATAATTTCTAGACACTACCTGATCTCAGATGAACCCATCACAGGAAAGGTGCATCCTGGTTGCTAGGGAAAAAGGAAGGGCAAACTATGGAGACTCCAAGGACTAGAAAAAAGAAGACAGAAGCAGGAAAAGTGCACTAAAAGGGAGGGCAAAACAGCAGCTCTTTAGGACCCCAGGGATTCCTATTGCCTGATGTCCAAACAACTCACTTATCTATCACAGCTCTGACTTCACTCAATGGCCAATAACACTAACAGGCAGGAGCAGCCAGGCTGGCTCTTTTCACAGAAATTGTTTAGAAGGGTACCTGCACATTTTGCTTCATAACTTTCTTTCTAGGAGGGCTTAGAGACTTACTTTTTTTAAAAAATGAAAGCTGAAACTCTGAGCTACCTGCTGGGGGTGCCATTGAAGGCCATGGCACCTCTGATCAATGGGTTGATGACTTAGAGATATTATTAAACTTCCTTAAGTTTTTTAAAAATGAAACGTATGGGCATATGATATTGCACATTTGTGTGCATGCATAGCAGATTGAGCATGGTATAACATACAGTGACTCGCATAATAAATTGTAGGTTTTAAAGGTCAAATTTAAACCATTTATGGACAAATATAATGATAGTTGGGACAAGCAATATTGCACGTGTAGCAGATTAAGCATGGTATAAAGCACAGTGATTCATAACAATTGAGCATTTTTCATAAAAGCATACAATTGTTATATAAGTCACTGTGTGTTATATCATGTTGAAATAGTTGTGCATACATCCACATGTGGAACATCACATGCCCCAGTATCTGAAAGTGATCATTATGTATTTGTCCATAAATGGTGTAAATTTGGTGCTTTTATATGTAAAACTTTTGAAAAAACTTAGCTATGCCATTGCACTATTTTTCATTTCATTCTTGTACCATTTTCAGGTAGTTTTTGAGATGATGCCATTTACTTTATTAAATAAGTAGCTAATCAAAGTTGTAAAGCAGCATCCTGGTATAAAAGGAGATAAAAATGGCAATATACCACTTTCCTATGTCAAACTTAATTCTATTAATGCAGCTCACCAGCCACAAACATATTGGCAATATGCAAAAAAGTACAGCAGAATCAAGTTCTCTGAGAAAACAGTTTATGTTGTGTGCATCTTGTTTTGATTAACTGTCTGCAGTAGGATCTTTGAATCTTCTACAGATACTTCTTAACAAAATCTAATTAGCACATAGGAGTATTTATATCTGAATTCATTAATGTTCTGTTCTTCCATACAGAGTTGAAGAAAGCTTTAAGACCTTATTTTGGTCAATTTTTGGTTTATCAGAGGTCACGTCAGTTGTCCTCAAATATGATCACAAATTTATTGAGAATATCGGCTATGTGTTGTATGGAATATACAATGTAACAATGGTTGTGGTTTTACTGAACATGCTGATTGCCATGATAAACAGCTCCTACCAAGAAATTGAGGTACGTACTTTTCTGCTTTGTTTTCAAACCCAAAAAAGATTTGTTCTATATATACTGTTGCTCAGCTTACCATAATAAACAGAAATGCTTAGATCATAAGATATGTTAACTTAAGGAAGTTCATGGAAGGAAAATTTCCCATCCCCTTTTCCCTGAAAAGCCTGTTGGGGTCAGAGCAGTAATGCAACTAGAGCTGGACCTCAAGTTCAGAGCCCTGAAGCCCAGCCCCCCCAAAAATGACCACTCGGAGAGCAGCGCAAGGATGGGGCAAGGGCAAACAGGCCTAACGTCAGCACCTGGGCTGGTGTGGGTTTACTAGGGCCCAGTGGCCCAATGGACACTAGTGGCTGCAGCACCCTTTCGTCTTCCGCCCTGCCCCCCTCCAACATTTTATAGCCAGGGGATGACTAACCAGATATGCATAGGGTTACAATTGCTAGGACTTATTCCCAAATGACTGTGTTTAGCATCAGAGCAGCAGAAGCAAATTCCATTTTATTCCTGTAGTCATGATGGGGTGTGATTTAAGTGAGTTTAAAATGCAAAACTGCGCCTGAGCATTTTAATTGTCTGGACTGTTGTAAATGGAAGCATTTTTATTTGGCTTTTAATTTTATATTTTAATGTTTTATTATGTGTTTTTGATGTTTTAGTAGTATTGTATATCAGGGATTGGTGGAGGGGAGAAATGTTAATTGTATGCTTACTCAAACCATCTAAAGTAGTGTCTCCTGCCTGTAAGATCATTTAAGTCCAGGGTCTAAAATTACCTAGCTGCACCACTGGGTCAGACAGGGCTCACCTGAACAATGTGGTATGGAGCACAGGAGGCTGTTGGGATAGTGGAGAATTGCCCAAAGTTGGGTAGAGTTCTGCGTGATTATTCAAGAGGATCCTCTGGACTTTTCTCTGAAGAGGTTTCAGGAAGTATTGGTGGGTCTAGTATAGCGTCCATATCTTCAACAAAATGATGGCTGTTACACATTCTTTTTTTATCTTGAAATGTATTTGCAGACTGTTTTACAAAAATTCTTACCTGAATCTTATAGCACAATAATTCTTACACTTACCTGTTCTGGAGCCAGTATAATTCTTCCTATTTAGTACACATAGTAAAAAAAAAAAAAGTAAGAAAGAAAATCGATGCCTCTGACAATCCCTGGATGATCCAACCAGGGAAAATGTGAGCTTGTAAAACATTGCAGATAATATATTGGATCATATATACATATAAATAAAGACAATAATAAATAATAATAATATGTGCTGAATGCTCTGTAGACTTTAAAGACGTATCGCTTAACGACTCACCTGTGGGGCTGGATTAGAACCAATGGGTTGGATCCAGATTTAGTCATGCTTAAAGCAGACCCATTACAAACAGTGAGACATTTCAGTGGGCAAACTTAACAAGGAGCTGGGGGCAATCAGAGTGGAAGAGCCACTACCACATCTAAAGCCCTGCTGGCTTGCACTGATCAGAGCAGAAAGTGGGGATTGTGCGCTCTCTCCCTCTCTCCCTCCCTCTTTCAAAAGCTCCAACATCCCAACTGTGACCCGAAACTCCCCATTTCAAGGCTGTCCACTGACTTCTTCCCACCTGGGCAGAAGTTTGGTCTCAAATCTCCCCCCCCTTGCTGCACTCTTCTCTGCTGGCAGAGGCACAGAAGAGAGGCAACTGTACATTGTATATTCCAATTATGTTAACTTTTAGATGTGACAATGCTGTGCCCACCCCACACTAGCCCATATTCCCTAAGCCAGGGATGGGGAACCTCTGGCCAGTTGTTGTTGGACAACTCCTGCCATCCCTGAGCATTGACCATGCTGCCTGGGGATGATGGGAAGTGGAGTCCAACAGGATCTGAAGGGCCACACCTTCCATAGCCCTGCTCTGAATGCTTTCTAAGTTTAATACCTGTTGTAATTGGCAAAAATGTGTACTGTGAGTGAGTTGTCATGACTAAGCTACATTTCCAAGATTAATTATTCAACATACGACATAAGCATCTTTTCCTGCAAACTTATATAAAGTTTGATTCTAATCTTAGATGCATGTTAGAAACATGAAGTTGTTTATCCTAAAGCATCCAAAGCTGTACTTACATCTGCAGGGTGTCAGATTTTCAAAGAAGGCTAATACATAGAACTTAATCTTAAATGATCATAAGTTACTGATAGCCACATTTTATCTACCAGAGGGAAAAAAATATTTTGAATTCAGCGGGACTGCACAACAGATCATTAAGAAATTTAATCCGTTCATTCTGAATGTTTACATTTTAAGCACTGTGCAATTAAAATAGATAATAGTATATTTTACATGTAAGGAAGATGTAGAAATGCTTGACAAAAACATTTGATGCCCACTAATCTTGGTTCTTGAAAAATACTTTGTGTTATTTTATAGTAGTCAAAATAATTATAAATGCTGTACATGCTGGGAAATTCTAAAAAGCTTAACTATGCTTTGAGAGTGAATGGATTTTTTAAAAAATGTTATTGCTTAGGGTTTTTTATCCCACCCTTTCTCTGAGGTGCTCACTGAAACATAACATGGTTCTCCCCCACCCCTTTTATTCTCACAACAACTCTGTAAAGTAGGTTAGACTGAGGAAGAGTGATTGGTCCATGAACATCCATTCGTAGCTGAATGAGGATATGAACCCAAGTTCCCGCAGTCCTAGTCCAACACTCTTACTATGATACCACACTGTCTCCTAATATGTTAGTGGTAGCTCAGTAGCGGAGGATATGCTTACATGCAGAAGGTTCAGTCTTGGGCATCTCCACATAGGCCTAGGAGACAACCCTGTATGAAGTCTGGTGATTGTCTTTTGGCCCCCTGTCAGGTGTGCCCAATGCTGTTTAACATCTATATGAAGCTCTTGGGAACAGTCATTAGGAGATTTGGGGCGAGATGTCAGCAATATGCTGATGATTCTCAGCTCTGTTTCTCTGTAACATCTGAATTGGGAGAGGCCGTGTATGCCCTGGACCAGTGCCTGGACTCTGTGGTGGGCTGGATGAAGGCTAATAAACTGAGTCTGAATCCTAGCAAGGTGGAGGCACTCCGGGTCGGTGGTTCCTGATATCTGATCAATTGCCTGCTTTGGATGAGGTTGTACTCCCTCTGAAAGAGCAGGTTTGTAGTCTGGGGGTGTTCCAGGATCCATCTTCTAGAAGTACAGGTGACCTCAATGGCTAGGAGTGCCTTTTACCAGTTTTGGCTTGTAAGACAGCTGCAGCTCTTTCTGGACCATGATGGCCTGACCGCTGGTGTCCATGTACTGGTAACTTACAGGCTAGATTACTGTAATGCCCTTGAGGTTGGACTGGAAGCTGCAGCTGGGACAAAATGCAGTGGCACAACTGCTCACTGGCGCAGGGTTTCACCAACTTGTCAATCCGCTGCTGAAAGAATTGCACTGGCTGCCCATTTGGCACCAGGCCAAGTTCAAGGTTCTGATTTTGGTGTACAAAGCCCTATGTAGCTTGGGACCAGGATACGTGAAAGATCAGCTTACTCTTTATATGCCCAGTCGATCACTGTGTTCTCCAGGTGCGGGCCTCTTGCAGATACCATCTTACCAGGAAGTCCCTTCCACATGACATAGGAAGCAGACCTTTACTGTTGCAACACCTACACTTTGGAATTCCCTCCCCTTGAATATTAGACAGGCACCATCTCTGTTATCTTTTCATTGCCTACTGAAGACCTTCCTCTTACAACAAAGCTTTTAAGTAAGACCTTATCCCAGTCTGTGTCTGGTTGGAACTGCTTTTAAAGCTGTTTTGTTTGAATGTGTTTTAAAGTCTTTTGTTTTGAAGATGTTTTAGAGTGCTTTTAGTGTTTTTGTTTACTCCTGGGAGGAAGGGCAGGATATACATTTAATTAAGTAATAAATAATAAAATAAATAAATCCCAGAGGACTGCTGCCATTCAGTGTGGACACTACTGAGCTAGATGGACCAATGGTCTAATCTGGCATAAGGCAGCTTCCTATGTTCCCAACAACGAGGTTTTGTAATGTTGAACTTGATTATTTCTTCAGTTGAGCTGCCTCTGACTTTTATGAAAGTGGGGAATGTCCAAATGACTCCTCGTAGCTAATTTGTTTATTTTTATTGCTTAGATTTATAGCTCTCTGTATTGCAATATCCAGCTGTTGAACGAAAGTGTGGGTTTCTATTCATAGCAATCCACTTTTCAGACTGAGGGAATCTCCCAAAGGAGCTTGTGTTCTGGCACGGGGCTCAGTTGTGCAAAAGAAAGAGTCAAACATCTTACTGGGTATGGTTAAATTCATGGTGGTACTTAAAAAACTCTTTGGATTTCAGCTGTGCTCTTGTTTTGTCCCAGTACACTAAAATAAAAAGAAAAGAAATGAAGACATTCAAGGACTTGAGAATAATATGATTATAAGGAAAAAAGAAATAGGCTGCAGTCTTAAGCATACTATTTAGGAAGTAAGTCCCATTGTATTCAGTGCATTTGCATAAATATGTTTTTGATGAAACTAATAGAATTGTGTAAAGGTAACAAATATTTAATGCCAGCAGTATTTTCCTTGTTTTGAGAGCAAAACAAGAAGCAGTGTATAACCAGGGGGCTCCGCACAGAAGATTCCACTCCAAGTCATAGAGGGTGATCAGAACCATGATGGTAGGTGTGTGGAGCTATAGTGATTGCTCCTGCAGTCCCCCCTTTTACTAAACATGACTAGAGAACACCTGAAGAGGGATCTAGCATGGTGAAGTGGCTGCAGGAGCACTATCCCCACCCCTTACTTGCAGGATCCTTTATATAAGTCACTGGAGAGAACATGCCATGATGAACTTTGGTGCAGACTGTCATCCTGAAAACCAGAGTGTGGGGTGATCATGCCCCTACCCCTCATTAAACCCCTGTTTTACTTGGGAGGTGGGGGAGAGAGTATATCCCGTTGTTCTTCCTTTTACAGTCATTCACTGTTGCTGCTTGTTCCTGCCTCTTCTCTTCCTGTTTTTTTTAATTGCAATTGCTTGTTTCTTATTTATGTTTTAATGTTTCATTATTTTTTATCTTCTAAGCTGCTTTGTGTATTGCTGGACAGAGAAACAGGGTAAAACTAATATGTCAAGTCAAGTTAGGATCTTTGAAAGACAAAATGGACATTTCTTTGTTCCTAGGATGACAGTGATGTGGAGTGGAAATTTGCTCGCTCTAAGCTTTGGTTATCATACTTTGATGATGGAAAAACTTTGCCACCTCCATTCAGTCTTGTACCAAGTCCGAAGTCTTTTGTTTATTTCTTCATGAGGATCTTTAAATTATTTAAGTGCAGACGGAAAAGGCTGCAGAAGGATATGGAACTGGGAATAGGCAACTCAAAATCCAGGGTAGGTACAAAACAGACTCACTGTGCTTCCTGAAACATTTTTGTTTTCTAACATTTTACTATTTCTTAAACCCTAAGTAATTGTTGTAAATACGAGATGTGTGTTGTTGATCAAGCCCTAGGGTCTATGCTAAGAATAGTCCTCCATATGTTGCTGGTTTACAACCCCCATCTTCCCTGATCATTGCCTATGCTGGCTGGGGCTGATGGGAGTTGGAGGGCAGGGTACCAGGATGGCTATCCCTCATCTTCTACACAGTACTGGAATAGCCAAAGTATATAATGTGGAATAATGAAGATCACCAAGGTATGTATGCATCCATCTTACATAGTGTCATAAATGCCTCATGGTGAGAGCAAACTGTAAGCTGTGTCATAGAACACTGAATTGCCCATCACAAAACTGAGATGTATATGGGGCACTGCAGACAAATAAGGCCTTCTCACTTTCCAGGAAGCGCTTTAGCATACATTGACTATGGCATTCAGCAGCTGCTTGCCTGGTAGGGAGGAGCCACAATGCTAGCTTCCTGGCAGGTGCATTGCTACAGCTTATCAGGAGGGAGTGGGCACTGAAGTGGAGAGGTCAGCATGGTGCAAGTGCACCAGCAGGCTTGCCAAATTGGCCAAACGTGCACCCACACCACGGCAACCTCCCCACCAGGCAAGCCGCTTCTGTTGGGAGGTGTGGTCTGTAGGCACAGTGATACTGGTGTATGTGGCCTGCAAGCACAGTCCCACTTTTTTCTCTGTTCCTTGATATGTGGGTGCAGTGGTGCCATCAGAGCAGGACTCTGGGGCAGAAGTCCTGGGACCCACTCAGCAAAATGGGCATGAGGGGCCCCTAAAGCAGCAGGACTAGCTTACCACATGTTGAAGTTCAGTGAAGTGATACACATTGTCATCTGAAGGTGATGAGGCCTGAGTCTAAAATTATTTAACTTCACTGCTGCATGGGAAAACTGCATAAACATTATATGTCTGTTGATTACACTGCAATGGTTGGAGCGTGCTGGGCTTACCCAATGATGAGGGATCAAAACCAGCTGTAAGAAATATTTATTTATTTATTTATTTATTCTATTTCTATACCGCCCAATAGCCGTAGCTCTCTGGGCAGTGCACAACATAAAAACATCCAATATACAAGTAAAAACATATATCAACAACTTAAAAACAATATACCAAAAATAGAACATAATTAAACATATAAACAACTACAACACAAGCCTAAAAATATTAAAACGTATTAAATCAGTTAAAAGTATTAAGATGTTAAGATGTTAAGAATTAAAATTACTAAAATATTAAGAGCGTAAGTGCAAATGTAGGTGTTACAATAGATGTTAAAAATGTTGTTAAAATGTTGTTAAAAAGCCTGGGAGAACAAAAAGGATTTTACCTGGCGCCGGAAGGACAGCAATGTTGGCGCCAGGCGTACCTCATCAGGGAGAGAGTTCCATAGTTCGGGGGCCACCACAGAGAAAGCCGTTTTCTTGTTGTCACCTTCCGGGCTTCTCTCTGGGTGGGCCCCCGAAGGAGGCCCTTCGATGTTGAACGCAGAGTACGGGTAGGTTCATATCGGGAGAGGCATTCCACCAGGTATTGTGGTCCCAAGCCGTGTAAGGCTTTATAAGGCAAAACCAGCACTTTGCATTGAGCCTGGAAGCATATAGGCAGCCAGTGTAAGCGAGCCAGAATCAGAGTTATATGTTCACATCTCCGAGTTCCTGTTAGCAATACCCAAGAGAAAAAGGCAGCAGCAGCATAGAAAGGTCCTTTTCAATTCACTTTGGTACCAGTGGTGGCTGGTGGCTCTATGCCAGTGGGGCAGTGGAATTCGCTCTGGGTTTTAGTCTGAACTTTCAAGGTCATGTCCAAGGTTCTGAAACCTGGCTTCAGCACCTTGGACAGCTCCTTGTAAGTTGGGACTAAAACTGGAGTGGATTCCACAATCTTGCCGCCATGAAGCCGCCAGACGCCATTGTTTGATATATAATATCTTTTTCAAGGGGGAAAAAGTTATTTATTTACTCCTTTCAGTTCTTTGTTGAAACCTCCTAAGTATTTGCCCTCCATAGAGTCCCTCGCTTCTCTTTCCATGTTGCAGCAGCTAAATATTTGCATTACAAGTCAGAGGCCACATCCACACCATACATTTAAAACACTGTTATACCACTTTAACAGTCTTGGCTTCCCCCAGAGAATCCTGGGAACTGTAAGTTAAACTACTCTAGGAATTGTAGTTCTGTGAGGAGAATAGGGGTACTTTAGGAACTCTCAGTGCTCTTAACAGTACAGTTCCCATGATTCTTTGGAGGAAGCCATGGCCCTAAAGTGATAAAAGGGTACTTTAAATGTATAGTGCAGCTGTGGCCAGAGACTTTTTCTACTGCTGTGGACAAGCATAAAAAATAGTGAAAATGACAAGCTCCTCTTCCTAGTTTCACTTTTTCCAGTATGCCTTGCAGTGTCATCTATTTTAATATTATACGTATCTTAAATTAGTATATTCTGTTATTTTACTTCTCAAATCCTCTTTAGCCTGACCATGAGCTCAGCACATGGGAGCTTTCAGCCAGTACAAACCGGTCTTACTTTTGTTGAACACCAAATTTGTTTTCCAAACATGATATTCTTCATGATTCTAGTTCAGGGAGTAGTTCAAATACATATTCTTATTTGATCACATCCTTGAAGTTGAGAGTAAATGTATGTACAAGGGGTTTGTGGAATCAAAGCTCAACTTGTTTCTTTTGTTTTTTTGCTGAAAAATATACTTTTCTGTCATTAGGAAGAAAGGAATGCCAGATTATAGTTGCAAATTCTGTGGAAGATATTCTAATTTAGATTTCTTCTTTCCTAGCTAAACCTTTTTTCTCAATCCAGCTCAAGGGTTTTTGAATCACACAGCTTTAATAGCATTCTCAATCAGCCAACACGCTATCAGGTGAGTGGTTAGTTGGGCAGCTCATGTGACCATCATTATCGAAATAAACAACAAGTTTCCATGCTGCTCATCTGCTAGGCAATCACAGCATGAACAAAGAACATTTTGTGACAGATCTGTTGAGCAGTTATGCCTGTGTTACATTTTCCAGCGTGCTCATCTTTTCACTGCTCTGGTGCCAACCCCCCAAATGACTTCTTAAAATGTGTGTGAGTTTGGAAGTTCAATGGCAGAAACCGCTGGGAGAGAAATGCTGAGAAATGTGTCCAAAAGTCTATGGATGATAAGCTGCAACCCCCGCTCCTGAATTATCGCCCAAAGTGTTGTCCTTCAGGAAGGGTCAATTAATTAATTAATTAAAGTAAATTAATCTAATTCATGAGTAAGTGTGTTTTAGGATAATTTCTATAACTGCAAACCCCCCCCCCCAAAACCTTTAGATCTATCAAAATTCTACATGTTAATAGCAAACCCATTCTTCAAGTGTGAATCCTTATGTAACCAACACAGCACCATCCATGCACAAGAAGAGAAAGGTATCGGCAGGCTCAAGGGACCTGAAAGTGTGCAGGCATACAACATTTTTTTAAGAAGGAAAAGAAGTCTTAAGGAGGGACAGTTCTGTGAGGACAGCACATGTTATGTGCCTTCAAGTCGATTACGACTTAGGGGCTACAGAATCCTGACTGACTGTTGTTGGAATGGGGAACGCCAGTAAACCAGGGGTGAGGAACAGATTAGGGTATCGTGGAAAAAGGCATGGCAGCTGGTTGGAAGCTGGCAAGACTATGCATACTGCAACATTGTGTTGCAAGTCCAATTCGCATTAAATGAATGACGAGGGGAAATCAGGTGCAAACCCTTACATTTGGCTGATCAAAAACTGACACACGGCTGAAAATGTAAGGGATAGAATGTGCCTTTGATGATTGTCTTTCTCTGAGTTCTGCAGGTTCAAAGAAAAGTGGGTTATAGTGCTGAAGGAACAGAATCATCATCATTTTAAAAAGCACCAGTTGTTTTGAATGCTAAACTACAGAATAATATTCTGACAAAAGGTCAGAATGCAAGAGTCCATCTCAAAATGATCAATGAGACTGATTTAACATTAATAATTTAAATACTGATCTGCATAAACAAACACAAGCATAATTTTCAGACACAGTGATATGAAAGATTTTCCCATGCCCTTCTCTCTCTCTTTTTACTGTTGACATAAGTCTGACCTTGAGCCACATCATACATGAGGTTTTTATTTTCTGAATTTGAAATGCAGACTAGCTCTTTGGCGGTGGCTATAATTGAATACAAGAGAAGAATCTGAATTCGGACCAAACTGAACAATTCTGACAACAGTCCTTGAAAAATCTACTTTCTCCCCACCTGCAAAAATGGCACATGATGTGTGCACGGGGGGGGGGGAGTTTCCAGTGCACAAGAAGGTTACAACAGGTGGAAGCAATGACAGCATCATGAGGATCAGTGTGCTGGTCCAGCTGCATTCGTCTCCTATGTTGTGTCTTGACACAATCATGTCATAGTGTATTCCCTCTGGAATTGTATAGATAGCTCTGCTTGCATGGTCAAGAAATGTGGGCACCCTCTGGCTGGAGATCAAGAGTGCATCCACCCATGCCTCATCTTTGTACTGCTGTTGTGTCTGCAAAGTGGCCAGAGGTCCTAGGTATGGAGAAGAGAGGGGGAAGAGGAGAGGGGGAAGCTTCCGTGCCAGCTCAGCCACAAAAAGGAGAGGGCCTGGCCTAAAGAAAGAGGAAAAAAGCGAGTGGGACTGGGCCAGCCATTTTGATCAGATCCAGCAATTCTGCAAGAGAGGATTACCAGCTCAGAGGTCTGGGAGAGACCCACCTTGCTGTGATCTCTCCCATGAAGTAACGTGGAAGGTCCATCAAGAAAGACCTATCTGGGGCTCAGACTGGGAATAGTCTGAAGAGGTTGGAAAAAGACACCAAACAAAGTTACCTGTCTGTGAACCTGCAAATAAAGATGCCTGCCTGAATACTGCAGTTTCTTGTACCTGAGTTTTCCTTGTTAAGCCATGGCCTCTGATGAGGCAGTAGCTTCTCAGGCTTCTGACTCTCTTGTACACTCCGATGAGAACAGATGTCTGAAACTGCCATCATGTTGCCTCGGCTGAAGTCTTTGTCATTTGCCACTTTGCCATCAGTCAGATCATTACAAGCGAGACCTGCAACAAAACAATGCAGTATATCCTCACCTCCTAAAAGGCATATTCTTGTTCATGTTCCAACCAGCCAGGCAGTCATGCTTTTCCCCACCCCCTTATTTATAGATGTAATACTATAAGCTGTAAGAGGCTCAAGCCATTCTGCCCTCCAATTTTTCCTTTCAGTCTTTTCTGACTGACAGCCAACATTCTGTGGTTCATATCGAGCACTGATTATGCTAGGTCTTTGTCGGGCTGTTTTGGGGGAGTTTTACTCCTTTTGGTGTGTGTGTTTAAAATGTTTTTGGCACTTAATTACTGATGAATTTCTAGCCTGATTTTCTACAAAAGTGCACAAGGCTTACATAAAATACAGTACAAAATAAGATTAAAGTACAACTTAATAACATACAAGCTAAAAACAAAACTTGCAGCAAGACCATTACACTTACACTAGTTCTCTGTGCCATATGCTTTTACTACAAACAATTTAATATAAATCTCTTCTTTTTAATTTTTTTAAAATCTCAAATTAACAAAGATGGGGAAAAAAGCCATTGTTAGATCACATTAAGAATCCAATAACCATCAGTGAGTATTGTACAAAACCTCCTCTCCTGGCTTTTTCAGAATAATGATGTTGCTGTTCCATAACCCTTGCCTTGAAAAGCCCCAGACTAGTGGCAGCTGTTGGCTCTGGGGCAGTGGAATCGCTCCAGGTTTTGCACCTTGGACAGCTCCTTGAAAGATCAGACTGAAAATCTGATTGGATTCCACTGCCCCACTGACATGGAGCTGTCACCTGCCACTGCCCCAGACACTGTACCCAGCCAGATTTGACCTGGAAGCTTTTGCCACAGCCAACATATACTGTCCTTTTTGCTGTGCTTGTTCATGCTGATACCTCTCGTCTTGTGTCTCAACAATGCCATTTTGGCTCCATTTGTGTTGGCATAGAGGCAGTGAGTTTGCTTTGAGAGGGAGTGATTTTATTTGAAGCCTTTTCCCTACAAAAAGTCTCATTAAGGGTGGGAGTAAAAAAAGAAAAACTTTGCTGCCACCTTGTGGTGAAAGGGGCTTGTAGCAGTGAGAGGAAGAAAATCTCTTGCAAGGCTGGCATTACATATTTTCAGAGCCAAAGAAGTAAATGTATGAGAGACATTCAGGGTCCTTCCATTACAGTAACAGCCAGGCATTATGTGATGCAGTATACTTCGTACTATGCATGTGGGGGAGCTTAAGAGTTCTGTTGCATCCTGTGGGGTTTGGGATCCTCTCCACTCTGTGCAGCTGTATGAGTTGCATGTGTAAGAAAGAATAGATTGTACTTTTACCTTAATGACGTATAGCCTAGCCAAGATTTGAGATCCAGTTGTGCAGCTTAATTACCAGAATGAGGGCCCCATCTGCACTATGCATTTAGAGCAGTATTATTATTATTATTATTATTATTATTATTATTATTATTATTATTATTATTTAATGGATTTCGTAGTCGCCCATCTGGCTGGATATCCAGCCACTCTGAGCAATGTACAAGAGCAAAACATACAAAAACATCAGTACATCAAGAAACAAACAGTAAAATCGAACCTAACTCTGTTCTTATCCAGAGTCTTCTTACTCTTGCCCAACGACAGAGTAGAGCCAGTGGTAGTGTTCGTAAAGGGCGGCAGCGATGTATAGGCTGGGGGCCGGTATAGATAGCAGCGTGAAGTTCCTGCATGATGGCAAGAGCAAAGACACAAGCCGGGCAGTGAGGGGGAACCCAGTATATACCACTTTAAACAGACAAGGCTTTCCCCAAACATCCAGGTACTTGTAGTCTGTTAAGGAACTGAGATTTTGACTGTATTCACTCAGAAGTAAGCTCTATTGATTTTTGTGGGACTCACTTTCAGATAACTGCTTAAGATTGCAATCACAGGCCGGCAACATAATGACATGATGAACAATTGTTGCTGTTTTTCTCCAATAGCAAATCATGAAGAGACTTATAAAACGTTATGTTCTGAAAGCACAAGTGGACAAGGAGAATGATGAAGTCAATGAGGGTAAGAGCAACTGTAGACTTATTAATATAGTAGTACAATAGGAAAACTCTAAATGCTGTACCAAAACTGGAATCATAGAGGCAGATAATAATGCAGTAACTGGAATACTACAGTAACTAGATAGTACTGGATATTTTAGCAGAAGTCTGGACCAAGCCATAGAGCAACTGTCAAAACATATTTCCTTCTATTTTAGGCATGTTGTTTATTCTTAGTTCACCAGAAACAGTAAATAAACATTCTGCTGATCTTGTTAATAGTCCATTAAAAATAATAATTTGCTGAAGGCAGTGTCATATTAGCCACATGTTGTATTGAGTTCATATGTGACATCAGGCCAGGGAAAGGTGGCTATAGTATGCCCAAAATGGCCAGTGGGCCTAATTAGGCTTATTGACTGGAAGTTATTACCCTGGGTATAGATCATTTTCAGCCTATTCCCCCCCCAAAAATGTTAACATAATGGGCTTTATAAAATTGAGAAAAATCAATGAGTGTCTTCAGACTCAACACAGAGAATGCAGCTGAAAAGAGTAACAGGATTTAATTGAGGAATGGGGAGCCTTCAACTCCTATTATCCCTGGCCATTGGCTGGGCTGGTTGGCCTGATGGGAGTTGGACTCCAGCAATATCTGGAGGGTCACAAGTTTGTCGATGCCTGACAAGTTTTTTTAAAAAATACACTTAAGATTGTGCGTACTCAGAATGGGTGCACGTACATGCCTTTTTGAACAACCCCCCTCCCCTCCTTGGAGCAGCAATGGTGGCAGGGAAAGGGTATGGAGGAATGAAGTTTTCCCCAACAATTTCAGTTTCACTTAAGAGCAGGGAGGCAGGACTGTGAAGGAAACACTGTGGTCACTCGTGCAGCTGACAAGACTTTCCTTCCACATTTTCACACAGGGAGGAATAGTTCATGTGCTTTAAAAAGTCATTCTCAAATGTGTACAACTGTATGGGAATATAGCACGTTGACCACTAAAAATGCACTTACAATAGAACGCATCGGTTCACAGGTGACATAAAAAACCTAGGGTGGTATTTGAAGAGAGTTGCTTTAAGCGGCAGAATTCATTGGAGATATAAAAGAATATGAAAGGGAGTGGTGTTTATCTTAAACAAAATAAACTCATTTTATTAAGAAAGTACACATGGAGAGGAAAGCCTCATCATCTGCACTTGCTGAATTCAAAGGTAGGGAGAGAATTGTGGGAAGAAGAAGGAGGAAATGGAAGTGATGATAGCCCTGAGAATCTCAGTCTAACCAATCAGAGATATGGTTAAACTTCAGGAAAGTAACGGGAGAATTCAAGCAGGAGCACTTTCAACTGACTAACTATATCTATTGCCCCTAATGGTCAATAGATGCAGAGCACACACAGAGACAATGCATTGATTGAAGTGAAACTTTCAACAGTCTTCAGTGCTAGTCCTTCTCAGAGTAGACCCATTGAAGTTAAAAGACATGACTAACTTAGGTTCATTAATTTCACGGAGTCCACTCTGAGTAAGAGTTGAACACAATCAACAGAAAAGTTGAAACGTGGTTGAAAATCCAACTTCCTGTATGGGCATCAGTTGCTTTAAAAACTTAACACAGGCATATTTTAACATTGCATTGCTGCTTTTTGTACATGCACACCAACAATAAGAGAGAGATTCAGAAGCTAAGTGGCACAGGTGAATTAATCTGTTCGGAGCTTAAGATGGTTCTGCTGATCGCAAACTCAGCTGTATTCTTTTATTATGTAAAATAACATGGTGGGGGGTTATTATTTTAAGTGAAGGTATTCATCTGCAGAATACCCTTCAGCAACAAGCTTACCACCCAGAGTTCTGGAGTATGTAAGAAAGCTCATTGTTGCTTCCACCCCAAGGCAAATCTTTAGAATCGGGAACCTGCCTCAGTCCAAACTCTTGAAAGTCAGTAGGAATGAAGCAACCCCTAGGGTTCTTTTTAGCTGTCAGCTTATTGAAGGGCATGGAGAGCCAGTATGGTATAGTGGTTAGTGTGTTGGACTAGGACCTGGGAGACCAGGGTTCGAATCCCCACACAGCCATGAAGCTCACTAGGTGACCGTGGGCCAGTCACTGCCTCTCAGCCTCAGAGGAAGGCAATGGTAAAACCACCTCTGAATACCGCTTACTATGAAAACCCTATTCATAGGGTCGTCATTAATCGGGATCGACTTGAAGGCAGTCCATTTCATTTTTTTTATTGAAGGGCAGGTAGCGTGCCTGCTTTCCCCTATAAATTCCCTTGAGCTAAATTTAAAAATATCCTGACAAATATGTAAACTACTTTAGTAGAGCTGTAAACTCAGAAATGCTAGATTTTTTAATCGGACAAAGTAAAATGGTTGAAGATAAAACAGCTAAAAATATTAAAATCCTAAATTCCAGCAGTAGTAACCTTTAGAAACATGAATTGAATTCTCTTCTAAAATTAGAAAATAAATAAATAAATAATATACATGACCTAAATATCCTAAGGGTGCTGATGTGCTGTTTTCAGATATGAGGAGTTTGTACAAGTACAGGAATTGCAGTCGATATTTTTTTGTCATTTTTGGCTTAGAAGCATAAATGGAAAACTATAAAAGTTATATTTGGATTTTTGTTGAAGCTTGTTGTTTTCACACATCTTGTGAAATTCACACACACAAAAAGGTAAATTGCAAGCCCTTAATAATGGTCTAGTTGCTTTTGTTTCTATCCTGTTTCAAATGTTGTGTTAGTCTATTGGGTTTTTTTTAACAAAAGCATATTTAATAAAGCTTAATAGTGATCCCAAATTAGCCTTTAATTTTTTATATAAATAATTCGAGAAACACAAATGTACATTAGAAACAAACAAACAAGAACACTATAGAATCAAAATCAGAGTATTGAACTTATTCAAAACACTGAAAACCCATATTCAACCCTTGGGGATAAATTATATACTCTATGGTAATCCACAAATTTACTCCATTTTAAGATAAAAAGGTCTTGACCAAACTTTTGTTCTCTGCCTCTAATATAATATTATAATTTTGATATGATTACATTATTCCGTATTTTACTGTACCATTCTGCAATCATTGGAATCATGGCCAATCTCCATTTCCCTGCATATAAAATTCTAAGATTGAGTGGAATAGAGATATTTGAATTTTGATACCAGTTCTTCCCTTTGTGTATCTGAGAGATTCCTCTTCTTTTTCTTAAAGATGGAACATTTCTTGATGCCGATTCCAGAACTAACTAGGGCTTCTGAAATGGTGTCTCAGCAACAAAGATACTAAAAATATTAATGCCATGATCGAAATCAAACATCTTAGAATTAAAGTTTTTTCCTATTAACACCTCTTAGGCTGCACTGCTATGCATTGCACTTGATAGTAAGTCCTTTGAACTCAGTGGGATTTAGTACAAGCATGAATAGAATTATGTGCACATAAGATTAATCTACTTGATTAATAATTTGCATGACCTTGGAAAATTGTATTAGAATGACTGGATTTTAAAAAGTCAAATTTCAGACTTACTGGTTTGAGATAACTAGTCCAATGGTCCCTCCCTTTCCTACATCATCACCACCAAACATCCAAAACAAGAATTTGAATGAATACCATATCCTTCAATAAAATAAGAATACCATTTATGTAGTTACCTGTGATGGCTCATATGGAGACAAACAATGGATTGGATCCCAAACATTTCAATGAGAATGTCAAGCATTAATTTCAACAATTTAAATTAATAGGATTTAAAAGAAATGTTTTGTGCACCCCAGTATGTGAGCAGTGAGAGACTTGAGGAGTTCCAGCACTTATCCAGAGTTTGGTTTCCTTGGAATGGAGACTGTGGTGTCTCCAGGATATAAGGTTTTATTTACACATATATACAACCTAAGCACAAGATGGAAAGGCTCACAGCAAGATGGAAAGGCTCACAACACTCCACAGATCTTGCTTCCCCATTAGGTTCCTAGGGGGGCTCATAAAGCCATAGCATGAGATTCAGCACAGAGAGCAGGCTGAGCCTCTTTGTCTCTTCTCAGCTTCAGATCAGACTAAAAAACACACATACAAACTACCTCCAGATTAGACTAAAAGAAACACATAGGCTATCTCCAGTTCAGACTAAACACAGACACACTTCCCATCCCTAGGATAGGGGGGCCTTCCACTAGGTGAGAGGAAACGGCTTACCCCTTCTAAAGAGCATCACCAGCCATTTGTTCCTATGGCAACATGGCCAACTCCTTTGTCATGCAGATGTGATGCTTGGCAGACTTGGCCAGAACCATTACTTTAACAAAGGAACTGGTTTGACCAGTTCAGCAGCTTCTTTTAACTACAAATTCCAACCTTACAGATACAGAATCACAGGCTTGGGGGGACCCAAAGGCATCATCCATACTAACCCCCACAATCCTATAACAGTTCTTAACTTTGGCTGGATTGTGTCCTTTGTTCAAAATGCAGTTAAATTATCAAACAAGTAGAGGGTGCAGTCCAAATGTCACCACTGTTCAGTTATCACCATATTTACTACAGTGTGACCACTGCCAGGTTTAAAAGACTGTTACTTTGGTTCTTATTGTGTAAAGGAAATGAAAGTCTGCCATTCAGGTTGAAATGAAGATGGCTGTTTCTTCCCTTGGGATACAAAACTAGAAGGAAGTCATCTTTATGTTTGTTTCCCCCCACTTCCCAATATAGTGTGGTTCAACAGACGCCTGTGCTTGTGTGGCCTGGTAGTTTCCATGGTTGCAGGCCTTTGACAATTCCAGAGATCTGGCATCATTGCTTAATATCAGCCCTATTCATTCAAAGAAGAATTGCAATAAGATTGCAGTAAAAGTTTTATTTGAGTAATCTTGCTGGTTAATTGGTTAAAGCTCGCATTGTAATGGACTTACTTGTGTAAAGCAACTCTTTTTATATGAGCATTCATCAACATAGCTTTGAGAACTTCAGATGCTTGTTTTTCTTTTGTAAACTGTGTTAGCAATTTTCTTTTTATTACTTACACAGGTGAATTAAAGGAAATTAAACAAGATATTTCCAGTCTTCGCTATGAACTGCTTGAAGACAAGTCTCAAGCAACAGAGGAGCTGGCAGTTCTTATACATAAACTCAGTGAGAAACTCAACCCAAATATAACAAGATGTGAATGATCTCAAATGACATCTCCTAATTTAATCCCTGGATTTTGATCACAGCACAAGTATTGGCAATAATATTTCTGAGTGACTTATACTTGAAAATGTATTGTAGATTTTTAGCACTGAGTACCTTTATGTACAGCTTTGTTTGAAATACAGTCTTAGAAAATTTTATGAACTTATACGCAAAAAATGTTCCGTTTATTTAACGTGTATTATAAAGGATATTTTGCATTTATTTAAGAAGGTACAATTGTATCTAAACAATCTTGCATTGCTAATAGTTTTGTCAATAAAATGAATATTCTTTGCACTGAACAAAGAAAAACAACACTGTAGACTATGGCTGCAATCCTAAACCCACTTACTAGGGAGGTAAACACGTTTAAGATTGTACTGCATATGTCCTCCACCATGCCGGTGTGAACAGGATTCTGTGGAATGTAGTAACTAAAACTCAGTCAGCTCAGTGAAAGATTACTTGAAATTACTTTGTACATTATCCAATCAAAATCAAGCACATATAACTCCCATTGATTTCAGTGGCATGTGCTTTCTCACACTCATATCAATAAAATGTATAGCGCAATCTTGTGTGTGTTTTCTTGGAAGCAAGTCCTCAAAGTTTAGTGGGCCTGAGGTTGTAATCTTATATATACTTCCACTGAACTCACTGGGGCTTATGTCTGAACAGACACATGCAGGATTGCATTCTACTCTCTACCCTAGTATGGATATATACAACTAAACTGTTTTAAGAGTTTGACTTTCACTGGATTATGTCCCTTTATTTATCAGCTTTCTTAAAGAGAGAAACAAGCCATGGCATGGACAACTGAATGTTTAACAGTGGAGATAAAAATGTGACTATAATATTAATAGTGCTGTTAAACCTATCTATACATGTATAGTTTGCATATTTGCTTTCAGAATAGGAACTAGGATTTTTTTTTACTTCTAACTAATGTGAACTATCAAGATATACATTTTCATGTGGTGAAGATTATTTTTTAAAATTTAAGATACTATGCAGGGCTGATAATTTTGTTACATTGTTCTAAATAATGCATCCAATGCACACTTGTTAAATAAAATATTAATACTTTATGGATTCTTACTTTGTTTTTAATACGTTGTGAGGTATTAGAGATCATGGTGTACATTTCATCAGTCAAAAGCAATAAAGTTGCAGTTAAGATATACATCTTTAAGATGCATTAAGGGATCACTAATCAGTATTCAATGATCTTGTGAATACACCCCCAATATATGGTAAACCTTGGACTCTTGGCCCCTTGTATCACAGCTTCTAGTACAAATCCTCATCCTAAAAGTATGTTGCACAAATCTGACACCCTGCAGATTTTTAATAATAATAATAATAATTAATTTATGCGTCGCCTATCTGACCAATGGCCACTCTAGGCGACTTACATGTGAAAAATTAAAACACAATACAAAATACAAAATAGAACAGTGCGACAGCAAAAGCAATAATAATACAGGGCATGAGGCATTTAATCATAGCATTTAGCCCTCCCCGGAAATCCCGAAGGCCTGTTGAAAGAGCCAGGTCTTTAAGGCTTTTCGGAAGACATTTAGGGAAGAGGCGTGCCATAGATCTTGTGGGAGGGAGTTCCAGAAGGTGGGGGCCGCCACTGAGAAAGCCCTCTCTCTAGATTTTTATTTCCTATTGTGTGTATGTGTATATACTGTGTACACATACACACAAAGTATACTTCACTACTATATATTATATGAAAGTGGTATTAGTGGTGGTATACATTATATGCAAGAAATGTATTTTTGTTCAAAGTAGAAAAGTCACTGTAAATGAGTCCTACAAAGTTATTAGTGGTGGTGTTAGAGTAACAATATTAAGCTTTTAGACTTAGAAGGGGGGTTAAAAATCTTTTGGAGCATGTTCACAAAATGCAGACAAGGTGTTATTTCTAAAAAAAAATCTCAGACATGAATACTTTTCCATTTGCTACTTGATTCTAAATGGAGTGACAGGCTGCAGTTGCTCAGAGATGAAGGAAAGGCATTCTGTTTAAGCTTAGTAGACCTCTTTTCTCTATATTTTTTGTGGGGGGCTACACACCCCAAGCGCAACAGTAATTCTAAGATATATAGATGTGTGCATGTACTATACTACTTAAACTACTGCAGGTGTGAGCAGAATTCAAGAATTCTGAGCATATTCTGAGCCTCAGTTTTGTTTTCAGTACCGGACATGAACTGAGCTCACAGGCTTTTCACACAGAAGCCCACTCTTGGTTACCCCCAGCTTTCTTCAGCAGCCTAATCTAAGTGGGAAAACCCATGTTGTTTTATCTATCTCAGAGTCAGACACCCTTGCCAGTCTACCACAGATCGCCTACCCGTAGTGATCTACCTTCTGCCCATCCCTGGATATCTGCATTATAATGCGTGCATTGATTTGCTGGTGGTAGTGATAATGAATTGCCCTAAAGCCAGAGGGGTGATGCAAGGAAAAGGTCTTGATCAACCTTTGTCTGGAATGCTTAGATCCTACAAAGGACTACGGTATGCAAAAAAGTATGAGCACAGGCGAGGAGAAAGGTAGCTAGCAGCAGCAGCAGGCCAAGTAAAGCTGGGGACCTAGGAATGATCAAAAGGATTGAGGGAAAGGGGGCACTGAGGAATCAGTTTAATATGAGAGGGGGGGAAATAAAGCAAATGAGACAAATCTGTAAAGGCAACCGTCTTGGAGTTTATTGCATTTTATATCCTTCTGCTCCCTGAAGTTACTCAGGACAGCATAGATTGTTCTTCCCACGACAACCCATTGAGGTAGACTAGGCACAGGGATAATCACTATGACTGATGAGAACCCTAATCTTCTGGGTGTAATTCAAATACTCCAACCACTACACCACAGTGGCTCCTCTCTTGATGTGTGAACTCACCCTTGGAATTTATTTTCAATGCCTGTCTTTGGTTTTAACCTATCCCACTAGCAAGAACATGGGAAATATATTCTGACCATATGTAGATCTCTGAAAACAATGGGTAGTATTTGAAAATGTGGTTCTTCAGTTGTCCCAATGAGTGAGAGGGTGTTGTCCAGACAAGACCCAAGAGGCTAAAATCCATTAGAAAGATTTATTTTAGATACATCAGTCAGCAGAAGACCAGTGAACATATTTGTTTATGAAAGATATGAGCCTAATAATATTAAACAAAAACCAACAGCACATTATACATGAATGAGTATTGAAGGGAGAAATAAGAAACAGTGTATGCCAATATTTTTATACGGAAAACCAAAATAGAATATGAATATGCAACCTATTAAACTTAACTCCCCCCAGAGAAACAATACACAAGATTAAAATTGGATGGAAATGGCCTTCAAGTCGATCCCGACTTATGGTGACCCTACGAATAGGGTGTTCATGGTAAGCAGTATTCAGAGGTGGTTTACCATTGCCTTCCTCTGAAGCTGAGAGGCAGTGACTGGCCCAAGGTCACCCAGTGAGTTTCATGGCTGTATGGGGATTTGAATCCTGGTCTCCCAGGTCCTAGTCCAACACCTTAACCACTACACCACACTGGCTCTCATAGATTAAAATTACAATTTAACTATTGCTGAATCCTACATTGGCCTAAACTCCACCAACCCTCTAGTAAAAGCTTGCTACATTACCTATGATCCTTTAGTTTAAGAGAACATAGCTACTAATCCAGAGTCAAATTCCTGATAGCAGACTCCTGTGGTTTAGATGCATGCTAGCAGAGATCAATTTGGTGCCCAGGATTTAGGATTCAGGAAAAAAATCCAAACAAAATTTGGTCAAGGTAAAAACAAAAGAAGAATATTTTAAAATGTAATAGTGAAGTATGAACCTCAGGAATAAAACAATCTGAGCTGCACAAAAAAGTAAATGGAAACTCACCACAGTAAAACTTAAACCAGTGTAAAATTATTACAAGCAACAAGAATAGAATCTAAACAAAAAGTTTTCTTAACTGTGTCTTTCAGAGAAGACTGAAGTTACAGCACAAAAAGGCATCAGGAAAAGCTGTGTAGAAAAAGGATGAAGCTAAGAGGGAGTCCAGAGGAAAAAAATGCCCTTTCCCTAACATCCCAGAAACCTTTTCCCAGACACACTGATTGATTCCTATTTCTTTGCCTCTTGGTCACAATTAAACTTGGTTATGGGATAAATACCTGCAGAAACAGTTTTCCATTGTTTTAGGGGTTGATGTGATCCCAAGCGTATTGGAGTATATGGAGTCTCATGAAGGTCCTCCAGTTGCTGCTAGCCACATGGAGCAACAAATCTTCTGCCATCTTCATACTGGTGCATTATCTTAGCTCTCAACTAAGGCCTTGCCAGTATTTCTGCTTCTCACACACTCAAGACAGAAAACATTTCTGCCCTCCAGATAGGCATTCGGGCCTATTTTTGTCATGAGCCAGAGTCTCTTGACCACAGTTTTCTTCCGTTCCATTCCACAGCTTCTAGGGTGATCACCTTCACTATGCATGCAGATTCACCCTAAAATTAAATGATAGTTCTGCTTCTACCCATAGAAATTAATGGATATGACTAACTGAGGTTCATGAATTTCAGTGGGTCAACTCTAGGATTTCCCCCCCAGAGTTACTCTTGAGGAAGTGAGATAGCAATGGGAACACAGTTTCTAGCTGTTGCTCAACAGAGGAAGAAGACACCAGGATAAAATACTTGAACTGGAACTACAAAGTTTTATTTATTTGCATCTGAATAGAGACAATTGTTTTAATCCCACTACAGGGTCTTAATTTACTTACATATGCTATTTATATATTTAAAGTATTTTACCCTTCTCTTCAGCAAATAAATAAATAAATAAATAAATCTCAGAGTAGGTCAGTTAAAATGACAATTGACAAAGGCAACATTGTTGATAACACAAACATCCAGTACTGGTAAACTAGTTTAAACAGCTAGTGTAATAAAAACTATTATCAGGAAATTAAATTGTCACCTGGGGATTTAATAAGACCGTAAGAGTCTATTGGATGAGGCTGAAGGTCCATCTAAACGAGCATCCTGTTCTCACAGTGGCAACCAGATCACAATCGGTGTTATGGTTTTGTTTTTAATCACACTACCTACATAAGTTAAACAGTTTATCAGTGCCAGAATGTTTGCGTTATCACCAAGACTGCCTTGTCAATTGTCATGGTAACTATTTTGCTTTCACGTTAATGATCGCCGCCTCTGCGTGTTACATTCCCCTCTCACTTCTCTCCATTCCGCTTCCTCAACTCACCTCCCTAGCAATTTAGGATTTCACTTCTTGCATCTAATGAAGTGCACTCTGATCCAGGAAAGCTTTTTATACCATTAATACGTTTTTGTTAGTATTTAAGGAGCCACAAGACCCTTCGTTGTTTTTATGCCAGATGTGTTCGTCTTTAACATGTTACGTGTTGCATCAGTTTCTCGCAGGATCAGTCCGTTTTCCTTCTCACACCAAGTACGCAGCGGGGGCATTCCTCCTTAGGTACCACTTGCCTCTTCCTTAGAATGCCTTTTAGACTTTCTTCACCAGCTGTAGTCTGGCAAGCTCTGAAGAATATATTTAACTAGATTGACAGCTCCTTCTTCAATCACAGGACGCGTTCAAAGCGAAACCCTCCTTCACGCCTTGACCAATTGAAGCCCGGAATTGGTAGAGGCGTACGTAGTCCTGCCGCGTTACCATGGTAATATAGGGCTGGGCAGCAGTGTAGGCTTCATTTTGAGAGGGGGGGGCAAGAACAACTTTGGGGACCCAGACGCCCTGAAAGTGGGGACCGGAAAAAACAGTTTGCTCTTGTTCGAACGCCGAAGGCTCGCAGCCATGGACCTGGGCCTCAACCGCGTGGATTATCTGCAGGTAGAACTGATGGGCGAGATGCATGTGTTGTCAGCCAGGGAATCCTCTTGCTTTGTCTCGCGCGGGAATGAGAACGTCGTTATTTTTCTCACCCCTTGCTGCTGTTGCAACTGCCGGGGTTGGGATTAGTACCTCATCTTCGATAATGCACTCCCATATGTCTTTAAGTGCTGTTCGACAGGCAAAAGTTCCACTGGTGATTTCGACTCTCCCTGAATATAGTGATGGGGAAAAACTTAACGTTTCCAGGATTTGCTTTGTAATAAAGGCAGAGGAGCCCTACCAGTATGAAAGGAAGATACAGGACTAATCTGGTTGCTTTAGAGAGGGCAGGATAACCTGTACCTCCCCCAGATGTTGCTCCCATTGATTCCAGTCAGCATATCTAATAGATTGGATGGGAATTGTAGTTGGGAAGTGGGCATAGTTCCTTATCCTCAGATAGGACTGGGAAAGTCTGCCTGAACCTGGAGAGCTACTGCCAGTCAGTGTCGACAGAGCTGAGCTTGATGGACCAATGGTCTGACTTGGTATAAGGCAGCTTCCTATATTCCTAGTTAGTTCAACATCTGGAGGAGTGCATGTTAGTCATCCCTGCTTCAGAGTAAATTTGCTTCTGCTGCCAATCCCTTTGCTTCTAGATGTGACCCACATGAAGAAACTGCTTTTGCATCCTAGTTTTTAAAAAAATATTATTAGTATTATTTCATCATCTTAGTCCTTCATCAACGGGGATGCTGCCAGACACAGTTCTCACCTGTTGCATTAAGAGAAGTAATGTGTAAAAGAAGTGAACTTTTTGAACTTCTGCAATAAGAGTGTGCAAGCTTTTAAGCTTCACTGAGGTTTTTTGTTGGATAGAGAGTGTGTCAGGCATTTGTCCTCAGTCTATTAAATGGAAATGCTTTGTACAATTCAGCTGTTGGATTGGTGTGGTTTTATGGCATTTTGCTTAACTAAAACTATTTTTCTAATTCTCAAAAGGTACCCTAAATGTTTGTTTAGGATTGGTGAATTGATTCCAATAATATGCATTATTGGCCTGTAGCAGCAGGATGGGGTAACTGTGATGCGTCTTTCCCTGGCTCTCCCTGTCAGGTTCCTACCTGCTTGTGGTTACTGCCTGTCACTAGGCACCACCAGGGACTCCACCAGTCCGGACCGCTCTCTCTTATGGTTTCTCTCCCCGCTCTAGCACAGATCTCAACAGATCCCCCTGCTAGGCAACCACCAGTAACGTCCCAATACTAGTATTCCCAGAGACTCTGAATACTGGTATTGTTATTCTCTTCACCGCTGCCACCATTTGTTACAGTTCCCCTTCAGCCTTGGTCATTACCTTACCCTCCCTTCTGGTCTGTGAAACCCCAGCCAAGGATCAGGCCTTTGGTAAACCAAATTAAGTATTTATTACAGATAACAAAGCTAACAAGATTAACAAGATTTCTTCTTAAGGCACATAAGCATATGGTTTTACTCAATACTAATCCGAACTCCACCTCCCTCCTGGTAAACAACTCTCTAAACCCCACCAAGCAACCCACTCAGTTCTCTTCTCCCCCCCCCCGATTCCACTCTCACTCTTCCTTTTATACATTCAGCCATTTTAAGCACTCAGCCAATCATCTTGCATTCTACTGCCCATTCACTCCCCCTCCTCTTTCACTCCACTTACCATGTATCTTCTAAAACAACAACACTTACCATATATACATTAATATAGGAACATCACAGTAACATCTCACCAATGCCAAAATTACTTGCTTTTATTATCAGATTTGTATTCCACTGTTCCAAAACCTGCTCACAATATTAATAAAATAAAACAGAAAAAGGTGGTAAAATACAACAAGAGAAGATCTTCCCCTGTTGCTCTCTCCCCACTCCTAGTTGACTCTCCTAAGTCAGTTGACCTTACATGGCTGCTCTGAAGACAGTCCAGATATCCAAGAGCAGGTGAATGATAGCGTCCTTGCATCTCTTCCTCCCCCTCGCTGGATCGTCATCTTGTAGCGGTGAGTGGGCTTGCGTGTTCCAATGAACCCTGTGAGTGATGCCGTTGGGAGTCATGTACTCCCAGCAGGGACACCCATGGCGGTAAGGTCAAGGGAGAGGAACCAGACAAAGAACGATCCAAGAAAGTCCTCAACGGCAGAACAGGCAGAGGATAACAATGTGTGTGTTACAACTGCTGTGAAGGCGGATGAAGGCTGCAGCAGATAAAGGACTTCCAGTCGTCATGGTACCCATGCCATTGGATCAAAGCCTTTTTCTGTCAAGACTGTGTATTGATTGTCATGCACTGATCTCCCCACATAAAACAAATTCACGCACAGACGTCTTCCATAACAAAAGTCCCATGGCGATTGGCAAATGGCGACGGGGGCAGGACTGTGAAATCCAGAAGCCCCTAGTCATAGTCTGGTACATCGGCGGTGGATACAGATTCAGATGGATCCATTGTTAAAGACTATATTTTGGAAGACAGTCTTACTCGGTCACGAGTGATCGCCAAGAAGAAGCATCTCTCCCTCTCCCGTAGTGCCATGGTTTGTGATGAAACCTAGTCAAAGTTTTTATTTGGTGGTGTAGTATTCTTTGGATTGGGTTGTAAAAGATTTTAGCAAACAAAATTTATTTTAAGCTATTGGATTTACTGAGTAGCCTAATCCTATTCATGTTTACTCTAAGTTCCGAGATCCATATGATTTACTGTGAACCTAAGTGTCCACAGAATTGCAGCCCCAAGTTTATGAATATTCAAACTCATAGAGGTGACCTTATATGAGGTTTGACACAATCTTAATTGTGTCAGCTTTCTTATTCTCACTCCTGTAAGCTCTCCACCTGTTGGCCTGTTTTCTCCATCTCTGCTATGTCCATATTTTCTGGTACAGTAGGGCCCTCCTTTTTGGCGGCCCGCTTTTTGGTGTTCCGCTAATACAGCGGCTTTCAATTACAGTAAGGCCCCACTCATATGGCGCTTGTTCCACTTTTACAGTGTTTTTTGGGCATCGGCCGCCATTCTATTGAATGAGTTCCGCTTTTCGGCGGGTTTCACTTTTAGGCGGGGGTCTGGAACATAACCCGCCGTATGAGTGGTGCCCTACTGTATATGGTTTCCTGTGCCTGGCAGGTATTTCCCTCTGTTGTGACACCTCCTTTTTCTTTGTAAGGGTGTTCCAGATGGGTGTTTATTGTGGGATTGGTCCTCTGAATGTAAGCAAGTTTATTAACATTGTAGTCATTAAAAAAACGACCTGTATTCCATTTAATCTGGATTTACCATTTCTGTGGATAATCCAGTAAATTTTGTAAAAATCACAACCTGTTGCCAATGACCTATTTGCAATATTAACCCACACATGCACATGCACTCTATATGTGCTCTAAAGTTAATCTTCTCTCTAGCTCATTGCCATCTTGTTTCAGTTTGTCACCTCTAGGTGAGACAGAAATAATAATTCCTCTTTAGGTGTTTGTTTACATGATTGATCTTGCTACACCTATTAATCTTCAGTGGCTGCTTGTTGAGAGTAGATCACAGCCACTTTGACTGAGTCTTGAATTTGTTTGCTTGAGTTCTGTATTGGTGTTCCATACAGCAATATGGTGTACCTGCTACTGCTTCTTTTTTTTACGTAACCTTTGGTTTCACTTTGATTAAAATAAACTCTTACCTGTTGTTGGTGTATATATTCATACCTACTTTGATGAATGCTTCTGATGAAACTGATGAGATTTTTAATCCAAAACATCCAGAGAACAATAGGTTTGGGGAAGCTGCTTGAGATGGTTTCATTTAGTTCACAGACAAAACACGAGCTGGTCAAAACTAACTTGCTTTCTTGCAGAGTTTCATAAACACATTGATAACCTGATGTATTAATTCAGGGCTTATTTCTCTGAACCTATGTACCCTTTGAGCTTCTTTTTCATGCATTGCAGTATATAGAGCTCAAATGATACACAAACACAGCAATAGTTCATGACAGCAATAATTGATAATAACACCTTTTGCATTTCATGATCCTTTGGTACTGCTATTTAGAGGTTTTTCTGTATCCGTTTGTGTAGTAATCGAAGATAACTTTTCATGCATCTGATAAGTGGGCTCTAGTCCATGAAAGCTTCTGCTACAATATCAATGCAATCCTATGCATGCTTTCTCAAATGTAAGCTCCATTGTGTTCAGTGAGGCCTACTCCCTAATAACTGTTTTATGACCATCTATAACAATTTATGACAACCATAGTGTGCTTTCCATAACCATAAGTATCACAGAACCTTCTTTTTAATTGACCAGTGTTAAAAACACTACATTTATTTATTTATTTATTAAATTTATTAGTTTACCAGCCACTCTGGGCGACGTACAACATAAAAACATATAATTCACATTAAAACCTTAAAATTCCAACAATAACACTAAAACCTAACCTGCCTCAAAAGCCTGCCTGAAGAGCCAGGATTTCAAGGTCCGTCGGAAGCTCATCATGGAGGGGGCATTACATGTACATTACATTGTACATTAGTACAACCTTTTGGAAAACATTCTCAACAGAACCTTAATCTGCTTTTTCGTATAAAACAGATGTTATTATTATTAATTATTATTATTATTGTTTATTTCTACCCCGACTTTTGGCCAAAAGGCCCTCAAGGCGGCGTACAAAAAATAAACACAAATATAAAAATATATCAATAAAAACAATACAATTTACAAAAACCAGCAGTTACATCCAATAAAAATACATTAACAAATTACAAAGCAAAAACTCACTCCTCTCTCTTCTTGGCCTTCTAAAAAAGGGGCCCAGGAGAAAAGATGGGAGGCAAACGCTCATCTCCAAATGGGCAGAGACACGTACAAAAGCAAGAAAAGTTTTACTAGAAGGAACAGAGAGAGGAAGCTGGCTCAGTAATGGTTGGCGAGAGAAATAGCAGTGGAGTTAATACCATCCTGGGAAACATATATCTCTGGCGAACCTTCCCAGTCTAGGTTCAAAGCATACTCTCCTCTGCGCTCCTGGTACATCTGATAGGCGAAGAAGCAGGACAAAGGCCTGAGGAGGAGGTGAAGATGGCCATGCCGGCGGCGCTGAAGCTGGTGGTGTCAAGCAGCAAGGAAGGGAATACAAGCTACTGCTTTTCCTGGGCAAAGGGAGTTTCTGTTGGAGCCACCTCTGGCGTATGATCCCAAAATCGTCCAACACTGGCCGGCACGGAAATCTCGCCCCATCGACTCCCTGCGCCTGCTGCAAGCCGAGCCCAAGCCAAGCGTGGCTCCCGCACTGCCTTCAAGGCCCCGGCCCCCTCTAACCTGCCTCTGCCGGGACTCCGCTGCAATGCAGTCTTATCTTTGGACATAAGAGCCAACTCCCAAATTTCCATTGGACCCTCATGTGGCGAAGTGCAGACAGAGGCAGCATCAGAGAAAAATTTGGACAGAGGGGTTCAGAGGGGGCAAAGTGCATTTTACGGGAGAATTTGTCCTACATGTTAACATAATTGCTTTGTATTGTGGTACATTACAATTCATTTTATAATACAGACTTGAAACAATAATAAAAAATGATTTTCTTTCCCAATTAGGTGAGTGTGACATCCCAGAAAACCATGAAGTTGCTCCCTGCATCAGGACGCAAAGGAACACAGAAGGTATAGAAATTTGTTAATATGAAATATTTTTATCTGGGGTGATTTACATACACAAATTGTACTATGATGACAAAATCATATAATACTCTTATTTTAAAAGCTTTCTTATCTGATTTAGGTATGGGATCCTCTGAGACATGGATAATGGTGATATGTTTTGGCCTCATAGTGTTCATTTTTCAAACCCTTGCTACCTTTCATAAAACTACAGCAGCTTGAGAAATAGATCTTATCTCTTAGCTTCCAGCGTGTAACATTTCAATAATACAGTATATTTCTCATAAACAGTGGGGTAGTTTGTTATTGTACAATTTTGTAATAAATAGATTGGGTCAATTTTATTTTGTGAGAATTCCAAAATTAAAATTAGGGCCCAATCTATAGACTGTCCATATTCAATAATATGCTTCCACACTGGACGATTTGCCCCTATGTCCCCACCCTGTAGATGGTTGGTATTGCTACTTTTGAAGTGTTTGGCTAGCAAAGGCATAAGCTGAAAAGTTTAACTAAAATTAAGTTTCTTAATTACTTTAATTTTTATGTGTGTGATTGATTATATCCTGCTAAGGATGCAGAGCCCATATGCATGCAGCTTGGTTGCTTTCCATATATTTAATGTGCAATATAAGTTAAACACAGAACTGGTTTGCATATAAAATTAAACCATAATTTAAAATAAACCATGGTTTATTTTAAAGAGCATGGGCACTTTGCTCCTCCCCTTCTTCTTACTCTGTCATGTTGGGGGAAAAACAAGCCAGAGTCTGACTTGTCATTATGTGCAAACCCACACTTGCGAGGGCTTGTAATTTGTTTCTCTCCAAACAAACCACAGGTGGAAGCCAAGGTTTGTTCTGAGAAGCTTACAATATAAGTGTTGATGGTGGATAAGATAACAGGGGAAAGATTGCAAAGGATGAATGTGACAAAAGTATTTATAAGTTATCTGAGTTGGGGATGAAGACTAAGGGTTAAATCAAAGGCAGCTGGGTTGGCTCCAAAGCGTGGCCAGGTGGGGCCCTGGCTGAGGGCTCCTGGGGCTACAGGGGCCCCTGAGGGGCCCTCTGCTCTCTTTCTGTGATTTGTGGCAGGATCGTTACCACAGATTGCATGGTGAGAGCTCTGGAGCTCCTGCTATTCCCTTGCTTCAACCTACCTTTCAGCTGTTGTGAGGTTGTGCGTGCAAAGCTGCCTTTAACCAAGATGGCGGTGAGGTTTCCCTAAGGGGCTGAAGCCTCTGCCGCCATCTTGGCTGATGGCACGCCGTTAGGGAAACCTCAGCCACCATCTTGGTTAAGGGCAGCTTGGTTAAGGGCAGCGCACACAACAGCTGAGAAAGGTAGTTTGAACCAAGGGAATGCCAGGAGCTCCGGGGCTCTCGCCGTGTGATCCATGGCAGTGATCCTGCCACGAATCATGGAAGGGGAGTTCCAGGGCCCGGGGCAGGCTTGTGCCCAAGGGCCCCAACATGTGTGGGACCGGCCCTGAAAGGCAGGTAGGTTTTCAAGAGGCTAAAGCCATGACAACTATTGGTCAGCATACAATAGGGATGGGATCTGTTGGCCAGTGCCAGTTCAAAAGCATTCCGTTGACCTAACAGGCAGGTATCAATTCGAGCTTGTTCTTTGTCTGCAAGTTGCTTTTACCAATCTGTTTTTCCCCCTTGGAAAACAATTGATATTAGTATCAGTATTTTGAAAGGAAATATAGATACATTGAAGAAATGGTGATACAAATATCAATATTAGTATCAATATTTTAGGTGCAGATTAAAAAAAAAGTTTCCAAAAATAGCAGTGGGAAATCACTACATAAAAACCCAATCTGCAGTGATAGGGAATATCTGAGTTAATGGAAAATTTGGTACCGAATTGGGCAGAATTCTAGCATATCCCTAGCATACAATAGGAAGTAAGAGCAAAAAGATAAGTAGCAAGGCCACAGAGAAATTTAAAGATAAGGACAATTAGTTTGTGCTAGAAGGCAGAAATCACTGTAGGAATTTGAAGATTGGTATTGCATGGTCTGAACTACAAAAGAGGTGGATAATTTGGCATCATAGTTTTAGACAGAGGTAGAAAGAATTGTGATGTGGGAAGGCTACAGAAAAAAAGGTGGTATTAGTCAAGGCAGGTCATAATTGGAGATTTGGAGTTTTTACAGAGAGGATACAGGAAACGAAAATGATTTTTGCAGTGTTGGGAATGCAACATGATTTGATGGCAGACTGCATATGGGAAAGAAAGGACAGGCAAAATTCAAATGTAAAGCTAAAGCTTTGTTTGATCAACAGGCAGAATGATGGTGATGTTGATGGATGCGAAGAGTAATTGAGGGGAAGGTAGCTTGGGAAGAAAAAGGAGATTGAATCTTGGGCATATTGCGTTTGAGACAGTAATGAGATCCAACATGAAATATCATATAGACGTTTGGTTGAGAAATTGTATAGAAGGGAGGAACTCTAGTTTAGAGATACTGATCTGTAATCATTTTAAGTAAATAGAAATTTATTTTGAACTCCTGAAGGAGTAATGTAGACATGGCTTCTTATTACTTTACTTTTAAGGTTGTCATTGGAGATCATGATGGTGTTATTACCTGTTTTGGTATCAAAAAAGGAGAAGCTGTGGTAAGTCACCTAGTTTGTGTACATAGTTTTTACTTAATTCCTTGCTAATGAAAACTTAGTTTACAAATGACATATGAACTTATTTAAAGCTGCTTATGGTATGCATTGGCTTGGGAAAAACATATTTGTGTTTTATTCTAGATATTTTCAGTATAAAGGAGTACAATCTAGAGCTATGGATGTAATGTTCACTGTAGTAATCTTGAAGTAGCTGTTCTCCACAGAATCCTCAAATGCCTTTTTAAATAGCAGTTATATCTATTAACGTTGAGTGAACTTGTTACTGAAAAAGAAGGATCTAGCACCATAATCTATGGCTCTGCTATGTTCAGATTGTTGTTGTTATTTAATTATTATTATCTGAATTAATTTAATTCAGAAGCTTCACCTGGTGCAGAGTGTTGCTGTACATCTTGTGACAAGAATGTGAAAGCATGAATACTTTCAGTTTGTACTTCAGCAATTGCACTAGCCATGTGTGAGCTTTCAGGCACAATTCAAAGTACTGGAATGTGAATTGCAGTTCACTTAGCTACATGGCTACAGAGGGCATAATTTGCCTAATATTAGGGGGAACTTAGGGTGTGTGAATTTCATTAAGGGCTCCTCTCCCCCACCTCCATTATTCAAGTCCTGGTGCTGGAGTTCACCTACAAAAGTCTTTCCTTTCAGGGTCATGATAATTTCTCAGAGAGATAATTTCTCTCTCTGTATATATTTCCCCTCTCCCATTAATATAAGACACTGAGGTCAGGCTCTGGGTGACTTCACTAAGCAGAGTTTGTTCTGTGTGATGCTATAGCAGGATGCTCTTAGCTGTGACCTTGGTATTAGGGAATACACTATGAAACCCACTGGTGTCCATTCAATAAAATATGTAAGGCCTTCCTGTAAAAGGCTTTTAGATATGAGCTCTAGTTTGTTCAGCTTTAATTGTTGACTTTTTATTAGCCAGGTTTTGGGACATTTTACAATTGTGTGTATGATTTTTTGATAATCAACATTTTAATATTTAAACCATATAGGGTTTGTGTTCATTAATTCAGTGGGTCTACCCTGAGTTGGACTAGTGTTGAATATCACCCACATAGTATGAAATCATAAAAAGTAATTTTCAAAATACATATATTATGTGTTTAAAATTATATTACGTTTTGTTTTGTGATGACACTGAATGTTATTTTTCTACTTTTTTGTAGCCAGTATTCAAGACCTTGCCAGGGGAAAAGATTGCAAGGCTAGAACTGGGAGGTGCTCTTAATACACTCCAGGAGAAAATTTTTGTGGCCGCAGGATCTGAGGTTAGAGGATTCACAAAGAAAGGGAAACAGTTCCTTGCATTCAACACCAACCTCACTGAGAACATCAAAGCTATGTATGTATACTGAAAATCACATTTGTAGTACTTAGATGGATTACTCTCATTAAGCTGATCTTATAATGAGTGAATCAAAGAGTTGTTATATTTTAATGTTCTTTTTAATAATCATTTTATGTATTCTAATACTCTTTGTTTGCCCTGAATCTTATCTTAAATTTTATTTTTGTGTGGGTCTGTGTAAAGGACTGGTTTCCATCCTACACTTATACAATCAGCATTTTTGGAAATATATATTTTTTGTGTTACTATAGACAAATACTACTGCAATCAGTAACCAAACAGTTGTTGTTATGCAACCGTATATACAACACTTGTCTTGCGACATGCAACTAAATGCAATTTAACTTTGCTAAAATTATGTTATGTAGTTGGAGTCAAATAATAGTTTTTAAGCAAGTTGAAAGAATGATAGAAGCATTATTACCATGATACATACACTTATTTGGGAAGTAGCCGTAGCTCAGTGGTAGAGCACATGCATTGCCTACAGAAAATCCAAGGTTCAATCCCTAGCATCTCTAGATAGGGCTGGTGGAGACCCCTCCTTGAGACCCAGGATTGCTGTTGCCAGTCATTGTTGACAGTCTTGGGCTAGAAGGGGCAATGGTCTGATTCAATATTAGGCAGCTTCCTATGTGTTCCATTTCCTAGGGTATGGTCAGAAGGCACATAAAGCAACTAACTTGCTCTAGGTAAGCTGGTCTGGGTCTGGTCAGTACTTGAATGGAAGGCCTCCTGGAAGGCATATGCATGCCACCTTGAGTCCTATGATAGAATAAAAGGGGGATACAAATATAAGGAAATAAAAATTTAAAAATTATTTTGTCCTGCTGTCAAACAGGTCAGCTCAGTCAAAAGAGGATCTGCAAGTTTATGAATCACTTTAACACCCATTTAATACTAGCTGCAACAGTATAATTGGTGTATGTAGCATGGGCATTGGTGCTTCTTTCAGTTACTGAAAAACTGTGATCCGTCTCCAAAAATATATTGGTATTAGGAACCATGGTCTTCTACAATAAAGAAGAAACTAATTGAATTAACATATTCTTCACTTGTACCAATTTACATTCAGAGCCAAACTATAAGTATTTAGATGTTAGAATTTACTAAACCTTACATCTTTTTTCTGAATAGTTGAAAGCAGTGTTTTATCCACAAAATGACCATGGGAATAGGCTGTTAGAAAGTGGCTTGCCAAATGCAAAACAATCGGCATCATAAGTGAGCAGATGCTTGATTCTAGGTTTTTCACAGCCAAACCCAATGGTCCCCCGGTTACTGCACTGTAGCGATATAGGGAAAAACATGATTCTGTTTTTGTTTCTACTCAAGGCCTTTATATTCTCCAGACTCTCTCTAGTCTTCTTTAGTCTTGCCTTAATGCTGTGTAATCAATGGAATATTATATTTTTGCTGTTCTTAATCTACCTGTCATAATATCACTGAATGACTGCTACTTAGCAAAGCTACTTAGAATGTAAATAATAACTCTTGAAGAGATGGAATATCCTTAAGAATTTAAAAACAAAATTTTGTCAAGAATGTTTTATATATAGTTTCAAAAGCAATAAAGATCTCTTGTAAGCATGCACTTGTAATTACATTCATACGGTATCTCTTGTATAGATGAGCTAACAATATAATTTCTAGAACAATATTGTATTGATTGAATACCTAAAAATGTCTGGAAGATCATTATAACTTGGAATATAACTCAGATAGAAGCCATACACTGAAATAAGGAAATGATTAAAAGCAGTGTTCTGCAGCAATAGATCCTATATTACACAGAAGAGCAAGTAAAATTCATTGTGATGTCTAGTATTTAAGAGCCGTTTAATTCTGCTAGTCTCCTGTTGTTGTTAATTAGATTTATATCCCACCCTTCCTTCCAGTAGGAGCCCAGACCAAACTGCAGTCCAAATCTGTTCTTCTGAATTAGCTGCTTGGGAGGCTAAACTATGCATTTCATGGAAATGTGTATAATGGTAGCTCAATGGCCATTTGAAAAGAAAAATGTTTCTGTTGGAGGTGACTAGGAAAGGAGAAATTGGAGAAAGAACACTTAATGTTTTTGCCCACCACTGCTGATCACCCCTGGTGGTTTTTCCCTAATCCCAAATACACATTAGAAACCTGGGGTAGGGGTTGCTGTCTTGGGGAGGACGTGGTGTGGGGAAGAGATTACTTTTCTGCTCCTTATCACCCCCAATGAAAGTGACTTTATTTCTTCTAGAACAGTTCCCAGGCTACTGTTTAAAAACATTTATGTACAGTAATACCTCAGTTAACAAATCCTCCAGGAAAGAAGCTCTTTTTAACAAAGTCTTTTTTGGATGCGGGGTGTGTGAGGGGTGGGCATAGTCAGAATGTGGCTCTTTGTCTACTGGATTGTGGCTGCTCCAGGCAGCTACCTCTTGCATGGCTAGAATGGTGCTCCTTGTTAGGTGGTGCAGACACCTCCACAGTAAACAGTGCTTTGGGTGCCTGTTTGAGTGTAGGGGAGGATGGCATAGAGAGAGAGAGAGAGAGACCAAACACAGGGTGATGGTGGTGGTTGTCCCTTGGCTGCCCCTCACCTGTCTCCTCAGGTGTACAGAAAGGAGAACTGTGCTCAAAGCTTTAGATTGCTATAGCAAGATGCTACATGATAAAAGAAAAAAGGCAAGACCGGCATCCCTGGATGCATTTTGGAAGAACCCTTCAAGTAGTCTGTATGCAAGGCTTACCTTATTTGGTTTCATTTCAGACATGCTTATTGTTAGTTCTGAATAAAATGTTTGCTGAAATATGTTGAGCTACTCTTCTTTTGGGTGTTGTAGGAACCTATCCTTATTCTTTCCATGTTATTACTATCTCTTGGACCAAAATTTCTGTTAAAGAAGTAAAGTTGAGGAACACACATGTGCTTTGTTAACTGATGTATTATTTGGGCCTAAGTGACTGTATAATCTTAACAAAGTATCATGCAGAAACAGCTTATGCACAGAGATGGTAGTTAAAATATTTTAATTTTTGGTGATAATGATGGGGAGATAGTATTGATTATTACTATTATCATTTTAGGCATATATCTGGATCAGATCTCTTTCTTGGTGCAAGCTATATCTATAACCATTACTGTGACTGTAAGGACCAGCATTACTACCTATCAGGAGATAAAATCAATGATGTTCTCTGTCTTCCAGTAGAGAAACTGTCTTGCATTACACCAGTACTGGCATGTCAAGATAGAGTTCTTAGAGTTTTGCAGGTATACCTTATTTAACTACTTGCCATTATGGTATATTGATAGTAATTAAGAAAAATAGCCAGTAGATACATAGTAAGTCTGTTTCATGAAACGGGGGTATATTATCTATTTTAATCTTATTTTGAGATATTTATTCCAAATATTTCGGCCTTCTGAAAATCCTGTTGGAGAGGGTCATCCAATAACTGGTAAACTCAAAGATGCTTGGTTGAGCCTCAAACTGTCACTTTTTGGTACTTGTGGGGCTGCTCTTCTGTCCTTTCACAACAACCCTGAAATTGGGCCAGTAACCTTTTCTTCTCATATTCAGTGTTAATAGATTATTGGTGTTAATGGGCTTGGCAATGGATCATGACTGGTGTGGATAAAATGGATTAGTTCCTAGGTATAATCCATTCCTAAAGACAGGAAAATAATACTGCTTTTTAGAGAGCTCTGCTTTTACATCTCTTTCCTTTCCTTCTAAATTAAAATGGAAAAAAAAGTCAAGGATTGGGGCTTAACAACATTTCTACTTCATTTTCTTGAGGGGTCAGATTTGCTATATGAACTGGAAGTCCCAGGTCCACCTGCTGTTCTGGCTTTGAACAATGGAAATGGTGGTAAGTAGAATTTATTGGCTCATTTAATTTTAATTAAAAGAATATGGATTTTAATTAATAATTCATATAGTCTAGGACTTGATACCAGCTCCTAGTGTTAATATTAGGAGACTGTTGGCCAGAGGGATAGGTTTATGTCCTGACCATCAAGAACAAACATTCAAAACTGAAGGATTGTTGAAGTAACCACAGTAACTCCAACCTCCCCCCCCCCCCCAGCTGAACTGGTGCTGTGTGAAGAATCCCCGTGGACGGAGCTGTGTAATGGCATAGGGACAACCCATTATTTGCTTATCACAATTTCTTATATAATAAAGCAAATTAGCAAGGGGGGTTGTCATAATCTCTTTGAGATTTTTTCACCAGCCAGCATTAAAGAAAATACTTCAGAATTCTGAATTTCATAATATTTTTGCAGAATCTTACTAAAAAAGCTAATACTAATTTTAATTTCTTTTATTAGGTGAATCTGGTGAAGAAGTTTTGTTTGGGACATCTGATGGTAAAATTGGTCTGGTAGAGGTATCTGGTGTTTCTCCAGTGGAAAAGTGGAAAATTGAAAATGAAAAAAAAAGAGGTGGTAGGTATTTCAAGAGTTTTCTTCCAGATCATAGTTACTCCATATCTGGTACAGTTTGAAAGAAACTGACAACTCTCTTTATTACTATGGTTTACATGTTGCATTGTCCAAGAAAAAATACCAGATTTATTATCATCTTTGAAAGACACATGAATTTACCATCAGTTCAAACATACAATTTGGTTATGGTGCTTATATTTATATTTAAATATATGTAAAAGAGAGAGAGTAGCTATGTTTTTGTGTTGGGGATTTTTTTTTGTTTACCAATAATCAACATTGAATGAAAGCATCTGTCATCCATACAGGCAACATACAAGAATCTATGTAGAAGCCAAATTACGGTGCTATAAATTGTATGCTATTAAAAAGGACCAAATTTACCTGCTTCTATTTTCCCAGCTGCAAAGCTACAAACAGAATCCATCAGGCCTGTCGACCTTGTCCACTTGACCCCCGTTCAAGTGGGTAAATTTACAGCCAGCTTCTCCATTTTTTCTTGATTAGACTTTGATGAGAAAATAAAAAATACAAATGAGGCAAGTCTGATTACAGTTCTTAATATTCAGTCAGTCTTGTTCTTGATTGTGGTGTCCCACCAGAGAATAAACAAACAATAAATAAAAAGGACAGTAATACAAAAGAACAATCAAAACCAGGAGGAAAACTTGGAGGCAACCTGAGGGATGGCAATGCTGTTTTAGAATAACACAACTGTATACAAGTGTGATCCTAATTAATAAAGTAATGTTTCTGATTGGTGAAACTTCAGTATGAAAGTAAACATGGAGAATTAACATTGCATCAACTTGAGAGATACTCTTTCACAAGTATTTCTTATTAGTATACTTACATGACAGAGTGAGGATGAGAAGAAGCTGGTGTGCATTGTCTGGACCATCCCACTAGTCAGTTTAGAAAATGATTCTTCACCCTGTGAGCACTACATGTTTCCAGGACTACATTTTTACATTTATTTTTCCAAATCTTAATGTTATGGCTTGCAGAGTACCCTTACAAATTATTATGTGTCATCAGGTTTCAAACTAATACTAGTGAGTATGACCAGTTTGCAATTTTTGTGGCATATCTTGCCATATGCACTCTGGAAGGGGACACCAGTATACACATGGCCCATGTTGCATGTTGGTGCACAGAGTAACCAGCCAGCAATGCCTTATGGTAATATTTAGTTTGAGATTGTTTTTATAAATTCTGTACTTTATTATTACTGGAGTGAAATTTCTATCTATCAGAACATCAATTCCACCTAGTATGTAACTGTTGTTCATAGAGAGCTTTTAACATTTTCAAAAGCTAGTAATAATATAGTAACTCCTGTGAGGAACTGCAGTTGATTTCATTCCAGGTCAGGTAATGGTCAGTTATTAACACCATTTTATATTTATAAAAGGTGAAGGGCCATGGTTCAGTGGCAGAACATCTGCAATGTATGCAGGAAGTCCCTGGTTCAATCCCTAGCATCTTCAGGAAGGGCCAAAACTCTGAAGAGCCACTGCTAGTCAATACTGATCTAGACAGACCAGTGTGACTCAGTATGAGGCAGCTTCCTAGGTTCTTAAAAATACTTGTATATTGCCAGTGAGATTTAAACATGATATTAGTCAGTTTGATGTAGATACATGCTTCATGTCCTGTTTTTCAGGCATTTTATGTATGGCTAGCTTTGACATTTTGGGAGATGGAGTTAAAGAATTGCTCATTGGTCGCGATGATGGCATGTTAGAAATCTATAACTTTGAATATGCAAAGAGCCCTGTTCTCAGATACGAATATGTAAGTTTATTAATGACTGCCTCACATAAGAGGAAGTTTTCATAATATTTTTTCTTTCAAATAAAAATGCTTTGTCTCGGATATGAATATGTAAGTTTATTCACTACTGCCTCATGCAGTTATTGAATTATTCCTGAGAGAGCACAAGGGTCAAATGTGATGCTGTAGAAAATGTAAAGTGCCATTGGGATTTTTTAGCACATTTATATTCCAGCTTTCTACAACATAGAACTCAAAGCGGCGGATGTGGGGTTCCCAGGTCCCCTGTCCATGCACTGACCGGACACAGACCTACTTAGCTTCAGCAAGGTGGCTGCACAGTGTGCCCTCAGACCATGCCCTGGGACATTTAAATAGTGAATTTCTGGGAAGTAATGAGAGAAAGTTTGGGCATATATATTTCACAGGAATGAAACTGGAAGCAGATCATACATGTCTCTAGATGTAACAGTCCTCCTATTAGGCTGTTCACATTGTCCCCATGAGACAATTTAGGAAGTCAGTGATTTGAAATTGTTCATTATTAAGGATTAGGTTTCCTTTTAGTTACTTGGAGAGCCAGTGTGGTGTAGTGGTTAAGGTGGTGGACTACAACCTGGGAAACCAGGGTTCGAATACCCACACAGCCAGAAAGCTCACTGGATGACCTTGGGCCAGTCACTGCCTCTTAGCCTCAGAGGAAGGCAATGGTAATCCCCCTCTGAATACAGTTTACCATGAAAACCCTATTCATAGGGTCACCATTAGTCAGGATCGACTTGAAAGCAGTCCATTTCCATTTAGTTACTTATGGGTGATACCTAGAATTAATACTTAGTCCATTGATTTTAGTGGGTCTACTGTGAGTATAATTTAGTTGGATGTCACCCTGTGTATTCAACAATATAACATTTTTTAAAATCATGTATTAAAAATTGGGAGTTTCTCTTTTCACAATGGATAAATTTATAAATACTTGTCTTATTTTATTTTAGAAATAAATGTGCCTCAAGTCTTTTTCTGTCTTATTTTTAGGCCTTGTCAGAGAGTGTCACATCTGTCCAAGGTGGCTGTGTTGGGAAGGAGGGTTATGATGAGATCATAACATCAACATACACAGGTTATTTTCTAAATGTTTCAAAATATTTCAATTTATTATACATTTAACAGGAATAAAAAATCTTGATGGAGTTAATGGAGTAGAATGTGTTCTTTTATAACTTTTATAACTTTTTAATAACTTGTTGAAGGCCACAATTTGAATTTAACGACTGAGGATTTAAACTTCTGGTTTCACTTGGCTTTCTTGTGATGAGCTCCTAATCCTTTCTTAGTATTTGCATGTAAGTAGTTAGTGGCAGTCAGATCTTATCTCCCACTAGAGATAAGAAAGGATGTTTAGTCCTGATATATGGAAGTATTCTTAATTTATTCTTCCTTCCTATTCTATTATTTTTATCCAGCTCCCTTGTTAAACTTCATGTGCATTTGGAACCAAATATCTTAGGCTTGTCACTTTTACTTCTTTTACAGACTCAGAGCTTGGAAAAGTTACTTTTTTGAACTACAGCTCCCATCAGCCTAATCCAGTGGCCATGTTGCCTAGGGCTGATGGGAGTTGTAGTTCAAAAAAGTAACTTTTCCAAGCTCTGTTTACAGTACTATATGTTGTGAAGCCAAGGATTTATATTCACTTAAGTCCTACTCAAGGTAGAGTCATTGAAATTAATGGACATTATTAAGTTAGCTACTCTGAATAGAACTTAGCTGGATAAAACCTTAATGGTATAATCTCACATATTTATTCCTGTATCTCTCATTGAATTTAATGAGATTCACGCGTGCATAATTTTATTTTACTTTTTTTTTAAAAAGCTAGTTAATTGTTTAAATATTTCAATTGGTAGATAGTTCTAGATTTTAACCATATATCCTGTTCCTGACTAGAAGCTTTCTGACCCAGAGAGCTGATAGGCTGTCTAATGCATTTGAGAACTGGCATGCTTAAATGGCCACCACACCCCTTCCCCTGTCTTATTTCTATATCAGTAGGATGCAGCAAGACACCTTCTGTCTCTTAAATTATATAACCCAGGGTGGCAGAGATTAAGGAAATGTCTGTTAGTATTAAAATGGAAGCATGGGAAGCAATACCCAAAGAAAAAAAGTGTGGCTACCATGGCCTCTGTTTGACCACAGCACTGATTTCCCACATTTGTACCACAGGTTGGTAGGAGATCAGGGTGGGTTGAACATGGGTGTTACACGATTTATGAAGATGCAATATGCTGAATAAATGTACTTAATCCTTAACATTCCTTTATACTAGTGTGCCCACAGTCTTTTGGTATAGGCAGGTATAGGCTATTCAAGCGGTTACGTATGCCTATCAGTTGCAAAGGATGATGTTGTATGCTGTTTTCAGCTGCTCATGAAAGAGTTTCTTAGTCCTACACATGAACAATCCATACGAGTTCACTATGCTGGATCTCAGCTTCAGACCCTAAGGATCCTGACTAGAGTCCTGACAGTGGTAATTTCATAAGCTATCTGGAACACTTTTTCATAATTTTTCATATGTGCCTTTTAGGGTGGGTGTCAGGACTGACTACGGAACCTATCCACAGAGAATGTGGATCAGGCGATGGATTAAAGATGACTCATGAAATGCAGAACAAGATTTTGTCCTTAAGGTAATTGTTTTATTACAGTACAAAAGAGAATAGTATAACAATCTTTGTCTTATGTAAGCGTACATCTTGAGCACTTATTAAAGCTTTCCAGCTGGGTCATAACTATAAGCTAGTTAACAATTTTAAATGCCCAGCAGAATCTTTGTGATAGTTCAGTGACTTATTAACAGTATCATAATTTCAATTATGCATTTTGTTACATTATTTGGTTTTCCATAAGCATCCCTGGAATTTTCATATTTCTAATGTGAAATTTCTAGTGTGAAGTTGATGTACTGAAAGAGATTCTCCTTGCCTTTTCAAGACTTAAAATAGATCTTACAAGTTGCAGTGCCAGTTTCGTAACACATACTTAGGCTGGAATCCAACACATGTCTACTCAGAAGTAAGCTCCATTGGATTCAATGGCACTTACTCCCAGGAAAATGTGTATTGGACTGCAGCCTTAGAAACTAATGGTCAAGGCCTATGTGATCTGACATTCTGCATGGACTGGGCTTTCTGGTCCCAGTGTAATATTTCTGCTCATAGAATTTCACTAGGAAGAGGCCCTGGTTTAAAGTAGTAATAAAAAAAAAGAAAAAAAGTTATGGTAGATAGATTATAGTAAGCTGTAGAACTTAGTAGATGTTATCAAAACATATTTATTTTGTCCCACTGCCTTGAGCAATTTTTGAAAGGCTGTGTACAGGTTTTACTGATAAGTAAAGGAAAATAAGCATTAGAAAAATAATATAGGAAATAGAATACCACTATCTTAAATATATTATGCATTTTTCAACTGAATATGCTTCTTCTAGGAATTTTGCTAATAAGTTTATGTCCAATATCTGTAGAATTATTTCTGTCAACCTTTATTCAATCTAGGTGGGAAATAATCAAAATCTAAACTGTTTTTCAGACGCAAACATGTTATTTAGAGCAACTTAAAGTTTACCATTCTGTTGTTTGTCATAGGAATGAATTGGAACAGCTACAGATCAAGGTACTTCAAGAGCGTGAAAAATACCAGCAATCCTCTCAATCCAGCACTGCTGTTTCAGCGGTCCCAACATTCAGTATAAATGATAAGTTTACATTAAATAGAGATGATGCCAGTTACAGCCTTGTTTTAGAAGTCCAAGCAGCAATTGATACTGTCTTGCTACAGGTAAGAAATTATTTAGAATAGTTTTGTAAACCTGGGCAGTTGGAAGCTTTGGTTTTATTTTTAAAATTCAAGAGTGTACGTTAGCTGGCTTTTTATCTTTGGAGTTACATTTATCTTAAATTAGATAACTTCACTAAGTAGAAGATTACTTAATGGTATACAGTAACTTTTCTCTGAATCTTGCACTTGTGCAGAATGACTATAACTGGGTTAAATGGGGCCCTTCCCTCAAGGACTATGTTGAAATCAACACAGGCACTAATTTTTCAGACACGTGCTGAAGCTATGAGTGCAATCTGAAGAAAACGTAGTACATCAAAATCTCTCTGAAATAACAGGAGTTAAGGATGGTTGAAATCTCTTTTTCAATAAGATTTTGATGCACTTTCTTTGGATTGTGCCATTTGGTTACAATCCTGCATCACTAGTACATGCTTATATTCCATCAATTTATTTCAAGGAACTGTTAATCTGATTTGAGGATTTCAAACTATATCCACACCAAGGATCTGCCAGTAATGTTTGTGGTTTGGGCTTGTTTTGGTTACAGCCTATTCTTTTTTTAACATCTGCTGCTTATCATGCTCTTGCATCATATACACCTTTTCTTTATTATTGTGTGCATAGTTGTTGAGCTATTTATTTATAAATATATTAATATACCACTTTGCTTACAACATCAAAGCAGTTTACAGCAAGTAAAAAAAACCCATACATTCAAAATATAGTAAAAACAAAGGTCAATTATTGTAAAAAGACATCTTAATTGTGTGCATATGCCTGGTGGAACAGAAAGGTTTTTAGCATGCATTTAAAAGCTAAAGCAGAAGGCACCTACTATGTAAGATAACTCATGTGTTAAAATTTTTTGTTTCTCATAATATGTCTTAGGCAACATAATTTATGTGAATTGAGAAAGTATATTTGAAATAAATACATGTTCATCTTTCTGGTTACCTATTATTGTTTCTCTCCCTAGTGTGATGTTCCAATAGATCTAAAGGATGTGGATAAAAATTCAGCTGTGGTTAGTGTTGTTGACTGTGAATTGGAGGTATGTAAAATTCTAGATCCTTGGAAGGGGGCAGAGAGGATAGAGACATATTGGGTTATGTTGGTGCAGGTGATTGCTGCAATTTTTCTTTGATGGTATAGAGAATGCATTGGTGTGCTGAACCACACGTGGGTTTTGCTCTATTTATGTATGTTACTTATTAAATAAAGCTTTATGGGGGGGGAAATCAATCCTAAAGGTAAAGGTGTCCCCGCACTTGTATTGCAAGTCGTTTCTGACTCTTAGGGTGACGTCTTGCGATGTTTACTAGGCAGACCGTATATATGGGGTGGGATTGCCAATTTCTTCCCTGGCCTTTCTTTACCCATTTTACCGACCACGGATGGATGGAAGGCTGAGTGGACCTCGACCCCTTTTACCGGAGATTCGACTTCTTCCTTCCATTGGAATCGAACTCCGGCCGTGAGCAGAGCTTTCGGCTGCATTACCGCCGCTTACCACTCTGCGCCACGGAGGATCTTAATCCTAGATAGCTCCAAACACTATGCAGAAGGTCAATTTAATTTAATTTCTTGGAATGTATTCCAATGGAATTTACTAGTTAAAAGCTTATAAAATACTTGATAGTAAAACTAAGGATTGATTGTAATATTTAGACTCAAAATAAGAATGCTCTGAAGGCATATGATGATTGCTGAAGCTTAGCAGGTCTGGTCCCTTAATCTGCATAGCTGGAAAACAATGCATATGCCAAGTTTGAGCATTTTGAAGGAAGAGCAGGGTATGAATGTAGTCAATAAATATGGATTTAAATGGTTCACATCCATTAGTGCAAGCTTCTTCTTTTCCTCCCCCCTGTGCATTCCCAGAATTTTCTCGGTAGGGTTGGGGGACCCTCTGGAGCAGATTTTGGGAATGGTTAGGAGGCTGGAGGTGAGTGAAGAAAAACTGGAAGTCCTGCTGTGCAAGCAGAGTTTTGTTGCATGAGTGGGCAGACATCACTTGATGTTATCCAGGATACCTCAGTTAATGCATGTGTGTTTATGAGAGCATCTTTTTTTTTTTTAAAGTTAACTTTTAAAAAATTGGCTTTTTTGTTTCTATGTGTTTCTTAAAGCTGTCTGAGGAGGACATTTTTGAAGGGTGGGATAAATAAACAAACATGCATAGGATTACACTGAACCAAAGGGATCCTATGTGTATTCACTGGGAAGCAACTCTAGTTATGTCACATGGTGCTGACTTCCATGTAAATGTGCATACTGTTGCAGCCGAATTTACTATAATGTAATCTATGGTATGAGTAGTAATGAACTTTTTCACTTGATTAGCATCCAGTTGTATGTTTTCTGCTTTGGAGCTGAATTCATATTGTAGAGAGTTAGATGATGATGGCAACAACAAGAACTACAAGCCCTGAATGGTTTATTTTTTAAATAATTTTTAGAACAAATTAAGATTTAACTAAGGCTGCAGTCCTGTGTCCATTGATCTCATTGAGCTCAGTGGGATTTACTTCTGAGGAGAAATGTTTAGGCTTCCATTATAAACATATGAGAAACATTCTACTGATACTTTTAGAAAACAGGTACTGCTACAATGACCTGAACTGTTCTGTTTGTGAACAAACTCAAAATTGAATCTCTATTGCTATTTCTAAATATACTACTTCAAATTCTCACTGTTCTGCAGCCAAATGGCAACTTTCTCCTTGCTACATATCGTTGTCAAGTAAACACCACAAGGCTGGAGCTTAAGGTAAAATATAGTAATTATACACCTTTGAAATATATTATGATTAAACATATTCATTATAGATATTATTGAGTGGCTAAACTTTAAAGGTAATTCAGATAGCAGCAATGACAGTAAAGTTCCTGGGTGGGAATGCCTGTGAAAACAGGTTAATATTTTTGTATTTAATAGATGACACAGATATGTATTGATTATTTTGATTTTTGTGATTCATGAAAGTATGTTTCTGTTTTCAGCTATATGAAAGACTGTTGTGATATAGAGGCAACTTTACTATGTCTTATCTTGTCTTATAAGCTATTAAGCAATGAAATGTGTAATGGAAGTTGTTGAACATTGGTACAAGTTACTAGTAATGCAATCCTGTACCCATGTACTTAGATGAGTCTCACAGACCTGAGTCGATATGCATAGGATTGCACTATATAGGTTGTACTTTATTTCTGTTTCTAGAAATAAGTTGGACTTCTATTAGAAACTGATGATTAAAAGTTAGTCCTTTTCTGGTGCATGGAGAGTTACTCCATGCACCTCTGAAAGGTGCTCCCATTTTATCATGGTGTGGTTGGTTTATCCCATAGTTCTCATATTCCCATAGTTCTCATATTCCCATAGTTCTCATATTCCCATAGTTCTCATATTCCAGACTTCAAATGACTGGTTCTTTGTGAAGGTATTAACAGAATGTAGGCTGCTGATGTTGCATCATTTTTATAGCTGTTTGCCAAACACCCAGGTCAATGTTCATCCACGCTAAATTCAAGGTTCTAGTTTTGGTGTACAAAGCCCTATACAGCTTGGAACCAGGATACCTGAAAGATTGTCTTTACCCCTTATGTACCCAGTCGATTACTACGCTTTGCAGGTGAGGGCCTCGTGCAGATACCATCTTATCAGGAGGTCTGCACAACATAGGAATCAGACCTTTAGTGTAGTGGCACCTACCCTTTGGAATTCCCTCCCCTTAAATATTAGACAGGTGCCATCTCTGTTATCTTTTTGGCACCTGCTGAAGACCTTCCTCTTTCAACAAACCTTTTAAGCAGAGACCTTATCCCAGTCTTCGTTGGAATTGCTTCTAAAGATGTTTTGTTTAAATATATTTTAAATTCTGTTTTTATGATGTTTTAAAGTGTTTTTAGTGCTTTTATTTGCTGGGAGGAAGGGCGGAACAGAAATTTAATAAATAAATTAAAAAATTGATTTCTTGAGACACAGTGGCCTCAGAAAGAAAAGTGTTATGAATGAGTTTTCAGTACAGTCACATCTGAGGTGCAAATCAGTAGGAGTGAGAACATAGTCATTCAAGAGATTTTTTTAACAAAATCTATAGAAAAGTTTATTAGAATATAACTCAGTTAATTTTCAAATTCACACAGTCTTACGTTTTCCTTGGGGAAGATGTGAAATTACAGATGTAAGTATAGGCAAAAGTGTATTTTAGGACTACCTGCAGGCTGCAGCTCCACTCCTGAGCTGTTGGCATTCATCCAACCCTTCTCTAGTTGCAGAGGGGGAGTGCAGGTTGGGGCTTGATATATCTTCTCAGTGAAGCTGCTTATCCTCAGTTTCTAAGCTCTGTAACATACTCTACCCGGCACTAAATACTAGGTGTTGTATAAAACTCTTTGATTACTTACAGCATCAGAGCTCTTGGGTTTAATTTTAGTATTTAGTGGTGGCTAAATACTTGTTTTGAAAATGTTTCACATTTTGTGTTCTGCTGGATTTAGAATGGGTAATTTTGAAAAGTCACCTAAAAAAAGTAAATTCACCTTTATTTTCCCCTTCCCTGGACAGATTCTGTCAATTGAAGGTCGTTATGGGACACTGCAAGCATATGTAACTCCAAGAGTTCAACCGAAAACTTGTCAAGTTCGGCAGTATCAGATTAAGCCACTTTCACTTCATCAGAGGACACATTGTATTGATCGTGACAGGTAGTTTTGAGAGCAACCAGCTTGTTTTAGTTTGACTGAAGGATTTGCTTGCATTGTCAGTCAGTACTGACTAGAAGCCAGAAGCTCACCTACGACATCTATAGTAAAAATACAGGATGCAGAAGACCTTGCTCCAACCAAGGACTTTCTTCCTCTGGAGTAAGGTGGTTCTTGTGATAGTCAGAAGATGCTCTCCAGAATCCAGCCCATGAGAATTTGTGTAGATGTTGCTGGAAGTTGTACTTGTGGCTTATGCTACATTTATTTTGAGGGAGATCATCTTCTTGCTAGAAGATAACACAATCATGTATAAAGATTAAGGGTTTTATTTAACTAAGTCTTATTATTTATTTATTATTTATTTATTTATTGGATTTCTAGACCGCCTGACTAGCAAAAGCTCTCTAGGCGGTGAACAACAAAAAATAAATACATCTCATAAAGAATTTGAAATGTTGTCATGTGTAAAGCAGTACAAGGTACAGTTATTATGTCCCCCTCCCCTCCCCAATACTCTTACTCAGAGTAGACCCTTTCAATTAATGAACCTAAGTTAGTCATGTCTATTAATTTCAGTGGGTTTACTCTGGGGTGCACTAGCATTGAATACCACCTGAAATTCTAAACAGAACTTGAATATGAATATTTCTGAATTGGTGTTGGGTTGTGACTTAGATTTTTGCTCTTTCAACCTTTGTCTGCTACACTGGACCCAAAATGAAATTGAATCCAGGTCAGCACCCCCCCCCCTTGCAAGTTGTACTGGAGGGAAAAAGCTCCCATTCTCTCCAGTGGGTGCTTTATAGCCAATGCAGATTGCAGGCATGAAGTCCCCAGTTGGGACTGTAACTGCCCATACACTACCCCTACCCTGACCCCTTGTGCCTGCAGTTTATGTTTTAAAAAGCCCTGGACGCTAGGGCTAAATTCATTATGTCTAATTTTGCTGTTATTCTCTCATGAATCAAGACTAGATCTAAAGATTTGTAATTTTTAAAGGAACTTTGTGTTGCCTTGCTGTATCATTAGAAACCAGCCTTTGTTTCTGATTTTATCTACTGCAGCAGAATGATAGTTCATTTGCTATAACAGTTTTTTTTTTTAATGCAGACCCATGAATACGTTAACTCTCAAAGGCCAGTTCAGTTTTGCTGAAGTTCACTCCTGGGTTGTGTTTTGCCTGCCTGAAGTTCCTGAAAAGACACCAGTGGGAGAGAGTGTCAGCTTCTACTTTCAGAATACCTTTTTGGAGACACAGCTTGAATGTACTTACCGGTAAGATGAAACACAGTTACTGAAACATGCTGGTTTTGTTTGAAAGATAGCAAATAAAATTATTTCTTCTGTACACCTTAGTCCTAAACACATTTAAACTTCAATCCTAACCTCATTTACTGGGACTAAGCCCCATTGAAATCCCTAGGGTTTAGATTTCTGAGTAGACATGTTTAGGATTGGGCAAGCTGGGAAAAGTTTTGTTGATTTTAATAGAACATACCTCAAAGTAAGTGTGTTAAATTTGGGTGGGAGATACGTTGCTCTCCAAATGTTTTTGGGCTATAGCTCCCATCATCCCTGACCATTGGTCATACAGCATGATGGGAACTTGGAGTCTAGCAACATCTGGAGGGCCACAGGATCCCCATATTTGAGACTGACTTCTCCAAGGTTTCTCAAATAAGAATGGGAAAGTTATTTTCTTAGTTAGGTTCCTGAGGAAAAATACAGTCTCTCAGAGATAAATTTAAAAGGTCTATTAGTTGAACTGTTTATAATTAGTATTATGTTCCGCTCTCTAAATTTAATATTTGGCAGGGTATTTATTTATTTGGCAGGGGGAAGGGCCGCAGCTCAGTGGTAGAGCATCTGCCTTGCATGCAGAAGGTCCCAAATTCAATCCCTGGCATCACCAGGTAGGGCTGGGAGACACTCCCTGCCTGAAACACTGAAGAGCCACTGCCAGTCAGTGTAGACAGTACTGAACTAGATGGATCAATAGTCTGACTCGGTATAGGGCGGCCCCCTGTGGTATTGTGTAAGTGTATGAGCAGAGTGTTAGACAGATGTGATTACATTTTTTTATATATTGCTGGAGAATCTTGAACCTTGTATGAAGTAAAAGGCTCACACATTTTCAACTGTTAATTTCTAACATTCTATATATAGGAAAGGTGAGGGATATTTCAAATCTGACAACATATCCACAATATCCATTCTAAAGGATGTACTCTCTAAAGAAGCCACTAAAAGGAAAATTAATCTCAATATATCATGTGGTAAGGATTTTGATTTCTTTTCATCTTGGAATACTTTTATGTATAAAAATGTATTCAAATAATGAGTTGATTTCTCGTGGTGGTCTTCTAGATATAAATGAAGTATCTGTGAACCACAGTTTAAAGCTAATCCATCCAAAATTAGAATACCAGCTGATACTGGCTAAAAAGGTTGAACTAATAGATGCTTTGAAAGTAAGTACCTGGTTTTGCTTTTTTGTTTGCTGTGTGGTACATTTGATAGTTTTGCATGTTTATGTGGTGCTGTGTGTTTTTTAATTGTTTCAAAACTATAAATGTGCCACTGAGAAAAAGTCTAAGACTGGTGTATAACAAATGCTGATATTAGACACCAAAGACAGGGAGGGTTCATTATCTAGTGCCATAGTTTAGTAGTGGGCCTTATGCTTTTCAATGAGAAGGTTCCAGGTTCAATTCATAGGATCTCCAGTTAAAAGGATCAGGTAACAAACAATGTGAAAGACCTCTGCCAAAAGCCCTTGGAGAACCACTGTTAATTAAACAGTGGGTTTGATGGACAAATTGTTAGCAAGATTTTCCACAGGTAGCCTGCCATCAGATCGGGGTAGTACTGCCATCTAGCGTCCGAAGGCAAGAATGCACTAGAGTTAAAACCTGGGGCTCGAGCCCCTCCCACTCCAGTCTTCATTCTTGCCTCCGTCCGAGGCAGATCGGAATTTAGACAGAGCGTAGCTAAGTCTTTATTTTCAACTCTTCTCCTTATCGCTTTACCTCTTTATTTCTTCGGGGTTTCCCGAGGCTCCACCAGCAGCGGCTGCTGCTTTCCCGTTTAGCGGGGGCTCCGCAGCTGTGGTCCCCCCCTCTTTTCCATTTGTTATTCAACCTTCTGAGCCTCCAACAGCAGCGGCTGCTGCTCTCTCTTTTTTGCGGGGGCTCCGCGTCTGCGGTCCCCTCCCTCATTTTTTCCGTTTGTAATTCAGTCTTCTGAGGTTCCAACAGCAGCGGTTGCTGTTTTATCGTCTAGCGGGGGCTCCGCGGCTGCGGTCTCCCCCCTCCTTATTCCGTCTGTTATTCAGCCTCTACATAGGGAAGCTTGCGGCGGTAGCTCCCTCATAGACACCCCGCCCGTTTCCTCCCTCAGGGATTACTGAAGCCTCTTGTGGCGCTCCTGTTTTCCCGCCGACCCCGATATAGCTGGCTCCCGGCCGTTTGCAAACCCTTCCAGGGCCTTAGTGAGAGGCTCCGATATCGCGGCCGCCATTTTGTTTTGTTTTTTGCCGCTTTTTTCTTTTCTAATACTTTTCTCACTTGTGGGACTTGTGTAGTCTCCTGTTAACAAACATATACTCACCTAATATATTCACCTAATCAGTATTTCCCTCAGACACATCAAATAGCCCTGTTGTGGGACTTGTGTAGTCTCCTGTTAACAAACTTATATTCACCTAATCAGTATTTCCTTCAGATACATCAAGTAGCCCTGTTATACCACACCTTCCCCATTGTGTGTGTGTATATTTGTAGGTGCACCTCCAGTAGCCCCGTTATACACACCTTCCCCATTGTGTGTGTGTATATTTGTAGGTGCACATCCAATTGACTTATGCTCCACCTTCGGCGGCGCATTATTAGTCTGTGCACCTTGGTGGTACCGCACCTTCCCCATTGAGTGCGTGTATCTAGCCCTGGCCACACTGCGATTGTTAAATAAGGCTTATCTTTTCTGGCAGTGTAACTAGCGGTCTCGCACCTTCCCCATTGTGTGCGTGTACTTAGCTCATGGCCAAGTTGGCAGTGTAACTAGCGGTCTCGCACCTTCCCCATTGTGTGTGTGGACTTTGCTCGTGGCCAAAGTGGCAGCGTAACTAGTGGTCTCGCACCTTCCCCATTGTGTGCGTGTACTTAGCTTGGCGCCAACCTTACCCGAGTCGTTATTTTCCTCGTGCTGGGCGTACTTACTCCTGTCATACTGTCTCTAGTCTGTCCTATACTATTTTTACCTTAGCTCTGTTACCGCTCCTTCCCCATTGTGGGCGTTCATTCAGAGATTGACATGGCGGATTTGAACCCTGAGGTGACAATATCCCCTGAAGCAGGCCGTCCATCACCACGCCAGCCAGCTAAACATAAACACGCCAAGGCAAAAGCAAAGACTAAACACCTGTCTGGTCGCCGGGCGCCCAAGAAGGCACACTACGTATCACCCTCGCTTCCGGAGAAACCTCGCCATGCAGCTGTTCCTGCACTTTTCCAGTCTCCTTCTGAGTCATCAGAGGAAGAGTTTGAAGGATTCCCCAGTCAAGCTCCTCAAACTCCGCCTGGGCAGCCTCAAATTCCTCTTCAGGAACAGGCGCTACCGTCTTCCACTCTCCCAGGGATACAGTTGACCCCTGTCTTCCTGCAACAACTACGAGAGCTGCTGGGGTGCCTATCCCAACCCCAGCCTTCTCTACATTTGTCTTCTCAGCCCGGAACCTCGTGACAGCCCAGCTCTGCGAGACACCCTGGTGACAATACTGATGCTCCGCTACCCTCTCCTAACCCATATGAGGTGGTCAGGGGTAGACTGGACGTAGAGCAATCTCAGACTGATGACTACATGAACGTTTTTCAGACTGACCTGGACGAATGGAGTGGGGAATCTGACCAGGAGGAGGAGATCTCCTATCGCCTATTTGACCCGGCGGATTTCTCTCATCTGTCACGTAGAGTCATGGACACTCTTGGCATTCAACCAGAACTTGTACAACCGGTTGTCCCTCCTGTCAAGGGTGCCAGAGTTCTCAAGTCCCCCAGATCAGTGCAGCACTTCATTCCCGTACCAGACCCCATTAAAAAACTGACCAGAGAAGAATGGGCCCGTCCCCTTCATCCACGTCGTTCCTCATCCTTAGCCAACAAGCTCTATACCCTTGATCCGGAATTCATGTCCTTTCTGAACATCCCGGGGGTGGACCAACCTATTTCCAATCTTGTATCCCGGTCTCTCCTCCCAAAGGAAGGCGAATCACTGTTCAAGGACCCCTATGAGAGGAGGCTTGACTTTGTCTTCCGTAAGATCTATGAGGCTTCCGCTCACTCCATCCGGGCCTCTTCTACCGCCTCTATCTTCTCACGGGCTTCCATGATGTGGTTAGAGGATCTCCTTGACGACCCCAACCCGGATCCTGCCAAACTAAGGAAATGTATCCTCAAGATACACAAGGCTGCTGCCTTTGTGGCCGATGCCACGTTAGACGTTTCCCATCACGGTGCACGCGCCCTTGTGGCCAAAATTGTAGCTCGTCGTACCCTATGGCTCCAACATTGGGATGCCGATTCGACTGCCAGAACCAACTTATCCTTAGCTCCATACTCGGGATCTATGCTCTTCGGCGAGGACGCACTCAAAGCAGTCCTTGTCGACCCCAAGGACAATCGTAAACCTGCACTAGCTACGGCCAAAAGAGACGACCGCAGACCCGTGCGACGGTTTACTTCTTACCGTTCCTTCCAACCCTTTCGGAGAGGACGACCTGGTGGACGAGGACGGGATACCAGGCCTACAAATTTCCGTCCCTCCAAGGCACCCTGGCCCAGACAACACTCACAATACAGGGGCCAATACCAGAGCAGGCAGGCATATGGCAGAGGAACCCGTCAGCGCAGGCAGTTCTGACTCCATCCCCATTGGAGGCAGACTCTCCTTCTTCTCCAGCATCTGGCTAAACTTGACAAACATCTCCTGGGTCAGACTTCTCTTCACCCAGGGCTACAATATAGAATTTTGGCGGACACCACCGGACAAATTTTGCATCTCCCCCGTCTCCAGGGCACGCAAAAAGGTCATGCAGGACGCCCTACGACATCTACTAGAGATAGCCGCTACAGAGCCTGTTCCTCCATCCGAACGGCTACAAGGCGTGTACTCCGTCCTCTTTACGGTTCCCAAGCGAGACTCCTCATGGAGGGCGGTCTTAGACCTCAAGGGCCTCAACCGCTTCGTCAAATACCGCCACTTCAAGATGGAATCTCTGGCGTCTATTGTAGAGGCTCTACAACAAGGGGACTTTATCGCATCCATCGACCTGAAGTACGCTTACTTACACATCCCAATTTGCCCAGGTCACAGACGGTTCCTGAGATTTGCACTAGGCCACCTCCATTTTCAATACCGGGCCCTTCCATTCGGCCTCTCCGCGGCCCCCCGAGTTTTCACCAAAGTCATGGCCACCATGCTGGCGTATCTCCGCCTCCAGGGGGTCCATATTTATGCTTATCTCGACGACCTCCTCCTCCGAGTAGGCTCCCGGGACTTGGCCAACAGGCAGATCCAGTTCACCCTAGAGGCACTACATTCTCACGGCTGGCTGATCAATGCCGAAAAAAGTCATCTACAACCAACTCAGCGCCTCCAGCACTTAGGAGCAATACTGGACACATCCCTAGCCAGGTTCTTTCTGTCCCCAGACCGTATTGCTTCCATCACAGCCATGGCAACCTTACTTCTACATCGCCCCACAGCAGATGTCATGTTTCTGGCCCAGTTTCTCGGGGCAACGATCTCCTCCATCCACATCGTTCCGTGGGCCCGACATCATTCCAGACCTTTACAATGGGCTCTCCTACCTTTTCAAGCAGACATTTCCAGGTCCAACCATCGCGTAATTCCGCTGGGCCAATCTCTGAAGCAATCATTCCGCTGGTGGGTATCCACAACTTCCCTCACCAAGGGGACACCGTTTCGGGACCCAACCAGAGTCCTAATCACCACGGATGCCAGTCTGTCCGGCTGGGGAGCCCATTGCAACTCCACCTTTGTCCAAGGCGTGTGGTCAACCCAGGACCTAAGTCACAACATCAACTGGCTGGAGCTCAGAGTTGCTCATCTGGCTCTGACACTTCCAGCCATTATTCGCTCTACAACATGTCCTCATTCGGACGGACAATGTTTGCGTGAAATCTCACATCAACAGACAGGGGGGCACAAGGTCCAGGGCTCTGCAGGAGGAAACGACACGAATCTTCGACTGGGCCGAGTTCCACCTCCTGTCATTACGAGCAGAACACCTCAGCGGAACTCTAAACGTTACGGCCGATTGGCTCAGCAGGCGAAAGGTCCATCCGGGAGAATGGAAGCTTCATCCGGCTGTGTTCTCCCTTCTCCAGCGGTGGTTCGGCCCCCTCTCGCTGGATCTCTTCGCCTCTAGCCACAACTGCCAACTACCTCGTTACTTCTCAAGGTACCTAGAGCCAACGGCGGAAGCAGTGGATGCTCTGACGCCACCATGGCCAGACGGGCTCCTGTATGGCTTCCCGCCTATATCCCTTATAGGCAGGACATTGACAAAACTCCGACTCGAATGGACACGGATTTTACTCATAGCACCTTATTGGCCTTGCAGACCCTGGTTCTCAGACCTCCTCTCGATGTCAATGGCGGATCCTTGGACCCTCCCAATCAGGCCGAATCTTCTCTCCCAAGGTCCAGTTTGGCATCCGGACCCGAACTGGCTCAGCCTGACTTTTGAGCGGACACAGTTGAATACTGCTGGTCTTTCTCAAGGGGTCATAAACACTATTTTAGCATCAAGGCGACCGTCAACTACTCGAATCTATCAGAGTACTTGGCATGCTTTTTCCAGCTGGTGCACTTCCAAAGGTTTTTCAGCACCCCAAGCCACTGTACAGCCCGTTCTACAGTTCCTATACAGAGGCATGACATTGGGACTCAGACCGAACACCCTGCGTAGACAGGCCTCCACCATCTCGTCAATTCTGTCTGTCTCTTCATCGGCAGCACCCCTGGGCACTCACCCGCTCATCAAACGCTTCTTAAGAGGAGCTACCCACCTCTCTCCAGCGGTACGTCACCATTTTCCATCCTGGAACCTCTCCAAAGTTTTGCAGGCATTACAGCGACCTCCACTTGAGCCTCTTGCCTCAGTGCCTCTAAGACTGTTGTCTTTTAAAGTCCTTTTCCTCGTGGCTATCACTTCCGCGAGGCGGATTTCGGAGTTACAGGCCTTGTCATCGGCCCGTCATCTCTGCGTATTCCATAAGGACTCTGTAGTCCTGAGGCTGGATCCATCGTTCTGTCCTAAGGTCAACTCAATCTTCCACAGTAGCCAGGACATTGTACTTCCATCCTTTTGTCCAAAGCCGGTCCATCCCCTCGAAAAGGCCTGGCATTCGCTGGATGTTAGGAGAGCACTCAAAGTTTACCTCTCTCGCACCCAGGACATTCGACAGACAGACGCATTATTTGTATCCTTCCATCCGAGATCTTTGGGAAAAAAGGTGTCCAAATCCACTTTGTCCTGTTGGCTTCGAGCCTGTATTTCTCTTGCATATCAGTCACTTAATTTACCAGTGCCGTCTAATATCACGGCTCATTCGACCAGGTCTGCTGCCACTACGGCGGCTTTCCTAACTAATGCTCCTCTTACAGACATATGCAGGGCAGCGGTATGGGCTACCCCTAACTCCTTTGTGAAGCATTATAAGATCGATCGCTATGCTTCAGCTGACGCCTCTTTCGGGAGACGTGTCCTGCAACACGTTATTTCTGATTTGTAACTCCCTAGGAATCCCTCCCTATTAGGGGGCTACGTTGGTACATCCCAATCTGATGGCAGGCTACCTGTGGAAAATGGTCCCTTGGACCCACCTGAAGGGTGATTTTCACAGGTACGCCTGCCATCACGTCCCTCCCTTGTGGGGGATTTCTGGGGAAATTTGTTCAGTATTTTGTATATAGTTCAACCTATATGTTTCGTGCTCTGTCTGATTTTCTTTAGTTAAAACCTATTCTCATGTTGCAAGTTCTATGATATTTGCTATGTATATTTTCTTTGCTGCTGGGGCTTTTGCCCTTTGGTTACTTTCAGATTTACCACTTCGGACTCGTCATCATGAAGACTGGAGTGGGAGGGGCTCGAGCCCCAGGTTTTAACTCTAGTGCATTCTTGCCTTCGGACGCTAGATGGCAGTACTACCCCAATCTGATGGCAGGCGTACCTGTGAAAATCACCCTTCAGGTGGGTCCAAGGGACCAATCTCAGTTCAACTGGAATTCTGCAATGCCACAGGACTATGTGATCACTTTAGCTTATATTTGTGCACGTTGACTATTGCATAAAAAGGAAGAGAAGCAAACGTTGTCTTAAATTCATTGAATTTATTAGGCATTGAGCAGGATTATCTTCTACAAAGGATACAAATATCTAATTAACATCCAGACCTTTGCTGTTAACTAATTCAATCATCTATCTCTTTTCCGCAATTAATTAACCCTGGTGAGAATAGAAACAGCATCTTCTACTGGTGATTTAAGTGGTAGTTTACACCTCTGCTTCTTCCCATATGGGACACCTTTGTTACCTGGATGGGTGTTCTGATTGCCTAGAGTAGCCCTTGTGACCACTATGCTTTATCCCCTCAACTACAGCAGGAATCGTGTAACTGTTATGCCTGCTGACAATTTACTGCCTGTACCCTTTAACATTTAACACCCCTTCTACCGAGCTGTGCCCCTAATGAAATTATTCTTGGTGTTAGAAAGCATCACCTGCTAGGAAGCCTCTTTCCTGCAACTCTGCATCTCTCAGGGCCCTGAACTGTGCCACTTTTTGGATCCTCCAGGAGATTGCTTTAGACTTCCCTTTCTCAGTAGAACCTCTCTTCAACCTTTTGCTAGATCCCTTTTCCTTGTCTCCTCTTGTTTTTTTTATTTACCCTTGGGTTAATCAACACACCTTGAAGAGAACACAAGGTAGTAGAGAAACTTTTTTCTATTTTTGAACAGTATCGGGTTGGTTTTACTCCCAGCCAATAGCGCTTTTGCCTTACCTGGTTATGAAGTCTATTTTCTCACCATCATCAAGACAAAAACTGCCTCTAGATCAGAGATTATGGGAGTTGCTCATTCCCATAAAAAGGGAGTAAATTGTGCATTTTTTTGCACACAGTTACTGTAAATCATACTAATAATAGTGTTCAGATATAAATTATAAGAAAATGAACAGAAAGCAACTTGAATGTGTGTTTTGTGGGAAGTTGATTTTGACTTGATGGTTGTGGAAGAGGACATTAGTAGAAGGGAATCCTGTTTGTGGCTAAAGGTGGAGGCTCTTAGTAAAGGATTATGAACATCATCTGAGTTAAAAGCTGATGAAGATCTAATCCATCTGTCTTTTCCTTGTAACCGAGTGTATTTATACATCTTTACGCATTCAGCTTGCTTGTAAGGTTTAAAGAGTTGACTCCTTTAATAGTCTTTTAACATTTTATTAACATTCGTTTAAGGAATTACAGGCTCATGAAGGAAATACAGACTTCCTGATTCCAGAATACCGCAGCATTTTGGAGGAGGCAGAGGAGTTGCTCAAAGAACACAAAAAACAACCTACATCTCTTGAAAGACTGTATGGTTGGTTCATTAACACAATTTCCGTAATTTTCTTGTACTGTTATTTTTCCTTGTTTTGAGTGGTAATGGCTTCTTGAAAAAGAAATGTGCTACTTCAAGTTAAATCTCCCTGCTGTTTACACTTTAAAAGAGAGGTTTCAGTTTCTAGTTTGAAACACTCTGCAACATGGTGATCTCCATGCAGATGATCTGATGTGCACAGGAGCTCCCTCTTCATACAATAGGTTTTACCCCTCATTATATATATATGAAATACATATAGAGACACACTTAAATAAAAATAAATGCAGCGAAGACTGCTGGTGTACACAGATGTACCTATAAATTATGAAAAATTTTCGAAGTAAGGTTATCCCTCAGATCACGTATGGTGCAGCAGTGTGGGACTGGGAAGAAACCCATATTGCCAGTTTAGAGGTTATACAAAATAGCTTCCTGAGAAGACTTCTGTCTTTGCCTCCAGGCACCCCAGCAGCGCTGCTACGAGCAGAGATGGGCCTTCCACCGCTCAGAGCCCGTATACACTATACCCTTATTAACTTCTGGAGATCTATAAACGGCGCAACAGCCAAGTTAATACTCAATCTATGTTTTGGCCAGGCCTCATGTGTTGGGTCGTGGAACGCACGAATTGATAGTCTATACCAACTCTATCACATCTCGCCACAGGCCCTCTTCTCTTTAACTAACAAAATGAGTCTTCGTGATGCAATTTATCGACACTGTGCCTATTTAGATAGATTGACTACAATTAATTCTAAATTCTCCAAATGGTACTGGGTTTTTAAGCACGATCACGCCAGAGCATCATACCTGGCCCAGCCTATCCCTGTAAACCTTAGGCTGGCATTCACGGTGCTTCGTTTTAACACCATGCCAAACACAGTGAGGGATGGCCGCCACTCTCGGACGCCATGGTCCCATCGACTTTGCATCTGCGGAGTTCCAGAGGTAGAAGATCTACCTCATTATCTGTTGACCTGCCCCATTTATTCGCACCCTCGTGCAAAGTACTTGACAGGGCTGTTGTCACACTCGCACCTGGCTCTAGACTATGAAAAAATACACTATCTGATGTCAGACGTGGACGCCTCTATAATGCATAGGGTGTCCCTTTTTGCACTGGCAGCCCAAAAAATCCATGCAAAACATATTCAGGATTGATCGTTGAGGGGACTCCGGGCGGTTATTTTATTCTCGCACAGACTAGGCCTTTTAGCATTTAATTGATTCCAAGTGTGGTCCCCGGCCATTAAGTTTTATTGTCTTGCTAATTTTAAACGGATCGCATTGGAATTTTAGTTTTATATGTATTATTGGTGTTTATCCTTTTAAAATGGATTGTGTGTTGGTTATGCGATGGCCTTTGGCTTTGCAATAAAGTATACTACTACTATTATGAAAATACTGGACACAGCACATTCCACTGAAGTAGGTTGATTCCCTTGGTTCTATTGATTTTGCTTAGATTTCTGATATCCAGCTCATTTCACTAGAATCTAGATATTTTAGCACATGATGATTTGATGCAAAACACTTGGTAAATAACTGAAGTCTTGTACCAATAAAGTTTTCTTGATATTTTTAAAAAAACAATTTGTCAAAATAATACTGTTTGCTTTTTCCCCCCAGGTATGATTACAGATCTGTTCATTGATAAATTTAAATTCAAAGGCACTAATGTGAAAACCAAGGTACCCCTTCTCCTGGAAATTTTGGGAAGTTATGATCAAAAAACATTACTTGCCTTTTTTGATAGCGCTGCCTAAATGGCAAGAATTGGATCAGCAATCTGAAAAGAAAGTAGTGGATGCAGACAGGCATACTGGATCTTAGTGTACATCATTTAAAAATATATGTTACTGTATCTTTTTTATTTTATCAACTTTATATGCAAGTTTTGTACCTATTGTTAAAAAAAATGGCTGGTGCCAGTTGTCAAAAACAAACCTTATATGAAATCATATCCAAAATTTTTTGCTTGAATGATTGTTGGAATAGTTAGCAAAATTTACCATGAGATCAGGTACATATACTCCAACTTAGTTTTATACACAACATTTTCAAATTGTTAGCTTTTAAATAATATACTCTTGGATTCTGAATTATTTTTCTTGCATAATGAGAAAATGAAGATTGTGAAATTGTTTACAGTATTTTCTGTATATAGTTGAGCAATCCCATGATCCTGCTAGGCTGACAGGTCATATACACCCCTGCAACCCTTTTGTACCTTCATACACTTGCCCAGCGCAGGACAGAAAAAATACACTGCTCTGAAAAGCATAGAATAGAGCACCATTAGCTACATCCTCATTATCAATGGCAGTGTGGTGACAATGCCCCCATCAGCCAGCCATGGAATGAGCTAATCTGCTCATGGCAATATATAGACAATCCCAAGCCATCTCCCCTCCTCACTCCATCCTTTGTACAATACAGAAACTGCCAGCACTATGTTTGTATTATACAGCCACGAGAGTGGCTGTATACTATAGCCAGTAGGGATTTTTCGCGTTCTACCATGTTAAATGAAAATACCCACACACACACACCCTTCTGGTGCTTTGTATAGTCCCAATTCAAAACAAAAACTTACAAGTCTTATACTGTTGGATTCAGAATTGCTTGCTCTACAACCCTGAAAGTTTTCTGACTGGATCTGATTCAAATATCTGATTGGAAATTAAGCTAGAAATCTTAGCTAAAAGGTGGAGCCTGGGTAGGGAACATTTAATCTAGCCTACTTGCTTTCGGCAAGAAGGGTTTAAGTGCCTTCAGGCCAGTCACCAGAAGGCCACTGTAGGAAGAAAGGAGGCTAGTATTGTGGAGATGTTAGATGGGAGCATTCGGGAGTAAAGATGGATGCCCCTGAAGGCTGCAATTCTAAACACACGTACTAAGGGACTAAGCCTCATAGAACTGAACAGGACTTACTTCTGAGTAGATATAGTTTGGATTGTGCTGCTGGTAAAGCTTGACTAGGGATCCTTTGCAAAGACATCCATATCCAAGCAGGGTTGGCAACCCCCTGCATGGAGTGACCTGCCCTTATTTTTTAATGTGGCTGCTCCAAACTTCTTTACAGATTTGACTCTTCACTTCAGAAAGAGATCTGAGAAAATGAGTAAGAGTACAAAGATTCTCTACCCTTCTGTGGGCTGCTATAAACTCACTTTGACAGCCAACCCAATTCCAGTGAGTAATAATTGACAGAGAGAAAACACAGGCAGCAGCTTTGGGAACAACAACTGCAGCCACACTTTCAAATATGTGAATTCTCTTTTATCACTATTGGGCAATAAACAAACTGCCATGCAACCAACAAGGTGCATCATCAATGGGTTTTAGGGGGTTGACCTGAGCCCATGCAACCACTGCTGTTGCTTCTCTGGATGTAAGGGAGTGAGGTTAAAGGTAAATGAAATGCAAACAAAAAATGAAAAACAAAATACAGTGATGCTTTCCTAAATGCAATACCATACCAAACACAACAAGATTCCTATGAGTAAGGTAGACAACTTAGCATCCCACAACCAGTCAGGATTCATAACCAAAAACCAAAACTAAAAAAATCCTTGCAGCCAGTCAGTTAATGCAGAATGCTGTGGCATGATTGCTGACATGAGTGAGATCCTATCAGCACATAATACCTCTGCTCTGAAATCTGCATTGGTTGCTGATTTGCTACCAGGCCAAGTTCAAGCTGTGCTTTCCATGTTATGGGTGCCACATAGTACTTGCTCTGCTCTTGTAAGAAATCAGTCCTGTAAAGTGGCAGCATTTTGGATACTCTGTTCATAGGGTTTTTGTGATAAGAGGTATTCAGAGGTGGTTTACCACTGCCTTCCTCTGACTTTGGACACATATCATACTTTGGACACATAATGAGAAGACATGATTCACTGGAAAAGACAGTACAGAAAAACAGAAGGAAGTAGAAAAAGAGGAAGACTAAACAGATGGATTGATTATATAAAGGAAGCCACAGACCTGAACTTACAAGATCTGAGCAGGGTGGTTCATGACAGAGGTCACTGATTCATAGGGTCGCCATAAGTCAAAATTGACTTGAAGGCACATAACAACAACAACGAAGTGGCAGCACCTACGCTTTGGAACTCCTTGCCTATTGACATTAGGCAGACGCCTCTTTTCAGCACCTGCTAAAATCACTTTTGTTTAAGCAAGCCTATCCACGCATATATCCATCTACCTGTGTGAGTTTCTGCAAGACCTGCTCCCTGCATTTCTGGCTGATTTCCACCTGGCCTGGAAGGGCAGGGCCCTGTCTTTCTCCAGCTACAAAAGCAGCAACTGCTGAAGGGGCCAGAGACCATCTACCTGTGTGAGTTTCTGCAAGACCTGCTCCCTGCATTTCTGGCTGATTTCCACCTGGCCTGGAAGGGCGGGGCCCTGTCTCTCTCCAGCCACAAAAGGAGCAACTGCTGAGGGGGCCAGAGACCATCTACCTGTGTGAGTTTCTGCAAGACCTGCTCCCTGCATTTCTGGCTGATTTCCACCTGGCCTGGAAGGGCGGGGCCCTGTCTCTCTCCAGCCACAAAAGCAGCAACTGCTGAGGGGGCCAGAGACCATGTGTGTGTATGTGTGTGTGAATCTGCTGCTCGGGATGTCTATAGACTACTGGGGTTTTGTTTTGTATTATATGTTATATTTTACTCTATGTTATATTTTAGTCTATGTACGCCGCCTAGAGTGGCCGTTAATTCGGCCAGATAGGCGGCCTAGAAATAAAATTTTATTATTATTATTATTATTATTATATAAAAGCTATTGTGTTTTTAAATCTGTTTAACTCTGTTGGTTTTATTAATTTGAATGTTTTTCAATACGTCTTTGTTTTTGCCAATAATTTTATTGTTTTAATTCTTTTTGTAAACTGCTTTGACATTTTTTACAATAAAGCAGTATATAACTGTTGTAAATAAAATACATACATAAATTTTGGAGTCACAGCTTTTAAAAATGTTTTTAAAGAAGTTTTGTTTTAATATATTTTAAATTCTGTTTTTATGATTTTTAAAGTGTTTTTAGTGCTTTTGTTTGCTCCCTGGGCTCCTACTGAGAGGAAGGGCGTGGGATATAAATCAAATAATAAATAAAAATAAATAAATAAACTTCATTCACCCAACCCAAAATTCAGAATCATGCCACTTTAAGCTGTTTTGCAACTGTTTATACTTGTTTTATGGTTATTGGTTTTTAAAGACATTTAATTCTTATTGTGAGCTGCCTTGTTTTCCAATCACTAACGCTACCTCACAGGGCTGTTGGAAAGACCCCCCCACACACACACACACTTATAAAAAATACACCCCATATAATAGTTTATTATCAAACCAGTTGGTCATTGCAGAACATTTTTTTAAAATCAGTATTAATTTCCTACACAATAAAAAATGTAATACCTAGGTAAGCCTTGGATAATTGCTTTAAAAATAGGATTGGAGGGGGAGGGAAAGATTTACAACACAAACACAATTCTTTGTTATGTTTACTCAGAAGTCCCATTAATTTGCAGCACAATCCTAACCATGTCTACTCAGAAGTAAATCCTAATGAATTCAATGGGCTTTACTCCAGGTACATGGGATTAGCATTCCTTTACTCCCAGTAAAGCAAGTATTGGATTAAATACTTTCATATTGCCAAGGTTTTCAAAGCACTGCCCTCTCCAACAGCCCAGGGTCTGACTCTTGCACACAAGAGAAAAAAAACTTTAAGCCATATTCTTACTCAACTGAAGATCTCAAAACCACCATTTTCTGATGTTGCAATGAAGCCTAAGCACTGCCTGGGTCAACAAATCACAACCCTTGCTTCACTTATTGGCTACAATCCTGAAAGGGCAGGGTTAAGAGCTGCTATACAGATCCGTTAAACAGATTAAACAGTTGCGGTGTGTGTGTGACATTTTGGTGTATATCTCGGGAACCAGACCACCTAGGAACTTAATTTTTAAAAAAAATTGAAGCTGAGAGTCCGGAGATTAAGGAAAGTTAGTCAGAGACCCAGAGGGGACCCCCAAAACCAGAAACTCCCGCTGGAAATCGGACACCTGGTAACCCTACTCCATCTTGCACCACCTTATTGACTGCACCTGGGTGGGCTGCACCCCCCCCCCGCTCCCGCCTTGTTATGCCGCTGCATTACTGTGGATGATAACGTCACGCAAGCACAGTAGAAACCAGGAGTTCTTTAGTTTCCCTCCCCTTCTCATTACTTAGGGGAAGCAGGGGAAGTCTTCTGCTCCTGTGATTGATGGGCGACAGACGTGTGCCTCACACTTCCCTTGTGCTGTGTGTGAGGAGGCACGAGGGAGGAAATGGAGAGCCAGATGGTCAGGAGAGAGAGAGAGAGAGAGAGAGAGAGAGAGAGAGAGAGAGAGATGGTGGAGGGAGAAAGCCGGAGGGCAAGGATGATGGAGGAGAAGGCAGCAGCAGAATGGAGGTGAGTGATGGTAATGTGTGTGTATGTGTTCCCACCCCTGCTGTCTCCCGCAGCCTGCCCTGCTTAGTCAATCGTCCAGCCACCCCCTATCCTTAAATGGGTTTATAAATAACAAACACTACTCAAATACTTTTTGTTTGGAGTGTGTGTGGCTGTTTGACCTGTGCTCATAACATTGCTGTAGTTATTTTGAGACTCTTTGTAACACTTTAATCTTGAATCTAGCTCTTGGTAGTTTAATCTTAAATTTCTCTCTCTCACACACACACACACACACACACACACACACACTCTCTCTCTCTCACACACACACACACTCATAGATTTGATGGCTAAGCATTGGCAACATAAGCCTTTGCTGTATAGGGAAGAGGCATTTTCCTCTTCATCTTTTGCAGACAACAGAAGGTCTTCATCAAACATTTGCAGGGGCATCAAACATTTGCAGTTAGTGTAATACCATATTACACTAATGAGGTGGCCACATGGTTTTTCTGTTTGTGACCAGTAGTGCAGTAACAAACTAAAAAGTGCAGGGTCTCTTCATGATAGTCACAGCTGCGCCCCTCCTTTTTTTGCTGCTGGGTTGAGAATAAGATGCTTTTTAATGCCTTCTCCCATAACAATAGATGTCCCTAGGATAAGCACAAAAGAGGAGAGTATTAGCTACTGAAAAGAGTATTCTCAGTAACTGACTCACCTTTCACTCTGATTGGCTCCAATCAGCAGGAAAGGACAAGAAAGCGTGTTAGAAGACTCTTCTCAGTAGCTAACACACCGGAAAGGACAAGAAAGCATGTTAGAAGACTCTTCTCAGTAGCTAACACACTCCCCTTTCATGCTGGACACATGGGGACCCTGCTGGGACTCTGCTCCCAAAAACGTAAGGGGTCTAAGACCCCCAGAGACCCTGGATGACTACATTACTGTTTGTGACTTAAATGAAAAAATCCTCCTGCATCCGTACACTGCAATGTAGCGTTCATCCCCCCACCCATGCTCTCTCCCCCCGCCTGCATCTCCAGTCGCTTAGTTGCTCTCCCCCTGCCTGGTGTGTATGTGAGAGAGAGAAAGAGAGAATGATAGTGAGTGTTCATGCATGTGTATGTGTGAGAGACATTTTTCTCTCCAGATTCAAGCAGTGGAGAAGTCTGGCTCATTTTCAGTCACTTCCCTAGTACAGAAGTGATAGTTGTCTAGATAACACAAAAATATAGGATTTTAGCATAGCTTTAACAGGACAATAACATATCCACCCAAAAGCAAAAGGTAGCAGCAACGATTAAGATCCTTTTTAATGCCTTCTCCCATAACAATAGATGTTCCTAGGATAAGCACAAAATAGGAGAGTATTAGCTACTGAAAAGAGTCTTCTCTGTGACTGACTCATCTCCTTTCACTCTGGCTCCAATCAGCAGGAAAGGACAAGAAAGCATGTTAGAAGACTCTTCTCAGTAGCTAACACACTCGCCTTTCATGCTGATTGGTTCATAAGATGCTGGACACATAGGGACCCTGCTGGGACTCTGCTCCCAAAAACATAAGGGGTCTAAGACCCCCTGAGATCCTGGACTGTTTGTGAGTAAGAACCAACTGTCAGAGTTCTAAAAGCCAGACTCATAGCTGCTGGGCTTGGCTAATCAGGGGGCCACACCCACACCAGACTTTGATTTCACTTGAGACAGTCATTGCTTCAATCATAGAATCCTGGGAAGTGTAATTTGTGAAGGATGCTGAGAGGAGACTCCTGTTTCACCAAGAGAGCTCCAGTGGCCAGACTGGGTTAACAGTCAGCCACTCTGATTGAAGGTCTGTGAGGGGAACAGAGCATCTCCTAGCAACTCTCAGCACCCTTCACTAACTACACTTCCCAGGATTCTTTGAGAAAAGCCATGACTGTCCAAACTGAAATAAAGGTCTGGTGTGGATGTGGCAAGGGACAGCTTTTGTTTCAGTTTGTGTGGGAGGCTACATGTGCCTGCTGTAGAATACAAAGATGGGGAAAACGCTGAAAAGCAACGATACTGTTCACAATGTTTTCCTTTTGGAAGGGAAAGGGGCTTCCCTTCTGCCCAGTGCCCACCCACCCAATCTTCTCCCCCTCCCCTCCCTGTCCCTTCCCCAGGTCAGTGTTGGACTACGACCTGGAAGACCAGGATTCGACTCCCCACACAGCCATGAAGCTCACTGGGTCACCTTCGGCCAGTCACTACCTCTCAGCCTCAGAGGAAGGCAATGGTAAAATCACCTCTGAATATTGTTTCATAGGGTCAACATAAGTCGAGATCGACTTGAAGGCAGTCCATTTCCATTTTCTAACATGATTGCACAGAAATAAATCCCATTGAACTCAAAAAGTATGCAAATGATCAAACCCACCCTCCCTTCTCCTCCCTCCTATCCCCTCTCTTGTCCCTTCCCTCCCCCTTCCTTTGCTCCTCCCTTCCCATCCCCTTCCCATCTCCTCCTTCCCCTTTCCCATCCTCCCCCTCCCCTTCCTCCTCCCCATGATCAGTTTTACCTATCTTAAGCATGATTGCACTGATGTAAATACTACAGAACTCTATGAGCATGCAAATGATCAAACCTGCCCCCCTTTCTCTGCCCCCCAATACACTCTTTCCCCTTACCCCTCCCCTCCTCCTCCCCCATGGTTAGTTTTTCCTATCCTAACCATGATTGCATAGGAGTAAATTCCATTGAACTCAATAAGCATGTAAATGATCAGACCTGGATTCCCCCTCCTTCCCCTCTCCCCTCCCTCTTCCGCTCCCCTCTTCCTCCTCCCCTGCCCACTGCAGCCCTCCCTCCCACCCAGTCAGTTTTTCCTATCCTAAGCATGATTGCATGGGAGTAAATCACAATGAATTCAATAAACATGCAAATGATCAAACCTGTCCTTCTCCTCCCCTCCCTGCCCTGCCTGCTCCCATCGCAGTCCTCCCCTCTGCCTTTCCTCCCCTCCCTCCTCCCCCCCTTCCCATCCCCTGTGGTCAGTTCCACTTACCCTAAGCATGATTGCAGGGGAGTAAATCCCACTGAACTCAATAAGCATGCAAATGATCAATCCATTCTCAGCAAACTTGCTCCCGGATTTAAAAAAGCAGGGAAATTCACTGATAAGCAAAAAACCTTGTGGTTTAAGAATGTACCTATAGCCCACAGATATTTCTATCAAACTTTAAAAAGCAGGGAAATTGGGCAGCTATAGTGAATGCACCAGGGGAGTAGGAGACCTGAACTGCTCTCTGAGATATTGTACTGCCCTACAAATTTGTCAAAATGCAAACACAATTTGGGTTGGTCTTTCACAGTCCAATCCACTTGCTGTGTAGCTTAGAAGAATTTGGTATCATGTGCCTCTGAGCATATGGTGAGTGGTGGCAACACCTGCAATCAGCCCAAATAATAGGAAAAAGACATGTGCTGTGCTGATCTTGTTTTAGCAGGAAGGAAGCAACATTATTAAGACAGTTGATATAGTTCAGATGGTCACTTTAAATATATCTGATTTACTTTGCAATTTTAGTGAAGTTTCCTATAGGAAATCATTTTATTTTGTTTCTATTTCTTTGAATATGTGAAGTACAGCAACACTTTGCAAACTTTACACTAAAAAACCCCCAAACATAATTGTGAAATAATGGCACTGACTTCTGCAGAATAGTCTCCAGTGGACCTCAGGAGTGTCTCAATTTGCACAAGATAAAACAGTGGGAGGTGAAATATATTCTAGCAAAATTCTGCGTGTGTTCTATGTTTTTAATTGACTGTGCCCAACTTGCCTTAAATGAAGTGGTTTAAACATAGCAGGCTGAAAACATGCATCCTCTTTTTTCCAACAGCTAAGAGTCATTGCTAAAGTAGCAACATATTGTAATCAGTCTGATTTTACATCAAACTGCAGTTCCAGATTCAACTGTTAATGCACCCAAAACAGAAACAGAACATAACCAACAATTTGAAACACAAAAGGCTATCTTCACCATCATATGACATTGACCAATAAATATGCTTTGAAATTAATAAAAATAAATTTGACACAGATTTCTAGGATGAATAATGAGGGAAATAAAATTTTCTAGTTTAGATTCTGTGTAGAAACATTAGTAACACAGGAAAGAAGCAAAGTAAGAAGAACACCAACAAACATACAAAAATATAATTCTCTATCTTTGGAGATGGCAGGTGTGGCCACCACTCACCATATGCTCAGAGGCACATGTTACCAAATTCTTCCAAGCTACACAGGAAGTGGATTGGACTGTGAAAGACCAACCCAAATTATGTTTGCATTTTAACAAATTTGTAGGGCAGTACAATATCTCAGAGAGGAGGTCACGTCTCCCGCTCCCCTGGTGCATTCACTATAGCTGCCCAATTTCTCTGCTTTTTAAAGTTTGATAGAAATATCTGTGGGCTATAGGTATATTCTTAAATGGCAAGGTTTTTTGCTTATTAGTGAATATAGTACTATACATACTGTGGGTTATAGATGATTATGTATATGAAAAGGAAATCACTATTTATTGAAAATGTAAGTAGATGAATGCGTCTAGTAATTCATAATCCCTTCTGTAAATAAAATTTCTAAATGGCATGAGACTCTGAAATATATTGAATGTGATGTAATATAACAGATGTAGTGAGCATTTAAAATGTTTTAAAGTCACAACATTATGTTTCCATTGGGTGGAGAAGGTGGTATTGCTCAGTATTCATATTGGAGGCAATACACGCTTGTGACAGTTGCAAGCAGCATGCCTGTTGCAGTTGTTGCAGAAGAACTTTCTGGAAGAAGAGAATATAATATCGGTGCAGCAAAAATGAAGCCTTGATGAAAGGTGCTTCTCGAAAGGCATAGCAATTGTACAGTAATAAAAACTGAATGTCTGTAGAGCTTTAGGTTGATGTAAGGTAGTCTAATTTTTTAAGGTTAGTAGAATTATAAAGGAAGATAAATTGAGCAACAACTTCAGAAATGTATAGTCAGATTGCTGAACCCTGGCACAAATGCAGAGAACAAAATTTTAAAATGATGCTTCTTTCCTCAAGTTCAGTTAAGGAATTGGGGATGGAGTGAGGAGGTGGAGTGAAAGTGCCTCTGGGGCACATTCCAGGATGAGAGGGAGATGGTAGCTTAGAGCTATCTTAAGGCTAGGTGGGGAACATACACGTTTGGTAAAAGCATGCCTGAATCTCTTTCAAGCAAAATAACCAGAAAAAATAGTTTCTGTGGAAGGTTGCATGTGTACCTACAGAGGAAGATACATCTGAAACGAGGACAAGGGCACATTCACACTGCACATTATACAGTACAGCTGTAGGAAGGCTTCAGTCCTACTTTTCTTCCAAGGAGCTTAGGGAAGCATATGTGAGGTTAATATATTTGATTATCTTATAAGGTATCTTACAAGTATTCTGTGAGCCAATCGGCATTAAAGGAAGAGTCTTCTAAGATGCTTCCTTATCATTTCCTGCTGATTTGAGTCAATTGGAGTTAAAGGAGGCAAGTCAGCCATTGAGAAGACTCTTTTCAGTAGCTAACACCTCCCTTTCATGCTCATTGGCTACTAGGGACATCTGTTGCTGCAGGAAAAAGCATTAACAAGGATCTCTCAACCCAGCAGCAAAAAAAAGGGGGAGGGGCATGGTTGTGACTAGCATGAAGGATTTTAATCAAATCGGTAATGATTTGAAACGAACGCTGATTAAAGTTAAAGAGGAAAGGACATAAGCGGGACTACAGCTGAATGTCAAGAAGACTAAAGTAATGACAACAGAAGATTTATGCAACTTTAAAGTTGACAATGAGGACATTGAACTTATTTAATTTATTTATTATTTGATTTATATCCTGCCCTTTCTCCCAGTAGGAGCCCAGGGCAGCAAACAAAGGCACTAAAAACACTTTACAACATAAAAACAGACTTTAAAATACATCTTTAAAAACATTTTTTTAAAAGCTCTGAAGACATCTTTTTTAAAAAGTTAAAAACCATGTTTTTTAAAAAGGTTTAAAAAACATATTAAAAAGCAATTCCAACACAGACACAGACTGTGATATGGTCTCATCTTAAAAGGCTTGTTGAACTTGTCAAGGAGAACTATCACTAGAAGCTAAAATGATGAAACAGGTTGTCATACTTTGGACACATAATGAGAAGACATGATTCACTAGAAAAGACAATAATGCTGGGAAAAACAGAAGGGAGTAGAAAAAGAGGAAGGCCAAACGAGATGGACTGATTCCAGAAAGAAAGCCACAGACCTGAACTTACAAGATCTGAATAGGGTGGTTCATGACAGATGCTTAAACAGATGGTTTAATTTGTTCTAACACCCAATTTGTCTTTTTCCCAGTCCATGTTATGCGCAAAGCTCTCCTCCAACACCACGTTTCAGATGAGCTGATTTTTCTCTTATTCGCTTTTTTCACTGTCCAACTTTCACATCCATACATAGAGATCGGGTATACCACGGTCTGAATGATCCTGACTTTAGTGTTCAGTGATACATCTTTCCATTTGAGGACCTTTTCTAGTTCTCTCCTAGCTGCCCTCCGCAGCCCTAGCCTTCTTCTGATTTCTTGACTATTATCTCCATTTTCGTTAATGACTGTGTCTTCAACACTCTCAAACCCCCTCACCACGTTAAAGTGTGCATCCTAGAGGGGGGGAGGGTCTGAATTCTAACCTGTCCTTATTTGCCCTTGAGCAACCATTTTATTGACAGCCGACGGAGGCGTCTCCCGTCCCCACGTGACCTCCTCGGCAGCCCGCTCACCCTCCCCCGCCCTTACTGTGTTAGTTTTGAGCTCCGCCTGCCGCGTTTCGTCGCCTCCGAGCGCTTTTCGATCCTCGCAAGCCTCCGTGGCAGCGGTGACGTCAGAAACAGCCGCTCTTCCATTGGCGGATTCAATCGTCGCGGGCTACTTGAACGGCGAAAGCAGAGCGGTCCCAGAGAGAGAACCACACATAACAGGAAAGCTGCCGGGAGAGGCTCGATTTAGCTCGCTCCGCTTGAGGTTTCCGATCCTACAGTCAGCCCCGTCACCGTTATCATGCTGACGGGCTCCGCCACCGATGCCGACGCCCTTTCTGCTCTGGATCGGGAGAACCAGGAAAATGTGCCCCCGGGAGCGAGGGGCGACCTTCAGTTCACAACTGCTCCCCTTGGGACCCGGGTAGCCCTGGGGCTGCTGCGGGCCAACCAAGAACACCATGCCCAGCCACAGGTAAAGAGGAAGGGGAGCTATTTTCCTTGCCCCTGGATGGGGGGCAAAAGTCCATCTATACTCTTGCCCGAGGTCCACAGACCCCGTATCCGCCATCTTAGAGCTCGCTTTCTCTATCTCTCTCTGTTCCTGCGGAAAAAGGAGGCAAAAGCCTCTTGTACGTGGTGGTGAGATGAGGAGGGCGGCTGAGTAGCCAGCAGGGCGCTCCCGGTACCACTTCCTACTCCTCTTGGAACCGGGAAGCACGTTTTTTTTGAAGGGGTCCTTATTTAGTTTTAGGCGGTGGGAGAGAAGGTTGGCTCTCGAGACTGCAGGGGGCGCTACGTGCGGCCGGATCCAGACGTCCCGAAAAGGGAGACCTGCTGCCCGTTGCTAGCCCCATGTAGAGAGCGCCAGCTTGCCCCGCGCCTCCTCCGGCCACCCTTTTGCTGACACTGAGCCTGCTAACGTGGAGAGAGAAGGCTTGATGCTTACGATGCATGACGATGGCCCATCATCGCATCTCAATGAATTCCGAGGGGGTCACGAAGTAAATGGGGTTCTGTAACGTGATCTCTGATGGGGACATCTGCGTTGCGTACCTGTTCACAACGGTTATATTCCACCCTTTCCCCAAGGGTGTTGAACCCGCCTAACCTCTTCCCAACCTTGCTTTATTTATTTATTACATTTGTATTCCACTTTTACTCCAAAGAGCTCAAGGGGGTGTGCATCGTTCTCTCCCTCTCCATTTTATACTTGCAATAACCCTGTGAGGTAGGTTAGGCTGAGAGCCTGTGACTAGTCCAAGGTCAACCCAGCCAGCTTCATTGCTGAGTGGGGATATGAATCCTGGCCTCCCAGGTCCTAGTCCAACACTCTAACCACTATGCCTTCCTTATATCCTCACCAGAACCCTGTGAAATTGAAAAATACTGACCTGTTTCAAACCTTCATGTTGAGGGAGGGTTTGGCCATGGCTCTCTCAGCCTGACACTTTAATCTCTACACTACATAGGCTTTTATTTTATTTTTATTACTTTTAATGAAATCTCCCAGTGAAGGAGAATAGCAATGGGTTGAATGGCAATTGCCAAGTATTGGGTGTGTCGTAGCTAACGGTGAACTCCATGTTGCAGGTATCCCTCAGTCATATACCATGGAGTACCAATGATGAGAACTATGTCAGTGTCCCCCTGGGCAAAATGGGGGTTAAGCAGTCCGCTTTTACTATACATATGGATGAGCCTGATGTCACAAAACAGAAGAAACGCACTGTGTCCAAAAAGATCTCTGCTAGTGAAAAATCCTTAGGCTTGAAGACAGCAGTTGCCTCAATGGGAACCAGGAAACCTCTGACACCTATAGACAATCCAATGGATCTTAGTTCTGGTGAGTGCAGAAACAGATTTGCACAGTACTAACTTTGGTTATTGCATATAAGGTCTCCAATAAAAGAGTTAGCTTTTGCTGCTGTAGGAGGCAAGCAGAGAACTGCAAGTGACTCCAAGGTTTTTCAGATCTAGTCGACTTCAGGTGTAGCAGAAGTTCACACACCTTTTATCTTAAAAGCTAAGCTGAACTTCTAATACTCTTCTAAATCTGAAAAATAAGAACTTCCTGGCATGTGCTACTTTATTTATTGCATTTATATACTCCTTTTCTGCCAAGACACATAAGGTAATTTACAGTTTTAAAATATTAGAGTAAACAAATGATACAAACTATTTTAATATTCTCAATCCATCTTGAGGAGCTGATGACACTAGCTTCCTGATCTGGGCTTTCTCATCTCTGTCTTTCCCCAGGGGTGTACAGGCCTTGCATACTTGAATTACACAAAATAACTGCCTCTTTGGAACTTCCTTATGGGACTAAGTGACTTTCTTGTTATAGAAGAAACTTTAACCGAAGCAGATATATTTTACTTGTGCCCCTTTTTATTCTCAAACCATTTGTCCACATTGAAAGATCCATGTGCAGTTTTAATTCCCAAAACAACTTAGATCATGTTGATACAGAAGTAGTTCTGAAACAATAGCAGAGTTCCCCATGTACCTAGAAAGAGGTGCAGAAATACATCTTCAAAACTAGCTAACTTTGCATTGTGGGGCTGAGTGTCTGCAGCAGAAAAGGTACAAACCTGTGGCTTGCAGTAAAGATTAAAGTTGCTGCTGTGCTTCACTCTGTTCTGCTTGGCTCTTGCCTCACTTGCTTATCCAGTGAGGCTGGCTCTAATTTGCACAAAGACAACACCCACAAGTTCTGGTCACTAGTATCCAAAAGCAGGGAAGGGGAGTTGAGCTATTTTGTACAACTTCCATGAAAGAAGCAACAGCTTTAACATCCCTGTGGCTTCTGAGGCGTGGAGTGATGCTGTCATTTTTTGTGCTATCTAGGCCACAGGCTGATATGGCAGTTGAGACTCATCCTGTTTGAGTGGGATGAGAGGGAGGGCATAAAGTTGGCTGAGATGGGGATTGATGTCAAGATTGGAGTTGTTGCTGACTTGTCTGGATGGGGGGGGGGTAGGTGCAAGGGAGAGAAGAAGGTAGGCTGGCATACTCTGTGGACTTGAGGCACAGTGGTCAGGGTAAAGGGATAGACATAGCTGCTTTAAGCACTGACCCAAAGACCAAGAACTGAGAACACACCTGCTCCATCTCTTCAAGCAGTAAATTGTCAATTTCCAGGCTTGTGACCACTTTAGGGTTCCATACCAAAGTTCAAAAACCTCTGGCTTTTAGTAATATAAGGGTGCACTCTAGGTGGTGTCGCATATGGTAAGGGTAATATTTGCTACTAAAGGCTTCCAATGAATGAATGTTTTTAAAAGTTACGTAATACTTGTAACTTGTCCAGTTTCAAGTAGTATCATAATACTATGATCCTGTAAGCAAAAATGAATCTAGACTCGAAAGAACTAAACCTCCTTTTGTTTCATAGCATTCACTGTTAGCCTGAAGATGTTGCTTCGTAAGAATGAAAACTGTTTTAAATTGCTCTGTATCTTGTATTTTAGGGTCTCCAAGTATTATGGATATGTCAATAGTCCAAGAAACAGAACAGAGAATTAACGTTAACCATGTACCAGACTACATTGAAGACATCTATAAGTATCTTAAGGAAATGGAAGTAAGAACATAGCTTAGCATTTGGGGTGGGTGGGAAGGATTCTACCTAACTGAACTTGGATCTTCTCTAACTGCACACGATTACCTCAGGGCTGTCACAACTGTTTCTATGAAGGGTTTGGATGTCCTTTTTTTGCTTCTCCCCTGGATTATGATGCCTGGTTCCCATCCTGACAAGGACCCACATTTGGGTTTTTTCCCCCTTAAAATATACACAGATTCTGCCAGGGCAAAGCATGAGACAAGAGGCCTATATCAAGTTCAAGGGTGAGGAACCTGTGGCCCTCCAGATGTTGCTAAACTACAACTCCCATAAACCCTGGTGACTGGTCATGCTATCATGCTAGCAGGAGCTTATGGGGGTTAGAGTCTAGCAACATCTGGAGAGTCAGCCAGGTTCTTCACTCTTGCTCTGTAGATTAAACAGACTTGATAGACTTGGTGAAGGGGAAAGTTGCATGTATATGAAATAGTAAAGTAGTAGTTTGTCTCATCTGATCAGCGCAATACATTAAATGGTCAAGCTGCTAAGGAAATTCCTTACTGAATAGGGCTTGATAGCTTAGTAGACCTTTTATGAAGTGTTCATGTCTGGGCTGCCTGTAAAAAGTGTACAAATACATACTAGGCTAAACAATGTCAAATCCACCTACACTATCCAGTTCTGACACATGTAAGACCTGTTACCACTCCTTTTATCTATTTTAAGTGACCTTGTGTTCAGCTTTTCAATCTTCCACTTGTCTACTGTGAGTAGTGACTGCAGCCAATTGCCTTGGAAGCTGTGTGAAAAGCTAGGGTGTGGGAAGGGTCAATGGAGCAAAGGATGGATAGCTACCATTGTTAATGTTTCATTCTTTTATTGGCTGCCTTAACTTGGTCTTAAAATGGATAGGTTGAGGCTTGTAGTGAGCACCAGTAGAAGTGCTAAGGCAAACAGGGTGCATATTGGTTCCAGTTTGATCTACAACAGAATGTCTTGGCTACCCATGTAGCATATCTCTTGTAAACTTGCATCTAATAACAAGTAGCTAGTGGGCAGTTTTTTCTACAACAAAAAGGAGCTCTGAACCGATGTGTCTAAGTAGGACAACTCTTTCCCCATTCTACCCTGTGTGCCTACACAGATGGCTGTCCACCAGTTGAGAGCAAGTGAACGTGGTTTAAAAGTTTTGTGCATCTTTTCCCAAGATCTAAAATACAAACAGTTTGGGACAAAACAGTGAAGACAATTACTTTTTTCCCTTTTTGCTGTTCGGTAATAGTTTGCAAGTAGTCTCCTAGCACAAATCTAATTACACAGCAGCTAGAATCCCTTCAAAAACCAGCAGGAGGTAATGATCACCTACCTTTTGTTTTTAGGTGAAATGCAAGCCCAAAGTGGGTTACATGAAGAAGCAGCCAGACATCACAAACAACATGCGGGCTATTCTTGTGGACTGGCTAGTAGAAGTTGGTGAAGAATATAAGCTACAGAATGAAACACTGCACTTGGCTGTAAACTACATTGACAGATTTCTGTCTTCAATGTCAGTGCTAAGAGGGAAGCTTCAGCTTCTTGGAACAGCTGCCATGTTGCTGGCATCGTAAGTAAACTAAATATCCACTGTGTTCAGTATTTGGTGTTCTCTGGAACATCATGTTCTGTCTTGTAATAACCAAGATCTCCCAAATCTGGGCTTTCATGAGACAGGGGGAAATTTTCAAGACTTTCCAAGTACAGTGCTGACATCACTTCATAAGAAATATGTACCTGGACAACGTATTGCTGAGATTTATTTATTTTACAAATTTAAACTGCTTCACAGCCTGAGGCCATTAAATCAATGAACAACATGATAAAAATAAGATAAAATACAATTTTTTAAAAAATAAAACCATTCCTACAGATGTACAATTAATATTTCACAAATGAGTAGATCATACCTCAAGGAAAGCCTTAAACAAATGTCTTCAATAGGTGCCTAAACATCATGATGCTGGTTGCCTGTCTAATTTTGGCTGGTAATTGATTTCAGAGAGCTAGAATTGCAACAACAAAAGCCCAGCTTCTAGTTCAAGCTACACAAACCTCTGGGGCATGCAGTATTCTCAGTGCCCATCTGAGGAACGCAGTTGCCAGGCAGATGTATATGCATATATGGCAAGGATGTCCCTTTGGTAACCTGGCCCCAAGTTGCTTAGGGCTTTAAATGCTAAAAACAAAACCCTGAACTGCACCCCGTAGCATATTGGCAATCAGTGCAGCTCCCTCAGCAGAGTTGTTGTATGGTGTTAATACCTCAGTCAACAGGCTAGCTGCAGCGTCTAAGTTAAGCCGAAGGGAAGCCCGCCGTAGTTCCCTGCAGTAGTCCAGTCTTGAGATTATCAGTGCCAAGACTATAGTAGCCAAGCTATTTTGGTCCAGGGATGGCTGTAGCTATTTTACCAGCCAAAGCTGGTAAAAGACACTCCTAGCCACTGAGGCACCTGTGCCTCAAGTGACAAAGATGTTTCCAGGAGCACCCCCAGACTACATACCTGTTTGTACAAAGGGAGTGCAACCTGTGCCTAAGAAACAAATGCCCTCTCACACTTCAGGGTTTCTCTCAAATATAAAACCTGAACTATAAATATTTAGGTTTATAAATCTCTTAAAGAAGCTATTGCAACTTTATGTCCAGTGTGTTAAGTCATTATCTGATGCATACAGTGTATAAACCAGGGAACCTAATACACACTGGGGACTGATGTGCCCTTGCCTATTTTCAAAAGTGTCCCAAGCTGGTGTCTGTAGCTAAGTCCTTGGACGCAACTAGAATATGTAAAGTCAGATAAAAGCCAACAGCATCTTTACTGGCTACTTTGCTTATCTAATGCGTATACTGATGGAATAGTACAAGAAGGGCCAGCCCTAGGATAAAGAGCACTTTAGGTGAGGAGTGTCTTTGGTGCCCCCCCCCCCGGTGGGCTTTGTGTGGCCACACATAGGGTTTATGGGGCCTGGTGCAGGGGCGATGCTGGGGCCCCTGCTGCTCCCTACAGGGACCGTGCATGTATGTACAAGGGAGTCATGTGTGAGGATTACTGCATGCACAGACCACATGTAAGAATTCTTGCCTGCAGCTCCTCTTTGCCCTTGTATCAAGCAGAATGAAGCAAAATGTGCTTCATTTTTTCTTACATGGGGATAAGGAAACAGGGATTGTGTTGTGCTTGGGCTCAGTCTCTGTTCTGCTTGTGACCTGCTGCTGGCCTTCTCTGCTACTCGCTCAGAAATGATTCCTCTCTTAAGGCTTGGCCACACATCACGTCAACACCTTTCCCTGTGGTAACTGCCACAGACAATTATTCTCCAGTGGCACCTTGCCTGGAAATTTTAGGTGGCGTTCATTTACTTATTTCACTGATTTTTACGTAGCACAAATGTGACATCAAAACGGAAATGGAAAAAAGAAACATGTTAAAGCTAATTGAATGAAGATCATTCCTGTAGTTAGTACCCAAACAACCTATAGAACCTTGAAAAAAAGGTTATACACTTGCTTTTTGTCACCCTGAGTCACATTAAAAAAACACAGCCACTGAGCTCATCTTCGTGCCCCCCTCAGTTCAGCACTCAGGCAACTGCCTGGCTCACTCAGTGCAGCCCTGAGTACAAGGGGGTGGAGAGAAATACACCTTGATGGTTACATCAGTGTTTTCCTTTCTACTCTAGGAAGTTTGAAGAAATCTACCCTCCTGAAGTAGCAGAATTTGTATATATCACAGATGACACTTACACAAAGAAACAAGTCCTCAGGATGGAGTACTTAGTTCTGAAAGTCCTTACATTTGATCTGGCAGCGCCTACTATAAACCAGTTCCTATCTCAATATTTCTTACATCAGCCAGCTAGCTCCCAAGTGGAAACCCTGGCAATGGTAAGTGTTAGTCAGTTCTACAGAAAAAAGCAACAACTTACGCGTAGTTCCTGTAGGAACCAGGTGCCTTCCCTTAAGGAAGAGCTTTGTGTTAGGCGTGTACCACTTAAAACTGTATCACTGGTAGGGGGAATACAATTTTTCCCTAGCTAATGGGGGATAGGGGAGGGCTTGACATGCTGTCCAAGTCAATGGCATATTTTGCCAGTCTCCATTACAAGTGCCTGTGACTTTTCTGTTCTTGTGCCATGTAGCACAGGAAGGGGACACAGGAGTATAGCCACTGGTAATCACAGCAGGGCTAGTCCCACCTCTGTGACACATGGAGATTACTGGCCTATATAAAATCTGCAGCTTCCATAAGACAGAAATGTGGTATGTCAGGCTTTTTAACTAGGAACCTGGAGGAACTCTGCTTAAACTCTTAAAATTTTTTATAGTCTTCATTTAACCTTTATCCTGACTTCTGGGGTAAATTTTGACCCCAGGTGAACTTTTCATTGTGTAATTTACACATGGGTAGACCTACAGGGTTGTCATTCTAGGTCATTGCCACAAACTGTCACTTGTACAATGTCCCCAAATTTTAGCCAGTTAACACTGATTTCCTTTTGGAAAAAAGACATTGGGGTCCAAAAATACCCCCAAGGCCAGCAAGTGGGTTTTTTTAACAGTCAGGATTAAGGTTATAAGACTTGGCTTGGTATAGCTTAACTCACAAATGCACAAGAATACCTTGATATTATAAAAAATGAAGCGTTAAAAGTGTGTTTTCCTTCTACAGTACTTGGGAGAACTGAGTTTAATTGATGCTGATACATACCTGAAATACCTGCCATCAGTAATTGCTGCTGCAGCATTTCATATAGCAAGCTATACTATTTCTGGTAAAACTTGGGTATGTATACACTTCCTTTAATATGCATATTTGAGGCAAGATAGTCTACACCCATTCAGCCTGCCTGCGCAGTGTACACTGAGATCCTCTTCAGAGGCCCTCCTCTGCATCTCCTTACTAACTTGAGATCACGCAAATGTGGGAGAAAGCCTCCTTAGTTATGGTGCCCTCCTTGGAAAACTCCCTGGGGAGGCTCCTTGGTACATACATTGTTTTTTCCAACACCAGGTGAAGACCTTTATTTTCCCTGCTTGAGACTTCAGACTGCTTTGTTGTATTTTGCTCTTATTGTAATCTCTTAGGAACTGCCCTGAAAGTAACTACTTAAGGGCAGTGTGTAAATTCAACTGATATTTATAACTGGAGATGAGCAGGTGTTTTGCCTTGAGGCACATCTAATATCAAAGCTATTTAATATTTTGACTAGAATTTGGTGGCCTGTAACGTTTGCAAGTTTTTTGCAAGGCACTTTTACCCACCAACAGTCCAATCCCATGACTGCTACTTGGAGGAAAGTTCCACTGAAGTGCACACATTTTGCAGCCTAAGTGTTTATAGGCTGCAATATCTAGACCATAACATCCAAGTGCTCTGTACTGATGACCTCGATAGGATTTCATCTACATACTGTATTTCCTGCAGAACTTAGCTCTGTCTCTGTCCCCATTTTCCAAAATGTTCCAAACTTAGTTGTTACCCTATGCCACAAATTGTTTGCTTAAGGGTAACATTCCCTGGGGCACTAAGAGCATAGCATATAAGGTTCTCTAGGCAATAAGCCATGGGACTATTATTGTGTTCAGGCTATTAAACACAAAGTTGACTTGGCTCTCTTCTAGTAATCAGATTTGCTGGCAAGTGCCATGGTGATGAATCTACACAATAAGAGAAGAATTGTTTTACGGCCCAGGTATTTTTTTTAAAAAATATTCCCTACAGCTTATTAAAGAGAGTTAGGGTTGGCATAGGATAATGTCAAACTTCAGCTTTAGAACAAAACATGACAACAAAATAGAAACAGTTTCCAAGCATTAAAAGCAACTCCTATATTTAATGCCAAAAGGAAGCATTGAGTAACCAGCTGACACTTTCATTGGCAGACCGACTCTCTTGCTGAAGTTACGGGATACACAATTGAAAGTCTTAAGCCTTGTCTAATAGACCTCCACAAGACTTACCACAGAGCAGCACAGCATACACAACAGTCTATACGGGAGAAATACAAGGCTGTAAAGTAAGTACTTTACTCTGGTGGTGGCAATAGCTCTTTTTTGTGCTTGCTGTCTACTGTTGGGGATACATTAGAGCAGGGGTGGTCAGCATGGTGTACACCAGATCTTGTTGACTTGAACTCCCATCAGCCCCAGCTAGCATGGCCAGTGGTCAGGGATGATGGGAGCTATAGTCCAACATGTGGAGGGAGTAGAATATCTACACTGATGAATGAATATAAATATTGTGTTGGAGAGCAGAATTCACTTACACAAACACTTTATTTTTTCAGGTACCATGCAGTATCTCTGATTGACCCACCAGAGAGAATAAACTTATTATAACACTCAAAAGAAGACACAACATCTCAGAGATGTATAGTACCAAGCAAATGTACAGTTCTAAACTTTTATTTAGACTTCAGTCACTCTGGTATATTACCATAGAAAATTATGAAGTTTTCTACTTTTATAATGTTTTAATGTAAACTTTTGTATATGCAATCTTGTTCTAAATGCTTAGGTGACATGCCTTTTAACGTTGTGTTGAAACAGACAAACCATGCAAGTCAACCACTTGAGTACTGATGCTCATCCCTTTTTTTAAAAAAGAGCATGCAGGTGGGGATTGAGTCTAAATCAAGTCAAAGTTCAATAGAGTCTATCTGCATACTTGAAATACTAAGGTTCAGTCTGTCCAGACTCCTATATATAATTAAGTTGCATCAGCATATGTGGGAAAGTCAACTGGTGCCTAATATAATTTAAAAGTGAAGCTACTTTGACACTTCCTAGTATCCATTAAGAATACTCACTGGCTACTAGAGGTTTGTTTCAGCTGTTGGCAGTAGTGCTTGGTATGAAATTAATGGTGATGAAGTAGCATATAAAACACTGCATTAATGGCTTTCACTCTAACCCATAGAAATGGGAGTCTGGAAAACAGGGCAAGAGGTAGCACTCTTGTAACAGGGGTTGCTATGTGGATGGCTACTGCTGTGTAAACTGTTCTGGCTTGCACTCAGAGGTTACAAAGTGGAACTGTGCTTAACATATTTGGTTATTTGAGCATGCCAAACACTGACCTACAGATGCAAAAGCCATGTACAGTATTCAGTGATAGAGGTAATGCAGTGCTGAACAGTGATCTCAACTTGTGCGTAAGGGCATCTTTAGTAAAGCAGCTGCTGTGGAAGCATACTGATCTGCTTTCTAGCTGCAGCTGACAAAGGCCCTTTACGTGGGTAGCTGTTCAAATCTGATTTGTATTGATCCAGGTTGGAAGTAGTGAAGTTGTTGTGCAAACTAAGCCCTAGTTTGAAAGGTTTTCTATATTTGTAAGGGTGGCTAATTTTTATATTCATATTTAAGTAGGATTGAATTCTTATAAACTAGACTGATACTGTTTGACATGATGTGCTCACAGCAAACCAATGCATGGAAAGACCTAACTGTAAACCATCGTGAAGCTGGTCAATAAAATCCTGTAAAAGGTCTTGTGTCTTGGAAGTACTTTGCCCTATGGAGCAGCTTTCCATTGGACTGAAAAGGGTTTTTAATTGTTTTTTAAATTTATACCTTTTTTATAGTGCTATTTCTCAAAATGTCACTTCTGAAACTACTGTGCCCATGAAGCATTAGCCAGTAGACACAGAAGCTTGGCTGTCAAATGAACAGCTAAATATTGAAGTCATCTTAGCTGTAACCCTATGAACTGATAGCAGAAACCAAGCAGACTGGGAAGGGAAGTAGAATTCTAACTGGCCAAGATGGCCAGATTCACATGTTGTCTGTCTTGCAGTAAAGAGCTGTCAGGAAGAAAACATCTCTAGTCTAGTTCTGCTTACCACTAGGAAGAGTGATCAATAACAGTGGTAACCTTCAGTTATTGCCCCTTTCTCCCGCTACCCTGTTGTGTGGCAGCATCTTTGGATTAATTAAACAAGCTTAAGTAAACAAGGCAAACTCTTATTTCCCTCCTTCAGAGGTATTGGCTTGGACAACTAGAAGTACAGCTGTACAGTAGGTCAGTTGCTGGTTCATCAGATTTGGCATCTAACTCTCAGGTGACCTGCTATTTTCGCCTGGATCTTGATTTCAATTACCTTTACTGAAAGATATGGTTCTTCCCAAATTATCTTGCCAGATAACTACAAGAGACTACAGGACTTCCAGCGTACATGAACTGCACAAGAGTACACTCATTAGCTGCCTTTTTAAAAAAAAGATACAGGCCATATCCAAAGAGACAACATTAAAGAACATATACAAGATATTCTATATGGTTACAAATAGGAAGTAATATAGAAGGTACAGCAGCAAAAAGAATTTCAGCTGAACTTTCAGCGGCTGCTCTTGAATTCTGACAATATAATCCTACACATGTCAACTCATATGCAAGTCTCACTGAGTTCAATAGGACTTACATATGAATACATAGGACTGCAGCTTAAATATAGATGCACCAATAAAATCAGCCAAGACCACCGTAAAAGAAAGTTTGAAAAAGATTACTTTATATATGTACATACACACATCACTTAGGCAAGTGTGTGCACCACTACAACTGCATGAAAATATACAAAGTTATTGAACGCTAATGTTGCCTTTGAGCAGGAAAGTTTAATATACAAAAATAAAACTTTTCAACAAACACTTTTTTTCTTCTTTTTGCCAATTTTTTTACTGATGTCCTGTTTGGGGGAAGATCCAGTTCTATAGAAAGAAAAAGGAGTTGAGTGTAGGTAAAACAAAAATCTAGCATTCAACTACAGATTGATGAACAGACCATACTATCTTAATTTTCAATTAGGTAAACTAAGCATGTCTATTTACATGACCAGGACTATATTTGAGAACAAAACTATGCAAGGCTGCAATCCTCATTACATGCATGTTTACCTGGGAATTAAGCCCCAGTGAACATATTTTGGATTGCACAGCACTGAAGCTTATGTGAATGTGTGATCTGCCACCCCAGCTTCAAAAATTGTCACTAGGTACAACCTTATTTAAGGTTTAAAAATTTGTTGATGGAAAAGGAGACTTATAGGGACTAGCTTCCTGGGCCCAGAAATCACATTAACTAGCATTATTACATGTGCCAATACCTTTGCATAGAGTGTAGAAAAGTTAACATTTTATAATATTTAGATTTCTCAAATTCAACCTGAGCATATAAATACATTTTTCCTTCTTAGCATAACATTTTATGTAAAATGTAAGACATTTCAATAGCTGGAAACAATTATACTTTTAATATCAAAACTAGCCTTGAGAAATCCTGTTTGAATCCTTAGTTAACTTTTCACTTAGAATGAACTTTTTTTAAGATCATGTGGGCCAGATGCATGACACATTTAATTATCCTGTGGGGCTGTGGCCTGCTTCCTTCAAAAGCACAAGCAGAAACAGTTTAGTAACAATAAGAACATAGTATGTCTGCAGAGATTCTGCTTGTAGCTACTAGTGTCATACATGCAAGCTTCCACTCCCTAGAGCCCATGTACAATATCTTTGAGAACTGCATCCTCTTAATTTTCATCTAAAAGGACATCTCTGAATGTGGAGCAGTTTGCACTTTTTCTCACCTCTGTTAGTTTGTATGCTCATTGACTCCAACTTTCTATCCAACTTGAGTGATAAACAAGTTATGGACGGCTAGCCTTCAGTTGTCCAGTTTGAACATGCTCAGAAGCAACTCCTCCCATTTTTTATCTGCTTAAGCACTGTATAGTAGGGCCCCACTTTTTGGTGTTCCGCTAATACAGCGGCACCAGCAGGACGATCACCTGGAGCTTGGGGAGCTCCAGCCACCGCGCTGCAGCTGACAGCGATCAGCTGGAGTGCACGAGCTCCCTGCACTCCAGCGGGTCACGTGCCCCAGCTGACAGGGATCAGCTGGAGTGCATGAGCTCCCTGTGCTCCAGCTGATCGTGCGCTACAGCTGAGTAGGGCCCAACTTTCCGGCAGTTTTCGCTTTTCGGCGTGGGCCTGGAACAGAACCTGCCATATGAGTGGGGCCCTACCGTAGTGGAAATAAGACATCCAAGGTAGATAATCTGTGGCGCTGGGTGCCCTGCTTGCAAGTGGATACTACCGTGCTCCATGTAGTTCAAAGCAGCCAGAGCTAGTCTGAATCTCCTCTCACACTAACAGTAATTCTTGTCAAACAACCAGTTACAGAAAGAGAAAATGTCATTGAGATTACCTGACGAGTGTAATTTCTGGCTCGAGAATCACAACATCTTCCTCTTCACTGTCGGATAACACTATTGTCTCATCTTAAAGATACAAGAAAATGGTTGCTTGATACATAGTTTCCAAAGACTAGTTCACACATCATGCTACATTAATCTGGCTTGACTAGACCATTAGTGTCTTCTCCACACCATTCATTCCGTAGTTCTTTGTTCCACATTTTGTGGAGATTTTCTACACCAATTTGCACATTTTTAGCAGTGGCTGGTCAGGTATGTCAAATTGTCCATGCTGTCTGGAAGAACATAAGCTGTATGCTATAGCAGAAGTAGACAGAGAACACTAATGCCTTTTCAAGCTGCATGACAGCTGCAACACATACAGTGACCAAGGTTTATCAGTATGTTTCTGATTAAGTCAGATGTAGGCAGACACCTGTATAATGCTTTGGTCTCAAATGACACAGTACTTATTTTCTTTAAATTAAAATATTAATTACGAAACATCAGTTTGCTAAAACATTAACTTTTCTGTTTCAACAACAACACAGGAACAACTGTGAGCCTTAAAGTGTGCTGCTGATAATTCCTTGGTATGCAGGACTTGTATGCAGCATGTTTTAAATTTGGGACCAGATGCATATTTGGGAGTGCACAAGTGGAGCCAATCCCTGTTAAAAGTAGGGCTTGCCATGACCACCTATCAACTAGCAGCAGCGCCTACAAACCCCTCTGAGCAGGGATCTTCATTTGCAACCCTTTGCGGTCAAGCCAGGCTGCAAAGAAGGAAGTATCTGGAGTGCACTGTTGATTCTTTCCTTTGAAGTTGGGTCATCTGGTGTCACAGTGGCCCACACGGGGAGGGGGAACTCAGGGACTGGCTCACCTCAGGTTTATCTTATTTATTTATTGTTTTATTTATATCCCGCCCTTCCTCCCAGCAGAAGCCCAGGGCAGCAGCAGGACCTCCCAGCAGGAGCCCATAGGATGACAGTAAACAGACATTATTCAAGGCAATATTCAAACTGCCACCTCTTTGCATATGCAGCTGTCTAGGTTGTGGCCAAGAACTCCTGCTTACCTATAATTAGCATGTACTAAAGCAGAAACACAGACAAACTAACTTGCAACTTTAAGCTGTGATTTCCTATTCCATCTTACCAAAGATCTTTTTTAAAGCATCACTGCTAGAGATACTAACCATTCTGATTTTTGGTTCCAACATGAGCATCTTCTGTTTCCATATTCTGATCTTCTACTGTTACAGGTTCATCTTCGGCAACTTCATCTTCCTCATCCTCCTTTTCAGATTCCTCAAAATCTCCCCATGAATTTTCAAGTCCTTCTCCAATCTGGGCTGTGCCAGAAGTCCATAAAATTGGCTTGGTCAAACTAAGCTCATTAAGAAAAACCCAAAATTCATTACAGTACCATGATCTTAACGGGCTTTCTGACTCAGATAGGGACTTCACCTTGCTTTTTATTTTGGAGGAGCAAGCTCCATCCTATCCTGAATACTGTATATACAGCAATAGTATAGGGTGAAGAAATCCACTACACATTTCGGACAAAAATGGAAAGTTGCTTATTTAGGGACAAATAAAAGAACACAGCACAGTGATACCCAACCTAGGGTACCTTTCTGCATATAGCCTTTAGCACAATAGGTGTGTAATTATCAGTTTGATGCATAAAGTTGAGATACTTTATTCCGTCAAGGTTCTGCTGTGGTTACACAGTAATTAAATGTTTCACCAGGACTATTCCTATTGTGGTTATCATAGGGAAAAACGAGCATAATAACCATCTATTGTGCACATCATTAGTGAAGAATAACATGATTTCCATTTTATGCCATTTGTGAAATTTTTCAACATCTACATAATTTTCTCCATGTCCTTGCTGGTGGCTGTATGCTCTTTCCTGCTGCGGTGAATTTGCATGTTATTTTTGGACACTCTCCTTTAGAAGAGTTTGTGTAGGCATCATAACAAATTCAGAACCTTTGAAACTAGAATGATAAAAATGCATTTAATTATATACTAGTCTTCCTAGAACAAGAGCTCTATGTAATGGGATCCTAGCCTAACCCTAATCACCTAACTCAATCATATGAGGAAGGAAAAAGAAAAAAGATACACTTCTGAAGGTGGAAATGCTTTGGAGATTATTTCTTCAGCTTGCTCTTGTACATCATTAGTATCAATCGCGGCTTGTTCTATCTTAAAGGCAGTTATTCTTTGATTGGGAATAGATTCTGCAAATCCAAATTTCCCACCTTTTTTCCTATTAAAAGAGAAAAAAAATCTTTTAGAAGTCCAAACTTTGCATCATAATTTAAAGGTTGACATGTTGTTTCTTTATATTTATTTCAATAATTTATATCCTGCTTTTAAAAATACTTTTTCCAAAGTGACTCACAAAGTTACAGAACAATTAAAATCAGTCAAATATGAAAAGTACATCAGAATAAAAACAGTAGAATAAAAGCTTTTCAGAGGCCATTTATGGACTAGAGGAGGATGGACTTGGCAGACCTTCGCTGGGGAGAATTACACAGATGTAGTACTATGACAGAAAAAGCTCAGAGAGCTGGGCCTACAATGCCAATCTCAGACCTTGGGCAAGTCTATAAGGGAGTAGGCCACAGGATACCCTTTAGAACCAAGCTATCATCAGCATTTTAAATTGAGCTCAGAACCAAACTGGTAGCCAGTGTAACTGATGAAAAACTGGTGTAATATATACTGATCTTCCTGCTCCTACCAGTATTCTGGTGGCCACACTTTGAACCAAATTAAGTTTCTGAACTATCTTTAAGAGTGTTCCACTTAAAGATCACAATAGTCCATTCTGGATGCTAGATCCGCCTTCTCCATACAGAATTGCTGTTAAGAACTACTCAAGGGAAAACTCCAGGTTCAGGAGAATCCCTAAATTCCATACTTGATTCTTCAAGCAGACTACAACCTCATCTGAAACAGGTTGCACATCTCCACCCAGGTCAGCTGACCTCTCATCCAACACTACCTCTGTCTTGTCTGGATATTGTCTTTTCAGCCTCATCCAGACCAAAATGTCTTCTAGATCAGGCATAAGGAACCTGTGGCCCTCTCAGATGCTGTTTGACTCCCAACTCCTATCAGCCCCAGTGATTTCTCCTAGTGGTTTCATATAGATGCATTTTTAGATGTTACACTTCTGAATATAAGTGATATAATCAACTCAGTTTTTCTAGGAACAAAAGCTCATAATATTTAAATGCATGTAAATAAATAATTTTAGCACACTCCTCCCCTTTTCCCTTCCAGGAGTTATTTTTCATCATATCCCATGACGCATTTTGAAGACATAAATCCAACAGGCTCCTGTGGCTTACATCAGCTTTACTTAGAGCCATCTAGCCCACAAATGGGGGGAGCAGGGTTAGATTAACTCCCCCAGCAAACAGCCTTTCCAAGCCCTTTAAGAATAGGGCATAGACTCCTCAGAAATTTAGATTGTGACATTCCTGTGAGCCTACCCAACTGCCACAATATTTCTTCTATCCCCTCATAAACGTACTTGGCAACCTTGGTGGGGAGGAGTCACAACAGTGTTTCTTAGCTCTACACACTTTTGCCAGAACATGTGACTGTAGTCTTTATGGTGTACCTAACAGAAGTCCTGCTACATACTCTCATCACTGACAACTACGTTTAGGATAGGTAACATCTAGGCCCTGTCATCTTCCCCATGATATTGCTGAGAAGGCATAAGGACCCAAACTTCAGAATTGAAAAGCTAATTATTTTGAAAGTAAAGTTTTACTTAAAAAAAAAAAATCAGGCAGAGGGTCTTCACCCATCACTATCACCAAACAAACTCATAATTCTACTGCAACAGTGATTCTGGGATTGGTTTAAAGCAGCACAGCATGCTGAAGTGTCTTCCCCCCAAAAAATCTAGTTTCATCAAGAATCTGCAAGAGCAGAGTAAACAAAATGAGAGAAGAGGGTGACCTGGCAACAGGGTAACAAATTGATGGAGCATGCTAAATATGGAGGAGATATTTATGAAGATGTATGTGCCAGGAAAGCTTTATAGTTTTCCAACATCTATATTTTTGCACAATCTGGAACTCAGATATGTACATACTGTAGTTACATGCATTTTTTCAGATAAATGGGTTACCATTAACAGCCCTATTTAAGTTCTCCTATATTTAGTAAAGTAAAGTAAATGTACTGCCTTCAACTCGATTCCGACTTATGGCGACCCTATGAATAGGGTTTTCATGAGGCTGAGAGGCAGTGACTGGCCCAAGGTCACCCAGTAAGCTTCATGGCTATGTGGGGATTCGAACCCTGGTCTCCCAGGTTGTAGTCCAACACCTTAACCACTACACCACACTGGCTCTCATATTTATTTCATTATGGCTCTCATATTTATTTCATGTATACTATATTATACTATAGTCAGTAGGGATTGAAAACACCCCCCCCACACCCCTTTCTGGTGCTTTCTATAGTCTATAGCTTTCCTATAGTTCTATAACAGCCTTATACTGTTGGATTCAGAACCACTTGCTCTACAACTCTGAAACTTTTCTTGGTGATACACAACCCCCATGGAGAATCCACAGGTTAAAGTGAAAAACGGGAGAGACACAAACAAGAAGCCGTTTGGACTTTTTTCTTAAGAAATTCTCATAATCTGTTGAAATTCATTAAAAATCAGAGATGACTGTAAGGTATCTCTAATCAAATCCCTGAGCTTGCCTCAAACACACACCTTCATCTTCAGTAGGTTTAAAGTAAAAAAACAGCATGGCTTGTTTTTAATTCATAGATTAAAAAATGCATTGCTGTGGGTGATAACGTCACGCAGGCGCAGTAGAAAGCAGGAGTTCTTTCGTTTCACTCCTCCTCCCCCCTCCCCTTCCAGTTACTTGGAGGAAGCAGGGGAAGGCTGCTCCTGTGATTGGTGGGCAACAGACATGTGACTCGCACTGGCCTTCTGCTGAGCTTGCTCTTCCCTTGTGCTCTGTGTGAGGAAGCAAGAGAGAGAGAGAAAAAATGGCCGGTGGAGGGAGAAAGCCAGAGGGCAAGGATGACGGAGAAGGCAGCAGCAGAATGGGGGTGAGTGACTGTGATATGTGTGTGTGTGTGTGTTCCCAGCCCCACTGTTTCCCGCAGCCTGCTCTTTCTGCTGGCTCAATCGCCCTGCCACCCCCACCCCTTATCCTTAAATGGGTTTATAAATTACAAAAGCTCAAATACTTTTTGTTTGCAGTCTGTGTGGCTGTTTGACCTGTGCTCATAACATTGCTGTAGTTATTTTGAGATTGTATGAGACTCTTTGTTTGTAACACTTTAATCTTGAATTTAGCTCTTGGTTGTTTAATCTTAAATCTCTTTCACTCTCTCACTCACTCACTCACTCACTCACTATCTGAAATTAGTCCTGTGTTGAAGCCCCCATCTGAAATTAGTGCTGTGTTGGCCACTACCTCCCACTTTTGTGAAAGCCTTTGCTGTATAGGGAAGAGGCATTTTCCTCTTCATCTTTTGCAAAGAACAGAAGGTCTTCATCAAACATTTGCAGGGGCATCAAACATTTGCAGTTAGTGTAATACCATATTACACTAATGAGGTGGCCAAGTGGTTTTTCTGTTTACCAGTAGTGCAGTAGCAAATTAAACAAGTGCAGGGTCTCTTCATGATAGTCACAGCCATGCCCCTCCTTTTTTTGCTGCTGGGTTGAGAATAAGATCCTTTTTAATGCCTTCTCCCATAACAATAGACGTCCGTAGGATAAGCACAAAAGACGAGAGTGTTAGCTACTGAAAAGAGTCTTCTCAGTGACTGACTCACCTCCTTTCACTCTGATTGGCTCCAATCAGCAGGAAAGGACAAGAAAGCATGTTAGAAGACTCTTCTCAGCAGCTAACACACTCCCCTTTCATGCTGATTGGTTCATAAGATGCTGGACACATAGGGACCCTGCTGGGACTCTGCTCCCAAAAAAGTAAAGGGTCTAAGACCCCCTGAGACCCTGGACGAGTATCCTACTGTTTGTGACTTAAACAAAAAATCCTCCTGCATCCATACACTGCAATGTGGAGTTCACCCCCACTCTCTCCCCGTCTGCATCTGCACACGCTCAATCGCCCTGCCCCCAGCCCCCTGCTCTCTCCTTCCGCCTGTCCTTGCTCACTTGCCCTACCCCCCCAAGCCCGCTCTCTCCCTCTTCCTGCGTCTCTGCTCGCTCACTTGCTCAATTTAAATAATAAATAAGTCAGAGGTTAGCTTGAAAAGTGACGTGGCTGTAATATAGCCTTCCTTTGCAACATTGCTCTGTAAAAGATTATGTTTAGTGAGTTGAATGAAGGCTATCGCAGACGTTACAGCTTGTTATTTGGCAGACAGAGAGAGAACTTTATGGCTCCAGCAGACGACCAAGATTTATGAGACGTCTAATCTCATGGTTGCAGTCATCTGGGGAGTAAGTCTTTAAGACAGAAAATGCTAATGATTAAGAGCCTTATAATCCAATACTCAGAGGTCAAAAGAGGGGTAACTAGGCACAAAATGTAGCAAAAAGCGGAGCAGAGATAAAAAACGTGTCTTACCGGAAGAGAAACTGGAAATGACCGCCAGCAGGATGGGCAGGGAGCCAGTGCTGGTTAAAACTCTGCAACATTGCTGTTGTCTGCTATGATTTAATTTTAATCAGTATTTTCCATACTGTGGATAATGTGACTCTTTTCAGGTTTAAGAATCTCAGAACACACAGTTGCTTCTTAAGTGTATAATCTGTCACAGTGAGCCCTATGACTGGCATTCAGAGATTAAAGCAGAAGAGGTAGTAACTGCTGATACTTTGCAAAGCACTATAGATTGCAAGATGCACAATGTTTAAAGAAAGGGTGTCAAGCATATTTCTTTGTGTATCCCCTGTAGAGTATAGCAAACATAGGAAGCTGCTATATACCAAGTCCATCTACCTCAGTAATGACTGACAAGGTTTCAGAAAAGGATCTCTGCCAGCCCTAATTTGAGATGCTGGGTATTGAATGTGGGGACTTTTGCATGCAAAGCATGTTCTCTGCCACTAAGCCATGACCCTCTTGTAAAGGTAAAGGCATTCTTGATGGTAATATAACATTTAAAATACACTGCTGAACTATTTCTGTCACTGCTGGTGCTAACTTGCACAGGATCCCATCTCTTACCTCCCAGATTAAAAAGCAGGGAAATTCACTAACAGGCAAAAAACCTTGCGGTTTAAGAATGTACCTATAGCCCACAGATATTTCTATCAAACTTTAAAAAACAGAGAAATTGGGCAGCTATAGTGAATGCACCAGGGGAGTAGGAGACCTGAACTCCTCTCTGAGATATTGTACTGCCCTACAAATTAGTCAAAATGCAAACACCATTTGGGTTAGTCTTTCACAGTCCAATCCACTGTGTACCTTGGAAGAATTTGGTAACATGTGCCTCTGAGCATACGGTGAGTGGTGGCAACTCCTGCAATCAGCCCAAAGAATAGAAAGAAGACATGTGCTGTGCTGATCTTGTTTTAGCAGGGAGGAAGCAACATTATTAAGACAGTTGATATAGTTCAGATGGTCACTTTGAATATGTCTGATTTCCTTTGCAATTTTAATGACGTTTCCTATAGGAAATCATTTTCTTTTGTTTCTATTTCTGCAGATATGTGAAGTACAGCAACACTTTGCAAAATTTACACTAAAAAAACTCCAAACATAATAATGGCACTGACTTCTGCAGAATAGTCTCCAGTGGACCTCAGGAGTGTGTCAATTTGCACAAGATAAAACACTGGGAGGTGAAATATATTCTAGCAAAATTCTAGGTGTGCTCTATATTTTTAATTGACCGTGCCCACCTTGCCTTAAATGAAGTGGTTTAAACATAGCAGGCTGAAAACATGCAAACATGTTCTTCGCCATGCCCCTTCCCTGATGGGTTTCCGCCGGGCCTTGAAGACCTGGCTGTTCAGGCAGGCCTATGGGATCTCTGGGGTAGGTTGTTTTTAATACTGGTACATTAATTACTGTTTTGGTTTTCATTGGTTTTTATTGTATTTTAATATGTAAATGTACGTTGCCTAGAGTGACCGTTAATTCGGCCAGATAGGCGACTCATAAATAAAATTTTATTATTATTATTATTATCCTCTTTTTCCCAACAGCTAGAGTCATTGCTGAAGGAGCAACATATTGGAATCAGCCTGATTTTACATCCAACTACAGTTCCAGATTCCACTGTTAATGCACCTAAAATAGAAATAGAACATAACCAACAATTTGAAACTCAAAAGGCTGTCTTCACCATCATATGACACTGACCAATAAAAAGGCTTTGAAATTAATAAAAATAAATTTGACACAGATTTCTGGGATGAATAATGAGGAAAATAAAATTTTCTAGTTTAGATTCTCTGTAGAAACATTAGTAACACAGGAAAGAAGCAAAGTAAGAAGAACACCAACAAACATACAAAAATATAATTCTCTATCTTTGGAGATGGCAGGTGTGGCCACCACTCACCATATACTCAGAGGCACGTTACCAAATTCTTCCAAGCTACACAGGAAGTGGATTGGACTGTGAAAGACCAACCCAAATGGTGTTTGCATTTTGACCAATTTGTAGGACAGTACAATATCTCAGAGAGGAGGTCAGGTCTCCTGCTCCCCTGGTGCATTCACTATAGCTGCCCAATTTCTCTGGTTTTTAGAGTTTGATAGAAATATCTGTGGGCTATAGATACGTTCTTAAACTGCAAGTTTTTTTCCCCCTATTAGTGAATATTATTTTGCAGAGTTGTGAGTTTTGCTGTGCACAAAGTTCTTAACAAATCCATCCATATTTAGATTATTGAATAACGAGACTTTAAAAAAGGTTTTTTGCCTATTAGTGAATTTTATTTATAATGGCTTGAGTAAATTATTAATGGTCCAATTTAACTCTTTTGTTAACAGAAAATTTACCATGGAAATTTTATACAAAGTGTGAGTTACAAAATAGGTAGATTACTTTAAAAGGGAACAAGTTAGTTATGTACGTGAGTACCTGTACAATGACAACCAATGTGGCTTAGTGGTAAGAGTGTTGGACTATGACCTGGGAGACAAGGGTTCGAATCCCCACACAGCCATGAAGCTCACTGGGTGACCTTGGGCCAGTCACTGCCTCTCAGCATCAGAAGAAGGCAATGGTAAACCCCCTCTGAATACTGCTTACCCTGAAAACCCTATTCGTAGGGTCTCCATAAGTCGGAATTGACTTGAAGGCAGTCCATGCATGCACCTGTGCAATGTACTCACCTAACTTTTTGATCATTTTCCAAGGCTTTTTGAATTAGTTCTGTGATTTCTGTTACTTTAACCCCTGTTATTTTGCTGCATCTCAGAACCTGTGGTAAACAAATCAATATTATGACATAAGCAAATACAAGTAAAAAGAAGGATCAACCAATTGTGGGAAACAAACTACCAACACAAACGGAAGTATGATCCACAGCTTAATACTCAGCTTCAGAAACTTTCATATCACCTGATCTTTTAACAGCATAATCCCACCACTGGACTGAATCGTGCAAATCTCACGGTGCTTATTCATGGCAATCACAAGGAGGCCATCCATTACACGTTCCTCCTGTTCACTGGGATCCACTAATAAGTAGGTCCTGCAAGCATTTAAAAAACAATCAATAAGCTTTTACCTCAAAACAGAGGGTAGAAACACCCAATGTGCAAGATATTAGGTATATGTTCAAGGTAGGTTTTAATTCACAAACACAAGTTGATGAAACACTAATTAAAATCAGTCATATTACACTGCAATTACCAACTGGTTTTTCAGATTAAGAAAGCATATTATCACATTTCAAAGAACACACTCTATAACTCCTCTTTGGTGTACACGTCTGAATTCTAGGAATACTGGAAAACTGCTTTCAGTTCATGGAACAAGGCTAACTTACCCCTGCTGGAAGAAGGCGAAGCTTACACAGATAGGCATGTGGTGGATGCTCAGAGGGACAGGATCCCGCTCCTCAGGGGTATACTAAATAATCCAATATACAATAATACTTTACTTAGCTAATTTTGTAAGTAAGCAGAAATTGAGTAAAACTAAGTGGTTATACTGCTTTAAATACTGTAAGCAAACAATTTCCAACCCTCCAACAGGGTTGAGAAGAACAAAATAGATATGCTATTAAATGGTTTATATTATTATAAATTACATTTATAATATCTTGTCATCTAAGAAGCGCAGGGTAGCATACATGGTTCCCCACTTGCCTCACTAAGGAGTCTTAGCTAAAGCTGATCAAGTCTTTGTATCTAAACAAACAGAAGCTTCCTTCTCTTATCCCCTAATATTTTATACATTAGTTCAAATTTAGTATTTTATTACATTTATATCTTGCTCTTCCTCCCAAAGTAACACAAGATGGCGTATCATAAATATGTTATTTTATCTATCTATATCCATATCCGCTACATCCAGGTGGCGTAATGGTTAGAGTGTTGGACTACGACCTGGGAGACCAGGGTTCGAATCCCCACACAGCCATGAAGCTCACTGGGTGACCTTGGGCCAGTCACTGCCTCTCAGCATCAGAGGAAGACAATGATAAATCACCTCTGAATACCGCTTACCGTGAAAACCCTATTCCTAGGGTCGCCATAAGTCGGAACCGACTTGAAGGCAGTACATTTCCATTTTCATCTATCTATCATTACATTGGTATCCTACCTCTGTTCGAAGGAACTCAAGGTAGCATACATGATTCTTCACCTCCATTTTATCCTCACAACAAGCCTGTGAGGTAGGTTAGGCTGAGAGGGAGTGACTGGCCCAAAGTCATCCAATGAATTTTATGGCCAAGTAGGGATTTGAACCCTGGTCCAACACTGCAATCACTTCACCATACTGGCGTCAAAATCACAAATCCAAAATCAATAAAGACCACATGTAAGTGGAATAGCAATCTGCTAGCCAATTCTTGGTAGACCATCTAGTTCCTACTGGAATTATTGCAAAGAATACTGGACCCTGATCTGATTGAACAAGGCATTTCTTATATTCTAATCAGTGCTTTACTAATCTGTGCTAAGTGATCTTAAGTATGCACTCTTGCTTAAGAAGTCCCAAGTACATTGTCTTGCTTTGTAAATGTAATACATATTGGTGGACCATCAGGATACTAGTTAAAGTAAAGCTTGTAAGACTAAAGTAAGGTCCATCCCTATAGTAAAGATCCAATTCCACAGCAACTTACCAGTGTTACTTCTTCTCCTTGCACAGACACATCTGGCCTCCGGAAGTGGCACAATGCCACTATTGCTGCTATACTAGCAGCATCGATAATGTTTCCATTATGATTCAACAAATGCAGGTCCACACGAATTTGCCAGACCTCAGAACAAGCAAGCAAGGCATTTCAGCTCTCTTTTCAGTGTTTTTACTGTTCAACAAGGATCAGCTAAGACGTTCTGTTCACACATTTGCCTACTACCTCCTTGAAAAACACCATACAAACTATAGAAAACATGACATTTGAGCAAAGAATCAAAACTCAGATGAATCACTCACACACTTCTAGCCTGTGATGGTTCTGAAGAGATGGTTAAAAGCATTGGAATAAAAGATCTCTGCAGCAGTATTTAACATAGCCTTCTCACCAGTGATCACACACTAGCATTTTTAGACCCTTTCCAGTGTGGAGCAGGGATGTTGTTGGACTCCAGCTCCCATCAGACCCTGCCACAATGGCCAATGGTCAGGGATAACACGAGTGAGAGTTCAACATCCAGAGGGCCACAGTTCCCAATTTCTTCTGTAGCTGATGTATATAGTAACAGCAAACCCTCAGTAAAAACTCTCCAGACAGTACTTTGTATATTGCTTTTAATGGCTTTTTAATGTTTTATATTGCTGTACACTACCCTGATACTTTATGAGAGGGCAGCATATAAATTCTTTTATAAATTAATTCTTTGCTATTGCAAACCTTTAGCAGAGAAATATTGGAGGTCTCCTATTGTTCATCAGGCATTTAAAATACCTTTGTCATATACCATACATTATCTTTAGAAATAATCAGCAATTATAACCTTATGTGGGTCTAAGTCTTATTTATCTCAGTGCCTAGGATTGGTTTACTAAAAACTGGAGGACATTTCTCGCAAATCATTATAAGATATTATTTATAAAAGCACCTAATATGTGCTAAGTACTGTACAAAAATGGAGAAAATAAGTTGCTGCCTACAGGATCATCATCTAAATAATATGATGCAAAAGAAAAGAGGAATTGCAAAATATAACAATATGGTGAACTATTTTGTCTAAAAACATCAGTCAGCATGTTCAGTTACTCTGCTGATGAAGAATATGAAGATTAAAATCAGGGAGAATAGTACTTAGACTCAAACTTAGATCACAGTTTGGGAAATCTGATAATGGATATGTACAAATGACTATTTGCAGATTCATAGTTTAATATTAAAATACACTGACTTTATCATGGCTGAGGAGTATGAATTCTAAAAATGTGGTAACTGACTCCCTAATATTTAAAACTTTAGAATTCATGTAACTGCACACCTTTTCACCAGCAACAACACAGAGAGATTCAGTATCTATACATTTGGAGTTCCTCAGACATCTTTCTAACAGTCGATTCAGTTTTACAAGCAGCTCAGATTGTCTAGAATAAAAACAAGAACAACATAAATCATTTGCTCCTCACAAGTATAAAGGCAGGAGCAATAATTTCCTTGCATTATCTCTGCTTGTTAACATTTGTGAGGGCAGGGAAAACATTCACATACCTTCCAGGCTCAAAAGCAGGTGATGCCATAGGAGAGAGTTCAAGATTAAAGAACAGTATGCCCTCTATTGCACGATTTGGCTTTGGGGAGACAAGTTCACATGATACTTGTCCAAGAACTCTGCAGAAAGAGAAGCCACCCAAAAGACAAACTTTTAGAAACAACATCATCTTACTAATTATTTACATTTGACAGGAAAACTAACAAGGAATTATTCCAAAATGCCACTCTCTGGCATAGAGGTGAAATTTACCTGGGATAAGTTACCTGTAAGCCATGAGGCAACAGTTGTGTTATTAGGCTGCAATTAAAAAACAGACAGGAGAGCCAGTGCGGTGTAGTGGTTAAGGTGTTGGACTACGACCTGGGAGACCAGAGTTCAAATCCCCACATAGCCATGAAGCTCACTGGGTGACCATGGGCCAGTCACTGCCTCTCAGCCTCATGAAAACCCTGTTCATAGGGTCGCCATAAGTAGAAATCGACTTGAAGGCAGTACATTTACATTTTTTAAAAAAACAGACATTAGGAACATAGGAAGCTGCCTTATACTGAGTCAGATCATTGATCCATTTAGCTCAGTATTGTCTACACTGATTGGCAGTGGCTCTCCAGGGTTTCAGGCAAGCGCCTCTCCCAGCCCTACCCGGAGTTGCCAGGGATTAAACTGGGCACCTTCTACATGTAAAGCAGATGCTCCTGCACTGAGCTATGGTCCTTCCCTATTATATCTTTACATTCCAAATGAAGAAAGAAATAAGGTAGCTGTGGATTTTCCCACCTAGGTTTCTCCTGCTTCTTTAATTCATACCTTTCTCCTGCCTGTCATAGCAAGTAGGTCTCCAAATGAGCTGCACAGCATTCTTTCCAGCTGAGGATAGATTGCCAAAATGGAGACGGTGGTAGTGAGGCAATTCAGTTACAGATAGCTGTGTCCCTTATTTTGAAATACCTGGTTTTTCCAAGCTCCACAATGCAGCAGCCATAGTCAGCACCAAAGGAAATGCGGAGATTTCTGTAGTCATAGCACTGTCGCCCATCTAGACGCTACAGAGTGATAGCACAGCAGTGTTACAGATATGAAGTGTGGGACCGGGAATGTTGCACAAACTCTAAGGCACAAGGTAAAAAAACACTACATGCAGGTTAGACTTCCCCTACACACTCCAGTGGAAAAAAATCACTCTCCCAATGCTACTCTGTGGACTCAGTCCCATAGGTAGGACTGGAACCCAGGGCTGTGGAGTTGGTACGCCAAACCTTCGACTCCAACTCCTCTATTTTTCTACTGTCCAACTCCGACTCCACCCAAAATTGCTTCCAACTCCACAGCCCTGGAAAGGGCTGTAAATGTCTTTTTAAATTGGAAGCTCTCATAGGAGCATTTTTATCGCTGCCTGAATATGCGCTGATCTTGGCATCACAGCATTTGTCTTCATCTGGGTCCTGTGTCATACACTGACACACAAAATGTTTTCCATGTTGAGTTATGGTGAAATGCTCAACTACAGCTGACTTCATGGGAAGCTTCTTTGACGTTTTGAATTTATATTTTTAAAAAATTGTCAATCAAAATTTATTTTGAAGCCGGAGTCGGAACATTTCTATCGACTCCGACTCCACCCAAAATTGCTTCCGACTCCGACTCCACAACTCCGACTCCACAGCCCTGCACAGTGCCGCCAATTCCCATTCCATGGACCTAGTCCAGGAGGCCATCATGAACAATGGTATCAAAAGTTGCAGAGAGTTTAGTGTGGGAGCACCTATACTTTGGAACTCCCTGCCTACTGACATCAGGCATGCACCTTCACTGTACTCTTTTAGGCACCTGCTTAAAACATTTTTGTTTAGGCAAGTCAATCCAGATACGTAGATACCGATGTATTTTTAATCTTTTGTAGCTTGCAGTCAACTATCTTTTAAATGTTTTAATTATTTGTTCTTAACTTTTTAAAACAATAATTTTAATATTGTAATTCTAATATTACAATAACATGGTATATAAATTTTGTTAAATTATAATTAAATAAGTCCTCCTTAATGCTATAGCACCTTTTTGTGGATAGGGGTTCCTGTCCTTCAATCAGCTATATTATTAATAATATTTTAAAAACTGCCCTTTGTCCCTCTGGACCCCAAGAAAATGTACAATTAAACAAAACAACGGTAAAAACCACCATTAAAATAGGTGAAAACACAACTTCATCACAAAATAGATAGTACATCAGATAAAATAAGCAGCAGTCCTAAAAACAGGACTCAGATTCCTTCCCAAAATACTTGTATAAAAAGACGGGTCACTTGCTGACAAAAAGACACCAGGGAGAGCAACATGGGGAGCCCTTCATGGGTTAGGAAGTCCCACAACCTGGGACCATCATGGAGAAATTCCTATCTCAGGCCACACCCACCGGAAAAATCATGCGAAGGGTCTCATCTGCCAGCCACAACACTCTGGCTGGCAGATGATGAAAGATGTGCTCCTCCACTATTTGAGCTGTAAGCCATTTAAGGCAATGTCAACACCTTGAGTTTGGTCTGGTAGCAATTATAACATGTGCAAGGAGATATAGGATAACCTGAGGTCAACAGGGTGCAGTTTCCCCCATTTTTGAATCTTCATGCCTGCAAGCTTCACCTGTTGATTTTTGCCTATGACTGTTAAAGACAGAAATCCAATCTATAAAACAAATACATTTCCAGCCTGCTTTTCAGTTTAAAAACCCTCAGAAAGCAGATTACAATGTATTTTAAAATACAGCATAAACAAACAATATTCAATAGGCAAATAGATACGATAGCAGAAGTAGATAAAGTCATTGAGGGTCAAGGATCATGAGATGACCTATTACTCCTGCACCAGCCTTTCCAGGTGTATTTATCTGGATGTGCCGGGTAGAAGGCATTCCCTCAGCTTATTTTGTATTACTCAATTCTCTCCCCCAGCTTTCAGTCACAGTATTTGTACTTAAACGTGAACTGTACAATCTCTGCTTCCCTAATAACCGCGTTGTCACTCCTGTGGCTCCCGAAAGCGAGTTTTTTTTAAAGAGTCGATGTTGCGACACAAACGAAGACTTCTAGGCCAAATGACTTGCTAATGAGAACAGAACCAATCGTGGCAGTAACTCCAGGTCAGCTATCCTGGAGCAAATGCTGGGATAAAAGGCGTACTTTTGTCACACAGTGACTGCTATCGAGATTTTCCAGTTCCGCGCGCCATCAATTAGATTGCGCGCGAGGCTCCTCCGCTTCCCGCGCGCGCCCCTTTTTCCCGCGTGGAGAGGAATCCCAGCTTGCCACACCGGCAGCGCAGCTCCATTCTCGAGCTCCAACACATGACTGTACTGCATAGCAGCTAAGCTATATTACCAGCCTTCTCGCACCTTTCTCTCCTCGATAGCCCGGAGCAGAAACCGCTTCTCGCAGTTGGACAGCGGCGTTTCCTTCATAGCGGCTGCCGCTTCGGTTTTACGGTCCTCTCCCGTCCTGCGTTCGCACCAGCCGCTGCGCTTTCCTTACCTGGCGCGCTGTAATGGCGTCATACGCATACGACTTCAAAGAAATCACATAAGTTGCAAAGAGCGGCCAGGCAGGGTGCGGCTTCCCTTCACCTTAGCAACGAGGCCGTAAATTAGCCTTTGTCAACCTGTTATTCGCCAACCGTTTTGGACTACAGCTGGCTGGGGCCAATGGGAATTGTAGTCCAAAATTTCGGCCGGGCTGCCAGATTGGCAACGGCTGACGTAAATGGAAGGAGCACTGCGTGAATGAGAGGGGGCGGGCGAGGCGATTGTGTTTATGTTAGAGGGGGAGAGCGACCTCGAGCGGCCGCAAAGCGAACAATCTCGTTATAATGTGGCGAGCCACTCTGAGAATCTTTAGTTAATAATGGCTCAACGACATGTGCCTAGAGGGGTGCTGGCAGAGCTTGGAAAAGTTATTTTTTTTGAACTACAACTCCCATCAGCCCCAGCCAGCATGGCCACTGGATTGGGCTGATGGGAGTTGTAGTTCAAAAAAGTAACTTTTCCAAGCTCTGGGTGCTGCTACTGCTGTTAATAATAATAATAATAATAGTTGTTGTTGTTGTTGTTACATTTATACTAGAAGATATAGAAAAGATTCTGAGGGGGAAAATGGTTAACAAGAAAAGGTTAGTAGCATACAAGCTACTTCCTCATGGGTTTTCTTCACAGGCAATGCTTTTCCTTCACAGTGAGATTGCCCTTGTATTTACACCACCACAGTTAAGCCTCACTATTACTATTGCCAAGGACTTTTGTTGAAGTCTCTTGCAGACCTAGGGTAGAAACACACTCACTGTTCTGCTGGTTCTGGTGCATCTCCACCTCTCTCTTCTGAAAATGGGCACACAACGTTAGTCAACCTCCACCCCTTTTTACTGTGCAATCTGGTGGGAGCAGCTTGAGTGCTTTTTTAAAAAAAACCTCAGCTTCAGATTTCACAACTGATCAGCAGATCAGCCCACTCCCCTTCCAGGTATGGCTAATGGAAATGCTTTGATCTGGTGACAAGTGTGTTTACAGCCCTATTGAAGCACGTCTGTTTGTGCTGTACTGTCCTAGAATCTTCCTCTGGCTCTCCTACCAGACATCAGGGCCTAGCATTCAAATCTCCCTCTCAGTTCTTCTCCCTCAGCGCTGCAGACAGGATCTCCCCTTGTCCTGTCTAATCCAAGTTATGCAGCTACCCCAGCAAGTCTGCAGCCACCAAGCCATTCTGCCTCCCACTCAGATCTTTCTTCTTCCTTGATTTTCCTCTGCTGTCTTTTTCTTGCTGTCCACCATGAGCACCAGCCAGCATGGACTCACCCTGACTGACTAGAACCGAGCCGTATATTAACTTCTGCATGCCCCTTAGTTTAGCCCCAGAACATCAACCAGTCTAATAATTCTGAACCTGCAACCACCAATCAGAATACCTTCTATCCTTCTTTTGCATATGAGAGTTCTATCTCCAATCTCTCCTCAGCTATCAAGGAAGCCTCCCCCCCATGATAATTAAACCAACTTTCACCAGACCAGACAGAAAACTTCCTCCATCAAGCACATTACAATTTATGTTACAATGCAAGCAACAGAATACATTACACAGTACCCATTAAAATATACAAATACCACTTCTTCATACTTATTTCATTTAGCTCATTCATAGTTTTAACTGCAATGCAGAACACAGATACAGCCTAAGAAGCATCCACTAAATGTTGTTCCTGTGGAAACTCCATTGAATTAAAGGTCATTTGTGTGGAGGCAGTGCTTGGCTAATGTAAATCCATGCTCTGTCCCAAATTAGTTTGCAATCCAAATAAACTGGCAGAAGAAAATGTATAACAGTTAATTCAATATTCATCATTTTCTATTGGGGTGATGGCTGTTGTAATGAGCAAATCAAACATTTCAGATGGTTTGTTTCTGCTTACAACCGTCTAGATATGATATAATAAGGAAGAACATGTCAGCTTCTTTCTAGAGTCTATTAGTAGCCTCTTAACGGTACTTTCAGATGCCTGCAAAGAATATCACCTTTAGGTTATAGAGTTTCTTCAGCTAGAACAGGGATCACCAAACTTTTTAGACGTGTGGGCACATTTGCAACTAAATAAACTGTTGTTGGCACCACATGCATGCTGCAACTCTCCCCTTCCTAGCTGTATCCCCCCTTAACTTGCCCCCATGATGCAATTAGGCTTGGAAAAAGCTTTCTATTGGCTACAAAAGGTTTCTTACAAGCCTTATTTCAATGCGGGGATGGGACCGTGCAGGCACCAAGAAAAGCCCCTGTTGGTATATGCGTGCTTGAAAGCACCACAGTGGTGACTCATGAGTTAGATATTGTAGATCAAGAAAGGTACCAGTAGGGCAAAGGATGCCAGCATGGTCAATGAGCAAACTCAAGGAAGTTGTCTGAGAAAATAGTTTCTTCTAGAAAACTGGTCTTGTCCTAATGAGAACAAAAAGTAACACAAATTATGGCAAAAGAAATGCAAGTAGAAAATAGTTGTAAAAAATGAATTCAGTGAACACATTGCTAAAAACGCTAAAGGCCAACAACAAAAAATCTTTAACTATTTTAGTAGCAGATCAGCTAGGGAGGTGGTTTCAGTGACAAGGGAATCAATGGTGTGCTAAAGTAGAAAAAAAGATTGAAGAGAACCTGAATGAATTCTTTGCATCTGTCTTTACACTGGAAGATAGAGAGCAGATACCTGTGCTTGAACTAACTTTCTGAGGAAGACAGTCCCTGAGGCAAATAATGGTGACAAGAGATAATGTTCTAGGCCTACTGACAAATTAAACTGACAAATAACTGGGTCTGAATGACATCCACTTGAGATTTATTAAAGAACTCAAATGTGAAATTACTGTTTTTCAACAAAAATATGTAATTTGTTCCTAAGATCAGCCAGAGGACTGGAAATCTAACAACAGTTTTAAAAAGGGGATCAGGGGGCGGGAGAGTTCTGGGAAGCAGAGAGTAGGAATGAAATGGGCAGTTCTCCCAATGGAGGGATGTAGAAAGTGAGGTTCCACAAGGATCAGTATTGGCACCTGTGCTTTTTAACTTGTTCGTTAAAGCTCTAGAGTTAGGAGTGAGCACGGAGGTAGCCATGTTTGCTGATAATATCAAATTGCTAACTGTGGTTAAAACAAAAAGGTATTGCAAGGAGTTCCAGAATGATCTCTCCAAAATGGGTGAGTGGGCAGTAAAATGGCAAATGCAAATACAATTAATAGGCAAAAAAACCTTGTGGTTTAAGAACATACCTATAGCCAACAGATATTTCTATCAAACTTTAAAAAGCAGGGAAATTGGACAGCTATAGTGAATGCACCAGGGGAGCAGGAGACCTGACCTCCACTCTGAGATATTGTACTGCCCTACAAATTTGTATCCAAACTCAGAGGAAGGAAATGGTGAACCACTCTCACCACATAAACTCTCTGAACAGAGTATCCAAAATGCAACACAAGATAGTGCTGGAAGATGAGACCGCCCCCAGGTCAGAAGGCACTCACCGAGCTACTGGGGAAGAACAAAGGACAAGTACTAGTAGCGCTGTGACTAATGACGCAGCTGGGTAAAAGCCGAAAGGAAGCCCAGAGGCTGATGCGCACAGATGTGAAAGGAGAGTCCAGAGTTGTACGACGCACACAATAGGAACATGGAATGTGAAAAGCATGAACCAGGGAAAGTTAGAAATTATTAAGCAAGAAATGGAACACATCAACATTACAATACTTGGTGTGAGTGAATTAAAATGTATGGGAATGGGACATTTTCAATCAGGCAAGAACAAAATATTTTATGCAGGAAATGAGAAATTAAGAAAAAACGGGGTTGCTTTAATAGTGAGAAGTGATGTAGCAAAAGCAATTAGGAACTATAAGGCAGGGTCTGAGTGACATACATCAATGAGATTAAACTGGAAACCTATTAACATAACCACCATCCAAGACTAAGCTCCAACAGCAAACGTAGAAGAAGAGGAATTGGAGAGATTTTGCACAGAAATACAGGAAGAAATTGATCACACACCAAAATAAGATGTGCTGATAATCACAGGGGACTGGAATGCAAAAGCAGGGAAAAGAGAAGAACTAGGAATTGTGGGGAAATGGGGCTTAGGAAATAGACTTATTGAATTCTGTGAAGCCAGTAATTTGTTTCTTGCCAACGCATCTTTTGAGCAACTGAAAGGTCGACTGGACACGTGGACATCACCTAATGGGCAATATAGGAATCAAATCGATTATATAATTGGAAGCAGAAGATGGAGAAGTTCCATACTTTCTGCGAAAACAAGACCAGGAGCAGACTGTGGTACAGATCATGAACTGGTAATATTGAAAATCAGAGTAACGCTAAAGAACAACAACAAAGCAATCATAACACCAAAATACAATTTAAATAACATCCCAGAAGAATATAAAGATCAAATAAGAAACAGATTTGAAGCTTTAAACTTAGTTGACAGAGAACCAGAACTATGGAGTGAAGTCAGAGACATTACCAGGGAAGAACGCAAAAAGACAATATTTCTCGTTAAAACGAGAGAAAGAACTCAATGGATGACTGAAGAAACTCTTCAAATGGTTAAAGAGAGAAGGAAAGCACAAGCAAAAGAAGATAGAAACATGGTCAGAACCCTAAATGCAACAATACAGCGACTAGTATGTATGGACAAAGAGAACTATTACAATAGTTATTGTATAGAAATAGAAGAGAACAACAAAAAGGGTAGAACAAGAGCCCTGTTCCAAAAGATTAGAGAACTGAAGGGAAATTTAAACCAAGAGTAGGGATGTTGAATAATCAACAGGAGAACACACTGAATGATCGAGATGAAATAAAAGGAAGATGGAAGCAATACTCTGAAGAACTATATAAAAGAGATGCAAGGATGACAAATTCATTCACAGAGAAAGTATACGATCAAGAACCAGAAATTTTAGAATGTGAGGTGGAAGCTGCTCTTAAAATACTTCGAAGAAACAAATCACCAGGAACAGATGGCATACCAACAGAGTTGCTACAAGCTACTGAGACTGAATCTGTCTAAATTTTGACAAAGATTTGTCAAGAAATATGGAAAACTAAACAATGGCCCACAGATTGGAAGTGTTCAATATATATCCCAATTCCAAAGAAAGGGGATCCCAGGGAATGCAGTAATTATCGAACTATTGCCTTAATATCCCATGCAAGGAAAGTAATGCTCAAGATTTTACAGCAAAGGCTCTTATCATATATGGAGCAAGAAATGCCAGATGTCCAAGCTGGATTTAGAAAGGCAAGAGGCACCAGAGATCATATCGCAAACGTCTGCTGATAATGGAACGGACCAAGGAATCTCAGAAAGAAATCATGCTATGCTTTACAGATTACAGCAAAGCCTTTGATTCTGAAGATCATGAAAAACTATGGAATGCTTTAAAATAAATGGGGGTGCCACAGCATCTGATTGTCCTGATGCACAACCTATACTGTGGACAAGAGGCTACTGTAAGGACAGAATATGGAGAAACCGATGGGTTCCCAATCAGAAAGGGTGTGAGACAGGGGTGTATTTTATCACCCTATTTATTTAATCTATATGCAGGACATATCATACAGAAAACGGGATTGGACCAAGATGAAGGAGGTGTAAAAATTGGAGGGAGAAATATCAATAATTTAAGATATGCAAATGATACCATACTACTAGCAGAAACCAGTAATGATTTGAAAAGAAATGCTGATGAAAGGTAAAGAGGAAAGAACAAAAGCAGGACTACAGCTGAACGTCAAGAAGACTAAAGTAATGAGAACTGAAAATTTATGTAACTTTAAAGTTGACAACGAGAACATTGAACCTGTGAAGGATTATCAATACCTTGGCACAGTCATTAACCAAAATGGAGACAATAGTCAAGAAATCAGAAAAAGACTAGGACTAGGGAGGGCAGCTATGAGAGAACTAGAAAAGGTCCTCAAATGCAAAGATGTATCGCTGAACACTAAAGTCAGGATCATTTAGACCATGGTATTCCCAATCTCTGTGTATGGATGTGAAAGTTGGACAGTGAAAAAAGCTGGTAAGAGAAAAATCAACTCATTTGAAATGTAGTGTTGAAGGAGAGCTTTGCGCATACCATGGACTGCGAAAAAGAAATATAATTGAGTGTTAGAACAAATTAAACCAGAACTATCACTAGAAGCTAAAATGATGAAACTGAGGTTATCATACTTTGGACACATAATGAGAAGACATGATCCACTAGGAAAGACAATGATGCTGGAAAAAGCAGAAGGGAGTAGAAAAAGAGGATGGCCAAAGAAGAGATAAATGAAGCCACAGACCTGAACTTACAAAATCTGAACGGGGTGGCTCACGACAGATGCTATTGGAGGTCACTGATTCATAAGGTTGCCATAAGTTGTAATCAACTTGAAGGCACCTAACAACAACAAATTTGTCAAAATGCAAACACATTTTGGGTTGGTCTTTCACAGTCCAATCCACTTCTTGTGTAGCTTGGAAGAATTTGGTAACATGTGCCAAAGAGGAGGAGGAGGAAGGAAGGGGGAGGGGAGGAGTTTGGATGGGTAGACATTGGGCCCCTTTCCTTTCCAAAAGGAAACCATTGTGAACAGTATCATTGTTTTTCAGGGTTTCCTCCACCTTTTTATCCTACAGCAGGCACGTGTAGCCTCCCACCCAAATTTAAACCAAAGGTGTCACTGGCCACATCCACACCAGACCGTTATTTCACTTCAGACGGTCATGGCTTCTCCCAAAGAATCCTGGGCAGTGTAGTTAGTGAAGGGTGCTGTGAGTTGCTAGGAGATGCCCTGTTCCTCTCACAGAGCTTGTCAGAGCAGCTGTTAAACCACTCTAGCCACTGGAGCTCTGTCAGGGGAATAGGAGTCTCCTCTCAGCACCCTTCACAAACTACACTTCCCAGGGTGACTGTGTAAAATGATATAAAGGTCTGGTGTGGGTGTGGCTCTGATTAGGCAAGCTCAGCAACTGTGAGTCTGGCTTTTATAACAGTGTTGGTTCTTACTGAGCATGCCTGGCCTTATCATTGAGTTCAATGCTAAATTTCTTAAATTAATTAAAAATCAGCAAGGCATTTTTTAAACCTTTAAACTGCAGAAGATGAAGATCAGAGTATGGGGCAAGGTCAGTAATAGGATTGCAAATACTCTGTGAACATGGCTGATTTTTAATTAATTTCAACAAATTATGAGAACTCTGGCAGAAAAAAGTCCAAAAGGATCTGGCTTTTATGTAGTTAGTTCCTAGGTCAAAGCTCAGTGGATTTCTGACACCCACAGCTTTGGTGAAGGAAAAAGGAAAAGGAAAATAGCCACGGACATTGGGCCTGATCCAGCCTGCTAAGACTGAAGGTGAGAGAGAACACCCACTGTCTGTGGCAAAGAGGAAATGGCAGCAGCTTCTTTTCAGGTTCAATCTCCTGCATTTGCAACCCCAGCAGAGTGGCCTAGATGGAGGCACAGGTTTGAGTGTTTCAGGATAGCTTCAGGGCTAAATAATAAACCTGAAGAAGAGTAAATGAACCCCCTTATTTACTTAATGGGAGACCAGGCAGATGATATTCTGCTTTCATTCCAAGTGAGTCCAGATGATCTAAAAAAATGACGTGATGAGAAGATTTGAGAGACATTTCACTGTGAGGCACAATGTAATATATGAAAGAGTGAAGTTTAATTCACGTGGGCAAAAGGAGGGAGAGCCTGTAGATGACTTCATTACCTCTCTGTACTCACTAGCTGAACATTGTGAATATGGCATGCTGCACGATGAGATGATCAGGGACAGGATTGTTGTGGGAGTCACAGATCTCAAACTGTCTGAATGCTTACAGTTGGATGAAGGGCTAACCCTGGAAAAAGCAGTTAATATAGTTGAGGCAACAGGAGAGTGTGAAGAAACAGCAATTGGACATCCATGGCGGCAACAGCATGCATCAAGTAGATAGAATTAAGACCCAGGGGGAGCAATAAACTTACAGCAGAAAGTACCCACAGGGACAGTTCAAAAAGTTAATATTTCAAGCCATGAGGACAGATACCTGTGGTGTAAAGGGAAGAAACACAGAAAGGACAATTGCCCAGCTAAAGATTCCGTATGCCATAACTGCAATAAAAAGGGACACTTTGCAAAGGCATGTTTTGCAGGCTCAATTGTGAGACAAATTTCAACACACCCAATTGGCTTCCTGGGGTTCCTGACAGAGGATCAAGCAACCAGAACTAAAACCTGGATGGCACAAATCCAGGACAATGAACAACTGGTAGAGTTTAAACTGGACCCAGGAGCAGATGTTACAGCAATCCCATTAACTCTATTTAAATCAAAGTTCAAGAAAAGCCTCTTGGAATCTGACAAAACCCTTAGTGGACCTTCAAGAGAAGTCTTGACAACTGTGGGAATGTTCAGCACTGTTTTGCAGAGTAAGAGCACTCACATCAAATAAATGATTTATGTGGTGAAAGGACTTGAATGTCCCCCTGTTGGGACTCACAGCATGTGAAGATTTAGGATTAGTCAAACGCCTGGAATAAGTTATGTCAACCACAAAATCAAGGGTAAATCTGTATGCAGAATACCCCACACTCTTCCAGGGACTTGGTCTGATGAAGACTCCATATGAGATCCAGCTGAAAGAAGATCCAAAACCCTTTTCTGTCAGTGTGCCCATTCCACTTTTGGACAAAGTCAAACAGAAACTGGAAAAAATGATTGAAACAGGAGTCGTTGAGCCAGTTGATGAGCCCACTGATTGGTGTGCTCCCATAGTTGTTATTAACAAGCCAAATGGAGATGTGCACATTTGTGTGGACCTCACCCATTTGAATAAAAGTGTGAAAAGAGAACTGCATCCAATACCAAGTGTTGAACAGACCCTTGGGCAGTTGGGGGAAGCAAGATTTTCCTCTAAACTGGATGCAAACAGTGGATTTAGGCAAATCCCATTGACACAATGTTCCATAAAACTGACAATGTTTGTGACTCCTTTTGGGTGATATTGCTTTAAGCGACTGCCCTTTGGAATTACCTTAGCTCCAGAGCACTTTCAGAAGAGGATGAGCCATCTCCCCAGAGGCATTGAGGGAGTGCTATGCCCCATGGATGATCTGATCATTACAGGGACCACTATGCAACAACATGATGCAACATTACGACAGGCCCTACAGCCGCTGGCAGAGGCAAATGTCACTTTTAACCATGAAAAATGTGAGTTCGGGGTTCAACAAGTCTGCTTCTTAGGGCATGTTATTTATGGTGAGGGGATACATCCAGACCCGGAGAAGATCACAGCAATTAGAAAATTCTCAGTTCCCAAATCTACCATAGAGGTCCGACAATTTCTGGGTATGGTGAACTTCTTGAGTTGATTTTTGCCTTGCCTATCTGATCTTACTGGCTCACTCAACCAACTGTTAAAAGCGGACAATGCATTTGTCTGGGGCACATGTCAAGAATGATCCTTTGAAACAATCAAGCAGGCCCTGATGACAGCGCCTATTCTAGTGACATTTAACCCTTTGAAAAAGACTGTTATTTCTGCAGATGCTTCATCCTATGGGTTGGGAGCTGTACTGTTACAGCCCCAGGATGAGGGGTATATCTGTCCAGTTGCCTTTGCTTCCAGGACCTTGTCACCATCTGAAAAACGGTATGATCAAACTGGAAAGGAGGGTTTGGCCATCACCTGGGAATGTGAACGACTCCAGGCCTTTGTTACAGGACTACAATTCATGGTTGAGACAGACCATAAATCCCTTGTTCCCATTTTCACTACCAAGAGATTGGATGATCTGACCCCTTGGTTACAAAGGTTCCGGATGAGAATGATGAGATACGCCTTTGATATTACTCATGTACCAGGGAAGAAATTGACTGTTGCAGATGCACTTTCTAGACACCTTCTGGGGGAATGTGGAAATGGGTAACTAGAACAGGACGTTGCAGAATATATCCAGTCCACTGTGGCAGGTTTTTCAACCTCAGACAAATGCTTGCAGGAAATTGGGAAGGGCCAGCAGACAGATCCCATTTTGTGTAAGACTGCACAGTACAGTGTGGAAGGATGGCCAGAAAAATGCTTACTTGACCAGGAGTGTCTGAAATTCTGGCAGGTGCACCATGACATCACTGTTCAAGATGGACTGTCAATGAGGGGGGCTCGCCTGGTCATCCCAATGAAGATGCGAGAAGAATTTTTTTTCCAGAATCCATAGTGGACACCAGGGTATAGTCAAGTGTCGGGCTTATGGGAAGCATCAGAATGGCATGGGGGTATTTGCACTTTAACATTGCAGAATGCAAAAATCCATGCTGACTATAGTATACAGCCACTCTTGTGGCTTTATAATTCAGTATAAGCAAGTGTAAAGTGATGCACATTGAGCAAAAAATATTAATTTCACATATGTGCTAATGGGGTCAGAAGAACTGACACACGAATCAGGATTGAGACCTTGGCATCATAGTAGATAGTTCAATGAAGATGTCAATCCAGAGCATGACAGCTGTGAAAATGTTGAGGGTTATTATGAAAGGGATTGAAAACAAAGCTACCAATATCATGCCATTATACAAATCTATGGCAAGACTACTCTTTGCACACTGTGTACAGTTCTGGTTGCTTAATCTCAGAAAGAATATCATAGGGCTAAAAATGGTTCAGAAAAGGGTAAACAGAATGATTAGGGTGTTGAAGCAACTCTCTTATGAGGAAAGGTTACTGTCCTTTTCTTAGTTTAGAAAAAAAGGTAAGGGGATTCATGATATAGGGGTATAAAATTATGCATGGTGCAGAGAAAGTGGACAGGAAAACACTTCTTTCTCTCTCATAATGCTTGAAATTGGGACCATCCAATGAATCTGAATGTTGGAAGATTCAGAACAGACAAAGAAAGTACTCCTTCACACAGTGCATAAACTTTGGAATTTGTTTCCATAAGGCGTAGCGATGGCCGCCAACTTGGATGGCTTTAAAAGAGGATTAGAAAAATTCATAGAGGATAAGGCTATTAATGGCTACTAGCTATGATGACTATGCTACCTCCATTTAGTTTGCCTGTGAATACAGTCGAGTGCTGTTGTGCTTATGTCCTGCGTGTGGGCTTCACATAGGCATCTGGCTGACCATTGTGAGAACGGCATCCTGGATTAAATGGGCCTTTGGCCTGATCCAGAAGAAAAGGAACTGTACATAGAAAAAGGTGCTGTGCACATGATCTTTATATCCAGAATTCAATGTCTATATATTCTGACACTGGTTTCCAAAGTACATATCCCTTGGTCAAGTAACAGTCAGCACTGGCAGGAGTATTGGGCTGCTTTCACACATGGGGCTAATAGTGCTAGTTTAATGGATTAAAAAGGTAGCGCTTCTGTCCTGATTTCTAAAATCCCTTTCACACTTCAGTACCTCTTGCGATACGGAAGAGTACTTTTTCAGCCGATATAGCGGCATTTTGTGCAACTGTCTTTCACACGGCTTGTTTTCGTCCTTCACCCATGCACACTGTTCCCCACTGTGTAGGAGGTCTAAGATCTTGTCCTGTTGCCATGCAAGCCCTCTCCCTTTAGGATCTGACTTTTTAAATGGTTTTAGTTGTATCAAGATGGGGGTGTGTGGGAAATGCTGCTGCTATCTGCGCCGATGCGGGAATACCGGTACAACGTTCATCAGGCAAAAAACAACAACTGCATGACTAAAGGGCAGGAATGCACTGCATGCTGGGATGCCTGTCACGTGAGCGGCAGCAGCTAGCGAAAAACTCCTGTGATCTTCCGGATTCCCAGCCTTGCTAACAGATTATTTCTGGTATCATTTATTGCGGAAATTGGCGCTATACTTGCACTACATTCCACCAGAATTCCAGAGCTACCCAGTATGTCATGTGAAAGCTCAAATATAATGCGCAAATTACCAGGTAAGAAATCGTGAGAATAACGGAATAAAGTGCAGTGTGAAAGCACCCTTGGTTTCAGGCCTCCTGTTCCTTCTGAACAGGTGATAGATAATAACAAAGCTCTTCAGAGCTGGCAGATGTACACAATCTAGATTGGAGACAATTTTACTCCTGCATTTATTGCTCCTGTGTTTTACAAATCTCACCAGGAATCCCTTTATTAGGCAGATGTGGGATTGCTCCTTTTGTTGCGTGATAGTATCTAAGAAGTCATTTCAAAGCACTGAAATGCCTGCTGTGATGAGAAATTCCAGGAACACTTACCTTAATAAGTGTCAACATGAAGCTGATGGTTAAATGCTTGTAGCAGTGAAGCGTGGTACAAGAGTATCACAGATTTAATATCTTTCTTAATATATTGTTGGGGAGCTTGCGAAGAGTGAGTGCTTACTGATCTGCTGTATATGCAAGTGTTCATTTAGGCCTTGCAGAAAGGGATGGTTAAGCATGAGGCTATCTGCTCCAGTATGTAGCTTATATAGCTACATATGTATTTCTTGTATGTAGCATATGTATTTCTTCTATGAAGGTGTTGGGTTATTCATATTTAATATTGTATTTTAGGTTTTGTAACCCACCCTGGGACCTATTGGTGAAGGGCAGGCTACATAATCATCATCATCATCATCATCATAATGAACCAAAAGTACACAAGAAACATGGAAAAGTATAAGCATTGTTATTAGCAGCAGAAGAAAGGAGATTTTAAAGATGTATATACCGCTTGATTGTGAAAAGCCTCTAAGCAGTTTTCAAAAAGATAATGCTTGCACCATAAGGATATATAATAGTTGGATCATTATATCTCTTTATATCTGAGTAATAGCTAGATTACTTAGAAGTAATCCATTTTTATTAACGACTTGGATGAGGAGGTACAGAGCATGCTTATCAAATTTGCAGATGATACAAAATTGGGGGGCACAGCTAATAATGTGGAAGATAGAAACAAAATTCAAAGGGACCTTGATAGGCTGGAGCATTGGGCTGAAAACAACAGAATGAAATTCAACAGGGATAAATGCAAAGTTCTACAGTTAGGAAAAAGAAACCAAATGCACAGTTATCAGATGGGGGATACTTGGCTCAGCAATACGACATGTGAGAAGGATCTTGAAATTGTCATTGATCACAATCAATAGTGCAATGTGGCTGCAAAAAAGGCAAATGCTATATTAGGCTGCATTAACAGAAGTATAGTTTCCAAATCACGTGAAGTATTGGTTCCCCTCTATTCAGCACTGGTTAGGCCTCATCTTGAATACTGCGTCCAGTTCTGGTCTCTGCACTTCAAGAAGAATGCCGACAAACTGGAACAGTTTCAGAGGAGGGCAACAAGGACAATCAGGGAACTGGAAACCAAGCCCTATGAGGAGAGACTGAAAGAACTGGGCATGATTAGCCTGGAGAAGAGAAGACTGAGGGGAGATATGATAGCACTCTTCAAGTACATGAAAGGTTGTCACACAGAGGGCGGGATCTCTTCTCGATCGTCCCAGAGTGCAGGACATGGAATAATGGGCTCAAGTTGCAGGAAGCCAGATTTCGACTGGACATCAGGAAAAACTTCCTAACTGTTAGAGCCATATGACAATGGAACCAATTACCTAGAGAGGTAGTGGGCTCTCTGACACTGGAGGCATTCACGAGGCAGCTGGACAGCCATCTGTCGGGAATGCTTTCATTTGGATTCCTGCATTGAGCAGGAGGTTGGACTTGATGGCCTTATAGGCCCCTTCCAACTCTACTATTCTATGATTCTAAGACTCGCTATGGGACTAACTCCATAGAATTTTGGCCTTTAGAGACATTAAAGCTATAATCCTATGTCCCATATTGGGACTTTCTTCCAAATAAACCTGCATAGGATTCTGTTTTAGTTGTATATCTGATCTATTACTCCACAGTGCACATGTTATATTTTTTAGGCTGCAATTTTGTATTCATTTCCCTGGGAGTAAGCCCTATTTCTTGCACAGAGATATATTTCTAAGAAGTAGACATGTATGGGGTTGTGCTGTAATTCTTGCTCTGTTGCTTAAGGCACTAGACAAAATGAGAGAAGAATATGATAATCTGTCATGAACACAAAGTACACATCCATGACAAAATTAATGTTGCATATTTTACAGACTAAATTGAATGTTGAAAGAAATACCATTCTCAGTTTGCTCCAGTAACCTCAATTTTATAGACTAATAAAAATGTGCTTTATGCTGCTTCTGGCTTCCTTAATTGCCACATGTTCCATATTGGTTAGTTACTTCCCATTCCATGCAGCAAGAAATATGCATAATATAAATTGACATACCATGAAACATGCAGAGAAAAGGCTACCAAAGTAAAAATCTTGTCATTAGTTTTGTTGTTATGTGCCTTCAAGTCGATTACGACTTATCGCAACCCTATGAATCAGCAACCTCCAATAACATCTGTCATGAACCAGCCGGTTCAGATTTTGTAAGTTCAGGTCTGTGGCTTCCTTTATGGAATCAATCCATCTCTTGTTTGGCCTTCCTCTTTTTCTACTCCCTTCTGCTTTTCCCAGCATTATTGTCTTTTCTAGTGAATCACATCTTCTTATTATGTGTCCAAAGTATGATAACCTCAGTTTCATCATTTTACTTCTAGTGATAGTTCTGGTTTAATTTGTTCTGACACCCAACTACTTGTCTTTTTTGCAGTCCATGGTATGCGCAAAGCTCTCCTCCAACACCACATTTCAAATCAGTAGATTTTTTTCTTATCTGCTTTTTTCACTGTCCAATTTTCATATCCATACATAGAGATCGGAAATACCACGGTCTGAATGATCCTGACTTTAGTGTTCAATGATACATTTGAGGACCTTTTCTAGTTCTCTATAGCTGCCCTCCCCAGTCCTGGCCATCTTCTGATTTGTTGGCTGTTGTCTCCATTTTGGTTAATGACTGTGCCAAGGTATTGATAATCCTTGACAACTTCAATGTCTTCATTGTCAACTTTAAAGTTATATAAATCTTCTGTTGTCATTACTTTAGTCTTCTTGATGTTCAGCTGTAGTCCTCCTGCTTTCCTCTTGAACTTTCAACAGCATTCGTTTCAAATAATTACTGGTTTCTGCTAGTAGTATGGTATTATTTGCATATCTTAAATTATTGATGTTTCTTCCTCCAGTTTTCACACCTCCTTCATCTTGGTCCAATCCCACTTTCCGTACAATATGTTCTGCATATAGACTAAACAAAATACATCCCTGTCTCACACCCTTTCCAATTGGGAACCAGTCAGTTTCTCCATATTCTGTCCTTACAGTAGCCTCTTGTTCAGAGTAAAGACTGTGCATCAGGAGAATCAGATGCTGTGGCACCCCTATTTCTTTTAAAGCATTCCATAGTTTTTCATGATCTACACAATCAAAGGCTTTGTTGTAATCTATAAACCACAGGGTGATTTTCTTCTGACTTGTCATTAGTATTTGGTTATACATGCAAATATATAAACAATTGTTATATGGACTTAAGTCAACTTTATTAACTATTCAGGTGGGTGGGAAGTAGTTATGGTTTTCATTGAGCTTGCTGTTCTCTGCCCAGTTTGTATGCTATAGTACCATGTATTTTGAAGATAATTTAATGTATGCAACAGAGTACAGGATTGCAGCTTAAGTTTTGAAAAGTAACTCACACCATCATCTTGACTTTTCCCTACCTCTTGCAACAATATTGACTTGTGAACCAACAGTGTTAACCCACACTCATTGTTCCGTTGTCATACATACAACTGGATAAAAATATAGATTTTATCCAGTTGTGTGTTATCCACACCCCCACCCCATCTGTTGTAAATCTGTTTCTAGCTAAGATACGAATAGCTTAGAAATTGGTTTGAACGTGCGAACTTAATCTACCTCTCTTTCCCAAAGAGCTTTAGGTTAAGGCTCCCATTCCATAAAACATGCTCCAGGGTAAATGATTTCAGAACTGAATAAATAAGCAGCATCTCTGCGGTTACTATGAGATACTAGTCTATAAGACTGAGAGTTTGTACAAGTTAACATAAAAATCTATTTTGGTTTTGACATTGCCAAGACAGTAGAATTTTATACTGCTGAACCAAAGACAGTTTCCAGCTAAGGAAGCAGATTTTTGTCTGGGCTCTGATTGTGATTTGCCTTAAGCTTCTAAATTATATCAGTGTGAGAGACTGGACCAGGATAGGGTAAGGCTCGATATGATCTTGTATTGCCCTAGATGGAGGTGGACAAATGAGTTGGTTATAAATTATGCTTATGCTGCCAAGGATGTTTTGTAGACCAGACATTTGCTTTGAAACAAATGGTTGGCTGGGGAACAGCTGTGTTATCTGTATGGTTGGCAGGAATGCTTGAGAGTCAGGTTTGTACGTGGATGATTTGCTAAGAAGTTATGTGGGAGAGTTTACTGTGAGAAGTGCGGGTGTAGCTTCTATTTCAATTATTTTGTTAGATGCAATTATGCTGTTTTGTGGAGTTTTACAGTATTTTTGTATTTGATTTTTATCTGTAATTTTTGTTATGTTTGAGAGATTGCTTTGTTTTCCTGTTAATCATGCTACCTTAAATGTATGTTTTGTATTTGACCTTCATTTGTAACATTTTATTTTGTAAAGTTTTATTGGATGTTTTAAGTTAGGTTGTAAACCACCTTGAGTTTTTATATTTTTTTATTTATCAAGCGTTATAGAAATGATTGAAATATAATAAATAAAAATTATAAGTCACCACAAAAATGTTGAATATTAACATTCAGACACAAACAACAACGACTTAAGTTTTACAAGAGACAATGAATACCATTTGACTGTGCAATCCTACAGATGCCTACTCAGAAGCAGGGCCGCCCCACCATTAGGCAAAATGAAATAGCTGCCTCGGGACAAATGCTGGAGGTCACATCAAGTGACAACAAAGTGTTGGAGAGCAGAGCTACGTATGACATATATATGAAATTTAGAAGACCTGCCCTGCCCCATTTACTCCAAAGTGACTTTGGAAGCCTACACCTGTGTTCAAGAGAAGGAGTCCACACCTTTGCTTACAAAGAGACTGTGCTGCTGCCAAAACTAGCCTCCATTGAAAAGAATGAAGTTTTGTAGGAGATATAGTAGATGGTTTTCCTTAGGGGCTTGGGGGGTGTTAATGTGTTTTTAAAGAGTTTCATTATGTTCATAATATTGAAAGATTGTTTTTGTTTCCTGTTATATTTGTTATGTTACTGTTATTTGTTGTTATGTTACTGTTATTTTGTGTTATTAGGAAATTGTTTTTGCAATTGTTTTTGAGATGTATTTCTGTTCACCTTGTTGTAAACCGCCTTGAGCACAATATTTTGTGGAAAGGCGGCATACAGATAAAATGATGAACAAATGAATAAATGAATGAATGAAATATGGCCCGCCCTGCAACTCCTAAGCTGCCCTGTTGCCCTCAAGTGTGGTGGAGGATGCTGTCCCATCACCAGTGTTGAAATAAAATTCAGTTGCCAGTCCAGTCAGGTTCTGTACATGCCAGCAAGGGAGGGGGGCATCTTGTCTTTTGCCTCCAGTAGCAAAATGTATTGGGCCAGCCCTGCTCAGAAGTAAGACCCATTAAGGGAGGCTTACTCCAAATAAGTGTGTATAGGGTTGCAGCCACAATGCACTAAAAGTGTTTTGTTGTAACAGTAAATTATTATTTATATTATACTTATAACACCGGTGGGGTGGGGAGGGGTGGGGAAGCCATTGTGAAGGCGAGTTCTGTCGCTAGGCAACTGGTACAGCATCAATAAGGTTTCCTGGGTGGCCTCCTGCAGAAAAACAGAAAGGGGGGGAAAGTGTTCATGATGGTTACTGAATAACATCGCGTAAGTATGACCGCCAATTATTGTTGATGACTTTGTGAAATGTTTTCACTGTTTAAAAGTGAATCTATATTGTTCATATAACTCTTTTGTACATATTGATTAAAAAGTCAGAATGAGCAGTTGCTTTTTCAAGGAAAAAGAGATAAATGATCAGACACCTGAAATTGCTTCCATTTATTTAGTGAGCGGAATTGTTTTTAGATACAGCTTATCACCCTGATACAGCAAGGATGATCTGTTTGCCCAAGAGTCACTGAGTTACTGAAATCCACAGCACTATTGATTTCTAAGCTGAATAAATTAAGTTAGGATTGAGAACTTTTCCAGCTCACTGGCAATGTTTCATGAAAACTTCTCATTAATAACAACATGAGCATTACATTGTTCTGTCTCCACATGGGAAATATGAAGACTAAGATGGCCTACATGTCTTGTTTTGCCTTGAATTTATATGTATTGGAATAACAGGCTTGTTGGATACGACACAGGGCAGGGTTGGGGAACCAGTTGCCCTCCAGAAGTTGCTGAACTCCAGCTCGCATCAACCCCAGCCAGCACGGTCAATGATAAAGAATGGTGGGAGCTGTAGTTCATCAACAACTGGAGGGCCACAGGTTCTCTAACCTTGCCAGTATACACCTCTCATTCCTTCCTCAAACAAGTATATGCATATTTTAGGATTTCAATTTTTAGCATGACATCTTATAGGTATAGGATCCACTCCTATAAGGCATGAAGTAAAAACAACTACTACCCTTGAAACAAACCCTTAAAACAAAAACCCTTAAAACAAAAAGGGATTGCGAAGAGCTCCAAAAAGACCTCTCCAAACTGAGTGAATGGGCAGAAAAATGGCAAATGCAATTCAATATAAACAAGTGTAAAATTATGCATATTGGAGCAAAACATCTGAATTTCACATATACGCTCATGGGGTCTGAACTGGCGGTGACCGACCAGGAGAGAGACCTCGGGGTTGTAGTGGACAGCACGATGAAAATGTCGACCCAGTGTGTGGCAGCTGTGAAAAAGGCAAATTCCATGCTAGCGATAATTAGGAAAGGTATTGAAAATAAAACAGCCGATATCATAATGCCGTTGTATAAATCTATGGTGCGGCCGCATTTGGAATACTGTGTACAGTTCTGGTCACCTCATCTCAAAAAGGATATTATAGAGTTGGAAAAGGTTCAGAAGAGGGCAACCAGAATGATCAAGGGGATGGAGCGACTCCCTTACGAGGAAAGGTTGCAGCATTTGGGGCTTTTTAGTTTAGAGAAAAGGTGGGTCAGAGGAGACATGATAGAAGTGTATAAAATTATGCATGGCATTGAGAAAGTGGATAGAGAAAAGTTCTTCTCCCTCTCTCATAATACTAGAACTCGTGGACATTCAAAGAAGCTGAATGTTGGAAGATTCAGGACAGACAAAAGGAAGTACTTCTTTACTCAGCGCATAGTTAAACTATGGAATTTGCTCCCACAAGATGCAGTAATCGCCACCAGCTTGGATGGCTTTAAAAGAAGAATAGACAAATTCATAGAGGACAGGGCTATCAATGGCTACTAGCCGTGATGGCTGTGCTCTGCCACCCTAGTCAGAGGCAGCATGCTTCTGAAAACCAGTTGCCGGAAGCCTCAGGAGGGGAGAGTGTTCTTGCACTCGGGTCCTGCTTGTGGGCTTCCCCCAGGCACCTGGTTGGCCACTGTGAGAACAGGATGCTGGACTAGATGGGCCACTGGCCTGATCCAGCAGGCTCTTCTTATGTTCTTATGTTCTTATGATGATGACAGTTTATGCGGATACACAAACATTAGTTTGATTAAATATGAAAGAATATCCTAGTACGTATATTCCGGCGTATAAGACGACTGGGCGTATAAGACGACCCCCAACTTTTCCAGTTAAAATATAGAGTTTGGGATATACTCGCCGCATAAGACTACCCCTGCTTATGACATGCAAGCGATGTACCTTACTGGCGATTGGCTGGTTGTTGTATACAAAGCAGGGGATTTGAACCCCAGCCTTCCAGGTCTTAATCCAATTCTCTAACCACTATACCCCACTAGCATAAAATAAAACTCGGCATACATCCTAACCGCTACACCGCGCCACATAAAATGAAACAAAACCTAGCTAGGGGACAGGGTGGTACAGAGCGAAACAAGTGCCAGGGATGAGTTGGGTGTTTTTAAGCTCCACACCCTAAAAATAAGATTATGACATCAGCCTGTGCTGGCACCTTTTAACTTTGGAATAGTCTACTGCACAAAACACTAGTCCCTATGATTGCCATTGCTTCTTTTTAGCCTGCATCGCAGCCTCCCCTGCCCTGGTGCCCACCAGATGTTTCGGACTACAACTCCCAACTGTGCTGGCTGGGAGTGGTCGTGCAAAACATCTAGAGGGCCCTGGGTTGGCAGAGGGTGCTGTGCCCCAAACATTTCCATTTCCAGGCCGATTCTAACAGAACCACCACACTGCAAATTCAAACAGCTTAGCTTAAGAAAAAGCATACAGAATTGCCATGACTTTGCCCACATGCCCTGCATTTAAACACACACAGATGCAGCTTCCCCTGCCACCTTCCAAGGTCTTAGCGATCAAGTTAGCTTGGACAGACCTAGCTGCAACAATTCTCTTTTCACAAACAAGGGGGGGGGGAGACAAAAATAAATAACCAAGCCCAAAACACACACACAGGGGACAGAATAAGAATTGCTAACTTATTTCGGGGAGCTGCGGTGCATTGAATTTGCAAAAAAATGTATCTATAGTGGGTGGCAAAGATTTGGTGTAGGCCTCAAGAGGAGACGGGCACTTCCTGGATCTAACAGAGAGGGGGAAGGAAAGAAGAAATTGAGCCAGGGAGAATGCACACTTGGGGGAAGGTGGACTTAAAATATTCCACAGGGATGCAACATATTTTGGGAAGGCAAGCAGAAGCATCTCCCAATAAAAATAATAATAAAAAAGAGCTATCATGCACAAACATGGCTTTCAGGCACTGATGGGCGGTGGGGACACCATCCACAATCTTAGCTGAACAGGGCTAAACAAACAGAACATTGTCCCAACCACAATGGCCCAATCACCAGCAAAAACCAGAGAGATGACCCCTCCCCAGCTAGCAACAGTGTTGGACATTCAGGGGGCGGAGGGAGAAAAACATACATCATACCTCCTATCTCCCCCTTTTTTTGGCTAAACATTTGTAGTCAGCTGCAAAGAACTCTTCCATTTCTCAAAACACCAAAGGCCTTTAACAAAAATCTGCTTCCCCATCCCAGAGAAACAACACAAGCTGGGAAGAAGGGGGGAGGTCGGGGTTCTCCCCCCCAAAAACCCCTAAGTTAAAAAAAAACTTTATCCAACCACAATCTTTTTCATATATATTTTTAAAAGATTATTTTAAAAGGAAGAGAAAACAAAAGGGGGGGCTTATAGATTTGAGGGGAGGGGAGAAGACCTGGAAAGGGCCCCCATCCTCTATAGAATAGGATTTCTGAGAAACAGCATCAAAAAGGAGGGAAGGGAATGATCATTACTCTAATTTTCCAAGAAGAAAATGAACGCCAGTGTTGTTTCTGCAGCAATGAATCAGATCCGTGGGGAAGGGGGGGGCTGTGAATTTACACTGCCCCCCCAAATCTCCTTATAAAAATTACCGTAGTCAGGGGCGGGGAATGCACAGCTCAAGGAACACACCCGGCCTCAAAGTAAGTTTAGCTATTAAAAGCAGCTTGCCCAGAGCTTCACGGCCACGATCCCACACACCTTTACTTGGAAGTAACCGCCCTTGAACATAGCAGGGCTTCCTTCCAAGTAGGCTGCAAAATCCTAAGCGTCTGGGGCGGGGGATCCCCCTTACCTCCGAGTAAACGTGCAGAGGGCTGGGCTGCTAACGGGATGCGTCGATGCGAAAAGTTCACCTTGGCAGGCAAGGGGGGGGGCTTCTTTACTTCCGAATAAAGGCGATTCCCGTCGGGCTTTGCTTGGGAGTGAAGAAGCCCCCGGGGGGGGGGCTTACTTTAGAGTAACGATGCAGCGGAACTGGGCGGCGCAAACTCTTTCGAGCATGAATTTCCTTGGGGAAAAAACGCCTAAGCGCTCCATGCAATCAAAAGCAGGACTGGACCCAACCTTGGCCACAAAGTAGGCCTGCTGAAATCAACAGGCACGGCCGGGCTCCGTTAGTTTCAGTGGGTCTCCTCTGGAGTAGAACTTTCCTGGAGGCCAGCCCGCAGCCGATCACACATTTCCCAACTCTAATTCGAGGGAGACCGCGTCACCCCAGCCATGCCTACTCAGAAGTAAGTCCTCTTGACTTTCACGGGGCTTACTCCCAGGTAAGCGGGGTCACGAGCGCCGCCCCAGTCAGGCTCAGAAGAGACAAACATTCACACACTCCATTTGAAACCGATGGGCTCAAGTCTACTCTAAAAGTGACTTGAATTGTTGGATAACCCCCATAAGCATTTTCCCGTTAAAGGAAAGAAAAGAGACCGATCCAACTTAATATTTTGCTCACCTGATGAAGGAGAGAAAGAGAAGATGGGGAGGGGGAAGGACGGAGGGGAAAAGGAAGGTCACCCCCCACTCACCCTCTCCGACCCCAAATGGCTTAAAAGAAACTTGCCTGGCGCAGACCCGTTGAAATTAACAAGTCTAGTCAGTTTCACCAGAGGAAGCAGAATTGCTCCGGACTGGCCTGCTTTGGCTAATCTTTTCCTGAACCCAAAACTGCGTTGGAAGAAGGAAGGATTGGACAGGAGGGGGACGCTGAAGGAAGGAAAGTGGGGGGGGGGAGAGAGAGACTTGTTGCAAGGAGGAGAGAGCTCTAGTTCCTTACACTCACGTTTGGCAGGAAGTCAAATGGATATATAATATATATATTCCCCTTTCTTTCTCCGGCGCCCGGTTTAATTGATTTTTTTTGCGGGGGGGGGGAGGGATGAGGGAGGGTCTCTTCTGCGGCTTCCCACGCAGCGGCGGCGCTGCAATGGCGCCTGAAACGCAGCGCCTCCGCCGCCTGCCGTCGAGAGGACCCAGGAGATTGGGGCTCCAATACCCCCTGCCGCTTTGCCAGGAGGCTCACCGGGGACCCTAAGTCGGGCCCTCCCTGCGGCCGCTGGATCACGCCCTTCGCCCAGCACCTGCCCTCCTCCCCGGGGCCAAGCAGACTTGGGCGCAGAAGGGCTTCCTTGGATCCAGCAGTGACCTCCAGCCATCTCGCCCGCCCCCGAGCTCCAGCCCCCACATGCCGGGCCTGACGCAGCTGCGCTCGCTCGGTGGCGGCCCGAATAAGGAGCTCCGGCAACTTCTTCCCTGCCGCTCGGCAAGCCGGGGGCAGTAGGGAGCCAAGCGGCCGGGCTCCCTCGGGGCAGCCTTCGGGTATATGCAGGGAGGGGATGGAGGCGCCCCTTCTCCTCTAAGCCGTGACCATTGACCGCTACTGCAGCTTTGTTGTGTCTCGGAAATGTTCCATGCCGCTCGCTGACCCTCCCCCCGGCCCCTCTGATTCAGCCCCGCCGTCTGTCCTCCTGCCCGCGTCATCCCGGCCTGGCCTCTGGCTCGGCAGCTATTTTTCAGCACCCAGCGTATAAGACGACCCCCGACTTTGGAGAAGATTTTCCGGGGTTAAAAAGTCGTCTTATACGCCGGAATATACGGTACTTAAATACTATCTGAATGTTTTATATTTGCTTGCAGAAGATCTGAATGAAAATGCAACAGTTTATTTGCCAACTTAAGTGCTGTTTCTAAAGTTATAGAATTTACACATATTGGCATGTAAATATTGGTTGTCCATTTTTTGCTGAGAATAATTCTCACTCTATGCCCAGTTTATTTTTTAAAAAGCCACTCTATCCTCAATTTATAAGTTTTATATTAAAATTGCCACTTTCTGTATGTTTAGTTCAGGGGGGGAGAAATAAAACATTAGGTACTGCTCCTTCTAGATCTCAAATTAATTGCTAATCTTGTGGTTCTGCCACTTTTATGAACACAACACAAAGGGTGATATCCAATGGTAGTCATATTCAGAGTCCACTGATTTCAGTTTGTCTATTCTGGGAATGACTAACATTGGATTTTACACTTTATTAAAAGTGAAAAATCTAGGGCAGGGATAGAGAACCAGTGGCTCTCCAGATGTTGTTGGATTGCAACTCCCATCAGCCCTAGCCAGCAAGGGATGATGGGAGTTGTAGTCTAACATCTGGAGAGCCGCAGGTTCCTCACTCCTGCCCTATATGGAGTCTGTTTCTCTTCTAAAGAAAGCACACATTTATTTTTGTCTAATAGAAGAGATAAATGGCCTCTGCAAAAAATGTTACGGTGTAGTGATCCCTGTTCAAGAATCCATTTCCCTTCTCCCAAAAGTCAGTTAGCATTCTGTGGCCATGGAACACACCCAATCTTTGTTGGGCTATTTGACGGATCCCCCCCTCTGAATATTTTCTACAGTTTTTTTATACTTCTGCAAACGTTTGGTCTCTCCCAAGCCAGCTGACATCCTACTTTTGTGTGTGGGTGCTGATACTTTGGCCACACATAACCACCAGCAGAGCCCAAACATCAGAAATAGGCTGACAATGTAACACCTCTAGTTGTAGCAGTTTGCCATCTGTGGCAAGTGAACTATGCTCAGTGTTAGTTTCTAGTCCAATATAAGCAGCTGTCTGTTATAACTAGGTACTTTTCATCACTAGCTACTGTTTGTAATATTTTTGGAATGAGCTGTCCATCAATGGATAAAAGATTTTAATTGATGTTTCAGCTCTGTCCAACATATGGATCAATTAAATGATAACCTCAGGACTTAAAACATCTCAACACATCCTCTTCTTCAGGTGATTTGACTCAGAGGATGTTGTTCACTGCAAGCAAATAGCATTCTCCAATTTTGGTCAGTGTCCAATCAGAGAGATAATGTTAGAGGTCTCCTTCTGCCTTCATTGTCACAGAGCAGAAGAAATGCACACTGAATGAAGTCAAAGAGCTTCTACCATGTGGCAATAAGGGCAGCAAAGGATTTTTTTGCTGCCTCTATTGCGTCTGCAGAGTGCTGTCCCAGGAGGCTGTTCCAAGTGGTCCAAAGCCTGGTCGGTCCAGTTGCTTCAGAACCGATGGGACATTCTAAGACCTCCTGTAATGAGTTTGCAAAGCACTTTGCGGATGAAATCTGTCTAAAGAGTTCGATTCTGCATGCCATGGATGCAGTGAGTGAGCCAGAGACGGCCAGTGGTTCTCCGGTGATGTGGGATCGATTCCAGCTTCTTCCTTCTGATGAAGTGGACAAGGTGCTTTCAACCTTAAGGCCAACCACCTGCTTACTCGATCCTTGCCCATCGTGGCTCATTATGAGCTGCAAGAACAGACTTGGTGAGGGGATCAAGGTAGTGGTAAATGCATCCTTGGAAGAGGGCGTGATGCCATCAGCTCTCAAGGAGGCAGTAATAAAACCAATTCTAAAGAAGCCCTCCTCGGATCCCCAAGATCTGAACAACTTTCGCCCAATCTCAAAATTACCATTCTTGGGCAAGGCAGTCGAGTGGGTGGTGGCGAAGCAGTTGCAAGCACACTTGGAGGAAACGGATTATCTGGACCCATTTCGGTCCGGCTTCAGGCCTGAACATGGGACTGAAACAGCCTTGGTTGCCTTGGTGGATGATACGAGGAGAGCGTTGGATAGAGGTGAGTGCACCTTCCTCGTCCTCCTGGACCTCTCAGCGGCTTTTGATACCATTAACCATGGTATCCTGTTGGACCGCCTGGAGTGATTAGGCATAGGGGGCACTGTACTGCAGTGGTTCTGTTCCTTCCTCTCTGATAGGCACCAAAGAGTAGCATTGGAGAATGAGGTTTCGGATCCTTGGCCTCTCACTTGTGGGGTGCTGCAGGGCTCCATCCTCTCCCCGATGCTATTTAACATCTACATAATGGGGGCTATCATTAGGAGATTTGGGCTGCAGTGTCACCAATATGCGGATGACACACAGCTCTATCTCTCATTTAAATCTTCACCGAGATTGGCTGTAGAAACCCTGTCCAAGTGCCTGGAGTCGGTGAGTGGCTGGATGGGAAGGAATAAGCTGAAACTGAACCCTGACAAAACCAAGGTACTGCTCATGGGAGACAAGGGAAGGTTAGGGGATTTGGACCTGGTGCTCAATGTGATACAACTGCCCCTGAAAGAGCAGGTCTGCAGCCTTGGGATCATTCTTGATTCCCAACTGTCCATGGAAGCTCAGGTCTCAGCTGTGCGCCGGGCAGCACTGTATCAACTCCATCTGATACGGAGGCTGCACCCCTACCTTCCCAATCACCTGCTCCCATCGGTGGTACATGCCCTGGTCTCCTCTCGCCTAGACTACTGTAATGTGCTCTACGTGGGGCTACCCTTGAAAACGGTCCGGAAGTTGCAACTGGTACAGAATGCGGCGGCACGCCTGATTAAAGGCAGCTGCCGGCAAGATCACATAAGTCCAGTGCTAAGAGTTGCACTGGTTACCAGTTGCTTGCCGGGCCCAATTCAAAGTGTTGGTTTTGACCTTTAAATCCTATACGGTTTCGGCCCAGTCTATCTGAAGGAGCAACTCGAGCATCATCAGCTATGCTGTCCAACAAGATCAGCCTCAAAAGACCTTCTCTCCATCCCATCAGTCAAAACAGCCAAACTGGTGAGGACTAGAGAGAGGGCTTTTTCAATAGTGGCCCCCACCCTGTGGAACTCCCTCCCAAATGATCTCCGCCATGCCCCTTCTATACTGAGTTTCCACCGGGTCGTGAAGACCTGGCTCTTCAGGCAGGCTTTTGGGGTGGGCTAGATTTTATTATCTTGTGTCCAGATTTTTAATGTTTATTGTATCTGTATGGTTATTTTGTACGTCGCCCAGAGTGGCTGGATAGCCAGCCAGATGGGCGACTAAGAAAATAAACAAATAACTACATACATACATACATACAGTGTTCAGTGTCTTGGCTCTTGATGTCAAGACTCTCGAATTATGTTGAGAGAGTGGCATTGGGAACCAGAAACAGCAAAGAGCCTAGTGTTACTTTAAAGGCTTAACAAATTTATTATGGTATAAGTTTTCATGAACTGCAGCCCACGAAAGATTATACCATAATAAATGCCCACTTCTTTAAAATGCTACTAGACACTGTTTTTGCTGCAACAGACTAAGGCTATAATCTGAAACATGTCTACTAAGAAGTAAGCTCCATTGAGTTCAATGGGGCTAACTCCCAGGAAAGTGTGTATTGGATTGCAGCCTAACATAGCTAAATAATAAATAATAATATTAAATTTATTAGTCGCCCATCTGGCTGGATGTCCAGCCACTCTGGGCGACGTACAAGATAAAAACAATACATTAAAACGTTAACATTTAAAACCATAACAATAAAAACCTAACCCACCCCAAAAGCCTGCCTGAAGAGCCAGGTCTTCAAGGCCCGGCGGAAGCTCATAATAGAAGGGGCATGGCGGAGATCATTTGGGAGAGAGTTCCACAGGGTGGGGGCCACTATTGAAAAAGCCCTCTCTCTAGTCCTCACCAGTCTAGCTGTTTTAACCGGTGGGATTGAGAGAAGGTCTTCTGAGGCTGATCTTGTTGAGCGGCATCCCTGACGATGCTGGAGGCGCTCCTTCAGATAGACTGGGCTAAAACCGTATAGGGTTTTAAAGGTCAAAACCAACACCTTGAATTGGGCCCGGTAAACAACTGGTAGCCAGTGCAACTCCTTCAGCACTGGAGTGATTAGATCTTGCCGGTGGCTGCCTTTAATCAGACGAGCCGCCGCATTCTGTACCAGTTGCAGCTTCTGGACCGTTTTCAAGGGTAACCCCACGTAGAGCGCATTACAGTAATCTAGGCGAGAGGTGACCAGGGCATGTACTACCGGTGGGAGCAGATGGTTGGGAAGGTAGGGGTGCAGCCTCCGTATCAGATGGAGTTGATACAGCGCCACCCGGCTCACAGCTGAGACTTGAGCTTCCATGGTCAGCTGGGAGTCAAGAATGACCCCCAGGCTGCGGACCTGGTCTTTCAGGGGCAATCGTACCCCATTGAGCACCAGGTCCAAATCCCCCAGCCTTCCCTTGTCTCCCACAAACAGTACCTCGGTTTTGTCAGGGTTCAGCTTCAGTTTATTCCTTCCCATCCAGCCACTCACCGACTCCAGGCACTTGGACAGGGTTTCTACAGCCAACCTCGGTGCAGATTTAAATGAGAGATAGAGCTGCGTGTCATCTGCATACTGATGACATTGCAGCCAAATCTCCTGATGATTGCCCCCAGCGGCTTTATATAGATGTTGAACAGCATCGGAGAGAGGATGGAACCCTGTGGCACCCCACAAGTGAGAGGCCAAGGATCCAAAACCTCATCCTCCAATGCCACTCTTTGGTACCTACCAGAGAGGAAGGAATGGAACCACTGCAATACAGTGCCCCCCACACCTAACCTCTCCAGGCGGTCCAAGAGGATAACGTGGTCAACGGTATCGAAAGCCGCTGAGAGATCAAGGAGGACAAGGAAGGTGCATTCGCCCCTATCCCACGCCCTCCTCATATCATCTACCAGGGCGACCACGGCTGTTTCAGTCCCATGTTCAGGCCTGAAGCCCGATTGAAATGGATCCGGATAATCCGCTTCCTCCAAGTGCGCTTGCAACTGTTTTGCCACCACCCGCTCAATCGCCTTTCCTGAGAATGGCAAATTTGAGACTACCACTCTGAAAATTAGACTTGGCTGCTGCTCCTGCTAAGATGCCTTCTTTTTTCTATTATTATTTTGTGTTCAGTTGTTTGTTCATATTTCAAGCCTGAGTCATTCTTGAAGGATCAGGGTGGGGAGAAAATGAAAAGCACACACAAAGATTATTAATCAGAATAACAATTTCAGTTCATTGAAACATAATGGGAAATTCCTCTGTGCCTAACAGCTCTTACAATAAGTGTTACAATGCTTCTGAAGGGTGCTTAGGCATGTACTTTGGCAAGCTGCTGGGTGGGTCAAGGGGACCAGGAAGAATGTATTTCTGTAACTCTTTTCTACCAGGACCAGATGAAAAGATGCCAGCAAGAAGGCTTCCTGGAGTGATTATAAGATATAGTAATGAGACACAGAGGGAGCAATTGCTCTCGTAAGACAGGTTATGTCTTGTTAGCATTCAAGCATGTGCCTTCTGATCAGCTTGCCTACACAGAGTCCTCCTCCTTGGATGGGCACAGGGTGGTATTCAATGCTAATACAGTGGGTCTACTCTGAGTAGGACTTAGCTGAATACAACCCACAGCATTGTGACTATGGGACCTGGCTGGGATTAAAAACAAAAAAAGAGGTATAGTTATATGTCATCAGTGTACTGGTGGTACCTCACATTCACAAATAATTTTTCTGTGAAGCCTTCAGAAAAGCCCTCTGGTCCCAATATGCTACTATAGCCAAGCTGAAATATGTTGTATAATTCATATAATAGCACATTATTCCCCTGTTTACATCTGCTTCAGTTTCCTGCTCCTTCCCCTGAACTCATTTCAGCTTCAGATTTGTTTATGTTCAAAGGTGAGCTAGACATTAAAAGGAGACCTCATTGAACAGGTCAATCTTAGAAATACTAGCAGGCTTGCTACCTCTGATGGGTGAAGTTCCAACATAATCCTCAAGGAGGTGTGGCTGGAATGCCTAGAATTCTATGCTTAGGCAATGTTGAATCTTGATCATATAAATAAGCGCATAGATCTCCACGCTCCTGGGAACATTCTCTTTTTTCACTCACCATGGATAAGACAGGCAAGAAAATCACCTGAATATTTAATCTTCTCTTCTTAGTGTTTGTTTCCCTGCTGCATGCATTCCAAACTCACATACCAGTTAGGGTTGCCAGGTTCTTGGCCTGAGACTGATCCTGTATCTTTAGGAGAAGATAAAGTCAGCCAAGTATAGGTGTTCTTGCAACTCTGTAATGGGAAAAACCACAAGCTGGAATTCTCCCTCCCCCCTGCACAACTTTTAAAGATATAGAAGACCTCTTGGTTGCCAGGTGCGGCCTCCAAGAGGTCTTTTGTATCTTTAAAAGTTGGGGAGGGGGGAGGGAGAATTCCACCTTGTGGTTTTTCCCATTACAGAGTTGCAAGAACACCTGCACTTGGCTGACCTTCTCTTCTCCTAAAGATACAGGATCAGTCTCAGGCCATGGACCTGGCAACCCTAATGCCAGTGGATTTCTCCAGCAACAGGGACAGAGTTGTAAGAGGTGGGAAAAGCTGCAGAAACTAGTCAGGTCCTTTCTCATTAATCATTAAACATGAATGGATCAAGGACTTTTTAAATCATCGATCAAACCATTGATCCATTCATGTTTAATGATCAAGCCATTAAACTGTTCATTAACTGAGAATGTTTCCTCTTGGGTGGGCTTAGGTGAACACATAGTTGATAAGTTTTTTTCCCCTCATACTGGCTCTGATTCCAGTTAGGGAGTAATTTTTACTTGTACCATCCCTGTGTGTTCATTTATTCCAGGTGTGAGGAAACTTTGACCCTCCAGATGTTGCTGTGATACAACTCCCATCAGCCCCAGCAAACATGGCCAACGGCCTTGGGTGATAGGAGCTGTAGTTCAGCAAGATCTGGTTCCCCACACACCATCACTGTTATTAACTACCCACCAGGCAAATAAGGTCCCAAGGTAGGTTACAACAATTTAAAATGTACCCTTAAAACAATTTAAAATAACTTACAGTCATAAATATAAACATAACAAAAATAGAGATGGGTCCTAAAAATCTCAGGAATCAAAGGTCAGGGTAAAGAGGTGCATCTTCACCTAATTTATTGCTTGACCTACAGCTCTTAAGAAGGATTCGTTTTGGTGGAGTGCCACTCCAGGGAGAGAATGGTCGGTTGTGCAGGATATCATAGCGGACAGAGAGAAACAAATGTATAAAGGAAGGAAGGCAGGATGCAAGAGGCTTCATATTGCCTCTTCTCAGCTGCCACCAGATGTGTTACTTCCACTACAGGATCATAAGAGGTATGATTGCCATCTTTCTCTGAAGGACAGATCCTGCAGATTTGTTCAGAATAATCCCTGATGAAAATTGCTCAAAAATCCAAAAATCTAAGTTAAAAAGTAACAAATATTAACACCAGCAAAAGGTTTAGCTCCAGGAATGGTAAAAACACCACACCGGAGTTCTCTGAATATAGCAAGTTTAAACGCACATGCACACAGACCACTACCATTAATGAAGCTAAGGCTGTAAACACACTAGTTGCCAGATTAATCACACCTGGAGGGGGAATGGGTTGATCTGCCAGATCTCTTTGAAGCTGAATTTTTTAAAAAATGCATTTGAGCTGATCCCACCAGGTTTTACAGTAAAAAAGGGGGCAGGGGGTTTGACAAACATCGTGTGCCCCCATTTTCAGAAAAGAGATGTGGAGATGCACTGGAACCGGCAGAACAGTGAGTGCGTCTAGAAATGTTTCTGGGTTGTATTCAACTATGTCTTGCTCAGAGTAATCTCACTGAAATTAATGAACCTAAATTATTATTATTATTATTAAATTTTATTTATACCCCGCCTTTCGGCCAAAGGCCCTCAAGGCAGCTTACAAAGAAAAATAAACACAGGTATAAAAATACAATATAAAAATACAATAAAAGCAATACAATTCACAAAAATTAAATAAAATAACAAATAGAATTAAATAACATTATCATTATTGGCACCGCCAAGAAAGAGGAGGTGGTGTTAGCGGGGGCGGCAGCTCCCGAGAGGCAGAAGGGCGACAGGCATTTGTTACAGCAAAGCTGTGCAAGAAGAGTTTGTCCTTTCCTAAGGTGATCAGATGCTTCCGTTTCAAAGGAAACCAACTTGGCCTCTCAGCTAGCATACAGTACAAATCAAACTGTTTCTTAATACCTCTGCCTGCTTTTCCCGTTCTGACATGTGCTAAAGTTCCAGTATGCACTTGAATTCCTCTTGCAAAATGATGACAGTCGGCACATACCCATGGTGGTGGAGGTTATTATGGTGATGCAGCTCTTTTGGACCCTGCCCATGGTGCTTCTTCTTGGGCACTGGTGGTCTTTCTGTCCCCGACAGCAATGTAAAGCCTCTGTCTCTCCCCAGAGACCAAAGCAGCTAGCTTTTCTCTGTTATGCCCCAACTTATACACACATGTAACATGACACGAAAATGGTCCAGGCACACTCTGACTCAATTGCTTAAAGAAAGTGTCACCCATTGTTTGTTCTCAGAAGGAAGGAAGATGCGGGGGGGGGGGAGGGGAAGCAGTGCAACCGCAGCACCCGTGTATGTTTCACCCCGATTAGGTCACCCAAGCGTGCTCTCTGCCCATCACCCCAAATTAGTCATGTCCATTCACTTCAATGGGTCTGCTCTGAGTAGGACTAACATTGACTTCCACCCTATGCTTCCACTTGTATAACCTGAAACAATAAACACATATGAATACCAAATGGTATGCAACTTACCCTAGGCTTAGACGTGATCCCTGCTTGTGGGCTTCCCAGAGCCGTTTTGTAGGCCACTGCGGGAAATCAGATGCTGATCTAAATGGACCATTGATCTGATCCATCTTCTTATGTTCTTATGATGCAGAATTCAGCAACATAAGCATTACGTTGGGGAAGGCCTGTAGCTCAGTGGTACAGCATGCAGAAGATCCCAGGTTCAATCATGCCTGCCTGAAACCCTGGAGAGCTGCTGCCAGTCTCCGCAGACAATGCTGAGCTACATGGACCAAAGGTCTGACTCACTGTAAGGCAGCTTCCTTTATTCCTTTATGCTGCCAATTCATGCACATGCAACACTAGCACCAAGGTGATGGCCTCCTGGCCCAGAGATCCTGGCCATGCTAATGTTGCATGCAGAGAGGCCAGTGACCCAGGGTAAATGTGCTGCTGAGCATATTGGATCCAGCAAGGCCTTCCAGTCAACTATAATTGTGCAACCTGGATTTGTGTATGTGATTGAATCCCACCTACAAAGAGAAAGTCTGGAAGTGCCCACAGGCACCAATCCAGACGAAGAATGACATATCAATGTCCTGATGAATTCATTGAGAATGTCTGCTAAGTCATCCCACTGATTTCAGCGGGACATTGGGCCAGCTAACTTTCTCTGAAGTGGGGCTATTCATTGTTACATTTCCTAGTGCACCTGGGAACCTCCAGGGTTTTGGAATGGAAGTTACATTAGCCCAGCCCTGACAGGTATTCCATTCCAATACATCTGGAGGGCACCAGGTTGGCAAAGGCTGCAACAAAAATGCATTCAAAGAGTGAGAATCGTATCTGCCTCATAACCACTCTACTTGTATCAATTGGTGGTTAAAGGATGTAATGTTATGCACATTTCCTTGGAAGTATGCCCCACTGTAGGCAATGGGGTTTATTTGTGAATAAGTGGCAATAGTGTAGTGACAAATTCAGAAGTGCAGGGTCCCTTCATGATAGTCATGCCACACCACGCCCCCTCATAGTTATGCCCCCTCATTCATTTGCTTGCTGTCCCTCATCATCTCCACACTCCTCAGTCCTTCCCATGTGCACCTTCCCCCAGAACAACAGATGTCCATGGGAGCCAATCAGCATGCAAGAGGAGTGTGTCAGATCTTCTCAGTGGCTGGCTCACCTCCTTTCACTCTGATTAGCTCCAATCAGCAGGAAAGGACAAGGAGCCATGTAAGAAGATTCTTTTCAGTGGCTAACACTCCTTTCATGCTGACTGGCTCATAGGATGTTGTAGACATTGGGACCCTGCTCCCGAAAAAGTAAGAGGTTGAAGACCCCCCCCAACCCTGGACTACTACACCCCTGACAAGCAGGCACATGGTTGGGCTGAAAGACTGCCAGTTGCCAACGTTTTTCTGATCTCTGCTGCCTGATCTCAAGGGCATCCTTCCCCTTGCAGTGCTATCAAACACTAGAACAAGAACAGCTCTGCTGCTGTATACGTTGGGATGACTTTTATTTTTCCCAGACGAGTTTATCTTGTGGGCAAAAACTTCAGCACCACCTTCCACAGAAGAGAAGACAACGGACAACAATGGCCCAATGATTTCTTTTCTCCCTATAATTGAAACAGCCTCATTCTGAGGCAGAAACCACAGCTCTCCCTTGGCTCCATGGGTTCCTGGGGCGCAGGCCTTTTGTTCTTTTGGTCTTCACTCGGGAAGCAGCATTTCTCTCTCTCTCTCCACCCCCACCCCCGTTTTTCAGACTGATCGAAACCAGCAGCTGTACTTGCTGGAGTCCGTCTCTCCTCTCCCCCACCCCGCACACTTCTCGGGGGCGTTTTTTCTTTCTTCAAGCCACCCCTTGAACCTGATCTCCAGATTCCTCTCACCCCCAATTCGAATTTCACCGGGCAATCGGAGCAAGAGGGGTGTTTGTTTGCTTTTGTTTTAGGGGCGGTAGTAAAAATCGAGCGCGCGCTTTCCTTCGGAGTCGGAGGGGGTATTCCTTTCACAGCAGCAGCCGCTGGCGACGAACCTAGACTGGCTTTTGCTTTGGAGGGATCTCGTCAGGTCACCTCACCCTCCACCCGCTTTGGATGGTCCCAACCTTGCCAAGGGAAATGATGCCCTCCAGGACGGCTGAATGTCCCGATCCCGCCAACATCCCCACTTCTCCCCGCTCCCCTGGACTCTGGACCAGGGCAGTGAAGTGACTGATGGAAACCTCGAAGAGAGCAGCGGCAGCATGGAGTGGGAATTCAACTTGCTCCTCTACCTGGCGCTTTTCTTCGTCTTGCTCTTCCTGCTCTTCCTGCTGCTTTTCGGCGTCATCAAGCAGCTGAAGAATTCCGTGGCTAGCACGGGGGCTCTCCAGCCTGGGCGCCACTCCTTGCGGGAGCCCTGGGGCTTCTGCCGCGAGCAAGCCCTGTGAGGAGACGAGGGCCACGGCGCCGCGCCGCCTCTAGGGGGCGCCTCGGGCGAACGCTCCGACCAAAAGCACCACCTCCTCGCAGCAGTTCGTCTCAACCCGCCCTCCCCTCCTCCAAGCACCGGGGGCTCTAGATATGGGAGTCAAGAGACCTAGGTGGGTTTTACTTACTTTTTTCAAAAAAGCAGAACCTATGTGGTCCAGGGGCTAAGCAGAGATCTGTGGCCCTCCAGATGCTGCTGGACTCCAACTTGTATCTTCCCTGCCCATTGGCCCTGCTGGCAGGAGCTGATGGGAGTTGGAGTCCAACAACGTCTGGCGGGCCACAGGTTCCCTATCCCTGGGTTACTTGGAAGAGCTGGATTCACGTCCGCCTGGGTCATGTTACTTGTCCTCAAGTTAAATGTTGTTGTTCATGGAACCGTAGGCCATAACAACGGAACTCAGTTCCTCACTTCAGTTTCTCATCTGTAAACTGTGACAAGTAGTAACCCACCTGATAAAGGTTGCTGTGCAAATATATATATTTATTTTATTTTAAAAATCTATGGTGTTGAATGATAAACAGAAGCAATTTTACTGACAGCAGTAGGAATCTGTATACCAGTTCCATCAGTGTGCTAGATCCATTATTTAGTTACATCATTTAAAATGGCCTTAGTAACGTTTTCTTAAATTTTCTATACAGTGTTTGCCTAGCACACCTCTTGGCAAAACTAATTCAGAACCAGTCCTAAAGCAGTTGTGCTGACTGAGAAAACAATTTGATATATTAGCTGGGGAAGCGGGGGGGGGGGGAGGCAAAACAGATTACTGAAGTAACGTATGTGAAGCGTTTTGAACACTCGAAAGTACTGTAAAATAATGATAATTTTGCACTGACTAAATGTTTCCATTGTTGCATTCTCTAAATCCTACTGCTCACCAGTTACAAACCTAACAATTGATCATGCCCTGGAGTAGTGTTCAGTTCACATGTTTATTTTCTCCCTAGTTTTTGTTTTACAGTTTTAATTTCTGTGGCATCCGTACGCACAATACTTTGCTGGTTTAACTACTACTTTTCCCCTTGGTTTGGCTCTGAGGTATATTTTACGATGGTATGGGGCAAAATGGGTCAATCCCATGTTCCTTTGCAACATTTTCATCCATTTCCCCTACACCCCCCATGCACTCTTATCATTCATCCCCCTTAAGCCAGTACATTAGGGGTGGCCAAGCTTTTGTAACCCTTAACCAGTGCCAACAAGAATTTTCCCCCTACCAGATCCATGCCCCAAATCCATCAAAATCTGACCTTAACCCACTAGACACCACACCACATTTAATAACATTTTTGCCTTATTGTGAAACACTGTTATGAGGAATTGATTAACAAGGTGGATAATAGACTTTTACAGGTTCAGAAATGATCTGTGTGCCTGTGTGTTGTATTTAAGTTTGAAACGGCAGATATAAATATGTGTGTGTGTTTTAGATTTGAGAGAAGTATGGAGGTTTTGCATTCCTGGTTTGCTTAGGTTTAAAAAATGCTGGGTGTGTGTTTGCTTGGTTGGTTACTCTGAGGCAGGATGCTGGACTAGATGGGTCTTTGGCTTGATCCAGCACGCTCTTCCTGTGATGATTATAACATGTCCTGTTTATACAAAGGATACCTGTTGTGGAATCACCTTATTACACACAAACAGAAGTTCCTCATTGGTGTGGCAGGTGCACTCTGTGCATGCTCATGCCATTTATTTCTGATGCTTATAGTTCCTAATTGTCATGTCTCCTCTGTTCAAGTCTGTGGGAGGCTGACTGTGGTTTGTTAGAAGGAGTTCGTGGTGCTGTGTTTGAATCACACTTTGGGTAGAATATAGCCTGCACATTTTCCTTCTCAGTAAGCCAATTGGCAAGAATCTCATAGAATCATGGAGTTGGAAGGGGCCTATAAGGCCATCGAGTCCAACCCCCTGTTCAATGCAGGAATCCAAATTACCCAACAGGTGGCTGTCCAGCTGCCTCTTGAATGTCTCCAGTGTTGGAGAGCTCAGCCCATTCCTAGGTAATTGGTTCCAAGTACCATTCTAGCAGTTAGGAAGTTTTTCCTGATGTTCAGTTGAAATCTGGCTTCCTGCAACTTGAGCCCATTATTCTGTGTCCTGCAGTCCGGGATGATCAAGAAGAGATCCTGGCCCCCTCGTCTGTGTGGCAATCTTTCAAGTACTTGAAGAGTGCTATCATATCTTCCCTCAGTCTTCTCTTCTCAAGGCTAAACATGCCCAGTTCTTTCAGTCTGACCTCTTAGGGCTCTGTTTCCAGTCCCTTGATCATCCTTGTTGCCTTCCTCTGAACCCATTCCAGTTTGTCTGCATCCTTCTTAAAGTGTGGTGGCCAGAACTGGACACAGTACTCGAGGAGTCCTAAGCAGTGCCGAATAGAGAACTGATACTTCACGTGATTTGGAAACTATACTTCTGTTAATGCAGCCTAAAATAGCATTTGCCTTTTTTGCGGCCCCATTGCACTGTTGGCACAGGTTTGCTTGTTATCAACAACAATCCCAAGATCCTTCCTGCATGTCGTATTGCTGAGCCAAGCATCCCCCATTTTATAACTGTGTACAGTATTTGGTTTCTTTTTCCTTTGCACCTATCCCTGTTAAATTTCATTCTGTTGTTTTCAGCCCAATGCTCCAGCCTATCAAGTTCACTTTGAATTTTGTTTCTGTCTTCCATGGTATTAGCTATCCCTCTCAATTTTGTATCATCTGCAAATTTGATAAGCATCCTTTTCTTTATACCTTTATAACTTCTCTTTGTATCTTTAAGAAACAAGCACACTAGAGGATCTGAAGAATTAATTTAAAAATCCTTCTCTTTGTCACTGGCTCATAGTGTGGTGTTGGGTAAATTACTCTGGTATCCTTTCAATCAAAGGAGTAGCCAACTAGCCATAGCTTACAGCAGAAATGAAACAATAGTCAAGTAGCACTTTAAAGACTGTACATACGACCTGAAATGCAAACAATGAAAAATACAAGGAAACATCCAAAGGTAGATTTTTTTTAAAAAAAGCCTAGATTTTGGCTAGACAGCTTCATGAAATACATAATATAGGAAAAAATGATGAAATGGAAGTATTTGTAAAAACCACCAGATTCTGACCATAAAGTGTATGACATCCACTAAATTTCCTACTAGCCACCAGACAGGAGAATTTACCACCAGAAGTGTTCCCCAAAACACTAGATTTAATGGGCAAATTACTAAATTAGCAACAGTCCTCTTAGCCAACCCTCTGGAGGTTGTATGCAAAGGTGGATGTGAACAAAAGTGGGTGAGGCCACCCCACTCTCTCATGCATACTCTCATATGCATATGCACACACAAATACAGGCAGACAGCCCTGTTCCTTGACTGATCCATGCAGATCAGCTGAAGTGGAGAAGTTATTGTTCCCTCTCCATTTATGAAATAATTTATCTGATAACTGGAGTGGGATCAATTTGTATCCCCATCAGAGTGCTGGGCTCCACCCACTCTAGTTTCTAATCTATCTATCTGTCTGTCTTTCTGTCTGTCTATCTAATCTACTATTTTGGGATCCAGAAAAAATTGCTGGGGGGGGTGCTTGATCAGGCCCCTGAATTGGGGATAAGCTACCCCTGCTGTACGGCTATGGGCTGGCTCATAGCCATTGAACACGCACACACCCCTGCCAAACTGAGGACTGTTTTAATCAGATATGGAAAGACTCTGTGACACTGCTTTTCTCATTAGACCAGTTGGAAAGTTTATGTTTTCTGGTAGCTGTGAAACTTGGCATAGTTTGAGCTGTGGCTTGACTCCAGCCATAGAACTTGTTCCCAGTGCCAGGACATTTAAATGTGAAGGAACAACTGAAGAAGCGGCCATCAAGCAAATAAGAAAAGTGTTTTCCTCGCTATAGAGTCACTATAGCCGAACCTCGAACAACTGAGACTGGGGTTCAGGGATTCCCTTCTGTGTTATATGGCAGAGCTTCCAATCATACTTATACATGGCTACCTCTGTTTTGAGAAGCTAATCTATCTCTGCATTGGGGTGTTCTGAAAATACAGATTCTCTTACAGCACAATACTATACTCAGAAGCAAGTCATACTGTAGTCATTGGGGCTGAAGGTAAGTGTGTACAGGATCTTAATGATTGCTTCTCTTCTCCATTTTAACTCTGTAGACTAGGACCGTGGCCATCTTTGTTTGCACCTCCTATCCTTATAACATCAGAATACCTTGGGTTGGATCCAGAACATTTAGTTGTGGCAATTTAGAAACATAAGAATTTAAGAAGAGCCTGCTGGATTAGGCCAATGGCCCATCTAGTCCAGCATCCTGTTTTCACAGGGGCCAACAAGATGCCTATGGGAAGCCCAAAAGCATGACCCAAGCACGATAGCATTTGTGATTCCCATTAACTTGTATTCAGTGTCTGATACTGAAGCTAGTGCATAGTCATTGTGTCTAGAGCCTTTCGATAATTTTATCCTGCATTAATTTGTCTAATCTTCTTTTAAAGTCATCCTAGTTGTTGGCCACTGCTATTTCTTGGAGGAACTTAAGTTCCATTGGTTTCAGTAGGACCTAAGTGCAGCTGCTGTAGAGCCATTCCCTTTACTTGGGTAATGTCTCATCTGATGATCAGCTGACCTCTTTATTGTGAAGGTGGACTTTCAGAATGGCTGAAGTACATGTGCTTTTTTTTAAGTGTGAACACTGCAGTAAGAGGAAGCTTTACAAATGTTCTCTGGTACTCCTGGAGAAGTTTGTCTGGGTGTTATTTTTGCCAATCTAGAGGATTCTTGCAAATGTGTGGTAACAAACAGTGGTAAGCAAAAATGTTCTACACAGCCTAAAGGCATTCCTCATGGTTTTCATCCTTAGATTTGGCAGCTAAACCTGGATTAGGCTTGTCTCAGATTACGCCCATGGTGTTTAGTGATTTTAGCTATAATATCACCTAGCCCCCTTTGGATGCAGGATGATGGATTCAAAAGATATTTATTTTAGGCAGCTGGGTTTGGCATAAAATTAACAGGATCTCTAACGTACATGTTTTTAGGCAAGATATGGATCCTACCTCCTAAAATGTGACCCAACATTTTCTTTGTAAGAAGATTTAAGAGCTGAACCCTGGAACAGCAAATGAGACCGAAAGAGCTTCAGAACACTTTTTAATATTTCATAAGTTCCTGATTTCTCTGGCCCTTGTTATTGTGGTTTTTGTTTTGCTGGATGCTTAGAACTGCAGAGTCTGTGGATTTGAGTGAAGATAATTTTCAGAGTGTGCATAGGGAATTCTTGCGTCTGTCTGCAGTTTGGAGAGGAGCAGACAGAACATGTCGGAGGCTAACAGTTGTTTGAAAGAAAAATTACATGCATGGTTAAGTGGTTTCATCTGTGTGCTGCAAATGGCTCCTGACTACTTTTAATCTTTGAAATGTATGACTGGACTGTTAATCTTCTTGTGGAAGAAAGCTTGTCATCAAGTCTTGACAATGAGCTGTGGCTGTGTTCAGACAATCACAGTTTGCACCTTGTCATTTGTAAGTGATAACCCTGCAGCTATCATAAAGTGTCAAGCATTATAGAAGAAATGAGCGACCTGATTTTATCTGGATAACTGGTGCATTCCACCTCAATTTTCAGGTGGAATGTACCAGTTATCCAGGGAGGATTGGGTAACCCATTTCTTCTATAAAGCTTGACACCTGGCGATGATAGATGCACCTGGGTTTGGGAAACAATCCTATGTCAAAGGGTAGTTCTTACAAACATAGCCCCCATCTGCACTATACATTTAAAGCTCTGTCTCACCACTTTAAACCATCATGGTTTTCTCTCAAAGAACCTTGGGAACTACAGTTCGTTAATGGTGCTGAGAATTGTTAGGAGACCCCTATTTCCCTCACAGATCTACAATCTTCAGAGCTTCCTGGGAAAAGGCATTGCCTGTTAGACCACTCTGAGAACTGTAGCTCTGGAAGATGATATGATACTGCTTTAAATTTATAGTGCAGAGGGGGCCTATAGTAAAGCTATGTGTTTGGCAGGGTCCTAGCAATCATAAATAATGTGGAAAATTAGGCAAATTTTGGCTTTTGGACCAGTGGCAGCGTTATGAATGAAGCAAATGAAGTATTTAAATCTGAGAGAAGCTGAATACGTAGATATTTCAGACCTGCAAGGCTGCTAACCAAATCTGTAGGCCTTCTCAAAATCCAGCATGCAATGCATGCAGAAGTAATGTGATCTAGGATGCTATATTCTTGCATACTTGTTCTGTATGTTCAGGAAAAGGTGCTGTACATCCCATCCCATCATATCAATAACTGGTGGCAGTTTTGTATATTTCTAGGGTATCTATGATGGGCTTCACAGTTTCTAAGCTTATTATAAGAAAAGGTAAGAGAAGGTTTCTATTTTGTTCTTTGCTTTAGGTGCAAAATATCTTCAGCTGGCCTTGATAACCTTCCTGCAACTATTTAGGACAAATGTCTCAAGAAGACTTTCTTCTGATTGTTGTTCCACCTTTCTTCCTTTATGTTCACAGATATGACCGTTTCTTATTACATGGTCAGATTGTTTTCAAGTGGGTCTCAGAATATCTACCTACTAGGGTTGCCAGGCTCAGGGCCTGAGAATGATTCTGCATCTTTAAGAGAAGAGAAAATCCAGCCAAGTGCAGGTTTTCTTGCAACATTGTAATGGGAAAAACCACAAGGTGAAATTCTCCCTTCCCCCTGCACAACTTTTAAAGATACAGAAGACCTCTTGGTTGCCAGGCCCAGCCTCCAAGTGTACAGTATCTTTAAAAGTTGTGCAGGCGGAAGGGAGAATTTCACTTTGTCGTTCTTCCCATTACAGTGGTGCAAGAAAACCTGCACTTGGCCGGATTTTCTCTTCTTTTAAAGATACAGAATCATTCTCAGGCCCTGAGCCTGGCAACCCTACTACCTACCTATTTATCCAGCATTTTGACTTTCTTTAAAAATATTGAAGAAGGTAAACAGACAGTATAAAGATTAATAGAATATATTGAAAATAGGCTGAAATTAAAATAGAATATCACAAATTAGATCAATCACTAGCAAGCAAAATCCTGTTTTAAAAGACTTGCTGAAAATGTATGTTTGGGAGGAAAAAATGGATGCCCATTGGAGTAGCAGATGAATACTGAGTTCCCCTTTCTTCTTCAGATGTTTTCTAACTTGATAAAAGGACTTGAAAACCAACTGTTGATTGTGATTTTGAAGATTTCTTAGGGTGGCAATTCTGCCCACTACATAAAACCTGCCATAGATCCTTCCTGTGGAAATAGCGAATGGGAAGATGCCTAGAGATATCAAGTTTGCAAATGTCATTACTGGCAGAGAAATAAGCAATGATGATTTATGACCAGCTAGACCTTAAAAAGCATAACAGATGCCAAACTGAATAGATGCTACTGTGCTATTCTGGGTAATGGAAGAGAGAAATTTCAGTCAAGCTACCTGTTCACCTCTAATGTTTTTGCATAGCAGATGCTAGTGGCTGTTATCAGCCACTAATTGCTAGAACAATATTGACCAAATAAAGGAAAAAAGAGCTAAAAACATCAAAAGGGATAAGAGGGCAGAAGGGTAGTCTTGTTTGGTTAACTGACAACTAAATGGAATATGATGACAGGACGGTTGTCAGGGACTCAGGAAGTTATCTGATCTAATTCCCATTATCTCAAGATGAATTGAGGTGAGTTAATTTACTTAATTTAAATTTATATCATTCCTTAGTGTCCCAGCAGGATCCCGAAGGTATATCATACAACAATGTTAACATTATATAGTATTATTATTTGTTGGGGTGGGGATCTTATAAAAGCCATAATCAGTTAATCGCATTCTTATTCAAGGCCTCTTGTTTTTTATTTTCCAAAGTGCTACAGACAGCATGTGATCATTCATTTCTTGATATTGGAAACAATGCAGTGGTTGGAGGAGCTGTGATTTCAGTGAGAGATTTTGTAAACTAATCTCACATGGCAATGCTGGGGCTAGCTGAAAAGTATCTGAGGGAGCATACTGAATAATATTTAATGCTCATTAGTACACATTCTACCTGCCCTGTTGTATTTACAGTTGGGGCAGCTAAATAAAAGGTGTATTCTCCTTGATTAAAGAGTGAAGGAAGGAGCCTTTATTGTTGAATGCTGAGCCGGGGGAGGGGCTAGTCAACTATTCCAGATTAATTATGGTTAATTAAGAGGCTGAAGTTGGAGAGAATTTTTGGATCTTGAAGGAACAGTCTCCCGGTCATAAAGATATATGATGTGGGCTATCCTAAAGCTTATTTTGAGAGAGGCCTAAGCCAGCTGAAGACATTGTGCTGCCTGAAGTGAATGACAAGATGGTGGTCCCTCTTCCATGTACAGAAAGAAAGCAACCAGAAGAGTTGCCACTAGTTCAACACTAGTAACGGGATCAATATCCTTCATAAGAGCATAAGAAGAGCCTGGTGGATCAGGCCAATGGCCCATCTAGTCCAGCATCCTGTTCTCATAGTAGCCAACCAGATACCTGAGGGATGTCCACAATCAGGACCTGAGCGCATAACCCCTAAGGACAGCAGGTTAGCTCAGGACAGTCCACATGGCATATATAGCTCCAGCACTTTGACACTAGTCCCTCCCCACCTCCATCTGCTGCCTGAGGTGACTGCCTCACTCTTCCTAATGGTAGAGCTGGGCCCGGTAGGGCCATGCAGAGTTCAGTTCCTTATTGAGACTGCTCATTCAGGAACGTTTTGAACTTTCACGGGGACTAAACCAACTCCAGCCTTGTAATTATCATAAAGGCTGTGGTGACATGCACATAATATGCACATAATATATATCTTCTCACACCTGAATGCCAGGCTTTATGCTAGAAAGGAAACAAACAGTATTTTTAATTTTATGTCTTAATGCAAAAGGAGGGAAGGGGCATGGCACAGTTAAGACCACAAATCTCAGGTCTACGTCAGAATAATTCCCGATATTCCAGTGGCATGGTTAGAATTGCAGCTGATATGAAACACAGTTAGGTTTGCTATTTTTTTTTTTTTTGCATTTAGCAACCTGCGGAAAGTTTTGCACATAATAACAATTGCTGGACAGCATACTAGGAGAGTGACTATTACTCAGGTGAAAGGATATGGTTATATTTAAATTGTGTAGCTTGAAAAACCAGTAGCCAAACAGCAAAAGATACCTTACTGGGGGAGACAGCAGCCTCTGATCTTCCCATGCGTAGTATCTGCTCTGTATCTAGTTCTACTCTTCCTACTCTCCATAATTTAGGTAGCATTTTCACTCCGCAAAATAATTCACGACACTGTAGTAAGGGAGGTCACTTGCTTTTTCTACACCAGTCGATTGTTACTGGCTTGTCCTGGCTCTTCCAGATAAATCAATTGGTCTCCATCCAGGGGATTAAACTGAATTTAGGCTGTCAAATTGTAGGTATTCAGCCCTGACTATAGGAGAAAGAGAGACACTTGCTTCATCACAGTCTCTCTTTCTCTGGAAACGTAACCTGAAGCATGCAGAATGACCAACCTGCTGTGTCTTGTTTATTTACAGTGAGCTGCTAATTTACATAAGACATGGTGTTAATGATTTTCTCAGGTGAGATTATCTTCTCTTTCCAGCTGGACCCCCCCTGTTCCACTGGGCATCAGGACATGAATGCCATATCACTTGTCCTTGAACAAAATGAGACTTTGTTCTTTGGAAAAAGACAATCTGATTGAAAAGGCAGCTGTGCTCGGAGATTGGACAAGCAACAGAGTTAACCAATAATGGCCATGCAACACAGCAAAGCAGAATATGTTTTAGTGAAGAACTAGAACTTGTGTTTTAAAATGTCAGTCACATTCTTTTTCAAAGTGTGCTTGGTTTTTGTTTGTTTGTTTGCCAGTCCCCATAAATCTGGTCAACCCATAAATAGCTTTTCTCCTTGGGAATGTGTTCATGACAGCTGCTGAACAGCAGGCATCTCTTGAGATTGCAACATAAAGAAGAATGAAAATTCAAACAGCAGTAACTTGGTATTCATTCACCTCCTCTCCCCACCCCCCACCCCGTTTAGTTCTTTGTTTTGCAAATGAAATTTGTACTCTCTCATGATTTATGTTTATATCTTTCTGGAAACACTGAAGTAAAATAATAACACTTGTAACAGGATTAAAAGAGCACTGACCTTCACCCCTAGTGATGAAGAGAACGAAAATCCTTATTTAATCATTATTCTAAATAACTCATTAACCTGGAACATCAGTCATCTGCTCTGCAGAAATTACCATGATTTTAAATCGCCAGCCTGTAATGTGCCATGTACATAACCAGATAGCCTCAGGGTGTTGGAATACAGTAGGTGTATTATGATCATCTATATGTCAAAAATCCAGTTACCATCATACTCGAGGATTATCATAACACAGAACCCAGTATGGTATTATTTAGACAGAGGCATGGCTACTACTTTAATAGCAATACATAGTTAATCTCTATGCCAGGGGTAGCTGGCATGCTGCTCTTCAGATGTAGCTGGACTATAGCCCCCAGCATCCCTGGCTATTGGCCATGCTGCTGGGGCTAATGGGAGTTGAACAACATTTGAGGGGCACTGTGTTGGCTACTTCTTCTGTATGACCTTCCCACAGTAATGGCTTTTGTTTTCTGGGAATGGGGCCAGTTTAAAGCTAATATACTGAAACTCTGTGTGCAAAAGCTGTCGAAGGCTGTGATCCACACCACCTAGAATGGAAAAACTTCCATTGGGTTATAATGGAGTTGGGGAAATGTCTTTTTAATGTTTATCTTTTTTGTATTTTTAAAATGATTGTGCTGATGTTACAAAGTCCTGTGAATTGTCATAGTGTGTGCCTTTCTGTGTACATGAATAAAAAATTAAAAATAATATGTATATATAAAACAACTTTAAGTTGCCATGATTTGTGATTGTGTTTTGTGCTCTGTTATGTCAGCATTCAGTTTCAGATCTATCTGTATTGTGATCAGTCTATTGCAGACAATGAATGAGAAAAGCAGTCATCTCTTTGTGAGCTTCTTAATTGTGTAGGGACATGGTCAATTATTGCCAAACAACCAAGGATTTAAAGGCAGTATCGAATGAAAAAGTCCATGAAAAAGATTAAGGCCTTTTGCCCAGTGAGGAGTTGAACTTTACAGAATAATTTCCAAGAGAAATCTGAAGAATTTTGGAGGGATTATATGTTCACCATTAAGGAAGGTAGACCAAATCTGAACATTTTTGATCCAACAATTTCTGAACCTTTTTACGTTATTGAACAGCTGGTATAGCACAGTGGGGAGGAGAGCCTGGCTGGGAGTCCAGAGTCTGTGAGTTCAAATCCCCGCTCGTGTCTCCTGGGTGGCAAGGGCCAGCTAAAGATCACCCCCACAGTGAATGGGTTACGTGCCCTGCCACCTGTGTAGCCGTGGGCAAGCTGCATAGTCCCAAGGAGCCCAGTTGCCCCCCAGCTGGCAGTTGCAGACAAGGAAGCAGCTGGGTTGTGCAGCTGTGGCAAGCTGAGCAGGCCCTAGCTACCTGGGGAGGACTAGCCTCAGAGGGAGGCAATGATAAACCACCTCTGAATACCGATTACCATGAAATCCCTATTCATAGGGTCGCCATAAGTCAGGAACGACTTGAAGGCAGTCCGTTTCCATTTTATGTTATTGAAAACATGAAATGCTACAATGCTCCATGATAGAAAATGAGATGGAAAATAAACAGAAAAAAACCTTCAGAGTAGCATGGTAGCAGAAGTTATTGGAAGAGATCTTCAATGGTTATGCATAGGTATCAATTTCTATAAAGGATTTTTAGTCTGTAATGATCAATAGATCCCAAGTTCTTGTAAAGGAAAAATACTGTACAAAGGGAAAAATTACATTTGTTACTCTGCCCACTTTTGCCCCTGGCCCTGCCCACCATTGGCAGGTCCCCCCCCCGCCAGATGTACAGAAAGGAATGTGACCCTTGGTCTGAAAAAAGGTTTCCCATGCCTGATTTACACGACCACAGTAGACATTTGGGGGCCTCTGCAATTGTACCATGAAGACTGTGTGTTGAGCCTCCACATGGAGGCACCAGTTTCCCACAAATGATCCTTCTGCATGAACCCTGCCTAGCTTTGATTGTTTTATTTAAAAACATTGTATTTTAATAATTTAATTTAATAAAGATCAATGTTAAGTACAATTAACGCAAAAGGGAGAAAACCCTGATGCACCAAATAAGCAAATAAACTACAAACAAAACATTAACAAAACACGTGGTCAACTCAGGATACTGGTATGTAGCTGTAAGGAAACAGAGGAATGCATCCCTGGGAGAAATCTCTGTGGTATATGTACATCCCTTTCAATCCTTGTGTGGACAAATCTGAAATTATTAGGATGGAAGATTCTGTCAATTTTGGTTGTCTCATTTTCTCATTTTCCCAATCTTGAATTCAGTTCTCTGCATATCTGCAGTACTTTGCATTTAGAAAAAAAAATCCTCATGAAAATTCTTAAGCATTTTAGTGCAAATTTCTCTTTGAGAATTTGACTAGTGTACACATTTTTCCAAGCAGTTTCCCCTAATATAATGCATTTTGTATGTTATTTTCATGAATATATTCATTTTTACAAACACTCTCCTCTAATATATGCATTTTTGTAAACATCGGTTCACTGCATTACAAAATTCAGATAAGTGTGAATTTCCAAGGATGGCTATGTTTCGATTCTCTCTTTTTTAATGTGAATTTGATAGATTTGCCTTTAAATACAAACGGAACAGAAATCTCCCCAATCTCTAGGAGTGATACAGACGGTGCTATTCAGGAAAATGATCCATGACATCATAGCTGTGAACGAAACAGTCGTACCTTCTTTTTGGTTTTTAGTTTGCTTATGCCACAGCAAGTGGTACTCTGAGGATAAAATCACAAATCACATGAACATTTGAGAAACACTCAGGAATCTGTCCTTGCTTCAGTTGATGCACATCACCACCATTCACAAATTAAGCTGCTCCTGTTTTAGATGTCATCACCAAACCCTTTCCAGCAACTGTGGGGGACGATGCTCCTTCAACTGTCTAACTTATCAGAATGCTGGCTTATATTGCCTTGCTGTCCTGGCCAAGCCATTTGGAATCAGACCCGCTGGTATATTTTTCTCTGTTATGTTTAATGTGAAACAGTCTAAAGTGCTTCATGGATCAGCTTACTGTTACATAGGGATTTCTGCATCTCTACACAGCATAACTAAGCATGACTACTCAAAGCTAAGACTTTGTCACAGCAATTAGACATGCATCTCTAACACCCTTAAGTAGGTTTGGGGCAGGCTCTTTTTACTTGCGAGAGGAATGCTCCTCCTAGTTGGAAAAGTGGGGGCCAGCTGAGCCTGCTGGTGTAGTTATCTACGTGTCTGGCTCTACAGGAGTGGTGGCACCTCATCAAGATCCTCCTTCTCCAGAAGAGGTGTGCGTGGTGGCAGCAGCTTGAGTGAAGAGGGGGGTGGAGGGGAGGAGAAAGGGCTGGCTTCTGGTTAGCCAGCGTTCCTCTTTTGTAACTGGAGCTAAGGGGGAGAAGCTGTCACTGTCAAAAATGCTGAAGCCTTCTGCTTCAGCATCTCCTTGTTGCTGAATCTCCAAGGACCCTCTCCTGGGTCCCATTCTGTATCTTCTTCTTGATCGCTCTATGAATGCACCACAGGGCTCACTTGCTTCTAGATTCAGGCGCAACTCTATCAGGATGTCATTAATGGTGACAGCATGACAGTAAGGACATTCACCCAAACCCACCCCAATGTTTTGAAAGAACATGTGAAGGGGTTGTAATGCATAGCCCCACCCTTTGCTGGCATGGCCACACCCTTCACAAGCTGCAAAGCAATGTAGGAGCTCTGCCTACTCATGCATTGGGGTCATGTGTACACCCTAGTATGTAAACTATCTTCCTGCATTACTTTTCCATCTGTCTCAGCCCCAGTCTTAGAGGAAAGTATTGATTGATTGATTGATTGATTGATTGATTGTATTTATATACCACCCCATAGCCGAAGCTCTCTGGGCGGTTTACAACAATTAAGAACATTAAAAACCAGTATACAAATTTAAACAATTAAAACCCATAAAAACCAATAAGCAAGTTAAAAACACATGTTATTCAAATGCTGTTAAAAATGCCTGGGAGAAAAGTCTTGACCGGGCACCAAAAACATAACAGGGTTGGCACCAGGTGCATCTCGTCAGGAAGATCATTCCATAATTTGGGAACCACCACTGAGAAGGCCCTCTCTCTTGTTGCCAGCCTCCCAGTTTTCCTCCGAGTAGGCACCCAGAGGAGGACCTTTGATGTTGAGCATAGTGTACGGGTAGGTTTGTGTTGGGAGAGGTGTTCCATCAGATATTGTGGTCCCAAGCCGTGTAAGGCTTTATAGGTTAAATGCAGCACCTTGAATCGGGCTTGGAAACATACAGGCAGCCAATGCAAGCGGGACAGAATTGGTTTTATATGTTCAAACTGTCTGGTCCCTGTTACCAATCTGGCTGCTGCATTTTGCACAAGCTGCAGTTTCCAAACCGTCTTCAAAGGCAGCCCTAAGTAGAGTGCATTGCAGTAATCTAGGTGGGAGGTTACCAGAGTATGGACAACTGGAGCCAGGTTATCCCTGTCCAGATAGGGGTATAGCTGGGCCACCAACCGAAGTTGGTAGAAGGCACTCTGTGCCACCGAGGCTACCTGAGCCTCAAGTGACAGAGATGGTTCTAGGAGTACCCCCAAGCTATGAACCTGCTCCTTCAGGGGGAGTGCAACCCCATCCAGGACAGGTTGGATATCCACCATCCGGTCAGAAGAACCACCCACTAACAGCATCTCAATCTTGTCTGGATTGAGCCTCAGTTTATTAGCCCTCATCTAGTCCATTATCGCAGCCAAGCACTGGTTCAGCACCTGAAGAGGATGAGAAGGAGAAATAGAGCTGCATGTCATCAGCGTACTGATGGCAACGCACTCCAAAACTCTGGATGACCGCACCAAATGGTTTCATGTAGATGTTGAACAGCATGGGAGACAGAACTGACCCCTATGGAACCCCATACTGGAGCATCCACGGGGCCGAGCAATGTTCCCCAAGCACCACCTTCTGGAGCCGACCCGCCAAGTAGGAGTGGAACTACTGCCATGCAGTACCTCCCACTCCCAACTCAGACGGTCTTCCCAGAAGGATACCATGGTTGATGGTATCAAAAACCGCTGAGAGATCATCAACAGAGTCACACTCCCCGCGTTGCTCTCCTGACAGGGCGACTAAGGCTGTTTCCGTGCCAAAACCAGGCCTGAAACCCAGCTGAAATGGATCCAGATAATCGGTCTCATCCAAGAGTGTCTGGAGCTGGCCTGCCACCACTCATTCAAGGACCTTGCCCAGGAACGGAACATTAGCCACCTGCCTATAGTTATTAAGATTTTCTGGGTCCAGGGAAGGTCTCTTCAGGAGTGGTCTCATTACCGCCTCTTTCAGGCGGCGAGAAACCACTCCCTCTCGCAGAGAGGCATTAATCACTTCCCTGGCCCAGGCAGCTGTTCCATCCCTGCTAGCTTTTATTAGCCAAGAAGGGCAAGGATCCAATACAGAAGTGATTGCAGGAACCTGTCCAAGCACCTTCTCAATGTCCTTGTCAACGTCCTCAAGCTGTACCAACTGAAACTCATCCAAGAAATCAAGACAAGGCTGTGCTCTGGATACCTCACTTGATTCACCTGCTATAACACTGGAGTCTAAGTCCTGGCTGATATTAAATATTTTATCCTGAAGTGCCTATTATTATTATTATTATTATTTACATAGCTACTCATCAATGAAATTATCTAGGCAGCTTACAAAGCAGAAGCAAACAACCTACAATATTTAAAGATACAAAATGCAATAATTTAAACAACAAAAATCAATAAAAATACAAATATCAAAATAGGATCAGTGATGCCTTGTCATTTTTAAAATTAAAGTGCCCCTATTTGCACCAGTGATGGTGTGCATGTAGTTGCCTGTGTGAAGAAAAAAGTAAACCTACACTGACTAGGGTTGCCAGGTTCAGGGCCTGAGACTGATCCTGTATCTTTAGGAGAAGAGAAAGTCAGCCAAGTGCAGGTGTTCTTGCAACCCTGTAATGGGAAAAACCACAAGGTGGAATTCTCCCTCCCCCCTGCACAACTTTTAAAGATACAAAAGACATCTTGGAGTTCCACCTTTCTCGGAACCCGGCAACCCTAACACTGACAAGGGTTGCTTTCTGATCTTCCCAGTTTCACCAGGGACGAGAAAGCAGATGATGATGAAGGCAAGTCTTTGGAGAAGGGCTGTAGCTCAGTGTACACCACTTGCATGCAAAAGGTATCCAGTTCAGTCCCAGGTATCACCAGAACACCTCTGCAGTTGTGAAATACTATGTTGTTTAGATAAAATGATCATGTTACCATTGAACAACTTGTAATTGAGTATAAAATACTGGTGCGTGTATGAAAAGAATTCAGAAATGCAAATCCTAAATGTACTGCAATATGAACACTGTATGAAGACATTTTGTGGCAAGGACTAAATTTGACACTGTGCATTGTAAAAGCTGCATATGATATTACAAATAGCCCTACTTAGGTTTTTGCAGTGTATCATATGTAAAGCACCAAGGGGTTCTGACCAAGAGTTGTAAGGAGCAGCCTTTGCCAACTTGATGACCTCCAGATGTTTTGTACAGCTGCCAACAGTCCCAGACAGCACATCTGATGGGAGTTGTAGTATAAAACATCTGGAGATCATCAGGTTAAGGAAGTCTGGTTATGGAGGACAAAACAGCAAATGGACAGTCACCACTAGAGAGAAAAAACTAATCTGAGCCCTGCATCAGTTATCACACTGATTTATCACACTTGCAAAACCAAATTGGAAGAATCAGGTGGTACAAGATAAATGCATGCCACCGTTGAACGTACAGTGGTCTGTAAGAACCATAGTAGAAGGGGCAATAAAATAAAAATACAGCTCAAATGAACCATGCAAAGTAGAGGAGTAAGGAGTGATGTCTTCATTGAGTTAATATTATAAGGCAGTGTAATTGTATTTCTGCACATGTTCTTGATTAAACTTCTGAGTTGCTCGTATGATTCATACACTTATGCAGTTGTGCTGCTGCTGAGTGCTCTGCTCTTATTTATTTATTAGTTCTTGATTGGTTTTATATATTTTGTTGTTAGGTGTCTTAGGGGAGCCTTATGAGGCTGAATGGGGGGGCTATAATTTTTGTTCAAATAAATAAAAAACAAAATAAGGTTATATTGTGCCCATTCTGAACATTAGATATTTATTTTTAAATGCCATAAGACTGTGTGCAAATGTGAAAGGTTGGATTGGCGTCATCATAAACCTAGTTATAATTAATATCTCTCATTGCATTATATTGTAATAATAAGCATTGCAAACTAAGTTTTGCATGATTGCCCTGCCCTGTACCTTGAATATGATGCACACATGAGATTGTCCTGTGTAAAGGGCAAGTAGAATCATTGTTGTGAGAATTAGTTCAGGGTGAACTATGCTATACTATATTTCATTACTATATGTAGCATTGTTGTATCTACTGTGCTATACTATATTTAGTTACTGGGGTTACTAGGAACAGAGATTAGGGTTAACCTCCATTTGAATTGTGTCCCTGATTGTACATGCCTATATAAGTGAATAGTTGCTGCTCAGTCTTGTGGGGAAAACTAATAACACTGCAGGGGCATCACTACCGGGGTGCGGAGGGTGTGGACTGCACCCAGGTGACACCCTGAGGGGGGTGACACCCAGAGCCGCCCCATCCTGCACCGTTGGCCAGCAAAGAAGCCGAGAAGCGCTCCAGGTCAGCACAGCCAACTCCTCCTCGGAGGCAGCGAGACCGACAGCAGGTGCCCACTCGCTGGCGGTGAAGTCGGGACGGGACTTCCACCACCAGCCTGGAGCGCGTGGTGAGTGCACGCACGCATGCAAGACCAGCCACCTCCATCCATGCCCTGGGAGGGCGCGTGCCAGAGGTCCGCATCCCCCCGCACTCTCGCTAGTGACGCCGCTGTAACACTGCACTCGGGTACAGTGTTGCAAGGAGGGCAAAACATGGCTTTCATAATACTTGAACTCAGGGCTATTCAATGACACTGAATGGTGGAAGACTCAGGACAAACAAACAAAAAGTATTTCTTCACACAACACACAGTTAAATTATGAAACTTGCTCCTACAAGATGCAGTGATGGCCATCAACTTTGCTAATTTTAAAAGAGCATTACACAAATTCATGGAGGACTGGAGTATAAATGGCTACAAGCCATAATGGCTATGTTCTCCCTTCACTGTAGGAGGCAGTATGCTGAATATCTGTTGCTGGGAATCACAAGTCAGGAGAATGCTATTATATTCAGGTCCTACTTGTGGGCTTCCTATCGGCGTCTTATTAGACACTCTGAGAACAGGATGCTGGACTAGATGGCTCATTGGTCTGATTCAGATCTACAATTCCCAGACTTCCCTGGGAAGAGGAATTGACTGTTAAACCACTCTATGAACTGTAGTTCTGTGAGGGGAATAGGGATCTCCTAACAACTCTCAACACCCGTAAAAATTACAGTTCCCAGGATTTTTTTGGGGGGGGAAGTCATGACTGTTAAAGTAGCATAATACTGCTTCATATGTATGGTGAAGAGATGGGGCCTCAGTTTTGATTTATTATTGTGATGCCATTGTGTAGTTAACTCAGTTTACTCAGTTTTGGTCATGTAATCAGGGAAGGTGGTGAAGTGTGCAGAAATCTGCTCCCCATGTCAGTCTCTTATTTTGCTGATGTATTCCACCAGTATTATAGCCCTTGTTTATGGACACAAAGCTTAAAACTATTTAACACCACGAGTTAACCACCATGAGTTGTTATCAGGAATTTCCTCTGGTTACATTCCTTAGGGGAGACGCTATTAGTTGCTGCCGCCCTTCCTTAGTCCATTACGGCTGCTAAATTGGCCAATATTATCTCACAATATCATTTCAATGCTTCATTGCTCCAGTCTTCTTCCACTTATTTCTTAAAGCCAATTCATGAGATAAAAACGAAAACCTTCTAGCCCCATGTGCATCTCTAAGCTTCTCTAATTGGGTGATCATTTATTGGACACACTTCTTTCTACTGGGTTGAGCCAATTAAGAAGACTCTGCTGGACCATAAAAGGAAAGAGAAACCGATCGTAGCTGTTTGTTTTCTCTTTGGTGTAATTATCTCAAGGTATTGAATATTCTGTCCTAGAGACATTTAAATGATCCTTGTAATTGGGGTATGGATTTAGGCCATTAGAATTTTTCAGATTCGTTTACTCTGTTCCTTCTGCTTGATGCTTCCCTTTCTAACCCAGTTCTCTTATTTTGCTTTGATGACCCCAAAGTATGCTTGCTTCTCTTCATTGGGGCCTAGATGCCAAGATTAAGAATTGTTAATATCAGCGACAATAAATATGAAACACATCCTGATGACTAGAGAAGTTTAGGTTACTGAGAAGTTTTGGTTTAATTATATTGGCTGGTGTTCTAAGATAAGCTAAGTAGCAAACAATCCCTTGCATGTTTTCTGGAAGAAAGACTTGCTAGGTTTGATGGAACTTTATCCAAGTAAGGCCCCATCTGCAGTATACATTTAAAACCGTATCATACCACTTTAAATAGTCATTGCTTCCCCCAAAGTTACAATTCCTAGAGTAGTTTAACAATCCCTCTTCCCAGGCAAGTCTGAGAATTGTAGATCTGTGAGGGGAATAGGGGTCTCCTCCTAATAACTCTCAGCACTCTTAAACTAGGGGGTGAATGAATCTTTATTGTTCAGAGCCATAGGCTGCCACAATTAAATACATTTAAAAGGAAAATACAAAAAACATATTAAAATATGGATCATAACAAACTAAAATTCCCAGGATTCTTTGGGGAAAGCTATGACTGTTTAAAGTGGCATGACACTGTTTTAAATGTGCAGTGCAGATGAGGCTTGACTGTGTTTAGGATTGCAGCTTTAAGGAAGTTCACAGAAGGATTTTTTTCCACCCACCCCCAAAGTAGTCCCCATCAGGTCTGGACATATCATGAAACATTGAGGAAGGGGCCTTGACCCTCTGATGAGCCTCTTTACTGGCAGGAGTGTAGTTGTCTAGGGTTCTGGGGGAGGGGCTTAGACCCCTTACTTTTATGGGAACAGGGTCCCCATTATGTTTCCAGCATTCTTACCTGCTTATTAGAGCCAGTCAGAGTGAAGTAAGGTGAGTCAACCACTGGGAAGGCTCTTCTCAGTAGTTAACATGCTCCCTTTTTATGCTAATCAGCTCCTAGGGAGTCTGTTGTGGGAGAAGGCAGGCACAGGAAGGACTGAGGAGTATGGAGATGATGACAGAGAGCGAGCAAGCAAGGGAAAGTGGAAATGGAGGTAAGGGAGAACTTGGGCTGAAGTGGAGTGCTCTCACTGTCTCTTCTTGCTGCATGACCTCCAGTTTAACAAGGATCAACCCAAATACTTTGAGGGGAGGAAAGTATGTGTGTGAGTGATGGTGTTTCAGCATTTAATGATGTTCTCTATATATGTGTGGAATGCATGATAACGTGGAATGCAAACGAATAGGTGTGTGTGTGTGTGAGTGAGGGGGAGAGAGAGAGAGAGAGAGAGAGATGTGTAGCCAACACCAGAGGTTAGAATCAGGAATTTCCATAGGTTTCCTTCTAAATCTCATACGCTCTACCCAAATGTAGTTATTCTGAATCTTAATATGAAAACCGAGAAGGGAAACTCGGCAAAGGAAATTCCTTACCTTAGAGCATTTTGGTATATTTGTCCATGTACATGCACAGAAAATAGTAGATGTAACTGAATGGCAACACATGGAGATCTGCATTGATCATTGCAATACATCACTAAACAAAGTAAGAAATGGAAAGCTCATATTATTGTGTAATCTTAGAATGTTGTATAATCTTACAAGGGTGTGTGGCTGTGATGGGACATGGCATGACTATCATGAAGGGACCCTGCACTTAAATTTGCCACTACACTTCTGATCAAAGGCAACTGTAGTGGGAGGGATGGGCAGCATCCATGACCCTCCTTTACAAACTTAGGATCCAAGCTACTTTGTCTACTTAAAAAATTCATGTGGTGTTTAAAAAACAAGTGGGGGACCCTTCTCAGCCTGAGGGCTTCATTTTCTTCTAGGCACCCTTTTGGGGGCCACAAGCCAGTAGTGGGCTGGGCTAGAAGCAAAAGTGGGTGGACCAATGAATTGTAAGTTTACCTTTGTACAGTGGGCTTGTTTCTACAGACACTCAGTTGTCAGTTGAGAACTGCCAGTTTCATTTGAACACATAAGATTGCATGGGTTCATAATGAGTTGAATCACTCCAGCAGATATAAAGATACAATATTGAGGCATTATGTGCTACAGGTTTGATAATTCTAGTCACTAACTGAGAGCTGAAACAGATAACAGCAAATGGGGTGCGGGGTAGGGAACCTTAATGTTTGCAATTATCATGTGATTTTAGGATGAAAAATGTTGGAGATATCCATGTGCATATTCTGCATTTTTAAATTACACATTACACTGGTTTAATTTCCAGTTTAAAAAGGACACGTTGGCCATTGGTTCTCGGAAAGCTGGTTTACAATCAGATATTAGGAGTGACACTTTCAGAAGAACCTCACCTGATGTATGCCCATCTGGATGAACACTTAAAGCAATTTGCTACTGAGAAAATAGGGGTTTCCCTCTTCATACAGGTTTGCTGTGGAAGTAGAAACACCTCATCACTGTAGTTTATTCTTACTGATGGTGGAAGAAACCATCCTTTTTCTGTCTCAACTTCTGTTGCTGGAGAATTTTCTGTTCTATTCTCATGCAACCCATGTGTTGGCAGCAGAGGGATAGCGGCCCAACTACCCTGGGGCCAGGTATGCCAAGGCTCTTGAGGACAGAGGCAGCCCCAGAAGCATGCCCATAACATCATCAGATGAGCCCACACCATGAGAAGACTGGCTGTAGAGAGAAAGGCAGGCCATCAATTCCCAGGGCATCATAGGAACATAAGAAGCTGCCTTGTACTGAGTCAGACCACTAGTCCATCTAGCTCAATATTGTCTGCACAGACTGACAGCTGCTATTCAGGGTTTCAGACAGGTGGCTCTCCCAGGCCTACCTGGAGATGCCGGGAACTGAACCTGGGACCTTCTGCATGCAAAGCATGTGCTCTTCCACTGAGCTACAGCCCTTCCCTACATTGCCAAGACATAGCGAGGAAGGTGATGGTCACTACACACCTTGATAGTGGCCTAAGGGTGTGTGAGCACGTGCATTGTTGGGGCCATGTCCTGAAGACATTATCATCCCATATGGCCCCAAAACATGTCTAGTGATTAACAGGAAAACTGTATTCTCGTGCCCCTGAAAAAGGTCTCCCACAAACTTCTCCTTGTTTTCCTTGTGTTTTGGTGTTGCCCCATTTTTGCACCAGATTCAGGGCTAGTGTAAAGTTGTGTAGTCAACGGGTGGGGGCTATGAATTGAAGGGGTGTAACAGGATCTAGCATAATGTGCTTCTCCCCTTTGCCACCAACATCATGCTGCCTACAACTGCCCAATCACATCCATTCTGCTGGGGTATCTTCGGCAGTGGAATGGCTCCACCAGCTGAGTATACTGCAGTGTATCTGGGACACTCTCCGAGCATATCTCTCATGGTGATGATGCATCTGCCATTTTGCTGGCAGAGCAGGACTTCCTCCAAATATGACAGGTCCATAGTTGTGGATCTTCAATGTATGGTTGAAGCTTTAGAGGTGCTTAACTGTCTTGGAATATAATCTTTCTGTCCGTAATTTTAAAATGAAACTGTCATACATTGCTTAGTGCTCACTGCGAAATAGCTATTAGGCCACTGAGGGACCGCTTCTCATTCCATGGAAATGGATGTAAAGAAGTCATCACATAACAATATGATCAGAACGTATTAAGCTGAGATTGAAGCCCATGACTCTCTTGATAGGGAGTCTGGTAAATATAGGCTGGAAAGAATGTCAGCTCTCCTGTTAGGCAGAGTGAGGGAGCTGCCTCAGACAGTTGATTTTGGGTGTCATGAAAGGGTGTAAATGGTTAAGATTACATATATTTAAATACAGTAATTTTATTCTCAGGAAGAAGCAGATGTGTGGGGGGCGTGTTTCTGTGTCCGGTGCCAAAATAACCTGATTAGCCTTGGGTACTCCGCACATTGACTTAAATGATGCCTTTGATATTCCACCTCAGGAATCGCAAAATGTCTTGAGCTGGCTCTGGTTGAAAACAGGTTGACTGCACAAACTCCTGCCCTTCTCTCCAATTCTCCTGTATCCTCCTATAGTGGCTGCTTTATAGTCTATAACATTATATTTCTGGGATCATTTTGGACAAAACTATGAGACTGATCCTGGTTTTAGTAAATATAATAGTCTCTTCCAGGCTATGTTTCTCTGCTCTACTCTTTCCTTGTGGTTCTGAATTTCTTCGCTGGACTGTAGACCCCCAACTGCCTCTTCTACCATTCACCTGCGCTGTTGGTATCATCCTTACAAGAGGTGTTCTGCCTGTACTGTTTGCACAGCGGAGCCATTGCAGTCTTGAAGCTTGCTCTGTTTATCATTCTGAATATGTTACAACAAGGAAGACAGGAACCCCCTTGATACAAGGAACATCCATTCTATTATTCTGTGCCACTGTATACTAATACTGTAACATAAGCTCTAGAGTTCTGGATCAAACACTAGAGACAGACAGAGCATAGGAAGCTGCCTTATTCTGAGTCACACCGCTGGTCCACCTAGCTCAGGACTGTCTAGTCTACACTGACTGCAAGGTTTCAGGCAGGGTCCCAGTCTTACCTGTGATTGAACATGGGACCTTTTGCATGCAGAACATGTGATCTAACACTGAGCCTTCTGACACAATCATTTCCAACAGAGACAGTCCTCCTATTCAGCTGAAAATCATCCAGTGATATATATGCATGTGTGAATCAGTCCTTGGCACGCTAGTGCTTTTGTAATAGGTTCCGAAGCTGATCTCTATTCTTAATATGGCATTTCTGTAATAGTCAGCTGTTGCCTTGTTGACCTCAAAATAATTAAACATAAATAAATATAGGGCCAATTTATTTTATGTAAGAATCAACAGGGTTCCAGGGTACACAGAACTCTTCAGATGGAATGAAAATATGAGTTATTATGTTATGCAGAAGTGATGTTACATTCATCAGAATTTCTGTCATTTTTAGACTGATATATAACCATTCATTATAGCACTTCAAATACATGCATATGCCCATGTGGCAAGATGCTTGATGAACTAGAAGATCTGCATGAGCCCTTTAAAATCTTTGGTTCTATATATTATTTGTAACATGGTCAGTCTGTAATGTAATGCATCATGTTATGAATTTCCCATGTATTTAAGAGACCTAATACAAATATGTGGAATAATGTATACTATTTTGCTAATAGGTTTCTTTCTGTAAGAGTGACATCCAATTTATATTTTGGACTTCTAGGATGATGACACTTCCCTGCAAAATGTCCTTGGGGAAAATAATGTATTTTACTTAAGTGAATGGCAGTAACAATAACATTTGCTTTCAAGGTAACATTCCCCTTGTATGTGGAATGTTTGTGATTTTACTGTTTACAATTTTATTATGTACGTGTTTGATTTTATTTTTGTAAGCCGCCCTGAGTGCCCTATTATAGGGTAGAAGGGCGGGATAGAAATATTTTTAAATAAACAAATAAATAATTCCCCAAGCAAATAATAAGCTATTCAATGTAGAAACACATTTAGCAAGTCTGCTGAAAATATTCATGACAATTTAGCGCAGAACTCATATTCTAGTTAGAACCAAAGTTCTTACCTTTAGGGAACTAGTTCTGAGTCCAATCCAAATGCTTATTACAGTAATATTCATTAATCAACACACATGCGGCTCAAAATACACAGTAAAACAAACAATCCCACTAGGCATAGAAACTAATACATGTCTTTAGATGGCAGGATCCAGTCAGCACATCTTCTGTTAGCATGTCCCACAAAACAGTGAAATCATGTGTGCATGTGTATATGCATAGATATGTGTTATGCTGTGTGGTTTCCTAAAGAGTTTTTCAGTTATGGAAGATTATTTGGTCAATAGGAAACTATCAGGATCCAACAAATGAAAGGTATTATCCAAATCAGGGAACTAGAAACTGACTTCTGAAACAAAGTCAGTAAACCAGTCTGAAAGAGAAGATATAGTACATAGTAATAACTCCAAAATCTATATTAGGACAATACCTTTACTTGGCCAACCAAAATATCAAAAAGTAGTGTGCAAGCTTTCAAGTTCTCAGAACTCTTCATCAGGCTAGATGGTAAACAAAGTGTGCACCGGGGTGGGAGGAGACTTAGAAGGTGTTAACAATCTGCACTGCATCTGGTAAGAACCTTAAGGCAGAATGTGGGAGGAGACAGCAGACATTTGACTGTAGTTTGCAGGTGTCACATTGCACCCAGGCCTGCAGGGAAGGAGAGACATAATAATGGTTGAATCCCCATCTCTGAAATTACAAAAAGCCAGCTGCTACCCAAGTCTGTTTCCATCCTTACATGAAACACACAAGTTCCTTGATAGGTGGAAAACAGGAATAAATAGAAGCTAGGCAGTCCTCCTATTAACAGAAGAGGAAGCTATGTATTTATCCAGAATTAGTGGTTTTTATTCTGTCAGAATTTATTGGTTAGAAATTGTATTTCATCATATATATTTATTCAGCCAGGTTGATCACAGCAACTTGCAAGTTGGCTCAGCCTACATTAACCAGTTAGCATTCTTGTCTAGTCAAAGAATTCTTGTCCAGGCGAAGAACAGTGGTAGCTTTATAAAGGAGCACATCACATTACACAATTTAAACAACAACAAATATATTCTTAAGATAAATTAGTCACTAATACTATGCTATCACTTTTCCAGCCAGTACATTGGTAAGAAAGCATGCTGTGAAAGCCAAGATTTATAATAAAATTCTAGACAATATGTGAACATGTCCCTCTTTTTCTCAGTAACCTTCCCTAACTCCTGTTGACTCTCTCCTTGTGTTTCTCTGCTCCCCACAACAATAGATGTTGTTATGTGCCTTCAAGTCGATTACAACTTATGGCGACCCTATGAATCAGTGACCTCCAAGAGCATCTGTCATGAACCACCCTGTTCAGATCTTGTAAGTTCAGGTCTGTGGCTTCCTTTATGGAATCAATCCATCTCTTGTTTGGCTTTCCTCTTTTTCTACTCCCTTCTGCTTTTCCCAGCATTATTGTCTTTTCTAGTGAATCATGTCTTCTCATGATGTGTCCAAAGTATGATAAACTCAGTTTCATCATTTTAGCTTCTAGTGACAGTTCTGGTTTAATTTGTTCTGACACCCAATTATTTCTTTTTTGCAGTCCATGGTATGCACAAAGCGCTCCTCCAACACCACATTTCAAATGAGTTGATTTTTCTCTTATCAGCTTTTTTCACTGTCCAACTTTCACATCCATACATATAAAATGGGAATACCATGGTCTGAATAATCCTGACTTTAGTGTTCAGTGATACATCTTTGCATTTGAGGACCTTTTCTAGTTCTCTCATAGCTGCCCTCAATGTCCTAGCCTTCTTCTGATTTCTTCACTATTGTCTCCATTTTGGTTAATGACTGTGCCGAGGTATTGAAATCCTTGACAAGTTCAATATCTTCATTGTCAGCTTTAAAGTTACATAACTCTTCTGTTGTCATTACTTTAGTCTTTCTGCGTTCAGCTATAGTCCTGCGTTTGTGCTTTCCTCTTTAACTTTCAACAGCATTCGTTTCAAATCATTACTGGTTTCTGCCAGTAGTATGGTATCGTCTGCATATCTTAAATTATTGATATTTCTCCCTCCAATTTTTACACCTCCTTCATCTTGGTCCAATCCCGCTTTCCGTATGATATGTTCTGCGTATAGATTAAATAAATAGGGTGATAAAATACACCCGTCTCACACCCTTTCCGAATGTGAACCAATCGGCTTGTCCATATTCTGTCCTTACAGTAGCCTCCTGTTCAGAGTATAGGTTGCACATCAGGACAATCAGATGCTTTGGCACCCCCATTTTTTTTAAAGCATTCCATAGTTTTTAATGATCTACACAGTCAAAGGTTTTGCTGTAATCTATAAAGCACAGGGTGATTTTTTTCTGAAATTCCTTGGTCCGTTCCATTATCCAACGTATGTTTGCGATATGATCTCTGGTGCCTCTTCCCTTTCTAAATCCAGCTTGGACATCTGGCATTTCTAGCTCCATATATGGTAAGAGCCTTTGTTGTAGAATCTTGAGCATTACTTTCCTTGCATGGGATATTAAGGCAATAGTTCGATAATTACTGCAATCCCTTGGGTCCCCTTTCTTTGGAATTGGGATATACATTGAATGGTTCCAGTCTGTGGGCCATTGTTTAGTTTTCCATATTTCTTGACAAATCTTTGTCAAAAGTTGGACCGATTCAGTCTCAGTAGCTTGTAGCAACTCTATTGGTACACCATCTATTCCTGGTGACTTGTTTCTTCCAAGTATTTTAAGAGCAGCTTTCACCTCGCATTCTAAAATTTCTGGTTCTTCATCATACGGTTTCTGTGTGAATGAATCTGTCATCCTGGCATCTCTTTTATAGAGTTCTTCAGTGTATTGCTTCCATCTTCCTTTTATTTCATCTCGGTCAGTCAGTGTGTTCCCCTGTTGATTATTCAACATCCCTACTCTTGGTTTAAATTTCCCTTTCATTTCTCTAATCTTTTGGAATAGGGCTCTTATTCTTCCCTTTTTGTTGTCCTCTTCTATTTCTATACAATAACCACTGTAATAGTTCTCTTCGTTCCTACGTACTAGGTGCTGTATTGTTGTATTTAGGGTTCTGACTGTGTTTCTCTCTCCTCTTGCTTTTGCTTTCCTCCTCTCTTTAACCATTGTAACAGTTTCTTCAGTAATCCACTGAGGCCTTTTTCTCTTTTTAACTAGAGGTATTGTCTTTTTGCATTCTTCCCTGATAATGTCTCTGACTTCAATCCATAGTTCTCCTGGTTCTCTCTAAGTTTAAAGCCTCAAATCTGTTCCTTATTTGATCTTTATATTCTTCTTTATATTGTTTATATTGTATTTTGGCATTATGATTGTTGTTGTTCTTTAGCTTTACTCTGATTTTCAATACAACCAGTTTATAATCTGTACCGCAGTCTGCTCCTGGTCTTGTTTTTGCAGAAAGTATGGAACTTCTCCATCTTCTGTTTCCAATTATATAATCAACTTGATTCCTATATTGACCATTTGGTGATGTCCACGTGTACAGTCATCTTTTTGGTTGCTCAGATAATACAACAATAGATGGTGGGAGCCAATTAGTATTTAAGAAGATTCATATTGGCTGCTGATTAGCTGTAGTTACTCCTGACCTTGCTGGATTCAGCGTTTGGGAATTGTGGTGGCTTGACTGGCTATAGAGACAGACAGAGGGACTCCAGGAGAGAGCCAGCAGCGGGCCAGCTGCAAAAATAGTAATGGGGCTGCGTCCTGGAGTGTCCCCCCCAGGAAAACATACCTGCTGGTGTCCAAGGGCCCAGTCATGCCCAGTGCCAGCCCTGAATCAAGGTTCTTCATTATTAACTCAGTTCTTCAGAAGCTGAACTGCTGCACACATACCCAGTGCCATCTGAGGTAAGTGGTTCTTAGACAACAGTACACAGATTTTTCTTCTAATGTTTGAGGCATATCTACCAGCATTACAAACATACTATATTTCCAACTGTAACAATTTACTGTGTGTCCTACATTTTCAAAATCTCTGCAAGTAAACATGCAAAAGTAAGTCCCTCCATCCAGCTATGCAAATGGGAAGTGTCCTTACAGTCAGTTATGCAGGTATTGTTTGATTCTCACCTGAGTTGTAACAGTTCTGAGGCTTACAGCAGCTGAGTACTTTTGATATGTTTTCTGCTATCTCTTTAACTTTCCTCCTTTCCAGGGATTCCACCATATGAATCTGACTCACTCAAGGCCGCAGATTTTATTACAGCCCCCTTTGTGCATACAGCCATGCAGATAATCTACTCTCAATTCTGCTATGGGGATTTAGAAAGTGTTTAACTTGGCTGGCTTGGATTGCAGTGCAGATGGGTTTCCCAAAGACAATATTTTTCTGTGGGCCTTTTTAAAAAATGCACTGGCTTGGGCGTGTATCTAGGTTGATTTTGGCTTTGAAATGGTCAGCCTGAACTCTCTGGAATGTTTTTGCAAACAGCAGTTTCAAAAGTTTTAACACATAGCAAATCCCCATTCCCACAATCTGATCTATGTGATTTCAGTTTACATCTTATTAATTTGTCTGAAATTATACATGATCTTTTTGTATTTTTTTTTGTAAACCACTTCGAGGTTTTTTTTTTACAATCCAGCGGTATATACAGTTTGATAAATAAAATAAAATAAATTTTTCACTTTTCCATGGAAATGCACAAAGGGGCATATAATAAACAAAACAGTACATGGGGTCTCAACAGTCCTCTTTCATATCAAGCTGCTTAACTTCAGGAGCAAACAGTCTATGATATATAACTGCATTGGGAAGCCATTCCTCTAACTTTAGATTTCACCTTTGAGCTGGTGACATTTCTAACTTTAAAATCCTTTAGAATTGTGTTGGTGGGAAATTGTACTTAACAGCCACACTCCAAGACAGATTTTGATTTCAGTGGGCTAAATGTGCTTTACTTTGCAGTTGTGTTCAGGCATTTGTTTCAACACAAGATGTTTAAATGTTGGAATCTTGCATTCCTCACTTCCTCAGTCCCCAACCTTCCTGCAGTGAGCAGGGAAGGTTGTCAGAGAACTTTTACTTGTGTTTGTAGAATACAGAACTTAACACCCAAGAAGGTCTTTAGGGAAGGAGATGGTCTTTCATATATTTGCGGCTTAAGTAATTTAGGGCTTTAAACATGAACATGAGCACCTTGAATTGGCCTAGGAAATGAACTGGTGACCAATGCAGCTGTTGTAAAACAGGGCTTATACGAGATCTGAACGGAAGCCCAGTCAGTAATCTGGCCACTGCATTTTGAACCAGTTTAAGTTTCCAAGTTGTCTTTGAGGGCAGCCTCATGTAGAGCGCATTGCATTAGGGGAAGGGCCTGCATGCACAGCCCTGCCACTATCCCCGCATTTAAACATTGTGTGTTCAGGCAAATTCCTGAACGCAACCTTTGTTGTACTGTAGCCTGTAGACTTTGATATACACAATGGAGTTGGTGTTGGCAGAATATTTGAGGACTGCACAATGAAACTGTTCTAGATCAAGAATTTAGAACCCATGGGCCTCCAGATGTTCTTGGGCTCCAATGCCCATTGGCCCCAGCCAACTCAACCAGTGGTTCAGGATTATGGGAGCTGTAGTCTAGTAACATCTGGAGGGCCACAGTTTCCATCTGTCTCATTTTTGTGGCTCTGGTCATTGACACATGACATATATATTTTAGGACCCACCACCCAGGCTTTTAAAACCCCAGATATATGTATATTTTAGGTCACACACTATTCTCTTGATTGTAATCTGTTTTAATACTGTTGTACATGGCCTGAGAACTCATGATGAAGGGCGTGCAAAATAATAATAGCAGTAATAATAATAATAATAATTTATTTCTATGTAAATCCAATATATATTACTACTACAACTATTATTAACAATAACAACAGAGTGAAAGAGCATAATTTCGTGCATGGACGTATATTTTCAATTCGTAACAATTCACCCTACTAATCTGTTTTGCGGCGATTTGGTAGGGTGTCAGGGTGAGAGCATCCGTCGGAAAGTCAGACGGAAAGTCAGAGACCGCCTCTTCCCGGACTACCGCGCTGTAACGGAGAGTGGATGGGTGTGGCTATCACGGGCAGGAAGACCCGGGCTTGGCCTCAGCAGGCAGCCGGAGGGAGAATCTGAGCCCAGGGCGTGGCAAGCAACGACAGCCGCAGACTTTTCCTCGGCGCCTTTCCATTTCATTCGTAGCAAGAGCAGGGAGCCGTAGCTGTCGCGTGCTTGCCTGGCTGTCCTCCGTCTGCCGAGTTTGCTCTCACGCCTCGGTGAGTATTTCGTGGGGAGATCCGATTGGGGGGCAGTAAAAAAGACTCGCACTATATAGAGGAGTGAAGGCTATAAATCCCATTATATAAGAATTGTATATACGTTGTTGTGTTGAGGACGATAGTTTCGCTCTGTAAGTGATACGTCCGAGCGCTGCTGGTGCGAGGGGAGGCGAAGCCGGGGCAGCGGGATACGCTTCCCGGGTTGGGGTGTTGGCTCCTGACGTGATGGTTCCGAAATCGGAGCTTCTTGGTGCGGGGGGGGGGAGTGGTGTTCGGCTTTCTACGGCCGTTTCCTGCGCCCTGGCAGAGTTTGCTGGTAACTTTTTTTTTTTAACCTGCTCTCTTCTGAAGGCTGCACAGCATAACCTGATACTCTTGGTTATCTTTTCCTGCAGCTTCTGTTCTTTGCCGGATCGATTCCCGAAACCATGGCAAAGGTGAGTCATACCCTGCTTTCTCCTCTTTCCTTTTCCTTTTAAAAAATGTTTTGTTAAATTAACGAAGGGAAGGAGAGGCAAAGAAGAGTAGCCTTCTAATTCTAACTTTGGCGCCATCTTGCAGGATATTTATTTATGCGCATTAGCTCATTTATTGTACTTTTTTCCTGACCCGCCTCGGAAGAGGTCAGGGTGACGTGGCTGGTCTCTAATTTCTCCCTGCCCCCTTTACAACAACCCTGTGATGGAGATTCGGTTGAGAGGCCATCCCAGTCAGCTTAACCCAGTCAGCTTGGAATTGAAACGGAGCGTGTTGCTTTAAAACGATGCTATCTGATAGAGACATGAGGTTTTTCTTCCTTGGTTAAGCATTTAGTCAAGGTCATCTCTTCTTGCATCTTTCCCCTATCATTTTCTGAGTCCCTGCCCTACTTGAGGATGGGCGATCTCTGGCGGGTAGGGAAGTATATCATACTCCTAAAGATAAAAGAAGAGACTTTCACTTCTGCTCTCTAACTTTGTTTTTGCTTGTTGCTGGATTCACTCTCAGGCAGTCCATCCAAGTGTTTTAAAGGGAGGCTGAACTATGAACAATATGAACTCATCCTAATCATGTGAAATCCACGTCAGACTTTCCCCCATTTTCCATTCTTATAGCCAAGTTTCCTGCACCATAAATTTGTGCTGTGACTGAGTGGGTGTAGCCTCTTTCTAGAGGTTCAGAGGCAAGAAGAAAGGAAAAAAGAGGAAAGTTTCTGGATTCCATTTTCCTCCTCTGTACTCTATTATTTTCTCTTTGTGGTCAGGCTTCCTGTTCACTACATTCCTCTTTTTTAAAAAAACTGAATAGCTTCATTTGACTTGTATCTTTATAAAATTTAATATGAATTTTTTTCATACTTGAAGACATTCCTAGTATCTTTGCAAGACTTTATTTTTGGTGGGTCCAAGAATGGTAACTGAGGGACAAATTAAATGCAACATGAGAGTTCTGTGGTTGGAACTACCAATATTTTATAATTTTACCAAAATCAGATGGTGGTGGTGGTGGGGAATATTTTGACCAGTAACTTGTTGGTGGGAAAAACACTTATCCTTTGCCCCTATGCTATAGTCCCAGCCAAATTGCCCTGTCCCTGAGCTGCCTGACAAGAGGGAAGAAACTTCTGAGGTCAAAAGCTTAAGCTTGCTAGTTTTCTTCTCTACTGCCAATACCAGGTTTGTGGGATGACTTTAAGTTTAGGAATTGATGCAGGTCACAGGATTAGAGCCTATGCTTATGCCACAGACCTGGTCCAAAAAGAAACCTCTGGGGCTGCTTTTTGTAAAATAAAATAAAATAAAAAGGTGTTTGGATTCCAGTTATGGGACACCTCTGTCTAGTGTAGTATGACCCTGATAAAGTTTGGAAAATTCAGTCAAAAGAGAAATCCTTGGGCACCCGGGGCCAAGCAGATGGGACATTTGTAATGCAATTTGGTCCTGTGTAGTTGATTTTTCTTCCAACAGCTGGCACAAGAGATGCAATCCAGATCAGGATATGGATGGTGGGGGAGGCCTTTAACCTTTTGCCCCCATTGAAGTTCTGATCAGAACTGGTTCCCACATGTGTGCTAATCTCAGTGGGAAGGAAAGTTCCGATTGGCAGCAGTGGATCCAGCAAGTTCATTGCCTAGTAACTTTCAGCTGATCGTGCAAAATGTTTCAGTTGGAAGTTATTCTGTTGGAAGCTATATGGAACTTTTGTCTGAAGTGTTTGACCAAACGTTCACTCTATGAATGAATGGAGGCCAGATATTGAAGTTGCCGTTGCTAAGTGAGGAGCACCCACATGAAGATACAACCCTATGCCCTATGTATAGACTGAAGTAAAGCATCTAAAAAAATATATACATAGGCACAAAATTAAATATCCCCTTTCAGGGTTATGCCCCAGGAGGAAGCACCCCCAGCATTCCTGGCCTCACTAGCTCCATACCCAGACCTTTGTGTGTTGGGTTTATAGGTTATTCCACATGATCAGGAATTCACAATTGTGCATTCTTCCTGACTCTGTGTGTAGGCTTCCCTTTTCATACCTTCCACTCAACACAGGTAGGTCTGGGGGGGTCTCACTGTGTTATTGTGTATATAATCAATTTTCTGTTTTTAAAATAAGTCTGGAGTTGACAGGAAAGGAAGCAGGGTATACTTACAATTGGGTTTTTTTTTGGGGGGGGCACAACACTTTCCCTAGTACTTTAAAGTTCCTAGATAAAATATTTCTGGCATGCTGCTTTAAATGCCTGCAAGATGCCAGAGTTAGTAGCAATTACTTGTTTTCCCCCACAAACTTTTTGAATCAGAAAAGCAGCCTGCAATTGTGAGTGGCTGACTTGGGGGAGAGGCGCTTGAAAGGGATTAAGTGCCTCTCCCTCAAGCCATTCATAACTGTATTCTCCAAGGCTGCTTTTCAGTTTGCTTGTTTTTTAAAAAAATTGGAAGATCACTTTCTTTCCTGTCATTATCTCATTCAAACTGCTTTCTTGTTCTTTTCCCCTGCTGGATGAAAGATAGAGGACTCCTTTTCCCTTGTGGGTAGGAAAGCCTCATTGGGAGGGGGATGGTTTTTGAGAGGAAAAATGGCAGGTAGGAAAAAAGTTAGGATTTTTCCTCATGATTGCAACCAAGTTCTTTTTGCTCATGATTGCAACCTTGAAGCTGCCTTTCTGCTAAAGACAAAATTGGGATGCTGTTTGCATGTCTCCTACATCATATCTAGTTTGGTCCTGCTGTCACATTCAGAGCAGCATGTCAGATTTGGCTTATGAGGAAAAAACAAGCAGGAGCTGACTACAAATGAAGTAATATAATTCTTCAGTTTTATAGAAGATATCCTGGACAGTACATTATACATTTATTGGCACTTTGTATGTGCTTAGTTTAGTTCCACTGCAGAAGTGCCTGTCTAGTTCATCTAAGAGTTGTAATGTTATATCACAGTACTGTTACCTAATGCCTAGAGTACCATTTTTGCTTCAATACTTACCTGCTTCCTTTGTAACTGGAGGAGTTTATCTTTCCTAACAAAGTTGTTTCAATAGCAGCGGTACACAGCTGAACATGTTTGGATGTTGTCCCAAGATACTAGGAAGGGTGCCTAGGTCATTAATGAGTTGATATCAGTGAATGTTTATTTTGAGAATGTACAATAAAAATATGTGAGCTGGAAAAGCAGCCTTTACTATTTTTAGGCATGCTTAATTCGGCAGTCCCTAAACTAAGATTACTATTTTTTTCTTTAAAAATATAATAATAATCTTATACAAAGGGCAACAGTGCCTCTGCTCATGTATAGAGTGCCCTCACCCTCAAAGAATACACATAGTTCACCCGCTAGGGTTACAACCTGAATAGTCCTTGCCACAGGTCTTATGAATCTGTTTGTGCTTGGTGCAAATAGCTGACGGTGAAATATAGGCATATTGCATCAGCTGTCAGGGGCAGGGCATATCAAGGATTTTTCTTCTTTAAAAAAAAAAACATAGGCAAGGTTTTTTTTTCTTCTGGTTGCTGCTAATATTTCGGATAAAGAGAAAAATGAATGATGCAGTCATGTACCTTTCATAACAGACACATACACAATATACGTGCATATTGTACTTCAGTATATACATCCCATAGGAAGTTGTCCCAAGAGCACACATCTTTGGATAAACAAGACAGGCCCGTTCATATTGTAAGTGCACTCTGAAGTGTTTTGCTGTTAGGCAGTATATATAGATGATGATTTTTCAAAGCAGAGCAAACTTGAAATGGTGTGATAGGTCTAGTGTTGCCCATGGCACACTTGTTCATTTTCCCATCTTGCTGCTATTTCTGGTTTTACAGCATTTTTAATGATTTTGAAGCATTTTGTTGGAAGGGGGGGAGAGAGGTGTGAGAGACATGAACTGAGAGACCAAAAGAGCTAGGTTCTGCTAATGAAGTTAGTAAAGTGTCCATAATAAATTGGTGGAGGATGCTGCTGCAATGGCATAAATTGGCCATAAAGTAAACATATTAATGGAGGAAGGCCAGGAAGAGATCTCTTTCCACCTCAGTTTCATAAAAGCATACATCTCTGTTAGGAGGCACAAGCATATGGATGCAGAAAGTAACAGCGAAGAAGACAGATCTTCAGATGCAGTGTGGATTGTGTTACTTTTTCACACAGTTCCCTGTAAACTAGCATGCAGCTCGCCAACAAACTGCTGGTGTGATGCACCCAACAAGAATATATTCATATGGTTGTCTCTTGGAGCAGTTGTCAAAAGAGAGACCACAAACAGACTTTTAATTGCTCTGTATCAAACAGCGAGTTGTCACACACCCCACACACCATAGATATTGTATCAATATGATAAAATGTTGCAAAAGAATAAGCAAGAGTGACAAATTCTTAAAAGTTTCTGCTTAGGAATAGATGGTGTAGCTGAGGGCCAAAAATAGGTGGCTAGAGAAGAGACAGTGTTTCAGTGTTTTAAAAATGAGAAGTAGCTGTGGAAGGCTGCAATTTGGCATGAATCCCTCAAATGTTTTTCTCCACAGGAAGAGGAAAAATACCCAATTCTTTTATCGTTTTCCTCCCAGGGAGATTTTTAGTGGAGAGAAACTGCGGGACAGGAGGGAGTTAAGCAGTCCCTACTCTGTTGAACTTCCATTCAAACTGGCAGATTTCCATAATTGCTCTTCATCTAAAACAACAAAAGCAACCCACACACTTTGGGAAAGTGTTCAAGCATATCTAGTGTAATGACTACTTTGGCCAATCTTTCTCTCTCTCTCTTACACCCTCACTTATCCGTCCTTCTCCTCCATTCACCTTCCACTACCTCTCTTGTTTTCAGAGCACATGCATGTATGAAAATAGTTTGACCGTAGTTCCCCTCTCTATAGTTTTATTTACATAGTTCAGTCCTGGCAGCTGTCCTGGATAATGAAATGATGGGCAGGCTGGTAGTTTTCCATCTGGATTCAGCTATAGCAAAAACTTAGCAGTTAACTGCACAGTCAGTTCCACTGTCCTTCCTTGGAAGGCTTGCATTATAAATGTTAAACATGCATATGCTTGCAAGAAGAGGGTTTCCAGTAATCTGATTTGTTTTATTGGGATTGCTTGTGTGTGAGTAGGAGTTCATTGCAAAACTGCATGCAGGATCGAGTCTTCAGTTATGACATGCTTCCCCGCCCCCCTTCTGTGATATTTCTCTCTGTCATAAACATTCTGTTGGAATTTGCTAGCACATGTTATGATAAGATTTAGGAATGGATGCCTATGCCAACTTTGTGTAACTTTCTTTCCAGCTGCACAGGGCATTGTAAGCAGTCTCTGAAGCTGAATACGTTTTTAATTGTAGGGCAAATGCTGTAATTTTCAAACACACAACAGGAAGTCCCAGAAAGCTACCTGATCTGGGGAATTAATTAAGCTATACGGGGCGGAAGTTAATACCTATTTCATTTGGCTGCAGTATCTCTGCTCCGCCTATGTATTTAACATCAAGATAAAAAAATCCTCTCTGATTCCCCAGTCTTGAGACACTTCAAAACTAGTATATTGATACCTTCCTCCATATCAGTTCATAATCTAAGACTTCTTATAAATAGACATGATACAGGCCATGGTTTTCCTGGCCAAAACCCACTTTGCATCCAACTTTTATTCCTTGATTTATATTTCAAGACTACAAATAATGTATGTGAAGCAGTTTGTAATAATAACAGTAGCAAGGGTCTACAGCTATTGGCTAGCTTTGCTAACTAAATCAAAAATAGTTGTCACAAGTTTCCTCTTTGCCAAGGAAGCCCCTTACTAGCCTTTTCTGTGGAACAGGCAGGCAGGGAGCTTGAATGTTGCTGGGAATTTCGCTCCTTTGGAAGGCAGATATGGTGGCGTCTTGCTTCCAAGTAGCCAAGGAAGGACTGCAGGTGCCTTCCCTGGAGGGAAAGTGGTTTCTTGGACACTTGGAGGGGAGGTGTGCTGTACAGCTCCCCTAGGGAAAGATAGAGGACAGAACAGAATTGGCATCTGAATAGCAGCTGTAATTTATTTGGCAGGAGATATATGTTATTTCAAGCCAAAGTTGAATCATTATATGCCAGTGGGACAGCTGCCATGCTACACTACATTAAAAAAACCACCTAGGCAAAGTTAAATGCAACAACTATCTTGGTGATACGTTAAACGCAACACATTTTTATTCCATTTATTCTGGAGTAGCAAATTCAAAAGCCTAGTATAGTATGGACAACATGGATTACAGTATTATAAATCGTTTTTCAGCCCCTAAATTCTGAATGATTATCTCCACATCCAAAGACATATCCCTCTCTGACCTTGGAATCACTACAAATAAATACTGGTCCCAAATGCACTATACATGTAAAGCAGTATCATACCACTTTAAATACCCATAGCTTCCCTCAAAGAATCCTGGGAATTGTAGTTTGTTAAGGGTGCTGAGAGTTGTTAGGAGACTCCTATTCCCCTCATGGACCTTCAGTTCCTAGAGTGGTTTAACAATCAATCAATCTTCCTCCCAGGAACTCTCAGCACCCTTAACAAACTACAGTTCCCAGGATTCTTTGAGGGAAGCTATGAGTAGTTAAAGTAGTATGATACTGCTTTAAATCTATAATGCAGATGGGGCCACTATTCAGACTTCCACATTTTTGTTCATTATGGCAAGTGTGCCAATGTCCTCTGACAAATGATCAGCTTTCCACTCCCTGGTCTTTGAGGACGTAAGCAGAGATTGCTCCAACAGCTATGTTATCACTCTGCTCCCTCCCAGTCACAAGGCCAGAAAGAAGGCAGAGGGTTGTTTGACTGCTTGGTTGGCTGATGGTTGCCCTCTGAGCTAGATCACTTTTGCCAATTAACAATGGAGCATATGGTGAGTAATGAGTTGAGTTTCCTGACTGAGGTCAGAGAACAATGCTAGCTTAAGTAAGAATAAGGAGCTCTTACTGCCTTTGCTGTGAAATTTGCTGTGAAACCTTCCTCCTGCTGGGAGGAAGGGAAGGATATAAATCAAATAATAAATAAATAAACTTGCTCCTATTGGAATGGTGCCAACAGTGTAGACTATAGTACTGAAGATTATGTTGAGGGGAGGAACAGACATGAAAAGAAATGATAATTCACACACCCATTTTACTACCACTAGGTGGCACCTGGGATAGATTCAGGTGAACATCTGAGCTGGTGAAGCCATGAAGGAATTCTTCATGTGGTGATCATTTGTATGCTAATGCATTGGTATGTAACAGACGAGTGATGAGATCCTTGCCTGCCACTTCTCTTACTCTGCATTTCAAGGAAATTTCATGAGGTGATGGCCTGGATTGTTCCTGTGATTTCTAAAACTGTTCATTTATCTTCATCATTGATTCTGACAGAGATACATAAGAGATACATAAGGAACCCATTTACATTCACATTCATTTGAATGAACTCAGCATGTATACTGTTGTCCCATCACCATGTGACCAGTAAGCCTTCTCTTCTCCTCTTTGCACCTTCTCAGATGGTCCACAAGGTGAATGAATGCATGCACAGAATCTGCAGATTTCTGTCATGAGGTGATGAACTGGATTTCACTTTACAAACAAACAAGAGCTGTGTACCCCATCAGTCCAAATAACAGTAATTGATCAGACTACAACAGGAAGGTTCAGCCATTATGATTCTGAAATTTTAAGCACAAGTTTCTCCAGTGACAGTTTCCCAGTCCCTATAGAAGTTGATGGATTACAACTCCTATAATCAGTGATCATTGGCCATGCCGTCTGGGACTGATGGGAGTTGGAGTCCAACAATATCAGTGGAGGGCACCATATTGGTTACCCCTGAACTTAGGGGTATATGGATTGTCTTCAAGAGTAATTAAGATAAAGATGAGCTGTCATGAAACTGTTAAAAACAAAACAAAACACTTTCCTCCTAGAGACTGCAGGCAAATGCATCCCAGTGCACGCAATTGCTTGTTAATGAACTGTGGGATAGTTTCTCTCTTTCTGTTCCATTTCTGATGTATTCTCTCTCCTATATCTTCTCTCACTTTCTCATCCATCTGTGCCAAGTTGATGTGTTGCTGATACTTGTCTACATGCACCATGAATAATGTTTGACGGAAGCACTCCGTGATGATGTGGATGCCTTTTTTACATGATGTGCTCTTCCCCTTGAAAGAGAGAAATTAAATGAATGAGGCTTCTAAATGGCCAAAGTTTTTTGTGGAAGAGCGCTTGGATCATAGGTTCTTGGAGGGGACGGCTGACTCCAAAAGGGCAGCCATCATAGGCAATGTACCAAGTGGGGTTTATTTCTTTTGCCTCCCTTCTCTCTGACACATGGACTGTTCATGGCAGGGCAAAAAAGGCAATGAACAGAAGACACTCTGGGAGGGGTTTGGAGTTGGGGATTATATATTGCCCCATCTTGCGACAGGCTTTCTCCTTGCTCTTGCACTGTCACTTACTATGAGCTATTTCTTGCAGAAGGCTATTAGCTGTTTCATTATGGAAGAGAGAGCTATGCTAGTGGGGCGGTATAAAAATTTAACAAAATAAATAATGCCAAAAGAGAAGGAAAGGCAAACTTTAGTGTAATACCTAAAAATAATACAGCATGTTACTGATGAAGAGTTTCCTGTGAATTCTGCAGTCTGTTTTGCAATCACTCCACAGTAATGCACAATACTTCTTTTGCTTATTCCCCTGCCCCCCGTGGACGCTATTGTCCCATTCTTTTGGGACCTTTGTTGACTGGATTTCTTTTAAAAGCAAGGTTCATGGAATAGATATCTTCCCATCTGTCCTCAGTAGGCCTCCAAATTCTGCAAGCTTTTTTTATACAGCCACTAGAGTGGCTGTATACTGTAGCCAGCCTGGATTTTTCATATTCCATCGTATTGAATTGAAAATACCCCCTGTGCCTTTCTGCTGTGTCCCATAAGCTCATTTCAAAATCTTACAAAACTTAATAGTCCTGAACTCAGAAACACTAGCTTGACAACCCTCTTAAGTTTTCATGGTAATACACAAAACACTCAGAGAATCCAGAGTTCAAAGTCTAAAACAAAAGTAAAATAATCCAGATCTGTTGGACCTTTTTTTGTTGGTGGCCTCATAATTTGTTGAAATTAATTAAAAATTAGCCATGCTCACATAGTACCTGTAATCCTATTACTGACCTTTCCCTGTACTCTGACCTTCATTTTGTGCAGTTTAAAAGTTTTTTAAAGTGTCTGGCTGATTTTTAATTAAATTAAGAAAATTAACATTGGAGTAGTGCTGATAGTGCAGACATGCTCAGTAAGAGCCAACTATCACTGTTCTAAAAGCCAGACTAACAGCTTGTTTGGCTTGGCTAACCGGGGGGTCACACCCACGCCAGACATTTATTCCATTTTAGACAGTCATGGCCTCCCCCAAAGAATTCTGGGAAGTGTAGTTTGTGACAGATGCTAAGAGACTCCTTTCCCCTGACAGAGCTCTAGTGGCCAGAGTGGTTTAACAGTCAGCCCTTCTTCCAAGAGAATTTTGGGGATTATAGCTCTGTGAGGGAAATAGGGCTTTCCTAGCAACAATCAGCACACTTCACAAACTACACTTCCCAGGATTCTTTGGGGGAAGCAAGGACTGTTTTTAAAGTGGAATAAATGTCTGGTGTAGATGTAGCCAGGAACAGTTGTGGTTTAAGTTTGGGTGGCAGACTACATGTGCCTGCTGTAGAATACAAAGGTGGGGGAAACACTGAAAAAGAATGATACTGTTCACAGTGTTTTCCTTTTGGAAAGGAAAGGGGCTTTCCTTCTGCCCAGTGCCCACCCACTCAATATTCTTTCCCTACCCCTAACCCTTTCATCTACCCCTCTCCCCTACCCTATCCTTCCCACTTCCTTCCCCTTCATCCCTCCCCCTCCAGATCAGTTTCACCTGTCCTAAACATGATTGCATAGGAGTAAATCCCTAAGCATATAAATAAGCATACAAATTATCAAACCTGCCCTCTCCTCCTCCCTCCAATCCCTTCCTCCCTTTACTTCCCCTCCTTCCCCTTCCCTTCCTCTCTTCCTCCTTTAAAAAGCAGGGAAAGTGGGCAGCTACAGTGAATGCACCAGGGGAGCAGGAGACCCTACTTCCCCTCTGAGATTCTATACTGCCCTGCAAATTTGTAAAAATACAAACATAATTTGAGTTGGTCTTTCATAGTCTAATCCACTTCCTGTGTAGCTTGGAAGAATATCTATTGGCTATAGGTACGTTCTCAAACCACAAGGGGTTTTTGCCTGTCAGTGAATAAGTCTCTGATTGTTGGTAATGTTTCAGATCATGGTTCTACAACACTGTACCATGCATGAAGATAGCCCTGGCATAAGAACTGAAACTGTGCCAGTCTTTTTTAGCTAATTATTGGTAGACATGGACACTTTCCTTCCTAGAAAATAATGTTAATGGAACAAGCACTGTGCCTTTTTCTATGTTTGCATAGCTACTTCAGGAACTTGCTTTGGCTATTTGGAAGCTATAACTAGATTGCTTTTTGTCCAGACCTTAATTGTCTCATGGAAGGATTTCATCTTATTATTGTGTTGAAAAGCTTTTGTATTAGCAGTAGAGCATCTTCTTTGCACAGAAGGTCCCAGATACAATCCCTGTCATCTCCCAAGTGGGGCTGGGAATGTACTCCCATCTTGAATCCTGGAGAGCTGCTGCCAGTCAGTGCAAACAATACTGAGCTATACGGACCAATGCTCTGACTCAGTACAACACAGCTTCCTATGTTCTTATTTTTCAAATAGTTTGAGTAAAGTTTATTGGATTTTTTGTGGTTCCTGTCCTATATATTATGTGTCCTATGACTGGGGATTATTCACCCCTCCCTTTAGATTTATGTGAATATGACCAAAGATACAGTGCAGACAATGTTTTTTCTTGCAGTATACAAGAGGAACTGTGAAGGACTTTCCTGGCTTTGATGCCAGAGCTGATGCTGAGGCCCTTCGAAAAGCAATGAAAGGCCTAGGTAAGTATTCATTGTTTTGCAAACTAGGTGGGCCGTTATCACATTGATTCATCAAGTTTGGGTTCCTGGTTCATCCCTTGACTTGGCATCTGTTCATTGATATTTGCAGAAGCAAAAGTTAAGATGACATACTGATAAAAGCAATCATTAACATTCCATAAGTTCCAGTAAAAGTAACTATTAATCCATGGTTTTGAGCAAGAGTTTAACTGTACTCTGTTGACCTCTTCAGAAGATAATAAAAGTCCTGTTCAGAAGTATTGACTAGTAGTTAGTGTTTTTCTTGGCATTCATGAAATGTTAACGATTGCTTTTCTCAAATATTGGCATCAGTGTTTGCCTGATCAAAGTGTGGGCAAGAAATCATTGGCTTCATGATGTCATCACATAGACAAATTTCGTTGGCTGTTTGGCATTGGCAGGAAGACTGTTCAGAATAATGCTTCCTGCACCTGTACTGATTTGATGCTGTGATGCTATCACATCAGTAAATCTAATTCGCTGGCTAACTATGAGAAGTTATAATGGTTCTTGATTGGCTGGGGTTACCTCGGAAAGAGGCATTTTTAATTTTTAAAAATGGCACAGAAGCAGTAGATTGGAGAACAAAGCAACTGCAAGTACTTGAAAAAGGTAATAGGAATTCATGGAATTGCTGCTCCATCCTCAGATCCTCCCATAGTGCCAACATTTTTATGAACAAAAATCTGGTGCAGCCCTACTGACAATGCAAGTTCAAATAACTTTGGATTGCAAATTATATGAAGTAGAGAGATGCTTATACATTTTTCTCTCAGTAACACAGGATTTCTGGAAAGTGAATTTTCATGTGTCCTGTAGCCTACTTACAGTGTTTAATTCATTCATATACAAAATACTGATGTTCATCTTCATGGAATAAATAACTCTGTTTTTAATTTGCATAACTTAAGGAACTGATGAAGAGCCAGTCCTGAAGATTCTAACAGGCAGAAGCAATGCTCAACGCCAGGAAATTGCTGTGGCTTTTAAAACCTTATTTGGCAGGGTAAGCAGACTGTTCTGGGTCAGGAACTGATGTGCGTGTGCTTGTCCATATAATGTGAATTTTGTGATGAATAATATTTTGGGTCTGCTGGTTGCAGATTATTTATTACTCCATATACCCACCCCCAAATATATGCAACCTTCATGATAGTTTCATATCCCAGTTTGTATGACTGACAGATTAATTTTAAACTGCCTTTCTCATGAGTCAGGAGTTTCTCATTAATTAGATATTCTTCATTCTGTCAATTAGGATCTTGTTGATGACTTAAAAGCGGAGCTTGGAGGCAAATTTGAGACTCTGATGGTTGCTCTGATGAGACCTACACGGCTTTTTGATGCCCACGCACTGAAGCATGCCATTAAGGTAAAATGAGTGGCACAAAATAAAAATATTGATGACTTTTTTGTGTGTTTCTCTAGGAATGTAGCTACTTGTCAGACTTCCTGTCATTATTACTGTGATGTTCTGCTTGATTATTTATGGTGATTGCTTTCATTTTAACAATCTAATTTATTTTCTTATCCATCTGTGTAATCTCAGAGAGATCTCACACACTATGTTTTCAGTGGTCTTTTGTCTTGTGGAAGAAGTGTGTATAATATAGCCATGCATGCTGTCACTTGAGTTTCACAATTACTATTTGTCTTTCATTTTAAAATGGCCCTCTGTGTTAAATGTATGAGTGAACCTTATTTAATGCTGTTCTGCTTCCAGTGGAAGTTTTTAATGGCTGTTAATGGCTGTAGTCTGTGATGTAATTCATTTTGTACAAAGCTCTTCTTAGGGAGGGAGGAACCAGTAAGGAAAGTTCATAAGAGCCCTCCTGCATGATGTTGGTATGCCATCTAGTACTGCATTTTGTTTCATGCAGTGGCCAACCAGATGCCTATGGGAAGCCCGTAAATTGGCCATGAAGATGATGGCTGTCTCTCATGTTGCTTCCCATAACAGGTGGTTCTGTATAAGCATCATGACTTAGTAGTCATTCATAAACTTATATTTCATTAACTTGTTTAAAGCCATCTAAGCAAGTGGCCATCACCATATTTTCTGATGGCGAATACCACACATTAATCCCCTGTTGTGTAAAGAAGTTCTTTCTTTTGTCTCCCCTGAATGACATGCCGATCAATTTCACTGGATGATATGAGAAGGAGCAAAACTTCTTTCTCAACTTTCTACACACCATACATAATCTTGTACACTTCTGTCATGTCCTCTTCTTTGGTGCCTCATTTCACCCTAGTCTAAAAAGCCCCTAAGGCTGTAGACTTCTTTCATAAAGAAGGTGTTCCAATCCTCTGGTCATGTTGGTTGCTCTTTTTCAGGTAAGATAGTTAACTGTCCTATAAAACTGCTTATAGCTTGCAAGTCTTTCTCTCTAAGCAAATTTTGTAACTGTCTTTCAAATGAAACACGGGGCTCAGGCTGAGCATGTACAAACACACACACACGTATATGTCTCGATGTTTCTTGGAACCTTCTCATTGGATCAAAAAATGCTTCATATGGACAAGCACTTTCTTGCTAGTACAGTTTTTCAGCTATGTAGACAGCCATAGTTCCAATGGTCTAACCACCCTGGGCAGATTAATTCTAGCCAAATATTGATTTTTCCCCCCAGCTAGGAATATGTAGGAGGGAAGGCAACTGGAATGTTCACTTACTGGGGTGGCTGAGAAAATCAAAAGCCCATGATCTCATGTTGATTTTAAGAGATAAAAAAAATAAATAAACTGATAGAAGGAAGAACAGGGATGGCATAGGTATGTCTATATTTTAATGATTAAAAGGCCTGTTACTCATGTCAACCTGGTTGTATTATGTAGAATGTTTGATGCCTGGTGATAGCAGCCATTGATTGCATCCCAGTACCACTCACCTTTCAACTTCACTGTAGTTTTACCTTTCTGGCTCAGAACCTGGAACTACATGTTTGACACTAGAACCCATTCTGGGAGCCCACATCTCTGCTGGTCACCTGTAAATGGCTGTCTGAAAAGCAGTGGTTTACCTGGATTTTAAAAGTGCCATCTCCTGTCTCGCAAATCTGTCCACATGCTGCAGTAAGCTTGAAGAGGTCTTGTTGCACGTCCCTCCACTATATGTGGAGGTAAGGACATGCAGCCAGGCCTTCTTAGTACTGGCTCCACATTCTGCAATTCACTTCCTAGGAAGACTTGGCGAGGCTGTTTCCTGTGTGTGCTTGGATAGCAGTTGAAGACAGTGGTGTTGACTGAATGGTTAGAGTGTTGGACTACGACCTGGGAGACCAGGGTTTGAATCCCCACACAGCCGTGAAGCTCACTGGGTGACCTTGGGCCAGTCACTGCCTTTCAGCCTCAGAGGAAGGCAATAGTAAACCACCTCTGAATACAGCTTACCATGAAAACACTATTCATAGGGCCGTCATAAGTTGGGATCGACTTGAAGGCAGTTCATTTCAATTTCATTGGGGGTTAGTTTTTTTCTCCCTCCCCAGGATCTTGCTTAGCTTTTTGTGTCATTTTGCTCTATGGTTTGGCTTATTTTGTAGTTTACTTTAATATTTTGTATTTTGGCTGTGAGCCAAGTCCCTCACTTGGACAAAAGAGGTAGAACAATAGTGCTTCTCTAAATTATTAAAAGGCATCTGGTGGGAGAAGGTTCCAGAGGACAAAAGCAGAGGAGAATTAACACTCTCTTCACCTTGCTGTTTCTCCACAGCAAATTGCCCCCTGCCCCATGTGGAAACTCAGATTTTCAGATTTTGCTTTGCCTCTGAATGTGTAGTTCAGCACTAAAAGTGCTGAAAGCAGTAGAATAGGAGTCCTGCAAGTATCACTGGTCCAAAATAGGGCACCATCTTTGCCATCAACACTGCCTTGCAGTCTTTTTCTGGACCCAAATCAAAGCCCTGGTGTTAATTTTCAAAGCCCTAAACAGCTTGGGATCAGGTTACCTGAAGGATTGCCTCCTTCCCCAAATACTTACCCAGACCTAAAGATCTTAATCTGAGGCCCTTCTGTGGTTCCCCCCTGCCAAATGAAGTGTGACAGGTGGGTACAGTAGGGCCCTGCTTCTTGGCGCCCCGCTAATATGGCACCAGTGGGGGCGATCAGCTGGACGGGGGGGCTGGAGCTCCCTGCACTCCAGCTGATTGTGCCGGAGGAGGGGAAGATCAGCTGTAGCGTGCTACAGCTGATCTTCTCCTCTTCTGGCGTGATCAGACTCCTGCTCGAGCTGATCTTGCCCAAGGAGGGGAAGATCCAATCTTCTCCTCCTCTGGTGCGATCAGCGGGTTAGGTTCCAGACCCCCACGCTACAGCTGATCCGCTTTTTGGCGGTTTTCGCTTGCCAGCAGGGGTCTGGAACCTAACCTGCCGTATGAGTGGGGCCCTACTATATAAGGGGGAGAGTATTGTCAGTGGTGGCACCCTGCTTATGGAATGAACTCCCCAGAGAGGCTTGGCCGGTGTATGCATCGTGGTCTTCTCAGTGCCATGTGAAGGCTGTGTTTTATCTTCCCAGGCTTTTACCTTTTCTATTTATCATAATCTTAAGATCAGTGGAGGCTGGTGGTGCCAATGTCAGTGGGGCAGTGAATTCACTGTAGGTTTTAGTCGAAACTTTCAAGGAGCTGTCCAAAATGCACAGCACCCTGAACAGCTCCTTGGAAGTTCAAATTAAAACCCGGAGCAGATTCACTGCCCCGCTAACATATCCCAGTCTGCGTCTGTGTTGGAATTGCTTTTTACTATGTTTTTAAAGCTTTTTTAAAAATGTTTTTAAAGATGTTTTAATATGCTTTTAAGGAGGTTTTGTTTTTAATAAGTTTTAAACTTTGTTTTTATGATGTTTTAGAGTGTTTTAGTGCTTTTGCTTGCCGCCCTGGGCTCCTACTGGGAGGAAGGGCGGGATATAAATCTTAATTAATAACAACAACAGCAACATTGGAGACACCAGCCTCCACTGTTTAAGATCTTTAAGATTTCTGTTGTGAGTTTGCTATATTGATTTTTATCCTCTGTTGCTGCTTTTATTCTGTTATTTGCATATGGTTTTGGTTTTATGCTATTGTTTGTATATTTGGTATTTTGGTTTACACTTTTATTGTAAGCCGCTTGGATTACTTTTCGTTTGGCATCCTCCAAATGTAGGAAGTAAATAAAAAACATGAATTTTATACTAAGAGTGATGAAAATCAATTACATGACCTCTTTGCTATGTGACAACTTCTGCACCGACATTATCTCAACCCATCCAACAGATGGGATGAATTGGCCCATGATTTTGAAAGATCCCTATGCATTCCACATAAAGATTTATTTCGTTTGTAAGTGTTGGAAATACGTGCTGGGTAGTAAGCTCTGAAAGGTAGTGGTGGGGAAGGAGAGAAATGTTATCAGCCATAAATTCAGCCAGATGTTTGCAGAGCAAATCTGAGCTTGTTTAAAATATTGGCTTCTAAAACGTGATCCTTGTAGAGTTGGAATGTGAACATAGGTATTAGAAAAAAGGTGCAACTACATAAACTGGCAATTGGGTAAATGTGTTACAGATGCAAATGCAAAGCTGTTTAGAAACCTGGGCTTTGGAGTGAAGAAATCTAGTCTAGGGTGATTAATGACCTCAGGGATGATATCTGTACAGCAAAATTAAATTTGATATGTTGTCATAATCTGGGTGAACCATAAGAACGCTCTGCTGGATCAGACTAAAGGGTCATGTAGTCTAGCATTCTGTTCTCTCAGTGGCCAGCCAGATGCCCATGGGAAGCCCACAGACAGGACCTGAGCGCAACAGCCCTCTGTCTCCACCTGGAAATCCCAGCAACTGGTATTCAGATTTTAAGTACATGTGTATATACAAACCTTAGGAAAGGTGCATCAAATGGAAACCAAAACTTTTAAGCCCCTTTGATTTAAACTGGGGATGGAGAACATTTTTTGGGCCAAGGGCCACATTACCATGGTGGAAAGCTCTGTGTGTGTGTCTGGGCCATATTCCAGTAGTGGTCAGGTCCAAATCCACCCACATTTTTTCTCCCTCCCCCCTCCCTCTTACATGCATGTGTGCATGCGCGCACACACACACCTATTGTCCATGTAAACAGAGGCATATATTTAATTCTTAATAACTCCATTCAAGTTTCACATTCTTTTTTTTAAAAAATAAAAGTTTAACAGCTGATGCTTGGGGGAGAGACCCAAAGGTCCGATTGAAATTTGGCTGCAGGTGACATGTGGGCTAGGAGTTCTACACTCCTGGTTTAAACCCAACAGTGGTTTCTTTTCTATCTTAAATGCTGAACCAATATGTTAATGTATAATGAAAATTTTTAAAAGCCATCTTGACATCAGTAGCAGGTATACTTGTTTGCTCCTTGTATTTATTGGATGACAATAGCAGCTACAGAAGTAACCCCCTACAGCTTGTAACCCCTCTCTTCTTTGCATCTGTTACAAACTTTGCTGGTGGAGAGAGGTATCTAGGAGGAAATAAGACGGTTGATTCAAACACAATTTTCTGTGCACATGCAGAGAAATATTATAAGCTCATTGTCTCCATTTCAGAGGTGGATGTTTGTCATCTGGCAGTCCAACTGGCAAGAGATGGTGGCCATTCTGTACTTTTTGGGGCTGAAACCATCCACTCAGCAAGCTTGTTGGGATTTTCTTTTAGTTTTATTAAAACAGTGTTGCAGGAATCATTTCAGTTGTTAGCTCTGCCACATTTCCTGTATGAGTTGGTGCAGAGAGCCAGTGTGGAGTAGTGGTTAAGGAGTTGGACTACGACCTGGGAGACCAAGGTTCGAATCCCCACGTAGCCATGAAGCTCACTGGGTGACCTTGTGCCAGTCACTGCCTCTCAGCCTCATGAAAACCCTATTCGTAGGGTCGCCATAAGTCAGAATTGACTTGAAGACAGTACACATGAGTCGGGGCAAATTCTGTTTATGGGTTCATGTACCCTTAATGATGAGACATTCAGGAAGCAGGACTTGGTAGTCACAACCATTATGGATTTTTTCAAGTGCATTGAAGTCATGCAAACATTGATGTTTGAGGGAGTTTAAAAAAAAAGAGATTGTAAAAAATGAGCCCCCTCTTCCTTCAACTTCATGGGGTTACAATAGTAATGTGTATTGAACAACAGCAAAAAAGCTATATTATTTCATCAACTAATTCCATTGATTACAGGGAGCAGGAACTGATGAAAAAGTCCTGACTGAAATTCTTGCATCCAGAACACCAGCTGAAATCCGGAATATAAAACAAGTTTATCAGGAAGGTAAAACGTAGCAATTGTTCTGTCTCTGAAAGACTGCTATATATATTTGTGGGAGCTTTTGGAGTATGTGGAATAATAGAATACTGGAAAATATATAGAATATGGCTTCAATTTTTGCATAGATGAAGGTTGTGAAAGCTATTATATTCTGTCATATATCCTGGGTGCATTTCTAGTACTTTGCACTACATAATTGAATTTCTTCCTTTGACATTTTCCTTAGGATTTTATCCACTCAACACAAAGGATTTTAACAACATGTGAAAGGGGCATTTGGTACCACTTGGTGATTTGAAAAAGCTTGTTTTGAACCACTGATTGTAGATAAAGTCTTTATTTCTTGGTTCAATCCTCTATTAAGGTCATCTTTTCCCTTGAGAAATCAAAATTGTTTATTGGTTGCATTCAATTCAGGCAATTGTATGTGATTGGATTTTAAGGAGAGGGAAAGATCACAAAATGAAATAGAGTGAGGCAGCCAATTCACAGTTATTTTTGTGCTGCAGTTACCCTTTTGAGACAGGCTCCCTGGTAGTTCTGCGATACAGCAGGAATCTGCAGATGGGTGGCTTTGGGTGACTTGACTTGTGGGTATTGGATACCCTGAATAAGTATATCTAATCTTTGGGGGACAAACCACCTTTGCCTGTAAGTAGGTTATAAGAATATCAGAAACCCTATTCACACATTATCTGCATGTAGATCTATCATATGGAGAGAAGGGAACGTTAATGCCTTAGTGGCCCTGCCCCCTCTGGATCTCCCTGTTCAGTGGATTACTTGCAAAGGGGATCCTATGTATGAATAGCTGAATAAGTGCTCTGCATAATAGGCAAATATGTCAGTGTCAGTTTTGGCTTCTCATTTTTCCAACCTTCACTTCACCACATTTCCACATCAGTCAGCAACTTTTTTAAAAAGAAGGTCCTCGAGATAATGAATCGGCATTTTTAGTGCCAATTTCTCATAATATACACTTTTTTGCAAGCAATATAGTGCATTCTCGTATGTTTTCATTTATATACATTTGCATGACTTGTAACTCTAATGGTGAGTTTATTTTCTTTTTACTGTAAGGTAACTCAAATTTTGTATGGTGACAGATATGTATTCTCTTTTGCAGAATATGAAGCCAACTTAGAAGATCATATAACATCAGACACCTCTGGTTACTATCAGAGGATGCTGGTAGTTCTTCTTCAGGTAATCATCTACAGTGGCTGGCTTAAAACAGAAAATTCAAGGCAAGGGCTGTTCTATTGCAACTGGAATCTCTGGAGTATGGCTCCAGTTTACAAATTTTCTGTGCTGATTCATTTGTCTCAAACACTTCTGTATGTGGCTGTTTCCTACTTTAAAGGCAGAGTTCAGGCACTTGCCACTAATAGCCTGTGTGCTTTTGCACCATGTATCCTTGCCATGGTGTGAAGAAAATCATGAGTTGGTGTGCAATTTGCCCAGTTGATGCAAACCAAATGGGTTGAAGGATAGCACAAATGTTGTAAGTTCCAGGGTCCTATCCCGTTTCCCAGACCATCTTCACCCTTCCCTCATGCCTTTTTCATCCTTCCTTTTCTCATATCATCATCTGCTCCTTGGAACCTCTACACCAGTTTTTCTAGTATTGTAGTAAATGCAAGATGGGCATCTCTTGTCCATATGTGCCAACCTTTCAATAACATTGACCCTAAGGATACTTTCCAGCAGAGTTTTTTTTCCAGGTCTTGGCTTGTTTATTCACAGTATCCAAAGCTCAAAAGCAACATGACACCCATGCACAGCTTGGTTCCGTCTCCTCCTTATCTACATACTGGAGGCACGGAACTGCACAGGCTATGCACAGTGCACACCCAAGGAAAGATGGTGTGGGTACAACTATTTGCCTCATCATCATCTATTAGATTTATTGGTGGCTTTATCCAAAGGTCTCCAAGCACAACACTGTTAAAAACCAAAATAACTATTTCATAGCATAAAACAAAATAATAAAATAACCACCATCCCCCATACAGCCGCAGATAGCTTTGGCAGCATATTAATACAAACATCACCTTAGCTTATCAAATGCCTGGGAAAAAAGATAGGTCTTTTCCTGGTGCCGAAAAGATGTCAGTGAAGGTTCCATGTGGACTTTACTGGGGAGCATATTCCACTGTTCGGGAGCCACAACTGAAAAGGCCCTCTCCCTTGTCACCACCCTCCAAGCCTCCCTCAGCGGGGGGGGGGGGGGTTGGAGAAGGGCCTCAGAAGAAGTGTCCAGGTTAGGTTTATAACCTCGTTTGGCAGTGCAGATTTTTATATCAAAGCATAGTTAGTGTTTTCATATATCCATTAACCCATTCTACTTTTTGCTTTTACCCATTTAGGCTAATAGAGACCCTGATGGCCATGTTAATGACGGGCTAGTTGAGAAAGATGCTCAGGTAGGTGAAGACTCTGTTTCACCCTTCTTACCCCAAATGTGTTTGAAAAAGCATCCTAAAAATATAGGCAAGTGGGGGTTCACTTTGAGGTTATGATTCCACCATGGAACTGTAGATTTGCAAGTCACACTACTATATGTGCATTGAGAATCCTGTTACGTTTTTTTCCTTTTCCATCTTATGTTGCACAATTACTGTATTGTAGAAACCTAGGCAAATAAATGAAACATTGTTTGGAACAAGTGCTGAATTTCAGAGCCCCATTCTTGGGCTGTGAAAGACAGGGGCACTTTGAGTATTTTTGTGCATGCGGGTGGGAATCCTAGATGTGTGTGGATAAGACTTACTGAACCTCTGTTGAGCTAGTGGGCACCATGTGAGTTTTTCTAGAACAACCCATTTTGAGGTCCGTTTAGGGAGAGAAATGGCTACAAGAAGAAATTGTGACCCTCAGTTTCTTGTGTGGTGGCTGTCATTTTCTTTCCATTCTGGGGAAATTGCCACCACCCATCATGATGGAGCTTCAAGAGCGTTAATACATCTTCTCGTTCTGAAAAAAATAAGAAAGAAGGGGATGTGGTTTCACTTTCCTTGAGGCCCTATACTCACAATATCCAGGCTGATGGTTCCCTCTTAAAGGTGTTTGGCCCAGCCTTGGTTAGAGTGTTAGAGGGAGCATATTGCAGCATCACATTTAGTCTCTGTTCAGTCAGTAAGAACATGCTCACCTTGGCACTAATCTACACTGCTGTGCAACGATTTCAGAGATTCATGCATTTGCTTCATTTTGATGTGCAACAAACTCACAGGGTTGTTATATATAGTGCTGCAGCAGTGGGGTTTTGTTGGCACAACATGATGCCTACTTTCTCTCCTTCCCCTGCGTGCCCCCAAAATCTGCTACTGAGGGTCTCCTAACACTCTGGGAGGGGGTGCTGGAAGGGTCAGGAGAGGAAGTAGAAGTTCCAGTGAACATTCTAGTTCAGTTCTATCCACTGCACCACTCTGGTTCATGCTAGTATCACTCACTCTCCTTGTATGTGTGTGAGAAGACCCACCACAACAACCCAACAAGAACCGAGTGTGTTCAGTGGCTGTGGAATGCTGACCTTCTGGAGATGCTGCTGGGAAATGGAAGACTGAGAGGGAATGGAATGGAGTATCCTGAACAAGAGCGCTCCACATTGCAACATTTAGGCCACATCTACACCAAACGTTAAACAGCTATGGCTTCCCCCAAAGAATCTTGGGAAGTGTGGTTTGTGAGTGTTGTTAGGAGACTGTTATTCCCTTGACAGACCTCTAACGGCCAGAGTGGTTTAACAGTCAGCTGCTCTTCCCAGAGAATTCTGGGAATTGGAGCTCTGTGGGGAATAACAATCGCCTAACAACTCTTAGCACCCTTCACAAACTACACTTCCCAGGATTCTTTGGGGGAAACCATGGCTGTTTAATGTGGAACAAATGTCTGGTGTGGGTGTGGCCTTAGTTGCAAGTGTATGTCATGATATCTGTTTTAACTCAGATCATAGGGCTGATTCATAGGAAGGTGGAGTGCTAAAACCATTCATGTAAAATTACTCTGACGTCTTTTTGGGAAGCAGATGAGTAACATTTTCCATGGCTCTACTTTTTTTTTTTTTTGGCTCTTGGTTTGGTTTGCAAACAGGAAAAAGGAGCAGTAGTAGCAACAAAGTAATCACTTAGGTCACATTGTATTTTAGAGCAGACTGCTGTGTGGTTAATTATAGTAATCTTAGCTGTGTCATCACAGGACGATTTCTTCAATGTTATCTCTTGCAGTTGTGAATGATTTTTGTTGCCAATGGAAGCATAAGACCCAGATTCTTTTTTTTTTTTAAACCTAGGTTTCACAGAAAAGAGGAGACAGTAAAATACAAGATATGGAAGGGATTGAACTGGACTTGTTGAGATAATAGAAAATGAGCATCATGCAGATTTTGCCCACTTTATGCTGGCTCCAGGAGGCATGATGAGAGCTTCCTGTTTTAAACCTCAAATTTGACTATAGAAAATAGCAGGGAAGTTGGCAGTTGATTTAATCAATGGTTTTAAACAACTTTCTCTCTCCATGAATTTAAGCTGCATGTTGGGGGTCTCTAAGTGAGCTCTTCAGTTCATATGAGCATGCAGACCTGCCTTCAGTAAAGGATCCTTCTTTTGTACCTCAACTAGTTCTGAAGAAGTGGTGCAGCTACAGTGGCTCTGAATTGTTATAAACTGCAGCATCACAAGAGTCAACGCTTTTTCTCAAGGACAGCCATATCACTGTAGATTGGATCCACAGGTGTAATTCTATATTACAAAATTGGTTGCCCCTCAAAGAAAGGTAGCACCTGAAGCTGTGCATGCAGTTTGCCACTCACATGATTGGGCTGAATAGCGTTTATCCTGAGTGAGTGGGCAAACAGCATCTATTGACTGAGTGGAATAAGTCGGAAAAAAATACCTTGCAGGCGGTGTTGATTTTGCCCTTGTAGACCTACCCTTCCTCATTTAACCACGCCATGCCCGTTTAAAAACACACACATAAGAAGAGCCCTGTTGGATCAGGCCAATGACTCATCTAGTCCAGCATCCTGTTCTTACAGTGCCCAACTAGGTGCCTATAGGAAGCCCCAAAACAGGACCTAACCTCGACAGCGTTCTCCCCACTTGTGATTCCCAGTAACTAGCATTCCGTAGAAGGTACCCTTTTCAATTGCTAGTGGGCAACTGCTACTTGTCAGACAGTCTCCCATCCGGGCAATGTCCAGAGTGAGACCTGCTTAGCTTCAGCAAAGTTGCTGGTACTTTAAATGCCCTGGTACTTTAAAGAATAGGAGGTTCCTCCAGGGCAGGTGTCAGGGCTTCCAAAGAATTATGAGCCCTAGTATCTGTTAATTTTTTAAAAAAAAATATCAAGCACTATTTCCACCTCCTTTGAGAGTGTTTTTTAAAACGCAATCTAAAGTTTACAGCTTCTGGTGTTAGTGGGCCAGTGACATTGTACTATTGCTAGCTGTAAGAACACACTGCAGTGTTATAGCGGTTCTGTGCAAGTGCTTCCTCTTCCCTTAGGTGAAAGAGTGAGCATGTGCATCCACCATTGTGTTGCACTGTGTTTTGCCACCTGCAGAGCAGAACAGGATGATCTTTGGTGTTGTAGTCCCAGGGTTAGGATAGACGGGTGAAGGGGCATAGCTCAGTGGTAGAGCATTTCCTTTGCACGCCAAAGGTTCCAGGTTCAATCCCTGGCATCTCCTGGTAAGGCTGGAAAAAGACGCCTGCTTGAAACCCTGGAGAGCTGCTGCCAGCATTAACAGCGCTGAGCAAGATGAGCCAATCTCCTATCTTGGTATAAGGCCGCTCCCTATGCTCTGTAGAGCATGCAGAATGCTTGTGGACGAGCCTGCATGAATAGAACAGGGAATGGGCTAGGATTCCTGAAGAATTATTTGCCAGTTTCTCCAAAATGATATGGATGTTTTCCTTTTGGACTGTCTTGTCAGTTGAGTAGCAAGGATGGCACGGAAATCTGTTTCTGCCACAACACGAACTCCTGGGTCACTTGAAAAATGTGATGGTGAAGCATTGGGCAAGTGTAGATACCTCAGCCCTGTAGTATGCAAAACACTGTGGTGCACCTTGCAGGGTGGATGATGTAAATCATTGTTTAAATCATTGATTTAAATTACCTTGATTTAAATCAATCTACCCTGGCACCTTGTTCACAATGGGTCATTGCTGAAGCCACAATAAATTCTGGACCCTGGGAATTAGTGTTTCGATAACTCTGCTGTATAGAAAAAGTTAGGCTAGATTATCTGCATGCATCTTCCTGCTTCATGATTTTTAAAATCTGTTACCAAAGTAGTAATGTTACAGCAAATGATAATGCATCGTACCCTGTAAATATTCTTAAATTAAACATAATTGCAGACTCGGTGGTCTCTTGCCAGAGAAGCCATTGACACTTTTATGTAAGATCCATTCATATTTCAAGAAAGTGTGCCTAATGGATTATACCTGGCTGTTCATAACTTATTTCATAAATAGCTGTACTTGTAATGGAATGATTGTATTCCTAAAACACAGATGGATTGTGTGCCTTTTAAAAATATACAGCCATTTGTTAAAAGAGGGATGCAATTTCATTTTAATGAAGTATATTCCCAAGTAGGTTTTGTAGCTTGGTGGGGGAAATCAATATTTTTATGATGGTTACTAAAATGCAATGGATTTAAGGTCTTTTCTTAGAATCATAGAGTTGGAAGGGGCCTATGAGACTCCCTGAGCTCTTCATTTTGAAATGCTCTGTGTGTGTGTGTGTGTGTGTGTGTGTGTGTGTTTTGAGGGAGGGCTTCTGTCTGGTGGGACAGTCCTTGCAGTGACTCTGAAGCTGAAGGAAGCCACAGGGACCTGCGCTTGCCTTCCTGCCCAGCACTTCCAAAGCCGAGTGCAGCTTCAGAGGTCAACCGTGTCCCTTTCCCCGGCCACAATTGTGGGGAAGAAGGTAGAGTACCTCTGAAGCGCAGTATGTAATGTCAGAAACAAGTCCTTGCTCCTTTTTATTGAGCTGAAAAGGGTTCAGAAAAGAGCAAGCCCAATCAGGGTGCTGGAGCAAGTTCGTCTGCAAGGAAGGATTACAACCTTTGGGACTGTTGAGTTTGGAAAAAAGGTAAGGAGAAACATGTTAAAATCATGCATAATGTGGAAAAAGTGGATAGGGAAATGTCCCCCCCCCCATAATGCTAGAACCTGGGATCATCCAATGATGCTCAATGGTGATAGATTCAAGACAGACAAAACAAAGTACTTATTCACCCAGTGCATAGTTAACACTATAGAATTTGCTACTGCAAGATCTGGAAATGACCACTGACGTAGGTCTCTTTATGAAGGGATTAGATCAGGCTTTGGAGGCCAGAGCTTTATCTGGCCCCACCCTGTGGGCCACATTTGACAGGTAGGTGGGGGTAATGCACCTGTCAATCACACAACATTGATATGATGTCACAGGATTGACAGATAGGTTGTCCTGCCCACCTGTCAACCTCCTTAAACCTTTGATGTCAGAGGTGGAAAGGAGTTGCATGGAGCAGGTCGCAAAGTCCTTTGCAAGCCTCCTCACACTGCTGCTTTCCACCTCCAATGTCAGAGGTTGAAAGGAGCGGCATGGAGCAGCTTCAGAGAACAGGACTGGGAGGGAGAAGGGGGTTCCATCAAATGGAAACTGCTTCCCCCTCCTTGAGCATTACACATTTCTGCTGCCCATCAGCTGATTGGCTGTTGGGAGTATGTCTTGTTCCAGTGAAGGAACAATTAGAAGCCCACTTGAAGCTCCTGATTGTTCCTTTGAAGCCCCCCATTACCTGCTCCACAGTTAATGTTATGTATGATGTCAGGTGTAGGGCAGTTGGGCATGGTTTCCCCAAAACAGCCTCATGTGCCAATGGGGTGGTCTAGTGGGGAGGTTCCCCATCCTTGGATAAGAAATCCATGGAGGATAAGATTATAAATGGCAGTTCATCACCACGGCTGGCTCCAAAGAGCAGCTAGGTGGGCCCCTGACCGAGGCCCCCTGAGGAGCCCCTTGACTCCCCTTCTGCAGTCCGTGGAGCTTCTGAGCCACCTGCCATTCCCTTGCTCCACCTATCTTTCTTTGCTGACTTCTTTTGGGGCTGTGCGCAGTGTGCGTACAGTGCTACCATTAACCAGGGCCAAGGTTTCCCTAAGGTGCTGATGCCCCTGCTGTCATCTTGGTTGATGGCAGACATGTGCTCATAGCACGCATGAGTGCCATCAACCAAAATGGCAGCGGAGGCTTCAGCCCTTGAGGGAAACCTTGGCTGCCATCTTGGTCAATGGTAGTGCTGCATGCACAGCCCACATAGCCGCAAAAGACAGGAGACAGGTAGGTGGGGCGCGCATGCAGCTGTGTGTGTGTGTGTGCGTGCACATGCCGGGTCCTGGGGCAAGCTGGTGCCCAAGGGCCCCGGCATGTCTGGGGCCGGCCCTGTTCATCACAATGGCTATATATTATCCTCAATTACCAGAGGCAGCATGCCTCTGGGTACCAGTAGCTGGGAATCATGGGTAAGGGAGTGCTGTTGTGTCCATGACCTGCTTGTGGGCTTTCCAGAGGCATTTGGTTGGCAACTGTGGAAAACAGGATGCTGGGCTAGATAGCTCTGTGACCTGATCCAGCAGGGCTATCCTTTTGGTTCGTCATGGTGGGAGGGGTGGAGCAGGTGTCGAGCACAAATTGTGGCCAGCTACCAAAGCCAGCCGAAATGTGGGAGTCCTTTCATAATATTGGCCAGACTCTTCATAGAGCTCCACTTGCAAGATCTGGAAAGATAACACCTTTGAAACCTAACCTGTAAAATGCTGTGTCATTCAGATGAGTGTGTTGCATATTTCAATTCAATTCAATTTATTGTGCTAGCCAAAGGCCATGACAAATACATTAAAAACATAAAAACATACAGAGGTATGTAAAAGTATACAGAGAACAAATTGTTGTTGCAATCAGTAATATAAAAGAATTTCAGTTACCATCAGCGAGCTCAGTTTAAGACTGTATCTCCCAAACAATTTGTAGCAATTTTATCTAGTTCTTTCTTTCTAATCTTTTTCGCAGCAAGCACAGAAAGAGCCACTTTGTATGTCATGTAACCAATATTGCATATTTTAGATGTGAACAGACAGCTGTGAAAATTACTTTTTCTTTTTGCCACATTGGCTCCAGTTTCCTTGTGCACCCAGGGCGATTTACACAGTAATTAACAAATGTGACCAGGGAAAGTTTTAAAGTGATTTTATAACTGCATCAGCAGCCTTGGTATCCCTAAGTGGTTTATACTAGCAGATGGTTTTTAAAAAGTCATTTTTAGTACAGAAGACTAGCATCTGGAATCGAGGCTTTTCTTTTATGAAGTATTTGAAATGTTGGTCATGAAACCCTCACCAATGCACTCTCTGTGGGAAGTCATACATGAAACAAATAGTTCATGAGAACATTAAGAAAGGCACCAAAGAAATATTTTTTTGTGCTGCGTATTATGATAAGGCAGGGGCAGCATCAGGTACCAGTATTTGGGCATCTACTGTGGTCCACAGCCATGTAAGGGGACCATTGCCCCTCTCTGGAGACTCCTGGTCCTGATCCACTTTGCCCTTGCTGCCTGTGCTCATTTGTCCACCTGTGCTAACTTGCCACCTCTGATCATGCAATCTATGGCAAGAATGAGGAGATACAACAATATCCTTCCCCTGCCTTGTAGTTGGATGAATTGTGTCCAGAGGGAGAGGGCAAGCAAGTGGGCACTGGTGTCTTGAAGGGAAGAAGCCCCACCCAAGTGGGGGGCACTGAATGATAAGGTATCACTCCAGAGGAATGAATGCAGGAATAACAGTTCTATGAGGGGTGATTTAAAATACCTAAATAGGTGTTAGGTTCTTTGTCTCAAGTCCCAACCCTCCAACCACTCCTCATACATTTAAGTACTTTGTGGCTAAATCTGTTCACCTCCTATGGCTTTATTCAGAACATGGACATATCTTCATATTTGCTTTTGGGAGAGAGAACATAACTTTGTTTTCTTCTTCTGATTTTAACAGGAGCTGTTCAGAGCCAGTGAGCTGAAATGGGGAACTGATGAAGAAAAGTTCATCACCATCCTGGGGACTAGAAGTGTGGCTCACTTAAGGAAGGGTGAGGAGAATTGAACATTTTGGACTCTGTTTTTAAGGGTTGTAATCAGCATATTTTGAATGCCACTGGCAGGGGGAAGCTCAAACAAAATCCCTGGTCTTGTTTTTCTGTGTTTGTGCTCAGCTCTGATTCAGCTCTGCCATTTGACAGATAGTAATAAACCTGGGGATGCCCCCATGTCACAGATAGTCATAGGCCTCTAAGAGTATCTGTGTGATCCATGTGCTTTTAATCCCTGTGTGTTGCATTTACTCTCTATGCTAATTTTACATGTACTCTGTTTTGTTTTGTTTTTTTAACAAAAGGTGTATATCTGAATAATGCACAGGCAACCAATTAGTTTCTGGGCTCAGTTAAAAGTCTTGGTTTATGACCTATAAAGTTTTATGCAGCTCAGGACCCCAGTACATCAAAGACTGACTCTTCCCATATGAACTAACTCGGACCCTGCAATCGTAATAGGAGGCCCTTCTTTGTATGCCTCCTCCACAGAAGGTTTGGAGGGTGGCCACATGACAAAGGGCCTTTTCGGTGGTTTCCCACTGGCTGTGGAATGCCATTTTCAGGGAAGTGTACCTGGCACCATCTTTGTCCATCTTTAGGCACCAGGCAAAGACCTTTCGCTTTTCCCAGGCCTTTGGCCCTTGGTGTGTGGGGTCTTGGCTATTGGTGACCTCTTCTAGTGGAGTGGGACCTGTATACCTCCCCTTTATTTGTATTGATGGCATTTGTCTTAACTGGTGTTTAATTATCAGAAGTGTTTTACGTTTGATTGACTCTGTTATTTTTAACTAAGTCACTTTGGGTCACGGTGAAAAAAGTGACCAAAATATTATAATAATAATAAAAATAAATAAAAAGATGAAGCATCCTGCCAGATTGTATGTGACTCTACCATATGGAATGTGGGGGGGGAGTTGAATGTCTGTCAGCATTGGAAAGCTTCTGCATGTGGAAATCTGGTTCAGTCAGGCCATTTTGATTCCTAAGGTGGAAAACCAAATAGAGCCACCCCCACCCCCAAAGACAAAGTACATAGTAACTAAAGCTTGCCAATATATTTTGGCAACTGAGGCAGGAAATCTTACAAGTACTTCTCCCTGGTAGTAAAAATACAATAATACCAAACTAACAATTTGCTACCCTTTCATGAAACCCATAATTAGCTGCTTGAGATGACCACCTCACTCTGTCTAATTGTAGGGCCAGCCAGAGGTTGAAAGGGGCAGGAGTGAACTAGGGCTAGTTTAGAACCTTTCTCCTTGACGTGCTACAATTCTGTTGGCAAAAATATGGGGGAGCATATAGATATGCAAGCGCCCATCACTGTCTTAAATAGAATGGTTCTGGGAAAGTTATACTACATGGTTTTCCTAAACACGTGAATTTCTTACTAATGTGGCTTGCTCACACTCTTCTGACCGTATGCTGAGAAATGTGGCATGTGTTTGGATGAGAGTATACTTTGTTAACTTGCTTGGAGAAGCCAAAAAGAAGCAGTATGTAAAATACGCATAATTGCCATATATTCCTTCTGTGTCTTTCAGTCTTTGACAAATACATGACTATCTCTGGCTATCAGATTGAAGAAACAATCGACCGTGAAACTTCTGGTGCACTAGAGAAGCTGCTTCTAGCAATTGGTAATGAGCAGTCCTACTCCCAACACACTATTTATAAGAATTGCAAGTGAGCTCTTGGAAAAAAGAAGCATGATATGTTCATTAAAGAAAAAAATTCAATGGTGTCTTAGTAATATGATGAAGAGGCTAAGCAGAGGTGATGCCTGATTTTTATTTTTTTAACATGGTGCTCTGAATGCTAGACATTCTTCGATTGTGTTTAGTAAGATTTACTCCCAGGTAGATGTACACAGAATTGCATCCTAGGTCACTGTTCAGTCCTGTTGGATTCCCAGTCTAGATACATCTAATCTGTGACTGAACATGCAGCTCAAATTCTTGATTCTGGAAATGCCTTTATTTCTTATTTAATATATGTCCCATCCTTCCTCCCAATGGAGCCCTAGAAGTGACCTTTTCTGTGCCCAGATAAAAGGCGTGCAATGTGTGAAGCAGCTTGCCATTAAGCTAGTCATTTTCCACTGTTTTCACATTCAACTGGATTGTTTTTCTTCTTCAGTGAAGTGTGTCCGAAGCGTTCCTGCATATTTTGCTGAATCGCTGTTTTATGCAATGAAAGTGAGTACTTATTTTACAATTATTTTCTCTCTTTGAAACAGAAAACTGTTCCATATGCTGAGCAAAATTTGAAACAAAAATGAAGGTGGCGAAAGGCTGTTTTTTCTAACTTTTTAAATGCCAGTTTGTAGTGTAGAATTTGAAGAATAGACTTTTGATTAGTGACAGTTGTTGTTTGATATTGAACAAAAGGGTATTGATGATTTGTGTGCCCTTTGATCATCAGCAGTGTAAGTTACAGGTGGGAACCTCCAGCCTGTTGACCTAGGTCTGCTACACTTTGGAAGATGGCCTGCAATGCTGTTTTATGCAAACACACCTTTCACATCCCTGATGGACTGTGACATTGGGCATGGGAAACTTCATGCCAAGGCTAAAATGAAGATGAATCTGCAACAGAAAAAGGCACCAAATTCAAAGAGAGCCAGCCTTTTGATATACTCCTAATTCTTCCTTAGAAGTGCTGGCTAGAATTCAAGCAAGAAATGCCAAGGATCCTGGCCTACAGGCACGACTCGAGCCACACCCATGTGATGGCCTGATAATATCAGGTGATTGACGGGTGGTCTCAGCCACCTGTCAAGATGGCCCAAGATGGTGTGTGTGTGTAGGGAGCTTAGAATCCAGTTTGGTGGCCAGACCCTGTGCCTCACCCCTGTTATAAGCTTATAAAATGTCCCGAAAACAGGGCTGGCCCTAGTGAGATGCTCTCACTAGGTTCCTGGCCTAGTTCCTCCTCTTAGTCTACCCCAACCTTTCCCCTGCTTTTTCTGGAGACACTTACTGCTTCCACCAGTTAATCTCTATTTCCTACCTGCTTGGAGCATCTTCCTTCTCTTTTCCTCTGCTCACCTTTCATTAGTTTGCATTGAGTCATTTGTTTGATGGTTTTGGCACAAATGGCCCAGCTGTATTTCACCAGGATTTCAAGCTGTAAGCTTTTTCAGTTGATCATTCTGTCTGTCATTGTAGCTTAATTCAAACAGTTCTGATGCATGCCATTGTGGATTAGCAGCAGATGAGCTGTGTGCATGTGTGTTTAAACTGATGAAATGTCATCCTATCTTCTTTTTTAAAAAAGCATGCCTGCAGTTTTCAGTATCGCTGCAAAGCCTTCTGCTAATTGGTATGAACATAGTAAATAAATATGGTCCCACCATGTGGAACATTTTCCTTGCAGAAATGTGGCATGCATCAACTCTGTATTATGCTTAAAGACAGGGAAGCCAATGTAGTACCCTATCCATGTTTGGACTATAACTTTTATAAATTTTTTAGAAATATACAATGAAAATCAGAATCTGGCTGCTGTGGTAAACATGACTTCACCACTTGCACAAAATTGTCTCTATTCAGTTAATGCATTTCAGCACGTGCATGCTGGGTCTTGTGAATCAGCCTTAAACCCCTACTCTTGGCATCAGTCCAAATAATACTCAGAATGGTCTGTTCATCTTTGGTGACTGAGACTTCTAAGAACATAAGAAGAATCCTGCTTGCAGCGGCCAACCAGATGCCTGTTGAAAGCCCACAAGCAGGACCTGAAAACAGTAGCAGATTCCCTAATTGTGATTCCAAGCAAGCGGTATTCTATAGCTAGTTGCATACTAGTTTATTTACTCTGGGTTGTATTCAACTAAGCCATACTCAGAGTAGACCTACTGAAATTAATGAGCCTAAGTTAGTCATGTCTGGTAATTTTAATGGCTCTGCTCTGAGTAAAACTAGCATTGAATACCACCCTCTTTATTTGTATCATGAATTGACTTCTATTGAAGTATGTTTAGATTACAAGGGTGACCTACAACAAAATGTTGCAGTAAAAAATGATCCCTACAGGATTCTAGCTGCTCATTTCCATTCCCTTCCTCTCCGTACACTTTGCTGTTCTCCACCCAGTGCCCTGCTACAGTGAGTCAGCATTCTGTGGCCACTGAGCATATGCTTATTGTGCTATTTTGGGTAGGGTGGAGGCTTTGCCATCCTTAGAGGGTTTTCTAAATATTTGTTGTATTCCTGGTTCCCCCAGGCCTCCTGATATCTCCCTCTTATGTGTGGGTGGTGCCATAGGTCACATCAGCAAAGGCAATTACAGCCTGAACACCAGAAACGGAAGGGAAGATTATAACACTTCGTCTTGTTGCTTTTCATTTACAGTTATTCATTTACAGTTACGCTGATTACAGTCTTCATCACCCCTGTACATACACAGCATGATTTTTGTGTGTATGAGAGATGCTCAGCATTAGCTGCTATGTACAGAGTTTGCCACATTAATACAGTGTGGTAATTCAGGATTCTATTTAGCATTTCATTTAATGTGATTGATAAAATCTCCTAACTTCAAAGGAAAATTAATCCTAAGGGTATTGTATACATACTTCCAATATGTTTATTGTGTATGAATTCTCTGTGTGACATTTTCAAGTGCACTTATTTGCTTAGTCCTCAGGTTAAAATTTAGGGTACTATCTAACCAAATTTAAACACATTTTTTAGTTTTGGCAACGTCTGTGGGAAAAAGTAAGCACATGATTGATGCTCTCCTATTGGAAATGAATGGGACTTGAAAATGCTCAACTTTGGCTGGATTATGTCCTTAATGGATAGTCAAAAATGGGCCCATCTTGTTTTTTTCCAGGGAGCTGGCACCAATGATAATACCTTGATCAGGATCATAGTTTCAAGGAGTGAAATTGATCTGCTGGACATCAGACAGACATTCAGGAGAAATTTTGCAAAATCTTTGTACCATGTAATTCAGGTAGGCCTTGCTTTATAGAACAAGTTTATTTGATTCTCTCTCTTCTTGAATGGGAAATACTGCTGGCTCATGTGTCTGTTTTCTTGGACTGCTGTGTGTTTGTTTGTTTTTTGCTATACAATTGTTACAACCAGTACAATTTTTCAAATAGTGTATCAATATGTGTTAAATCAATAGTCATGAGGCTTGTAGGCTGCCGAAGTATGTGCTGGCCTTAACTCAGGCAGAGTTTTTACAGTGTATGGGAAGGGAGTATTGAAGGTGGGCAAACTGCTATTTCCAGCAGCTAGGCAGAAGTGAGTGAGAGTAGTGTTTTTCTTTTATTTTGCCAATTCCAGGCTGCCCCCTCCTTAATGACTGTCCTCCCATTGGTGTATTTGTTTCTCCATTTTTGAGTGGGTGGAGGAGCGTTGGGGGAATGTAAAACCTGTGGATCTTTCTTCATAACTTTCCCCTGATCAACCTGCCACCCCCGTTCAGAACTCTTACATCAGTAAGTCAAGGGCTGTGGAGGGTTCTGCAGCAACAGGGAGTGGCCTTATGGAGTCATATCTCCCTCTCATGAGGGCAGACGTGTCTCTCCATCCTTGAAGAAGGATATCCAAAATATCTTTTTGGCCCTTGGTAGGCCCTCTCAGAGACCATAGGATTGTACCCTAAGTTGGCTTAAATGCAAAGGCTCTGCTTTGATTTGTGTATAGGGTCTTCTCCTTTGGAGCCTGCATTTGCTAAAGGATAACCAAATTGTTTAACTTCTCCTTGTAATGTTTAGAGCCATGACTTGGTGGTCTGCTGGTGGAAGGCAAGTAGATGGTTCCTAGTTTTTCTTCTCCAGATTTGTCTTAAGTGTGGTACAAAAAGCTTGCTGGAGGACTTTCCTGTACCATTCCTCAGTGGATAGTCATACAAATGGATTTCCTGTGGTAGAAAAGCTGTCATTTGTCAAGAATTTTTCTCTGAGTCACTACTGACTCATTGCCATGTGATCCTTCTGTGTTTTGATTTGTAGAAAGATACATCTGGTGATTACAGAAAAGGCCTTCTGATGCTCTGTGGTGGTGAAGATGATTAACGTCTATGGCGACATGAAAGCCAGAATCTTAACTCCTGCCTTGTGCCTCCTTCCTTTTTGTATGGCTATGCTATTTGTTGGCATTTAGAGCTGCAGCCACCTTTGCTTTTCACATTGCTATTAGATGCAATGTGTGTATCAGTAGTAAAATGATATAGTAACACTGTTGAGATCCATATTAAACCCCTTACATAGGATTGGTGCTCCTTCCTGGGGAAACAACCTGTTTTTAATTGATACAGTTCTATGTCACTCTAGTTTTGCACAATGTAAGATACAGGCTGCTCTTTAAAAAAAATTAAGCTGGCTAGTTGGAAGTCATTGAACTGGTTTCAAGCTAAGCTAGTTACAGCATAGTCTGGATCCAACCTTTTATCTGTACATTCCTAACTCAAAGAATTTAGCAAAAAGTGCCTCTTGTTTAAATGTATCTCTTTTGTTTTGAAAACTAGATTGGAAGCCAGGAATCTGGTGTCTTTTTGTTTTGCAAAAATAGAAGTGAAATACATTCCAAGAACAAAAAACAAATTTCTTTTTAACCTGAACCATATTTTAGCATCTGTAGTAATCTGAAGAAAGCTTCTGCCTAGTGGCTTTGAAATTGTGAACTATGCATGATTTTCATGTATTGTATGATCTGGTGCTGTTAAAAGAAATAAAAAGCCTACTAAATGATTGAGTTGTCATTTGATACATGACTGACGAATAAAGTGTAGCCACAACTGTGAGGGTCCTGAAGACTTGTGGCTTTATTAAGCAGTTCTTCCCCAGGATATCTATTTTGTAGAATTGATTCCACTTCTCCTATTCCGTGAGTAGGAGGAAGAAGCTGTGTGGATCACCGAAGCTCTGCCTCCAACCACGGGGAATCTTCATTACCAACCCTTCCGACTTTCATAATTTCACCAGACATTACCTTCATACTTTTTAGCATGTCTTTACACCACTTAAGGTCTAGGCACATGATTTTTTTTTTTTAAATGAAAGCAGAGGTTTTCAGGATACTAAATTCTGTGCCCTGTACCACATACTTTTCTTTTGGTGGTTCAGTGGAATTGCAGTGTATGTACAACAGCATACATACTATCTCTCTTTCCCCTGCTCCCACCCCAATTATAGAGATTATCCCAGTGTGTGTTAGTAATGTCCGGAGTTTGGGCTGCTTCCATCATGACATAAAAATACTTCTAAAAGGCAAATTCATATTTGCATGAAATCTCAGGGTTTTTTTTTTAAATGGTTTAGAAATTTAGATGACTCACAGGAAGACTCTCATGACCAGGCCCACTGCCAGAAATCTTGTGATAAGGAGGCCTAAGCAGAGGGAGAAGTCACTGCAGAACAGCCAGAACATAAAACATACTTTCAAGATGAGAGGTTTTGTGCCTCAGAACCTAGTACAAGCTGCTACCCAGAGCCATTCCTGGAGGTGCTCTGGATGGTGCCATAATGCAGGGAATAATTAACTCTATCATCCCTTTCACTCTTACTCTGCAGCAGTGAGATCCTGGTGTCTGTGTGTGTAAGTGTGTGTGTGTGTGAGAGAGAGATTTGGCCCACTTGGCATCCCTTAGGGAACAGTGCCTCACACCTCGGACTGTGGCCATTCACTTGGTGACTATTGCCATTTTTTTCCAGTAAAGCTAATGGGCTCAGTGGCCCTTGTTGCTCATTCTGAGCATTGGAGGGATAGAGATGGGTAGCCCTCGTGGACCCCAATAGGTGTTGACCAGTTACATATGACCTGCTGACAAGGATTTGCTGCAGGGCTGGGTCTATGTGCTGGGCTGTCTTTGAGGTGCTGTTATTCAGGGCTGCTTCCCTCCTAGCATTTGGGGGGGCCTTGAGACAGCCTCATCTTGGGGTGATGGGTTGTCCAGGCTATTAGGTACCAGGAATGTGCCACTACAACAGAGCCTTTGCTCCCTGTGTATTTGTGGCTCCAACACAGACAAATGCTCTGGGAGAACAATGCTCCTTGTTGCTCATTCTGAGCATCCAAGACATTGGAGGGATGGAGATGGACAGCCCCAGTGAAGAGCCCCTGTCCAGTAAAGGAACTGCAGATCTGCTTAAACATGCAGCCTAAGTGCCATGGCTAGTGCCTTGTGCATCAAGCCAGCTCTTCTCTCAATAGTTATCCAGTCTTTCAGTGTTGTCTTGCAAGCCTTTCTGTGGCACCCAGGGAGTATGCGGCTTCCAGATTAGAACCATTATAGCAGCAGCAGACTGGAGATTGTCCACACAGTTATAAGCTATTGGGCACTAGCGGTCAGCACATTATAAAGTCTACATACTTCCCCACAGAGTGCAGCACCTTGCAGCCATTTATAATGTTTTGTTTCAGGGCTGAAATTATCATGAGAGAGCAACATGCCACTGCTACCCATTGGGGTCCGCATCTTGGCCTTGGCTGCAAGTTATAAATTTCCTGGCTTAGCATCCATGGAATAAAGTGAGATGAGTGAATGCCTTTATCTCAGGAACAAGTAGCCACTCATAGCCCACCAAATGTTTTGATTTTTCAACTTGGGGGGAATGACTTGGAGAAATCTAAGGGGATCAGTCTTTCCTGTTGGGCATGCAGACATCAAACAGTTGTGGGAAAGTCCTTCCCTGTTCTGGCGATCTAATGGAATGGAGGGGAGCTACTGAGTCTGCAAAGATAGATTGAGCTCTGCCTAGAGGACAGCAAATGAGGCCCTGCCCTGCTTTGTGGAGGCGCAGGAGGGCAGGTGATTCAGCCTCTTGCTGTATTTCACCATTGCCATGACCTTTTCAGGCCTGACAATGTCCATTTCTCCTGAGTTGGTGGTTACTACTACTACTACTACTACTACTACTACTACTACTAAAATTTCTGTCCTGTTCTTCATCCCAAAGGGAGTCCTGGGTGGCAAATAGATAATAAAGTGCTAAAAACATCTTTAAAACAAAACATCTCAAAAAATCTTTAAAAATATCTTAAAAAATAATTCCAATACAGATGCAAACTGGGATAAGGTCTCTGCTTAAAAAGGCTTGTTGAAAGAGGAAGGTCTTCAGTACGTGCTGAAAAGACAACAGAGACAGCACCGGACTAATATTTAAGGGGAAGGAATTCCAACGGGTAGGTGCCATGACACTAAAGGTCCGCTTCCTATGTTGTTCAAAATGGACCTATTGATGAGATGGTATCTCCAGGAGGCCCTCAGAGTGCAGTGATCAACTGGGGATATAAAGGGTGAGACCATATTTCAGGTATCCTGGTTCCAAGCTGTATAGGGCTTTATACACCAAAACCAGCACCTGGACCTTAGCCTGGTATGGTAGTCTTAATATCCAGGATAACCTGGATGGTTGTAGTCATATTTGGTTGGGGGGTAGTGAGTCAGATAAAAGAGTTCCCCATCCCTTGTGTGGGAGGGCCTTGGGCAGGATCTGTTACTTATGAGGGGACTCTTGTAAGGGGACCTGGACGTGGCCCATTAAAGCCTTGATCTTAGTTCAGGTGGGTGTCAACTGACACATGACACCAGGCTGTGCATGGACCTACTAGAAGAGCGCGCGCTGGAGTGGGCCTAGACCCCCCAACTCCTTCCTGGATTATCTCAGCAGAGAGGTTAGGAAAGGCATCGGGTTCGCAGGCAAACTGCCTGATAGACAGATCCATGTTGTATGCTGTGACAAGCTCTGATATACTGTAGCCAATAAAGTTCTGCCCTTGTTTAATCCATTTCTGTCTCATTTCTGTCTCATCTGTTATTGCTTTGGGACAGCATGACCCAGTGCATCTGGTGCACATCTCTTAACGTGGTGTGTAGCTAATCATTAAAAAAAACCTTTCTACCTGCAGGAAATCATTTTAATAGTTCCGTGTACTGTATACAATGAATTTCAGACATTGTGTAAACTTGCTTTTATAGGCATCAATCCAATAACTGTGCTTAAAAGAATTTGCTGCAGTTTTTAAATATCCTTGAATAATTTTGTGGTTTACAAAGAGATGTTAGAGGTGTCTTTTACAAGTCTGTTTCATTCTAAGAAAACAGCACTTTCTCCTCCAGTTTGCACGCACTGGAATGGACCACATATTTGAGTAGCTTGCATATAATTATTGTCAACTTGCTTCAGCTAAAGAAAAAAATCTGTTTCTTTTTAGAAGTTGTTTGCTCACTATCTCTCATCCTTGGAACCAATTTATGGAAACTCTTCAAGAATGAGACCAATGGCAATGAATGTACCATAGCTATCACACAGCATAGCAATGGGTAGAAAAATTGAATGTGATATGGAGGGGGGATAGACTGGACTGAGTAACTTGTACACAGTTCTAAAAGCCTTTTGGCCACTGTGGATGTAAGCAGGACTCTGTTTCTACTTAATATTTGGTAGCGAAAGTTGCAGATGATAATGCAACATAGTATTTATTTATTACATAGCTTTCTAACTCTCCTTTTAAAGTACAAGGGTCTCCCAAGGTAGATTATAACTTTAAAATAAATAAATAAGAAAACCAATAATCTCTAGCTTTGATAGATTTCCTCCACACACACATTCTCTGTTGTATAGCCTCTCTATTGATCTAGGGGTAGCCAACATGGTATCCTCCAGATGTTGCTGGACTGCTGCAACTTGCATCATCCCTGGCCTTTGGCCATGCTCTTAAAGGGTGGCTTTTTTGAGTCTCCTGAGAAAAGTTTAGTGTTCTCCCTTTCTGATGCCTACTCAGAGGATATGTGACTGATGGTTTTGCTGGGTGGGGTAGCTTAGCGAAAACAGAGCCAATTCCATTTTGAAAAATGACTTCTGGAACTCATGAAAATTGGTGGGTCTCTTAGCAATGCAGTGTAAAATGATGTTCTCTCATTTAAATTAATTAATTTCTAACATTGTCTTTTACATCAAGCCAATCCACAAACATGCCATATAAACAGCTAAAAATCTTATGTTTTCCCATTCTTACCTGCTTCTTTAATACACCTCTCTTGTTCTAAGAACTAGTTTGGGAAAACCTGTCTGTTTGCACCCACTTTTCGTAAATGACCCTGCCCAAGATTGCTTGATTACATATTTTGTTGAAAATCTGCTCTATGGCCAGATGAGCGATGTTCTAGGTCCTAAAATATTGGCTGAGACAGAAAAAAAGGAAATCAAAGCAGTTCTTCCTCATTGTTTGTGTCAAAAATATCTTAAGTTTTGGATGGCAGGCAGCAACAGCTAAAAATAAAATAAAAAGGCCTTTGCAAATAAACTAAATGTTGCATTGTGTTGAACTAAGATCTTTACTATTTTGCAAATAGTCTGGGCAGTACTATTCAAAAAGCAAATGTGGTTTGCTTATGGTTCTGGTGCCACCTAGCTGTTGCCAACTTTATTATTGTTCTGCTGAAAACTATTATAATATACCCAGTAGTGTAGTGGCAAATTCAGAAGTACAGGTTCCCTTCATAATAGGCATAGCCACACCCCCTCACAGCCACAGTCCTTTTAAGATTGTACAACCTAATATTATAGAATAAACTGGCCAGGTTTAAATACCGCTTTCTGCTTCTCTATCCTTGTTAACACCTTCTCCCAAAACAACAAATGTCCCTAGGAGCTAATCAGCATGAAAGGGGAGTGTGTTAGCTACTGAGAAGAGTCTTCTCAGTGGCTGACTCACCTCCTTTTACTCTGACTGGCTCCAGTCAGCAGGAACTGACAGGGAAGCATGTTAGATTACTCTTTTCAGTGGCCAGCACACTCTCCTTTCATGCTGATTGGCTCATAAGATGCTGGAGACATAGGGACCCTGCTGGAACCTGCCCCCCAAAAGTATAGAGTCTAAGAACCCCAAAACGCTGGATGACTACACCTCTGTATATACCACAAATCTTGAAAGGAAAAAAAAGCATAACGAATAACATTTATTTTTGCCATGCAATCCCTAACTTGAATGATAAAACTCTTTCTGAACAAGAACAAAATAATTATTTCTAAACTTCATTGGGAAAATGCATCCTTCCTTTTGAAACATCAAGGGAATTTATAAGGTTCTACAAAATAGAGTTGCAGAACTCATCTGCGATACTTTTTTAAAGGGTTCCATGAACTGTCATAATATGAATAAACAAGTCAATAATATGTTCAATAGTAATATATGTAATTACTGAATACTGTGTTGAATATACATTATATTTTATTTATTTATTTATTTATTATTATTTATTTATTTATTATATTTATTTATTTATTTATTCATTTATTCATTCATTCATTCATTCATTCGATTTATTAGTCGCCCATCTGGCTGGAATACTCAGCCACTCTGAGCGACGTACAAGGCAAAAACATAAAACATCAGAGCATCAAAAACAAGAGCATCAGAACATCAAAACATGAAAGCTAAACAATAAAGACTAAACAATAAGGTAGAGGCAACTAGATTTCACTAATAGGGCTTCTCGCCTGTATATATTATTACATTTATATCTCATCTTTTCTCCAAGGAGCTCAAGGGTGAGCTCAAGAAGTTCATACTTCTCCCCCCTTTGTATTCTCACAACAGTCTTGGGAGGTAGGTTAGGCTGAGAAGCAGTGACTAGCCCAAGGCTATCCAGCGAGCTTCATGGCTGAATAAGGATTTCAACCTTGGTTTTCCAGGTCCAAAGCCAATACTCAAAATGTAACACCGGCACTGTGTAGAACTGCTTGTTCCCAAATGCTGCTGACTTGTATCAATACATCTTTGCTTGGGAATTTGTGCATTACAATTTTATTAAAACTGATTTTTTTTAAAGCATTTGGCCAGTGGTGGCTGGTGGCCACTGTGACTAGTGGGGCAGAAGGCAGGGAGTCCAAGAGTAGGTGGAGATAGAGCCAATGACAAAGTCAGCTAATTCTAGCTTTGCCCCCATTATCCTTCCTGCTGAGTTCTACAAGGGCAACACTGAGAATGAGGAGGTGAAGGAAGTTGACAACCAATGCCAACCTCTGAACTGCTTGTAAGTCAGAAGGCAGGCAGGTTGGTGGGGCAGGGGCCTATTTGCCCTAACAGATCAACCTCCTTTGTGTTTAGCTGTCGTTGAAAGCTTTTCATTAGTGATGTTGACAAAGGGATGGCTGTGCACAAGCCCCTCATATAGGGAAAAGAGCACTGCAGTGATGGAAGAAGCCATGCTTGGTAGAGTTTCCCTTTCTATTCCACTCTTAGGCATTAGAAGGATCAAACAGTACAGTGAACATGACACTGAAATACAAGGTGGCTTGTATTTGTGAAGGCATTACTTTAGTACGGGAAGAGGAAAGAAATAGAGGCTTGCTGGCAAGCTGATAACATCCGTACCTGTGCCAGTCTCTACTGATGAATCCTGGTGTTTGTGCAGCTGATCCATCAATGAGTTCACTGTGCAAATAAGAGTCAGTTCTGTTCATACACTTGGTGCCAAAGTGTTCAAAAGCCTGTTCACCTGGGCATTCAACTTGCAATTTATCTTTTTACAAAACAGGAACTTCAATTTTGCATAAGTTGCCCACTGTCTAAGGTCTTCTGTCTGAAATCAGCCATACAATACTTTCTTGAAATTGTGCATGAATGGGATGCAGAGGCAGGATCTCTAGGTTAGAGTCACTGTCTGCTTTCTGAGGGTGATACACATTCCTGCCTGCACCACAAAACATCCAGGAATGGGCATCCCTATCCACATGATGCAATTAGACTGGAAATTGCATTGAATGAATCGTCTCCAGATGCTCATCATAATATGGATGAGTTTCTGCATTTGGTCCCCAATCTACCAAGGGAATCTATATGCAGATCGCCCTTGCTGAGTCAGGGAGATAGCAGCTCTATTCATGTGTTCTTGTCACTCCATCTCCACTGCCCTCCCTGCACAATTTAGAATCCTGGAGCAAGTCTTTGCCCTTCAGTGCATGGAAGACAATGGGAATGAGCACAGTGATGCAATAAAGTGGGTAGAACTAGCATGTTTGTCATCATTCTCCCTCATGCAATTTATTTATTAGATTTATATCCCACCCTTCCTCCTAGTAGGAGCTCATTCCAATTGTGTGAGGGAAGCTAACGCCTGAATAGGGCTAGCATGTGTCATCTATCAAGTAAAAATCTTTACTTGACTCAGTGGGAGTGGGATTTACTCCTCCGTGGCGCAGAGTGGTAAACAATGGTAACGCAGCCGAAGCTCTGCTCACGGCTGGAGTTCGATTCCAACGAAAGGAGAAGTCGAAACTCCGGTAAAAGGGGTTGAGGTCCACTCAGCCTTCCATCCGTCCGTGGTCGGTAAAATGAGTACCCGGCATATGCTGGTGGGTAAAGAAAGGCGGGGACAGAACTGGCAATCCCACCCCATATATACGGTCTGCCTAGTAAACGTCGCAAGATGTCACCCTAAGAGTCGGAAACGACTCGCACTACAAGTGCGGGGACACCTTTACCTTTTTAAAGATAATAGAATCATAGCAAGAAGATATCTTGAAGATCATCTAGTCCAACCCCTAGCACAGTGCAGAGTCTGGAATGTAGAATGCAACACAGAATCATGGAGCTGGAAGGGATCCTGGATTGTGCTGCATTGGATACTGCTGCTGTTTCTCCAAGAAGGTGAGCTCCAATAGTAAGACTGGAAACTATGCTAGTGTTTGTCCACACTTTGGGCATATTGACTGATATAACAGCTGTTTTTGCTGGCAGATGTTTCAGTATAAACGTTTAGGATTGAATTGCAAGTTCACCCATTCATGAAGTCCAAAATATTCTCGGAGTTGTAGCTGGTGTGCTGTTTATGTCCTAAGTATAGGTTATTTTAAAAGACTATAATTTTATCCCCTCAAAATCAGCTCTCATTTGAATGTTCAAAATCCATGGTTAATGAAGGCTATTCTCTAGGAAATTTCAACATTCTTCAGCAGTTTCAGTGCCCGGACTGACTCTTGTCCTGTTTACAAGAATGTTTTCTACTGAGGGTGCTGTTTGTCATGGAAGTCCTTTGTTTTCATTTCGACTTGACTCCAAAAATGAAGACAAATCCAGTGTATTTTCAAATGGATGAATTAAAGGCAAGTTAAGATTGGATAAATTCTGAAAAGTTTCACATGACCAAAGACACTTGCTTAGCAACAAGATTACAACAGCAGAACTGGAAAGCAGTGGGTAGTGTGTGCATGCAATGTATATATTTTAATTGTGGATATTGTATACAACACACACACTTGTGTGTATTTGTGTATATTTTTCCCAGGGCCCGGAGGAAAATGAACAAGGTCTTGCTCTGCTTCATGGAGGCATATGAAGGCTGAGTGATTTGGCACTGCTATAGTTCACTACCACCAAGGTGTTTTTAGGTGTGATAATGTTCATCTCTCCTGAACTGGCAATGATATGTGGTTATCCAAGATTGCCTAGCCAAATATTAGGTTTGGTGGTGAGTTGGCAGCAGCATTTCCCACCTCTTGTGGTGGGGGAAGGGGTTGGGCAGAATCCATTATTTATGAGGGGACTCCCATAAGGGATCCTGAATTTGGCACCTTAAGGCCTTGATGCTAGCTTGCAGAGTCAAGGCCTGCTCTTGCATTGCCCCAGGTTGCAGACAGTACCAAATGGAATCGCCCACAGAAGTGTGGGTCCCTGGACTTTCTCAGCAAACAGACTGGGCAAGGCATCAGGCTAGCAGGCAGGCTATGCCATGCCAGTCTCTGATGTGCTGTCACCAATAAAGTTGTGACCTTCTTTAACTCATTTCTGTCTTGCCTGTTACCATTATTGCTCTGGGATAGTACACACAAACATTTAACTAGCCATATAAAAAACCTTTCTAACTGAAGGAAATCATTCCAATACTTCAGTGTACTGTATACAGTTTACTGCAAACAAAGAATTTAACGCATTGTGGGAACTTGCTTTTATAGGCGGACTGCCTTCAAGTCGATTCCGACTTATGGCGACCCTATGAATAGGGTTTTCATGGTAAGCGGTATTCAGAGGGGGTTTACCATTGCCTTCCTCTGAGGCTGAGAGGCAATGACTGGCCCAAGATTACCCAGTGAGCTTCATGGCTGTGTGGGGTTTAAAACCTGGGTCTCCCAGGTCGTAGTCCAACACTTTAACCACTACACAGTATCAACTCAATAATTCTGTCAAAAGTATTTTTAAAATATCCTAGAATAAAGGCCACCAGCACACCATTAAACAATGATCTTTTGGTCAATGTGTATACTTTGCTTTATAGATTATAAACCCAATAACTAGCTCAATATTATCTACACTGGCTGGCATCAAGTTTCCAGGGTTTCAGATAAGGCACATTCCCAGCCCTGCCTGGAGATGCTGGGGATTGAACCTGGGACCTTCTGCAAATCATGTGCTCTACCTCTGAGCCACAGCCTTCCCTTTAAAAGTTTGTGTCACAAACTGTTGTTATTTAAACAGAGAGACAGGACCACTTTGAATGTTAGAATCAAAGACATATAGAAACTTTGTGTCTTCAAAGTGATCCATAGCAACGGAAAAATCTGGCACTTTGATTTAAAGAGATTCCATAGATGGCATATGATGCCTGTTTGCTTGTCACATGTCTCATCCACAATGAGTCCACTATGTTGGCATGGATGCCAAACTAAAAGCACTTATTTTCTTCTGTGGTGGACATCTGCATAGATGATGGGGTTCTGGAACATGGTACATAAAAAGATATGTAATATAACTAAAGGGGAAAAAATGACCAGACTCCAGGGCTGTTTTTGTTATCTTTATTGATGGATAGTAACATTGACTTAAAAGCAAAACCTTTAATTAATTTCAAAGTTATTAATGGTGGCACGTCAAACAGTAGTTCGGAGGTGGAAAACACTGGAAGGGCTAGATTGAGAGGCATGGTACAGAAATACATGGAACAGAACAGTTCTGGATAGAACAACACAATCTTCATTGTTTACAAGACAGAACTAGGTTATAGGCCTTTGTCGCCATCTAGTGGAATTTTGTAATGTATATACTGTAAATGAACATGGTAAGGGGACAACTATCAGTTGCTGCCAGGACGACTGGGTTTTCATGAGGGTTTTAAATTAATAACCTGCTGTAAAATATTTTTAATTTTGAGCTGCTTTTTCTGTTAACAATTTTATTAAGATTCTTATGTTGGTTGTATTGAGATCAAAAATAATGGCATTTTTTCCCCTTTTTAGGGAATAAAATTTTAAAATAATAAATAAATCTAGCACTTTGCTATAACCAGAAGGTGGTGCTGTTGAGTTATTCTTTATCAGTCTTTAAAGTAATGGTTCAATATTTCTCAAAATATTACATGAAACACTTAGATTGCTGCTAATTTGGTAGAACCCATGCTTGGATTCTATTTTTTTTTATTCCTTTCTCTATTTGAGTGAATTTCCATAATAAACTGCTCCGCTGATTGCATAATAAATGAGTGAAGCTGCAAAATAAATCACATAACATGCACATGTTTTATCTTGTTTTCAACAGATGTGGTTTCATTTCTGTCCAAGGAAGGACATGTCCAGGAGTATAGTTGTCTGGGGTCTCCAGGAGTCTTAGACCCCTTACTTTTTTGGGAGCAGGATCCCAGCAGGATCCCTGATTCTCCAGCATCCTATGAGCCAATCAGCATGAAAGGGGCGTGTGTTAGGCTGCAATCCGATACATGTCTACTCAGAAGTAAGCTGTGTTGGGTTCAATGGGACTTACTCCCAGGTAAGTGTGTATTGGATTGCAGCCTTAGTCACTGAGAAGAGTCTTCTAACTTGTGTCCTTGTCCTTTTCTGCTGATTGCAGCCAATCAACCACTGCGAAGCCTCTTTTCAGTAACTCTCCCCTTTCATGTTGGGATTCATGCTTTCTCCTAGGGATGTCTGTTGTGGGAGGAGGCAGATGATTAGAGCATCACCGGTAAATTTAAGTAGGTCTGTGTCTGGTCAGTGCTTGGATAGCATCCATCCAGGAACGCCATGTACATTGCCTTGAGTTCCATCACGGAAGAAATGCAGGATAGACAAGTAATAAAGAAGAAACTCTGACTTTTCCTAACCTAATTAACAAGAGGAACAATAGCTACTGGTTTCTTTCTAGTCAGTCCAAAGTCTATGGTCATCTTCTTGTAGAATAAACTAACTGTTCTGGAGCAAACGTTTTATTTTAAATGGCTTCTTCATTCCTTGAATCCTTTCCTGGATAACACAATATTTCTCTTTCCTTTGATGAGTTATTTAAGAGACTGGGGGAGAGACTTAATGCCATCTCCAGAACAGCTTGCCAATTTTGTCAAGAGTTTGATCGAGGTATTTATAGACTATGTGACAGGATGTATTTGAAAATAGGGCCCTTGTAGCTTTAATGCTTGTGCAACAGGGAAGCTGGACAGATCCAGCTTGTCATGGAGGGGTGAGGAAAGCTGGCAACTTTTCCAGATTGACACAGCTATAAGAAGACCATCCTCCTTCTGCCTCTTTGCCACTCTTCTCTCAGAGCTATAGGGTAGAAACAGCAGATAGTGCTATCTTAGCTAATTGTTATGTACAGGCTTCATACAACAGCCATTCTAGATGCCAGACTAGAGGTATGTATTCCCATCCCCAAATGCAGATAGAAATGTGTGCAGCCATCTACACCAAGCAGTGGGAATGTGGGTGTCACCTTGCCAAATATACATTCATATCCAGTCTGCATGTGCCAGTCCTATTCTAACAGGGAAATCTACATTGAGGTGGCTTCTTTGTACAAACCATGTTTGTTGGGTTGGCCTACTTGCTTAGGATATGTATGCCATTAACACTTCTTCATTCTAAATATCTCACATCGTGTCTCATCAAACTCTTCTCAGTTAAGAATTATTCACTTATATTATTCACTTATTCAATTATAGACCTTTGTAGAAATTCTTAACTGATACTCTTGAACAATAGCTCTTCCCTGCTGCTCATCTTTTTGGCAGTATCTTTTCAGATTGGCAGTCTTTCTTCTGCTCTTTTGGCATTATCTGGTATTAATGCAGTTACCCTTAGGTTACACTGAAGAGCTGCAATTAGATCTCCCAGTGTTTTTTTGTTTTTTTACTTTAATGCAGCTGTGAAAAGCTCCAAATTTGATCAGAGCCATTGCATTTTATCTCTTTCTTCTTTTCCCAATCAAAGTTACCTCCCTGAAACTTCTGTTAGCCCTGCAGGGTGAAACGTACAGGCATTTAACAGTGATTAGCAGGAATTTAGATCTGTAAGAACATTCCCTAATCCAGGGACAGCGAACCTGTGGCCCCCTAGAAGTTGTTGGCATACAACTCTCATTTGCCTAAGACAGGATGGCAAATGGCCAGGGATGATGGGAGTTGTAGTCCAACAGTATCTGGAAGACCACAGGTTTCCCATCCCTGCCGTGGCTGTTCCAATCAAATTCAGAGCACCCAGGGTTGCTTTAAAGTAAAAATAAAGCCTTTGGGTGATCTAGTCACAGACGTCTCATATATCGCTTGGCCTTTATATTCTAATACAACCTTTAAAAAGCAATATAAGGCTTAAACTATTAAAAATGTGAAACATGTCTAAAACGTGTCTTACATTTGGGCATGGTACTTAAAAATAATTTGTTAATATTGTACCATCAGTTCTGGGGGAAATCACAGCTGAACTATTATTATTATTTTAGAACAACCAGTTGATGATAGTGAACATTTGTTGTAAATAGTTTAGAAACCATAAAGTATTTGTTTAACTTCAGGAACAACTGCTTTAAATAGATATCTAGAGATTGTGCAGCAGATTATAGCAGAAATCTGAAATTACAACTTCAGCAGAAGTTATAAAATAAAGCCAGCAATTCCAATATAACTGTCACTTTAGCAATTGCCAGAATCAAATGCTGCCCTTACTAAGTGTAAATCACTAGATGCTGATGGCTAGGCCTATGGGTCACTCACCCAATCATTTTTCTAACACAAGTAATTTCTTCACACTGATGTCTGGATGCTCCTGAAAAATATTTGTGAATGGACAGCAAGAGCTGGAATTATAATCCAACATAAATTCAACAAATGTAATATTTCAGATGTTCTGAAATCCTGCATGCCTTCATCCTGATTTAACCTTTATTTAGAGGAAACATTATGCTTTGCTACCAAAGGAAGGCTTAATAGAAGTGATGTAGGTATTTCTATTTTTCTGATGTTTTATAGTGTTTTGGTTTGCCTCCCTGGGCTCCTACTGGGAGGACAGGCGGGATATAAATTTAATTAATTAATTTAAATTAATAATTTTACAGCCACAAGAGTGGCTGTGTACTACAGCCAGCATGGATTTTTCACATTCTGCAATGTTAAAGTGAATTTAAACAAATTAAATAAATAAATGAAATTAAAATGTTAAATTAAATTCAAAGGTGCTATGGACTTTGAAGAAGCATGAATACAGAGCAAAAGGAACAAACGAGCCAAGCGGAAGGCACGTCAAACAAATCCTCATCACAACCTTCCATCTGGAAACCTATATCCTCACTGTGGGAGGCTGTGTGGATCTAAGATTGGCCTCCACAGTCACTTATGGACCCACTGCTAAAGACTTTATTTTGGAAGACAATCTTACTCAGTCACCAGTGATTGCCAATGAATGAAATTGAAAATACCCCCATGCTTCCCATAAGCTCATTTCAAAACAAAAGCTTACAAAACTTATAGTCCTGAACTCAGAAATGCTTGCTTAACGACCCTGTAAATTTTCATGGCAATACACAATAATAATAATAATAAATTTAATTTCTTCGTCGCCTATCTGGCCAATGGCCACTCTAGGCGACTTACAAAATTATTTAAATACAATTAATAAAATACAGTAATACAATAAAAACAATAGATCTACAACAACAATATTAAAACTGGGTAGGAGGCATTACAATTATATCGATTAACCCTCCCCGGATACCCCGAAGGCCTGCTGAAAAAGCCAGGTCTTTAAGGCTTTCCGAAATACATTTAGGGAAGAGGCATGCCGGAGATCTTGTCAGAGAGAATCGAGAGTTCAAAGTATAAAAATAGAGAAAAAACAACCAGACCCCTGTTGGACTTTTTCTGTCAAAGTTCTCATAATCTGTTGAAATTAATTAAAAATCAGCATGTTTCCAGAGTACCTGTAATCCTATTACAGACCTTGCCCCATACTCTGATCTTCATTTTCTGCAGTTTAAAACTTAAAAAAAATGCCTGGCTGATTTTTAATTAATTTAAGAAATTTAACATTAAAGTCAATGATAAGCCTGGGCATGCTCAGTAAGAACCAACTGTCAGTGTTCTAAAAGCCAGACTCACAGCTGCTTGGCTTGGCTAATCAGGGGGCCATACCCATGCCAGACCTTTATTTCACTTTAGACAGTCATGGCTTCCCCCAAAGAATCCTGGGAAGGGTAGTTTGAGAAGGATGCTGAGACAAGACTCCTATTCCCCTGACAGAGCTCCAATGGCCGGAGTGGTTTAATAGTTAGCCGCTTTTACTGAAACTCTGTGAGGGGAAGAAGGCAACTCCTAGCATCTCTCAGCACCCTTCACTAATTACACTTTCCAGGATTCTTTGGGAGAAGCCATGACTGTCTAAAGTGAAATAAAGGCCTGGTGTGGATGTGGCCAGGAATAGTCCTGGTTTAAATTTGTGTGGGAGGCTACATGTGCCTGCTATAGAATAAAAAGGTGGGGGAAACCCTGAAAAAGAATGATACTGTTCAGAATGTTTTCCTTTTGGAAAGGAAAGGGGCTTCCCCTCTGCCCAATTCCCACCATCTCCTCCCTTCCCCCTTCATCTGCCTCCCCTTCCTGCCCTCTTCCCCCTCCCTGCCCTCCCCCAGGTCAGTTTCAACTATCCTAAGCATGATTGTACAGGAGTAAATCCCATTGAACTAAAAAAGCGTGCAAATGATCAAGCCTGCCCTCCCCTCTTCCTCCCACCTATCCCCTCCCTCTTGTCCCCTCCCCCTTCCTTTGCCCCTCCCTCCCCCTCCCTCATCCCCTTCCAGTCCCCTCCTTCCCCCTTCTCCCCCTTCCCTTCCCCTCTCCCCCCTCCTCCCCCTTGGTCAGTTTTACCTGTCTTAAGCATGATTGCACAGGAGTAAATCCCACTGAATTCAATAAACATGCAAATTATCAAATCTGGCCTCCCTCTCCTCCCTCCCATCACCTCCCTTTTGCCCCTTCCCTCCCCCTTCCTTCACCCCTCCCCTTCCTCCTCCCCTTCCAATCCCCTTCTTCTACCTCCTCCGCTCCTCTCTCCCCTCCTTTCTCCTTCCCTCTCTTCTCTCCTCCCCCTCCTCCTCCCCCATGGTCAGTTTTACCTATCCTAACCATGACTGCACAGGAGTAAATCCCATTGAACTTAATAAGCATGCAAATGATCAAACCCGCCTTTCCCCTCCTTCCCTTCTCCTCTCTCTTCCTCCTCCCTTCTTCTTCCCTTCCTCTCTTCCTTTTTCCTCCTACCTTGCCCACTTCAGCCCCATGGTCAATTTTACATATGCTAAGCCTGATTGGAAAGGAGTAAATCCCACTGAACTCAATAACCATGCAAATGATAAAATCTGCTCTCCTCCTCACCTCCACCTCCTGCCTGCTCCCATCCCCTCTGCCCTTCCTCCCCTACCTCCTCCTCCCCTACCTCTGCCCTTCCTCCTCCTCCCCTCCCCATCCCCTGTAGTCAGTTTCACCTATCCTAAGCATGACTGCACGGGAGTAAATCCCACTGAATTTGATAAGCATGCAAATGATCAATACATCCTCAGCAATCTTGCACAGGATCCCATTTCTTACCTCTCAGATTAAAAAGCAGAGAAATGCACTAACAGGCAAAAAAACCCCTTGTGATTTAAGAATGTACCTGTAGCCAACAGATATTTCTATCAAACTTTAAAAAGCAGGGAAATTGGGCAGCTATAGTGAATGCGCCAGGGAAGCAGGAGACCTGAGATATTGTACTGCCCTACAAATTGGTCAAAATGCAAACAGAATTTGGGTTGGTCTTTCACAGTCCAATCCACTTCCTGTGTAGCTTGCAAGAATTTGGTAACATGTGTCTCTGAGCATATGGTGAGTGGTGGCAACACCTGCAATCAGCCCAAATACAGTAGGGCCCTGCTTTTCAGTGGCCCGCTTTGCGGCATTCCGCTAATACAGCAGCTTTCAATTAGAGTAAGTCCCCACTCATACGGCACTTGTTCCACTTTTACAGCGTTTTTCGGGCATCGAGCATCATTCCATTGAATGAATTCCGCTTTTCAGCAGGTTTCACTTTTTGACGGGGGTCTGGAACGTAACCCACCGTATGAATGGGGTCCTACTGTAACAGAAAGAAGACATGTGCTGATCTTGTTTTAGCAGGGAGGATATAGTTCAGAAAGTAACTTTAAATATGTTTGATTTACTTTGCAGTTTTAATGAAGTTTCCTATAGTAAATCATTTTCTTTTGCTTCTGTTTCTGTGAATATGTGAAATACAGCAACACTTTGCAACACTAAAAAAACTCCAGAAACAATTGTGGAATAATGGCACTGACTATTCTGCAGAATAGTTTCCAATGGACATGAGGAGTGTCTCAAGTTTGCACAAGATAAAACAGTGGGAGGTGAAATATATTCTAGCAAAATTCTAGGTGTGCTCTATGTTTTTAATTGACCATGCCCACCTTTCCTTAAGTGGAGTGGTTTAAGCATAGCAGGCTAAAAACATGTATCTTGGGCAGGCCAAGTTTGATTTTTCCAACAGCTAGATTAATTGCTTAAGTAGCAACATAAATCAGTCTGATTTTTATCAGACTACAGTTCCAGATTCAACTGTTGATGTACCCAAAACAGAAATAGAACATATTCTCCAGTTTAAAACAGAAAAGGCTGTCTTCACCATCATATGACATTGACAAAAAGGCTTTGAAATTAATAAAAATAAATTTGACACAGATTTCTAGGATGAATAATGAGAGAAATATAATACTTCTAGGTTAGATTCTTTGTAGAAACAGTAGTAACCCAGGAAAGAAGCAAAGTAAGAAGAATACCAACAAACATACAAAAATGTAATTATCTATCTTTGGAGATGGCACGTGTTGCCTCCACTCACCATATGCTCAGAGGCACATGTTACCAAATTCTTCTAAGCCGCACAGTAAGTGGACTGGACTGTGAAAGACCAACCCAAATTGTGTTTGCATTTTTACAAATTTGTAGGGCAGTACAATATCTCAGAGGGGAGGTCAGGTATCTTGCTCTTCCGGTGCATCTACTATAGCTGCCCAGTTTCCCTGCTTTTTAAAGTTTGATAGAAATATCTGTTGGTTATAGGTATGTTCTTAAACCGCAAGGGTTTTTTTGCCTATTAGTGAATACTACTACTACTACTACTACTACTACTACTACTACTACTACTACTAATTTCTAACTTTGTAAAGCAAAGCAAAGCTTTCTAGGAGTGAGCAATAGAGGTTGGTGCTGTTTAGTCTTCCCGTTTTTATAGACCACCTAATTCAAAATGGGGAACTAGTTCAACTTATAAGGACTGGAGAGATGTATTGTTGAACTTTGGATGAGGCTTGAATTTTTTAAAAAGCTAACCTTTTACTGAATTCAAATAAGGTTTTCATGCAAATTGTTCAGAAGCTAAGATTGCTGGAGAAACTTTGTGGATGATCTCACTGAAACAGGCCATTTTATTCAATTTGAAATGGAATGTTATGCTCCCATGGAGGACAGATATTACTTAGCTAATTGGCAATCACATAAACCCCTCTGTTTGCAGAATGGCTTATCAGGAGTCATTAAAATGCAGAGGATGCGATTATTCTAAATACTACTTAAAAGAGCTTGCTTTTTAGTGCTTAAGAGCCAGTTATACAAGTAGCATGTCTGGCTCATTATGGAGTATTACTGCTTCCAAACTCTTTTGGTACACAGCGTTGGTCAAAGAATCACTAATCACATTTTCATTGCAAGTATCTCACAGAAATATGGGGAAGGGTCTGTGCTGTTATGTAGCAACAGCATAATTAATCTGGAGAGGAAAGTACTGGAAAAGAATTGCAGAGAGCTTACATCAGAAGAATCATTCTAATATTATTAAAAACATTTAGAGCACCACACCATACTATAGCTTGTCATAGTAAGGCATGTGTTAAGCAATGCAAGCTTGTGTTTACCAGGAACAAATTCTGAAACCAGAGAGTGCTGTTAGGAACTTTATTAAATGTTATTAAAAGCTTTATTAGATGTTATTAAAAGCTTTATTAAATGTTTATACTGATTAGCCAGCACTGTTCTGACAAATTTATCACAGCAAAAAAGTTTGAATTAACACAATGTGGTAGATGTTAAAATGGGGTGAAATGCTATGGTAATGGGATCAAAAAGAATAGGCTGCCACCAGTGAGACCTTTCCACAAAAATATGATTTAATGTTTTTGCTAATTAACTGCATAATTCGTAAACAAGCACTATTTCTATATGTGATGATTTGCTTCTGCCCTATATTAGCATGTTTGTAATTAGGGTCAGCCCAAGTAATTTTGTTTCCTGACTGAGGCAAGGCAAGAAATGCTCACTTCCCTCAGTCAAGTTACAAAGCACACAAGACCATTCAAGTTATTTTGGCACCTGAGGCAGAAAATCCCATGAATGCCTGTCCCTATTCCTAGAAATAAAAATACAGTAATAATAAATTAATGGTGCAAGCCAAATATATGATCCACTGGGATGAGAGAGTTTGGATGTGATGGATCTCGGGCTTTCCCAACTAAGGGAGGGGGCTTGGGTGGGACTACCCAGCTGTAAATCCCTCACCCCATCTCAGCCAATGGACTTTAAGTGAGAGTAACATCTGTAGCCATAAGTCCCCAAAAAGGGGCATTCTGGGGTGTGGTAGGGGAGGGATGGGGCATGGAGAGACTTAGGCTGCAGACACGCTTCAAAGACAGCCAGACTGTTTTTTTCTGGTTTTGCTTTAAAACATGTTTAAAACACATTTGCCCATGGCTGGACACATCTTTCTTCCCCGCTGCTGATCTCAGACCTTTTAGAACTGCCCACAGCAAAACATTGCAGCAAACACTATCTCTGTCCAACCTACAGCAAAATATTTTCATTGGACACACCACTGAATGGCAGAGAGTTGATCTACCAACCAGTTTTGATTTGTGTGTGAAGCTGATTTCATGGAGAATCACACTCAAGCTGCATTTCCCCAGGTTTTGGAGTAAAAAGGGGAAGTTTGACTAGCATGGTATGTCTAACTTCAGAAAACAGAGCTGCAGATGCACTGAAGCCAGCGCAACTGCAAGTGTGTCTTTATCCTCACAACCATTCCAACCCCCTTCCAGCTCAGTCGTGTGACCTAGCAACCCAGAAGAACTTAGCCGGCAAAAAGGGTGATGTAAGTCAATTTCCTCCAAATTCCTCCTCAATGGAATTTGGAATAGGAGCAACTAATGCTGGTGTACATTGCACCAGCTTTCTATAGTTAGGATTGCTCTGTGAATAACTAACAATTTCCTGTCCTTCTGTGACACCCAAAATCAACTGCCTGAGGCAGCCACTTGCTCTGTCAAATACCAGGGCCAGCCCTGCTTGTAATCCTTGTATATAAACCAAATGAATGCTTGGTTAAGTGCCTGTGGTTGTAATCTTATGTTCACCTGCTTGGGAGTAAATCTCACAGAGGATAAGGCTGCACGGTAAATGCCACATCAGTAATTTCTGTTTGTTCTATATGAAAAGTATGGCAGGGCCCCAAACTGATGCTTAGGATCACGGAAGGAGGCTCATTGTTCTAACCCAATGGACTTTTTTTAAAAAAATAACTTTTTGCTTTGAAGAGCTGGGCCCCATAGTGTACTGTAAACAGCCCTGGAAACTCCCCTCTGTATCAAAACCTATTTGCTATTTGGCACAGGAAGGCCTGCTCTTTGGGAAGAACCAGTTTAAAGTCTTTTTGGGCATTTCATGATTCTTTGGATCTTAGCCTATGAGGATTTTTTTTAAAAAATGTAACTTTTGCATATACAATAGCACTGAATTTTGATCATTATGAGTAAGACTATAAACTCGCTCATACAAATAAATCAACAATGGTCAGCATATCCAGACGAGTGAGTATTGACATCATAACACAAGGCAACCTATTCCCCTCCATATGCATCAGGTAGGGTGATATTAGTTCTTATACTCAAGGATAAGACTCCAGCTGGTCATCCCAGTGCTGCTGATGTCAAAAGAGCAGTGCTTGGAATGAACTAATTCAGATCAACTAATTCACTGAATTAATTCAAAACAGCTTGTAAAATTCTGAAGGATGAAAAAAATGCAGGGGACCAAATGAATGCATTGTGAATTGAACTAGAAAACAATTAGATCCTTTCTGGTGGAGGTGAACTTGACTATTTTTTTTGTAAGAATGAACTTTCCATACACTGCAGAAGAGGCAACCATCCATTCAACAACTGTGCCCTTGCATGGTGCTGTTGTCTGCAGCATCAGCCACCTCCCAACACCAAAAGGTAAGTCCAGGAATGGCCCTCTGCTGCCTAGCAAACCACCTCTCCAGTGACTGCTGCCTACCTCACAGGACTATAGCAAGGGCATGTGGGCTAAACATTGTGATGCACTTTTGCATGCTAAAGAAAGGAATGACAAATAATGCATGTAAAATGCCAGTGTCAATGTTGTTACAGTATACAGGGAGAGAAGACAATTGCAATTGTCTTTCCGTACAGTGACTGACAAAACCTGTGAATTCCTGACAATGCTCACCTGAACATTACCTGATAAAGTTACTTTCCACTGGTAATTTAAAATAGAAAATGCAGCTGGGTCCAATCCAGTCAAAGTCAAGCACTTTTGAGGTGTCATTAATTTCAATGAGAATTAAATGAGTGCTTAACTGAGCCACTGAAATGAATGAGATATAAAAAGTGCATAATTTCTGGCAGAACGTAACAGTACCTTGGCAAACAGTTTTATAAAAGCGTGTTTGACAAGTGAAAGGAATCTTTAGTGGGGAACCATTTGCTTATCCTCTGATGAGCCTTTGCAAATCCTCTTGCCAAACCATCCCAGTCTCCCCTCCCTCATTTACTCCTGACTCAGGTTTTTGATAAAGGAAAATATGTATGAGACTAGGGGCTTTGCCTCTGTGTGCTTTGCATGCTGCCCCCCCAGACTCCAAAACACACACACAGGACTCCCAAACGTGCATACGCATGCACACACACACCCCAGGTACTCCCAAACACCCACACACACACAACTCCCAAAACACCCCCCACACCAGGCAAAAATGCCCCACCTCACTCCCAGGCAACTCCCAAAACACCCCCACCCACAGGCAACTCCCAAAACAGCCTCCCAGGCACTCGCTGCTCCTCCATTTAGGCAGCTTCCCAGCCTCCCACTTGACCAGACTGCCATTTTTGCCACCCTGCTGCAATCACTTACCTGCCTCCTGTGTTGTCTCTACTGCCCACTCGCTTGCCCACCCCATTTGCTCACCTGCCCCCTCTTCTGCCCCCACTTGCTCATCCACCCCATCTGCTCACCCACCGCTGCTTGCTCACCCGCCACCACTCACTCAGTCACTTGCCCGCAGTCCTTGCTTCCCTCACTCCCTCGCTTCACTTACCTGCTATCCTGCTGCTGTGCCCCGCCCCCATGCATTATGGCGTGATGGCTTACAAAATATTATATAGTGTGAAATGGATTATGGTAAAAATTGGCAAATTAACAAGTGTTGGGTGGGTTTATAAACCCCTCTGTGCCTACCAGTTCTTCCCTGCAAATTCCTTCTGCCTGTTCATTAGCATTATCAGGACACATAAGTTTGGAAACCCTGTGTTGACCATTAAAGGAACAATCTCTCAAGAATCACCACCCCTCACTGTGTTATAGAAATGAACTGCAAAGTAAGTCAAACCATTTGGACAAGCTCAGCCTGGCAGATGCTCTTTTGTTGAGAAAATGGGCCTTTGAATAACTGAAGATAAGAGTGGGGAGCTTTTCTCAGCCCAAGGGCCACATTTCCTTCTAGGAGCCACATGCCAGTGATGGGTGGGGCCACAGGCAAAAGTGAGCAGAGTGTTACGGATGATTTTTGCCTTTATATAGTAGCCTAGTTTCTTCACCCTCACACACTCCTCTCTATCTGGGAGAGCAAGAAGCCACATCAAAGCTGAAGATACTTCCAGGCCAGGCAAAAACAGTCAAGGAGAGTGCAAAGCAGAGCTGATGAAGGCTGTGGCTTGGGGCAGGGTGTGCCCTGGGGAGATGAGAAGCCTGAAGGGCTGCATTGGCCCCTGAGCCTGACATTCCTCAACCATGACTCAAGAGATGTCCAAGAGCAGGGGAATTGTTGCCACAGGAGAGAATGTTTGGAGCCTTCTTCTTTCCTTGCTCTCCTGACTGGAAGGGATGTCTATGTGTGTGAAAGTAGGGTTACTAACCGTACTCTTTTAAGAGTACATGCACTCTTTTTGAGATGGTGCAACAGCATACTCTTATTTTTCACTTATCGAAGCCAAATGTACTCTTTTTGAAATGATAAAATGATGGTAACCCTATGTGAAAGAGAACAATAAACTAGAGTGCTGGAGTCTGCAAGAGACACAGAAGCTTGACTTGCTCTCCATGAGCTTCAGAAGTTCTCCTAGAAATGTACCAAATTTATTTTTATTTTACAAAATTTATATATTGTTTCATTGTAAACAGAACCCTTAAGTGGTTTACAAAAAATAAAGCAACCGTTAAATTGTCAATAAAAGACAAAGTTAAAAGCAGTTGTTAAAGAACATTCAAAATAGAATTAAAATCAACAATATACTAAACCAGATAAGAACTTGTGTCAACTTCTACATACCTGGATAGGCTTGCCTGAACAAAAATGTTTTTAGCAGGTGCTGAAAACAGTACCGTGAAGGTACCTTCAGACTTTAGGTCCTGCCACACTAAAAGATCAATTTCTTACCAGTGAGGAACAGATATTTTGTAGTACCTGTAATGGTGTCAGTTTCACAGATTAAAGTAGTGAGTGGGCATATATTTTATGTGTTTAACAAAATTTATATACCACTTAATTGTAATCCGATGGAGAGCAATATCTGCTGGAGTGAATATTGTGAACCCCCATGATAAGCACAGCCTGTACAAATGTGTAAATAGACCTTATATCACAGAAATGCGATAAATCTCCAGGGACTTTCTTTAATCCAAGGAAAGTGAATTCTGGGCACAATCTTGGCCCCTGGAATGCTCAGTGCTCAGGGAACTGGAGAAAATGTTAAATATATATTGAAGCTGGAAGCACTCTTTCTTCTCCTTCTCAATTTTCTGTTATCACCCTCTCCTTTAAAACGAGTCTCAAAGCTTTCTTATTCCTCCTGCTACACATGGCATGTACAATCTCCTTTCAAAGTTCATCAGCCAGAATGGTTAATGAATGTGCAATTTCTAACCTCTGTCATAGAAATGCATTAGTAGTCCCCTTCATTTTACACAGAGGGAGTTTGATTTGCAAAGGTGGTAACATCAGACTTTAGCTGAGACCATCTTTACCACTGCATTACACTATACCAGAAAGCTTTTCCTATTCTCCCAATGTTCTTTCATCACGATCAATCTTGAATGGCAGAATAATTATGGAAGTGTTAGGATCAGATCTGCAGAACTTGAAATCCACTATATAGATAGATGGCAGTGCAGTGAGTCAGCAGTCATGCTGCATGTTGGCACAAACTATGTTAGCAAAATGATGCTGAAGTTGGTAACCGATTGCCAATTATTTATTGCACAAAAATTCAAAACACATCAAGTAGGATGTTGCCCAGATCTTGAATGTAGCATTTTAAAAAATGTTAATTAAGTGCACACTTCATGTTTGGTTAGCAATACACTTTCCAAGTGCTGTCTTCAGAAATGCTAAACAGGGCCAGCTAGACAGGCAGAGCTGTGATCACAATGGCGGTGATAGGAAGAAGGGCTTAGATTTGATAGGTACTGGAAAATTTTGAGACAAGCTGAGCCTGTACAAAAAATGAAAGGCAGGAGGTGCAGAAAGGTTGCAAAGCAGCTTTTAAATGGAATTTTATGGAAGACTTTGCAGGAGTTGGACAACATATCTTTCTGGATGACTATACCATAAGGCAGTCTTTCCCAGCCTTCGGGTCCCCAGATGTTGTTGAACTACAACTCCCATCAGCCCCACCCAGAAAGGTCAATTGTCAGGAATTACGGGAGTCATAGTCCAGCACCGTCTGAGGACCAAAAGATTGGGAAAGGCTGCCATAAGGGATAAGTTGTAAATGCTCCAGGATATCTAAATATGGATAGAGATGAATGGCAATAAGGAAAGGAAAGAATATTGTCAAGAATGCCTGGTTCTGTGGCAAGGAATTGTGGGTGGAAACATCTTGCCTGAAATGGGGCCTCTGAGAGGCCATGAGACAGCCAGTTCTCACAGCTGAATTCAGTTAATTAAGCAGTAAACAAGAACATCTGCTTATCAGCTGACTCTGGTACTTCAAGGCCAACTAGCCTGGGAAGGTTGGTGAGTATGTGACTGTTAGTTGTGAAAGCTCCAGAAGATTTCATCATCAGAAAGCCCCCTGATTGGCTAATTAATTCCTGGCTGTGGCTGGGCAATTTCCCATAAGAATAGGATCCAGAGCTTGGGTCTCTGTCCTCCAAGGTTCCTTGGTGCTACTTGATGTTGGGGTTCTATCTGCTATCCAGGCTATACATCTCTGAGGAGATGTGGAACCATGATATTACTCTGCTGGTTTGCTTCTACTGTGAGTATAGTTAGGCTAGACAGCTTTGTTATTTTTATTTGTGATTTGAACTCTCTCTGTATTGTACAGAGCCTTTGGGAGTGTTTGGTTTAAGGAATCATTTTGCTGCTATACTTTTTGCACTTATAATTTTTTCTAATAAAGCTACCTCTTATTTACCAGTGTGTGTTCATTTCAGGGGGAACTTGGCTCTGAATCCAGCACCTTGGCGAATTAGTCACAGACTACCATATATTTGAGTATTTTGCCTGTAGGCTCCAAGCCAAGGAGTGTATCTTTGGCTCTTGCCTTTTGGAATCCTTGGCAGGTCTATTTCTGGCACTTCGGGTTTCCCCTTGGCCCAGAGTCGGTGACCAGGTTTAAGGGGTGGTGCAGTCTACCTACCTTGCAGGGTTGTTGTTGGTTTACTCAGCTCTGGTAAGGGAGGCATGGGTTGTGCCTGGCCAGGATCAATTGCCTTGGGCTTGGGAATTGAGTCCTGGTGAGAACTGGTAGCAGTTCTTGACAAATATAGCCATTTAAAGAGGCTAAAGGGTCATTAGAGGAAATGTGTCCACAAATGCACACAGGGGGATATGATTTTGAAGTAGTTATAGGCTAAAACTCTGAAGGTGATATGAAATGGAGTAAGACATTAGAAAGGGAGTCGGAGGAGAAAGTAAAGGTTGACTGAATAAATGCACATTTGGGTCATCATGAAGAAGGGACAGGGGTGGGGGAAGTAGATACAATAAATGTTTGTGACTTTGTGCCTGGAGCAGTTGTAATTAAAGGGCTGGAAACCCAGGACTTCTTAGCCAATGTATCATTAATGTAAGGCAGGGGTGGGCAACTGTTTCCCTGTCAAGAGGCAATCTTGGGGGACACATGTTAGTGATGAGCAGAGCTACAGACAAAAAGTATTCTGGATTAACTAAATCTGAAGGATTAAAGATCACCCTGCTTCAGCTTTCACCGCAACTATCTCCAGTGCTAGTACAAGTTCATATTTTAAAAGAAGTAGTTCTAGTTCAAGAGGGTGATTTAACAAATTCGATACCAACAAATACTGGGGTAAGACAAGGCTGTATCCTCACCCCATTACTTTTCAACCTTTTTTTAAACGACATGAATGACTGTTGCCTCTCTTATGATTTCCATACTCCTAAGATTGCAGATGTGAGATGTCCCCTACTTTTGTATGCTGATCATGCCATGATTCTTTCGCTATCCAAAGTTGGACTGAAACGTACATTAAGGGCTTTTATGTCCTATTGTACAGTGAATCACTTAAATATTAATTTTGACAAAACAAAAATTTTAGTGTTTTCAAAGCGAATAAGTACCCTGATTTGGAAAGTGAATAACCATTCTATTGAACAAGTTACACACTATAAATATCTCGGCATCAATTTCCATTCTTCAATGAATTGGTCATTCCATCTAAAAATAACGATTAGGAGAATAAAAAGCTCTCTAAATAATCTGATTAGATTTTTCTACTACAAAGGGGGACAATTCATTCCAGCGATTATCCATATATTCAAAAATAAAATCATACCTCAAATCTTATACGGAGCCCCAATTTGGATACATTCCTTGAATCTTCATGCGGAGCCAGTTGACGCAATCCTTTCCTCTTTTCTCTGTCGCCTAATAGGTGTTCCTAGGTGTGCACCTTCGGCAACGTTGAGACTAGAGTGCGGGTTTTTGTCCATGGAATGCCAGGCTTGGTTGATATCTATAAATTATTGGATTAATAGTTCAAGTTCATCCTGTCAACAAAAGTAGTAGTTCTGGTTTACCTTTTTACAAAAAGAGCTTCAGTACAAGTTCATCCAAATGAACTTTTTAGTCCATAAAAATGTGTCTTCACCAGGGCTTTTTGTGTGATAGGACTTACCGGTACAGAGTACCAGCACCTCTTTTTTTGGTCCCCATGGCAGGCATTTTGGGTTGGCACCCACTGCACTCTTATCAAGATATGAGTACTGGCACCTCATTTTTTAATCAAAAAAAGCACTGATACTCAGCATTTTTTCCAGCATTCAGAATGTTATAAGTGCTGTGCTAAAGTATAGGGTCGTAAAGTAAATCAGAGGCCACACATAAGCAATAACATATCTGATGGACAGAATGTCAAGAGGTGAAGCTTTCCCCATGACTGTATTGCCATACTGGAAAAGGCTTACCCTTTTCAATTTGCTCCAGCCACACAGTAGTTATAGGCACAAGACACAATTCACTTTGTTCCTATACCTATTCTTCTTACTGCAAACTGCTCCTATTGGAAGACAGCAAATCTCTTCAGCAGGGAAGATACAGGGAATGCCTCAAATTCCTTCTGATTGCCTAGCAACAGTGATTAAGAGACTAAGAGTCCTTAGTAATATCAGTCTAATAAGCTTTAGAAAGTTGCCTCCATGTTACTTTCTTTATAGATTGCCTTTTTCTTTTCTTTTTTAAAAGAAAGCTAGGAGTCTGGGCCATAATGACTTAGTTCCATTTTACTTCAAGTAACAAGAAAGGGAGAAATTTTCTCCCTAATATCATTTTTTTCGCTAACACCATTTGCCCTGGATCTTGCCCTCTTGGGCTTCCAATTGATAACAGCCATTCTCAGATGTTCAAATGGATGTGTATAAGTCAGGGAAGGAGCCTGCCACCACAATTAGGGTTGCCAGGTTCATGGCCTGAGACTGATCCTGTATCTTTAGGAGAAGAGAAAGTCAGCCAAGTGCAGGTGTTCTTGCAACCCTGTAATGGGAAAAACCACAAGGTGGAATTCTCCCTTCCCCCTGCACAACTTTTAAAGATACAGAAGACCTCTTGCTTGCCAGGCCCGGCCTCCAAGAGGTCTTCTGTACCTTTAAAAGTTGTGGAGGAGGGAGGGAGAATTCCACCTTGTGGTTTTTCCCATTACAGGGTTGCAAGAACACCTGCACTTGGCTGAGTTTCTCTTCTCCTAAAGATACAGGATCAGTCTCAGGCCAAGAACCTGCAACCCTATGTGGTGATGATGGTACTGTTGGAGCTGGAGAAGAGCAGTGAGCGGCTGTAACCACTGCTGCATGACTGGAGGATACAGGGAGGAAGATGAGCAGGCAGAGGAAGCAGTGGGTGGGTGGCATTTGTTGATCTACCTCAGATGGCAATGTATCTTGGACCAGCCCTGGCAAGAACATGTCGTGGAGGTGCTCTTAGCCATTTCTCTTTCTCTCTCCAGCTAACCTTTTTCAAAATGGCAAATTGTTGTTTCTTCACTTACAGAAATCTCCCCCTTCTCTTAGCTGGAGGGGCTGTCACCATCTCCAATTTTTGCTATTTCCCTTAAAACACATGAGAGATCTGCAGGTCTCAGGAGAGCATCTCCTCACAATTAGGAAGAGACATTCTGCACTATCAAGAAGCAATTTTCCTTGACAGAACAATACGGTTGCCCAGCTTTAACAGTGCAATGTGTGGAAGAATTTGCATCATCTAGTACAGCCTTTGGCAACTTGGTGCCCCCCAGACGGTTTGAACAACTCCTCATATGATATGTCTGGAGGGCACCAGACTGGCAAAGGCTGGCATAGTAGCTACAAAAAATATCCCCTAAATGCACAGTATTTTGCATCAGAAGTAGTCACTTCCACTCTTCATGAAAAGGCAGAAATTCACAAAAGAGCTGCAAATCCTCCTTTGTTACCTTGGCATTCTGCTTGTTTGTTATTCTCACAGGAAAGGATTTGTTCTCTAATTACAAAAGCAGAAGAAAGCAAAGGTGCTGAAACAAAAAAAGGGGGCAAAGAATAGAACAAAAAACGAGAACAACCCAACAACTGACGAAACCCTGGGTGTAGGTGAGGGAAAAGACTAAAGAAGAACACCATGACATCTTTCCAGTTGGGTACCAATGCATGTGCATGTCTGTTGTGTGCTATGTCAAAATAAACCCCCAGCTGCTAATAATTATATAAAGGTCAGGTAAATTGTTTGTATATTAAAACCAGTTGGAAAGAAAAGGATATGGAGCTAAGAGAATTCAATAAATTATGTGTTGTGTGAAGAAACACTTTTGTCTATGCTCAGTCTACTGCCAGTCAATTTCCCTTGATTACAGCAAGTTCAAGAGGTATAACGGGAAAGAATATGTCATTCTATTGAGTTTCTCCACATTATGTGTAATTTTATAACCTCTATCGTGCCTCCCATAGCCATTTTTTGTTTTAGTTTGGATTAAAATAAAAAACCACACACACCAACAGTGTATGAAACATTAGGCTTTTCATCACTGGGTTACTTTAAAGAACACATGACATCTTGCCAGTTGGGTACCAATGTATGTGTGTGCCTTTTGGAGGCTATGCAAAAGGATATTTGCATAGCTATTAATAAGTATATGAAGCTGTTAGCTATTAATAAGTATATGAAGCTGTTAATAAGTATATTAATAGGTATATGAAAGTCAGCTAAATCATTTGTACGTAAAAGGCAATTGGAGAGATAAGGATATGGTGTTAGATCTGAAATAGAGAAATTGTGAACCTAGAAAAATATCAGAGGCGACTAGCTGCGTTGCCGGCTACTTTTTCTTCAGGACTGGCTCCAGGTTTCAGGCCCAGAGCCAGCAGGTGGCCAGGTCAGGCACTGCGGATCAGAAGAGTCCCTGATGGGTCACTCCTTAGGCTGGGAGGTTGCAGCTTCAGCTCCGTGCCAGTGTTGGATCACAGGGCCCAGTGACCTGAGGCTACAGTGGATCACAGAGTGTGCCTAAGGGTTTGATGCCCCTGCCACCATCTAGGGTGATGGAAGGTGTGTGTGTTCAGTGTGCTAGCATGCTGATGCAGCAAAGCAGAAGGTAGGCAGGTAGGTGGGTCTGCATTGTGAGGAGGGGAGCATGAGGACAAGGCCCTGAGGCAGTCTGGTGCTCAAGTCCCCAGTTATGCCTAGTGCTAGCCCTGCCAGGTTTGAAGGGGTTTGGGGCAAAAAGTCCTCTGGTGGGGGCCTTCCTGCATTTAGTAAATTATGGTGAACTTACCTAGAAGCAGTGCTCCAACCATCACACAGTGGCTGGGGTGTGGCCACCATTTAAAATTCCCACAATGCCCCAGAGTGGTATTGCAGTGGTAGCATTGTGGGAAATTAAAATGGTGATAGAGGAGGATTTTCTGGACCTAGAAAGGTATTTTTTAAAAGGGGACACCAGTGCAGGAAAATGAAAAGCACTGTGAAATGCTGAAATGAAAACTGGCAAAACAATAAAGACGAGCACAATGACTGTGAATAACAAAATAAATATATTGAGAGGCCCAAAACATGGGGCTTGAAACAACAATGTGTAACAATGCAAAATGCTGCCACAGTGAATATAGTAACATGAAAAAATATATACAATGATGACAGGCAATGGAAAATAACACAATAATACGAAGATGACAGTTATTCCGGATTGTCAAACTGTTTCATTGCTTCTTCAAACATTCATTATACAGCCACAAGAGTGGCTGTATACAATAGCCACCGTGGGTTTTTCACGTTCCGCAATGTTAAATTGAAAATACCCCCCATGCCATTCTGATGCTTCCCGTAAGCTCATTTCAAAACAAAACCTTACAAAACCTATAGTCCTGAACTCAGAAATGCTTTCTTAACAACCCTCTCAATGTTCATGGCGATACACAAAACAGTAAGAAAGAATTGAGAGTTCAAAGTCTAAAGACAGAGAGAAAAAAAACCCAGACACCTTTGGCCTTTTTTCTGAGTTCTCATAATCTGTTGAAATTCATTAAAAATCAGCCATGTTCACAGAGGACCTGTAATCCTGTTACTGACCTTGCCCCATACTCTGACCTTCATCTTCTGCAGTTTAAAAGTTTAAAAAATGCCTGGCTGATTTTTAATTAATTTAAGAAATTTTGGCTGGGACCCAATGATAGTGCGGGGCATGCTCAGTAAGGACCAACTGTCAGAGTTCTAAAAGCCTCACAGCTGCTGGGCTTGCCAGATCAGGGGGCCACACCCACACCAGACTTTGAATTCATGTGAGACAGTCATGGCTTCCCTCAAAGAATCCTGAGAAGTGTAGTTTGTGAAGGGTGCTAAGAGACTCCTATTCCCCTGAGAGAATGGTTTAACAGTCAGCCACTCTGATTGAAGGTCTGTGAGGGGAACAGGGCGTCTCCTAGCAACTCTCAGCACCCTTCACTAACTACACTTCCCAGGATTCTTTGAGAGAAGTCATGACTATCCAAAGTGAAATAAAGGCCTGGTGTGGATGTGGCCAGGGAAAGCTTTGGTTTAAATTTGGGTGGGAGGCTACATGTGTCTGCTGTAGAATAAAAATGTGGGGGAAAGGCTGAAAAAGAATGATTCTGTTTACAATGTTTTCCTTTTGGAAAGGAAAGGGACTTCCCTTCTGCCCAGTGCCCACCCACCCAATCTCCTCCCCTCCTACTCCCTGGCCCTTCCCTGGGTCAGTGTTGGACTACGACCTGGGAGACCAGGGTTTGAATCCCCACATAGCCATGAAGCTGACTGGGTGACTTTGGGCCAGTCACTGCCTCTTAGCCTCAGAGGAAGGCAATGGTGAAATCACCTCTGAATACCGTTTACCATGAAAACCCTATTCAAAGGGTCGCAATAGGTGGGGTTGACTTGAAGGCAGTTCATTTTCATTTTCAAACATGATTGCATAGAAATAAATCCCACTGAAGTCAAAAAATATGCAAATGACCAAACCCACCCTCTCTTCTCTTTCCTCCTATCCCCTCCTCTTGCCCCTTCCCTCTCCCTTCCTTTGCCCCTCACTCCCCATCCCCTTCCAATCCCCTCTTTTCCCTTCCCCTTCCCCCTCCTCCCCTTCCTCCTCCCCATGGTCAGTTTTACCTATCTTAAACATGATTGCACGGAAGTAAATACCATTGAACTCTATAAGCATGCAAATGATCAAACCTGCTCTCCCCTCCACCTTCCTTTGCCCCCCTCCAATACGCTCCTTCCCACTCTCCCTCCTCCTCCCCCATGGTCAGTGTTTCCTATCCTAACCAAGATTGCATAGGAGTAAATCCCACTGAAAATAAGCATGCAAATGATCAGACCTGCTTTTCGCCTCTCCTCTCCCTTCCTCCTCCCCTGACCACTCCAGCCTTCCCTCCCTCCCTGCCCTGGTCAGTTTTACCTATCCTAAGCATGATTGCACAGGAGTAAATCACACTTAATTTAATAAACATGCAAATGATCAAACCTGTCCTTCTCCTCCCCTCTCCATCCTGTCTCCTCCCCTCCCAGTCCTCCCCCCTGCATTTCCTTCCCTCCTTCCTCCTCCTCCTCCCCTCCCCATCCTCTGTGGTCAGTTTCACCTATCCTAAGCATGATTGCAGGGGAGTAAATCCCATTGAACTTAATAAGCATGCAAATGATCCATCCATTCTCAGTGAACTTGGACAGCAAAAAGATGGTAAATCATTTCTGGTTTACAATTGTTTTTTATTTGTATGTATGTATTTATTTATTATTTTTATTTATTTATTTGTATGTTGAAGGGCTTTGAGATGTTTTCTTTTGTATTAAGTGATTGATAAATGTGGTCAACAACAACAACACGTGCTTTGAAAATTCCACCTGAAACCACTTGGGAGAGTTGCATTGATAGTGCAAAAGTTGTATGTTGTGAGGCTTTTCAAATGCATAAAGCCATAATTGAATTATTGAAAATCCCTTGCCCTTGACAGTGTAACTTCTGCTGAAGCCAATTGTCTTTTGTCTGAGCTTCAATCACTCACATTTCTTTTTCTTAGTAGAGTTGTTTGGTATGACATCTTGTCACAAGAGAGTAAAGAAAGCAAGGAAATGCAAAATATGGATGTGCAGCTAGATGTTCCAGTGGCACTGCTGAAAGGTATTCATGACTACAAGGCCGAGTACAGAGATCATGGGTTTCAAAAAGCAATAGAAGTTGCTGGAAAAATTGCTGCAACATTTGATGATCCCATTAAGATAACTTTCCCAGAGCAGCCTGTCAAAAAGAAATGTAGACTTTTCCTAGATGAAAACACAAGGTGACTGCATTCTTGATTCAAACAACAAACTTTGCATAGTATTCTTTAATGTTATGGTGCATGAAAAAAATGATCACCTGGATGACAGATTTAAGCAAAGTATGGATTCATATATGATGATAAATATTTGGGAGATTACAACCTTCAAAGGGGCTGCAAAGATGTATATTTACACCTTGAGAGAAACATTGATTCAACAGAGTTGCTGACTTAAGATCAAGAGATTTTTTTATAATAAATCTCAAGAAAAATGCACAGCTTTGGCAGCCCTTCAATTTATTAATAAGTGTAATATATATTGGATATTGGCAGATAATAGCTGTAGCAGCAGCAGAACTGAGAACGTGTGTGTGTGTGATTTACCTGTAAAGGAGCAGGCTTTTATCCTGCTAAAAATCCCCGAGACTTAAGACTTGATTGAAAATAAGAAAAGCTGCTTTATTTATGGAAATACATAGTTGATAGGAAAGGCAGACTGGTACTAACTAACAAACTAAGGCTTGGCCATTGCCCCCATGCTACAGAAGAGAGAGACAAAGGCAAGATGTTTCCTCTCCTTTTGATGGTTGGAGAAGAATCAGGAAGAGAGATTGGAAGGAGTGGTCAGCTTCCCTAAGAGTATCAGTTTACAAGGAAGGAAGACAAGTAGATTATTGGTCAGTGACAGCCTGGTTACCTTGGAAGACTATCCCTATCTCCCCTCTGGAATGCAAATTTCAACCCCCAAATTGGAGTTGCAATTTCCACTCTTCCGACCGTATTCAAGATATTTGCCGCAATTTATGTATAGAACCTTTTTACCTTGCATTATTCTTACTGAACCTGTAACTGCTACATCTGGTGAGATGTCATTTCCAAAGCTGAAATTTATAAAAAACATCTCTGCAGTTTTCTATGTTGCAAGAACACCTAGGAGAGTTAGCACTGATTTCAGCTGAACACAAAATTGGGAAAGGTTTGAATTACATTGATTGAGGACTTTACTTCCAAGCAGGCTAAAAAAAGTTCATTTCATTACATAGGGTACTAGAGAATTGACTCTTAAATCGTACAGTGATTAATCATTCTACCATGATCTAATACAATATACTTTATTAGGGGTTTGTGGTTTGTTTGGGTTTTTTCGCTGTTTGTGCAAGGGCATCACATATTTTGGTAACAGCTTGTTTCTTTTTGTTTATGACTTGTATTCATGCATTTAGAGTAAAGTGTTGATATAACATGTTAAGTAATATTCTCCATTCTATTGTAATAAAAACTAACCACAATGAATGAATGTACTAACCACAACAAATGAATGTATTATGATCTATTTAGCAATAGAATTATAGAATAGTAGAGTTGGAAGAGGCCTATCATGCTCTTGGAGGTCGCTGATTCATAGGGTCGCCATAAGTCGTAATTGACTTGGAGGCACATAACAACAACAAATAAGGCCATCAAGTCCAATCCCCTGCTCAACACTTTCATTGCAGCTTCATATGTAGAACTGAGTGAAATGTTATGTCTGAATTGCTTTCCTAACTTTGAAAAATGAAAATGGACTGCCTTCAAGTCAATCCCGACTTATGGTGACCCTCTGAATAGGGTGTTCATGGTAAGTGGTATTCAGAGGGGGTTTACCATTGCCTCTGATGCTAGTCCTCCCCAGCTGGCTAGGGCTTGCTCAGCTTGACACAGGTGCACAAGCCAGCCCCTTTCTTGACCGCAACTGCCAGCTGGGGGGCAACTGGGTCCTTGGGATTATGCAGCTTGCCCACGGCTGCACAGGTGGCAGGGCACGTAACCCCTGAGCCACTCACTGTGGGGTGACCTTTAGCTGGTCCTTGACACCCAGGAGACCCGAGTGGGGATTTGAACTCACAGACTCTGGACTGCCAGCCAGTCTCTCCTCCCCACTGTGTTATACCAGCTGTGTGTTGTTCATCTAATGACTGCACTGACTGGCAACAGCTCTCCAGGGTTTTGGACAGGCATCTTTCCAGGACTTATCTGGAGATGCCAAGGATCGGGACCTTTTGCATGGAAAGTGATAAATAAAACATACAGTTTTTGCAATTTGATCCAAAGGGCTGACTTGCACAAGTACTGTGATGAAATGTGATGATTTGATGAGCTGTGGGCTTGTGTTGTTTCACTGCTGCCAAATTGTAGGGTAGCTTTAGTGGTTGTGGAACAAACTTTCACCACATGTGCATTCATTTTTTTCAGCGCAGGGGCTATATTCCCTTCTAAGTTGTAACCTTCTGCGGGCTGCATGCCAGTGGTAGATGGGGCCAGAGGGAAAGGTAGGCAGAGCAACAAATGTAAACTTTGCCTTTGTGCACTAGGCTAGTTTCTACACACACTCACTTCTGACAGCAATCATGCTGGTGGTTCTGAACTAAGTGCAATTTCTTGGACCAAGTGCAGTCTTGAAGTCACCAATGCCTGGACTACTGCGACCAAGCTTCCCATACCAAAAATGGCCTCAGCTGGTAAAAGGCGCTCCTAGCCACTGAGGCCCCACAGGCCTCCAATGCAAGGGTGTAGTTCCAGGAGGTCTTAGACCCCTTTTGGGGGATCCAGCTCCCAGCATGGTCCCTATGTCTCCAGCATCCTATGAGCCAATTGGCAGGAAAGGGGAGTGTGTTAGCCACTGAGAAGAGTCTTCTCACTTGCTTCCTTGTTTCCTGCTGATTGGAGCCAATCAGAGTGAAAGGAGTTCCTGTTAGTTCCTACTTCAAACAGCCGAGTTGTGGAGAGTGAGAATTCTGTAATTGCAGAAGAGACAGTAAATCCTGATAGCATCCCATCTACATCATCAAGCAGTTTAGTAGCAGGAGGAGATAAATATGTAGACAATGAATCCAGTAATTCAAGCAGTATCTCCAGTAATTCAAGCAATACTTAAATTTAGGCAGTGATGCATTTACATTACATGAGATCCATCCAGGAAGCAGTGGTCTCCCAGGTGCTCCTTTTGGATGGTGATACCTGATCCTTCACTTGCTTCAATATTATTATTATTATTATTTGATTTATATCCTGCCCTTCCTCCCAGCAGGAGCCCAGGGTGGCAAGATACAGCAAGCCAGCTAGCCAGCTAGCCAGCCAGCCCTGCTGCGTTTGGCGGCCCTCCTGCTCCTTGCATTGAGTGGAGAGGCCTATACCTCTGCCCCAAAGTCCTAATGACGGCACCACTGAGTTTAGAGCTCATCCACACAGCGATTGAGTGTGTGTGTGGTGCTACTTGCATCCCTTTGTAATTCATATGGTTCACATGATGTTGTAGGCAAGGAGAAGCTAAAACACAGTTTTCCCCTTTAAATCTGTATCAACCCAATCCAATTATAAGAAAAGGAAAAAAGTCTCAGCTTCGCTGCACTCTTTTGTGTAGGCACTTTGCTTTGATGTTTTTTTAGTGGGGGGGCTCTCTTTTAATGCCCCATCACCCACTCCCTCTCTCTGCCGCCCACAAAAGCTGCTGCTGCTACTGCCCACTTTGCCTTTCACTCACTCCCCCCTCTAATCAGTTTCATATAATTTCATGTCAATTGCACCCCAAGGCTCTCCCAGCTTCAGCCTGGAGAGGCCTGCACTTGACAAAAAATGATGAAATTGACAAAAAAACCCTCCCCTTCTCCATTAGTGCCTACAGGAGGAAGGGGACCATTACAGTCCAGGGAAGGAGAGCTGTTTGCTGCTGCTGTCTGCCAGCCTGCCTGTTGGCCTGCCTGCTTGCTTGCTGCTGCTGCTCGGCTCCCACCACCACCACCCTCTCCCTGTTGGACTTCTGCTTGGCAGGTGCCATGCCTTGCAGGACCAGGCCCCAGGTACTCAGCCAGCTGTTGCTGATTTTTTCCACATGTCGATTCTCTGGAGGGAATACATAAGCTGGCTGGCTGAGGTGGCTCCTGCTTTGTCTGCCTTTTTGTGGGTCTTGAGTCATGTGCCTGGGAGAGAGGACTCAGAGCCAAGTGGGGAGACCTGAGGGGGCCCCACTTAGTGTACTGGGGGGTAGAGGGAGATATGGTGTTGTGAGGAGGACTTGCCAGGTAAGGGGAACGTGGCCCAGGCAGTTAACGACTGTGCCTTGTTCCGGTCATCCCCACACCCGCAGGTTTGTTGGTTGCCCTATCAGTCAGCTCTCAGGCCTCTGGATACTGCTCCTAAATGCCAGATTGGTGCATAATAAGATCTCCCTCATTCACGATTTAATTGTGGATGAGGCAGCTGATCTGGCATGTATAACCAAGACCTGGGTGGGTGAGCAGGGAGGAGTCAACCTCTCCCAGCTATGCCCGCCAGGGTACCTGGTTCAGCATCAGGGTAGACCTGAGAGTCAGGGAGGGGGGTTGCTGTGGTCTATAGGAGCTCCAACTCCCTCTGCAAGCACCCTGCCCATGTGACTACTGGTCTGGAGTGTTTGCACCTTATGTTGGGTCAGTGGGACAGACTGGGGATTCTTTTGGTGTACCGCCCACCCCACTGCCCAACAGACTCCCTAGCTGAGCTGACGGAGGTGGCCTCGGGTGTACTGTTGAGATCCTCGACTGTTGGTTCTGGGAGATGTCAACATCCATGCCGAGGCCACCTTATCCAGGGCGGCTCAGGATTTCATGGTCTCCATGACAACCATGAGACTTTCCCAATATGCCATTGGCCCAACACATGTAGCAGGGCATACTCTAGATTTGGTTTTTGCAACTGGACATGGAGTTGGTGATCTGAATGTGGGGGGCCTTACATCAGTCCCTCTGTCATGGACAGATCACTGCTTACTGAAGTTTAGACTTACAGCAGCTTTTCCCCTCTGCAAGGGTGGGGGACCTATTAAGTTGGTCCGCCCCAGAGACTAATATATCTGGATGGTTTCCAAAGGGCTCTGGGGAGTTTTCCGGGTGATAGGGCTGGCATTCCTGTCGAAACCCTGGTTGAACTGTAGAATACAGAAATGACCCGGGCAGTTGACATGATTGCTCCTGAGCGCCCTCTCCTGTGTAGAGCTCATACGGCTCCATGGTATATGTGATGTTCCTATATTAATGTATATATGGTAAGTGTTGGTTGTTTAGAAGATACATGGTAAGTGGAGTGAAAGAGGGGGAGTGAATGGGCAGTAGAATGCAAGGTGATTGGCTGAGTGTTTAAAATGGCTGAATGTATAAAAGGAAGAGTGAGAGTGGAATCTGGGGGGGGAGAAGAGAACAGAGTGGGTTGCTTGGTGGGGTTGGAGAGAGTGTTTTACCAGGAGAGAGTGGAGAAGGAGGGAGGTGGAGTTCGGATTAGTATTGAGTAAAACCATATGCTTATGTGCCTTAAGAAGAAATCTTGTTAATCTTGTTAGCTTTGTTATCTGTAATAAATACTTAATTTGGTTTACCAAAGGCCTGATCCTTGGCTGGGGTTTCACAGACCAGAAGGGAGGGTAAGGTAATGACCAAGGCTGAAGGGGAACTGTAACAAATGGTGGCAGCGGTGAAGAGAATAACAATACCAGTATTCAGAGTCTCTGGGAATACTAGTATTGGGACGTTACTGGTGGTTGCCTAGCAGGGGGATCTGTTGAGATCTGTGCTAGAGCGGGGAGAGAAACCATAAGAGAGAGCGGTCCAGACTGGTGAAGTCCCTGGTGGTGCCTAGTGACAGGCAGTAGCCACGCGCAGGTAGGAACCTGACAGGGAGAGCTGGGGAAGGACGCATCACATGTGGTGGCAGTAGCGGTGGGATACGAACAACAGAGAATCCAGATACGAACCAAAGAGAGTCCCAAAGACACGTGGTGACAAAGGAGACTACGTCACAGGTGTTGGCTGTAGCAGTGAGATACGAATACTAGACAATCCCTAATAGTTGTGTGGCAAACAGAAATAACTAAACAAGATTACTTGTGAGAGTGACTGGCAAAGAGTGTGTGGCAAAGAGTGAGTGAACTCAAACACCATGGCTGAATACATAAAAATGAAAAGAGAGGAGCTGGTGGAGAAGTGCATAACATTCAATTTACCTCATGAGGGTAAAGGGGTAGATGAACTGAGGGTAGCACTTATAGGATTTGCCACTGCCCAGCAAAAACAACCGGTCAGGGAAGAGACCCCAGAAGGATATTTAAGCAATCCCGCTTATATAGAGTACTTGAGAGAGAAGTTGAAGATGGAAACTGAGAGATTGAGGATGGAAGGTGCAGAGAAGGAAAAACAGAGAGAGTTGGAAGCTGAGAGATTGAGGATGGAGGCTGAGGAAAAAGACAAGCAGAGGGAGTTGGAAGCTGAGAGATTGAGGAATCTCAAGGTGCAGAGAAGGAAAAACAGAGGGAGTTGGAAATTGAGAGAATGAGATTGGGGTTTGAGGAGAGGGAGAAGCAACGAGCAGTGGATGCCGAATTACAAGTAGAAAAGTTAAAATTTGAAAGAGAGAAGTTTCATTCTGATGAAACAAGAAAGGACAGAGATGGAGCAAAAATAAAAATTACTCCAAAGGACTTTGCTGTCTATGAGCCTGGTCAAGATCCTCAAATTTACCTCAGCACCTTTGAAAAAGCAGCTCAGTTGTGGGGGCTACCTGAAGATAAATACATGCAGTATTTATCAAACCTGATTAAAGGGGAATTGGCTGAGGTATACCAATATTTCCCCTCAGACAGGCCCGTCACCTATGCTGAATTCAAATAAGCAGTGTTTAAAAGATTCAGACTGGGGCCTGATTATTTTAGAAAGCTTTTCAGAAATTGCCAGATACAGACAGGGAGGTCTTTCGTGGAGCTGGGGGCAAAACTGATGGACATATTTGGGAAATGGCTGACAAGTGCAAAAGCTCAGTCTGTGGAGGAGGTGAAAAACCTCATGATATTGGATCAATTATACCATCAGTTACCACCAGAAATAAGGCTCCTGGTCAAAGACCGTTCCCCTACATCAGTGCAGGAGGCCGCAGAGATGGCGGATCACTTCGCCTCCAACAGAACTGGCTGGGTGGGGAAAACATCTAGAGATTTTAAACCCAGACCATATAATGCTGGCAGAAGGGATGTGGTACCACAGCGAGTGAGTCCTCCAGTAAAATCTGAAGGGCACAGGACACCCCAGAGTGGATCTGTATACCCTAAAAGTGAGGAGAAATTATGCTACAAATGTGGTAGACCGGGGCACCTACATTTTCAATGTGAGGTTGCCAACCCCATTAGTAATCCTGCTCAGACAAGGGCAGTGAAAACAGAGCCCAAGGCTTTAGAAACAGCGAAAAAGGTTCAGTTCTGCCAGATAAACTGGACAGAAGTCACAGACCTTGATTCAAGTCTGAGAGAGGAAGTGAGTGTACAAGGGGCAAATTATTGGGCATTGCTTGATACTGGTGCCGCTCAGACATTACTGAGGCCAGATTTAATAACATCTGAGGTAATATTACCTCAGGAAACTGTGACTATCCAAGGAGTGAGGGGTCAACCAGAAAGTTTGCCTGTGGCCCTGGTGGATATGACTTGGAGAGGCCGAGAGGGCCAATATAAAGTAGGCATTAATGCCCAGCAACAAGAACCAGTAATACTGGGAAGAGATGTAATGGGAGCCCAAGGAAAGATCTATGTAGTGACCAGACAGCAAATTGGCAGAGAAAAAGAAGCCATATTAAGGGGGGCTGAAACAAACAGGGTGGAATCTGTTAACCAGCCTCAGGTCACCATAGCAACCACTAGCAGGTCTGCTGAAGGAGACAAACTGTATCAAGTGGTCTCTGATAATGATGAGGCAGATCAATTCAGGGAAGAGCTGCAGAAAGATATGTTTGAAGCAGATAAAGGAACAAGCTCTGACCCAACAGATTCCTTTCACTGACAAACTGAGGAATCAAGTTGTGTGTGAGAATGGGATTTTATATAGACTGTGGATGCCTGCTGAGAGAAAGGATGAATGTGAACCAGTGAAGCAATTAATGGTACCTAGCAAATACAGAACCAGATTGCTAGAGGTAGCCCACGATGTCCCATGTGCAGGACACCTGGGAATAAAAAAGACCAAGAGGAGATTGGCTGCACACTATTATTGGCGAAACATCTCCAAAGATGTAAAACAACATTGTCTATCTTGTGGAATATGCCAAAAGGTGGGAAAAAGTGGAGTAAAGACTAAGGCACCCTTAAAGCCCCTTCCTATAATTGGACAACCCTTTTATAGAGTGGGAATAGATTTGGTGGGCCCTTTTTCCAAACCCACAAGGCATGGCAAGAAATATCTATTGGTGGTGGTGGATTTTGCCACCAGGTACCCAGACGCAGAAGCACTAAGATCTGTAGAAGCCCCTGTAGTGGCAGAGGCTTTATTAAAAATCTTTATGAGGCTGGGTTTCCCTCATGAAGTGCTGACGGATCAAGGCAGTGTATTCATGGGAGAAGTGATGCAATGTATGTGGAAATGTTGTGGTCTAAAACATCTAAAGACCACTACTTACCATCCCGCCACTAATGGGTTAACAGAGAGATTCAATGGCGTTTTGAAGGGCATGATCAGAAGCTATGTTCAAGATCACCCACAAGACTGGGATGAACGGTTGGGATGCTTCTTGTTTGCATACAGAGAAGTCCCTCAGGAGTCAACAGGCTTCTCACCCTTTGAACTCATGTTCACTAGAAAAGTGAGGGGACCTTTGGAACTATTAAAAAATTCATGGGAAGGAACCCTGGGAGAGTACAAAACATCTGTAGTAGATATTGTATTGGAATTCCGCAATAAATTAACATCAATGATGGAGGTGGTGGAAAAGAATTTGAGTCAATCACAGGAGAAGCAACGTTACTGGTATGACAGAACAGCCAGGGAACGTGTGTATGATGTGGGAGATATGGTTAAGGCGTTCATACCCAGGAAACATGACAAATTACAGGCTAACTGGGAAGGACCATATACCATCAGAGAAAGGCTTGACACAGTGACGTATGTAATTACCACAATTAAACAAAAGCAAAGTGGTTCATGTAAATATGTTGAAACCTTACCATACCAGGGATGCACAGGTGTTGCAAGTTACCTTATTCCCTGAGGGAAGTGGGCCTGAACTTCCAGATTTGGTACAGGAAAGCAAAGACAAAGGAGGGGTAGATCAAGTGGAATGGTCAGAGGAGGTGAAGGAGGAAGTAAAAGAGGAGATTCTGAGAGTTTTGAAAACCTATAGGAATCTCTTTAGCAACAAACCTGGCCGAACCAGTATAGTTATACATTCCATTGATACTGGAGATCATGCCCCAATCAGATCTGTTCCATACCGTGTGAATGGGAAAGTTTTGAATGAGATCAAAAAGGAGGTGGAAGATATGCTGGAATTAGGAGTGATCAGGGAATCCATCAGTCCCTGGGCCTCAAGTATTGTCCTGGTTCCGAAAAAAGATGGAACGACAAGATTTTGCATTGATTATCGGCTAATCAATAAAATTACTGTCCCAGATGCGTATCCTATGCCTAGGGTAGACGCAATGTTAGAGTTATTGGGGGCAGCAACCATTATCTCTACGTTAGACCTCTGTAAAGGATTTTGGCAAATGGAACTAGACGAGCAATCCAGAGCCAAAACTGCCTTCAGTACACCAGATGGGTTATATGAGTTTGTGACCTTACCCATGGGACTAAGGAACTCACCAAGTTCATTTCAGAGGCTAATCAATACTGTGTTGTGAGGCATGTCAGATTTTGCAGTGGCCTATATCGATGACGTAGCCATTTTTAGCAAGTCGGTGCCTGAGCATGTCCAACACCTGACAACAGTATTGGAGGCCTTAAGAAAAGCAGGCCTCACAATAAAGGCTAAGAAATGCCAGTTTGGACTAAAGGAAGTAATCTATTTAGGACATAAGGTGGGGAGTGGGAAAATCACCCCCTTATGGAGCAAGGTGGAGGCAATACAAGCGTGGCCGATCCCCTTAACCAAAAAACAAGTAAGGGCATTTCTGGGTGTGGCTGGATTTTATAGGAAGTTTGTGAGAAATTTTGGGGAAATAGCAACCCCCTTGCATGAATTAACAAAGAAGAAGTGTTCTGAGCGTGTAGTATGGACGGATGAATGTCAGAAGGCTTTTGATCTACTGAAGCAAGCCTTGTGCCAAGGACCCATATTAATAGGACCAGACTTTGAGAAACCATTCATCGTGGCTACAGATGCATCGGACCTGGCGCTGGGAGTCATCTTGCTACAGGAGAGAGAAGGCACCAGACATCCAGTGGCGTACCTGAGTCGCAAGCTGACGCCAAGGGAGAAAAACTATTCGTCGGTCCAGAAGGAGTGCCTAGCGGTCGTGTGGGGACTGAACAAGTTGCGCCCATACGTGTGGGGACGAAGATTCACAGTGACTACGGATCATCGGGCCTTGTTATGGTTGCAGACTATGAAAAACCATAACACTATGCTGCAGAGGTGGTCCTGGGCCCTACAGGACTATCAAGTGGACTTCCAGTTCATAAAAGGCAAGGACAATGTACTGGCCGATGGACTTTCCAAGCAAGTGGCTGGGACTGCAGTGACGTGACCAGACAGAGGAACAAAGAAAGACATTTTCCCCATAGAGACTTTTATTTGTTAACGCGACGTATAAATCCTGGAACAGGAATAATACTCTGCCGTTGTTTAAGGGGGGGGAAATGTGATGTTCCTATATTAATGTATATATGGTAAGTGTTGGTTGTTTAGAAGATACATGGTAAGTGGAGTGAAAGAGGAGGGGGAGTGAATGGGCAGTAGAATGCGAGATGATTGGCTGAGTGTTTAAAATGGCTGAATGTATAAAAGGAAGAGTGAGAGTGGAATCTGGGGGGGGAGAAGAGAACTGAGTGGGTTGCTTGGTGGGGTTGGAGAGAGTGTTTTACCAGGAGAGAGTGGAGAAGGAGGGAGGTGGAGTTCGGATTAGTATTGAGTAAAACCATATGCTTATGTGCCTTAAGAAGAAATCTTGTTAATCTTGTTAGCTTTGTTATCTGTAATAAATACTTAATTTGGTTTACCAAAGGCCTGATCCTTGGCTGGGGTTTCACAGACCAGAAGGGAGGGTAAGGTAATGACCAAGGCTGAAGGGGAACTGTAACAAATGGTGGCAGCGGTGAAGAGAATAACAATACCAGTATTCAGAGTCTCTGGGAATACTAGTATTGGGACGCTACTGGTGGTTGCCTAGCAGGGGGATCTGTTGAGATCTGTGCTAGAGCGGGGAGAGAAACCATAAGAGAGAGCGGTCCGGACTGGTGGAGTCCCTGGTGGTGCCTAGTGACAGGCAGTAGCCACGCGCAGGTAGGAACCTGACAGGGAGAGCCGGGGAAGGATGCCTCACAGTATACCCCAGAGTTGACAGCGATGGAACAATATAGGAGATAGCTTGAGTGCAGATGGAGACGAACTCCTGGTGGATGCAATTATACATTGGTAAGTGCCCATGGTAAGCTGTATTTAGGGGCAGCGAGGGCAGCAAAAAAACAATACTTTTCTGCCACTATGAAACCATCAATCTGCCGCCCAGCAGAGTTCTTCAGAATTGTCCGGGGGATATTACACTCTGGCCCCAGGGACATGGTAGAACCATCTGAGGCCTGCTGTAATGAATTTGCCAGGCACTTCCAGGATAAAATCTTTAGCATCCGCCAGGACTTAGACTCCAGTGTTATAGCAGGTGAATCAGGTGAGGTATCCAGAGCACAGCCTTGTCCCGATTTCTTGGATGAGTTTCAGCTGGTACAGCTTGAGGCCGTTGACAAGGTGCTTGCAACCACTTCTGTGCAGGATCATTGCCCTTCTTGGCTAATAAAAGCTAGCAGGAATGGAACAGGTGGCTGGGCCAGGGAAGTGATTAATGCCTCTCTGCGAGAGGGGGTGGTCCCTGGCTGCCTGAAAGAGGCGGTAGTGAGACCACTCCTGAAGAGGCCCTCCCTGGACCCAGAAAATCTTAATAACTATAGGCCGGTAGCAAATGTTCCATTCCAAGGTCCTGGAACGAGTGGTTGCAGGCCAGCTCCAGACCCTCTTGGATGAGACCGATTATCTGGATCCATTTCAGTCGGGTTTCAGGCCTGGTTTTGGCATGGAAACAGCCTTGGTTGCCCTGTATGATGACCTTTGTTGGGAGAGAGACGGGGGAAGTGTGACTCTGTTAATTCTTCTTGATCTCTCAGCGGCTTTCAATACCATTGACCATGGTATCCTTCTGGGAAGACCTGCTGAGTTGGGAGTGGGAGGGACTGCATGGTGGTGGTTCCGCTCCTACTTGGCGGGTTGGCTCCAGAAGGTGGTGCTTGGGGAACATTGCTTGGCACCCTGGACTCTCCAGTATGGGGTTCCACAGGGGTCAGTTCTGTCCCCCATGCTGTTCAACATCTACATGAAACCGCTGGGTTCAGTCATCCGGAGCTTTGGAGTGCGTTGCCATCAGTATGCTGATGACACACAGCTCTATTTCTCCTTTTCATCTTCTTCAGGTGAGGTTGTCAATGTGCTGAACCGGTGCCTGGCTGCGACAATGGACTGGATGAGGGCTAATAAACTGAGGCTCAATCCAGACAAGACTGAGATGCTGCTAGTGGGTGGTTCTTCTGACCAGATGGTGGATGTCCAACCTGTCCTGGATGGGGTGGCACTCCCCCTGAAGGAGGAAGTTCTTAGCTTGGGGGTTATCCTAGAACCATCTCTGTCACTTGAGGCTCAGGTAGCCTCGGTGACACAGAGTGCCTTCTACCAACTTTGGTTGGGCACCCAGCTGTGCCCCTATCTGGACAGGGATAACCTGGCTTCAGTTGCCCATGCTCTGGTAACCTCCAAGTTAGATTATTGCAATGCACTCTACGTGGGGATGCCTTTGAAGACTGTTTGGAAACTGCAGCTTGTGCAAAATGCAGCTGCCAGATTGGTAACAGGGACCAGACGGTCCAAACATATAAAAGCGATTCTGGCCCACTTGCATTGGCTGCCTATATGTTTCCGAGCTCGATTCAAGGTGCTGGTTTTAACCTATAAAGCAGCCTTTCCCAATCAGTGTGCCTCCAGATGTTGTTGGACCACAATTCCCATCTTTCCTGACCATTGGCAATGCTGGCTGAGGCTGATGGGAGTTGTGGTCCAACAACATCTGGAGGCACACTGGTTGGGAAAGGCTGCTATAAAGCCTTACATGGCTTGGGACCACAATAGCTGATGGAACGCCTCTCCCAATACAAACCCACCCATACACTATGCTCAACATCAAAGGTCCTCCTCCAGATGGCTACTGTGAGGGAAGCTCGGAGTCTGGCAACAAGGGAGAGGGTCTTCTCAGTGGTGGCCCCCAAATTATGGAATGATCTCCTTGACAAGGTGCGCCTGGTGCCAACCTTGTTATCTTTTCGGCACCAGGTCAAGACTTTCCTCTTCTCCCAGGCATTTTAGCATGTGTTTTTAAATTGTTTTAAATTTTTAAATTGTGTTTTAAATTGTTTTTAAAAGATGTTTTAAATTTGTATATTTGCTTTAATGTTTTTAGTTACTGTAAACCACCCAGAGAGCTTCGGCTATGCGGCGGTATATAAATGCAATAAATAAATAAATAAATAAATATTAGCAATATCTATACTCCGGAGGGAGTAAACATGTAAAATTCGGTGTGTGTGTGTGATGTCCCTGTATATATAATACTGTAAATATGGTAAGTGCGGGTTTATTAGAGTATATGTGGTAAGTAAACTGAGTGAGAGGGGGGTTGGAATGTTGGAGAGTGTTGTATGATGATTGGCTGAGCGTTTGAGTGTCTGAAGGTATAAGTGAGAGGATGACAGTTGAGAGGGGGTTCGTTCGGTTGGTTCTGTGGGTTGGTTTTGGATAGGGTGGATTGGATTAGGTGGGTAGTGAGGCAGGTTATTGATCACTAAGAAACAAAGAGTAACACATCTTATGAAACCACACGCTTGTTGACTATACCTTTAAGTAATCTTGTTATTCACTGTGTATATAAATAAATATTTTTTGGTTTACCAAAACACCTGATCCTTGGCTGGGCTTTCATAGACCAGAAGGATGGGCAGGGCATATACCAAGGTTTGGAAACAGTATCAATGGTTGCAGTGGTGAAGAGATAGTGTAACATCATCAGGTATCCAGAGCAACCCAGGGCTGTAATCTTTATAGGCACAAAGATAATTTGAGGCCTGTAAGTGCACCCAGACACAAAGTAGCAATAAGCCAGGAGGAGACAAAGGCACAGTCTCAAGGCAATATTGTTCACAGACAGTGTCTGGTGGTGCTGCCTAGCAGGAGGATCTTGAGAGATCTTTGCTAGAGCCGGTGAGAGAACCGTTAAGAGACCAGGACCCTGAAAGGGGACCATGACAAGGCGGTGAGCACAGGAAGGGGCCTGACAGGGGGCACAAGAAAACAGCGATTCTAAACCTTTCTAGAGGAATGCCTACTTGTGTGAAAGGAAAACAGTGGATTGGAAAGTACCATTGAGCAAGAAGTGTGCAAAGCTGTTGCGATGGTAAAAGCAGCTTCTTTAGTATGAATTTAGTCTCATGTGTGGATAAGCCCTCAGTGAGAGCCCAAATGCCCTTCCTTGTGATTCTGAGGCTTCCCAGTCTGACTTGTGCAGGGCACAGCCTCTCCCACCTCACTGTATTAATTCCAAGATCTAACTCATCATCTCCTCTAGGATATACACCATAACGTGGTGAGGGGGTTTGAGAGTGTCAAAGAAGCTGAGCAATGCCATCTGGAGTCTAGACCAAGAGGCTAGATTGCTAGCAGAGGCACACAAGGAGGAATGGTCAAAGCTGAGACACCAGACTAAGATGCATCCAAACTCAGAGGAAGGCAATGGTAAACCACCTCTGAATACCTCTTACCACGAAAACCCCATGAACAGAGTATCAAAAATGCAACATGAGATAGTGCTGGAAGAGGTGACCCCCAGGTCAGTTGGCACTCAACGAGCTACTGGGGAAGAACAACAGACAAGTAAATTGTGGGGAAACGGGGCTTGGGAGATAAATGAAGCAGGAGAAAGACTTATTGAATTCTGTGAAGCCAATAATTTGTTTCTCACAAACACATTTTTTGAGCAACTGAAAAGATGACTGTACACATGGACATCACTAAATGGTCAATATAGGAATCAAATTATTATATAATTGGTAGCAGAAGATGGAGAAGTTCCATACTTTCTGTGAAAACAACACCAGGAGCAGACTGCAGTACAGATCATGAACTGGTAATATCGAAAATCAGAGTAAAGCTAAAGAACAACAACAAAGCAATCATAATGCCAAAATACAATTTAAATAACATCCCAGAAGAATACAAAGATCAAATAAGGAACAGATTTGAGGCTTTACACTTAATTGATAGAGAACCAGAAGAACTATGGAGTGAAGTCAGAGACATTATTAAGGAAGAATTCAAAAAGACTATCTCTAGTTAAAAAGAGAGAAAGACATCAACAGATGACCAATGAAGCTCTTAAAATGGTTAAAGAGAAGGAAAGCAAAAGGAGTTAGAAACACGGTCAGAACCCTAAAGGCAATAATACAGCGCTTAGTATGTAGAGACAAAGAGAACTATTATAATAGTTACTGTATAGAAATGGGACAACAAAAAAAGGTAGAACAAGCGCCCTATTCCAAAAGAATAGAGAAATGAAAGGGAAATTCAAACCAAGAGAAGAAATGCTGAATAATCAACAGGGGAACACACTGACTGACCGAGATGAAATAAAAGGAAGATGGAAGCAATACACTGAAGAATTATATAAAAGAGATGCAAGGATGACAGATTCATCCACGGAGGAACCGTATGATGAAAAACCAGAAATTTTAGAATGTGAGGTGAAAACTGCTCTTAAAATTCTTGGAAGAAACAAATCACCAGGAGCAGATGGCATACCAATAGAGTTGCTACAAGTTACTGAGACTGGATCTGTCCAAAATTTGACAAATATCTGTCAACAAATATGGAAAACTAAACAATGGCCCACAGACTGGAAGCGTTCAATATATATCCCAATTCCAAAGAAAAGGGATCCTAGGGAATGCAATAATTATCAAACTATTGCCTGAATAACCCATGCAAGTAAAGTAATACTCAGGATTCTCAAGATTTTAACATCGTTTTGTTTTAATGTATTTCAAGGTCTGTTTTTATGATGTTTTAAAGTGTTTTTAGCATTTCTGTTTGCCGCCCTGGGCTCCTGCTGGGAGGAAGGGCAGGATATAAATCAAATAATAAATAAATAAGTAAATGATTCTACAACAAAGGCTCTTACCATATATGCAGTGAGAAATGCTAGTTGTCCAAGCTGGATTTAGAAAGGGAAGAGGTACCAGAGATCATATCGCAAAAAAACGTTAGATAATGGAATGGACGAAGGAATTTCATAAGAAAATCACCCTGTGCAGATTACAGCAAAGCCTTTGATTCTGTAGCTCATGAAACACGATGGAATGCTTTAAAAGAAATGGGAGGGCCACAGCATCAGATTGTCCTGATGTACAACCTGTACTGTGGACAAGAGGCTGCTGTAAGGACAGAATATGGAGAAACCAATTGGTTCCCAATCGGAAAGGATGTGAGACAGGGGTGTATTTTATCACCCTATTTGTTTAATCTGTACACAGAACATACCATACGGAAAGCTGGATTGGACCAAGATGAAGAAGGTGGGAAAACTGGAGGGAGAAATATTTATTTATTTATTACATTTATATACTGCTCCATAGCCGAAGCTCTCTGGGCAGTTCACAGCAATTAAAAACATTAAAAATATCAATAATTTAAGATATGCAGATGATAACATACTATTAGCAGAAACCAGTAATTATTTGAAATGAATACTGTTGAAAGTTAAAGAGGAAAGCACAAACGCAGGATTAGAGCTGAACATCAGGAAGACTAAAATAATGACAACATATTTATGTAACTTTTAAAGCTGATTATGAGGACATTGAACAGTCATTAACCAAAATGGAGACAATTGTCAAGAAATTAGAAGGTGGCTAGGACTGGGGAGGGCAGCTATGAGAAAACTGGAAAAGGTCCTCAAATGCAAAGATGTATCACTGAACACTAAAGTCAGGATCATTCAGACCATGGTATTCCCAATCTCATTTGGTGTTGGAAGAGAGTTTTGCGGATACCATGGACTGTGAAAAAGACCAATAATTGGGTGTTAGAACAAATTAAACCAGAATTATCACTAGAAGCTAAAATGATGGAACTGAGGTTATCCTACTTTGGACACATAATAAGGAGACATGATTTCACTAGAAAAGACAATGATGCTAGGAAAAACAGACGGGCGTAGAAAAAGAGGAAGGCCAAAAAGATGGATTGACCGCATAAAGGAAGCCACAGACCTGAACTTACAAGATCTGGACAGCTTGGTTTATAACAGATGCTGTTGGGGGGTCGCTGATTTGTAGGTTCGCCATAAATTGTAATCGACTTGAAGGCACATAACAACAAAGTCATCAGGCTCTTTGCAGCGTCGCTGCTGCGCCGCTCGATTGGTGGCAGTTCAAGGGCACCCCCATGCCAGTCCTTGCTCAGAGGACCGACAGCTGAGCTCTCCTCCCAAAGTGACGACAGGCAGTGCCAGGGGACCCTCATGGAAACTTGCTGCGGAGACCAAGGGGGAGGAAGCGAAGACGCCCTTTCTGTCCGTCCATTGGCTAGCGGCTCGAATAAAGTCTCCAGTAGGGAGACTTTGCTGCGCAGACTTTTTCAAGCTCGGGATTTTGGGTTTGGGTTTTTTTTTTAAAAAAAATTGGCGTATCGTAGAGGAAAAGTGAGCAGTGGACTGTCGAACGTCTTCCCTTTTTTTGGCTCAAAAGTTTCAGGCTTCCGCAGGGTGCCGAGGTTTTATTCTAACTGATTTCTCCACTTTAGGTGCGGTCTGTTTGCTCTTCAAACTGGGGGCCTTTGCAAGTTGAGCGACAAACGCTTGCGGGGACGTTTTGACAACCGAGAAGGCGGCCAGCAGCTCCTTTCTCGAGGATCTGCCTTCCCGCTTCCCGGCTCCGCGCGTGCCCTTTGCCGGATCGTTCGCCCTGGACGCCGTCTAAGACGGCGGGGAAGTTTCTCCCGGCCATGCTCTAGACTAGAGAGACCCGAAGGCTGACTTTGCTATGCGGTCTCTGAACATCACCCCGGAGCAGTTCGCGCAGCTCCTGCGGGATAATAACGTGACCCGGGAGCAGTTCATCACGCTCTACGGGCTGCAGCCGCTGGTCTACATCCCGGAGCTGCCCTGGCGCGCCAAGCTGGCCTTCGTCCTGACCTGCGTGCTCATCTTCGCCTTGGCACTCTTCGGCAACTGCTTGGTGCTCTACGTGGTCACCAGCCGCAAAGCCATGCGCACCGTCACCAACATCTTCATCTGCTCACTGGCGCTCAGCGACCTGCTCATCGCCTTCTTCTGCGTCCCCTTCACCGTGCTGCAGAACATCTCCAGCAACTGGCTGGGGGGTGAGTGCGCGCGCGTGTGAAAGTTAAGGAACCTGTTTTCTATATCACGACGTTTTTGTAAAAGTTAAGGACAACGTTGAGTTTCGTGAATTTAGTAAGAATTTTTTTTGTCCTCGTAGAAATGAGCCTTTAAAGCGTTCAGTGTGTGCGGAAGAGGAGAACGCAGCCACAGCCATACCTCTGCGTCTTCCCTGAGCATGGAACAAAATCAAGTTTTTAACGTTTCCTGAGGCGGTGGTGCAGCGGTCTTCTCTTCCTTGCACCACTCTGCTCTGTGTGTGTGTGTGTTTCTGGAGGGGATGGCCATCTTAATGTGAGCAAGTAGGAGTTTTCCTGCCCAGCATGGTTCTGCTCCAGTGTTTGTTTATGCTTTAAGACAGGGATGGCTAACCTGTGGGCCTCCAGGTGTTGATAGACTCCAGTCCCCATCATGTCTGACCACTGGCAGTGTTGGGTGGGACTGATGGGAGCTGGAGTCCAACAACATATGTAAGGCCACAGTTTAGCCATCCTCTGCTTTTAGTCAGTGTTTGAACTTGTACCAATTTAACAAAGTTGTTTTGTTAAGCCTCTGTCGACCTCGCCTGCATTCTGTTGCCGGATTGCTTCTGTTCCAATGAGCATTTTACAAATCACCTGTAATGCTCTCTTGATATCACTAATAGAATGTTTGTGCAGGAGCAATTGTCTGCATGATATAGCACTATTCGTAACTATTTAACAATGTATACATTATCTGCAATCCCAAGGGATAAATGAGGGATTCCCAAATTGGGGTCCACAGAGCACCAGTGGTCCTCAAGCTTCAATTAGGTGGTCCATCGTGCATCTTTAGATTTGTGACTGAACATGGGAGATAGTACATTAAATATATTGATTTTTAATTGTGTTTTATTGCCTCTTCTATGTCTTATATTGTATTTTATTGTGTTACTATTTGAATACAATGGAATTCAAATTGTCGTTCAAAAAGTGCAACGTATAAATAAACAGTTAAAAATCATGCATCTAGCACAGTGCATTCCAGTTGTTACAACAGGCAGAAAAATCATTAAATGGTACACCAAGACCCTCAGCAATTTTCGAATGGTTTGTGGTGAAAAAAGTTTGCGAGTTACTACATTAAATATTTTCCTTCACAAGTTCCATTTAGATGTGTGTGTATGCTTGTGCAACCCTTGGTGGAGTGCAGGGTGGCTTTACAGACCCAGCTGCATGAACAGAACATGACACTAATGTGTGTGGCTACTATCAAAGAATAAAGAATAAGAATTAAAGAGTAATTGTGTTGCCACTGGAAAAGAAGCAATTGTACTTGGTGATAACACTTTGCAGAAAGATTAAGGGTAATGATTGAGTGTTTGAAGCATTTCCCAAACATGCAAGGATAACAATAACCCTGCAAGGTAGGTGAGTGTTACTACGCCCTAATTGCTGTAAACCACCCAGAGAGCTTTGGCTATGAGGCGGTATAAAAATGTAATAAATAAATAAAACAAATAAATACCATAGCACAGATGGGAGGCTGAAAGAGGAGAGGATAACTACACTACATCAGTTCTGAGTCAAGGGTATTATTCTCTCCCCCCCTCAAAAAAAGATACATTGCACCAGGTTATATTTATTTTTAATTATAGCATGGCAATGGCATCCTCTCTCAGGCATTTTTCATACTCTGCAGTAATAAACACAGTAGTTATATCCAGTAGTGTAGTGGCAAATTCAGAAGTGCAGGGTCCCTTCATGTTAGTCACAGCCATGCCTCCTCCTTTTTTTTTGCTGCGGAGTTGAGAATTAGATCTTTGTTAATGCCTTCTCTCACAACAGATGTTCCTAGGAGCCAATCAGCATGAAAGGGAGGAGTGTTAGCTACTGAGAAGGGTCTTCCTCCATTGTCTACCTCCTTTCACTCTGATTGGCTCCAATCAGCAGAAAAGGATAAGGAAGCATGTTAGAAGACTCTTCCCAGGCTCCCCTTTCATGCTGATTGGCTCATAAGATGCTAGAGTTCCCTGCTGGGACTCTGCTTCCAAAAAAGTAGAGGGTCTAAGTCTCCCCAAGACCCCAGATAACTACACCCCTGGTTATATCTTTTGCATTTCACTTTGATATTGACATATATGAGAATGTATGGAGTCTCTGGTTTACTGGTTCCAGATGAGCAGAGTTCCTGTCGTATATGAGAGTTAGGAATTTGGTATTTCCTGAGACAATTATAGCCAGGACTCAGTGTCATCAACAAAACATGGGTCTACTCATAAATGGTATCAGTGCTACAAAAACATAAACAAACCCCAAAAGTAAATTTACAAGGCATTGCACTTAGCACGAGCAATGTTCCTCTGTGTGTGTGTGTGTGTGTGTGTGTGTGTGGTGTTGTCAAATATCCACAAACTAACATATAACTAAGCAGCAGAGATGTAACAAAAAGATTATTTCAGATTTATATAATAAATGTCCTTGTCAGATCTTCTCCATGTGTAGAGCAAATTTGTGTGGGAGGGAGTAGGATTGCACTGTTAGCCCTGGCTTTGATGTTGCTGTGCCAACTGCCACTAGTCCCCCGTCCACTGTGTGGAAAGCTGAAAGTCTGAAAACGTGGCACCCATGTATGTATAGCTGTTGGTACTTTTGTTTTTAAATACATATTTCACAATCTATTTACATATTTTACAAAATATAATGCTTAAACAGATGTTGGACTCCAACTCCCATAAGACCCAGCTAGTCATCCAGAATGATGGGAGTTATAGTCCAGTAACATCTGGAGAGCCCAGATTCCCCATCTCTGGCTTCAACAGTGGCAACAGGAACAATAACACAAATGCCCAAGGAACCGGAAAAATTAATTTCAAGCAAAACATACTGCCAGTGGTTGAACTGTGTCAATAGAGCTTTCTGTGGGCATGCCAGGTGGCTCCTCCAGGGGCATAGCTTCCCATGGAATGGTCAGAAGAACAGAAGAAGAGCTTGCTGAATAAGGCCAATGTCCCATCTCATCCAGCATCCTATAACCACAGTGGCCAGCCAGATGCCTCTGGGAAGCCCAGAAACAGGACCTGAGCACAACAGCACTCTCCCCAATTGCAATTCCCAACAACTGGTGTTCAAAGGCAGTGGAGACAGTGGCAGTGGAGACTGAACATAGCCATTGTGGCTAGTAGCCATTGATAGCCTCATCTTATGTGAATTTCTCTTATCTTTGAAACCCATTCAAGTTGATTTCCATCACTACCTTTTACAGGAGGAGTTTAACTATGTGTGGTGTGGAAAAAATACTTTCTCAACAGATTATTGTCCCTCTAACATAACCTTTTCTAACACAAGTAAAACCTTATTGGCCAAACCTCTAGTTTTAAAGACTGGCTTTACTCTGGTCATCTAGGTTAAGGTTTCTTCAGACATTTTGTCTAAATGAGTCCCAGTGCACACAGTGATTATCACAAAATTTATCACAAGCCTGGAATGACTTTACTGCAAGTAGTGAAGTCATCCCAGCGTAAAAGCAGATGGGAGAGAATGTCAGGATATCCGGTGTGGCACGATGGAGATAAGAACTTGTCCTTTCTATTCTGATACAAGTAGATGGTATCTCTAGCTTTCAAGAGTCCTCTATCAGAGTCTTCACAGAACTTGTTTTCACAGTAGCTTGGTTCAGATGTAATGCCAAACTATGGTTTGGTGTTGTGTGAACAAGGATTCCCTACTTACTTTCTTTACATGCTCCAATTTCCTCTCTTGCTTTGGATTTAGGGACAAACCATAACTTGCCTAGTTCGGATGTAATGGAAAATGATGGTTTGTGCTAACCACCATTTGCCCAAAACCTGGATTGCAAATCCAGTTAAAACCACTAAACTGGAAGTGAGAATGGAAACTGGGACACACCTAAGCACTAGACTTATTAATGTAATACCAAACCATGGTTTGATGGTGTGTCTGACCTAACATCATGAGAGGGAACAAAGTCTATCTTTAATATTCATTACTGGAATACAGTGCTGGTCCAGTTGCTATATTGCGAAAGATGCTGGAGAGAAAAAAGAAAATTTATTCTTAACAATCAAAAGCTGAGATTGTGATTATCTCTGTGTGCATGGATACAGCATGTACTTGAAGACACTGTTCTTTTAGTGACTTCAGAGCTGAAACCTTGTAGAAGAATTAAATATTATCCCCAGTGATTGTAGCCTAAGGTTGGCTATGCCTGTTACTCTCTATTCACTAATAATAAAAAACTTGCAGTTTAAGAACATATCTATAGCCAACAGACTTTTCTATCAAACTTTAGAAAAAGGGAAATTGGAGAGCTGTAGTGAATGCACCAGGGGAGCAGGAGACCTGACCTCCTCTCTGCCCTAAAAATTTGTCAAAATGCAAACATAATTTGACTTGGTCTTTCACAGTCCAATCAACTTCCTGTGTAGCTTGGAAGAATTTGGTAACAATTTTTCCAGGAAGGAAAGGAGGGGAGAAGGGGAGTGGAGGAGGAGCAGAGAGGGGCAGGAGGGAGGGGACAGGAGAGAGGGGAAGGTTAGGTTTGATCATTTGCATACTTATTGAGTTTCAGTGGGATTTACTCCCCTACAATCATGCTTAGGATAGGTGAAACTGACCAAGGGAAGGAGGAGATGGGGGGAGGGAGGGAGGGACAGAGGGGGGAGGGAGGGCTGGAGTGGAGAAGAGGAGGGGAGAGAGGAAGGAGAAGGTGAGGGTAAGGGTAAGGGTGAGGGGAGGAGTTAGGGGGAAGATGATGAGGGGAGGAGATTGGGTGGGTGGGCACTGGGCAAAGGAAAAGCTCTTTTCCTTTCCTTTCTAAAAGGAAAACATTGATAACAGTATCATTATCTTTTGGAGGTTTCCCCACCTTTTTATTCTACAGCAAATACCTGTAGTCTCCCACCCAAATGTAAACCAAAGCTGATTCTTATTAGCCAAGCCAAATTGCTGATAGTCTGGTGTTTAGAACACTGACAGTTGGTTCTTACTAAGCATGCCTCATAGACTCCCATGTTAATGTTCTTACATTAATTAAAAATCAGACACTTTTTTTTAACTTTAAACTGCAGAAGATGAAGGTCAGAGTGTGGGGCAAGGTCAGCAACAGGATTACAGGTACTTTGTGAACATGGCTGATTTTTAATTAATTTCAACAAATTAATTAAAAAGAATTATGAGACCTCTGACAGAGAAAAGTCCAAGAGGGGTCTGGATTTTTTAATTCTTGTTTCCCGAATTCAAACTCTGGATTCTCTCAGAGTGTTTTGCATATCACCATGAAAACTTAGAGGGTTGCTAAGCAAGCGTTTCTGAGTTCAGAACTCTTAAGTTTTGTAAGGTTTTGTTTTGAAATGACCTTATGGGAAGCAGCAGGATGGCACAGGGGATATTTTCATTTTAACATGGTGGAGTGTGAAAAATCCATGCTGGCTATATCTTGTGGCTGTATAATAATGAGAGAGGTTTTCACCAAGGTACTTTAAATACTACAGTCTTTGCAAAGCAAATGGCTTTGGTGTGTTTATGCATATCTAAGCTGATTTCGAAGCAATTTAAGCATTTGTAAAAAGTGGATTGACTTTCAAATGCAAAGTTGTCCTTGAAGTTTCAGGCAGGAGACTTTCCCAACCCTCCTTGGAGATGCTGGGGACTGAGCTTAGTCCCTTCTGCATGTAAGGCAGATGCTGTACCACTGAGCTACCCTGTATGGGAAGGAGGGGTGGAAGTCCCTTTCACATCCTAAGTTCGGAGAGCTGGCAATCCCTGGCCATTGGGAGGCTACACAAAAGGAGAGCTGTAGATGTACTGCCTTCAAGTTGATCCTGACTTCTGGCGACCCTATGAAGAGGGTTTTCATGAGGCTGAGAGGCAGTGACTGGCCCAAGGTCACCCAGTGAGCTTCATGGCTATGTGGGGTTTTGAAGCCTGGTCTAGAAGTAGCAGCTGTAGGGGGCTCTTCCCCTCCCTCCCCAAGCAGAAAGAACATTCACCTCCAATTGCCAGTTGCTCTGGGAAGGCAGAAGCAAGAGGAAAGAGAACACTCCGGCCCCATCCGTTGCTAAAAAGGAGCAAGAAACACCAACTGCTAATCAGAGAAGAAAACCAGCCAGGGAATCAGCCTGACTTGAACTGGATACAGATGCTTTGATCTTACCACTTTATTCTGGCTCTGAGGAACTGTTGCCTCTCCCTTTCCCCTCCCCTTCCCTTTTTGTATTTTGTCTTTTTAATTTAATTTATAAGCCTGATGACAGGGCCTTTCTCTATCATTTATTTATTTATTTCATGTGAGCCACTTTGGGAGACGATTATTGACTGAAAAGCAGGATAAAACAAAGTAAATATAGAAATCCATGAGAGATTGATTCAGAACAATTTCTTGTTAACAGCAAGAGTGCTATTGGTTATAATGCCATGCAATATCCTTTAGTTGTTAATTAGATGCCATTTCAGACATAGTTTACCATGATGTCTGAAGCAGGCAAACCATAGTTATCACTCACTATGTTTTTTTATGACTTTGGGAGAAGCTATGTAATCTGCCAGATAGCAACATCATAGCAGACTTTGATTACTGTAAACCAGAATGTGCAGGAGAGAATTTGAGTTGCAAAAGAGAGGGATCATGTGAGCACAGAAGAGCACATTCCTGGTGTCCAAACTATGGTCTGATCTCCACATGTTTTGGGATTTTTAGTGTTACAGAGCCTGTAGCACAGGAGTAGCCCATGTGGTTCCTTCCAGATGTTCCTGGACTACAGCTCTCATCCTCCGTGACCATTGGCCATGCTAGCTGGGCTAATGGGAGTTGGAGACCAGTAGCATCTGGAGAGCATCATGTTGGCTATCCCGGGCTTAATGGATAACTGGATTTTATTATCCCAGTTTTCTTCGTAGAGGACATCTCTTAGAATTTGATGAGATTGGACACTAGAATGAAAGAGTTGTTTGCTTACCTGGAGCAAACTTGGCATAGTTAGCAAAAGAGAACTGAGAGCAATATGTAGGATTTTACATATTAATTGATTTTTGCTTTGAGGGGTTGAAATATTTGATATTATTCAGATAGTTATTTTAATCAATCATTTGAATATAATATTGGTAGATAATTTCTAATCTTGTCTAGGTATGAAAAAGAACAAAAAGGGGCACAGTCAAGACTGACATAATATATAACTGATTGTATTATATATTTTATTTTTAAATGCTTTATGTATAATATATTGAGTAAAGTTTGCTGTTTTTATGCTCCTGATTTTTATATTTTGTCCTAGGTATTAAATAAGATTGGGCTTTGATCTGTGAGCTCTGAATTGTTTAATGTAATTTTCTTTAACTATTATGGGGACTTACTATATACTGATTACCAGCCTTGACTGAGGTACCTTCTGGGTTTCTCCTATTTCAGTGTGTGTATTTGGTCGAGTCTGTTTGTCTAAGAATTTTTCCACTTTTCTCAATTGCTTGCTCACCATTTTATAAAGTAAAGGCATTGTCATTAAAACACATAATGTGTTTTGAGTGATTCCAATCATTCATACCAAATGGAAATTCGACATCATTGTAGTTTTTAAGTGTTTCATCTTGATATTGGCAAGGCTGGCCCCCTTCCCAGTGAGTGCACAGGGTCGAGGGTTCTTGCTTTTTCCCTTCCTCTGTATCTACAGAGAGTCCTTGTATGTCAAACGTTAGTTCACTTAAGGTCACAGGTTATCAACAGCAGTCGTCTAGTGAAGGTGGAAGATAGAGGAAACCTCACTCAAGAATTCTTGAATCTTGGGAGGTACCAGAAATTTTCTATTCGGGAGTCAGACTTCAGACAGCAGAACAGTCTTTATAATATATGCTATTTATTCATATCTTGCATACTACAACTATTAAAATGCATTTAGCCATCATTGCAGAAACAGAAAAATAGAAATATATATCAGCATGAAATAAGTTGTTGGATATTCATTTAACATCAAAGTATAAGACTTTGAAGGCACATCTTAATTAAAACAAGTTACAATAGATGAAGGACTGAGTTAAACTCTAAGTCATATTACAGAGCCAAAGTTACAAAGAACATGGAAATACATACCATAATACATCACCCATCAGATGTCATGGATGGAATAGATGGATGTAGTTGAAAATGCAGTAAGATAGACAGTAGTGTGGTTATTGTAACTTACCAATAAAGTGTGCATTAGTGAGAACATAATTGATTCTCTTTCAATTAAATGAATAGTCACTTGCGTTAGGCTACAGGGAAACCCCCAGAAAGCCACTCAGAATAGTCAAAAACTCATTTGATCCCTATTTGGGCATTCTGCTCGCATGTTAAGTAGGGAGGAGTGCACTAGCTCTGTTTTTGGTCATCCTCCAATTTGTGGAGAGAAAGATTTGGAGCGAGAGGTTGTTTTTTGGTTGTGTGTGCACTTCCCACTTCTCCCTGATCAAGCATAAATGAGATATGGCAGAGCTTTTCTGCCAGAGTAATGGTGACATATCTCTTCTCTTGGTCTAATGCGAGTTCTAGATGCTTTTCAGTCACGTGCCATTTGTAGTTGTACAATAGAATAGTCCTTTTAATACAGTACATTAAATTATAGTGCTCTATGTTAGGGATCATCTTTTTTCCTGGGAGAAAATGATGATGGACTTTAAGTTTATTTACAGAAAAACAGATACTAAAAGTCAAGGGGAAAAAAATGGTTCTAACTATAAGTTTGATTTGCTAGCTTGTGTACTTCTTGTGGAGAGGTTTGTTGAATTTGTAATGTTTTCTGTTGAAAACCATTTTTTTTAAATTGTACTTTCAGTTTCATTGTGCAGCTGAAATTGCAGCTCTTCAAACAAGCATGTGGAATTTGACAAACCAATTTCTAAGACAGAGAGATCAGAATTTTGTTGCTAGGTGATTTGTGCATCAGAATGCCCTCTCTACTGAAAAAAGCTAACTTTCTAATTTGTCCCTCTGCTACAAAATCTAATACAACAAAGTGGCCTTTCATATTCTGTTAGTTTTTTCTTGTCTGCATCCTGTAAGCCCACAGGAGCTCAACCATATGCAATTAAGAGAAACTCCAATAATTAAGCAATCACCATTCTGAATTCTGTAAAACATTGCCCTCTGTGGACAGCATCACACTAGCTACCTTGGAAAGATGGAGGATGATATTATTTTAAGAGTATGGAGAAGAAACAGATATATCGTGGAACATAGTACTTGAACTTTTGGAGAAAGTTAAAGGCTAATTGCCTCCCAAAGGGAGAGAGACTGCAGTCCTAGGCACACTTACCTGGGTGTATGCCCTGTTGAACATAATGACATTTACTTCTGAGTAAATAAGCATAAGATTGTAGCTGTTTATAGCCACTGACAGGACCAAGGGCTGTTTCATGCTAATAAAATTCTGCATCTTCCTGGGATTATAAAACTTGAGGCAAAGTGCTAAAAAATGCAATATATGATAAATTAGTCATGTGGAACTGAAATGTGCAAGGTGGCTGTACCAGGAAGGCTCCTGAGGAGAAAATGTCTGCAAAGTGGCTTAATTTAAGTGCGCAAACTGATTTTTATTTTTGCTAGATTAAGTACCACTTTCCACCAGAAGGCTGCTGTCTGCTGGCATGTTGACAGATTCAACCAATAAAGCTGTCTGAGGAAAGAGAAGCAGGAAAGAAATGAGTTAGAAAAAATTATCTTCAGCTATTCTGCAAAACCAGTGCACAGAGGAAGTTGAATGTAGTGGGGAAAAGGCACCCCGGGCTCTGTTAGTGACAATAAAATAAAGTGTGCACTAGCTAGATTTACTCATCTTCATTTTAATGATATATAATGAGGGAACCAAACTGTAGTGTGTGTATGCTTTCTGCCTACTGGAAGCTTGAATAGTTTTACCAACTTGGATGGGTTTAAAAGAGGATTAGACAATGGAGGATAAGGCTATCAATGGCTACTAGCCGTGATGGCTGCCACTGTCAGCAGCAGTATGCCTCTGAATGCCGCTTGCAGGGAATTGCAGGTCCTGCTTTCAAGGCTTTCCATGGGGATCTGTTTGGTCACTGTGAGAACAGAATGCTAGACAAGATGTACCACTGGCCTGATCCAGCAGGCTCTTCTTATGTTCTTATCAAGCTCCTCCAAGAGGTTTGTGATCTCTGGCTGTTTAACAAACTTTTACTGTGAACCTGTTTCCTTCAGAAGAAAGTCCCACTGACTTCTGTGGGATTTACTTCCAGGTATACATCAGATTTCACCCCCCCACCCATTTTCAAGCAATCCCTTGCAACTAAGAAGGTCAGAAGGTTTTCCACATTGAGGGGAAGAATCATGTTGGAAAGGATGGAAGCTGTTACAGCGAGCATGTAGGAAGTAGACCCCTGAGCAGAGGTAGGTAGATAGCTCAGCAGAAAGGATCATTGCAATGTGGTAGAGGGGTTCAAATTCCACTGTAGGGAGATGGAAATACAGCCTCTATGACGTGAAGCCTATCTTGACAAGCTGGGGGATTACGTGGGAGCAATAGTTTGAGAATGTGAAATGGGTAGTAGAAGGAACAGAAATTACTGGCCCTGCCATACAGTGGAAAACTCTAATCACACAACCACAGGAGCAGACACTCACAATGGGGCCTTTGCAATATCCCAGGCACAACACCCATAATAACCACCTTTTGTCCACATGCTTGGGATGATCCCAGTCGTGGCCTGCCTCTAAAGGGGCCCTACGTGAGTCTATATGTCAGTAGAACAGTACAGACACAAAGTCCCAGGTTGTTTTTGTTGGAAGTGGGGCAAGAGCAACTCTTGTTTTGTTCCTTTGTTTATGTTCCAGAAGGGAGATAGAGTTAGGGTCCTCCAGATGGCTAGGCTTGACTACCTTTACCTGTGATGCTCTGACTGGCTTCCTTCCGTCATTAGACTGATATGCTTACGGAAGCTTATCTGCCCCTCCTCCTTCCACCCTTCCTTTTTCTCTTCTTTGACTGTCCAAGAGAGAGGAGACACCTTTGTCTCTGTTCTCTCTCCTGAGTCATGAGGGTAACTCCCGAGCCTGGGTGTTGCGCCTCCAACTTAGTTAGAACTAGGTATACCTTTCTATCTACTATGTATTTCTATAAATAAAGTAGCTTTTCTTATTTTACTAAGTCTTCAGTGATCTCAATGCAGGGTAAAAGCCTGCTTTCTTAGGTAAACGCACACACTCGCACACACGCATCTCAGAGGGTTGACAATCTCTGCTAATATCTATACAAATTTACACAACAAAGGGTTGTGGCTGGCCCAGTAAGCTAAGTTGAATTGCAAGTTGTGCCTAAAAGCTAAAAAGGCTATATACTGTGTGTGATTTACAAAGAGATCAACAAAAGGAGATTTTAAGTTAGAGAAAGAAAAGCAGAACAAAAGATAGGAAAGGATGGCTGGAGAATCAACACTAAAGACTAATGTCCTGAGGCTGGAAAAGAACAATTATGCTGTTAGGAGTTACATGGAATTCTCCTAATATAAAGCAGTAGTGTCAAACTATTCATAAATTGCGTCTGCCATAGTTCCCCTCATCTTCAGCATTTTTCAGAAGAAAATGATAGACAGCTGGTATAGCACAGTGGGGAGGAGAGCCTGGCTGGGAGTCCAGAGTCTATGAGTTCAAATCCCCGCTCGGGTCTCCTGGGTGTCAAGGGCCAGCTAAAGATCACCCCCACAGTGAGTGGCTCAGAGGTTATGTGCTCTGCCACCTGTGTAGCTGTGGGCAAGTGCATAGTCCCAAGGAGCCCAGTTGCCCCCCAGCTGGCAGTTGCAGACAAGGAAGGGGCTGGCTTGTGCAGCTTTGGCAAGCTGAGCAGGCCCTAGCCAGCTGGGGAGGACTAGCCTCAGAGGGAGGCAATGGTAAACCCCCTCTGAATACCGCTTACCATGAAAACCCTATTAATAAGGTAGCCATAAGTCGGGATCCACTTGAAGGCAGTCCATTTCCATTTTTATATGGAATTAATTGGTTTTAGTCTTATGATTATTATGATTTATATATTATTTGCATAAAAATGGCTCCAAAGTGGGTTACAAAAATAAAACAATTAAAATAAGTACAATGTACAATTAAAACCATTAAATAAAAACCACAAAAACAACTCATCTCAGAATAATAAAACAGCAGCACAGAAGTGCAGTGCACAGCAATGTAGGAGCAGTTAAGTTGTTAACTCCCTGTGGCCTTTTGGTGAAGAAGGCTATATAAATTTCTTAATAAATAAACCTCCCTTATGTTCACTTGATTGCCAGTAGCTACTGAATATTGCCCCAGCAGCCCTTGTTACTTTATTTTGTACACCGCCCAGAGAGCCACTCGCTACGGGCGGTTTAAAAATGAAACAAACAAACAAAAACAAATTTCCCCCATCCTGTGCTTCGTGCAACCAATCTGCTTGGTTTATCACATCAGCAGAGACTAAAAGGTCTGTGACCTGTTTTTTGGGGGGGAAGGTTGGGGGGGAGAGCTACCCACTTGCTGGTACTGTACAGACTACAGCAGAGGTAGGGAACCTGTGGCCCCACAGATGTTGCTGGACTACAACTCCCATCATTCCTGTCCATTGGCTAATGGCATTGGGGTCCAACAACCTCTGGAGGGCCAGTGGTTCCTCACCCTTGGGCTCAGTGTGAACAAGATGCAGACTTCCAGTCTGGGTGGGTCACAGGAAAAGAGAACATTCCTGGAGTTCCACGCACTCCATGCCTCATCTTGAACAATACTGAGGCAAGGAAGTAGTGGAGTGGAGGAAGCCTATATCTTAGGGCTAGCCTAAGTGGAGCTCTCTATATGTTTTGGACTGCAATTTTCATCAGCTCCAGGCAGTATGGCCAATGGTCAGAGATTATGGGAACTGTAGTCCAAAACATATGGAGGGCACCATGCTGTCTAGCCTTGCTTTATCTGCTAACTCTCATTATTACCCCAGGTGAAACAGTAAGTAATTCTGTGGACAAGCAATCCACTTGTGGAACTAGTTTTGAAAGCAGCATGAAGGAAATGGGTTTGCCAGCATTTTTATTCCTTGCAGAGTCCTTGAAATCTGCATGACAGAAGCAGAGTAACTGGAGCAGCTTTTATCCCTCTCTGTACCTCCATGCCGAGCATGGCTGAGACTGTTGCAATGCATTATTTGTAAATCGGCTTTCAAGAACGTAGAAGCCCCCACTAGAAGAAAAGCTTTACATGGCAGCCAATCATTTCCTACAGCTGGAGACTATTTGTGATCTGCATGGCATAGTGTATGTTTATGTGGGGTGGTAGTGGTGGATAGGATAGGTAATATTGTTTGCCCTGGGTATGTTAAATACCCATTGCTGGTGTCAGCCAGTCAGATTTTTATTGTGTGTAGCCAATGGCTGTTAGAATATAAATTGCAAAAAGTGAACAAGACAGTCCAACAGTAAGTTAAAACATATCCATCATTCACAGCTCTGAGGTCATTACTTGTCATTCACAGCTCTGACCACTCATTGGTCAAAATCACAGAGGAGGGAGCAGCTAGTCCAGCTCATCTTACAGAAATCTCCTAGAGGGGTACCTGCACATTTTGTGTCATAACTTTCTTTCTAGGAGGATGTAGGCTGCATTAACAGAAGTATAGTTTCCAAATCCCGTGAAGTATTAGTTCCCCTCTATTCAGCACTGGTTAGGCCTCATTCTGAATACTGCATCCAGTTCTGGTTCCGCACTTCAAGAAGGATGCAGACAAACTGGAACAGGTTCAGAGGAGGGCAACAAAGATGATCAGGGGACTGGAAACAAAGCCCTATGAGGAGAGACTGAAAGAACTGGGCATGTTTAGCCTGGAGAAGAGAAGACTGAGGGGAGATATGATAGCACTCTTCAAGTACATGAAAGGTTGTCAAACAGAGGAGGGTCAGGATCTCTTCTCGATCATCCCAGAGTACAGGACACGGAATAATGGGCTCAAGTTGCAGGAAGCCAGATTTCGATTGAACATTAGGAAAAACTTCCTAACTGTTAGAGCCATACAACAATGGAACCGATTACCTAGAGAGGTAGTGGGCTCTCCAACACTGGAGGCATTGAAGAGGCAGCTGGATAGCCATCTGTCGGGAATGCTTTGATTTGGATTCCTGCATTGAGCAGCAGGTTGGACTTGATGGCCTTATAGGCCCCTTCCAACTCTACTATTCTATGATTCTAGGACTAGAGACTTGCTTTAAAAAAGAAAAGAAAGCTCAGTGTCTGGGGCCCCTGATGGCTCTGAGCCAGGTGCATCAGTACCCCCGTACCATCTTTCAGCAACCCTGAAAAAGATACTACTGCTGCCTTCTGCATACCTCTGCAGTTTCCTACCCCCATTAGGTGTGCGTTCATCCGCTGTTTCTGTTAATAACTCTGTATCACCTTTTAGTTCTGTGGGAGGATATATTTTTGTCAGGACAATATGAGCTGGATGGACACGTAGTCTGACTTGATATAAGGCAGCATCCTCTGTGGTCCAGGGTTTCTGATGTTTTGTTTGTTTGTTCTTCAAATGTTCCAAGGCGCTTGTGCCAGTATGCATGGTTTTCACTTCCATTTACTCCTCATTACAGCCCTATGAAATTAATTAGGCTGATGGATTACAACTGATCATAGACAGCTGCACGACTGACCAGTGGTCTAAACTCTCATCTCCCCCACTCAAGTCTACAACATCGGCAATAGCTCCCATGCTGCTCCATTCTTCATTCATAGTGCATTGAAGAAAGGAAGTCAATAAAAGAAAAACACAATTCATTTCCTTAATTTAGTCTAATGGAAAAAGGTGGCCATCAATGCAAAGTAGGAGGCTTGAAGGTAAGGGTCAAAGTGTTAATGAAAAGGGGGGAGGGTTATTTAAAAAAGTAGTGCTAACTTGTTACTTCAGCACAGCAGAAAAAGGGGTTAAAAAGGAAACACAGTTTTGTGTAAATGCCCAAAAGGGGAAAAGGTACATTAGGATGTTAATATTTATTCTTCTCATGCATCTTTCACTTTTCATTTTGATAAAGCATAATAAAGCATGCCTCCTTGTCTCCTACTCCTTTTATTTTGTTTATCCTTATCTCCAGTTGTGGTATTTAGTTATTTATTTTAGTCTTCTCTTCTCCAGGCTACACATGCCCAGTTCTTTCAGTCTCTCTTCATAGGGCTTTGTTTCCAGTCCCCTGATCATCTTTGTTGCCCTCCTCTGAACCCGTTCCAGTGCAAGTGGATCCAAATGGGAAGAACTGTGGACTCAGTCTGTCTTTTTTTCCTCCTCTTGTAGGCAGACTCTGCATTTGAGGATTCCTGGTCTGGGGCCATGACAGCTGTGGCTTTGTAAAGTGTCTTTAAGATTTTAATGCAGATACAAAACTGTAGCCATGAAGCTCTTGAGCCTGGAAAATAGCCTGTGTCATAATAGTACAATGTAGCAAAATACTCCAAACCTATGCTTAAGCTTTTTTGCTTTTATTTTGATTGCAATTAAAACTACTGAAAGCATTCTTGGCTTTCATATTTTTCTAAATAAAGCTGAGAATTTGCTGTTTATAAACCGAGCTGGGTGTTCCTACAGGGGGTTGTATAACAGAATGGAAAGCATTTCCTACCAAATAAAATGAATTAAACATCCTTGGACTAAAAGCTACACCTTTAAAGCTTTTAGCATTTTCTAGGTAATACATAAAGGCAGCAAAGTTCTATGCATTTTATTCATTCACACACAATACATTTCACTGAAATAAACGGACCGTTCAAGAGGACTGAATAGCTATCATTGTAGAAGGTAAATAACACTTTGGTAGATGACATTTAAAGGGTGTTTTTAAAGAGTAATTAGTTCTCTATTTCCATTCTTAACCCAGAGGGCTTTATTAGAAGGGCCTCCCAAAATGTTGTGCACTGCCCTGAGAGCCTTTTGGCTGTGGGCGGTATAGAAATCGAAATAAATAAATAAATAAATAAAATAAAACAGGACTGAAAGTACTGCTGAAAGAAAGCTATACAGAAAATTTTTTTTTTTCAATAATTTTTATTCAGATTTTCATAAAACATACAAGACAAAATCATAAAACATTCAAAGACAAAAAACAAAATCAAAAATAGTTAAACAAAAAGAAAAAAAGAGAAAAAAAAAAAACAAAAATAAAAAATAAAAAGTAAAATATTGACTTCCCATTTGTCAAAGATCAAATCAGTTATAAGTCTATAATATATAACAATCCTGTCTCTTAAGTCATATTATAAAATCACTTTCCTCCAGTAGTTATCTTACTTAATCATCAAATCTCATAAACATTACTTTATTCTTTCCACAAAAAGTCAAAGAGAGGTTTCAATTCTTTAAGAAATATATCTATCAATTTTTTTTCCAGATAAGCATATCGATTAATCCATCTCATTACTAATTATGATAATCTTATTGTCATAACCATAGTCAAAATAAACATTTCAATTAATCCATCACATCAGAATCTGTTAGGTTCAATAATTTCAGTAGCCATTGTTCTATTATCTCTATTAGTTCCATTTTCCATCTTCCATCTTCAGTAGTCTTGTTAAGTCCAGTAATTTCAATATCCAATCTTCCATTATCAGTATTCCATAATAATCTTGCTGTCAAAGCCATAGTCATATAGTAAGAGTCTGATGGGAATTACCTCTATCCCAAATATTTTCTTGCCATCCATTCTGAATAGGTTGCTGAAATACTGCTGTAAAATCATATCTCTGTTCTTTTTTTCAAAATACACTGGGTCATCTCTTAAAAGTTTTTCCATTGTCACATGGCTGCAGTTAATTCCAAAGATTTTCTCTATATTGGGCTCCATCACATCATTCCAGTCCAGAAGATTATCCATGCCATTGATAACTTTATCTCTAGAATCTTCATTCATTTCTTCAGAGATAACATTGAGTTCCAAACAATAGATTTTATTTCTAAAGTCCATAGACTCCAAATCTTGTTCCTGTTCCACGTTGGTTCCAATCTCCGGGATCTCCTCTCTCACAGGGACCCCTATTCCAGTCTCCAGGGTCTCCTCTCTCACAGGGACCCCTGTTCCAATCTCCGGGGTCTCCTCTCTCACAGGGACCCCTTCCAGGGTCACCTCTCTCACAGGGACCCTTATATCTTTAATCTCCTGCTTCATTTTACTCAATTCAATTTTCGTTATCTCAATCTCATCCATTATTTTCTGAAACATAGTTATTTCCAGATTTTCAGCCACTTTCTTAATTGCCATTTTAAAAGAAAAATATAGGAAAACCACTTCTTATTTCAGCAACAATTGGGTTAATACTCCAAACTTGGTGACATCACAGTATAAACAGAGCAGACAGCCTTATCTCTCCAATAGTTAAGTAAACAAAATGCAGTTCCCAGGATCGAAACAATTAATGGCAATCGTCAAGAAACAGATTCGTCAAAATAAAATAGACCAAAAAGAGAGTAGTCTCAAAACAGTATAATATTTTTCAAAATAAAAATCTGGAATAGAAATCCCTCTTCTGTGTATATCTTTAGAATGCAAATCCAGGACAGCTTTTTGCAACAAAAACAGAGATAAGCTATTAATTAGTGCGTAGCAGAGAGAAGTTATGGCTCCCCAGTGAGATGTCAAAAACTGATCAATCTGGCAAATCTCTTTTAAACAGCAACAATTTAAGTCAAGTAAAAGAAAAATATAGAAAGAAGGGTGCTTGCCTGTTAGTGCGTTCTCTCTTAGAAGATAAGATGAACGTTCGCTTTAACAGATAGAGCTTGCTGTTGAAAATCCGTCCCACCTTCGTCGGCTGGACCTCGTCCCATAAATTAATGAGATCTGGTCGTCCCAACAAAAATAGGCTTTGAGGTTAATCTCTTCGTTTCTCCCTACCCGGGAGAAGTTTAATCAGTCAAAAAAAAAAGAAAAAACTGACTGATATATCTGAATAAGCTTCTTTTGAGGCAGGAGCCCGTCTCAAAAGCAGGCACAGGCTAAGTCACCCTTCCCGGAAGTTCCGCTATACAGAAAATTTTGACGTTAACTAGAGCACAAACAGCAGAACCACCTTTATGCACAGACAGAGTCAAACTCTCCTCCTTCCAGGACCTTCAACAACATTTGAATTCAGTCTTCCTTCCATTGAAATTAGTTCCTTTCTCAATTCCTGATTCCTAGTTCCTTATTCAACACAGATGTACAGAATTGAATTTTTGGCACCCCTCTGCTTTGCACCTTAACGCACACCTTGACTCATACAGTACTTTAGGGAGCATCTTTCCCACCATCACCCAGTCTGTGCATTATGATCAGCAGGAGAGGTCCTGTCCATAACAGAGACTAGGGCAGTGATTACATGAGACAGAGTTCTCTTGGTGGTGGCCCCATGTCTCTGGAACTCCCAAGTGATAGTCTGTCTGCCACAACTGTAGCAATATTTAAGACAGGGTGGGGAAACTGTGGCCTTCCATATGTTGGTGGACTCTGACACCCATTAGCCCTGCCAAGTCATCCCTGATTATTGGCCATGCTGGCTGGGGCTGATGGGAGTTGGGAGTCCAACAAAATTTGGAAGGCTGTGAGTTTCTCACACCAGATTTAGGCAAAGTCTAAAGACTTCCCCCCCCCCCGGTGTTTGACCATGACGTAATTATTTTTTGACTGTGGTCCTACATATATTGTTGCTGCTGCCTATTGTATGTTATTTGATTCTGTGTTTTTAATGTTTTACTGACATGTGGTTGCTTTATTATTGTTACTGTTGGCTGCCCTGTGCTCCAGACTGCAGGAATGGTGGGATATTTATTTATTATTTGATTTATATCCTGCCCTTCCTCCCAGCAGGAGCCCAGGGCGGGATATAAAAATATTAAATAAAAAAATGCAACTGCCACTAGAACATCATCCTCTTTGTGATTCCTAGTAGTGCATGTGGTCCAAAGCTAATGTTTTGCAGAGGCTGGTCTCAAGTGTGATGCCTGTGCAACAAGCACATTTGCAAGGAAATACAGGCATACCCTGCTTAACGTCGCTTCACTTAACATCGCCTCGCTATAACGTACATGCTCCATACTCCACCATACCCCACTTTAACGTACGCACGTCGCAATAACAGACACTTAATGGCATGACGCCGCTGCCATCTAGTGGCAATTGCAGTGCAGTACATGCATAGATAATTGCTTCACTTTAAGTACATTTTCACTTTACATACATGCTCCAGTCCCATTGTGTATGTTAAAGTGGGGTATGCCTGTAATATGTACTTGGTGTATAAACATTGCGCTTGAGACTGTCTTGTTACCAAATTCTTCCAAGCTACACAGGAAGTAAATTGGACTGTGAAAGACCAACTCAAATTGTGCTGGCATTTTTACAAATTTGTAGGGCAGTACACTATCTCAGAGAGGAGGTCAGGTTTCCTATTCCCCTGGTGCATTCACTGTAGCTGCCCAATTTCATTGCTTTTTAAAGTTTGATGGCATATATTACTTGTGATATAGCCATCATGAGTAATAGCAATTTTAGTACACTAGTAGATCTTTCCAGTGCACTTCAGGTTACAAACTATTCCTCTGAGGACGAGGCACTGAATGAAAAATTATACATTGCCTCTATTGGTGTGTTTTGTTCTATGGTGCAATATAGAGATTGATACTATGTTGAAGACTTGTTTTGTTTTAATCCTTTATAGGTGCCTTTGCCTGCAAGATGGTGCCTTTTATTCAATCCACTGCAATAGTTACTGAGATTCTTACAATGACCTGCATTGCTGTAGAAAGGCATAATGGGATCGTCCACCCTCTCAAAATGAAATGGCAATACACCAACAGAAGAGCATACACAATGCTTGGTAAGGTCTCAGGCAACTTTGATATATAAGTATACAGTATGTTGCTGAGGATTTCACGATTTTGGTATGATGGCTTTAGAGCAGGAGTGGGGAATCTGGGGCCCTCTGGATTTCGTTGGACCTGGCCGTTGGCCATGCTGAGTGGGACCAATGTGAGTTGGAGTTCAACAATATCTGGAGGGCTACAGGTTACCCATCTCTGATTTAGAGGGATGTGGCTGCTATCTGAGAAGTTCAGTTTCTCTGATTGTTTTAAGAATAATCCATTTGGGATGCATACAAATTAAGAGTCCCTCTTTCCAAACATACTTTATCAGTTGCTGGGCATACTGAATCAAGTGAAACTATTTATTTCATTTATTTGTGCATTGTCTACCCCACCTTTCAACCACAAGTCTTCTGAAGCAGCTTATAAAAATTTCAAACTAAAAGGTACAAGACGATCACAATAATAAAATAAAGTTACTAAAAGAAATGGGAGTAACAGCAACACAACTGCAACAGCAGAAAAATAATTAAAAGAAGCCAAATGCAAAACAGGATGGCTTCACTGCTTGCCTGATGAAGAGAGATGAAGCCAAAGAGAAGCCAACTGGACACCACTGTTGAGAAGAACCTTTCAGATGTTGTAGCCAGTTAAGACTCTGAAGGCAAAAGAACATGGAGCAGCCCGCTCCCAATGGTTAATATAGTGGGTAGACAGACTCATAGGGAGATGGACCTTCAAATAGCCTGGACCAAAGCTTTTTAGGGCTTAGTATCATCTCAACTTGTGCCAAGAAACAAACTGGAAGCCACTGCAATTCACATAGCATTGGAGTAATGTGCTCCACAAAGCTAATCCCTGTTAATACTTTGGTTGGCATATTTTGTATGAAGGCCCAGTGCAAAATGAGTTCCACAGCCAAAACTCCATAGACAAACTACATTTTTGCAACTTCTCCAACAAATGTTCACTGTAAAAATGACCTCGTTCCACTTGATTCCCAGTATATAACATTGTTTCCTTCCTCTTTCTCTCTTTTTCTGTTGGTGGTGATAATTCTATGGGAGGGCAAAAATGCTTTAAAATGCATTAAAATATATTTGCTTTTGTCTGTGCATGAGCTGTACTAGGACTTTTTCCTTCCTGAAACCCTGGTGGCTTCCACATGTTCAGAATTCTTTAAAAAGTGCCCACAGTGCATCCTTGAAACAATGGAATAGGCAGAATGCCTTGAGAATCTCTGTTGCATCCAAAAGAGGCCAGGCAATGCATATGTGCCTTAGGTGCCTGTATACTTGCTTGGTGGGCTAATATTTCTCAGAACATAGCTGGAAGTGACTCTATCTTATACTTCAACGAATGGCAGAAGAGTCCCAGATTCACTCCAGGATGGCATCTGGGATTGGCATTGTTGGGAATCCACTGATGTCCACACCATTGCAGGGGCCCAGTGCTGAACTCCAGAGGCTCCAGGCCCTGCTTTTCTTTTTTGCAGTTGTTGGCTGTTCTCTGAGCATGTAGTCAGTGGCCACAGAGAGGAGGTGGAGAATCCCCCTCCCCTTGTCTTAGTTTCTCACTCAGAGCCAGTTGTGAGGATTGATCCACAAACAGAATACAAGTGAAGGGGCAGCAATGATAGTGCAGGGTCCAGTCAGAGAAGAAGTCCATTGCATGCATACTGCCTAAATTCTCACCATCCCCAAAACCTGAAGCTGGCACTGGATTCGCTTTCTAATTTCTCCCTTCCCCAGTGTTGATTAGTTTTGTGAAAAGGAGATGCAGAATTCCAAATATTTAAACTTTTTAAAAAAAGTATAGCTCATTGCTCTGAATTTACCTACAGGGAAGATGTATATTTCACAATTAGCCCTAATTCTAATCACCCTCTGTATGCTTGCTAATGTTAAAATGTTTGTTGCAATATCTGATCCAGATGTTCCATCTGGTTTCATCACCAATTAACATGAAAATGCTACTTGCTTGCTTTAATTTCCTGCTTTTGTTTCACACAGCTACCCTTTCTATATTTTCAGGCATAGTCTGGTTTTTGGCAGCTATTGTTGGGTCACCTATGTGGCACGTACAGCGACTAGAGGTATGGTTTGTGGGATTGTGCAATTATACCTTCATAGGCCAGTTTGTGTTGAATATCAGTATGAATAGCTTGGGATTTTCCTCCTTGCTGTTCTTCAGGAGATAAATATTATGTGCTGTACAAGTGTTTGACAATTCCAAGTATTTGTAAAACAGTGGCCGTAGAAATGGACCCAAGCAAATAAGACCTGTTTCTGTCGAGGAACAATTGGTTGTAGCAACTGTTACCTCTCTTTGCTTGCATGTTAAGCCAATGTGAGCAGGGCTGTGCTGACTAGTCTCGGCCCTGATGTTACCTGCACTGACCAGCCCCATATCTAAGTGTACAGCACAAACATCTGCAGCAGTGAAGCCTCTGTGTCTGCAGCATTGGTCTGACATGTGAATGATACTAATGAACAGGGTTATAGTTGGCTCTCATGGTTAAATCAGAAAAGATATATTTACAAGACGGCTTACTGGATGTATGGGATGAACACTGAAAATAATTTTTATACTGGCTCTGCCGTACTGATTGGGTTAAACACTTGGCTTAACTATGTCTCATGTAATTTACCTCTACTGCTTCTGGTTCTAGATAATAGGTTCAGGGTATTTTCAACCTGTTTCTTTTAAAAGTTTACCTTGGGTTTTGCCATAACTTTCCTTGTTTCATAGAGCTTAATGATGCCCCGCTCGCTGCACGGCTGACGGGCGGGGCATAATTGCAGATGGGGGCAAAGCTGCCGCCTCCATCTTTAAGTGAGGCAAAAGTCGCACGTTGCACCTATGATGCGAGCGTGACTTGGCTGAAGGGAGGGGCGAGGCTGGAGGGCTTATTTAAGCCCAGCTGCCCCTCCTACCTTCCTCTGTGGAATTGCAATGCCCACCCCGCCCTCCCTCTTTTATGGTGTGCATATGGGTCGCTTCAGGGCCGAGTAGGAATTTTTATGCTGCCCACCCTCGTTGGCGGGCAGGTTTTTCACCTGCTCCACACTATGGGAGGGGGAGGGAATCGGGTTAGGGGGCATTGTTATTAATAGGTGGTTTCGCTGATTTGGCACAATTGATATATTGAAGGCTAATGCCCTATGGGGCAGTTTTGTTATAGCACTGGTGCAGGAAGGTGCGGGAAGGGAAATAGTTAAGGACAGCTAGGTGGCCCCCTTAGGCACCTTTGGAGGTGATTGGCGGTTCCGCAGGCCTGTCTGGCAAGGCTTTGCGGCTTGAGGACAGGATATGGGCTGCCTTTGGGGCCAACTCATCTCATCTACCCAAGGGTTATTCAACCCCGGGTGGGGATGATGTGGGAAGGCCCCCCTACTCACCTACAAGGTGTGGCCGAGGTAAGGGGTAAGCAGATGGGCTTGCCCTTGCCTCAGCAGGGGCTGGTCGCCCAAGAGCTGTATGGCAAGCTACTTGCTTATAGATAGTCCCGCATCTAGTTTTTCCCCTCTGCAGGTCACTTTAAAATTGGGTTTGTCTGCTGTAATTTAATAAAGTGGCCCTTGTTCAACCCAAGCTGATGTGTCAGTGTCTTATTTTGCCCCTCAACTGCAATTGTTTTAGGTATCATCCTACAATAACAGAAGGCTGCTGTCCACATATTTGGCTGCTGTGTTTTCAACATGGTTGCTTTTAAAATGGTTGTAAACCCCATCCCTGATCTAGATCAATTAGTTTGATCAGAAAGAAATGGTGGTTAGTGTGTCTGCATGTGTGGATTGCACATTGCTCAGTGGTAGAACATAATGTTACATACATAATGCCTCAGGTCCAGTTTGAGATGTAAATTTTCCAGATATTTTGAAGCCATGGGGGGAAAACAGTTCCCCCTTCCGGTCCCCCCCCCAGAAAAACATTAATTTGGGGGAAAATGGAAAACTATGCAATGCTTATTTTTTTTAGCACCCTTTAAGATCAAAAGTATTTTTTTTTACTTTAGACATAAAATATATTATGTATGACTTGGTTTGTATTAAGTTATCATAGTTGGTATATTAAAAACAGTTTATTCAGAAAGTAATTACAAATTGATTTTACTTTTCAACATTTTTTGTTATAAATGGAGCTATAAAGAACTTACCATCTCTTCCATTTTGACAATTTATGAGGTACAGGCAAAAAACAATAAAAACAGGAGAACCATCAACACTACACTAAACAAATAAAGTTATTATGGATTCTGAAAATTCTGGTCTCTTCTACCCCTCTAGAGGGTTAAGCAGACATAAAGCACTCATTTCCATAAAAAGAGCTGTGAAAAAGAGGAGTGGGGGAATTATCAATGAATACTACATGAAATTTAATCAGTCTCATTTTCTGAGCTGTCAGCATCTGTTTCAACTTCTTCATATTTGTCATAATATTTATCATGGATTTTGAAAAACTGAAAGTTTTCCAGATTGAAACAAGCTTCTATACTCTTTTACATGTTGTAACCCAAATTTATTTGGAAAAAAACAAAAAAGTTTTTCCCCCCAATTTTTTTCTGATTGTTACCCCCGGGGCTTCACATCTCTAGGTTCAGTCATTGCTCAGGTAACAAGGCCGGGAAAGGCTTTTCTGGCTGGTTTCCTAAATGGTGTACACCTAAATAAACCAATGGTCACTCCTGAAGCTGCATTCAGACAGCCGTTTATTCCGTTTTCCCGATGTTTCCTTACTCGATAATTTCCACATTTCATTTGATCTTTCACGTGATGTAAAAGCTACCTCTGGAAATCTAATGGGATATAGTATACATTTAGCACTCATTTCTGTGTTAATTGCTTCCCGAAAAAATCCATTTGCAGTCCAATTAACTCAGAAAATTGCAGGAGTGAACTGACTAAATTTGGAGTGGTATACCAGCATACAGTTCTTTCCTGCCATTTTCAAGGGGGAATCATGAGGGAATAGAAGTGTGCAATCACAGAAGAGTGGGGGAGTAGTAACATGCCCAATGACGTTCATTGTTGTGTCACACCACGCCCACTGGTATGAATGAACTTTAGCAGAGCATGGGGGTATATCAGTCAAAAAGCCACAGTTCCTTAATGCAAGAGGTACTGCAGTGTGAAAGGAACGTTAGAAATTGAGACAGAAGTGCTGTCATTGTAATCAGTAAAACTAATGCAATAAACCCCAAGTCTGAATGCATCCTGAGTCAGGACACGGCAGTTTTGTCAGGTTTATTACAGCCTATGCTTAAACCTCTGTGTATATTTGATGAAATAGGATGCACCTTTTCCTTCCTTTGGGTGGAATCCAACATAACACTAAGCAAACATTCTCTCACTCAGTGCAAGGATTTTTGCATACCCAACAGAACATTCTCACCCTCTTTTCCCCCTGCACACCCCCTAAATATGTTTTAGGGGTTCCCCCAATCTTTGGAAGCAGATTTGGGGAGGACGTGGGGCACACATGGTGGAAGAAGTGGGGGGAAAGCCACATTGTGCAAGCAGAAATCCTTGCGCTGATGTGATGCGGTAGAACTATACTGCCCTTTGTCTGTAGATCAGGAGTAAGCTCTTTTTTATATATTATGTGTGACTTCCACTTAATTTGTTTCAGAATAAATATGACTTCCTTTATGAAAAAGAGTATGTTTGCTGCTTGGAAGAATGGGCCAGTCCTGTCCATCAGAAGATATATGCTACTTTTATTTTGGCCATTCTCTTCCTGCTCCCACTGATGCTGATGCTCTTGCTCTACAGTAAGATTGGTTATGAGCTCTGGATTAAGAAAAGAGTTGGAGATGCTTCTGTTCTGCAGACCATTCATGGGAATGAGATGTCTAAAATATCACGGTTTGTACAGTCGATCTTTACCATTAAACTCTAAAATCTATGTAACTTTCTTTATTGGCTTCTGTAAAGGAAACTCTTGACTCACTGACTTTTTTTAATTCTTTGAGATCGTCAGTGAACATGAGTAGACGGAGGTTATCTATTAGACTTTGGGCCAAACTACGTGTTACAAACCAGTGCTTGTAATGCAGGGATGGGGAACATGTGACCCTTCAGATGTTGTTGGGACTCCAAATCACATCAGCCCCAGCCACCCACTTAGGGATGATGGGAGCTGTCATGCGCCAACATCTAGAGGATCACGGGTTTTCCATCCTTGTTGCAATGAACCCAACGATCCTTTATGGGTTTTTCAAACATGAAAAGCTGCTTCAGGATGGGGCAATTTAAGATCAAATAAGTGATGGGGAGAGGTGGAGAAAGCTACTTGGGAGATAATTAGGAGTGGGGAAACTGTAGGCAGGAAAAATATTTTAAGGAACGTCTTTTGCTGCCTTCCCCAATCCCAATCACCCCTTCCCAAAACAGCTTTTTCCTTCCAGGATTTTCTTTTTTAAAAAGAAGAATTGTTGAGGTTATAATGTGATGCTTGCCACAACTGTTTTGAACAGTTAAGAGTTCCAAAGGCACAACCCTTAGCTGAGTTTGGTTTCCTTCGGAAGGAGGTTACTGGAAGCTTACAGTATTTTGTAATTTACAAATGTACAGGTTGAGCATAGGTATAGCCACAGCTTAATGCTCCAATAGATACCCCAGTGTACTGCCCAAGAGTAGATCTCCAGAGACAGGCACAACCAAAACAGTCCCACAACAGAGCCAATGTGGTATAGTGGTTAGAGTGTTGGACTAGGACCTGGAAGACCAGAGTTCAAATCCCCACTTATCCATGAAGCTTGCTGGGTGACCTTGGGCCAGTCACCATCTCTCAGCCTAACCTACCTGACAGGGTTGTTGTGGGGATAAAATGGAGAAGGAGGAGAACTATGTACACCACTTTGAGCTCCTTAGAGAAAGGTGGGATATAAATATAAATATATAAATAAACACACACACACACTTAGAGAGTCCCCAAACTCCCCTCAGCATTCTAAGAAAATGATCAACAATTGTTTTGTGAATGGCCACTGTTAATTACATATTACTCTCTGTACATTCTGCATTTCATTTCTCTCACACTTTTCCCAAAAAAAGTGTGTGTGTATACCTGTGACTCAGGATACTATTTTATGCATCTGATGAAGTAGACCGTAAGGTGCCACAAGTCTTTTTGTTGTTTTTTGAGCAGTCTCTCTCTCTCTCTCTTTTCTGTCCCCCCCAAAAAACCCCATTAAAATTTCTATTTCACACACAGACCTGGATTATATCATCCTTAGCTTGCAGGGGAAGGTATGTCTTTTTACCCCATTCGAAAGACTTAAGGAATGCCTGCCTGTTGAGAGCCATAGACCAGTAATCTCCCTGGCAAAAGATGTCTCTGGCAACATTGCTACCAATACTGAATTCTCAGCCACAATATCTGAATCAGTGTTTTCATGTGGTGGTTAATTTTTTTTTCAGTGCTGTGCTTTTACTGTTTGTGTGATGTTGTTTAGATGTCAGCTGTACATTGCTTTGAGCTCCTTTGGAGGAGGAGCGATTTATAAATATTTTAAACAAATAATATTCAACAAATAAACAAATGACAAAGGTAATTTCAGCAGACTTCCATCAACCCTTTCCTGTCCACACCACCAGTGCTACAACAAAACTAAGGTAATCCACAGCTAGGGGTGGGGGGAAATCTATCAAATCTACACTTTCCAAAACAATATGAAAACCAACACACAACCATCCTTCGAAATTTACACTTATATGAATTGTGCAATGCAGTTCTCCAACCAACCAATATTTACAAAAATGCATTATATGAGGGGAAATTCTACATAAAAAGAAATATATTAGTGAAAAATAACATACAAAATACATTATAATAGAGGAAATTGCTTGCACAAATGTGTACATTAGACAAAACTGCATACAAAAATGTGTTTATTAGGAGAAATTTGTACTAAAATTCAAAAGAATTTCTTGGTTTTTTTAAAAAAATCACAGATTGATGGAGAAATGTGGAGAACTGAATTTATGACTAGAAAAATGAGAAGCTAAGAGCATCAAAATCAATAGATCCTTCCATCCCTGCCCATAGTCGTGAGAAATCAATAGCGTTTTAAAAAACATTACAATGATCTAACCCTTGAAACATAATTTTCTCCCCCTTCCCACAACCTCCACTGATTTTGGCAGTGGCAAAAATCTTTTTATAAAAAAGCTAGACGTAGTGCTGGGGTGGTTGGACCCCTAATGGGGATGCAAAATTGCTCTCTACCTCGTCATCAGATTGATCATTTGATGAGTAGAGAAGGAGCGATTACACCTGATCTATACAGATAATCTGAGAAAGATTGGGGATGTCTATGTATGCTACATGCATTTTTGGCCACACCTACTGTTGGCATATGTCTCCCGAAGAGTTGGCCAAGAGAAAATGTAGCCCTTAGACCCCAAATGGCTAGCTGCTCCTGGTTGACTCTCACTGGCAGCAGTTCCCCATGATCTTAGGCAAAGGTCTTTCCCATCACTTATGGTCTAAGAATGTTTAGCTGGGATGGCAAACTGGAACCTTCTGTATGCATAGCGTGTACTTTACCTCTGAGCTATAGCCCTGTCTGCATCATCTGTATTCCCCCTAAAGGCTCAGGACTTATCCATACATCTGTGCAGAAATTCTCAGTACAAGCTCTCTCTCTTTTTTCAGGAAGAAGAAGCGAGCAATCGTTATGATGGTAACTGTTGTGGTTTTGTTCGCCATCTGCTGGGCTCCTTTTCATGTGATGCATATGATGATAGAGTACAGTGAGTAGCTTGCTCTTCTGAAAGTGTAGTGCTTGGTGGTTGTTTTTATCAAAGAAGCAAAAAAAAATAACAACCCAGAAAAAAACCAAAACGTCAAATCCTCAAAGTGGTACTGGAAAATTAAATCTTATAAAATAATTAAATGCCCATATAAAATGCCCAATGCATTTCAGTTATGATCTTCAGGGACACTGAAAGAAGTTAATGATGCTATCATAATACAGATTCATTTACGCATAGTGATTAGTTGTAATAGAACAACTTATTATAAAAAAAAGCTTAATACAGAGGTTCCCAAACTGGTCTGTGGCCCACCAGTGGCCCGTGAGCTTCATGCTAGTGGTCCGCGGTGTGTCTTTGAAGAACAGCAGCAGCAACAGTGATTCCAGTCCCCTGATCATCCTTGTTGCCCTCCTCTGAAACTGTTCCAGTTTGTCTGCATCCTTCTTCAAGTGTGGAGACCAGAACTGGATGCAGTATTCAAGATGAGGCCTAACCAGTGCTGAATAGAGGGAAACTAATACTTCACGTGATTTGGAAACTATACTTCTGTTAATGCAGCCTAATATAACATTTGCCTTTTTTGCAGCCACATCGCACTGTTGGCTCATATTCAGCTTGTGACCAACAACAATTCCAAGATCCTTCTCACATTTCGTATTGCTAAGCCAAGTATCACCCATCTGATAATTGTGCATTTGGTTTCTTTTTCCTAAGTGTAGAACTTTGCATTTATTCCTGTTGAATTTCATTCTGTTGTTTTCAGCCCAATGCTCCAGCCTATCAAGGTCCCTTTGAATTTTGTTTCTGTCTTCCATGGTATTAGCTGTGCTCCCCAATTTTGTATCATCTGCAAATTTGATAAGCATGCTCTGTACCTCGTCATCCAAGTCGTTAATAAAAATGTTGAAGAGCACTGGACCCAGGCCCGAGCCCTGTGGTATCCCACTCATTACTTCTGCCCAATTTGAAAAGGAACCATTGATAAGCACTCTTTGAGTACAATTCAGGAGCCAACTGTGGATCCAGCTGATAGTTGTTCCATCCAGCCCACATTTAGGTAGTTTGCTAATCAGAATATCATGGGGCACTTTGTCAACAGCTTTGCTGAAGTTGAGATATATTATGTCCACATCATTCCCACAGTCAACCAGGGAGGTTACCCAATCAAAAAATGAGATAAGTTTAGTTTGGCAGGATTTGTTCTTCATAAATCCATGTTGGCTCCTATTAATCACTGCATTGTTTTCAGGGTGCTTACAGATTGACTGCTTTATAATCTGCTCCAGAGTTTTTTGAGGGATTGATGTTAGGCTGACTGGTCTGTAGTTCCCCGGTTCCTCCTTTTTGCCCTTTTTGAAGATAGGGACAACATTAGCTCTCCTCCAGTCATCAGGCACTTCATCAGTCCTCCACAATTTTGTAAAGATAATAGACAGTGGTTCTGAGAGTTCTTCAGCCAGTTCCTTCAGTACTCTAGGATGCAGTTTATCGGGCCCTGCTGATTTGAACTTGTTCAAAGTAATTAGATATTCCTCAACCGTTAGTCTATCAATCTCAAGCTGCAATTCTGCCCCTCAAACTTTACATTTGCCAAGAGAATCACAGACCCTCTTTTGGGAGTAGGAGTTCAGCACTTCTGCCTTTTCTTTGTCATCTGTTATCATTTCCTTTCTCTGTCTTTTACTATGGACGTACCTAAAGAAAGCTTTTTTATTGCTTGTAGCATCCCTTGCTAACCTCAGCTCATTCTCAGCTTTAGCCCTCCTGACACCATCCCTGCAATTCCATGATACCTGCCTGTACTCTTCCTTTGTGGCCTGGCCTTTTTTCCACTTCCTGTATGTGTCCTTTTTTGTTTTCAGGTCATCTCTAAGCTTTTTGTGAAGCCACATTGGCTTTTTCTGCTGTTTCCCCCTTTTTTCCCTTGTTGGAATTGCTTGCCATTGCACTTTTAGAATTTCTTTATTTGGAAACTCCCACCCATCTTGGATTCCTTTTCTCATTAGGGTGGCTTGCCATGGAGCTGTACTTACAATTGTTCTGAGTTTATTAAAATCAGCTTTCCTGAAGTCCAGGGTGTGCGTATGGCTACTCTCAGCTTTTGCTTCTGTTAAAAGCAAGACTTCAAGTGTGGTGTGGTCACTTTCCCCCAGAGTTCCTGTAACTGCCACTTCATCCACCAAATCATCTCTATTGGTTAGAATCAAGTCCAGGATAGCTGATCCTCTTGTTGCTTCCTCCACTTTCTGTAGGAGAAAGTTATCTCCAACACAAGTCAGAAATTTCTTGGAGGGGCTGTGTTTGGCAGAGTTTATCTCCCAACAGATATCGGGATAATTGAAGTTCCCCATTACTCTACATCATGCCTCCTTGAAACACTGGCAATTTGGTTTTCAAAAGTTACATTCTCATCTTCTCCTTGATTGGGTGGTCGGTAGTAGACTCCAAGCACCACATTCCTTTTATTACTTGCCCCATTAATTTTAATCCAGATACTCTATGATTCTAAGTATGAGAAGTAATAAAATTATTATTATTATTATTATTATTATTATTAGATTTATATCCCACCTTTCCTCCCAGCAGGAGCCCAGGGAGGCAAACAAAAGCACCAAAAACATTAAAACATCATAAAAACAAACTTTAAAACACATTAAAACAAAACATATTCAAAAACGTAACTTTAAAAAAGCTTTCAAAACATCTAAGATTAAAAACATTTTAAAAAAAGGTTTAAGAACATATTAAAAAGCAACTCCAACACAGAGGCAGATTGGGATAGGTCTCAACTTAAAAGGCTTGTTGAAAGAGGAAAGTCTTCAATAAGTGCTGAAAAGCTAACAGAGATGGCGCCTGTCTCATATTTAAGGGTAGGGAATTCCACAGGGTAGGTGCCGCTACACTAAAGGCCCGTTTCCTCTGTTGTGCAGAACAGACCTCCTGATAAGATGGTATCTGCAAAATGCAATTCAAAATAATACAGCATCTAGCACAGCACATTACAATTGCTTCAACAGGCAGAAAAATCATGAAGTGATCTGCCAAGACTCTCAGCAATTTTCAAGTGGTCTGTAGGGGAAAAAGTTTGGGAACCACTGTCTTAATACCTTTTACTGTTTTGTAAAATTTCATTATCTTGTACCATTTTGAGGATTTGGATTCTTTTTGCCTCCTTACGTTTGATGATCCTTTCTTTCCTTTATAGTTTTTTTAATCGGCAATTTCTTTCTATACTCGTTGCCAGAATTGCTTCTTGACTTTCTTTTCTTTTCTGTCTTGAATTATTGTGCACTCCCTTACCTAAGTTATCTGGACTTTTAACATAACCCAAATCATAATTGAATTATCCCAATGCAGGGCCACGTTCACATCATGCACCATTACTACTTATTGCTTGCATGTCAAGATAACAACAGAATGAAAAGATGGCATGGGGAAAGCTGTGCCAGGTAATAAACATCACACCTTAAATAAGATCTGTAGCTATTTTAAAATATGCACACACCCCTTTCTCTTTTTTGTTAGTCTATCTATGGGTATGTTCGGGGAGAGGAAAGGTTTGTACATCCATGAACTTGGTGGGAGAGGGAATCTATTTGAGACATTCTTGGCTCCCACATTTGGCAGATACAAGATCAAATGTTCATACTGAATGAAGAGCAAGTGCGGTATAGTGGTTAGTGGGTCAGACTAGGACCTGGGAGACTAGGATTCAAATCCCCACTCAGCCTTGAAGCTCCTTGGGCCAGTCACTGTGTTTCAGCCTAACCTACCTCACAGGGTTGTTGTGAGGATAAACTGAAGAGGGGAGAACCATGTATGCCACCTTGAGCTTCTTGGAAGAAATGTGGGATATAAAATTAATAATTAAGAAATAGATAAATAGTGGTTTGCCTTTAGGGTACCATAGAAATGTTAGAGAAATAAGCACTATTGATGGATATTCCGAATCTCACATGAGAGAGGTGTATGGTAACATGTGCTCACCCTGTATCAGGTATTACGGGTGGGGAAAGGGGTAGTCTACAGCAAGGCAGCCTGCCAAATTGAATAGGCTATCCTAGTGCGCAGGAACCGTTGGTGTTTCAGGTCACACATCCTGTGGGCATTTGGCAGGCTGCCCTGCGGCAGACATGCCATGGACAGTGCTTAGGAGAGGCTGGTGGGCATTGTGACAGTGGGGACCATGCATGCACATGCAGTCCCACTCTCCCCCCTTACATGATTATCATTGCATTGTTCTGAATGCCTGAACAGAGCTAAATTCTTTTATTGAGGGATTGTTCCCCTTGACTAATAGAACATCTATTTAACTTGGGCATGAATGACAAATGACAAACAATCTGAAACGTTTTGCAATTAATGCTCAACCATTCTTGTAAGTTTTTAGCTTGGTACTAGTTAATTTTAAAAGCCCAACAGTACTCTGCAGCCACAGAATCCAATCACATTACTTGGCAGATAAAACCTCCAAGCTACATAAGCTTGTGACTGTCTATTATTAAATCCTCACACAGTTTCTGTCACTCTGATGGGCAGGTGTAGGTGGTAAAAGGATTTCTCTGTAGTGTTCTCCTGAGTGGAAGTAGCCATCCAGCATCAATGGTTTCCCCACCCCAGTACAATAATGTCACCACATGCAGTTCTCTATTCCCCCCCCCAAGAGTGGATGATAAAGGGGTGTTCTTAGGAACATTGTTAAAATGGAGGCCAAAAAATACTTTGCATGCAGAAGGTCTCAGATTTAATCCCTGGCATTTCTGGTTTATATGATCAGGTAGCCAAACTGGATAAAATTTGCAGGCAAGGTCACCCCTTCTGGGCAGGTAACAAATAGGGTGTAGGAGGGACTTATAAATGAGGAAAAAAGTATTTGAGACTTTAAGAAAAAGTCATTTTCTTTGTTCAGTTTCATTCACATAGATAGATATAGATGTGGATGTGCCTGCACACACAAATAGTTATGGTGCACAAAGTTCTACTTAAAAACCTTTCCTGCTTGTAAACTCTCGGGGGCCACATGAGAATGGGCCTTTTCAGTGTTACTTCCCCCCCTCCCACCATCTGTGGAATGCTTTCCCTAAGGATATGTGCCTGGCACCATCCTTGGCAGTTTTTAGGTGTCAAGCTAAGACGATTCTATTAATCCAGGCCTTTGGTTAATGTTGCCTCCTACACTGGTGCTCATCTTTTAGTGGGGTCAGCAGGACCTTATTAATATATTGCTGGATGAGCATTTTATGGATTTTGTACTGCCATTGTTTTACATTTTTCTGGTTTTAAATTGTTTTCATGTATTCTATTTTATTCTGTCAAGTCACTTTAAGACTTTTTCTGTATAAAGTGACTGATACATGATATTTATAATAATTGGATAAATCATATAAATAATAAAAGCAGAGAGGGGAGTTTGGTCCTCCTTGCTCCTTGGTCCACAGCTGAGAAGCCCAGATCATCACTGTGGCTTTAAGTTGTGAGGAATAGAGGCAGAGGAGATAACAAAGGTGACAAGATCAATTTTCTCTGCTTACTACCACCTGCAAAAACAACAACCCCCCTCCAGTGCATCCAGAACAGGGGAATCATAGCCTGGGAAAATTTTCAGTTGGCAGAAGATCTCAGCTATGCTGCCTGCCTGATAGAGCTTGTGGTCTCATACATTGCTGTCCTACATAACTTGTAGCAAGAAGGTGGTCCCCTGCCCCGCATGACCTGAGCAGCCAGAGAGGAAGTTGCTGCAGAAGACAGAGCTTAATTCAGGGCATGGGGACACTTCGTGGAGCTCCACATATCGGTTGCTCGAGAGGTTGGCTGAGCAGCAGAGAGCTGTTCATAAGACTGGGTCAGAGAGTTTTGTGTCAGCCACCCACTCAGCAGTGGGAAGAGAGCATTTCCTAGTTAACAACTAGCAAAGATCATGGAAACAGCTTCTGATGCAGTCCTCCTTTGTCCTTCCCAAAAGCACTGTGACTGGAAGTAAAAAGGAGAGCTCGGATAAAGTCATTCCCTGGTTGGAAGACAAAAACAACCAGAAGACTACAACCCCTCTCCTCTGTCTCCTCTCTGCCTGGTGATAAAAATCTATAGAGACCTTGGAGGCACAAAATTGTATCAAATTGAGCCAGAAAAGTAAAACACCCTTTTAAGGCTTTGAAGGGGTTCCAAAGTCTTGCAGGGTGTTTTACTTCTCTATCTTCTTTACCTTAGATTCAAGTTGCCTTGGATTCAGAGGCAGCCTAAATATCTCCGAAGTGTGGGTATTCTCACCATCAAATTGCCACACAATGCTTCCCAATGCAAAGCTAGTTCTTAATGTGTATTTTCTTCTCTCTAGGTAATTTTGAAAGGGAATACGATGATGTCACCATTAAGATTATCTTTGGCATTGTTCAGATCATTGGGTTTTCCAATTCCATTTGCAACCCCATTGTGTATGCCTTTATGAATGAGAACTTCAAGAAAAACTTCCTCTCTGCCATTTGCTTTTGTGTTGTAAAAGAAAACCTGTCTCTGTCCAGGCGGCGTGGAAACTTGGCAATTACAATGATGCAGCATAAGGAAGTTGGCTCAATGAAAGAACCCATCTCTTCAGGAGAAAACAAAAGAGAAGCATTCAGTGAAGGAAACATCGAGGTGAAATTCTGCAACCAGCCATTTGCCAAAAGGAATTCCAGAAGGCACCTTGTTTTGTTTACCTCTGAACTCACTGGGCAGGCTTCACTGGGACACTAGCATCATGGAAGTTTCAATGGAACCTTGTGTTCTAACATTTGAAAATTGTTGCAACATAATAGGCCTGGCTAATCCAAATGCTTCATGTAAATAATAGGCCATCTGCCTTTCCCTGGTCAAGACAGCAGTGCATTTCAGGGTCCAGCTCCTCCAGCTGCCAGCTCAGGCTGTTGATCTCAGGGACTGTGAGTTTGGAGCTTGTACCTCCAAGTCTGGATTTGGTGTGTGGCTATCCATGGCACTAGTCTGGTTCTGATACTGAGCTAAGAACTAAGCCAACCTTCTCCACCTCTTGGAAGCAGCACACTATAGGAATTAATAACCACTGCTAGGGGATGGTGCAGCATTGTTTTATTCCTTCCTTCAGTTTCTTCCTCCTTTCCTTTGATAGGCTTCCCATGGACTCACATGGAACTTCTTCCTTTTCTTTTTGATGTGCTGTTCTCCAATTTAAGGACAAGAATTTGCTTAATTGGAAGGTAAACTACTTTGGCTTAGTTAACCTTGAAGATGCTTGGAGACTTGGCTTCTTGACTGAGAGGCATCCCCAGTAACGCTGTTTAAAGGGTCTTTACAAAACAGAGAATTGTAAACATGTTGCGCTATTAGATTTTGCCTAAAGCTGAAGGATTTTCACTACTAGTTTAATGATGTGTTTTGTTACTTCTAGCTTTTCACCAGTATTCTAAACTTGACTTACAGAATATTTTTTAAACCTCTGCATGCAGTCTTGTTAAGGGAAGTTCATTTGTCTTTGTATAATATGTACTGTTGCCTTGAAATAACTGGCCAAATAGAAATCCAAACAGTTCAGCCGAATTACCTATTATTTGTATTGCATCCATTCAGCATACAGGGCCAGTGCTTTCAGCAAAGTTAAGATTATGAATGCAGTGCAAATGTTGGAGAATATATTTCCTAACACAGATATTTTATTTATTAAGACATTTTAATGTTCATGTTCACTTTTAAAATTGTTATATCCTGTCATTTCCTCTCTCCCTTCTGCCCTTATGTCCAACCTTTATCTGTAATAAGTATGCCTTCTCCGAGGCATACTAATTTAAGTTAATTTAATTTAAAATCTGCTGTGATTGTTTTTAAATTATTTTATTTTATATGTTTTTGTTGTATTATACTATGTGATTTTATTGTATTTTCTGTGTTCACCGCCCAGAGAGCTATTGCTAGTCGGGCGGTATATAAGTCTAATAAATAAATAAATAAATAAATGGTTTTTTTTTAAACATTATTACTCTTCAATTCAAATGACAGCCCCTCAATACACTGAGCATTTATTTGGTTTTCAACTGCTCGTAATTTCTGTTGTGTAGACATTCAAAGTGCATCTCAAAATACTATTTTATGCATTAGGAATCCTAATTATGCATCCTTTTAAAAAGTGTTTAGAACTGAATAAGGATCCTCAGCTCCATTTAATGGCAAGATAGTATCACAGAAACAGCAACATAACCCACTCGCTCCCTGGCTCCTGCCTAAGTAGGGCTTTACTCTATTCTGCTTCAGTCTCTCAGGCTGAGTGGTATTCAGCAACTTCAGAACCCTCAAAAACATTACAACCCAGACACTCTCTCTGGGCAAGAAAAAACAACACATACACACACAATTTCAGTTATCACCCAATAAAATGTCACTCACTTTCTCCTCATGGCAACCCCAAAGGAATGAACCCAAAGGGACAATTGTTCTTTGGGATCAGCCTCTGCACTGCAACAGCCCTCTTACCTGGTTTGGGGGTTTGAGTACCAGTCATTAACTGCAGCTATTTCCACTCTTCCTCTGGTGTCAGCTCTGATTCAGCATGGCCCAGGACATATTTCTAGAATTCTTTTGGACAGTCAGGATTACTCCAAAAGGCACCCTCAAGACATGTGTCCCAGAATTCTAGATATCACTAATAGGACTAGATTGCTAATTGGTGATATTATAGCGCCACTATAATCCTTTCACAATATGCACTGCACTTGTATATAATAATGGTAGAGACTCCTTATGCGACTGTGTGTGGTGACACGTATACATTTCCTTACGGTACGGTACCTAATTGATTTCCCATATGAGCCCAACGTTGGAGATCTAGGTCCACATCAAAGTTCTGAGGTGAATCACTTGCCCCAATACAGCAATTTCACTCCATAGAGGATAAGATCTATGTGCCCATGGAAGAGTTGTACATTATGTTCAGTGCTGCACTGGTATGTCTAAAAAAGGCACACTCAAAACTCTGCACTCTGTGTGCTTAAGGTCATTGCAGGGTACTGTGGTTCTGAGACAAAGCTAACGGCTCATGCAGTTGCGGAGATGACCCCCCCATTTTCTAGAGAAGCATTTTTTTATTCCTTATGCACCACAGCAGTATTATTACCATGAGGCTACAGTAGATGGATACTACAGAGGAGAAGGCTGCTTTCCCCTGTGTCTTTAACTCTCACTGAGTATTGTTTGTAAGTGTGAATTTAGGGTCTGCGTGCGTACTCTTTTACCTGTACAACTGGTAGAGAAGTTGTTCATTGGTAACATTGTCATGATTGCTGGAGGATCTGAATAGCTGTGAATGATTTGGGAGTGGCGTCAGTTTCTGCATCTTATCATCCTTTCAATACTGTCAGTTGAGATACTGGTAAATGAGGCTTAGAATATTGCCGTCTCTGCCGTCTTTGTAGGAACCATCATAGTGGGCTGCCAAATAGGAGATTAATAATACTTTGATGGAGAGCAATGCAATGATGGGATTGTTTGCTTATCTATTGTGTGTGTTAGTGAGACTAGATTTTTTGTTTTACAGGCACCCTGCTGATAAACCGTTCAAGAAAATCTGTATGTCCCAGTGGCTGAATCCCTATTTCTTCACACGAGACAAAAGTGTATAAAATTCTTCCTTTGGCTCAGAACATTTGTTTATCTTTAACTTGCATTGTTCGCAGTATATTTTTTATGGATTCCATTTTTGGAAGTCATGGTATTACAGTTTTTCAGAAGAACAGATAGCAAGGTCTAACTATATATCACTTTGCACAGAATAAGGAATCACTTCCTAAACACATCAGTTGAAAGATGAACTTAAGAGAAAAATGTGTTGTATCAGAATGACAATATTTTCCATTACTGGATGTTTAGAAATCTATTGAAAAAGGCAAATCCAGGCTAGAAGACATTTGCAAAGGGACTGAAAATGAAGCTGCCAGTATCATAATGTTGCTATACAAATCTATGGTGTGACAACACTTGGAATATTGTGTGCAGATCTAGTTGCCTCTTCTCCAAAAGGATATTATAGAGCTGGAAAAGGTTTAGAAAAGGGAAGAATGTCAGAGGAATCCATTAAAAATGGACTACCAAGTGGATTTCTTTCATTCACCCATTCAACCCCCATCACAGACTCTTGCTATGAATGCTTTTGCCTTAGTTCTCTACAACTAACTTTTTTTAAAAAAAATGCACACATTATGCGTAGTCACTGATATCTAATTGCTGCTGTCCTGACAGGGATCTCATTGCTTTTATTTTTTCTTAAGTGTTGTTTGTTGTCTTCCTTCCTTTGGGAGGAAGGGCAAGATATAAATTGAATAGATAATTTATTATTATTGTTGTTGTTGTTGTTGTTGTGTGTCTTTTTATTGCTAGAAGCAGCCTGTAGTCACCATGGGTGCAATCATAACCATTTCTATGCAGAAGTAAGTCCTGTTTAATTCAATGGGGTTTACTCCCAGGTAGAGAGGGAAGGATCTGTGTATTTTGGTTCTCTCTGTTTCTCATTTTGCAGTTTTGACTGAATGTACACAGTTTTGCAAGCAATTTCTCCAGATGTAATGCATTTTTGTATGTTATTTTCATGAATATATGCATATTTATACACACTTTCCCCTAATTTAGATATTTTTGTAAACATTGTTTGGTTGGAGAAAGCATTGCAAAATTTGAATAAGTGTGAATTTCCAGGGATGGCTTTGTTTTGGTTCTCATATTGTTTCAGAAAGTGTGGATTTGATAGTTTCATCTTTCAATGTGGACTGAATCAAATTTCTCCCCCATTTCTATTCCCAGGTAAGAGGTTATGATTGCAGCCTTAATCTGCTTCCTGCTGTGAAAAACCAATGCATCATTGATTATTGTTCTTTTCGCATGGAAATAAGTGGTCTCTTTTGTTACCTATTGACTCTGTGTTCCTCAGTTAAAGTATGAAGATTTCAGACTTTACACATATTTAAAACCTGAATTAATTAGAAACATCTGGGAACAGTTGGAAGTGCTAAAATTAACTCTGATGATATGTCTTATAAAATACTTTGAAGAAATTAATTCATGCATACTTGTAATTACATATATTAAAAGAGTTTGATATAACAGATAAAGGATTAAATTATTTGCTACTGTAGTCATTGTACACCGCCCAGAGAGCCTTTGTGGCTTAGGGCGGTATATAAATAAAATAAAATAAAATAAATAAATTGTAATGAAACTAAGAGGAAGGAAATTACACTTACACTTGTGATTTTGTTAACATGCAGAGATTTGTATTTATAATGGGTTTTTGTGTGTGTGTGGCAGATTGGTTGTAGAATGGATGTCAATGTATAAGTATTTATCTGAAGTGTATTTTGTATTCTGTATTTTATATTAAACTAATAATTTTTTTAAAAAAGTGGGCCTTGGGCTGAAAAAAGTTTCCCTCCTCAGTTTACATAAATGAACATGGGTTTCTCCACAGTTTTTAACCTCCTTCATTTTCACAGCTGGCCCATCCAAATTTTTTCATAGGAGATTGTCACATGAAGCACAGGTTCAAATTTGAAAACAAACTGCAAAGAGAGGTTGTGATGCCGCCCCTGGCCAGGTGAATGAGGCCACTAACACAGGCAGTATATTTCTATTGGAATGAGTGGCTGTTCTCCACAGTGACCTTCTGAATATGATTTATTGCTAAAAGGATTGCCTGTTAGGGCTGTGCGCTGGGCTCAGCTGAGTCCTGAACCAAAACTGAATGAATGGGGGTGAATCTGAGCATTGCTTGAGTCAGACTGAGGCAGCCCCGGATTGTTCCTGGTCAAGTTGTGTGGGCCAGAGCAATCTGGGGTTGTCAGGTTGTTACGCCAAAAGGCCCTTTGCATCTGGAGGAAACTCCAATAATTACCAGATGAGAAACCAGATATAAAACAACACCTTTATTAACTTCTTTTGCAAAAGAGAGATCAGGTATCCGACTCGTGTCTGAAAACCCGTCTGAGGCATAGCTACACAGATACATTGATATATTGGCTCCCAAGTTCTCCTTACACACAGCCCCTCCCATCTTGTTAGCAACACTTGTCAAGAGAGCTCCATTGTCTTCTGCATTTACAGTGTTCTAATCTTGAGCGCTCCCTGTGCTGTTCCTACCTCCCCCAGGCACAGCATATTCTTCGCTCGGTCCCTATCTTCTTGGAAGGTGTCCCGTTACGCAGAGCTTGGAAAAGTTACTTTTTAAAACTACAACTCCCATCAGCCCCAGCCAGCATGGCCACTGGATTGGGCTGATGGGAGTTGTAGTTCAAAAAAGTAACTTTTCCAAGCTCTGCCGTTACGTTGGTAAGCTAGCATTTTGAGCATCAAACAGCAACTAAGCATTTTGGCCTTCTCAGGCACTTTTAGTATCCACAGAGGAATTTTGCTTTTCTGCTTCTAAGTTAATTCAGGTTAATCCATTTTCTGCTGTGTCATATTAACACTACATACTATAGTTCCCAAACTATATATCTCATTTATCACAAGGTGGTAGGGCTTCAAGCAGGAAGGAGGGGCAGGTATCGGATAGGAAAAGGAAAAAAACTGCAAAAAGACAAACAGTAAGAGGGACTTAACCTGACCAGTTGCAACTTCCTGAGAAAAGGTAAGAGTTCTCACCTATCCTGCTTCCTGCCTGGTCTCTCCTTTGTCCTGTCCAATGCCCTGCCACCTAAATCCTCTGCTTACCATCCTGCACAATGCTTGTCCATGAGATGTTTCCGTGCAGGAAGTTGAGGATTCCATCCTGCTGGATGCAGGGTGCTGCAAGGGGAGGACTTGCAAACAAGCAACACCATGTGGAACAGCATCTTCCACTTGCCAGCTGGTGGGTGGAAACTTCCAACCTGCAGGGTGTAGGGCGCTGCTTCTTCATGAGGGGTCTTCCTGCAGGGACAGCACTTGTGAATGAGCAGAAGCCTATATGATGGAGTCCTACTGCTCTCAGTCGGAGGAGGAAAATGCAGTGCCTCCTCCTTCCCCTCAATTGTATATTTAATTAGGGTTTAAAAACCTGCAGTTAAACATTAGCCCCACTCCGCAAAGTGATCTGGGACCAGATCCGGGGCAGGTGGCCCTCAGATCGGCATTAGGCAGGTCTGTGCACAGCCCAACTTCTTATGACAATTCTGTTCCCTCGTCCAGTGAGGAATAAGAATATAATCTGATTAGGATTCAGGATTAGGGTTTTGTTTTGTTACTGTTTTTCTTAAGTACTTGAATCCTGCAGGTAGGTGCGGAACCACTGTAATATAGTACCTCCAACTCCTCCCTCCCTCAGTCACTCCAGAAGAATCCCATGGGTAATGGTGTTAAAAGCTTCTGAGAGGTCAAGGAGGATCAAAAGAGTCACGTTGTCCCTGTCTCTCCTGATAAAAGTCACCCGTCAGCTGTTTTTTGTGCTGATACCGGGCCTGAAACCAAACTGGAATGGATCTAGATAATCTGCTTCCTTCAGGCATGCCTGCAGCTGGTGAGCCACCACCCTCTCTATCACCTTGTCTGGGAAGGGAATATTTGAGTCTGGACAATAGTTTTCTAAAACCTCTGGACCCAGGGAGGACCTCTCAAGAGGGGCCACACTGCAGCCTCTTTCTAGGCAGTGGGCATAACTTCATCCCAGAGCGACACATTGAGCACTCCCTGGACCCATCTAGTCAATCCTCTCTTAATAGAGTTTACCAATCATGCTGGGCAGGAACCAAGAGGGTATGTAGTCATCCTCTCCACTGCAAGCATCCTGTCTACCTGCTCAGGCAACAACAACTGAAACTTATCCTACAAGCTGCCATTCAGGGACCAGGGACCTCCAATAAACCTGAACCAATTGCAACATCAAGTTCAGCACGGATACAAATCATTTTCCATCAAAGTGACTCACAAATCTCTCACAACAGGCTATTGAGTGGTCCATTGTTAATGATGCCACACTGGGATGAGCTAGGTGAGAGAGACCACAATAGGAGAAAGGAAGTAGAAGGGCTCAATCCCCCCATTACTGGGTGCATACTTGAGGTCTTTCTGTCTGGGCAGCAGGAGTGGTGATGGACTGGTGTGCAGCAATGATGAATTTTGGAGTTGCAGAAAGCAGTTATTTGAATTCCCCCCAACACACAATTGGCTTTAACCTAGCATTGCTCAGTAGTCCAATAAACATTGTGGGGGAATTTAAATGGCAGCTTCTTTTAGCACCAGACACATCGTCTCCATCTTTTTATTTTGTTGGGTGGCAGGGGTGGTGATGATTGGGGTGTGTGGGAATAATGGACAAATTTTAAAGACCAGACCAGCAGAGGCAGGCATCGGGGTGTATGTTGATGTTGGCAAATGAAGTGAAAGTAGGTTAGACAAGTGCCGAAAGAACTCAAGTTTGTTATTTATCCAGTATTCCTGGTGATTCATATTGTTTGGTGCATGTGGCCAGCTACTCTGGTCACTGTATTATGGTGAATTTTTTACCATCATAAATAATGTATTATTGTTTTTACTGTTTTTAGTGTATGGTTTTATTATTTCTGTGCACTTCTTTGAAATTTAAAAAGTATGCATTTGGAATTGTGTTCTTGGAAGAGAAAACTAACATTCACTTAATTCCTCTTTCGCCAGACTAATTTTTTTCTTTTATGTTGTCTGTCTTTCTCAGAATCTCCAACTATGGCCATAGCAACACACTCCCCAGTAATTAAAATAGGTTGGAAGTATGCATGTGTGTGTGTATGGCTGAGTAGTCCTAGATCTTAGGCACTATCTATACTGCAAATGTATACTGATTTTACACCAATTTTAACTGTCATGCTATCTCACAAAAACTCCTGGTAGTTGCATTTGGTGAGGTTATCATAGCTCTCGGAGTTTCATGCTTTTCCTTCCAAAAGGAAGCCCAAAGCAGTTTATATCATACAAAAACAGGTACCATAACAAAAAGCAAGCAATATGAAATATCTTCCGTCCTATATAATAAAAATGCAAGCTCACGCCATCATGACATCATGCAGCATGACATCGGGGGGGGAGGTGACAAAGAACACTGAATGGGTGGGTGGGCTACCTGGCAGCAGCGCTGGAGGAGGCTGTGCTGGTGACATGGAGGAAGCTCTGCTGGCCGCAGTGGCGCTGCCACCAGAGGAAGCTGCACAGGGCTCCACAGAGGCTCTGGAGGAGGCTGTGGCAGAGAGGATGCCTCACAGGCTACAGTGGTGACAGTGCCAGAGGAGGCTGCATGTGCCATTGTAGTGGCACTGTAGGAGGCCATGTAACCACCAGAGGAGGTCACACAGGCCGCAATGGCAGTGGAGGACTTGGCAGATGAGGCGGCGGCCCCACAGGCCACGGTGTGGAGGAGACTGTGCAGGTTGCGGCAGCAGCACCAGGAGACTACACCAGAGGCGGCCGCACATATTGCAGTGGGTGGGAGGCCTGCAGCCTGGGCAGGTAGGAGGGTGGTGGCAGCAACAGCAGCCCAACAGTCAAGGCAAGCAGCTTGGGGTGAGGAGTGTTGGTGCCTGGAGGTGAGGGGTGATGAGGGGGAGTGTGTGTGTGAGAGAGAGAGTTCCTGTGTCTCTGTGTTTGGGGGTGTCGGTGTGTGGCTGTGTGTTTGGGGGTGCCTGGGGTGTGTCTTGTGTGTTTGGGAGTGGGGGTTGGCGAGCAAAGCCAGCAGGGGGGCTCTGCCCCCTAGTCTGACAATAAAATGCTAAACAAACTAAAACAGACTTTCACTTTAATATTTAAGAAACTGCCAGTTTGATTAATGATCAATACAAAAATCAATAAACAATATATCAACAAACCACAAGGGGATAATGAGATGACACCTTATATTTTAGCCAGAAATATACATTTATTTCCCCCCGCCCAATAATCCGACAGCTAATATACTAAACCCTTTGAACATAACATAAAGGGAGACAGCTCTACCCAAAGCCAGCAGAAGTCACGAGAAGAACAAGGCACAAGGATGGCAAACAACAAAGTAGCAGTAGTAAAGCATCACTGAAAATAAAAACATTTTTTAAAAACAATTTTGGTATGGTATATATGATAGATGGCTAAAAGCCTGTTTCATCTTAGAAGTGATCAAAAGTTACCAGTTCCAAATAGAACAAGGATGTGGCAGTTTGTAGGGATGGCAAGAGCTGTCAATCTCATTTTCTCATTTTTCCAATTTTCCAATTTTAAATTCAGTTCTCTACATTTTTATAAGAATTTGTGTGTATGTGTTTTAAAAAATGAAAGTTCTCCAGCATTTATTTCATTCATTCATTTATTTGTCACCTTTCTTCATAAAAATGAACCCAAAGTAACATATAATAAAAAGATTTAAACCAATATAAAACAAATGCAACTAAAAAGTAAAAAAACATAATAAATGGACAAGGTAGTAGAACACCCAACCCCCTAAAAGAGGCTACTAAAAGCCCTCCAAAAATTAAGAGCTGAATACCTAGGAGAAGAGGAATGTTTTTGCCTGGTGCCTAAAGATAGATAATGATGGTGCCAGGTATGCCTTTCTGGAGAGAGCCACCACTGAGAAGGCCTTTTCTCATGTCGCCACCCTCTGCACCTCCCTCGGAGGGGACTCACAAAGAAGGGCCTCAGATGCTGAACACAGACTCTGGGTTGGTTCATGTGGGGAGAGCATTTGAGTGTGAATTTCTCCAGCACACACATTTTTGTATGCAGTTTTGATGTACAGTACATACATCTGCAAGCAATTTCTAATATAATGCATTTTTGTATGGTATTCTCACCAATATATTCATTTCTCCTCATATGTGCACTGTTGCGAATGTTTGGTTGAAGAACCTCCATCACAAAAACTGAATACATGCATATTTTGAAGGATGGCTGTGTTTTGGTTCTCATATTGTTTCAGGAAGTGCTAACTTGCTAGATTTGTCTTTAAATTTGAACTGAACTGAATTTCTCCCCCATCCCTAGGCAGTAAGAAACCAAGCCATGGAGCCCTGAGAAAGCAGGGTTACTGAAGTAAGGATATGAGAGTGAATACAGATAACCATTTATCAAGTGGTAACTTTCCATGAAAGGTACATAACCACTTAGTAAGCTTATGGTATGTTTTGTCCGACCAAGCATTGAATGACATTTTGCTTCTCAGGTTTGAGTCAGGTATGGCTGTAAGGTGAAATTCTTTTCATAAGAACATAAGAAGAGCTCTACTGGATCAGATCTAAGGCCCATCCGATCTAGCATTCTGCTCACACAGTGAGTGGCCAACCAGATTCCTATGGGAAACCTGCAAGCAGTACCTGAGGGCAACAGCCCTCTCCCCACTTGTGATTCCCAGCAACTGGTATTCAGAGGAATACTATCTCTGATTCTGGAGCTATCATGACTAGTAGCCATCATCAGCACTTGGAAGTACTAACTGATTACATGGCCATTATGTAGTCCAATTACCTGCTAGTCAATGGTTCTCTATATTCACCAGGAGTGTAACTTCACTGCATACATGAAAAAGGTGGTGTGCATCTGTGGAAGTGAACCTCAAGAACTGTTGTGCAGCGGTTTAATGAAAATACATCCTGAGATTTATTCATGCATAATATATTTTGGGTACTACTTTTACCTTGAGCAATATATCCTTTCTGTAAAAAAAAAAAATTGTCTCCAAAAGAAATTGCTTTGCTTTTTCTAGGGGAGGGATAAATCAATTTGAAGGAGACTGGAAGTGTTTAACAGGCACTGGGTTTCAATCTGTCTTGGGATGTGTCAGTAAATTCTGCCACAGCACCTTTTGAGGTTCATGTCTCTATTCTGGCCACCTTCATTAATTAGCAGTTCATACGGCATTGACCTCAAAGAGCCCTGCCCTGCTTCTGGGTTTCAAAGTGCCTGTTGGCTGAAATGGTTTTCTTTTTGTGTAAAAGTACTGTAACATTATAAAACTTATTTAAGGAAGAAAATCACAAATATCAGATGCAGTCCCCAATATAACATCCAATCCTATTAAATTAATTCAGCCTCTGTTTGGGAAGAGGTCTGAATGAGGCTTCTTTAGGGCAGGGGTCTGGAGTTAGGACTATTATAGCTATGTTGTTAAATCTGCCCCAGTTAAGTACATAAAAGCCTTGCTGGATCAGGCTAAAGACCAATGTAGTCCAGCATCCTGTTCTCACAGAGGCCGACCAGATGCCTGTGGGGAGCCTCAGCCCTTCTTTGCTTCAGTGACAGAACTGAAGTCTCATAGGAAAATGTTAGCTGCCATATGTTCTTTCCTGATAGAGGCACTCACATTGGTGTCAATATGCTTGAAGTAACGTTTAGCACCTTTCTGATTTTCCAAATGTACAGAGAAGCTAGCAGAAATTAAGGTGCTACTACCACCATCACCCACACACACTTGCATGTACTGATGTCTTTTTTGTTGTTCCGCTGCAACCCCCTACATAATTCTTTAAATTACATCTCTCCAGCAACACGCTACTGCCCAAAATAATCTACTTGCAGAGCAGTTCTCCCACACAGTGAGATTTATGCTGGAGGAAGGGAAGAAGACTGATTCAGGGTTTATCCACATGGGAGCATTATATTATGCTAAAGAGGCTGTTTTTATCTCCATTTTCTATTTGCACCGTCCACAGTAATGGCTCAGTGCTAGCTGCAAACATAGTGTTTTCTACTCACACCAAGGGGAAGATCAATCATGCAGTTTCTTAATGACCACACCCTCTAATTTAACATTTCCACTCCCTCTGATTGCTTGGCAACTGAGCATGCTTAGTTTGTTCTACCAGTTGCAGTAGGTTCCATTTAAAACAACCAGGAAGTGTGATTATTTGTATTTTCACTGGTATGATACACCTGAAATACAAATCTTTGTTTCAGCAGTGTCATGCTTTTGCACACAAGTTAGGAGAAAAAAAATAAGACGCTGTTTGCAGCAACATAAAAAAGGCCAGTAGAACAGAGGAGAGTACAACAACAAAATGAAAGAAGGGAGGAGAAGATAGTGGGCATGGAGAGAGGAATGATTGGCATACCCACCTAAAAGCATCAGAGCAAAGCGTCTGCAAGCCCTAGAGATACAGAGTGAAAACTTTTTTCCCTTCCCTTTTCATATTATCAGTGGATTGGGTTAGTACGGACTTACAGGGAAAAACTGTGATTTTAACCCTGTGAATTAAAAGGAGATTGGAGTAGCACCAAACACACAGTAAACCACAGTGTAGATGAGTCTTCAGTCTTGCCCATCGGAAACTGAAAGAGTAGGCTGTCCTGGCTTGTCATCATATACCTCTTTCCTAGAATCAAACCTTCCCCCAAGATAGTTTTGTCTTAGAAGACTGTAAACAAGGTACAAAATTGGTGACAATCTACAATGAAGTAATGCTTCACATTTGATGGCTCTAAGCACTTATGCTCTTAATGCTCTTCTATAATTGAAAAGCCATTAATCTTAAAACATTTGAAGTAGCACCCAGCTCAGACTAGTGGCTTGAATAGTTGTGTATGTCTGGCAACATCATGTGGTAAATATTTTCTTTTGGGGGGGGGAATTCCAAGACAATGATTATTTTATTATACAGCCACAAGAGTGGCTGTATACTATAGCCAGGATGGATTTTTTGTATTCTGCAATGTTAGATTGAAAATACTCCCATGCCATTCTGCATCTTCCCACAAGCTCATTTCAAAGCAAAATCTTACAAAACCTATAGTCCTGAACTCAGAAACACTTGCTTAACAACCCTCTAAGTTTTCATGATGATACACAAAACAGTCAGAGAGAATTGAGAATTCAAAGTGTAAAACAGTGGTCTCATAATTTGTTGAAATTAATTACAAATCAGCAGTGTTCACAGAGTACCTGTAATTACATTACTGACCTTGCCTTATATGCTGACCTCCATCTTCTTCAGTTTAAAAGTTTTTAAAAATGCATGGCTGATTTTTAATTAATTTAAGAAATTTAACATTGGAGTCTATGATAGTGCAGGCATGCTCAGGAAGAACCAACCGTCAGTGTTATAAAAGCCAGACTCACCGCTGCTTGGCTTGGCTAATTAGGGGCCACACCAACACCAGACCGTTATTCCACTTTCAACAATCATGGCTTCTCCCAAATAATCCTGGGAAGTGTAGTTTGTGAAGGGTGCTGAGAGTTGTTAGGAGACACCTATTCCCCTGAGAGATCTCCAGTGGACAGAGCGGTTTAACAGTCAGCCCCTGTTCTGGGGATTGTAGATCTGTGAGAGGAATAGGGCCTTTCCTAGCAACTCCCAGCACTCTTCACAAATTACACTTCCTAGGATTCTTTGGGGGACATCACGACTGTCTAAAGTGAAATAAATGTCTGGTGTGGATGTGGCCAGGGACAGTTTTGGTTTAAATTTGGGTGGGAGACTACTTGTGCCTAGTGCAGAAAAGAAAGGTGGGGAAAACCCTGAAATTGAATGATACTGTTCACAACATTTTCCTTTTGGAAAGGAAAAGGGCTTTCCCTCTGTCCAGTGCCCACCCACCCAATTTCTTCCCCCCTCCCCTACCTCCCTCCCTTCCCCTCCCCTCCATCTTCCTTCCTACCCCTATCTTTCCTCCCCTTCTCTCCCCCTTCCCCCTCCCTGCCCTTCTCCTTGGTAGGTTTCACCTATCCTAAGCATGATTGTACAGGAGTGAATCCCATTGAACTAAAAAAAGCATGGAAATGATCAAACCTGCCCTCTCCACCTTCTCTCTTCTATCCCCTTCCTCTTGCTTCTTCCCTCCCCCTTCCCGCCCCCTCCTCCTCTCCCTCCTTCCCTTTTCCTCCTCCCCCCCATGGTCAGTTTCACTTATCCTAAGCATGATTGCATGCGAGTAAGTCCCACTGAACTCAGTAAGCATGTAAATGATCAGACCTGCCCTCCTCCCCTCCCCTCTCCTCTCCCTTCCCTATGGTCAGTTTCACCTATCCTAAGCATGATTGCATGGAAGTAAATCACACTGAACTCAATAAGCATGCAAGTGATCAATCCATTCTCAGCAAACTTGCACAGGATCCCATTTCTTACCTCCTGGATTACAAAGCAGAGAAATTCACTAACAGGGGAAAAAAACCTTGTGGTTTAGGAATGTACCTATAGCCAACAGATATTTCTATCAAACTTTAAAAAGCAAGGAAATTGGGCAGTTTGCAACCTGGGGTAAGGAGTTGATGCTCCCAAGATGGCGGCAGAGGCATCAATCCCTTACCCCAGGTTGCAAATCACGCCCCACAACCTGACGCTGGCATGGATCATGGAGTGGGAGGAGCTCCATCCTCCCAGACAATATCCCCCCGACAAAATCCACAGTGCAGCTGATGTGGGCTTAAGCAGGTCTGGGTGTCCTGCCTCCCACACTGCCATGTCAACACATGTGTAGGCGTGTGCACACAGTGTGCTGACATTACAACGCGGGAGGTGAAGCAGCCAGACCTGCTTAAGCCTGCGCTGCCTGCGTGGGGTGTATGTGTCTACTATGTATGTGCCCAAGGGTCTATTCATGCCTGTTGCCAGTCCTGCTGTTTTTATTTGTTTTCACACTTTTCTTGCTTTATGATTGCAACTGTTGTATTTGTATGTTTTATTGTAACCTGCCCTGGCACCTTATGGCAAAGGGCAGATAAGAAAATGTGTTTAAAAATAAATGTTTAAAATATGTAAAAAAATTACTTGTTGTCTTAATTGTTTGTTTTCCAGTGCGGAGATTTCTGCATCAGTTTGAATCTCTCAAATTGAGAAGTGCCTAGCTGAGCCAACCCTTGTAGATCTGTTGTTTCTAAAAAGTAAATACAGTATGTTGTGCTAGCACTAGCAGCTGTTTGATAAGTAGGAATTGCTAGATCACTGCTACTTGTTCCACGAAAGAAAGAAAATGCCACATATGGATAGTAAATAACATACAATTAACCAGCAGGTAACAATTACAACGGTCACTGTCAGGTTTCTGTACCTTTTTAAAATCAGTGCCAAGTTTTATGAGCCATGTATTTTGGTTCCAAAGAACAAGGGAATGGATAGCTTTATTTTGGGCAGGACAGGAATTATCCTCCATGCTAGTTGCATATTGTAGGCAAATATAGATGCTTATCTGGAGGTGGCTGAAGTTTTGTTAATAATCACTGGTTGTTCACACAATGGAGATGTCATATATAAATATATTTTGTGCTCTGACTTGGAAGTACTTTATTCATAAGTATCATGTCAAAATTTATAACGATTTTAAAATAATACACACAATCCTAAAAAGAAAAAAGGGTCTCAAAGTACTTTGCAAGTACAAATCTGAACAAACTGATCAACAAATGGAGTATTAGCCAACTCAGAGTAAACCCACTGAAATTAATGAATGTCTTAATTGAATGTCCGCTCTGAGTAGAACTAAACATTTGGATTCTATGTCAAGGAAAGAATCTGAAATTTTAGTAATTATTCTTTGATCCACTAGAGAGCGCTGCCTATCAAGAATATTAACTATACAAACGAAAGCGTTTTGTTTGAAGCATTACTTTTCCAAACCCTGAACAGATTCTGTTATTATTAAACTCTAACTGATGAGAGATCATTTTTAAACCAGAAAGAGTCCTAACAATTATTTTTTAAACCAGAAAGAGTGAGCAGCCCACTCACCTGATGCTTTTGTTCCTACCGCCTACCTTCTTGGTATGTAGGCGTTTTCTCTTTACTAGAAACAGGACTTACCAAAGATGACCTCTCTGTTTACTGAAAATCTGAAAAAAGATACACTGTGATTCATGGGCTAAAACTGAACGGGTTAGAGAATGACAAAGCTCTTTTTAGAACATTAAGAAATCTAAACTTATGCAATACCTTCCTATTAGAACTTTGCTCTGCCTTCATTAGGCCAGTATCTCTCCCAAGGCAAAAGTGCAGGGCAAGGAACACAAAGGCTGCTTAGCCAAGCATCTTGAGTGTAAGAGCAGAACAAACTCTAAATCAGGGGTCAGCTCTGTTTTCAGTGCCAAGGTCCAGTCACAGAACATAGGAAGAGTCATATTAATTAAGGCTGCCTGGAACCCCTGACTTGATGAATCAGTAAAAGCATTGCTGTGCAATTAACTAACACTTAACAAATCATTAGTGGTGTCACAGTGGTGTGAGGAGTAGAGAAAGTTATTATAAACCCAGGCACTCTTCTCATCAGGTCATCGGCTACTAACAGTGCAATCCCATGCATGGTTATTCAGGGAGGTGGGGGGAGGGATAATCCAAAAGAGCTCACTCAGGCTAGCTGAAGACACTTTGTTGCCTGAGGCAAGGACAAGATGCCACCCCCCATGCCACATATATAAGCCAACTGGCAGGGCCAGCTCCAAAGGGTGGCCAGGTGGGGCCCTGGCCAAGGGCCCCTGGAGCTACAAGGGCCCCTGAGGGGTCCCTCTGCTTCCCTTCCGTGATTTTCAGATTGCATGATGAGCACTTCGGAGCCCCCGCCAATCCCTTGCTCAGCCTACCTTTCTTGGTTGTATTGTGTGGTTGCGCGTGCAGCGCTACCCTTAACCAAGATGGAGGCCAAGGTTTCCCTAAGGGATTGAAGCCTCTGCTGCCATCTTGGTTCATGGCAGGGATGTGCGCACATGTGTACCATCAGCCAAGATGGCGGCAGAGGCTTCAGCCCCTTAGGGAAACCTCGGCCTCCATCTTGGTTAAGGGCAGCTCTGCATGCACAACAACACAACCAAGAATGGTAGGTTAAGCAAGGGAATGGCAGGGACTCAAAAACTCTTGCCATACAATCCGTGGCAGCAATCCTGCTAAGAATCATGAAAGGGAAGAACCGGGGCCCGGGGCAGGCTTGTGCCCAAGGGCCCTGGCATGTCTGGGGCCAGCTCTGCTAACTGGACTGGTAGTTGACTCTTGCATCTATTGGACATCAGCAGAGTTACACAGCAGTTGCAACTAATCAGTCTGTTAAGACCACTGGTAATGGTGAGAAAGAAAATTTAAGGTTTATGTACTCTTACCATATATAAGCCATCTCTCTGAGTGAGAGCTCAGGATGGCACATCCTCACAACATGGAGGGAGAACAACGGAGAGTGTATGGTCTGAGAAGAAGCAGGAAGAGAGGCTCAAAAACAAATTACAAGAGAGTCAATGAGAGGAACACAAGCATTACCCTCTCTGTCTAGCACCTTCCACAGGTTCAGGTAATTAACTACAGCCACTGTTGTCTCTCATTCCAACAGCATCAATGCTAGCAATGGGATAGTGTCCTTCATTGCATCTGAGGGTGGCAGGGTAGTTATGGGGGTGCGGACAGGCTGAATAGCATGCATAGTTCTACCCTCCAATAGAAGGCAGCTCAGGAGGAACAGCTGGGAGGCTGCCACTATTGTCCCCTAGCATCTGCCACCTGAGACAGTTGGCTCACTCTGCCTAATGGTAGGGCTGGTCCTGGCTTTATTTCCTAGGCCAGAGGTTCCCAAATTGTGGTCCGTGGATCAGCTGTGCTCCACAAGCTTCATTGAGGTGATACACAGCATGTATACATTAAATATTCATGTTGATTTTTAACTGTATTTGCATTGCTTCTTTAGTTTCTTATATTGTATTTTATTGGACTACAATTGCAAGTTGTCATACAACCAAATCCCATATAAAAGATAAAAGAAGCCATACAAATATAATTAAAAATCATTCAGCATCTAGCACAGTGCATTACAATTGCTACAACAGACAGAAAAACAATTAAGTGGTCCACCAAGACCACCAGTAATTTTCAAGTGGTCTGTGGGGAAAAAATTAGGGAACCACTGCCCTAGTGTATGTTTAGGGTTGTAACCTAAAAGGATTCTATGATGTTTCTGTTTGCAAGCAAGATCAAACATTATTTCCCACCTATTCGTGTTAGTATTGTTGTTCTCACCTGTGCAAACATCTAGCTGCCAATGATTTAAATTTCCTTTGGAAATTTTAGTTTTAAAGCATTTATATATTGCTTTTCATTTGAAAAAAAATCCACAAGGCAGCTCACATATGAGAAGATTTTTAAAACATACAAGAAAACCATTATATAAACAATGGAGCAGCTGAGCAGAACTAATAAACAAACTGCAGGCTTTAAAATAGGCATAAGAGGATTTTCCTCTGTTTTGTACCTTTTAGTGTTTGATCCGTTCACTCTGTAAAGTATCCTCCCCATTCCTCCTGAATTCTGGTTTAAGAGCTTGGAAAAGTTACTTTTTTGAACTACAACTCCCATCAGCCCAATCCAGTGGCCATGCTAGCTGGGGCTGATGGGAGTTGTAGTTCAAAAAAGTAACTTTTCCAAGCTCTGCTTATGCTCCTTCTGAGGGCATTTCCAGACTGTCACTATTTTCAGGTGGGATTCAATCAAATTCAGGTTGTGCAATTATAGTTGATTGGGAGGTCTGGCACAACAAACCAGCTAACTGGAAAGTGTAGGATAACACTTGCTTTGACATAGCACTTCATCTAACCTGGACTCTTTTGGGAGGAAGCGTGGAATATCAATGTAATTCACTAATAGGCAAAAAAAAAACAACCTTGTGGTTTAAGAAAGTACCTATAGCCAGGGGAAAAAGCAGGGAAATTGGGCAGTTCTGATGAATGCACCAGGGAAGCAGGAGACCTGACCTCCTCTCTGAGATATTGTGCTGCTCTACAAATTTGTAAAAATGTAAACACCATTTGGGTTGGTCTTTCACAGTCCAATCCACTTTCTGTGTAGCTTTGAAGAATTTGGTATAGATGAAGAAGAGAGGGGGAAGGAGGGGAGGGGGGGAAGAGGAAGGAGGGGAGGGGGGGAAGAGGAAGGAGGGGAGGGGGGAAAGAGGAAGGAGGGGAGGGGGGAAAGAGGAAGGAGGGGAGGGGGGAAAGAGGAAGGAGGGGAGGGGGGGAAGAGGAAGGAGGGGAGGGGGGGAAGAGGGAAGAGGGAGGGGAAAGGCAGGCCTGATCATTTGTGTTCTTGTTGAGTTTGATGGTATTTACTCCCATTCAGTCATGCTTAGGATAAGTGAAACTGTCCATGGCGGGATGAGGAGAAGGGCGAAGGAAGGGGAGGAGGGGAGAGGAGGAGAGGAGGGGAGAGGGGTGTGGAAGGACTGGGACGGGGAAGGACTGGGACGGGGAAGGACGGGACGGGGAGGTTGGAGGGGAGGGGAAGGGAAGGAGGGAGGAGCAGGAGGGTAGGGTAGGTTTGATCATTTGCCTGCTTATTAAGGAATAAAATGGGAGAAGGGAACAATCCTTTCCCATACATCTGGAAGTTTAAGGGGGCTCTTGATGACAGTTTTGTATGGCACCTTCATGGCACCAGTGCAGGCTACCATCCTGTGCACACTTATCAGGGAGCAATCCCCAAGGAATTCAGTGGGCCTTTGTCCTGAATAATGGACAGTTATTGTGGCAGGAACCCACACTAAAAATTGTAGCAGCAGGGACCCCTTCTGAAAAAAATGGTAAGACAGTTATGTGCTAAGTATTTATACAATTGCAATATTTAAGTGTCCAGTGTTTCTCTGCAAAGGAAGAGGATAGGGAGAGAATCAGCATGGAGGATGCACACAACTTTTCTCCTAGCAAAGAAGCAACTTCTGAACTAAGGTAAAACACTTTTCAGTTTTGTTTGGTGCTACATATATGTATTTGTATAACTGCAGCGCTTAAGTGTCTGCAGGGAATTTTAACTCTGTGAGAGGTCTCCTAACAATTCTCAGCACCATTAACAAACAAACCTTTTGGGGAAGCCATGACTGTTTAAGTGGTATAAAATGTTTTAAATGTATGGTGTGGATGTGATCTCATTAGCATATCTAATTTGTATCTGCAGTAAATAATATGTGTGTGAAAGCTTGCTTACATGAACAGATTTCCTTAGCTGGACTCAGTCAACTCTGTATGATGGGGTTGGCTGAATAAGTGGATCTGGACAGAATTAAAAGAAAGAAACAATAAAGATGAAAAAAAGGAATGGAAGACAAGCAAGACAGTGAGTGAAATGAGGGAATTTGTCCCAACAGCTGAACGATATCACACTAAGGATATTAGTACTTTTACAAGGTATTTTAGTGCTAAATATGCTGAACATGGCACAGGATAAGAAACAGATGCAGGATAGGAGCATTTACTGGAATAAATCACATTAAAATCATGTACTATGGTATGAAGTTCTAGTTATAATCCATGCTCATAAAGTAGCATTGCCTCATTAAAAAAAAAGTAACTGGGTGATTGCAAGAAAAAAAGATATGTAGGGGAAAAGCTCTATAGCTCTCTTGCATCTGAGCATAAAGAACATTACAAGCTACAGTATTAAGTGCTTTGACGTTTAAGCAAATAACAGATTCTTCTGCATTATCTTGATACAAGGGAAGCAAGTGACTGAAAACCACAAAAATGTACAGCTTCCCTTACCCTTTGACTACTAATTCTTCCTTTGAATAAACTATAGCATTTGCTGAGTTGGAAGATATGGGGATTTCCTTTACAGAAGGCTAAAGCTGAACCACTGACGCAGGCTGAGGTTGTGCTTATAATAAAGCAAATGGAAGAGGGTTTTTAGTGATGGCAAAGATCCCCCAAGTAAAATATTTAAATATCAGGACATAGTAAAACAAATTGGGGGCATTTAATGTAGTTCAGCAAACAGTCAAGCTGACACAATTCTTCTGTCACATTTTTAAAAAATGTATTCATGTATATCATGTGAAATTCTTCTTAAGAGCCATATGATCCTTGTGGCTTGCACTGGTTATCCAAAAGTAATTTTGAAGGAATTAAAAAACATTAAATTTAATCTATTATTATCATTATCATTATCATCATTATTATTATTATTAGTAGTAGTAGTTAGATTTCTTACCTGCCTTTCACCATGGGGTCCGAGCAAGGGTTACAACAATTTAAATATACAATTCACTAATAGGCAAAAAGCCTTGCGGTTTAAGAATGTACCTATAGCCAACAGATATTTCTATCAAACTTTAAAAACCAGAGAAATTGGGTAGCTATAGTGAATGCACCAGGGGAGCAGGAGACCTGACCTCCTCTCTGAGATATTGTACTGCCCTACAAATTGGTCAAAATGCAAACACCGTTTGGGTTGGTCTTTCACAGACCAATCCACTTCCTGTGTAGCTTGGAAGAATTTGGTAACATGTGCCTCTGAGCATATGATGAGTGGTGGCAACACCTGTCATCTCCAAAGATGGAGAATTATATTTTTGTATGTTTGTTGTTCTTACTTTTTTTCTTTCCTGTGTTACTAAAGTTTCTACAGAGAATTTAAACTAGAAAATTTTATTTCCCTCATTATTCATCCTAGAACATAAGAACATAAGAAGAGCCTGCTGGATCAGGCCAGTGGCCCATCTAGTCCAGCATCCTGTTCTCACAGTGGCCAACCAGGTGCCTGGGGGAAGCCCGCAAGCAGGACGCGAGTGCAAGAACACTCTCCCCTCCTGAGGCTTCCGGCAACTGGTTTTCAGAAGCATGCTGCCTCTGACTAGGGTGGCAGAGCACAGCCATCACGGCTAGCAGCCATTGATAGCCCTGTCCTCCATGAATTTGTCTAATCTTTTTTTAAAGCCATCCAAGCTGGTGGCCATTACTGCATCTTGTGGGAGCAAATTCCATAGTTTAACTATGTGCTGAGTAAAGAAGTACTTCCTTTTGTCTGTCCTGAATCTTCCAACATTCAGCTTCTTTGAAAGTCCACGAGTTCTAGTATTATGAGAGAGGGAGAAGAACTTTTCTCTATCCACTTTTTCAATGCCATGCATAATTTTATACACTTCTATCATGTCTCCTCTGACCCACCTTTTCTCTAAACTAAAAAGCCCCAAATGCTGCAACCTTTCCTCGTAAGGGAGTCGCTCCATCCCCTTGATCATTCTGGTTGCCCTCTTCTGAACCTTTTCCAACTCTATAATATCCTTTTTGAAATGAGGCGACCAGAACTGTACACAGCATTCCAAATGTGGCCGCTGTGTCAAATTTATTTTTATTAATTTCAAAGCCTTTTTATTGGTCAGTGTCATATGATGGTGAAGATAGCCTTTTGTGTTTCAAATTGGAGGTTATGTTCTATTTCTATTTTGGGTGCATTAACAGTTGAATCTGAAACTGCAGTTTGATGTAAAATCAGACAGATTACAATATGTTGCTACTTCAGCAATGACTCTAGCTATTGGAAAAAAGAGGATGCATGTTTTCAGCATGCTATGTTTAAACCACGTCATTTAAGGCAAGGTGGGCACAGTCAATTAAAAACATAGAGCACACCTAGAATTTTGCTAGAATATATTTCACCTCCCACTGTTTTATGTTGTGCAAATTGAGACACTCCTGAGGTCCACTGGAGACTATTCTGCAGAAGTCAGTGCCATTATTCCACAATTATGTTTGGAGTTTTTTTAGTGTAATTTTTTCAAAGGTGTTGCTGTACTTCACATATTCACAGAAATAGAAACAAAAGAAAATGATTTCCTATAGGAAACTTCACTAAAATTGCAAAGGAAATCAGACATATTTAAAGTGACCATCTGAACTATATCAACTGTCTTAATAATGTTGCTTCCTTCCTGCTAAAACAAGCACATGTCTTCTTTCTATTCTTTGGGCTGATAACAGGAGTTGCTACCGCTCACCATATGCTCAGAGGCACATGTTACCAAATTCTTGCAAGCTACACAGCAAGTGGATTGGACTATGAAAGACCAACCCAAATGGTGTTTGCATTTTGACCAGTTTGTAGGGCAGTACAATATCTCAGAGAGGAGGTCAGGTCTCCTGCTCCCCTGGTGCATTCACTATAGCTGCCCAATTTCCCTGCTTTTTAAAGTTTGATAGAAAGATCTGTGGGCTATAGGTACATTCTTAAACTGCAAGGTTTTTTTTTGCCTATTAGTGAATTTCCCTGCTTTTTAATCCGTGAGGTAAGAAATGGGATCCTGTGCAAGTTTGCTGAGAATGGATTGATCATTTGCATGCTTATTGAGTTCAGTGGGATTTACTCCCCTGTAATCATGCTTAGGATAGGTGAAACTGACCACAGGGGATGGGGAGGGGAGGAGGAGAAAGAGGAGAAGAGAGGGGAGGAAAAGCAGAAGGGAGGACTGGGATGGGAGCAGGCAGGAGGGGGAGGAGAAGGACAGGTTTGATCATTTGCATGTTTATTGAGTTCAGTGCAATTTACTCCTGTGCAATCATGCTTAGGATAGGTAAAACTGACCGGGGGGAGGGAGGGAGGGCTGGAGTGGGCCGGAGAGAAGAAAGAAGGAAGAGGGGGAGAAGGAAGGGAGAGGACTCGGGAAGGAGGGAAAAAGCAGGTCTGATCATTTGCATGCTTATTGAGTTCAATGGGATTTGCTTCTATGCAATCATGGTTAGGATAGGTAAAACTGACCATGGGGGAGGAGGAGGAGGAGAAGGGGGAAGGGGAAGGAGCATATTGGAGGGGGCAAAGGAAGGGAGAGAGGAGGGCAGGTTTGATCATTTGCATGCTTATAGAGTTCAATGGTATTTACTTCCGTGCAATCATGCTTAAGATAGGTAAAACTGACCATGGGGAGGAGGAAGGGGAGATTGTTCTGTTTCCTATCCCGGGTGTTAACTCCTTAAGATCACATGTATGGACAGATGTGTGCTTTGTAAAATTCTGTCTTGACAAACAGACTGTGTCATATATACAATATATAACATCAGTGGACAAATAATTATTTTATGGATTTATAGGTGTTGGAAGAAGAATATACAGCCTGATTCATCCTTTTAAAACCAAAAGAGCTTGTAAAAAAGTGAGTTTTGTGCTGTCCAAAGTATGATGAATCACTATTTTTACAAACCATAGCAAAATTATTCATTTTAACATCCTTTCCTTTTCTGGTTCAACAGCCTTTGTTTTTCCTGCCTATTCCCCTGTGCTTAAGAACTATAGCTGCAATCCAATATATGTCTACTCAGACATAGGTTCCACTAGGTTCAATGAGACTTACTCCCAGGTAAGTGTACTTTGGACTGCAGTTTATATCTCTACATAATTTTATGAGTACACATCCAAAGATCAGGTGGGTGCTGTTTCCATTAAACAGGGATCACATGAGTTAAGAATCACAGCCCAAGATCAAGAGTTATTCTGTTTTTATAGTCTTCTCAAGTAAAAACAGGAAAGCTGCCTAAGACACGGCTCTACCCAGATATATTCAATTTTAAAAGTGAGGAGGGGAAAGAGATGTACTGGAAAGGTTTTTAACCTGATTTTACATATAGGTTATTCCAGGAGTAGCCACTTTGACCATGCTGTCTGGGGCTGATGGGAACCGTAGTTCAGCAACACATGGAGGGCACCACATTGGCTACCCTTGGATTATTCAGTGACTAACACTGCAGTCCTATCCTAGCATTATACCCACTGACCAAGGACAGGACTACTAATAAATGCTCGTGTACTGGGAAAATATAGTTGGATTTATGCCAGCAAAGTTGATACTGTTTTACTGACATTGCGCACCACACAAGAGACAAAATGCATGGTCTTTGAGGCATGGCACTCGAGGGTCATGTGTGACCTGGGCATTTTTCCTGGCAGAAGGATGATTGCAGGCTGCCAGCATTTGGGCTGCCCAAAAGAGATCCAAGTGCCTTTCTGGGGAAGCTCTAATGCTCGAGGCTGCAGATGTCAGTTGCTGCCATCTAACCTCTAGGCAATGCAACTTGCTCCTAGAGCAGGTCCTGTGGACTATTTTCTTTTTCTGACAGTATGCTTATTATGTGTGGGAGAGGATCAAATAAGTTCCATGATATCAGCAGGACATTCCAGCCATTTCCACATGTTGATTGGTACTGTCATGACTAGCCTTGATCTGGTACCAGACAAGGAGGCCTCAGGGGATGAGCAAGACATCCCCTAGGTAGAGGACCTTGAGAAGCAGGCAAGTTCCCCTGGATCCCTGCTGAGGATCCCATTGAGGAGCTCTCTGGAAGAGGGGAGATCCCTAGAGCTGTGAGATGAGGTAGTGGCACTGGTCCTTGAGAATGCTAGCCAGCAGCAAAAGGTAGAGGTCTGGGCTGGAGAGCAAGGACATAGAATGCCCCTACAGACCAAGTCATCATCATGCGGCTTGTAATTGGTCTCCTTGTGAATAAGCAATTCCTGACACTCTGTCATTACCAGCAGCTGTGATTAGGGTGTGTTCTAGAAGGCCATAGCATACAAGGTCTCCCTCTTGAGCTTTTTAGCTACTAGAACTGACACGTGTTTCGGACTATTTTAATGATGCTAGTTCCCTTTCCGATTGACCTTGGACTGTTGCCTGACCTAGCCTATGGATCATGTTTTGGGCCTAGACTGGTTCTTCATGCTTGACCTTGGCTTGTTTGGACTGTGCTACACATGCAACCCTGCCCTTGTCGGATGGGGACCCTAGCCTCTGAGGGCACCCACTGGAGCAGGACAGGTACCTTCTAGAGATTGCTAATTGGGAGTCATCAGAAGCAGTATTGTGACTGGAGGATGGTAAATGTGTTGTTAGGTTTCCTGTGGGGATAGATACCTTCAGTTTGGTTTTGTTTGGGTATAAAATGTAGTCATAAATTTGACTGCCTTACGTCTGCATTTGGGATGGAAAGATCTGTCAATTTCAGTTCTCTCAGTTTCTCATTTTTCCAGTCTTAAATTAAGTTCTCAGCATTACTACAGCAATTTACAATGTAAAAAAAAAATCCTCAAGAAAATTCTCCAGCATTTTAGTGTGAATATCTCCTAATAAACCCATTTTTGTAGGCAGTTTTAATTAATGTACACGTTTTTGCAAACAATTTCTTATCATATAATGCATTCTTGTGTTATTTTCACACATTTATCCATTTTTATGCACACTTTCCTCAAATATATGTATTTTTGTAAACATTGGTTGGTGAACTCCACTGCAAAATTCAAATAAGTGTGAATTTCAAAGGATGACTGTGTTTCAGTTCTCATATTGTTTTGGAAAGTGAGAATTTTCTAGATTTGGCTTGAAATGCGAACCGAATCAAATTTCTCGCCCATCCCTAAACTGCATTCCTCCTTCATTCTGTTATATACATATATAAAGATAAACTAGATAGATATAATGCATAGTTATGTTCATAGTTTAAAAACCACACACAAAAAAACCTTCACATTATCAACATCCAGAATTTTTAGAAACTAAATTATTGAAGCAGGATAGAATGTTGTCATTCTATATAGGCAATTGGGCAATATTTTATTTAAAACATTTCCCCCTCTGCTCTTCACCTGACATAGTAGCAACAACAAGCTGAGTAAAGGAGGCATACTAGGCAGTTTTCTTAAAAATAGGAATATAAAAGGTGAATGACTCAGAAGTCTGAGGGAAAGGATGGCAGACCTGACAGAGGTTAAGGGTACACAGTATATGCTGTTGACAAGGAACCATGCAGAAAGGCTGAAGGTCTATGGAGGCGGGAGTAAAGAAAGTGTAGAGTTTATGGAGACACTGCATGCTGAAAATCAGAGACATGTGGAAACAATGGTAGAGAGGTCCAAAATGAAAGTGAGGTTGGTATGTAACTTCACTAAAGGGCCAATGGGCTGAAGGGAAGGACCAGAGAGGGAAGCTGGGATACTGTGTGTGTTTAGTATGCTAGAGTTCAATTTAATGGTTTTAGGGCCTGTTCAGTGCCTGCTGTTGCCTTGCTACAGTGGTTGAAGGCTGGAATTTTACTCCAAACGTGACACAGGAGAAAGCACTGTTGTATTTGAGAGGCCTATTTAATCCTTTCCTGTTCTCCTGCTTGCTGCCCAGTAACACAGGAGCCCCCCTCCACACTCTCCAAGAACATGCAGAAGGGACTGCATGTCCTGGTCCTGTTCCATTATCTGAAGAGGGACTGGCACATGTTTGGCTAAATGCACATAGGCTCCTCCACCTGATGGAGAAACCTGATTGCACATTGTCCCTGATAAAGTGGAGGAGCCTAGTTGCACTCAGCCAAACACGCACGCCACATGTGCACAGGTTCCCACTACATGCTTTCTGCTCAACATCTGAAGGTTTGCAGGAGGAGCTGTGAAGCATTGGGATGTTCATTTTGGTTTCTTTTGGTTTCTCATTTTTCCAGTCTTATGTTCATTTCTCCACATTTTGCAGTCCCCATGAAAATTAACTGAATTTTAGCACAAATTTCTCCTAATAGACATTTTTGTAAGCAAATTTTTGCAAAGCAATTTTCTGTAATATAATGAATTTTTTTCTGTATTTTTACAAACATATTTATTTATTTTTATTTATTTGTTAAATTTTTATACTGCCCCACTAGCATAGCTCTCTGGGCGGTGTACAACAGAAAGTATATACAATAAAATCACATAAATCGATACAAAAACATATATATAAAAATCCACAAATCTAAAACCAATTTGAACATATTAAACTAAAATGCCTGAGCAAAGAGAAAGGTTTTAACTTGGCGCCGAAAAGATAGCAATGTCGGCGCCAAGCGCACCTCAACGGGAAGACTATTCCACAATTCGGGGGCCACCACTGAGAAGGCCCTGGTTCTTGTAACCATCCTCCGAGCCTCTCTATGAGTCGGAACTCGGAGAAGGGCCTTCGATGTTGAACGTAGTGTACGGGCAGGTTCATATCAGGAGAGGCGTTCCAGGAGGTATTGTGGTCCCGCGCCATATAAGGCTTTATAGGTTAAAACCAACACTTTGAATCTGGCACGGAAACATATAGGTAGCCAGTGCAAGCGGGCCAGAACAGGTGTTATATGTTCGGACCGCCTGATCCTCGTTATCAGCCTGGCCGCCGCGTTTTGCACAAGCTGTAGTTTCCGAACCGTCTTCAAAGGCAGCCCTACGTAGAACGCATTGCAGTAATCCAATCGAGAGGTTACCAGAGCATGGACAACTGAGGTGAGGTCCTCCCTGTCCAGATAGGGACGTAGCTGGGCTACCAACCAAAGTTGGTAGAATGCATTCCGTGCCACCGAGGCTACTTGAGCCTCGAGTGACAGGGAAGGATCTAAGAGTACTCCCAGACTATGAACCCGCTCCTTCAGGGGGAGTGTAACCCCGTCCAGAACAGGGTGCATATCCACCATTTGATCAGAGAAATCACCCACCAACAGCATCTCAGTCTTGTCTGGATTTAGCCTCAGTTTATTAGCTCTCATCCAGTCCGTTATCGCAGCCAGGCAATGGTTCAGCACATTGACAGCCTCACCTGAAGAAGATGAAAAGGAGAAATAGAGCTGCGTGTCATCAGCGTACTGGTGGCAGTATGCATGTTAAAAAGCATGGGGGACAGAACTGACCCCTGCGGGACTCCACATTGGAGAGCCCACGGTGTCGAGCAATGTTCCCCAAGCACTACCTTCTGGAGACGACCCGCCAGGTAGGAGCGGAACCACTGTCAAGCAGTGCCTCCAACTTCCAACTCCATGAGCCTCTCCAGAAGGATACCATGGTCGATGGTATCAAAAGCCGCTGAGAGATCAAGGAGAATCAACAGAGTTACACTCCCTCCGTCCCTCTCCCGACATAAGTCATCGTACAGGGCGACCAAGGCTGTCTCGGTGCTAAAACCAGGCCTAAAACCCGATTGAAATGGATCTAGATAATCGGTTTCATCCAATAGCGCCTGGAGCTGGGCAGCAACCACTCGTTCCAAGTTCTTGCCCAGGAATGGAACATTCGCTACTGGTCTGTAGCTATTAAGGTCTTCTGGGTCCAAGGAAGGTTTTTTCAGAAGTGGTCTCACTACTGCCTCTTTCAGACAGCTAGGGACCAAGAAAGAGGGCCTTCTCGGTAGTGGCCCCCGAACTATGGAACACCCTTCCTGACGAGGTACGCCTGGCGCCTACTTTACTATCCTTTCGGCGCCAGGTGAAAACCTTCTTCTTTGCCCAGGCATTTTAATATTTTTAATATTTTAGTATCTGTATTATTGTTGTATATGTCAGTTACATGTTTCATCTGTTTGTTTAATTGTTGATTTGATGATTATGTGGTTTTAAAATTGAAATGTAAATTTATATTTTTATTGTTGTACACCACCCAGAGAGCTTTGCTATGGGCGGTATAAAAATTGAATTAAATAAATAAATAAATAATAAATTCCCTCTCGTAAAGAGGCGTTTATCACTTCCCTGACCCAGCCAGCTGTTCCATCCCTGCTAGTTTTTATTAGCCAGGAGGGGCAAGGATCTAGTGTAGAAGTGGTTGCACGCACCTGTCCAAGTACATTTTGATGCACACTTTACCTCAGTATGTGGATTGTTGTGTGCGTTACTTGGCTGGAGAAGTGCATTCAGAGAAATGTGAATTTTAAAGGATGGTTGTGTTTCATTTCACCATTGTTTCAGGAAGTGCAAATTTGGTAGGTTTGTCTTGAAAAGCAAACTGAATAAAATTTCTCCCCCAACCCTAAAGCAGGGGAGGATCACAAAAGGTTGAATGGATCAGCCTGGGGGAGGTTTTGCAACCCTATGCACACTCCCCCTTTCAACCTCTAATGCTGGGATATTGACATACGGATGGGCTAACCCACTTGTCAATCATGTGGCATCACAATCATGTCATGTGATTGACATGTGGGTTGACCTGCCACCTGTCAAAAATGGCCCACAGGGTGAGAGCCAAAATAATTTGCCAACCCTGGTCTGATGAGTTAGTGGGGGTGGGGGTGGCAAAATATAGGAAGTGATTGGAGGGGTGAGCAACATGAGCAGGGGTGTAGCCCCTAGTTAAGAAATAAATGTGCACTCCCACTGAGCTTGTGTATCATCACTTATGCTGAGAAACAGGAAAACAGCAGATCCTTTACCTTGAATAATGAGTCTCCTGAGAGATTCACCCCCCCCAAAAAAACCACTGTCCAAAGGTGTGGTGTCTAAATTTTTGTTTTATTACACTCCCAAAGAGAAGTCTTGAAAACATCTTTGAAAAAATCCTGCTCTCCAGGTTCCTTCCTGGAAGACATAGTTCTCAAACTGTTTTAAGTCAAAATCCAAATAATTGAGTAACTATCCATGTTCCTTTCCAGTTTTCCTCATAGAGGATCCCCCATTCCCTTGCAACCTGTCAACTCATAATTAACAATGTGATCCCAGACAGTTCTACTCAGAAGTAAATCCCATTAAGTTCATTGTGGCTTACTCCCAGGTAAATCTGTGTAAGATTGCCCCAAGCCATTTACAACTCACTGGGGATCAATTATTGTAAGCTGTTGTCATGAAAATTATATTAAATTTTCTCTAACTCATTTCCTTATTACTCCCCAATGGAAATTCCTAAACAAACATGTCTTCAGTGGACAAGTAAAACAATTTGGATGGCAGAAATCCAATTTTTGCTCTGTCTAAGTGGCTTGGTTATGTACCAGAAATAATATAAGTTTTACTATCTCAATTAGTTTGTTCTCTGTAACAAAAGGGTATGTTAAAAAAAATGGGAAAGAAGATATAAGCAAGGTACCAACCAAGGAAGCCTGTTGGAGCCTTACATCTCCCCCACCCCCCAGTTTGAGGATTTCCCTTCTCAGTTCTTCTCTTGACGGCTGTTCCACTTCCTTCTGATATGTTTGTTGAGTAGGGAGGTCTATTTGTTTTGCTGTGAGAGAAAGGTTGTTTGTTTCATAATGAATAAGCATTTACAGGCACTATGGAACAGTATGATCTGACCCTTAAAACTCATTGAGTAACAATTAAAATGCAATTGAGTAGCCTGATCAAAGCCTATTTCTATTTTCTTTTTGCACCTCTTCTTTTCTAAATGTTACTGGTGGGCTGTACAGCCCTGAAGGATGTGTCGCCTCTTACATTGCAATCTGACACGTCTCCTCAGAGGTCAGTCCCTATATTTGTTTATAGACATTTATAACCCACCCTTCATCATGTGGCCCCAAGGTGGGTTACATAAAGCTCAATATAATTAAACCATGTAATATATTTCATCCACAAACGCCTGCGCAAAATTGTGTCTTGACCTGATGTCAAAATGTATACAGTGGCAAGGCCAGACACATATCAGACGAGAGGGTATTCCACAAGGGCCTCTTATGCACTGCCATCCCATGACCTTCGTATAGTGGGGCAGTGGTGCCTGGACATTTTTTTACTTAGTAAGGCTGCAATTTTCAACCTTGCTGTTTTCATCACAATAGGACTGTGCACAGCACTTCTTTAATTAAGTGTGCCATTACACATGGGCAGAGTGACCCGTTTCCTCACTAAAAAAAATAAAAATAAAAAATCAGTTATTCTCTGCTTATCTATGAGCAGGGGAAGAGCTTTCATGTAAGAGGGCACAAGAATGATTTTCTGTACCTTTATTTAGAATAAGCAATACCAGTACTTGCATTGATTACACCTACACATACTTGGCCAAAAAAATCACACACACACACACACACACACACACACACACACACACACACACACACACGTTTAAAATACAAGTAGCAGTTACTTCCAGTTGTATGCAGGCTTCCTTCCCCCCTAAAATCAATGTAACTTTTCATTATCCAAAACATTTTTCTTCTAAATTAAAAGAAAAAGTACTCCAATCAATAGACCAAAAAAAAAAAAGGTTTCATTTGAGCCAGGGCAGAAATGCATGGCTCAGTTCTGAAAATGCAAAGTAATAATCTCTGCTCATGTGCAGAGTACATCACACCAGAGTAATCATAATCAATCTCTGTTATGTCTAAGATTAAGGAGTATATTCACTAATGTCACCAAATTCTTCAAAGCTACACAGGAAGTGGATTGGACTGTGAAAGACCAACCCAAATTGTGTTTGCATTTTGACAGATTTGTAGGGCAGTCTAATATCTCAGAGAGGAGGTAATGTCTCCTGCCTCCCTGGTGCATTCACTATAGCTGCCCAATTTCCCTGCTTTTTAAAGTTTGATTGAAATATTTGTGGGCTATAGGTACATTCTTAAATGGCACCATTTTTTGCCTATTAGTGAATTTCTCTGCTTTTCAATTCAGGAGGTAAGAAATGGGATCCTGTGCAAGTTTGCTGAGAATGGATTGATCATTTATTGAGTCCAGTGGGATTTACTCCTCTACAATCATGCTTAGGATAGGTAAAACTAACCATGGGGAGGGAGGCCTGGAGTGGGCAGGGGAGGAGGAAGAAGGAAGAGAGGAAGAAAGGAGAGGCGAGGAGAAGGAGGGAGAAAGCAGTTCTGATCATTTGCATGCTTATTGAGTTCATGGGATTTACTTCTGTGCAATCATGGCTAGGATAGGTAAAACTGACCATGGGGGAGGGGAAGGTAGAGGAAAGGAGGAAGGGGGAGAGGAGAGTTGAAGGAGGGGGAGGGAGAAGGAGGGTATTGGAAGGATGGAGCAGGGGAAGGGGGCTGAAGCAAAGGAGAGGGAAGGGGCAAGAGGGAGGGGATGGGAGGGAGGGAGGAGGGCAGGGCAGGTTTGATCATTTGCATGCTTATTGAGTTCAGTGGGATTTACTCCCATGCAATCATGCATAGGATGGGTAAAATTGACCATGGAGGAGGGGGAGGGTGGAGGGGAGGGGAAGGCGGGGATTGGAAGGGGATGGAGGAGGGGAAGGGAGGGGTGAAGGAAAGGGAGGGAAGGGGCAAGAGGGAGGGGATAGGAGGGAAGAAGAGGAGAGGGCAGGTTTGATCATTTGCATGCCATTTGAGTTCAGTGGGATTTACTCCTGTGCAATCATGCTTAGGATAGGTGAAACTGACCTGGGGGTGGGAGGAAGTGGGATGGGAGGGGGCGGGAAGGAAATTGGATGGGTGGGCACTCAGCAGAGGGAAACTTCCAGAAGGAAAACATTGTGAACAGTATCATTCTTTTTCAGGGTTTCCCCCATCTTTTTATTCTACAGCAGGCACATGTAGCCCCCACCCAAATTTAAACCAAAGCTGTCCCTGGCCACATCCACACCAGACATTTATTTCACTTTAGACAGTCATGGCTTCCCCCAAAGAATCCTGGGAAGTATAGTTAGTGAAGGGTTCAGAGAGTTGCTAGGAGATGCCCTGTTCCCCTCACAGAGCTTAAATCATAGCAGCTGGCTATTAAATGATCTGTCTGACGAGGTGCGCCTGGCGCCAACACTGTTATCTTTTTGGCGCCAGGTCAAGACTTTCCTCTTCTCCCAGGCATTTTAGCATGTGTTTTATATTGTTTTAAATTTTTTAATTGTGTTTTAAATTGTTTTTTAAAAGATGTATTTTAAATTGTATTTGTTTTTAGTTACTGTAAACCGCCCAGAGAGCTTTGGCTATGGGGCGGTATACAAGTATAATAAATAAATAAAATAAACCACTGTGGCCACTTGAGCCACTGTGACCCAGCAGCCCGAGTGCTCCACCCTCTGCTGCAGTGAGAGGAGCTGAAAGCAGGCTTCCTTGCGGATCTCAACACCTAGGGAGGTCTATATGGGTGAAGGTGCTCCTTCAGAGGTTTGGGGCCTGACTGACTTCACTCCCAGGTAAATGGGTGTAAGACTACAGTCTTGCAACATATTCCTATGCATGTCTACTGAGAAGTAAATTCTGTTGTAGTTCAGTGGGATTTATACTCAGGTAAATGTGTATGGGATTGCAGCCCCAATGTGTTAAGGTTAGGGTTGAACCAAATTTTCAAGGATATTATTTTTCTTATTTTTCTTTAAAAAAATCTCCTAAACACATTATCTTTCACTGCAAAATTATGCAAAGTGCTTACCACAACAGCGGGAGGCATCATGTTATGGGTGGCAGCACACATCACATCCTTTAGGCAAAAGTCACCTTTCAACCAACCCCTTCTGCAGGTGCTTCTTGAGATCTAACCCATGAAGTATGAATGCAACAAATACATGTTCATAAGCTTCCACCCTAGACAGGCTTACTTGCTAGACAGCAAGATGTTTGACCATAGTTATATTTACATATCCTTTATTTATCTTTAAATGCTTCTATGTTGGCTATTTAAAAAAATACCAGAGTGGTTTAAAATGACAAAAATAAAACAACATCAACAGCAGCAACAACAAAACCTCAAACTTAAACAGATTAAACAACAGCAGAGACAGGGGTGTAATTGTTCAGGGTCTCAGGGAGTATTAGACTCCTTAGTTTTTGGTGAGCTGGGTCCCTATGTCTCCAGTATCCTATGAGCCATTCAGCATGAAAGGGGTGTGTGTTAGGTACTGAAAACGGTCTTCTAACTTGCTTCCTTGTTGTTCCTGATGATTGGAGCGAGTCAGAATGAATGGAGTTCCTATTAGTTCCTACTTCAAAAAGCCAAGCTGTGGAGAGCGAGAATTCTGTAACTGCGCGAGAAGAGACAGTGAATCCTGTTGAAAGCATCCCATCTACATCATCAAGCAGTTTGGTAGCAGCAGGAGATGAACATGTAGACACTGAACTTAATAATTTAAGCAATATCTCTGACAATGAGATGGGACAATCAAATTGTGACAGTGATAGAGAAGCTGAAATAAGTATTCAAGCCTGGCCAGATTATTCAGTGTGTGGCTGTGAGCTGCGTGTAGCTGTGATTATTATGAAGGGACCCTGCACAAAGCAGTAACATGGATGGAGGAAAGAAAAGTTGGTCTAAAAGTGGATATAAAACATTTCCAAAGGCATTTTTAAAAAAAAATACTTCAGGAACTACTATTCCATTATTATTCCAAGTATTATTTAAATACTTCAGCAGACAGCAGGCAGTCTGGACTTCTCTAGGATGATTATTTTCTACAGTTGGTTGCAAAGCTGGGATCACACGTTATATCCGAAAAGGCCCCAAGAGAAGTTCCTGGTCACCTCAGTTATAAATTAATTCTGTATCCTTAAGCAAGCCAGTGTACTCTCTGCACTCACACACACACACACACCACATCAGCAATATGAAAATAATAATTCTCTCCTCTTTTACAATGCAGTTGTGAGAAACTATCCATGAAGTGCTTTAACCAGTTCAGATGTTCTATTTTTCTTCTTATGAGTGTGTCTAACATCATTTCTTCTGCAGGTTTTCTGCAGATTAATCTTTACCTTGACTAGACATGGCTTTTACCAAAAACTACACAGCCACTTCTTGTAAAGCAGAAAAGAAATGTCCTCCCCCTTGTGCAAGGGCTACTGCCTCCTACTTCTCCCTTCAAAAACTCTGCGTACGGTCTCACATCATGGATATGGTCTCACATCATGGGTGTTAAAAAAGCATATGTGAACGGACGGTAGAGAAATCATTAATCAGATGAAACAAAGCATCGTGTTCATTCCACGAAATGACTGTGTGACTTATTCGGTGTTACAGTAAACAGTGCCACTTGAAGGCCAATATTTGGGTGTTGTACCATTTTTGGAGCAGAGCATGTGAATGCAACCTTTTTCCATTGCGGAGGATGCTTGTCTTGCCCACGGAGTTCCCTTCAGTTGGGGGGGAGTAATGTTTTGCTTCAGTTTCACCGAAGAATAAAAGGGAATCCTCTGTGCTCTTTCATTTTGAGTACTTTCAGTTTTAAACTATGTAGGTTGTGCTTCTGTGCAATTATGATTAAGCGATCTTTCATCTGTGGATATTTGAGAAATGGATTTCCCTGAACGTGACCTTTTGTGATATATATGTATCTCATCAAAGCACTTTGCCCTGTGATTAAGGCTGTGGTTGTCATATCTGGTAGCACTAACAGACATCTTAACAATGGTGAGTACTTGAAGATTTCTTCTTTCGTTCGTTCTGCTTAGAATCATAGAATAGTAGAGTTGGAAGGGGTTTATAAGGCCATTGAGTCCAACCCCCTGCTCAGTGCAGGCATTCAGCTTAACGTATACCTGACAGGTGGCTGTCCAGCTGCCTCTTGAATGCCTCCCGTATCAGAGAGCTCACCACTTCCCTAGCTAATTTATTCCATTGTCATACTGCTCTAACAGTTAGAAAGTTTTTCCTGATGTTCAGTTGAAATCTGGCTTCCTGTAAGTTGGATACACAGTTAACCTCCAATCACAACCTTTCATATTCAACATTTTAAATAAATAATCTTTATTTTATTGAAACACTTGATGCACTGTTTTTAATTATTTATGCTTTTTAGTTTGAAACATGGAGCCTGAGGAAGAGATCCAAGTAACTCATTGGTTGGCCCTAGTAAGGGTGGTATTTGACTGTGCCTGTGATTTATTTATTAGCTGGATTTTCAACTTCTTAATTCCCTTTTGTCCTTTTAGAATATGGTCCAGGAATATCAGCATATGCAGTTTTGCAGAAGTTGCAGACGGTTTTTAAGATCAAACAAAAACTTAGTACAAAAATTATCCTAAATCCATGGACCACAACAAATACAGAGTTAGGTGCACTTACTATTCAGTCCTATGCATGCCTACTCTGAAGTAAGTTCCATTGAGTTCGGGTACATGGGTATTGAATTGCAGCCTTAAGCCATTGGAACCATGTCCTGTAGGTACTTACTAAGTCCCACTGTGTTCAGAGCATTGCAACTTTACTCTGTATTGGATTATAGCAATTAACGTGGAAGATATTCCCATTCATATTACCAGAATTTATTTCAAAGTGAGCATGCTTAAGATTGCATCATAAGGTGCATGTAAGACTTTACTTAATGCAGGAGACGAGGGAATTTGCCTTGAGTTAGGAAATCACCAAGGTTTTGTTTTGATTTTTGTTTACAGTGCAATCAATAAATTTCACACTCCATTTTCTATCAGTTGTCTCTAGGATTACATTAGTTAAAATCCAATATTTCAGGTTGTGTGTTGACTTAGGCAGTTAATCAATTTGTTTTTTTTTTAAAACTAATAATATATTTCAATTACTACTATTGTTTGGTTTATATACTTATTAAGTGTGTAATCTTAAATAATTTGTGCTGATAATTTTTTAAATATAAATTGTGTGGCATTTTTTTCTTTAATGTAAGGGAGTCATTTGTCATTGCTTTCTAGAAAGTTTAATAAAAAGTTTTTAAAAGTTTCCATTACTTCACCAGAAAATGCTTTAATCTTTGCACATTTTTAACACAGCTAAAATCTGCCCCCCTATTAGATGTAAAGCTAGGGCTACCTTGGGGTTAATTACAGTAATTATATTTCACAGACTGTTCCAAGAGCTTCACAAACACTCTTACAGTAATTCTTACAAACAATACTTAAGGTATGCTGGTAGCATTATCCCCATATAACAATGTGGGGGTGAGTGGGCTGAGACTGTGAGATAATGGCTTGCCTAATAGCTGGAGAATGAGGCAGAATTTGAACTAGGGAGTTCCTGGTTATTTTAGCCGTTATGCTGTAGAAGCTCATATGGTGGGGGAATGTGTTTTAAACCCATAAAAACAGTGCAAATATGCAGTGATGCCAGAGACATCCCTGGGGGTTAGGAGGGGTCCAGGGCAAATCATACCATGTGCCCCCCCCAAGCCTACATCTTCCTCCTGCCTCCTTTTCTTAGCCAGCAGGGTCCCCTGCCTTCTCTCTCCCTGCCTTGATGTAGGAAAGGAGGAGGTAGACAGCCTTGCCATGTGGATGGGAGGTGTTAGTGTTATTGAGGAAGAGGCCAATAAAAGAAGCTGATAACAGGATTATCCCCCCCTTCCTACAGTTTTGAATTCCACTTTGTCTCATCACTTCTTTGCATAAGAAGTGGTGGCTCTATGGAAAACATATTTAATTTTGCATTAAATTTTCAAGGCACTTTTCTTTGCTGGAGGTGTCAGTGTTTGACATCAATACATCAACAGGAAAACAAGCTGCAAGCTCTTCAAGTCCAGATATTATTCCTAAGAAATGTATATAGACTGAGGTTTATACACCCTTTTAAAAAAATGTGGGTTTCATGGCTGAAACCCACAATGCTCTCCCATTTGCCCCCAGAGACTGCTGATTAATGCAGTATGGGATACACAGATTCCTAGACACTTGGGATGGGGCCTAGCTCATTGCTTTACATGCAGAACATCACCCTTTCAGTCCTCAGTAAGAATGGGGAAGACATTTTATTCAGTTCAATTTTAAAGCCAAATCTATCAAATTCACAGTTTCTGAAACAATATGAGAACTCAAACACAGCCAGGTCGAAACCCTGGTGAAGGAGTGGAATGATGGTATCACCAGGGCATTAGACCAAGTGGCTCCGAAACGTCCTCTCCACCTGAATAGAACTCAGCTGGCACCATGGTATACACCACGGTTGCGTAGTCTGAGACAGGAGGTGAGACGACTAGAACGCCGGTGGTGGAAATCCCGTTCCGAAGATGTCCGGACACAGGTTAGAGCAGCAGTAGCTGCCTACCAGGTGGCAATAAAGGCAGGAAAGAAGGCTTTCTTTACTGCCTCTATTGCGTCCACGGAGTGCTGTCCCAGGAGGCTGTTCCAGGTGGTCCGAAGCCTGGTTGGTCCAGTTGCTCAGGAACCCTTGGAACAGTCAAAGGCCTCCTGTGACATATTAGAAAGCACTTCGCTGATAAAATCGAACACTTACGGAGCTCGATTCCGTGCGCCATGGATACAGTGGATGAACCAGAGTTGGCCAGTTGCATGCCGGTAGGTTGGGATCGGTTTCAGCTTCTCCCTTCTGAGGATGTGGACAAGGTGCTTACAACTGTGAAGCCTACCACTTGTCTAACTGATCCTTGCCCATAGTGGCTCCTTATGAGCTGCAGAGAGAAATTGGGCGAGGGGATCAAAGTGGTGGTAAACGCATCCTTGAAAGAGGGTGTGATGCCATCAGCCTTCAAGGAGGCAATTGTAAAGCCCATCTTGAAGAAGCCCTCCTTGGATCCCCAAGTTTTTAATAACTTCCGCCCAATTTCGAATCTACCATTTCTAGGCAAGGTCATTGAGCGAGTGGTGGCCAACCAGTTGTCAGCACACTTGGATGAAACGGATTACTTGGATCCATACCAATCGGGTTTCAGGACTGGTCACGGAACTGAAACAGCCTTGGTCGCTCTGGTAGATGATTTGAGGAGGGCACTAGATAGGGGAGAATTCTCCTTTCTTGTCCTCCTCGATCTCTCAGCGGCTTTTGATACTGTCGACCACAGTATCCTTTTACATCGCCTGGAGGGATTGGGAATTGGAGGTACTGTATTGCAGTGGTTCCATTCCTTCCTCTCCGACAGGTTTCAACAGGTAGCATTGGGGGAGGAGGTTTCAGACCCTTGGCCTCTCAATTGTGGTGTGCCACAGGGTTCTATCCTCTCTCCCATGCTATTTAACATTTATATGAAGCCGCTAGGGACAATCATTAGGAGGTTTGGGCTGCAGTGTCACCAATATGCAGATGACACTCAGCTCTACCTCTCGTTTAAATCTTCACCAGAGTCGGCTGTGGAGACCTTGTCCAAGTGCCTGGAATCCGTGAGTGGATGGATGGGAAGGAACAAGCTGAAGCTGAACCCTGATAAGACCGAGGTGCTGCTTGTGGGGGACAAAAGAAGGTTGGGAGAAGTTGACTTGAAGTTCAGTGGGGTGAGTTTACACCTGAAGGACCAGGTCCGCAGCCTTGGGGTTGTACTTGATTCCAGGCTGTCCATGGAGGCTCAGATTTCGGCAGTGAGCCGGGCAGCCTGGTATCAACTACACCTCATACGAAGGCTGCAACCCTACCTTCCTGTTCATCAGCTCCCACTGGTAGTACACGCCCTGGTCACCTCTCGTTTGGATTACTGTAATGCGCTCTACGTGGGGTTACCCTTGAAAATGGTCCGGAAACTACAACTTATACAAAATGCGGCAGCTCGACTACTTACAAATAGTTGCCGCCGGGATCACATCACACCAATGTTGTTCGATCTACACTGGCTTCCAGTTGTTTTCCGGGCCCAATTCAAGGTATTGGTATTAACCTTTAAATCCCTATACAGTCTCGGCCCAGTTTATCTTACGGAGCGCCTTCAACGCCACCAATTATGCCGCCCGACAAGATCAGCCACACAGGGCCTTCTCTCAATCCCGCCGACAAAAACAGCCAGGTTGGCGGGTACTAGAGAGAGGGCATTCTCAGTGGCGGCCTCCACCCTCTGGAACTCCCTCCCACAAGATCTCCGGCACGCCTCTTCCCTAAATACATTTCGTAAAGCCTTAAAGACCTGGCTCTTTCAACAGGCCTTTGGGATTTCCGGGGAGGGTTAATTACTGGATTGAATTGCCTCCTATCCTGTTTTAATACCCTGTTTTAATATCATTGTCTGCTGCTGTACTGTTTTTCTATTGTTTTTATATTGTACTATTGTATTTTATCTTATTGTGTTTTAACTGCTGTACGTCGCCTAGAGTGGCCAGTGGCCAGATAGGCGACACAGAAATTAAATTTATTATTATTATTATCTTTCCAAATTCACACTTACCTGAATTTTGCGATGCTGTTCTCCAAAGAGTGTTTACAAAAATGCATGTATTAGGGGTAAGTGTGCATGAAAATTATATTAGGAGAAATTGCTTGCAAAAATGTGTACATTAGTCAAACCTCCATACAAATATTGTGTTTATTAGGAGAAATTTGCACTAAAACACTGATGAAATTCCATGAGGATTTTTTTTTAAAAAAAATGCAAATTGCTGCAGAAATGTGCAGAACTGAATTTTAAATTGGAAAACTGAGGAATTGAGAGAACCAAGACTGACAGATTTTTCCATCCCTAAACCTCAGTACCTCCACTTTAAAAAAAGTATCTGACTTGGTGTAAGACACTTTCAGATGCATATTTGCTCCCCATTTCATAGAGTGAGCATGGTTTCTTTCCAGATATGCAGATGATTAGTGTTGCCTAAAAGCACTGTGTCTGATGATGTCCCCAATTATGAAAATGAGAGTGCAGAAACCTAATGCTACAAACAGCCAAGCAGAATTCAGAACTCTTCTGTGGTTCAAACAGCAGGTGTCCAGTCCAGGCTAGCTGAAAAGTATCATATAAGAAGACAAATTATAGACGCCAAGGCCAGACTTCCTTCTTATCTTGGCTTCTATATTTTAAAGAAAACTAAACCTTGAAGCAACCAGGTAGTGCCAAGAATTATTTGTTTCAAGGCAAAACATTTTTGACAGTAATAATTTTCAAGATGTTTTCTGAAGGGTTCTTTGGATCAGACTGGTACGTGTGCCTATGGGTTTGTTATCTCCTTGATACACAAGGTTTTTACATGTGTTTGTGTGTGTATGAGAGCAATGGGAGCACCTTATTTACAATGTTATGCTCACACTACCCTCAAAATTATGCTATTTGGGGCATTCTGAATGTTGCTTCACATTTGTATTTTTATGAATCAGAAACCAAAGAGCTACTGCAGACATACCCATGGAGACTTTAAAAGTAGAGCCCTGTTTCATGTCACAGAAATGCTTTCCTCAATAGCTCTATGTAGACAACTTATGTGAAGGTACAATGGGAGAGAAACCATACTCGTTAGCTCCAGCTCCTATACCTTGATAGCAGTGGCAGCTGGTGGATCCATGTCAGTGGGGCAGTGGAATCCACTTCGGGTTGACAGTTCTGACTAAAACCTGAAGCGGATTCCACTGACACGGAGCCACCAGCTGCCACTGCTTGATGGGCACTTCTGTACAGAGTCCACATGTATGGAAGTGTGATCTGCATTCTGTGTGAAAATACAGAGAGAGGCTATGAATATATAGCTTGCACACAAGGTAGGTTCTGTACAGAAGAGGCAATTGACGTGAATGGAACCCAGGGTGGGGCCAATGAGTGTCATCCCATTCTTTCCTTCATGCATTGTATCACATACAAATTGTCTGCACTGAACTAGTTTCTTTTTTTTTTTTTTCAATAATTTTTATTCAGATTTTCATAAAACATACAAGACAAAATCATAAAACATTCAAAGACAAAAAACAAAATCAAAAATAGTTAAATAAAAAGAAAAAAAAAAAAAACAAAAATAAAAAATAAAGAGTAAAATATTGACTTCCCATTTGTCAAAGATCAAATCAGTTATAAGTCTATAATATATAACAATCCTGTCTCTTAAGTCATATTATAAAATCACTTTCCTCCAGTAGTTATCTTACTTAATCATCAAATCTCATAAACATTACTTTATTCTTTCCACAAAAAGTCAAAGAGAGGTTTCAATTCTTTAAGAAATATATCTATCAATTTTTTTTTCCAGATAAGCATATCGATTAATCCATCTCATTACTAATTATGATAATCTTATTGTCATAACCATAGTCAAAATAAACATTTCAATTAATCCATCACATCAGAATCTGTTAGGTTCAATAATTTCAGTAGCCATTGTTCTATTATCCCTATTAGTTCCATTTTCCATCTTCCATCTTCAGTAGTCTTGTTAAGTCCAGTAATTTCAATATCCAATCTTCCATTATCAGTATTCCATAATAATCTTGCTGTCAAAGCCATAGTCATATAGTAAGAGTCTGATGGGGATTACCTCTATCCCAAATATTTTCTTGCCATCCATTCTGAATAGGTTGCTGAAATACTGCTGTAAAATCATATCTCTGTTCTTTTTTTCAAAATACACTGGGTTGCACTGAACTAGTTTCAAAACGATTTTCATTTATTTCAAATATTTCTTTGCCAGCCTTCATTAAAAATTCCAGGGTGGCTTAACAAAATCAGAATTATTTACGTGTTTAAAACTGTTTTGAAATTGTGTTTAAAATTGTTTTGAAATTGTGTTTAGGCAAGAAAGTGTTAATAGAATGTTAGTAGATGCAGATGAGGTATGACTGACAGGTGGGAGGGGTCTGTGAGTGAGAATTCCGAGGGGAATTTAAAAGAGAAAAACTGTTTGGGTTTGACAGAGTGAGATAGTCTCCATCTGTGTTGGAATTGCTTTTTAAGATGTTTTTAAAGCTTTTTTAAAAAACATGTTTTAAATATTTTTTTAATGTTTAAAGATGTTTTGTTTTAATACATTTTAAAGTCTGTTTTTAAGACATTTTAGAGTGTTTTTAGTGGTTTGCTTCTGTCCTAGGTTCCTTCTGGGAGGAAGGACAGGATATAAATTTAATAAATAATAATAATAGCATTAGGGATCAAGAAGAGAACATCTAGTTAGAAAGGTTGGGGTTTTGGAGGAGGATTTCATTGGGATTAGTTGGGTAGGATAGGTAGGTAGGATATGAACAATAACAACTTACTCATTTACTATCACATTTAACATCTTGTATCTAATAAAGTTTATTGTTTTATTCAAAATCCCACACGTCAGCTTGGTCAAGAGTGCTACCAAATTAAGGTCTTATTCAGGGCTGGCTCCAGGCATGCCAGGGCCTTTGGGTACCAGCCGTCCCTGGGTCCCTCCGCTCCCCTTCCGCGATCCATGGAACTTAAGCATCCGTGGACCACAAGACAGGAGCTTCCATGCTGCCTGCCATCCCCCCGCTATCCCTGCTACCCTCACGCTTCACCTACCTTTCTGTTGTTTTTTGTGGCGTGCACAGGTTTGCCATCAATCAAGATGGCAGCTGAGGTTTCCCTAAGGGGCTGAAGCCTCTGCCGCCATCTTGGTTGAAGGCAGCAATGTGCGTGTGTAGCACACATGCGTATCATCAACCAAGATGGCGGCAGATGCTTCAGCCCCTTATAATAATAATAATAATAATAATAATAATAATAAAATTTAATTTGTTAGTCGCCTATCTGTCCAATTTTTGGACACTCTAGGCGATTTACAGCAGCAACAAAGTACAATATACAATACAATAAATACACTACACAATACAATAATACAACCATATTCATCAATTAGGGAAACCTCAGCTGCCATCTTGATTGATAGCAAATCTGTGCGCTGCAAAAAACAATGGAAAGGTAGGTAAAGCGGGGGATAGAGGGGGGATGGTCGTCCGTGGATGCGTCCGCGGATTGCGGAAGGAGAGCGGAGGGCTCCCTGTAGCTCCAGGGGCTCTTGGGCCAGTGCCCCACCTGGCCGCCCTTTAGAACTGGCCCTGGTCTTATTCTGAACCTAACCCTATACCAGTTTTATAGACAGATTTCACCAGTGGTCACCTCTTGGGGAAAGGTGATGCGACTGAAGCTTGTGGTTCAGTGTGGAACTGAAGCTTATGGTTCAGGGGGCATATCTGACTCAGACTGAGGCGGACATCCTGGGGATTTCCTGATCCAGGCATTTGGGAAACAGGAGGTGGTAATCCAAGAGACACAGGAACATCACAGTGGCTCACTACAATATAAATGCATTCTCAATAAAAATCCATACTTGGAAAACAATAAATACACCAACATCCACAGTAAACCAGACTCATACAGGAAGCTTGGTCTTAATAACCAGCAACTGATTTGCCATGTGGCATGAGAGGGTTGTTGTTTGATGGTGTGTGTGTACAGTAACCCAATTCTTATGGACAGAAGGAAGGGCTTTTTTTTTTTAAGATTGTCTCCTCCACAGCCTAGTAATAGCCTAACCTGTTCTTTGCATGCTTAGTTTACGTTCATTAAAAAATAGCATGAGAATTGCATGTGAGCAGTAGTGTAGTAGCAAATTCAGAAGTGCAGGGTCCCTTCATGATAGTCACAGCTATGCTCCCTTCTAAGATTATACAACCTTCTAAAATTATAGAATAATCTGGCCAGGCTTGAATGCTACTTTCTGCTTGTCTATTACTGTCACCAGTGAGTCTTTTCTCACAGGTGAGAAATTGAGAGATATTGCTTGAATTATTGAATTCAGCATCTACAAGTTTATTTCCTGCTGCTACCAAGCAGCTTGATAATGCAGATGGGATACTGTCTCTTCTGCAATTACAGAATTCTCATTTTCCACAACTTGTCTTGGCTTTTTGAAGTAGGAACTAATAAAGGCTTGTTTCCAATTGACACTCACTGGGATCGTCTCAGTGGCCAATGCACTCCCCTTTCATGCTGATTGGTTGGTAGGGCACTGGAGCCGTAGGGACCCTGCTGGGACCTGGCTCCCTCAAAAGTAAAGGATCTGAGACACAAACCCTAGGTCCCCAGATGACGGCACCCCTGCATATGAGCAAATGTGCTGCATCTCTTGTATTGACTACTAGCGTAAATTTATCTTTTCTTATCAATCATGAAAGTTATATATTTTTCCCCTTGAAGGGTTGTAATCTTGCTTGTTTTTTTTTTCTTAGTTTCATTCAGATTCAGTTCCTGTTAAGCATACAAGTCTAAATTTGGATGTCTAAATAACTGGAATTTTCAGAGGGATCTGAGTGCTCAAGATCCTTGCTGAAACCAAATATATTAATTAGTATTTTTAAGACACGTTTGTCTTTAAGATAAGCCAGCATGCAGTTTCACGTAATGATGAGCAGCCTTGTTCCATGATGGTATGCTTTCAATTAGAGCAGGGGTTCCCAGACTGTGATATGTGGACCACCAGTGGTCTGCAAGCTTCATTCAGGTGATCAGCAGTGTATCTGTGAAGAGCAGCGGCTGTGAACAGCAGACACAGTGCATTAAAATTAATATTGATTTTAGTTGTATTTTATTGCTTTTATTTCTTGTGTTGCATTTATTATTATTGTATTTTATATTGTATTGTATGGAATTCATGTTGTAAGACAATAAAATACAATATAGGAATTCAAAGAAGCAATGAACAGTCATACAACACCTCGTACAAATTGCTACAACAGGCAGAAAAATTATTAAGTAGTCCACCAAGACTTTCAGCAGTTTTCAAGTGATCTGGGAGGGGGGAATGTTTGGGAACCACTGAATTAGAGAATACAAATAAAATAGGTAGTTTGCAATAATAACTTTTAAAAAAAGAACCCAAGCACTTACACTGTCCTGCCTTCTTCCCCATATTCTTTACTGTCCTTAAGTATGCAAGGAAGTAAGCTTGCTGTCTGTAAATTATTCATACCACAGCTTGCAGTTCTATCAGTAGAGGAACCAATCTTTTCTATACTGATACTTATTTAGGAGCAACCAAAATGTTCCACAATAGTGAGCAAGCTCAAGTTATCTTCATCAGGCTGGATATTGAGCAAAGCAGAGGGAGAGAAAAAATCTATCTTGATGTCAAAGTAACCAAGTCTGCATTTAGTCACAGTCTCCAGCCTAGTAAATAATATACTTGAAAATACTGGCATAACTCAAGTTTACTTCTCCAGTTCAAACCAGTAGCTGAACAGTCCATAGCTTCTGATTCTGAACTTTCTCTTGGAGCTGCATGGTCATCAGAAAACAAAAATTTTGCATGCACTGAAACAAGTTGCTGACCTCTTTTTCACATGTTAATTTGTTCCTTGCATGTGTTTGTGTATTTTCAAACTTCCCTGTATTTCACTTGATGCAGAAGATGAAGGCATATGAAGCATGTGAGAACCAACAGGAGTTGGAGGCTGTGTTGTACAAAGGCCATGCCACTATGTTGCAAGAGCAACAAACTTGACAGACTCCCAAATTACGCTCTCAGATCAAATATCTGAAAGATATTCTGTATTCTGCAGCATTTGGAGGAAAGTTTGACAGTATCAAGTCCTAAGACTGTTGCTTGTTTAGTAATCCAGTCAAATGCAGTAGGAAGGCTATCTTTCTAATATCATATCTGAAAAATCTGTAGCAACATGAACTGGCTGTAGTAAAATAAATTTTAATTACTTTAAAATATTTCACTTATCATTCTGAAAGGAATTCCCCCCCATGAGTTTGTTATAACTCCTCATCTCCCTTCAAATGTCCAGTTCTCCAATTTAAAAGCTTAGGAAGTATATCACCATTCTCCTCCCTAGACCTTCACAATTCTCCAGCGGGGAAAAATTCCAGAGGGCCAAACTAGATATATGTCTCTCTAAAGCATGGCAGACATTCATCAGGACTATAGCACATGCAGAGAGGAGCTTCAACCCTTCTCTCCCCTGCTGCAATTCCAACAACACTTCCCCCACATGCTGCTATTAGACCTGAAATAAAAGCAACTATTGGCAGCAGTGGGATAGTTGCTGGGAAGGGAAAGGTTAAGTATCGCCTCTGCTCATCCTGCAGTCCCAATGAAAATCACCCCATACAGACCAGATACTGAGGAGGACAAGAAAGAGAACTTACACCACCATCCCATGAATTTCCTTGCCCATATTATCTATCTTACATCCCCCTTTTTTGTTTCTTCTGTTCATCCTTATTGACTTTATTTTGGATTTCTTGTGGATTGTTTGTATGATTCTGAGAAGGCATCTTTTTGCAAAAGCCTTGACCAACCTTTTGCCTTCCATCTGGAGGATGTCAGGTTGGCGAAGGCTGTTTTTACAAGATGAGCGGGAATTTTAGAGGCAAGGACAATTGTATAAATGATGATGATGTCAGATATTGAACCACAATACATTTTTAGTAAACAATGTTAAACATGTTTACAACAATCTATTAATTAAAAATAGATTTCTTCTGGTGATTGCATGGAATACAATTTTACAAAGTTTTTACATTTAGAGTCTTGGGGGAAAAATGGGAAAAAATAGGTCTTTCTAGCATTAACACTAACCCTCTTCTCCTCTTTTTTATTAGAGTGAGCATCAGCAACATAAACCTAGCTGTGAAGGCCTTCAGAAGTTACTCGATATGCATACCAGTAATCCATCTGATTCTGAAAGGTATATACAGTTCTAATTTTATTTCACTTTTTGGTAAAGACTTGTGATACTTCAAGCAAAGTGAAACTGCTCCATTATTGTTTTTTTTTTAAAAATAAGAATTATTCCAGTCAAGCTGGTAAAATGGTTCCAAAGTCTGAGCCACCCAACATTAGTGAAACTACATTAATTGCAACTAGTGACAAGAGGTGGAAGGACTCTGCATGATCCACCAGTCAATTAAAAAAATAGACTAATGCAATAACAATGCTCCAAAGGCACTAGTTTCCCATTCATCGGCTTCTGTGGCTACACTGCACAAAGCACATATGGCAGTGTATTTAATCCAGTCTAATTCCATTGACTTTGAAATAGGGATGGGTGAGAAGTTCAATTCAGTTCACATTTCAAGCTGAATCTATCAAATTCACACTTTCTGAAACAATATGAGAAAGAAAACATAGTCATCCTTCAAAATTTGCATTTATTCAGATTTTGCAATGCAGTTCACCAAGTAAATAATGTATACAAAAATGTTTACTTTAGGGGAAAGTGTGCATAAAAATGACAATGTAAGTAAAATAACATACAAATATGTATTATATGTTGAGAAATTGATTGCAAAAATGTGTACATTAGTCAAAACGGTACAAAAATGTGTTTATTAGGAGAAATTAGCACTAAAATGCTGGGAAATTTTCATGAGGATATTTTTTTTATCGCAAAGTGTTGCAGAAATGTGGAGAACTGAATTTAAGTTTGGAAAAAATGAGAAACTGAAAGAACCAAAATTGACAGATCTTTCTATCTCTCCTTTGGAAGTGACATGTGGCCAGATTCTATACATGTTTTCTTGGACTTAGCCTCCACTTATTCCCAAATAGTTTTGCACAGGATTACAGCCTAAAATATGTTTGTTGGATTGCATGTTAAAGATACAGGGTCACTGTTCTGAACCACCCATGTGCATGTGTCATGTAATATTTGAATAAATTCTTGGGGTGGATTCATAGCAGAAGGTTCCTCATTTGATAACTGTAGCATCAAATAAATTGCATAGAAGCGCTACTGTTAAGATCACATTTCCTTGGTGTTTGGTTATTCATCCACAAATTTTCTTTCTTTGCTGCTTTCATCATATGCAGAGACTGGAAACAGCTCTAATTTGCTTCTTTAAATATTTGCATAGGTGATTTGATTTTTCCACTCTGCTGAATAACTGATCAGCATGGCAAAATTCAAGCACCTGTCCTCTGCCCCAGAAGCTTGCACCCACCAGGAAGGCTTTTCAGTCAATCTTTTTTAAAACTGACACGAATAGAAACATTCATAATTCATTTTGTACCCTAAGATGAGAGCAAGTGAATTTCATGAGTAATCATTTCAGCCAGGTACATTTGTTTCCACCTGGTTTATTCTCGATAAATTATGTCTATTTTAGTCATAATTATGTGGCACAGAGCATAGGGTTCAGCAAGATACTATGATTTTTATGTTCATTATTTAATGAGTATAATTTATAAATAGAATATAAGAATAATTCTCCTGAAAATACAGTATTCCAGGCAGCTAACACTAAATTCATAAAAACACATTTTTGAAAAATACACAATCACAAGAGAGAGTACACCAAATAAATTAAGGCTGCAGTCCTATATACATGTACCTGGAAGTAAGTCCCATTGAACTTAGTGGGATTTACTTATGAGGAAACATGCATAGGATGGCACTGTCAAATGTGTTGTTGTTGCTGGTGTTTAAGTTTTCTTACTCTGTCCCTACTTCATATTAAAATCCCATTGGAGTTAGTATGAAATCACACATCTAGTAAAAAGCCACCAAAATAGTGTTATTGACCACTTGGTCAGATCTGACTTCTTCAGCCATAATTATGATGCAGGTTAATACCTTCTTTTGCCTCATCACCTGTGGTGTATACCCAAAGTTCTTCACTTTGCCCAGCAGGAAAGAGAAGTGTCCAAAAAATACAGAAGTGGGAAAGAAGTGGCAAAAGAAGTTGCATCTTCTGGATTTATTCCAGGTATTAATGGCGTTGCCATCTCCTAAGTGAAACTTGGGAACTCTTGACATTCCACATACTGCTGAAAAAGAAAATTAACAGAATATAGTTAGTTGGTGACTCTGGGGGAAATGATGGTTATGTGCAGCATTCCATTTACAAACCACTTGAGCTGGAACACTGGAATATAAACTGGCATATAAACCATTCCAAAACAATGGGCTGAATTTTCTTGAGTGATTTCTGATTACTGGTGATACCATGTAAAGAATTTGAAAACTGTAGACACCCAAATATCACCCTGATACTAAATTAAATTTATTTGGGGAGGAATCCAGACCCAAGTTCCACCGGGATGAGAGAAGTTTGGAATAGGCAGATCTCAAAAAAGGGGCATTCTGGGGGCATGGCAGGGGTGGGACAGGGCAGGGAAAGTCTTACTCCTATTCCCAACTCAGCTTGGCCATGTTACCCATTGGAAATTACCCTGGCAAAAAGGGTGGTGTAAGTCAAACTGTAGCTTAAAGGCTTGTTTTCTCTCTGTCAGGCTCAGGTCAGCTCAGCTAGCAGTAGCCCCACTTCTGAATGGAGTCATATGACATAAATTACGCTGGCTTCCTATAGTTTGAATTGCTCTGCCCAATGGTACTGTAATACCTCAGTTAACAAAGTTGATGTGTTCCTGGACATTTCTTCTTTAACAGAAACGTTGGTACTAGAGGTAGGAATAACATGGAAATAATAGGGATAGGTTCCTACACCTAGATGATGGGGGCAGCTTCAACAGGGGCTTTAAAGGGTGCCTACCTATTTTAGATTGTTTGGCCTTAGGTTGTGATGGAGGAAATATAGCCTCACTTGGGAACATTTCTTAATATCCATTTAAAAAATAAAAATGTCTAGAATAATTACTTGAAATATTCCAGCCAAGGTCAGCCAGAGCAGATTAAAAATTGTAACACTAATTAAAACAAGAGAGATCAAGAAAGAACCCTTACCAAAAAACAGGATCCAACAATCTGTCCACAGAACATAATGCAGGGAGCATCCCATAACCACCCCCACTCCTTCTGCAACTGAAACTGCCAACCACCACTCCTATAGAAACTTTGGATACTGAACACGTAGCTATAGCAGCAAATACCCCTTCCCAAAGCAGTGTAGTCCTTCCCTTGGTCTTCTGTTCATGTTTTCTTTAGAAAGGATAGCGATGGTGGAGCCACGGCAGCTACAGCAACAGTACAGCAAAGATACTGAGCAGACGTGCACAAATGAAAATTGCTCTGCTGCTGCTTGCCTGAAAAACTGTAGATCTTCATGTCTCAATATTCCATATACTCTGGTTGTTTGCCATCCTCTCCATGACATCTCCATGGTTCTTTGCCATCATCTCCATGACTCCATGAGTCACAAGACAAAAGCTCACAAGAAAAACTTTATTTTGAAGATCTAGGCATAACTACTAATTCCATCCAGCCACAGCAGTCTTGTCCTCAGTCTCTCAGGCAAGCTGCCAGCTTTATATACGTGGGCCTTTTGATATTTTTCCAGAAACAAGATATTTCCATAAAGAGCATAGTTTTTTTTCAGTGGGGGTGTGTGTTTTGTTCAAATGGTTTTTAAAAATTAAGCAGAAGCTATTAGGAAACAACTGCTTCTGTCCATATTAACAGCATTTGGCTTTTCCAAATGTGTCATTTCACAGCCAAACAGCTGCTGGCTATTACCTGTTCTTTAAAAGCATCCTTCCTTTTTCATAAGGGGAACAGAAGCAGAGGGGCATTTTTAGAATGATGTTGAATCAGGACTGAATGAAAGTTACACTGATTGTCACTTTGTACAGATTAAACTTTTGTATATTGTTGTGTGCATCTCATTACTCTGACCACTGAGAAGTTTAGGGGTATAATGCTCTGAATGTGTGGTGTGGATGTGACCTTTGTTCATTGGGCTTCCAATGGTGGATGAGCCAGGGGTGACTATGCTTACAATTGGATTGTACAACCCGAGTTAAGGCGGGTCACCGCTATTTTAATTTTGTTGCCATTTGTTTTAAAGAGAAGGAGAAAGATGGAGAGCAAGCAGTAGAAAAAAATGAGCAAAGGGGATTGTCCCGTCCAGAGCCGGAAGGACGAGGATGAGACGAGGGTGCAAGTAAATCTCGTTTTATTAGAGTAATGGATACATCAAAGGCATGGCGCTTCATAGAAAACCCTGTGCTAACTCACTAGAATCCCTAACGACACTCTAGACATGCTCTGCGGCATATGAAGGAAGTTGACTCAGCAACTCCGCACTGTAAGTGGCAAGCTTAAGTAGGGAATGTTTTCAATCGTAATCTCTGACTCCTTCACAAGTCCTGTCTCTGCCCGATCCGTTTCTCGCGGTGGCGGGAACGAGGTGAAGGGGGGCGTGTTTCCAACCGCTCATCGGAAGACACCTGCTCCTGAGCAACGGGCTCGAGGTCAGGGGGCTGTGCCATGCTGGTAGCATCCTGGAAATGGCTGGGCAAGGGAGGAGTTGGCACTGCCTCTGGAACTTCCCCTGACAGGTCCTCTGCAGGAGCTGGGGGCGGCACTCTCTGTTCCTCAGAGATCACGCTTTTCGTGGGAATTGGCTGAAGATCAGACTCACCCCCTCCCCCGAGGTCCTGCTCAGACTCAACAACTTCCAAATCTTCTGCGTCTTCTGGCAGCGGAGGCGCTTGAAACTCATGCCTCCCCCCTCCCTGTTCCTTCTGGGATAGCTGAGGCTCAGCAAGGATGGAAAGAGAGAACAAACACATATGGTAAAAATAAATAACAAATAGTTCTATTTTTTTGTTCAGTTTGGGGCTAAAGTAGGTGGAGATCTATTGGCTATAGCCAAAGCACTTGCACGATTTTCTTTACTCAACAATCCTCACAGATAAACTGATATTGAATGGATGGCTAAATAGCATAAAATAATCTGAAAAGGCAATGTAGCTTTTACTTCTCAGAACCCCACACAAAAAGCTGGGTGTTTATGATGCTCCAGGGTAGCTTGAAATTGCTGGTGCAAGGATGTATGCTGCTCCTCATAGCTTCAGCTCTAGTTGTGATCTTTTATTCTGGACTACATTACAGCCAATGTGGTGTAGTGGTTAAAGTGTTGGACTAGGACCTTGGTGATTAGGGTTCAAATCCCTACTCAGCCATGAAGTGCATTGGTTGACTTTGGGCCAATCACTGCCCTCAGCCTAACCTACCTCACAGGGTTGGAAAGGGGAGAGCCATGTTTGTACGCCACTTGGAGGAAAGGCAGGATATAAATGTATGAATAAACGTGTGCCTATAAAGATTCTATTTCCATTAATCTACAGGAAAATGCCCTTTGTTTCTCTAGTTCATCCATACTGATGAAGCTTTGAAGTGCTTGAAGTTTTTGAAACATAACTTCAGTTAGATATCTCATTGATTATCTTCCTTTTGCCACTTCTGTTGCAATGCTGTATCTCCTCTTCCTATCTCAGAGCAGGACTGAGGCTTACATTCCACTTCATAGGTTTCTCAGTGCAAGTAAACACATTCATCTGGATGTAGGATTACACTCAAATGCCTGCCTTTGTCTGAAGTGATGATGTCAGATTGTAATAGTTATTACTCAGATGGAGATTGCAACTTTAATAAGTTGCTGCTGTGGGAAATCACCTCCTAGAGTGGACTTGTGTACACAGTATGCCATCTGTATGTTTTACACATGGTTAAACTTCTTAATTAAGATTTATGATATTTTCAGTGAATAAAAATCTGTTTCACCGCTAACTCAGACTTGAGCAGCAACCTTTCCAGTTACATTGTCTGTCTTTACTCTCAGGAAAGGCATGTACCTGGCACCAGCAACTGTGGACTGTGTTGTTTTTTTGCAAGTTGCACTGGCTTCTTGGACAGCTGGGAACTAAGAATTATGATCTCCCAGATTTATGAAACTGTCCACTTGTCTTCTGCACCATTACCTTGGTGCAGCTTGTCAGGACAATCTCAAATTTCTTTGGAAGATTTAAAAAACATGTGCAAGTACCTTTTTGAGTAAGTCCTTTGATCTTAGACATGCATCTGTATAGGTGTGCACTAGATTGCAGCTTCTCTGACTCTGGCCTTGCACAGGCTGCCCTGCATTGGCCAGAGAGAGCCACTACTGTTTAAAGGGAAAATATATGGCAGGCAGGCATTCTTCTGCATATGTGACCCAGTCACAGGGCTTAGGGTGCTTCCAGTACTGTAAGTCAGTACTGTAAATGGATGTTGAGACATTGCAAATGGTTCTGTCACATGAGGTTTTTTTTTTAGCAGATCAGGTTTTCCCTGGAAAGGGAAAATTCAGATTAAATGGAAGGGGGTGCAGGCTGGCATTTTGATGCCAATGACATTGTGTAGGCTTTCAAAAAACAACAACCTTGCATGCATGAGGAGCACCACAATAACAACCCATCTGAAAGCACCCAAACATGCAGATAACAAAGGACTGGACTATTAGAAAGAACAGGCTTGTTTTGGTGTTTTTGGTTGACAGTGACAAACTAAACCTTAGTTCCTCTCATTGCTGATTTTTTTCCAAAACAAAAAATGGTGTGTGGTTTTGCCCCACTTACACGTGTAACCCCAGTCAGGGGTCTTGTGCCTTAAACAGTTGCATAGCAAGCACAAATTAAGAGGTAACACTTACTGTAACAGCTGCATTTGAGAGAAGCTTCACCTATAGAATTATGACTAGTCACACCGCTGTGAAAAGCAGAAGAGCCCAGCTAGAAAAAAGGTGGCAACTCAAATAGTGTGCACTGTGCATTGGTCCAAAGGCTTTGAAGACACTTTTTTTGAATTGCATTGAAAGACAGACCCCTGCCTTTAGAGAAAAACATGTTCCTCTTTGCTGAAACAGATACCATCATTCACATTTTTGATCAAAGATATAGTTTGCTTATCCAGCAGTAGAGCTAATGAAGCAGACGTTTGCTCACAGCAAATGGGAAGCAAATACTTTCATTTTTAAAAAAATTACCTTAAAATGTCTTTAGGTAATAGTTTTGTTGTTTGGTAAATGGGCTTTTCTGTTTCTTGGACTAAACTGTGAGTGCCCTCTAGACTTCAAAGAGAAGTACTGCAATATTTTAAATTAGTTAATTAATTAATTAATTGCATTTGTATACCGCCCAATAGCCGAAGCTCTCTGGGTGGTTTACAACAATTAAAAACTTTAAAAACAAATATACAAATTTAAAAACACATTTTTAAAAAGCAATTTAAAAACACATGCTAAAATGCCTGGGAGACGAGGAAAGTCTTGACCTGGAGCCAAAAAGATAACGGTGCCAGGCGCACCTCATATTATATTATATTTTTAATATAAATTTCATTAAAGAAAAGTTGAAGATTAAGGCATGCTCACTCACACACAATATATTTCTTGCTCAGAGGGTGTTTCTGCATTGCTAACAATATGAAACCTATAGGCCTGATTGTTGGGTGTTAGTATCTCTACGTGAGCCTTGTGCTATTTCCTACAAGGAAGTACTTTCCCTGTAGAAAATGTGTAATGTGAATTGGCCCTGACTGGTTTATTGCAACATGAAATTGTGTGGACATCTGTAAGAAAGCTTTTTCACAAAAGCTTTTTAAAATACTTTTTTTTCCAATTGGCCTTCCAGGCTTCTTAGCTGTTTCTTAGCAGAGTGATAGTTAGACTGAATGATGTTCTTTCTGGCTTTGATATGGAATGTAACTGAATGCTAGATTTATGTTTCAAAAAATTTGCATGGTTCATTTTAATCTTTTCGGCTTTGATTGTAGGCTTCTTTGGATGGGCATTTGCTCAGGAAAAACACTGCTTTAAAATACAAATAAAATAGTTTGCACGTCTAGGTCACTGGTTCTCCACGTCAGCTTCTCCACTGGAAAAATATGTCCAGAAGAGCAACAAACAGACAGTGTAGGCCAGGGGTGAGGCACCTTTGGCCTCCAGATGTTGTTGAACTACAATTCCCATCATCCCTGGGCATTGACCATGCTTGCTGGGGCTGACGGGAGTTGTAGTTCATTAACATCTGGAGGGACAAACGTTCCGCACTTCTGGTGTAGGCAGTATTGGCCACCCTTGCACAATATTATGCCCTCCAGATGTTTTGGTCTATAATTCCTATCAGCCACAGTCAGCCAGAGCTTGGAAAAGTTACTTTTTTGAACTACAACTCCCATCAGCCCAATCCAGTGACCATGCTGGCTGGGGCTGATGGGAACTGTAGTTTTAAAAAGTAACTTTTCCAAGCTCTGCAGTCAGCATAGTTGTGCCTGCTAGGACATAAGAAAATCATAGTTCAAAACAACTGAGATGCACCAAGTGGATGAAGACAGATGCTTAAAACAGCTACACCACCTTCCTTCCAGCAGGTCTGGGAGCAATGAAATCACCTGTCAGACCACCAGCATAATAAATGGATCTTCCTTGCTTTGGCAAGTGAATGAGATAATAAAGCTTTCTCAATTTAACTGTTTGTGAGAGATTAGCATAGAGGAAGCCAGAGAATGAGGAAAATAATCAAGCAATACATCTTTCCTTTTATGTATATATGGATCAACATAACTGCCTGCATTTCTGGACTCCCCTTGAGTGTGTGTGCCTATGGTGTTGCAATGTTTGGGACAGATCCATTCCTTGATCCATGCTAGGATTTTCAGAATGCCCTGGACTTAAGCGCAGATGAGCTCACCCCAAGATTTATATTAGACTGTCAGGGGAAGGGGAATTTCCGGAAGGAAGAACAGTAGTCTACCTATGACTATATGCAAGCAAGAAAGGAAGAGGTATAGAATAAAGCTCTAGATCTATTAACCATAGTCTGAATCCAGATTCTTACTTCTGAAAGTACCAGGCCTCTGAACACAACACTGCTCTCCTTAGGAGCATGGCTGTGTGTGTGTGTGTGTGTGTGTGTGTGTGTGATGAACACCACGTTCCTGTAGTGGAAGTACTTTTATGAGACAAGCATGCAGCAGCTGATACAATCCACACATATTGGTTCTTTGTTGAGAATTCATCTTGGTACGTTCACATGGAAATTAACCAACGTTGCCAGGCTGGATAGTGGTGGTTATCCTGTACTTTCCAATGCAATTTTTCATCACTTTCCTTAATCAGACTTTTTGTGTTTGGAAAAGCAATGGAATAATTGTAGAAATGTGGAGTAACAGCCAAATTTTGTGTGAATAAACAGCCTGTCTCGAAGCACCCAGACTGTGCTAATTGACATGCTGATTACTACAAGTCCAAACAAAACACAAATATCAGCTGGTGGGGGGCACAACAAATGTGGCACAAAACCAGTCATTGTAATGCAGGCCTCTATACTACAGCTGGAGTCAGGGGTCAGCATGACCAGGCATCTGCCAAGGCGTATTAGAGGGCCTCACCGCCAATCCCTGCAGCCTCCTGCTCCTCTTCCTCGTTGCTGCAATTTCTTCATCTGCCCTCTGCAAGCAAACAAGCAAGCAATAAGGAGGGGAAGGGGAAAGAGCGGCAACCTCTGCTCACCTAGCCTCTAGGGCAGCCTTTACCAACATCGTGCCCTTCCTGATGGAAGTTGTAGTCCAAAACCTGGGACCACCATGTTGGCAAAGGCTGATTTAGCAGATGGTGTGGTTTGGGCCCAGAGTGGCATAGGAAGTGAATTAGCAGCTGAAACAGTGCTGAGAAAGCGGGCCCCCAGGAGAATATTTTGCCTAAGGCCCCCCTCCAAAAAAAACTGTAGCCGACACTGCTGTAGACCAGTTGCTGTCTTTTTGATTTCATAGTGCTTGTGTTATGAATGTAACCTTGTTTGTTTTTAGTTGCCCTGAAAGAAAAAGCAAAGATAAGCTTTAAATCCTGTGACATCAACAATAATTTGGCTTGGTGCTAAATATTTCACATAAGTGTCTATATAGGTGGCAGGGATGAGACATTGTTATGACCTTTCATGTATATAAAGGGTACATAGTTTACGTGAAGCAAAGAGGCAGTGCAAATGAGGGGAATTAAGCTTTTTAAAAATGAATATTTACAAATAAGTTTGAATTCAATAGCAGGAGGAACCTAATATGCTTCAAGAGTCCCCCCCCCCATTTTTCAAAATGTGATCTGTACACCTGTCTGCCTATGTTGATATTTGGACAGATACACATAAATGGCAGGATTTCTCCCTATTTTGTGTTCCATGATAGGGATCTGTGTTCAAGTTCCCCTGCCCTGCAATTGTTTTGATGGTGGTTCTGACACCATTCAAAAAGTTCAGGACTGTTTGAAGCTGGGGTGTTGTATAAAGGTAAAGGAAATGTTTTACATTTATATTTGCTAAGACAAAATTCCTTAAAATGTTACCTGCAGAAGAGTATTTCCTGGTTGCAATGGTGTTATATAATTAGAGCTTTTACAAGACAGGGTGGGAATTTCCTGGCTTACATCTGTTAAATTAAGTCATGCGGAAATTAAATGAAGTGTCATTCCTGGTTGGTGTGGATTTTGAAAGCTGGACTCCAGGCTACTTTGTCAAGGATGCCTGTCAGTCAACTTTTCAGATATGATGATAAGGTTTTTAGCTCCAATTTTCCCTCCCCAAGTGCCATCACATATTACGATATGGTCCTTTAAATGCTGAGCTTCCCCCATGACACATGTTCAGTTGTTTAGGCTTCAGCCAATCTCAGCGTTTGCCCTTTCTTCCAAACCTCCAGTCTTTGTTGATATGACTCATGTGTCCTGCCCCAAACCTCCACTATCACCCTCTTGTATTGTTGGTCCTCTCAGGGGACATCCACACAGTTGCTACTGGCCATTAGTAATGCGAGAGAAGTTGTCTGTCCCTGTAGAAAGATAGATGGGCCTGCACATTTTTTACAATGGAAGTTTGGAGCTGAGAGGCTAGCCTGGTTGCCTGAGCATGTTGCTTATTTTGTCAAATTACTTGCATTTTGTCCTGGGTAAGTCCTATCCTCTTAGGTAAAATACTAGACCGAGAAAAGCTTTTAAGAAGTGGAACCTGCCACAAAATGTTCATAGAATAGTAGAGTTGGAAGGGGTCTATAAGGCCATTGAGTCTCTCTGCTCAGTGCAGGAATCCAATTTAAAGCATACCCAGCAGGTGGCAGTCCAGTTGCCTCTTAACTGCCTCCAGAGTTGGAGAGCCCACCACCTCCCTAAGTAATTAGTTCCATTATCGTACTGCTTTAATAGGAAGTTTTTCCTGATGTTCAGTCAAAATCTGGCTTCTTGTAAGTTGAGATCATTTATTCCATGCCCTGGGCTCTGGGATGTTTGAGAAGAGATCTGGCCCTCCTCTGTGTGACAACCTTTCAATAACTTGAAAATTGCTATCATATCTCCCCTCAGTCTTTTCTTCTCAAGGCTAAACATGCTCAGTTCTTCAGTCTCTCCTCATAGGGCTTTGTTTCGAGACCCCGGATCATACTTGTTGCCCTCCTCTGAACCCGGGCCAGTTTGTCTGCATCCTTCTTAAAGTATGGTATCCAGAACTTGACGCAGTACTCAAGATGAGGGCTAGCCACTGCCGAATAAAGGGGAACTAGTATTTCACGTTGGGGTATATCCTCTCACATCCTAACAAAAATCCGGGTTTTACCCAGCCATTCCATCCCAGCAAAGCCCTCTAATGACACACATGCTATGGCATTCTGTTGTTGTTCTCCAATTGATACTCAACATTTCATGGCTCCTGAGCATGCTATCTTTTCATCGGGCTGTTTGGGAGAGTGTCCCCTGAATGTTTTTTAAAATATTTTTTGTACTTCACACTTTGGGGTTTCATACTATCTCTTGTTTTTCAGTGGCTCTGTTTTGGCTCAGTTTCTGTTGGCACTATTAGTTCACTATCTCTTTTGGTCTGTCTGTCTGTTCTCATTAAACTAAACTAAAACACTTACACTCACACTAAATGGAAGGTAAATAATTTCATTTTGTATACATTATATCAGAAATGTAGTTTGCAGTTTAGTGCCAGTTCAGTTGTCATTTCAATGAACTGGCAGCTGGTTACAGTCCGTTGTAGTTAGTGCTTTGTTATCTTCTGCTTTTCCTATTTCATCCTTTTCCACTGCCAAAAAACATTTTGTTTTTGTTTTTTTCTAATGATGTCTACGGGTTTTTTTTAATTTCAAAAGCAAATGAGCCAGGTAATTGCCTATCAAGTATGCATCTTTTCTTAGGATTATTGTCTGTCTGAGGAGAGGAGAGTACCTTTCCCCCCACACTCAATTAAATGAGGCTCATGCAGTTGAATCTTTTTTTAGCTCAGCTATGTGATGTAATTTTGAAAGTTGAAAACTGAACCCAATTTATCTCCAAGCCTTGAGAGCTGCTGTCTGCTGAGTTGTTGATCTTACAGTTAACCACTTTGACCAACAGTTAACCAACTAATTTGACCTACTAATTTTGTTGACAAACTACTTTGCTTACCCCACCCCCCAATACCCTCAGTCAGTTTTTTAACGTGCTGGGGGTAAGATACTTGGTTGCTGCAGGGATGAGACTGTGCTGGGACCATCAAGGGGCAAGCATTTCCACCTGCCTTGCCCCACCCCTCTGCCTGGGCCTTATCAGGAGGAGCTGCAGGCTGAGTCGTGTTGCTGCAGGGATGAGACTGTGCTGGGACCATCAAGGGGCAAGTATTTCCACCTGCCTTGCCCCACCCCTCTGCCTGGGCCTTATCAGGAGGAGCTGCAGGCTGAGTTGTGTTGCTGCAGGGATGAGACTGTGCTGGGACCATCAAGGGGCAAGCATTTCCACCTGCCTTGCCCCACCCCTCTGCCTGGGCCTTATCAGGAGGAGCTGCAGGCTGAGTCGTGTTGCTGCAGGGATGAGACTGTGCTTGGACCATCAAGGGGCAAGCATTTCCACCTGCCTTGCCCCCCACCCCTGCTCTTCGTGACATTTTTCTGGGGACTGCCCTTTACCACGAAGATGAATGCTTTTGGTTTGCTGTTCCTGTTTTTTTAGAGATGTTAGGACTTCGTTAGTTTGATTTTTTTTTTTGTAAATTGTATTGTTTTTATTTGTATTTTGTATTTGTATATTTTTGTGTGTGTAAGCCGCCTTGGGGGCCTATTTGGCCGAAAGGCGGCCTAGAAATAAAACATTACATTACATTACATTACATTACATTACATTACTTTTTGCCTGCCTGAGGCAACAGACTACTAAAGATCTGTGATATAAGGGGGGAAACAGGTTAAGAATCAAACAAATGTTAATGGCTACCATCATCACCTCAATGACACAAATGTTAAAGGGAATACACATTTCAGCAGTTCAGATAGAAGATATCACAATGTAGTTATATTCAGCACTTAAAAAAATATCTGGTATTGAAAAAAGCTGTAAAAGCTCATAGCAAGCAAGCCCACTCTGCAAATATAGCGAATGTTAGAACAAAGCCTCATGTCACTCTGTTGCTCTATTTTTCAATACTCTTTATGTCTTTGCACACTATATATCTATGTTTTTCCATGTCTCTTATGCTTCTCTAGGTCTATGGGCTTTACAAGAAATTAGGATGTCCAGAATGCTGCCTGCAGACCACTGAAGAGCACTGGATAATTATTCTGTTAAAGCAGAGCAGCAGATAATTTTTTAAACAGTTAACAGCTTCCTTCCAAATTATCTGGTGCTCTGATTTAACAAAATAATCTGAAGCTTTTCAGCATACTCCTCAGGCAACGTTCTGGGCATCCTCACCTTGTAATGCCTATTGGAGAATGTTCTCTTCCAGCACAAACAAGTAAACTGGAAAGCTTAGCCAGCCAGTGAGAAACTGTTAATGTTTTAAAAACTGTGTGAGCAAGAATACACAGCACTCAGCTATCTCTTAATTGTTTTAAGGTAAAGAAGATAAACAGAGAAGCCAACCCCCACTTGAAAATATGGAACTAATATGGGTTTTGGAGTTTACTTGGCCTAATAGAAGTGTTGCCCTAATATGGATTATGGAGCAAAGTAAATTCCTTTTAGTTTCTCCACAAAAAAAATCTCTGGACCTATTGGTGTGAGATTTGGCACAGTTAATCCACTCTGGAGAAGCTCCAGGGCCTGCAAATTCATCCACTTCTCCCAAAATGGAAAAAATATATACAGCTGTTTTTAGATTCTTCATAAGAGTGAATGGGGAACACAGAATCTCATTTACACAGAACATATTGGAACCCAAATTATAGACCAAAGTGGACAGAGCGCAGAACAACTCAGAAAAGAATTAGCATTAGAAAAAAAGCACAGGTACAAGGTGAACCTTTGGACTGGTATGTACATATCTAGTATTTACTCAGGATTACATTTCATTCAAAGGAGAGTCCGGAGTTGTACAACGCACACAATAGGGACATGGAACGTGAGAAGCATGAATCAGGGAAAGTTAGAAATTGTCAAGCAAGAAATGGAATGTATCAACATTACAATACTTGGTGCGAGTGAATTAAAATGGACGTGAATGAGACATTTTCAATCAGGCAACTACAAAATATTTTATGCAGGAAATGAAAAATTAAGAAATGGGGTTGCTTTAATAGTGAGAAGTGATGTAGCAAAAGCAAAAGCAATTAGGAGCTGCAACGCAAGGTCTGAGCGAGTGATATCAATGAGATTAAGCAGAAAACCTATTAACATGACCATCATCCAAGTCTACACTCCAACAGCAAACTCAGAAGAGAAATTGGAGAGATTTTACGCGTACAGGAAGAAACTAATCACACACCAAAAAAGATGTGCTGATAATCATGGGGGACTAGAATGCAAAAGTAGGGAACAGATAAGAACTAGGAATTGTGGGGAAATGGGGCTTAGGAGACAGAAATGAAGCAGGAGAAAGACTTATTGAATTCCGTGAAGCCAGTAATTTGTTTCTTGTGAACACATTTTTTGAGCAACCAAAAAGATGACTGTACATGTGGACATCACCAAACTGTAATATAGGAATCAAATTAATTATATAATTGGTAGCAGAAGATGGAGAAGTTCTATACTTTCTGCAAAAACAAGACCAGGAGCAGACTGCAGTACAGATCATGAACTGGTCATATAGAAAATCGGAGTAAAACTTAAGAAGAACAATCATAATGCCAAAATACAATTTAAATAACATCCCAGAAGAATATAAAGGTCAAATAAGGAACAGGTTTGAGGCTTTAAACTTAGTTGACAGAGAATCAGAAGAACTATGGAGTGAAGCAAGAGACATTATCAGGGAGAATGCAAAAAGACAATACCTCTAGTTAAAAAGAGAGAAAGACCTCAATGGATTACTGAAGGAACTCTTAAAATGGTTAAAGAGAGAAGGAAAGCAAAAGCAAAAGGAAACAGAAACACAGTCAGAACCCTAAATGCAACAATACAGCGACTAGTACGTAGGGACAAAGAGAACTATTACAATAGTTACTGTATAGAAATAGAAGAGGACAACAAAAAGGAAAAAACAAGAGCCCTATTCCAAAAGATTAGAGAAATGAAAAGGAAATTTAAACCAAGAGTAGGGATACTGAATAATCAACAGGAGAACACACTGACTGACCAAGATTAAATAAAAGGAAGATGGAATCAATACACCTAAGAACTCTATAAAAGAGATGCCAGGGTGACAGATTCATTCATGGAAGAACCATATGATGAAGAACCAGAAATGTTAGAATGTGAGGTGAAAGCTGCTCTTCAAATACTTGGAAGAAACAAATCACCAGGAACAGATGGCATACCAACAGAGTTGCTACAAGCTAAATTTTGACTAAAATTTGTAAACAAATATGGAAAACTAAACAATGGCCCACAGACTGGAAGCGTTCAATATACATCCCAATTCCAAAGAAAGGGGACCCCAGGGAATGCAGTAATTATTGAATTATTGCCTTAATATCCCATGCAAGTAAAGTAATGCTCAAGATCCTACAACAAAGGCTCTTACCATATATGGAGTGAGAAATGCCAGACGTCCAAGCTGGATTTAGAAAGGGAAGAGGTGCCAGAGATCATATCACAAACATACGTTTGATAATGGAACGGACCAAGGAATTTCAGAAGAAAATCGCCCTGTGCTTTATAGATTACAGCAAAGCCTTTGACTGTGTAGAGAGGTCATGGAAAACTATGGAATGCTTTAAAAGAAATGGGGGTGCCACAGCATCTGATTGTTCTGATGCGCAACCTATACTCTGCACAAAAGGCTACTGTAAGGACAGAATATGGAGAAATTGATTGGTTCCCCATCGTAAAGGGTGTGAGTCAGGGGTGTATTTTATCACCCTATTTGTTTAATCTATATGCAGAACATATCATACGGAAAGCAGCATTGGACCAAGATGAAGGAGGTGTGAAAACTGGAGGGAGAAATATCAATAATTTAAGATATGCAGATGATACCATACTACTAGCAGAAACCAGTAATGATTTGAAAAGAATGCTGATTAAAGTTAAAGAAGAAAGCACAAAAGCAGGACTATAGCTGAACGTCAAAAAGACTAAACTAATGTCAAGAGAAGATTTATGTAGCTTTAAAGTTGACAATGAGGACACTGAACTTGTCAAGGGTTATCAATACCTCATCGCAGTCATGAACCAAAATGGAGACAATAATCAAGAAATCAGGCTAGGACTGGGGATGGCAGCTAAAAGAGAACTAGAAAAGGTCCTCAAATGCAAAGATGTATCACTGAACACTAAAGTCAGGATCATTCAGACCATGGTATTTCCAATCTATGTATGGATGTGAAAGTTGGACAGTGAAAAAAGCGGATAAGAGAAAAATCAACGCAGTTGAAATGTGGTGTTGGAGGAGTGCTTTGTGGATACCATGGATGGCGAAAAAGACAAATAATTGGGTCATAGAACAAATTAAACCAGAACTATCACTAGAAGCTAAAACGATGAAACTGAAGTTATCATACTTTGGACACATCATGAGAAGACATGATTCACTAGAAAAGACAATAATGCTGGGAAAAACAGAAGGGAGTAGAAAAAGAGGAAGACCAAACAAGAGATGGATTCATTCCATAAAGGAAGCCACAGACCTGAACTTACAAGATCTGAACAGGGTGATTCATGACAGATGCTACTGGAGGTTGCTGATTCATAGGGTTGCCATAAGTTGTAATCGACTTGAAACCACATAACAACAACAACAAAACATTTCATTCATCTGATGACCTGGACTGTGGTCCACAGAAGTTATGCTTTAATAAATGTGTTAGTTTTTAAAGTGCCATAGGACTCTATGTTGTTTTTGATAAGACATTGACTCCATTTTGTTGCCTGTAACTATTAAAACACTGGTGTCCCCATCCAGCAAGTGAGGTTTGTGCATGTAAAACAGTCTTCTACACAGCTTTCTGATGCACTTGCACATCCCTGGCTGCTTTCACACATGGGGCTGATTGCGTTAGTTTAACAGATTGAAAAGGTAGCACTTCTGTCCCAATTTCTAAAATCCCTTTCACACTACAGTACCTGTTGCGTCAAGGAATAGGTTGGTCCCAGGTTATGGTCTGAAGGCACATAAGGCCAGCTCAGGTCTGTTCAGTGCCTGAATGGGAGACCGCCTGTGAACCATATGTAAGCCGCCTTGGGTTTCAATCATGAAAAGAAAGGTGGGGTGTAAATGTAATAAATAATAATAATAAGGAACAGCAGCTTTTTCAGCCGATATACTGGCATTTTGCGCAACTGTCTTTCACACGGCTTGTTTTTGTCCCTCACCCATTATACACATGCACACTGTTTCCCACTGTGTCTAGGATCTTGTCCTGTTGCCATGCAAGCTCTCTCCCTTTAGGATATGACTTTTTAAATTATTTTTGTTGAAACCACAGAGGGGTGTGTGTGGGAAATGCTGCTGCTATCTGTGCTGATGCTGGAATACTGGTACAATTTTCATCAGGCAAAAAAACCCCACGCAACTAAAGGGTGGGAATGCACTGCATGCTGGGATGCCTGTCACATAAGCAGCTGCAGCTAGTGGAAAACTCCCATGATTTTCTGGGTTCCCAGCCTTACTAACTAATTATTTCTGGCATCATTTATAATTTCTGGTATCATTTATCACGGAAATTTGAGTGAAACTTGCACCACATTCCACTAAAATTCCAGAACTAGTTTATACGTCGTGTGAAAGATCAAATATAATGTGCAAAGTACCAGGTAAGAAATCGTCAGATTAATGGAATAGAGTGCAGAATGAAAGCAGCCCCCATCTCCAGCCCCATGTTCATCCAAGTGCTGTTAGAATTGCCAGATGAATCCTTGTGAAGGTGAATGGGTGTCTACAACTATAGCCACCAATTTTGCATCTGACTAGTTGTCTGCAACAAGAGTTAGAGCAAGATCTAGGTCTGTCCTTATTACAAAGGGGACATTTAACATGTTGCTCTGAGAAAGCTGGCTTCATATCTTCAAGCAATTTCTTATGGAACTAAATCACATCGAAAAAGCAAGCTAACCAGTAACTCTTTGAAATGTAGGACTTTTGATATCTATATTTCTTTCTTTGTTTTTAACTTTTGATATTTTTTATAAATGTGCATATCAGATTTATATCATAGCATACAGACCTATAACAAATAAGTAATAGGAACATGTATAAATAATTGTAAAATTGTGATAAATAGTCTCAAAGAACTCAAATGTGAAATTGCTGATCTGCTAACTAAAATATGTAACTTGTCCCTCGGGTCCTCCTTCGTGCCTGAGGACTGGAAAGTGGCAAATGTAACGCCAATATTCAAAAAGGGATCCAGAGGGGATCCCAGAAATTACAGGCCAGTTAGCTTAACTTCTGTCCCTGGAAAACTGGTAGAAAGTATTAGTAAAGCTAGATTAACTAAGAACATAGAAGAACAAGCCTTGCTGAAGCAGAGCCAGCATGGCTTCTGCAAGGGAAAGTCCTGTCTCAGTAACCTATTAGAATTCTTTGAGAGTGTCAACAAGCATATAGATAGAGGTGATCCAGTGGACATAGTGTACTTAGACTTTCAAAAAGCGTTTGACAAGGTACCTCACCAAAGACTTCTGAGGAAGCTTAGCAGTCATGGAATAAGAGGAGAGGTCCTCTTGTGGATAAGGAATTGGTTAAGAAGCAGAAAGCAGAGAGTAGGAATAAACGGACAGTTTTCCCAATGGAGGGCTGTAGAAAGTGGAGTCCCTCAAGGATCGGTATTGGGATCTGTACTTTTCAACTTGTTCATTAATGACCTAGAATTAGGAGTGAGCAGTGAAGTGGCCAAGTTTGCTGACGACACTAAATTGTTCAGGGTTGTTAAAACAAAAAGGGATTGCGAAGAGCTCCAAAAAGACCTCTCCAAACTGAGTGAATGGGCGGAAAAATGGCAAATGCAATTCAATATAAACAAGTGTAAAATTATGCATATTGGAGCAAAAAATCTTAATTTCACATATACGCTCATGGGGTCTGAACTGGCGGTGACCGACCAGGAGAGAGACCTCGGGGTTGTAGTGGACAGCACGATGAAAATGTCGACCCAGTGTGCGGCAGCTGTGAAAAAGGCAAATTCCATGCTAGCGATAATTAGGAAAGGTATTGAAAATAAAACAGCCGATATCATAATGCCGTTGTATAAATCTATGGTGCGGCCGCATTTGGAATACTGTGTACAGTTCTGGTCGCCTCATCTCAAAAAGGATATTATAGAGTTGGAAAAGGTTCAGAAGAGGGCAACCAGAATGATCAAGGGGATGGAGCGACTCCCTTACGAGGAAAGGTTGCAGCATTTGGGGCTTTTTAGTTTAGAGAAAAGGTGGGTCAGAGGAGACATGATAGAAGTGTATAAAATTATGCATGGCATTAAGAAAGTGGATAGAGAAAAGTTCTTCTCCCTCTCTCATAATACTAGAACTCGTGGACATTCAAAGAAGCTGAATGTTGGAAGATTCAGGACAGACAAAAGGAAGTACTTCTTTACTCAGCGCATAGTTAAACTATGGAATTTGCTCCCACGAGATGCAGTAATGGCCGCCAGCTTGGATGGCTTTAAAAGAAGATTAGACAAATTCATGGAGGACAGGGCTATCAATGGCTACTAGCCGTGATGGCTGTGCTCTGCCACCCTAGTCAGAGGCAGCATGCTTCTGAAAACCAGTTGCCGGAAGCCTCAGGAGGGGAGAGTGTTCTTGCACTCGGGTCCTGCTTGTGGGCTTCCCCCAGGCACCTGGTTGGCCACTGTGAGAACAGGATGCTGGACTAGATGGGCCACTGGCCTGATCCAGCAGGCTCTTCTTATGTTCTTATGTTCTTATAGTCAATAGATAGTTAATTAAAATACACCAGAATTATCAATATTATCATGAAACATATATATAGTATATTAAACAACAGAGTAAATTAAATTGTTTCAAACCAACATTATGAAACAACAATAGTATAACATAAATAGTAAGGTAAGCATGTTCCATCCATCATAAAATCCTTCCTATTTTATTAATAAGGAAAGAGTCATTTAAAAAGGCAATTTTAATTGTTATTATGTGGAATTCTTTATAACTCAAACTTTCCTGAGCATGAAATATGGATTAATAGCATCTTGTACCTTGTTGTTACAATAAACGAGGTAATTTTTTCAACAAATCTATCATTTCTTTGGCTGCTTTCCCTTATCTATATCCCATGCCATCTGCATTTCTGTCTCATTGTCTTGCAGTTATGTTATATATTGTGCTACATACCAATGGAATAGTTTAGGCCGAAGAAGTGAGAAAAGATACTAGTTTTTACAGATGGCACCCTGGTTAATGTAATACAAGTCTAATGTCTAAGGAGTCTAGACTGTCTTCTTTTGAAAAACCCTCTGAAATGATATCATCTGTATTCAGATCATAAGAGTAATTGGGCCTGTATATAAAAAGAAGGAAATTTGCTAGTGAAGGGCAAACTCCCTTTGACTCAACTCAGAATTGATGTAGTAATTATGAACTTTCTTCACAATCTTTTTTTAATGGGAAAACCCTGTCTGTCTCCTGATTGCCCTCTCCTGGCTCATAACAAGGACTCCTGTAAGGAGGCTATGAGTAGAGGGGTGATAAGATGGCACGTCATCCACTCTCTTCCCTATAGGGTAAGAACCAGAAGATGTTCGTCAAATCTTTGTCTCTGAGCCGCCCAAGATGGGATGGGTAAAGTGAATTTCAAATGGATCTTCTCAAAACTTCTATGTATTTAAATATATCCTGCCTTTTCCAAGCAAGGTACAACAGGGATACAGTTTAAATAAGTTAAAGTTAGCCATAAACTCAGAACAACTTAAAATTAGGTTCTGTGGGCTCTGCAGTTATTGGTGGTGATTTTAATGTATTAATGTCTTTATGTCTATTGTTCATTGTAATTTTATACTTCTGATTGTACGTCGCCCAGAGTGGTTGGATATCCTCTCAGATGGGCGACTAATAAATCCAATAAATAAATAAACAAACAAACAAACATTGATGTCTCCCTATTGTTGCTTATCATTTCCGTGAATGAGCCATACTAAAGAATCACTGGGAAATTCAACCAGATCTAAACAAGAGAGGGTTTTAGAACTGAATGGGGATAGCAGCAACCATTTTAAACATTTGCAGGAAAAATCTACAGTAGGGCTGCTGAGATACAGGTACTGGGGTTACTAATGTACCGGGCCCCATAGCCAACAAGGACCCTAGTCAACTTTCATTTTTTTAAAAAAGTAAATCTCTAGCCTTTTTAGAAATAAAGTAATGAAGCAAAGTGGGAGTTCCCAGCCACGGTTTCTCTGAAATAAGCCAGCCTGCCTGCTCCTGCCTTTCAGTGTTTTTATTTAATGAGTGAAGTCACAGCTGTGATTGATGAGTGAGTTGCTCGGACACTGGAATCCCTGAGATCCAAAAGAGCTGCTGTTCCTCCTCCCCTGCACTTTTCTTTCTGGTTGGTGGCTTCTGTCTCCTTGTAATCCACATTTGAGATCAGGTACTCATAAGTTCTTTTCTGAAGCTTCTACTGCACAGTAAGTTGGGTGGATGGTATACACATCTACTCAGAAGTAAGTCTCTTTGTGTATAATGGAGCTTACTCCCAGGTAAGTGGGTACAGGATTGTAGCCTAGGCTTTCTTGTGAGGAACAGACAGAGAAGGGTTCATGCTGAGAGAGCCTGTTGAGCACACCACCCTGGAAGTAAGTTCACTTGAATACGATTGGGACTTGGGCATCTAAACATACAGTGATCATGCCAGATTGGTTGAAGGCTGGAGTTGTACTAATTTGAGAACGGGGGAGAGAACAAAACATGTCCCTTTACAAAGATGCATCACTCTGGTTAAATGAAGAGAAATTTGATGCCTATGATATTAAAACTAAGTCCCCTTTTTGAAGTCATTTTATACCTCCTCCTAGATCTTCACAACAGCCTTGTGAGGTTGGTTCAGATGATATTTGGCAGCTGATCCAAGGCAGGAAATAAGTAAAACCATTATAAGTTAAGTGAGTTTGTAATATGAAACTGTACAGGATTGGAATGTAGCAATCAAAACATGGAGGGGTGGGAGAGGGGGATGCCTGCTTTCCTGGCTTTGTGTGTGTTTTCATTTCTAATGTCTCATCACCTCTCTTTTTTCTGCCTGTGCTGTATTACAAAGTATACAGTTACAGATGTTAATTTTAATATATATCAAGTTGCCCAAATGTATTGTTGGTGTTGTTTTTACAGCATGGGCAGTGCAATGCTGGAATGGAGAGAAATGTTTACTATGTCCTTTGTAATTGGAGTGTTGTTATCCAATCTCTTGGTGTCTTCTTGTTTTTTCCAGGGTAATGCATCAGTGGGACAGGGGGGATGATTAAGTTGATTGTAGCAGCAACATGTAGGAGGGGTGATTAGTTACTTTCCTATGCATGGGGGTATTATGGGGGTTCTTGGCTGTGGGTTGATGCTGCTGGTATAAACACTTCACTGTTTTTATTGTTATTCAAAGAGATCAACACGGCTCTCCCCGTTTCCATTTTATCCTCACAACAAGCCTGTGAAGTAGGCTAGCCTAAAAGGTAGTGACTGTCCCAAGGGCACCAAGGTGAGCCTCATGGCCGAGTGGGGATTTCAGATCCTTTTTGCTCAAAAATGAAAAAGAAAAAAATTGCTGTACTTATTATGAAATATTTATTAAAAGACCCACAACAAATGAATAGAGTGTTTGCTTTTTAATTATTTAAATTTAGAATTTGTCCCAGCATGAGCATCTGAACAGAACTGCTGTAAATCTTACATCACTTTTGATCCCCTCTATCTGAAATACCACACCTGATCTTGCACTGAATGGAGTGTTGCCAGCCTAAGATCAGCAGGTGAAAGCTCTATAGTAACATAGCTCATTTACAACTCATGAAACTTGAGTTCTTCGCATGATTTGGGTTGGCACTGGAGGATAGTAGGGCTCTCATGCCTTTAATAGTTATATGGCAGGCAGATGTTAAACAAAGTAAGCATTTTCAGGTATGGAACTACAATAAATAAATAAATAAATTACAGGGAAAGCTTCATCTGCTGATATTCTGTTGGATATTGTATTACTTCTGTGTGATCCCTGATTTATTTTTGGCACTCCACCCCCACCTTATAAATTTGCATGTGACATAAAGTATATGCAAATTATATGTAAATTTGTGTCACCTTTGGCAAGTGCAGCAGAGGACCCAATCTACATACAGTATAGCGGGCCCAGAAAATCTTGTTGGTACCCCTGAGAGCTGGCAACCCTAATTGCTTCCATAACTATCCTTTTCAAAACTATTTTAAAGTAAATCAGTTTGCATATATGGAAGCTGGTAAGTAGTTCAGATCAAAGTGAATAGCTGTGTGCATATTTGCCAAAATTTGAACATACACATGCAGCAAATCCAAATTCTTATCTTACTCATATGTGTATTGTTATTTTAATTGCTAATTTAACATTTGAATTCAGCTGAATAATAGTTTAAATGCATTTTAAAAACAAAAGTATTGATGATATTGCATATCTTTGGCTATGACATTTTGAAAGCCAAGGGGGAAGCCTTAGTCATTTTTCTCTTGTTCTCTTTTTGTACACCCTGACTTTCATATTATATTTTGCAAAGGTCATCTTTTAATGGACAGGTGAGCTTTTTCTAGGAGTACTGCTTTCATCTAGCAGTTTAGCTTTTGGAATGTGTTATGAAAATCCAAAAATAAGACTAAGAAGAATGTCATTGCTAATAACCCATAGTATTTATTTAATCACAGAGTAACATTTCTCCTTTCAATGCATATCTGTCAGTTTTAGAAGATAAGAAATTGTTTTTTCCTTTTCTCCAACTAGATGCGACAGTGTACAGCTTGATGATGAAATAAGGATTCTGATATGGAAGAATGCTGCTTCAGAATCCTGTAAGAAGCTGGAGAGTAGTTCACATCCCCTAAATGTAAGCAACTTTCTTTGCACTCATCATTCTTGACAAACTGTTTTAAATCAGCAGGACTTGTCCTGTGTGGTTGTACGTAAACTTCCCTTATTGCTTAAACAATGGGAACAAATACCTCTCCTCTCTGTAGTTGCTTCCTGGTCTTAGGGAAAACACTTGTATGGCATTACTTTTCTGTACTTGAAGTCATTGTGTGACCACACTGGTATTTTTGTGTGGGGCAGTTTTACATCAGTTTTACAATAAACTGTGACACAATTGTCTATGATCCAAAGCTAAAGATTCGAAATTAACAAATTACTGTAATACATGATGTGACTGTATCCCTCTGATCTTTCATATTTTTAGGAGTGGTGTCAGTGGCGGGTTAACACATCCCTATCCTTTGCTTTTGAAGTATAAAGCACCTATACCATTCTTTTAACTTCCTTCTATGTGAGGCAGGAGGATAAATTTTGGATGTGGCTTGGAGTTGTTTTTGGAATAAAGGTTATTCATTATGATACTCTGGCTGAAAAGATGATGCATTTGTTGATATGTTCTCCTTACAGCAAGTGTATGTTGTGGCTGAGGGCTGAAGACAAGACACAGACATAAGTCCTGAGTTGAACTATGGGCATGGAGCAGGGAATCTGATTACATGGACCAGCAATGAGGATCCTGTGGCCCTCCAGATGTTGGCAGCCCCAACTCCCATCAGCCCCACCCAGCATGGCCAATGATCAGGGATGATGGGAGTCCAGCAACATCTGGAGGTGCACAGGTTCCCCATCCCTGAGTTAGGCACACAAATAACACTACATACTCCTATATTCATATCCCTCACCCTGAAGAAGTGGCTGTTGATTCCAGCGAATGTGAAACTCAAAAAACTGACATATTGAGCAGGAATAAAAAACATCTGTGTTCCATGTTAATTGGTTTCACATACCATATTTTGCATAAGAAGCAACAAATTGCTTAAAAGTCACAAGAGTTTTTCCTAAAGAGCCTCCAATCAGCATGATCACTAAAACAGCATTATTTGCTTGAATATTATTTGAATATTTCATAATGTTACATTTCTCATGTGTCTGCTCTATGATTTTTAGGTTACTTTTCCATTTTGTCGATCTAGCACTCATGACTTTTCCCATCAAACTTTTAAGATACAATTGTAATATTAATGACTGTTTATGCTATTCTTGTGTTTATTTGACCCTCATTTTGTTCTGTTTATTTACATTTTAATGGTTTTATTCTTTCTTGTGAACCACTCTGAAAAAATGACTTGAAGGGCAGTAAGAAAATACCTACAAGTATCAATATTAAATAAATAACAAGCACCAAAGCCACATTTTAACAGCTGTCCCCAACTTTGCTAAGGAGATTTTTAAATTCTTCCCCTTCATTCTTCACTTCCTGGGTGCCTTTCATGCTTCATTAATCGCTCCCTCCCAGCCACCCCCAATAAAGAACCAATATGATATGGGTTAGAGTACCACACTAGCGGCATCTCCAATCTGCCAATATTTTGTGGGAGGAATTCAATTGCATCACAGAATTTTGGGTTTGAGCAATTAAAGTGCATTAAATGCTCTGTCACCCTTGTGCAACAAATCTACTTAAACAAAACGCAGACTTTTTGCAGTAAGGAAAGTAGCAGGGAAATGCACTGAAACGTGTGGGATGAATGAATAATTAATAGGAAGATGTACAAACACTGCACAAGCAAATCAGGATGAATGCTCATTGTTGTGTAATGTCACCTGCAAACAAATTAGGAAAAAAGCTCAATAAAGACCAGACATAGTCCAATCTGCATATAAGCTTTGTGCAAACAAATCAGGATGACTGCTCAATAACAGGTCATTTGGAGAAACCCTAAGACTTTAGACACCCACTTAGCCATGAAACTTACTAGGTGAACATGAACCAGTCACTGTCTCTCAGCTCAACCTTATAGGGGTGTTGTGAGGACAGTATACATGGGGGGGGCATGGGGGAGAAATTAGAGTGAGTTTGCATTTAAAGCTGGATTTATCAAATTAGCACTTTTTGAAACAATATGAGAATTGAAACACAGCCATCCTTTGAAATTTGCATATATCTGAATTTTGTGATGCAGATCTCCAGCCAAAGAATGTTTACCAAAATGCATATATCAGAGGAAAGTGTGCATAAAATGAATATATCAGTGAAAATAACATTCAAAAATGCATTACATTAGAGAAATTTCTTGCAAAATGTGTACATTAGTGAAAACTACATATAAAATGAGTTTATTAGGAAAATTTAGCACTGAAATGCTAAAGAGTTTTCATAAGAATTTTTTTTTAAATTGCAACTTGCTGCAAAAATATGGAGGACTGAATTTAAGATTGGCAAAATGAGAAACTGAGAGAACCGAAGTTCAGGGCTAGCTCCAGAGGGAGGCCAGATTGGACCCTGGCTGAGGGCCCCTAGGGCCAAGAGAAGCCCCTGAAAGGCTCTTCCTTAGGGTAGGTGGGTAGTGCTCCTGTTCAGTGATCCATGGCAGTGTAGGCTCCAGACCCTGCCACGGATTGCAGAGAGGGAGCTCCCAAGCACCCGCCTACAACCATGCAGGCTCGCAACACCCATCTGCATGCCTCACCTATCTCTCCTGTTGTGGTGAATGCTGGCCGTGCTGTGTGCGTATGCCTGCCATTAACCAAGATGGCAACCGAGGCTTCCCTAAGGGGCTGATGCCCCTGCCACCATTAATCAAAATGGTGGCAGAGGCATCAGCCCCTTAGGGAAGCCGCCGCCACTATCTTGGTTGATGGCAGGCATGTGAGCGGAACGCAGCCAGCATTCACTGCACCATGAGAGGTAGGTGGCACTTGCAGGTGGGTGCCATGGGCCCGGGGCAGGCTGGTACCCAAAGGCTGACAGTCCTTTCATACTAGTGGTAGCCAAACCCATGTAAACTGTCTTGAGTTCATTGGAGGAAGGCTGAGATAGAAACAAAACAGATAAATGCTAGACCCTTTTTGTTCTGCTACAGCTTTGGTTTAGTTTACTCCCCCCACCCTCCCCCCTGTTTCTGTGACTTTAATATCTGTTTTCTGTTTTCTTAAGCTCAATTGTTTTTGTTTAGTTTTAATAGATTGCATATTGGTTTAATTGATGTTGTGAGCTACCTTGGGGGTTGAAACGTGGGATATAAATATTTAGATAAATACATGAATAGTTTTTCCTTGGTTCCCCTTTGTATCTGTTTACCCCCCCTCCCAACTGCTATTGATGCAGCTGGGTTGCTTCTGATCCCTCCTGTGGTACAAACTGTTAGCATCGCCTATTTATTTTAAATGTTTCAAATTTAAGTGTGCTAGAGACAAATCTAAAAATAAAGATACAATGTTTATATTTAAAGCACAAAACATATACACAGTATACGAACAAAGAGATGAACTTTTTTTAAAAAAACTATAACATCATAAAGTAGTTATGTATATTTGGGAATAGTTAACTATTTTTACCAAAATCAATGAAAGGAAACCAGGAATTCAGAAAATTATCCATTTTGTGTCCTTGTGTGTGCCTGTGTGTGTGTCTTTTTTTCCTTTGTCCTCAAACAACTTGTTTATTCAGCTGTAAGAACAAACCTCCAAGTTTTGTCAGGCTATTATTTCGTGGTGCTTCTCTGTTGTGTTTCCTTTTCTGTGGAATTTTCTGGTTTTCTGATTACTTGCTGGTACCCAATTAAAATTTAAAATAATTAGAGTTGGGCAATTCATTATGAGGTAGTGAAGAGCAGCTGTAATTGCCCAAGTTCCTAGTTCAAATCTTACCTCAGCTACATACTCACTTGGTGGCCTTGGATATGGAAATGGACTGCCTTCAAGTCGATCCCAACTTATGGCAACCCTATGAATAGGGTTTTCGTGGTAAGTGGTATTCAGAGGTGGTTTTACCATTGCCTTCCTCTGAGGCTGAGAGGCATTGACTGACTCAAGGTCACCCAGTGAGCTTCATGGCTGGTGGGGATTCGAACCCTGGTCTCCCAGGTTGTAGTCCAACACCTTAACCAGTACACCATACTGCCATTATCTATTTACTCAGTGCTCTCTCCCAACACCTGCAACATAGGCATATGGAAACTGATATACTTTAGGGCAGGGTAGCCAATGCGGTGTCCTCCAGATGGTGTTGGACTCCAACTCCCATCAGCTCCAGCCAGTCAGGGATGATTTGAGATGGAGTCCAACAACAGTCTAGAGGGCACCATATTGGCTACCCTGCCTGACTGCCTGTGCCTTAGCAGGCAGCTGTAAGGATTCATGAGATAATGTATGTGAAATACTTTGAATGATTTGTATCATTTGTCTTCAAGTGGTGGTTCTGCACCCGCTACTGGGTCTAGGCCTTATTTTAGGTTGGTCGCAACAGCAGCCCTATGTCGAGCCCCAGCTCTCTCAGGAGGATGAAGGAGGGGGGCTGGATGAGCATCAGTGCCGGCTGCTAGGGCAAGGGGAAGAATCAGAGGGTGTTGAGACTTTCGAGGACGAGGCGGGAGGGGGGGTGTTTGACACTGTGCCAGTTCCCATGGACCGTTCTCCCGCTGAAGAAGACCGCACTCAGCTTCCAGATGCCTCCATAGAGCCATTGGGAATGTCTTGGTACGCACCCCCCCAAGCTCCCCCCTTGGCACATCAAGCGCTTTCCCACCTCCTAAAGCCGAGATACAGAACGCCGAGATACAGAACCTCAGAGCAGTCCCCCAGAATCTGCAAATTGAGAATCAAAACCTCCATGCCTTCATCGCCCAGAGAACTGCGGTGCCAACTCCAGTCAAGTCTCCCGTGGGCCTACCTTCCCATTATGGTGGCCAGAGCGACCAGTTCGCCGCATTCTTAGCCCAGTGTGAATTGTATATTTGCATACGTCAAGCCGAGTTTCCAAATGATGATGCAAATGTGGCATTCATCATTAGTCTCCTAGAAGGAGAGGCGGCCTAATGGGCCACCCAGTACCTGATCAAGAACGACCCTGTTTTGCAACAGTATACAATGAAATGAAATTTTTTATTTCGGTCCCAGACCAGCCATAATATCACAGTTTCATTATCAAAAATTGCGTCGCACGCAAGACCATAAAATGTAAACAAATTTTTAAAATAGTCTAAATTTAACACTAAAATATTAAAAAACAGTGTAACCTGGAGTAGAAATTTTAATCAGAATTCAATAACATTTTCCTATACTTAATGGCAGCAGCACAAAATTTTGCTACTTTATTAGTGACCCAAGGAATGGTGTCTGCTAGCATAAAAGAGGGGTAATCGAATTCCGATTTCGCAGGGAATGCTTGTAAAATGGGGGTAATAAAAACATGGCGGATGTCCCGGTAGAAGGAGCAATATAGAAGAACATGTCCAATTGACTCCACCTCCTTGTTATCACATGGGCAAACTCGGTCTGCAGAGGAGACTCCATTATATCTTCCCTTCAACAGAGCAGAGGGCAGAACATTATGCCTTGCTAGGGTAAATGCTCGTCTATATTTCACAATGGTTAGATTTGCAAGATAATTTGCCGGGAAAGACATTCTTTGGGTCAGACCTGGATTTGGATATGCCGCCACCAGGCTCTGGTTGTTTTGGAATTCAATGTCCTTTATACGTTGGGAAATGACCATTTTGGCCTTAGGCAGTCCAAGATCAATGAGGATCTCTGGTGAAAAACCTCAGGCATGTGTTTTCTCATAAATCAACCGCTTCCACTTTGACTGGTAAGAATCTTCTAATGTGAGGGGGGCCAACCCCCCGGGGGCAAAGATCAGCTTAAGCCAATAATTGATCCTGAGGGTCCAAACCCGGGACTCTATCAAAGGAAGTCCAACCTCTAAACGGGTGGCCACATTAGGGACACAGGAAGGGAGCCCTAGGATTGCTCCACTTGATCCACTTGTGTATGCAGATAGACAGTCGGCTTGAAGGACGTCAGTTGGAGCGTAGAACGGAAACCTCCCATACCCAGACACCAGTACCTCTCCCCCGTGTGCGCTATCTGCCTAGCGTGGGAACTAGCATGCAAATTGGTGGGGCCAGACTGCGTTTGTCAGAGGAGGAGAGGGAGAAGTGCAGAAGGGACGGACTCTGCCTATATTGTGGGAAAAGTGGGCACCTGGCCCAGGGCTGTGCCGCCAAGGCAGGGAAGCCGCAGCTGCCGGATAACTACAAATCCCAGCTCTCATAGAGGCCAGAGAGTTGGGAGACTAGGAGACAACTCGGCCTCCACTACAACCCCTTCCATCCCAAGGCACTCTACTGCTGCCCATCTGAATTACTTTGTCCTCAGGGCAGAGCTTTCAAGCCAAGGCTATGATTGACAGTGGGGCCTCATCGAGTTTCATGGACAGTGATTTCGTTCAAGAGCATGGCATTCAGATCTGAGAACTGGAACAACCGCTGGCAGTAGAAACCATAGATGGATGGCCTTTAAAGTCAGGGAAGGTGAACAGAGCAACGGAGAAATTGCAAGTGGAGATTCCCAGGCATCGAGAAGAGTTGTCATTTTATGTGGCGTCTTTGCCTCATTTCCCAGTGGTGTTGGGAATGCCTTGGTTGGTCCAGCACAATCCAACTATTTTCTGGGACAAGGCAGTGGTGGTATTCACCTCAAAATACTGTCATCAATGCTGCCAGCCATCCAAGGAGCTCGAGCCTGAGGTGGTGGCTGGAGTGCTTCCTCAAGAGGAAGCATCCTTGCACGCTAAGTATAAGGAGTTTTGGGATATGTTTAATAAGAAAGAGGCAGATCAACTGCCACCCCCCCATACGACTGCACCATAAACTTGATGCCAGGAGCGTGTATTCCCACGGGACGGATCTACTCCTTGTCGGAACCAGAGTTGGCAGTGCTGAGGGAATTTTTGGACACCAACCTGAAGAGAGGCTTTATCTGCCCCTCCCAGTCCCCGGCTGGGGCACCTCTGCTGTTTGTCAAGAAGAAAGGTGGAGAGTTACACCCGTGTAATGACTATAGAGCATTAAATCAGATCACCCCCCCAACAGCTACCCCTTGCCCATCATCAAGGAGATGTTGGCGCAGTTGCGATCCGCCAAGATATACACCAAGCTGGACTTGAGGGGAGCTTATAACTTGGTGCGGGTGAAGGAGGGGGATGAGTGGAAATCTGTGTTTAAGACACGCTATGGACAGTATGAGTACCTAGTAATCAGGGCCGCATTTACGTACAAGCTAAACAAGCTACAGCTTAGGGCCTCACATTACAATGGGCCTCATGTTAGAAAGAAAGAAAGAAAGAAAGAAAGAAAGAAAGAAAGAAAGAAAGAAAGAAAGAAAGAAAGAAAGAAAGAAACGGTTACAACATTGCCACCAGGAAACCATAAACATCATACAAAAACCAAAGAAAATGTGCAAAGAATAATTACTTATTGTGATTTACATCTAATTTATGTATTATAACCTTATATTATATTTTTAATTGTGTTATGTGTTTGACAAACTCCTAAATAATGTGCACACATAACTTGCATTTTTAATACCTATATTACAAGCCTATCAAATTTTATACCCCATATTTTGCATTTAAAATTTTTATTATTTGTTGAAGAGAGAAGGGCCTTACTCATGTTATAGCTTAAGGCCACAAAAAGTTTAAATCCGGCCCTGCTAGTAAAGCTGTTCGGATAGTCCGGCGCGCTCGGAGTCTTCCAAAATTTCATGAATGACATCTTCAGAGACTATGTGGATCGCTTTATGATTGTGTATTTAGATGATATTCTGGTTTACTCTGACTCCCATGAGAAGCATGAAGCATATGTGCAAGCTGTATTGCAGAGGCTGTGAGAGCACTGCCTCTACGCCAAACTGGAAAAGTGTGGGTTTGATCTGACCATGTTGCACTTTTTGGGGTACCACATTTCCCCAGCAGGGGTGGAGATGGACCCTGGGAAGGTTCATTGCATCCTCACGTGGCAGCCCCCCAAAACCAAGAAGGACCTACAACTTTTCCTGGGATTTGCCAATTACTACCATCGCTTCATAGCTAATTACTCCAACCAGACAGCCCCTCTCACGGATTGCCTGAAGGGCTCGGGTCCTTTCCGTTGGACAGAAGCTGCCCAACAAGCCTTTGAAGAGCTGAAACTGCGGTTTGCTTTGGAGCCCATCTTGCAACACACTGACCCTACGCGTCCTTTTGTGGTAGAGACAGATGCGTCAGACATAGCAATCAGTGGAGTTCTTTTGCAACCAGCGCAGAGAGGGGGAGGTCTGAGACCCTGTGCTTACTTCTCATGGTAATTGACTGATTCTGAGCAAAATTACACAGTGTGGGAAAAGGAATTGCTGGCCATCCGAGATGCCTTTGAAACTTGGCAACATTATTTGGAGGGGGCGCAGCATGAGATTAAGGTGCGCACAGACCACCGGAATTTGGAAAGCCTCCACACCGCCTGCAAGCTCAATCAGAGAAAGGTGCGCTGGGCGCAGTTTTTCGCTTGCTTCCATTTCAAAATCCATTATAGTCCCCAAGCCCAGAATAAGAGGGCCGACACTCTATCCCACAAACCAGAGTACTTGGAAAATCCCGCCCCAAGGTGGTGTAGTTTATTATTCCCCCTGAGAGGGTGGTAGTCAGTGCATGTCAGGATTCATGGGTGTCTGAATTACGTGCGGCTCAAGAACAGGACTCATTTGTCAAGGCGAAGCTCTCTGACTTAGCCACGCAGACTGGTGCAGGGCAGGAGGACTTACTTTGAATGAAGGGGTGTTATATCACAAGGATGCCATTTATGTGCCCCCTGGAGAAACATGAGCCAGAGTCCTGCATCAGTGCCATGACTCCCCTACTGCAGGGCATTTGGGGGTCTTTAAGATTTTACAAGCGGTAACCAGGGAGTTTTGGTGGCCCCGGATGAAGAAGGAAGTGGAGCACTACTTTCGATCCTTTCCCACCTGCATGTGGGCCAAACATGCCACGGGATGGCAGACGGGGCTTTTAGAACCACTCCCCACTCCACAGGGCCCTTGGCGGATGGTCACCATGGACTTTACCACAGATCTCCCTGCCTCGCGGGGGAAAACCACCGTGTTGGTAGTAGTGGATGCTTTCACGAAAATGGCTCATTTTATTCCGTGTACTGGACTCCCCAGTGCACAAGAGACAGCCCGTTTGTATGTGCAACATGTGTACAGATTGCATGGTCTGCCGGACAGTCTAGTCTCTGATTAAGGGATGCAATTTACAGCTCGGTTCTGGCAGGCAATGTGACAACTACTACAGAGTGAACTGAGACGGTCTTCGGCTCATCACCACCAGGCGGATGGGCAAACAAAAGAGTTAATGCTATCCTGGAGCAATATTTACATTATGTCAATTATCAGCAAGATAATTGGGTCTCCTTTTTACCCATGGCAGAGTTCGCTTACAATAATGCCGTGCACACCCACACGCAACAGACTCCTTTCTTCGCCAACCTAGGGTACCACCCTCAAGCCTTTGCCACCCCTCAACTCAACCCATCCATCCCGCCAGCGGTGGACTTTGTACAAGAACTTCAAGCCATACAGCAGCTATTGAAGGAGCAGTTGGATAGGGCCAAGAAGGACTATAAGAGAGCCGCTGACCAGCATCGTCAGGAGGGGCCCCCCATCCAAGTGGGAGACAGATTATGGCTGTCTACACGCTATTTGCCTATGCTAGGTTATTGCCATAAGTTGCAGGACCGGAGAGTGGGACCTTTTAAGGTGGAAACACAAATGAACCCGGTGGCTTTCCCGCTGAAGCTACCCCCCACTTTCAAAATACACCCCGTGTTTCATCGCTCTCTGCTGACGTTGGAACATCCTCCCGACCCACATCGAGCCCAAGTGGAGCCATCTCCCCCTCTCTCAATGAATGGGCAAGAGGAGTACGAAGTGGAGCAGATCCTTGATTCAAGGAAGCGCCGGGGACGTCTCCAGTATCTAATACACTGGAAGGGGTATGATCCATCCGAACTTTCTTGGGAAACAGTGGAGGACGTTCATGCCCCAGACTTGGTGAGAGACTTCCATGAAGCTTATCCGAATAAGCCCAGACCTCGGGAGTGAGGGGAAATGGTGCATGGAGGGGGGGATGATGTTAAGCCCCATCTCTCTTATGAGGATCAAGGAGGGGGGCTGGATGAGCATCAGTGCTGGCTGCTAGGGCAAGGGGAAGAATCAGAGGGTGTTGAGACTTTCGAGGACGAGGCGGGAGGGGGGTGTTTGACACTGTGCCAGTTCCCACGGACAGCTCTCCCGCCGAAGAAGACTGTGCTCAGCTTCCAGATGCCCCCATAGAGCCATTGGGGGATGTCTTGGTGCGCACACCAACTCCACCCCCCCGAGCTCCCCCTTGGCATATCAAGCGCTTCCCCACCTCCTGAAGCCAAGACGGCACCTATTGAGGCTGTATTGCCAGATGAGCCAGCGGAGGCATGCCCCCTTTCGCCCTGCGCCAGAAGCCGGGAGAAGTGCTTTGGTCAGAGGGAGGTTCTTCGAAGGAGTCAGAGATTATGGGAGAAGACCTTTCCTACTTAAGCCTGCTCCCCCCTGACCGGGGTGCTGACTCAACTTCCTTCACACGCTGCAGAGTTTACTTAGGTATCCTAGTTAGGGATTGCAGTGAGCTAGCGTAGTGTGCCTATGAAATGTATTGCCTTCAATGTTACTTTAATAAAACAGGAATTGATTCCATCCTTGTCTCCGTCTCGTGAGTCTCGCTCTGGGCAGGACAGCCTACAACTATACAACTACATGATAACAAATTCAGTAATGGGTCTTCAAATGCATGTTTGAGGTAAAGCAGGAATAGGGAATCTGTGACCCTCTGGATTTCCTGGGACTGCAGCGCCCACCTTCCCTGATCATTGGCCATGTTGGCTGGGGCTGATGGGAGCTGCATTCCAATAACATACAAAGAGCCACAGGACAAACAGTAGGTTCTGGTTCTGCAAACACCCTGAAGACCTGTGAAAACACGCTGTGAAAGCACTATATCCAGCACTATATATACACTATATCAACAGTGTGATGTGGCTGCAAAAATAGCAAACACTCTACTAGGCTGCATTAACAGAAGTATAGTTTCCAAATCGCATGAAGTATTAGTTCCTCTCTATTCAGAACTGGTTAGGCGTCATCTTGAATACTGCATCCAGTTCTGGTCTCCGCACTTCAAGAAGGATGCAGACAAACTGCAACAGGTTAAGAGGAGGGCAACAAGGATGATCAGGGGACTGGAAACAAAACCCTATGAAGAGAGACTGAAAGAACTGGGCATGTTTAGTCTGGAGAAGAGAAGACTGAGGGGAGATGTGATAGCACTCTTCAAGTACATGAAAGGTTGTCATATAGAGGACGACCAGGATCTCTTCTTGATCGTCCCAGAGTGCAGGACACGGAATAATGGAAGCCAGATTTTGACTGGACATCAGGAAAAACTTCCTAACTGTTAGAGCCATACAACAATGGAACCAATTACCTAGAGAGGTAGTGGGCTCTCCAACACTGGAGGCATTGAAGAGGCAGCTGGATAGCCATCTGTCGGGAATGCTTTGATTTGGATTCCTGCATTGAGCAGGGGGTTGGACTTCATGGCCTTCTAGGCCCCTTCCAACTCTACAATTCTATGATTCTATATAAACTAGTCCTCACCATCACTTTTAGTAAGTTGGGTATCCACTGTGCAGACATGCTGTATGTAAAAATGGGCCCAGAGTTCCTAAATCTAGCCTTCCCTCCTTAGGTATGCAGGAAATTTATGGGGTTTTGAGAAACTCCTGATTTCTCCCTCCAAAACGTTAAAACTGTCAAGACTGGTTGTATGGTGCCTTCATGATGCTTCCAAACAATGGCAGCAAAGAGCAGAATACAGACGCTAACTATAAATTGTTTGGGTTTGGAATTAGGCTTTAGGGTCTTGAAGAGGAAAGAAATGGGGTTCAAGGGACATGTGACCTTTCAGCCAGCATCCTGCAGAGGATCCCTATACCAGACATGGGAAGCCTGTGGCCCTCCAGCTGTTGTTGGACTCCAGCTCCCATCAGCCTCAGCTACCATGGTCAGTGATGGAAACTGTAGTACAGTAACATCAGGAGGACCGCAGGTTCTGCATTCTTGTTTTATACTGTGGGGCTGAATGCCCCCGTGCAGTTTAATGGACAGGGGAAGGAGGAGGAATTAGTCTCTCTTCATTAGTCGCACCTTCAGGAATGCATCTTCAGAACCCAGAACCCGTTCTAGGAGACTGTGAAAACAAAAGAATTATCTTGCTGCATCAGATCCGAGAGCTATGTGGTCCAGTACTCCCTCTCAACCATGGCTAGCCAGATGCCCATAGAAAGCAGGGCATGGTAGTTATATATGTTTCTTGTTTCTCCCCATAATCTGGCAATCAGAAGTAGGGATGGCTGGCTGGATCCATCTGTTTCTGCTTTGTGCCAGTTTTGCATGTGTTCATTTATAAATTCATTCTATCCTGTTTATGCATCGTTCTTTTTTAAAAGAAACTGCACACATGAAAACTCACATTTTTGGTAAAAATTTAACCTAAAATGTGCATTACACATTACAGCCTAAAACATACATTTTTCTACACAATTTATCCTAAAATATGCATATTTTTGCATGTATTTTTAAAAATGTTTTTGGAGCTGAGTACTGTATCTCACTATTTGGAGAAGTGTGAAATTGAAGAATAAATGTGTTCTGATTTGCAGATTAGTCCAGGAAGTCTAAATCAGGATAGTTTGCTTAAATGGAAGCTGAACAAAATCCTCAGGCGTCGCTTATCAGAAGTATATTGGCTTTAAAGCCCAGAAAGGAGTGAAGTGACCAACACTGCCCATTGGGTCTTCAATTATGAAAAAGCAGCAAGAGATCAGAGTGAAGAAATGCAAAAAAAAATAGATCAATATATTTATAACAGTATAAACTGAGTGCAAAAAAAAAAAAAATCCACACACACAACCAAAAGGGGAGGGAGTATAAGCCAGTAAAAAAAATGGGAAAAATAGGTCAATAGATTGCAAGAACTATGTTGTATACCTTTTGTGCTTTGAAGTTTACTTATAGAGCAATCCGCCTCAGGGGAAGCTGGCATAAGTTGTGCAGGACCAAAAGTAGCCGACGTAAAGTGCCGCTGCATCCAGTTGCCATTCAGGAGCCTCTGGGTTGGCTGAATGGCAGCTTAGCCGGGACCTGTGTGCAGGGACCAGAAAGTAAAAGCCTGCTCTCCCAAATACCTCTACCAGGAAGTAAACCCTCTCCATTGATTTCTATTGCAATTATTTTCTTAGACTGACTTTGCCCAGCATAACTTTTGTCTGCATTGGGACCTGCAGGAGTGCTCCGAACATGAGGTGGATGTGGCCTAAGTCCTCTCACCTTGGCCCCTCCCCTGACACACCCCTTTTTCAGGCTTTACACTAGCTTACACCGGCTCCACTTGTGCCAATCTCAGCTGAGCTGGGCTGACCCAGCTGAGCCCTGGCTGAACTGGGCTGAGGGACTTACGCGGTGGAGCCTGGCTGAGCCGGGACCCAGTTGGCTCAGCTGGAGATCCACCACATCCAACTTCCCTCAGTTCATCATAAATGCAAGTTGGATTGCACTCTTACATAGCATAGCAATATGCCCCCTTATCTGCCTCAAAAGAAGTTAACAAAATCTTGTTTTGGCAAAACAAAAAACCTGAACTAACTGTATGTCTTCTAACATTAGAGTAAGACAAAGGTAATTTACAGAAATACCTGACTGCCTTCAGTTTTCTTTAGAAGACAGGTGAATCATACTGTTTGCTGCATCTTTTGTATATGGGATTTGGTGCTTTTATTTGAGTCTTCTTGGCTTTCTTCTGAGGTCCTATTTCACAAATCCATTTGGGAGCACAGTGGGTCTGCATGCCTTTCTATAATGTTTACAGTTTCTTAAGCAGAGAAGTCAGATGACATCCCATAAACTGACATCTTGTAACCCTAAGGCTCTTGCAAGGCTGCTTTCAGGACTTATGTGTAAACAAATTCCCTCTGTTTCCTTCCCCTTTTCTTATATAAACCAGGAGATGTTCACAGGGAAAATAAAACTAGACTTAAAAGATACCACATGACTGTGATCTGCTGTAAGAACCTGACAGGACTGTGAACATCTGCTTCATGCACCAGTAATTGCATCTGCAATGATTTTTCATTGCTATGTGTTGCAATGTGCTAGTCCTTCCTTGGGACACAATGATCTTAATTATCCTTATGTTAAGCCCCCTGTGTAGCTTCAGGAGAAGATTCAACATTACTATCAGTCCTTATGAGAACAAAATAAGTGCTGAAATTTTCTTCTTCAAGAAGCTCACAAGCAAACTATATTGGAAGGCGCCTGTAACAGAAGAGCATTTTATGCCCATATGATTCCTGACACATATCAGTTTGATGCTTTTCAAGTATCTTGTTTATCTGTGTACAGAGAAACTCAGAAATAATACATTTATTTATTTATTTATTTATTTGTTTGTTTGTTTGTTTGTTTATTTATTTATTTATTTGACTTATTAGTTGCTTATCTGGCTGAATTGTCAGCCACTCTAAGCAACGTACAAAGCAGAACATGTAAACATCAAAACATTAAGAGACTAACAATAAAAACTAACAATAATATAGAAGCAACAAGTGCCAATAACAACAGGGCTTCTCTCCTGTATAGTCCAGAGGTGTAACTACAGATGGAGGTTCCTGATATAAGCATCGAACCAGTGTGGTAATAGTTCATTGGCTCTTCTGATCACTGATAATGTCACTTTTGAGAAGAATAGTGTGTCCGTGGCCCAGAGCATCTGTTGTATTGTAGGATGATTGCAGATGGAAACAGTCCTGTGATGCAGTCTTTCCACTAGGATCCTCCTTCAAGCGTCCCTGCACATAGTGTCTTTGAAGCTTCAGATGTGACTGAAGACCTTTCACTACCAAGGCTCTGTCAAGCTACAATGACTTTGGTTTGGCATTTTCAAACACTTGACAGTCTATTCCCAAAAACCTGCAGAGTAAGGCTCTTGCTTCTCAATGTAAATGAATTCTTTCCTTTCATATTTGGCTCTGATCCATTGTTCTCGTAGCAGCAGTCAGTCAGAAAAAGTTGGCTTGTAATAAAATGGTGGGATTTTTTATTCATATTTTGCTTTTGAGGCATTGTTTCCACAGGAAGCCATAAACTCAACTTGTGCATTATCCCACTCATCCAAACAGACAGATTTCACTTTGCTGGTATGTGGGATGTTGCGATGGATCCCTGAACAATTTAAGCAGATGAACACTCCTAAAGTATGAGATGCCCAGTCTGGATCGGGCACCTCGCAGTCTGCACACGCGTCGTTGCCCTCCTGCTGGAGCAAGCCCAGCAAAGCCTTCTTGCTCTTCTCTTTCGCCATGGGGGGGGTGTTCCTCAGCGATCTTTGCTGATCGGGGGGAGCTTCTACTTACAAGCCAGGAGGGAGGAGAGGGAAGGATTGGAGATTGGGAAGGGATGCTTCATTTAGGACGCCACTGCCGCCACCCTGCTCTGAGGGGCGGGGGGGCTAGCAGGACTTAGGGGTGGGGTGGGGGGATGGCAGGGTGGTGTCCTTTTGCCCGCCCTCCGTTCAGCATCTCTTCTCCAAAGGCGCCGGTAACAGCGGCGGCGGCAAGATAAAGCATGAAGATTTAAACAGCTAACAATGCACAGAATAGTTGGGGGGGGATTCTGTATCTGTAAGAAAACAGCTACGTTACAGCAAGCATAAACCTAATTCCTTTTCTGAAAGTATCTTATATCCTATTAGTCCAACAGAAGATCTACATGGACCAGCCTGCAAAAAGAGTATTCTGGAATCCATATGACTTATTTATTGAACAGTCATCCTGATTTGCTTGCACAAATCTTACCCAGAGGTTATTAACACTTACTCTTTATTGAGCTTTCATCCTGATTCGCTTCTATGGAGGTTATATGCCTTCCCATCAAATTGTTCATTTATCTCGCACATTTTAAAGCATTTTCTATTACTTCCTTAACTACAAAAAGTTATTTTTTTAAAAAGTCAACTTGTTGCATCAGCAGCATGATTTTTAATTATGCAGATTTTCTGGTAAGCAATTGAGATGCTTCTGACAAAATACTGACAGTCCAAAGATGACCCTGAATAGGATGAATTATTAGGTCATTTATAAATAGTTCCACAAATGTACCTTTTTGCCACTATGCCTCAGCATCTTAAGATGCCTACAAATATGAGGGGCAAATTAACACAATTAATTGCTGAGACAACATTCAGAAAAAGCCCTAGAAGCTGTTCACTGAATTTGCAGCTGTGCAGGCAACAGTGAGACCAGGGGCCTTAGTAGTGTGCTGCTTCCAGCTTGTTGGGAAACTAGAGGTCAGCTGTGATGGCCATCTTTACTCCAAGTTAAGGAATAATTACATAGTGGTGATGTAATAATTTCACTTCTTGTGTTAATTTCCTTTGCTTCAAATGATCACCATATGAGTCAATGTGGCATAGTGGTTACAGTGTTCAGCTAGGACCTGGGAGACCAGGGTTTGAATACCCACTTCGCCATGAAGGGCCCAGGGTGACCTTAGGCCAGTCACGGTCTCTCAGCCTAGCCTTCCCCACAGGATTGTTGTGAGGGCAAAACGGAGAGGGGGAGAACTATGTACACCACCTTGAGCTCCTTGGAGGAACGGTGGGATGTAAATGTAATGATAGGTAAATAAATACATATTTCGTTTCAGCACTGCTTTAGTACAAGTGTATGCAAAAGCCATCTATAGAAATGCAGATTCTAAGAAAGGGGTGTAGGTTTACAGCACCAGACAGAAAGGACTGAGAAATTCTGAAAATAAAAAGCAGAGATGCAGTGCAAAAATGATAATGAAAGATGGAGACCAGCTCGCAAAGATGAAAGGGGAAAGAGAGAAGAACTTGGGCTCTCATCCGAAAAGAGTCTGAAGTTCATGGGTTCTGCTTGGAACATAGTGTCTCTACTTTAGGAAAGAATCTTAAAAGGGAACATAAATTGTAAAATGAGTTCTCTGAACACTTCGATGTTGTTGTTTGTGTTTCATGTAAATTTGATCAGAGAGGGTGGAAATGTCCTCCTAGGTCACTGAATCTGAAAACTGCCAGAAGAGGATTTTCCCTGCATTGTGTTTTATGCAGTTTTTCAAATATATTTAGCGCTGCTCAAGTTGCCATTCCACATCCTTGTGTACTTAAAGAAAGAGTCAAAATTATATATATATTTATGGGGGAGAATAGTCACTAAATCAGACTTAGTATCTTCTGGACCAGCATTGATTTCTTGCAGTGGGTCGCAGCTTTTTAAAAAAATCTGCTCAAAATTTTAAGTTATTGTCTTTGTAATTGGCTTTCCTCTAAGCTGATGCATTTTTAACTGCTGTCTAGGTGTTTGTACTGCTGCCAGACTCTGCCAGCCAGTGGTGCATGCCTGCTTTAGGCTATATGTTATTGCCAAATCATGCTGCCTACAATTTCGTGTGTCAACAAGGCAACTCTGTAGAGCATATGGAATCAGCCCCACCCTTTTGGATGGGAAACAGTCCATCATGCAATGTCTGATTATAATTATGATCAATGAGATGACTGATCCACCACGACCTGCCCCCTCTCCGCTTCTGAATGAATTCTGTTATTACTGCTGTGCTCATCATGGGCTCTCTGTGTGTGTGTGTTAAATGTGTGTGCCTGCTGTCACTCCCTCCAACAAAAATAGCGAAGGGGGTGTGAATCATTAAGCAGCACATCAGTTAGCCTGAGGCAAGAGACAGACTCAATGGGCGATTATCTGCCTGACTGATATATAAATAGAAAAAGAAAAGGTGGAACAGCATAAGCATTTTCATAACCATTGTTGTTAAAAATTACGGGGCTTTTTTGCTTTAAAAAATCAGTGGATTGGCAATTGCGAAAGCAAACAGGAACAAAAAAAGGGCAGATATTATTTGGGTGATGTGCAAATGGATATATTTGTTCCATAAGTTTCTGAGCAGAGTGAAAACTATTTTGGCTCAATTCAAAAAAGGATTCTTCAGATTTTAAAAGAAAGACAACCCAGTGGATTTCAACCAATGTTGCAGTGATATCTATCAGGCTCTTCTCATTGTTATGTTTGTCATTCCAGTCACAAAAATCTTAATGCTGGAAGGAGTTATGGTGCTTCATAGGAAACACAGGAAACTGCCTTATGCTAAATTGGATCATTTGTCCATCTATGTCAGTATTGTCTACACTGTCAGCAGCTCTTCCGGATTTCCAGCAGGAGTCTCTCGCAGACTTACCTGGAGATGCAGGGGATTGAACCTCGGGTTTTCTGCATGCAAGACAGATACTTTAACACTGAGCTACAGCCCATGGGGTTGCTGATAAACCTCATGGGTTTCCCTAGAATCTGGAACAGCCGGACATGCCTGTGTCTGACTTGCAACTTGGGATGGAAGGATCTGTCAGTTTTGGTTCTCTCAGTTCCCCATTTTTTCCAGTTTTAAGTTCAGTTCACATTTCTGCAGCAATTTGCAATTTTTTTAAAAAAAAAATCCTCATGAAAATTCTCCAGCATTTTAGTGAGAATCCTACTAAACACATTTTTGCAAGCAATTTCTCCTAATATAATGTATTTTATATGTTATTTTCACTAATTCATTTTTATACTCATTTTTCCATAATATATGCATTTTTGCAAACACTGCTTAGTTGGAGAACTGCACTGCAAAATTCAGATAAATGTAAATTTTGAGGATGGTTATGTTTCAGTTGTTACGTCGTTTTGGAAAGTGTGATAAATGTTGCTTTAAATGTGAACTGAATTGAATTACTCCGCCATCCCTACTTGCAACTACATATGGGCATGGTTTCCTTACAATTTGGTTGTTTCTACTATAGCTTTTCTTTTCTCCAAAACAAACATTATTCACTCAGCTTTTATGGAGAATCCAAAGGATATGCCAGTTTCTCAGGCACAGGCACTTACTTTAGAGTGTTTCTTAAACAGAACAGAACAAAACAAAAACCCACCCTTTTGCTGCTTGTCACAAAAACCTTTCTTTATCTGGATGGTCTTGAACCCTTGTCCCAGGAGACCTCTCCAGGTCATGGAGCTATGTGGGTGCTGTGCTGAGTTGAAACTCCTTCCTCCACTTTGTGTGCTTGGCTCCAAAACAGTGGTTACAAGGTAGATCATAAGAGAATTCATTCCCCTGCCTATAGGATTCCTGGAGACCTACCATACTAGGGCCATTGCTGCTCATGCCATTGGGGTTGATGGAGCAGAGGTGCAGTGGTATCATCTTGAATACTGTGTGTGGGGAATGATGCTGGGATGTGTACTGGCGACTTGTTGTCTTCTTGTGCCTCCCTTGACGTGTGGCCTGCATGCAAGTGTAATTGACTGCACAGCTCCTGATTGATGTTTCCAGAGTCATGGGGTTGGGTCTGTCATTTTTACACAATTTGTGCATTTTTGTGGTGTCTTTCTTCCTCCTCTTCTGGGCTGAGTGTGCATTGGATATGGTGGCTTTTCCATCAGCATACATCTGCCCCTAGTGGTAATTTGAGGCTGAGTACAGTCTTACCCATTTTTAGCACAAAAATGCAGTTTTTCTCAATATGGAATTGTTCGTGCTCATCTTCAGCATGTTGCTTTTAATCTAGATTGATTGTAGATCCTCTGTCCAGTAGGGATGGGTGAGAATTTCAATTCAGTTTGCATTTAAAGCAGAATTTATCAAATTTGCAATTTCCAAAACAACATGGTAACTGAAATACCGCCATCCTTCGAAATTCACATTTATTAGAATTTTGGGATGTAGCTCGCCAACTAAACAACATTTACAAAAATGCATATATTAGGGGAAACTGCATAAAAATGAATACATGACTGAAAACAACATGCCAAAAGGTATGAAATTACGAGAAATGGGTTGCGAAATGTGTCATTTGTCAAAACTGCTTTCAAAAATGTGTTTATTTGGAAAAATATGCACTAAAATGGTGGAGAATTTTCATGAGGATTTTAAAAAAAAATCTGCAGATCACTGAAGAAATATAGAGAACTGAATTTAACATTGAAAAATGAGAAACTGAGAGAACTGAAACAGACAGATCTTTTCATCCCAACTGTCCAGACAGGTGGGTGTGGTTACTTGATATGTGTTTGAAAACCTTGATTAGGTTACACAGTTGAAAAATGTCCCCTTGTGATCTTCATATACCAAGATCGTAATCACCACATCCTTCACCTGGGGCATGTGCAGAGAGGAACAGGTGTAGATAACCTAATCAAGAGGAGGGTTTTCAAAAGTATCAAATAACCATATTCACCCTTGTGGATGGCAGGATCTAGAATCAATCTAGATTGAAAGCAGCATGTTGAAGAGGAGCATGAACGATTCTAGATTGAGAAAAACTACATTTTGGGGGGCTACAAACAGGTTAGCAATCCTTTATTGCTGTGTTAATGCCTTATTTCTTTGATATGACTGTGATATTTCAACCCTTGGTGAAAAGTTGGCTTTTGCAGTCCTTCAGATAAAATAATCACATGTTCTTTCCAAATGGAAATAAAGATGCTTGTCAGTTCCAGTAAAGAAAACAATTTTATTAAGTCAGGATTGCTGAACTGGAAACACAGGTTAAGAAAACTGAGCTAGGTGCCCAAAGTACCTAGCTGTCCTGCTGTCCTTATGTTTTTATATGCCATCCAGTGGGGTAGCTATTATTTCTTGCCACATTTCCGAAGATGGACCTGCCTGTCATGCATCTGCTCTTTTCAGACCAGTTACCTACAAAACACTAGGAGAAATTAATACCTTTTAAAAATTGACTCTAGTAGTGTAAAGGTTGCTGCTTTGGGAAAAAACATTGCAGATATCCTTCAAAATTTGGCAGGATTCATACCCCCAGAAGAGTCCACCAAATTAAGATGTGGGAAATAATGGTGGACTTTGTTAGGGTCATGGTAAGCACTGAAGAGATAATGGATGTGGAAACACTGAGCATTCAGGAAAAGTATTACATAAATGCCATACAAATATTATAATACTGAGGGAGCACTTTTATTTATTTATTTGTTTATTATTTTATTTATATCCCGCCCTTCCTCCCAGCAGGAGCCCAGGGAGGCAAACAGAAACACTAAGGACTGGATATGGAACTGAAACAGCCTTGGTCGCTCTGGTGGATGATTTGAGGAGGGCGTTGGATAGAGGAGAAAACTCTTTCCTTGTCCTCCTGGATCTCTCAGCGGCTTTCGATACCGTTGACCACGGTATCCTATTGGATCGCCTAAAGGGAATGGGAACTGGGGGCACTGTTTTACGGTGGTTCCATTCCTATTTCTCTGACAGGCACCAGCGAGTGGCATTGGGAGACGAGGCTTTGGACCCTTGGCCTCTTAATTGTGGTGTGCCACAGGGCTCCATCCTCTCTCCCATGCTGTTTAACATCTATGTAAAGCCACTGGGGGCCATCATCAGGAGATTTGGGTTGCAGTGCCACCAATATGCGGATGACACTCAGCTCTATCTCTCATTTAAGTGCTCACCGGAGTTGGCTGTGGAGACTATTTCCAAGTGCCTGGAGTCCGTAAGTGAATGGATGGGAGGAAACAGGCTGAAACTGAACCCTGACAAGACCGAGGTACTGCTTGTGGGGGACAAGAGAAGAGTAGGAGATAGTGACCTGGTGCTGAATGGGGTTAGGTTGCCCCTGAAGGACCAGGTTCGTAGCCTCGGGGTCATTCTTGACTCCCAGATGTCCATGGAGGCTCAGATATCAGCAGTGAGCCGGGCAGCTTGGTATCAATTACATCTGATACAGAGGCTACGACCCTACCTTCCGGTTCATCTGCTCCCACAGGTGGTGCATGCCCTGGTCTCCTCTCGCTTAGACTACTGTAATGCGCTCTACGTGGGGCTGCCCTTGAAGACGGTCCGGAAACTACAACTGGTACAAAATGCGGCGGCATGGTTGCTTAAGAACAGCCGCCGGTGGGATCATATTACTCCAGTCTTAGAAGATCTGCACTGGTTACCAGTTGTTTACCGAGCCCAATTCAAGGTGTTGGTGTTAACCTTTAAAGCCCTATACGGTCTCGGTCCAGTTTATCTAAAGGAGCGCCTCCAGCATCATCAAATATGCCGCCTGACGAGATCAGCCTCACAAGACCTTCTCTCGGTCCCACCAGTTAAAACAGCTAGGCTGGTGCGGACCAGAGAGAGGGCATTCTCCGTTGTGGCCCCCACCTTATGGAATTCTCTGCCATACGATCTTCGCCATGCCCCCTCCCTGGTAAGCTTCCGCAAAGGATTAAAAACTTGGCTATTCCAACGGGCATGTAGGCTTCTTAGATAGTTTTAGTTTTATAGTATACAGATGTATGTTGGTTGGTAATAGGAGATTGATGTTAAAATTGTATTTATACGTTATATATGCTGTATTTTAATTTTAATGATGTACAGCGCCTAGAGTGGCCGATCATTCGGCCAGATAGGTGGTCTAAAAATAAAATTTTATTATTATTACTATTACTAAAAACACTTTAAAACATCATAAAAACAGACCTTAAAATACATTAAAACAAAACGTTAAAAACATTTTTTTAAAAAAAGCTTTAAAAACATCTTTTTTAAAAGGGTTTTTTTTACAATTTCAACACTCTGTTGCTGTTTCAGTGCATTCCATGACACGCCCCCTTTCTCAGTAAAGATCATCACTGTATTTTGTTGCAAATGTCTACATATTTTTACCTTAGATGGCCAGTCTTGCTGCTCTGTTTCCTAAGGTGGACTTTCCTGTCATGCATTGTCTGGGTAGCATGAACATGCTTTTCTCTGTCGTCTGCCTCTCATTTTTGACATATTTCTCTTGAGTTAAATATTTCATAATCTTGCACCGTACAGGTTGATGAAATTGTATATTCTTCTTTTCTTTTTTCAACACTTCTAGTTAAGCTAACTAACATGTAAGGTAATGGTGACTGTGCCGTTTTTCACATCTTAGTTTCCTTGTTTTTGCTTAGAGGCAGATAAGTGCAGATTTTATGGGCATTCCTCAGATACTTATATACCCTTATATATTTATAGAGAGTGATAATTAAACAGGTGCCAAAATCAAGTGCACATGTGTCCAGGGACAGCTTTGCATTGAAAAGTGGGATATAAAAACTTTGAATAAATTAAAAGTCTACAGTACTTGATACTGAAATCTCACTTTTATCAGTCCACCCACCTTCAGCACTGTGCAAAATTGTAGGTGTGAACAGCTATATATACTTCACAATATAATACACCCACAAAGGGGATTTCCATTTCACATAAAAGCATCACCACAGCTTTATCTGTATTCTACCTTTTCAGTTTCCTATCTGTTAAACTTACACCGACTCTCATTCCAAAATCAGTATTAGGGCAATACCTTTATTAGGCTAACCAAAATATCACAAAACTGTGTGCAAGCTTTAAATTCTTAGAGTGCTTTATCAGGCTAGGTGGTAAAAAGGAGGAAGGATGGGTGTGCGGGAGGGCAGAGGAGAAAAAACATTGGCTGGCGGTGAAGCCATTTGGTACAGTCTTTGTAGCAGACATATCAGTGAGGTTGTGTTAGGTGTTGTGCGGGTTTCAGGTTACACCCAGGGCTGTTGGGAAGAAGGAACATACAATGATTAATTTCCCATATTTGAAAACATAAGATTGACTATGATGGAAGGAGGCGATAGGAGGGAGGAGGAGGGGAAGGTCAGGTTTGATTATTTGCATACGTATTGAGTCCAATGGGATTTACTCCTGTGCTATCATGCTTAGGATAGGTGAAAATGACTTGGGGGAGGAGGAGGGAGAGGAGATTGGGTGGGTGGGCTCTGGGCCGAGGGAATGCTGCTTTCCTTTCCAAAAGGAAACAGCAGACACATGTAGTCTCCCACCCAAATTTAAACCAAAGCTGTCCCTGGCCACATCCACTCCAGACTTTACACAGTCATCACATCCCCCAAAGAATCCTGGGAAGTGTAATTTGTGAAGGGTGCTGAGAGTTATTAGGAGATGACATGTTCCCCTCACAGAACAATAATCCCAGAAGTCTCTGGGAAGAGGGTCAGACTGTTAAACCACTCTGGCCACTAGAGCTCTGGAGGAGTGAGTGGGCATGGAGAAGGGAACGACTGACACCTGCCTAAAAGCATCAGAATGAAGAGATTGCAAGCACTAGAGAATGGGACTGAAGACTTTTTTCTTCACATTTTGTATTATCAGTGGATTGGGTTAGTAAGGATTTACAGGGGGGAAGCTGCATGATAGCTTCTGTTTGCTGGTAACATCATGTGAACCTTGCAAATTTAAAGGAGATGTGAGTAGCACCAAACAAACAGTAAATCACTCTGTAGATGAGCCCATAGACTCCAATGTTAATTTTCTTAAATTAATTAAAAATCAGCTAGGCATTTTTTTTAACTTTTAAACTGCCGAAGATGACGGTCAGAGTATGGGGCAAGGTCAGTAATAGGATTACATGTACTCTATGAACATGGCTGATTCTTAATTAATTTCAACAAATTATGAGACCATTAACAGAAAAAAATCCAATAGGAGTCTGGATTGTTTTACTCTTGTTTTACACTTTGAACTCTGGATTCTCTCTGAGTGTTTTGTGTATCACCATGAAACCCTAGAGGGTTGTTAAGTAAGCATTTCTGAGTTCAGGACTATATGTTTTGTAAGATTTTGGTTTGAAATGAGCTTATGGGAAGCAACAGAATGGCATGGGTATATTTTCAATTTAACATAGTGGAATGTGAAAAATCCATGTTGGTTACAGCATACACCCACGAGAGTGGCTGCTTAATACACACATTTAATATACATTTCCACTTACACTAAATAAAAATGATGGAGAAGATAATCAGTAATATAATGTAAAATGCACACCAGATTATTTTTGTTTTTGATACAGGCATGAACCTGTACCATAGAAATAAAGAACATCATATTTAGAGGGGAGATAAGCTTAAATAGTTGGAGATTTTTGGCTTGGAAACTAATGGCAGAGATTTAGAAAATCTGCATCTCACTAATAGGGCTCTACCCCACATAAGCTTCTGCTACGATACCTTTAAGTTGCCTCTTTGTTACTAATGAACAATTAAGAGTGATGTAGAAGCAGGGAAAACTTATGCATTCAAAATAAAACTTCCTGTGTAATTCATTAAAGATTTGTTTTCTTTGAAAGGGATGGGGCCACAAGGAAGGAGGAATGTGGTTTAAGGGGGAAAGGGAGGGAACAAGGGCCCACTGATACCTTGTGCCCGAGGGCCCCCAGAAACCTGGAGCTGGTCCTGCATATTCTTATGCTGGCAATGGAAGTTTACCTATGGGAGAGAACAATTCTTACAAGTACATGGGGAAACTTATTAGAATAAGCAAACTTGCATGCTCCCTTGTAAAAAGGGAGGGTTTATTCTCATTCTTTTGCTTGCGTTATACTTCTGCTAAGAAATAGGACTACGAAACTTCCTATTTCATTTTTAAAATGCCAACAAAACTAACCTTCACCACTGATTTTAGCTATGAATTCAAGCTATTTTAAATCTTCTAGTACTCCCCCCCTCATTGATTGGTGGCAAGGGTACATTTAATTAGGGCCATCCCAAGATGTTTTGTTGCCTGAGATGAAGGAGAAGATCTCTCAGCGGCTTTTGATACCATCGACCATGGTATCCTTCTGGAGAGGCTCGCGGAGTTGGGAGTTGGAGGTACTGCTTGGCAGTGGTTCTGCTCCTACTTGGCGGGCCGTCTCCAGAAGGTAGTGCTTGGGGAACATTGCTCGACACCATGGGATCTCCAATGTGAGGTCCCGCAGGGGTCGGTTCTGTCTCCCATGCTTTTTAACATCTACATGAAGCCGTTGGGTGCGGTCATCAGGAGTTTTGGAGTGCGTTGTCATCAGTATGCTGATGACACGCAGCTCTACTTCTCCTTTTCATCCTCTTCAGGTGAGGCTGTCGATGTGCTGAACCGTTGCCTGGCCGCGACAATGGACTGGATGAGAGCTAACAAACTGAGGCTCAATCCTGACAAGACTGAGATGCTGTTGGTGGATGGTTTCTCTGATCGGATGGTGGATATATACCCTGTCCTGGATGGGGTTACACTCCCCCTAAAGGAGCAGGTTCGTAGTCTGGGAGTCTTCTTAGACTCTTCCCTTTCACTTGAGGCTCAAGTAGCCTCGGTGGCACGGAATGCGTTCTACCAACTTCGGTTGGTAGCCCAGCTACGTCCCTATTTGAGCAAGGAGGACCTCACATCAGTTGTACATGCTCTGGTAACCTCGCGTTTGGACTACTGCAATGCGCTCTACGTAGGGCTGCCTACGTAGACAGTTCGGAAGCTACAGCTAGTGCAAAATGCGGCAGCCAGATTGTTAACAAGGACCAAGCGGTCCGAGCACATAACACCTGTTCTGGCTCGCCTGCACTGGCTACCAATATGCTTCCGGGCCAGATTCAAAGTGTTGGTATTAACCTATAAAGCCTTATATGGCGCGGGACCACGATACCTGTCGGAACGCCTCTCCCGTTACGAACTGGCCCGTACACTACGTTCTACTACGAAGGCCCTCCTCCGGGTTCCGACTCATAGGGAAGCCCGGAGGGTGGTGACAAGATCTAGGGCCTTCTCAGTGGTGGCCCCCGAACTGTGGAACAGTCTCCCCGAGGAGGTGTGCTTGGTGCCGACATTGTTATCCTTTCGGCGCCAAGTTAAAACCTTCCTCTTTTCCGAGGCATTTTAATTTAAGCTAACTTAATTTTTAAAACCTGCTGTAATTGATTTTAGATTGTTTTATTTTTATATGTTTTGTTGTATTATATTGTGTGATTTTACTGTATTTCTTGTGTTCACCGCCCAGAGAGCTATTGCTAGTCGGGCGGTATAAAAGTCTAATAAATAAATAAATAAATAGTTATGTACATGACATGGCTGTTGAATCGTACTTCAACACTGGTGATCAGATAGCGTCATCTACTACATCTGAGGCAGCAGGCTAGTTTAGGTGGACTAAGATGGTTGTATAGCATACACAAGTCTGGCCTCCAATAGAGGGGAATAGCTGGAAAGCTTAGGAGTGGCAGCCAGGGGACTGTTGCTGCTGCCCCCCCCAGCATATGCCACCTGAGGCAGTCACCTCGTTTTGTCTAATGAATAGTTGGGCTGGCCCTGCATTTACTCTCCAGATTGCTGCACAATAACTGCAATGCATTGACTATTGTTATTGCAAAAATCCAATTCCCAGTAAGTTCACATTAGATTTTCATGAATTTCTCTAATTTGTTTTTCAGTCTCATCAAAGGGTAAGGTAAATTCCAGATACCTTGGAAAACTAGCCTGATTGGATGACAAATGGGTAAAATGAAAAACCCCATCAGTTTGGTTTTTTCTGGGGAAGCTGTTTCTAACTGATTAGGTTACTTTATTAGCTACAAGTTTCATGAAGAAAACCTTGAGTAACAGCCAACGCTTTATATAGGGCTGAATGTACGCCAAGAAAAACTGGGAAAAGATTTACTCTCAAATATTTCAAAATTTAATCCTGATCGGATTTGAACTGCAGTTGCTGTTTATGGAAAGTTCGGTGACACTCGTGTTAAACATGGGTTTCTACAGTAAATGCACTGTTTAGTCATTGAGTTATCAAGCAGATGTCTGGGACTGAGCTGCAGAAAAGTCCATTATTACACCAATACAGTAACCAAATGAGGGATTATGCTGCACATAAAAATGTGGTATTTCACAAAGCATGGTTTAGATTTTGATACATTGTATGTAAATGCTTACAATAAGGCATGATAATAAGTGAAATGAAATGGGAACATCAGACCTTTTTGAAAAATCATTATCCTTCAGTACTAAACACATTTATTAGCAAGTTCCATTCATTCTTAAAATATTAGAATTTCTTTTTCAACTAAGTTTTTGATGTTATTATTTATTAATTTATGGATCACTGTTTAGATGTCTCTCCAAGTGATTTCCAAATATATAATGAAAACATCTAGAGAATAGTTTTTAAAACAGTACAAAACGAACACTTAAGTCAGAGACCTTTTCATCCAGCTGGAAGAGCTTGTCAAAACAAAAATGCCTTCAATTATTTCCAGAAAGTACAGGTAGTGGCTGTCTGACATACCTTAACAGGGATGTTGTTCTACAAAACAGCAGCCACACTGAAAGCCCTGCTCTGACTGACTGTGGAATGGGCTTCTGACAAACTCTCCTGCAGAATGCAGTGACCTACTGAGCATGTTTGGGATAAGGCAGTCTCTCAAGTGACCTGATCCTGAGCCTTATATGTTATTACCAAAACCTTGCGCTTGGCCTGGTAGTAGATTGACAGCCAGTGCAAATCCCGCAAACAAGGTGTTATATGCTGATGGTAGTTTGTCCCCTCAAGCAACCAAGCCACTGCCTTCTGCACTAGCTGCAGCCTTTGGATCAACCTCAAGGGTAGCCCACATAGAGCGCATTGCAGTGATCCAAACTTCAGGTTACAAATGCATAGACAACTGTGGTCAAACTACCCTGTTCCAGGAATGGCCATAGGTGTCTTACCAGCAGAAAGGCAGTCCTGGTAAAAGGTATTCCTAACCAGTGAGGACACCTGTACCTCCAGTAACAGAACTGGATATAGGAGCACTCCTTCAGGGACAATGTGATCCCATCCAGTGCCCACCTAGTCATGCTCCTCCAGCTAGCTTTAATAATCTCTATTTCATTTGATTCCCTCTCCACGAAAAAAGGACAATTAGAATGAAAAAGCCCGATTTAATCAAAACCTAGAACTTTCTAAATGCATCTATCCAACTATTTATAACTAGAACATATTTCAATCTCTTGTTATTACTGTTTTTAGCAAATGGCAATTCTATGATACTCAGTTTTACTGAGACAGACATCTTGATTTCTTTCCTCATGAGCTCACCCACTTTATTACTTCATAGCTAACCCTTCAACGCATATTAAAAGAGGCAAAATCTGTTTGTTTAGGAGTATTTAATCCACACCCAGTTTGTATAGGATCAAAAACCTATACATGGTACATTGTGTTCCTCTTGTTCGACATTTCCTTCCCCATTGTTTTCAGAAACATTGCTCATATTCTACATGAAGCATGACTCACGTATTTCCCTGTCACAGGCAAATATACAGTATGTCTTAACATCCCATCAGAAAAGTTCTCTGTCCATGCAAGGAAACAGCGTGGGGAGGGGGAATCCAGTAGGAAATGGCTATCAGTGGCATTGGGGAGATACCGTAAGTTTATTCCTCCTTTCTTGTCTGTGCTGCTTCCCCTCCCAATCATCAGCTAGGTGACAGGGAAATTGCAGTTTACATACCAAACAGGCTGCTATCTTTTCACATTAATCACAGGCTACATGTATGAGACATTCTGGGAAAGCCCCCTTCTTTTATGAAGGATTCATATACAAGTTCCATCGCCTGTCGTATTACACGGAGAGAAAGAGTTGGAAACATTTTCTGTGAAGTTTTTGATACCCAAGTCTTAGTGTACTACTTCTTGTCTTGGATGAATATGTGATTTATTTGAAAGTCCTTTAGTAAACACAATCCCGTGGGCTGTTCTGGACAACTGCAGGCTGGCATGGATGACAAGCGAACTTCAGGCAGCCTGTCAGAGGTAAGGCTGTGCACTTGGTGGATATGCATGTCTGTGGCAATTTGACCTTTAATTTTGTGTTAGGACAAAGTAGTATTTTATAGGCGGGCTGCAACTGGCGCCTAATCAGTGTTAAGACATTAGCATATGCTAATATACTAAAGACATTTAATTTCAAATGGTTTATCATATATATTTTTTAAAAAATTACATGATGTGAAAAAACCCTGAAAAACCATTTTTATCTATTTTAAATGGGAAATGCTGCCTTTAAAATAAGAATAATGTTTTCAATATAGTTTTGCTTAAATTTGGAATTTATCCACTGGGGGAAAAAAGATCTTAAATATATTTCACACATGTGATTGCAGTTGTGATACTTATGCGACATTCAGTTAAGCCAAATCAAATGGTCTTAATCCAAGAATTTTTGTGGATTGGGTAGTGTTTTATTTTAATTAAGTATTATTATTTAACAAACAAGCAATAGTAATGTAATATCTTTATTAGGGGTGAATGAAATGTCACAAAATAGAGAGTGAGTTTTTCATAGTATCATTGAGTTGGAAGAGGCTTATAAAGCTATTTGCTCCAACCTCCTACTCAATGCAGAAATCCAAGTTTTGAGTTCATTAGAATTTTTTCTTCAGGCTGGATAAATGTATTATGCTACTGTTACTTTGGGGTGTTTTCTAATGGACCTATATGGCTAACTGCATTTTTTTCCTGTTTTGTTACGTATTTGATAGAACAATTCTTCTCTCTCTCCCATCCCAATATGAACAACATTTTAAAGTCACAGTTTTGGTACCTTTGTATATCAAGTGTGTATCATTCATGTGTGCAAATCTGTGTGCTTGCTTGCTCTTGGGATAGGGCCTCTGAGGAATATTATCTCTTGTGCTGATTTTTTTTAAAGAAAAGAATATAAAAAAAACTAACTCATTGGCCTCATTTGGACATAATACTAATCCACGGTTAATGTGAATAAGACACAGCAAGTCTTGGGCTCAAATGCTTTCTCCCCTTCCTCTTTTGGTGCAGCTGCAAGAAAGTGTTTGGAAGCTTTCACTTCTATACAGTAGTACAGTATAGTGGCAAATTCAGAAATGTAATGTCATAATAGTTGTAATAGTTAATAGTCCCACCCCTCACAGCTATGCCCCCTTCTAAGATTATACAGCCTTCTAAGATTATAGAAGGATCTGGCCAGCTTGGTTACTGCTTTAGAAGACTCTTCTCAGTGGCTAATACACCCCCTTTTCATGCTGATTGGCTTATAGGACGGTGGAGACAAAGTAAGGGGTTTGCGACCCCCCCGACCCTGGATGACTACATTATTGACCTTGACTCCATTATTGTAGCAGTTGATCCTAATGAGGTGTCCAGAGCACAGTCTTGTCCTGTTTTATTGGATGAGTTTCAGTTGGTACAGCTCGAGGATGTGGACAAGGTTCTTGGACAGGTGCGGGCGACCACTTCTGCTCTGGATCCTTGCCCCTCATGGCTAATAAAAGCTAGCAGGAATGGAACAGCCGGCTGGGCCAAGGAGGTGATTAATGCCTCTTTACGAGAGGGAGTGGTCCCACCCTGCCTGAAACAGGCGGTGGTGAGACCGCTCCTAAAAAAATCCTCCTTGGACCCTGATAATTTGGACAACTATAGGCCAGTAGCAAATGTCCCATTCCTGGGCAAGGTTCTAGAGCGTGTGGTCGCTCGCCAACTCCAGGCTCTCTTGGATGAAACTGATTATCTAGACCCATTTCAATCGGGCTTTCGGCCGGGGTTTGGTACAGAAACGGCCTTGGTCGCCCTGTATGATGACCTCTGTCGGGAGAAAGACAGAGGGAGTGTAACTCTGTTGGTTCTCCTTGATCTCTCAGCGGCGTTTGATACCATCGACCATGGTATCCTTCTGGAGTGACTTACGGATTTAGGAGTGGGAGGCACTGCTTGGCGGTGGCTCTGCTCCTATCTCGGGAATCGTCTCCAGAAGGTGATGCTGGGGGAACATTACTCGAGTCCCTGGGTACTCCAATATGGGGTCCCGCAGGGTTCAGTTCTGTCCCCCATGCTTTTTAATATCTATATGAAGCCGCTGGGTGAGGTCATCAGGAGTTTTGGAGTGCGTTTCCAGCAATATGCTGATGATACGCAGCTCTACTACTCCTTTTCATCTTCGTCAGGTGAGGCTGTTGATGTACTAGACCGCTGCCTGGCCGCGATAATGGGCTGGATGAGAGCTAATAAACTGAAACTCAATCCTAACAAGACTGAGATGCTGTTGGTGGGAGGACCCTCTGCCCAGATGGTTGACGTTCGACCTGTCCTAGATGGGGTTACACTCCCCCTAAAGGAACAGGTATGTAGTTTGGGGGTCTTATTAGATCCGCTCCTGTCACTTGAGGCTCAGGTAGCCTCGGTGGCACGGAATGCATTCTACCAGCTCCGGCTGGTAGCCCAACTACGACCCTATCTGAGCAAGGAGCATCTTGCCTCAGTTATCCATGCTATGGTAACCTCTAGATTGGACTACTGTAATGCACTCTACGTGGGGCTACCTATGAAGACGGTTCGGAAACTTCAGCTAGTGCAAAGTGCTGCGGCCAGAGTTCTCACTGGGACAAAGAAATTTGACCATATAACACCTGTCCTGGCGCAGCTGCACTGGCTACCGATATGTTTCCGGGCCAGATTCAAAGTGTTGGTTCTTACCTATAAAGCCCTAAACGGCATCGGACCGCAATACCTGATGGAGCGCCTCTCTCGCTATGTGCCTACCCGTTCACTACGCTCGACGTCGAAGGCCCTTCTCCGGGTCCCAACCCATAAAGAGGCCCGGAGATCAACAACTAGATCTAGGGCCTTCTCGGTGGTGGCCCCCGAACTATGGAATGCCCTCCCAGACGAGATACGCCTGGCGCCTTCTCTGTTATCTTTTCGGCGCCAGGTAAAAACTTACCTTTTCGCCCAGGCTTTTTAAATTTTGTAAATTTTTAAATATTTTAATTTAACATTCTAAACTTAATATGATATTAATTTAAATCTCAATGGCAATTTTATTAATGTTTTATAATTGTACTATATATATATATTTTTTTCCACACTTGCTCATATTTTAATTGTGATTTTATTTGTTGTACACCGCCCTGAGAGCTTTCTGCTATAGGGCGGTCTAGAAATGTAATTAAATAAAATAAATAAAATAAATTCTTGCTTCTATATTAGATTAACTGCAGGTTGTCATCTCAGCCAAACTCATACAAACTGTTGTTCATCTTAACTGTGGATTGTTGAAACAAGCCAGGTTTAAATCATATAGCAGTGAGAGGAGACATATTTTGGGAGGGGTTGATCCATGGTGCTGTTGTAACATTTAAAGCCCTAGTGTCATCTGGGAAGACCAATCACAATTTTCGCATTGTTCAGTTGCAAAGAATAGCTTTCTTGACTCAATTTAAATGGTTTTGTGCTTGACTGAACAAATTTTATTTTCATAGGATACATTGACAAAGAAAATGCCAACAGATGTGCTGCAACAACAGATTATATTGCTGGAAAAACAGAGGCAAGAGGTAATTTTTAAGCATATTTTGGGGGGCTCTCAAGCTGACATAATATACAATGTAGTTCAGTTGGAGGTTTTGGCTATAAACTGATTGAGTTGTACATCTTGGGAGAATAAACAGATTTTGTGCTGGAAGCTGATTTCAGAGGGACCGTTGTGAAATAGTGGGCTTTGCCCAAGACCCACCCTGGACTCCCTGCCTGGTTCTGCCCTAGGACCAGAATTTTTGGGTTCAAACACTGGCAACCCTGTTGCTGTGCCTAGTGGTTCCACCTCTAGATACCATTTTCAACTATCTTCTGAAGGGACCTAGGCCTCAGGTAAGATTTCCAGAAGCATAGCCTGGTCATCAAGTCCATTCTGATTCCTTCTTTACTGCAATAAGCCTGGATTCTTTGTATTATAGAGACTGCCTTGACAGGGTTTTTTTTCTCCCTTAAAGGTGACTTAAAAGTATTTTAAAACAGTGTTCTTCAACTTTGGGTTCCCAGATGTTGTTGAACTACAACTCCCACCATCCCTGACCATTGGCTAAGTTGGCTGGGGATAATGGGAGTTGTACTCCAACAACATCTGGGGACCAAAGTTTAGCACTTGTTTAAAATGAGTAAAATTACAGCATTGCCATGTTTCCTTGCATGATAGTCCTCATTATAAGCAAAGCCACTTAGTTTGCTGGGTTTCTTTTGGCAAAAATGTGTAGGCAATTTCAAAATTGCTACCCTGGGCTCCTGCTGGGAGGAAGGGCGGGATATAAATCAAATAATAAATAAATAAAATAAATAAATAAAATAAAATTCCATGTAGCAGTTCTCTGCTCATTTCCCATCTCTCATTCATTACCTCCATTGTGTTTTCTAGTCTAGATTGCCTCTCTGATGAGGGTGGCTTGCCATGTTACATTGTGGCAAATGCATATTACATTTTCTGGAGGGAGTCATGGCTTATTTTGATTCTCCTGTGCATGGAACACATCATGCATATGGCTAAAAACATGAGTGTGCATAATTAGGTTCATTTGTACATGTTATATGTAAAATATGTCAGGCATACATGACATAAAACATATTTGAAGCAGCCTTTGAGGTCTGGACTTTCTCTTCCCATTACAGCCAGTAGGTTTGACCCTGCATAATGGGGAAATGATTTTTGAATCAGGATGGCATGTGCGCTGCTGTACAAAGGACAGTCCTCTATTTGAAGGGCTATTAGTTCTTTATTTGAAGGCATCCTCTATTTGAAGGATTGTCTGGTCCAAGTCTAGTGACAGCACATGAAGAGCAGACTGAGAAGGTCACGCAGTTAAAAATAATTTAGAGAAATTATTTCTAAATCTGCATCTATACATATATATTAGCATGTATATGTATAGATAGGGCTTCTGCTGGGAGGAAGGGTGGGATATAAATCAAATAATAAATAAATAAATGTGCAAATGTTATGCAAATCTGTGCCCTGTCTTCTTGTCTTTCTTGGCAGTGTGTAATAGGGTTGCCAGGCTCAGGGCCTGAGAATGATTTTGTATCTTTAAGAGAAGAGAAAATTCAGCCAAGTGCAGGTTTCCTTGCAACACTATAGTGGGAAAAACCACAAGGTGGAATTCTCCCTTCCCCCTCCACAACTTTTAAAGATACAGAAGACCTCTTGGAGGCTGGGCCTGGCAACCAAGAGGTCTTCTGTATTTTTAAAAGTTGTGCAGGTGGATGGGAGAATTTCATCTTGTGGTTTTTCCCATTATAGTGTTGCAAGAAAACCTGCACTTGGCTGAATTTTCTCTTCTCTTAAAGATACAGAATCATTTTCAGGCCCTGAGCCTGGCAACCCTAGTGTGTAAGTAGCTACCCTGGTTGGAATGCTTACTTGACACTATATATAAAGGAAGGAAAAGAAGCACATGTTTAATGCTGTTGTGAACTAAGTGAACTTTCAGAGCTGTAAGGGAAGTCTGCACATCTTAGAAATCCCTGTGGGAAGTTTTGAGTTTAACATTTGCATTTCCACTGTATTAACGCTGAGTCAACTGCCACTCCCTGACTACCTATTTGTCTTGCCTAGCATTCATTCCTATGCCTTATCTCCCTGCATGGCTTTCTATACAGCAATGCAAAACAGCCATAAACAGTGTAGTGGGGAGGCTGGAAGAAGATAGAACCCATAAAACCATGAATGGCCCGAGGTCTCCATACTTTAGCAGCCACATTCTTCTTATGACTCTTCCATATCTGAGCAAATGCCAAGGATGAGGGCGGAACTGTAGGTGACAGCTCACACCAGCTGTGCAACTTTCTCCTTTCAACAGTCTGTCAAAGGTCTGTACTCTGTATCTTCTGGAAGGAATGGGAAATGTTTTCCCCAGACAAGAGTGGCCCTGATTGAGCATATTTTAGTGATGTTTGGTTAAATTAAAATGTAAGATATTAATATTTATTAATAACTGTTCCTGTTCTGAGCATTAGAAAATAGGGAAGATAAAAACATCTAAAATAATATGCCGATTCAAAGATCAACATATGAGACCACTGCAGGTTTTACACTTGGAATGTGAGAATAAATAATGTTTCTAATGTTACTGGTTAATAATTTCAGCTTTTGGCAGTGAACAATCAATGGGATCAACAGTTCAGGCAGATGAAGCAGCAATGTGAAAAAAAGGTAATAAATAAATGGTTATTTTAGTGTGACAGAAGCAGATACAACATTGTATACCGATCTTTATTTTGCCTTGTTTTGATTTTAAGGGAAGGAAGACAGAATAGCAGAGAGAGAGAAACAGAGGAAAGGAACAAAAACATATACAGCTTAAAATACCACAGAAAGTGTGTCCAATGTAGGACTGAGACCACAATTGCAGTAAACGTTTGGCGGGGAGTGGTGGGCAGAACAATGAATTCTGGCTATCAAACAACTTCAGGAGTGAAATTCAGTGGACTGCTCACCATTAACAGTGGCGCTCTTCCTTTCTCTCTCTCTTTGCTATTGCCTCTGGAGGCAGAAGAAAAAGAAGTGACCCTGCTTGAATATAGTGCTTGTTCTGAAGAGTTGTGGGGTAAAAAACAGTGGCCACTACAAAAAAAAAAAAAAGGGCAGCTGCCAGTGTGGGCTGCCATTTCTTCCTTGCAGTGCTGCAGATGATGCTACATCCAGGTAGTCTGGAGTAGGGATAGTCTGCATTTCAAGCGAATCTATCTAATTTGCATGTTCCAAAACAGTATGGAAACTGAAAGACAGCCATCCTTCAAAATTAGCGCTTATCTGAATTTTGCAATGCAGTTCTCTAGCAGTTGTCTAACCAAACAATGTTTACATAAATCCATATATTAGAGGAAAGTGTGCACTAAAATGAATATCATAGTAAAAATAACACAAAAATGCATTATGTGATGAGAAATGGCTTGCAAAAATCTGTATATTAGTCAATCCTGCTGACAAAAATGTGCTTATCAGGAGAAATTTGCACTAAAATGCTGAAGAATATTCATGAGGATTTTCTTTTTTAAATTGCAAATTGCTGCAGAAATGTGGAGAACTGAATTTAAGATTGGAGAAATGAGAAACTGAGAGAACTGCATTGGACAGATCCTTCTATTCCTAGTCTCGAGGCATGAAAATGGCTTTGCGGGCCTTTGGAAGAGGAGTGCTGGTCTTGCTGTTGCTGCTACAGGCAGCAGCAAATATAAGGGGGGGGGAACAACCGTAACATTGAGCAACCTAGTCCTGTGTTGAAGGCTGGGGTAAAGCCGGATCCTGTGTCTGAAAAGGTTACTAATTTAAAACATAAATACAATAACAGTAAAGTTGCACAGCATACATTTAAAGTGCACCCCCCTCCCAAAGAATCCTGGTAACTGTAGCTTGTTAAGGGTGCTGGGAATTGTAGCTCTGCGAGGCATAAACTACAGTTCACAAGATTCTTTGAGGAAGGGTGTGCTTTAAATGTTTTTAAAATGTATGGTGTGTAAGTTGTGATGTAGCAAATTTTCCAAATCCTTTGCATATATCGTAGACATAATTTGCACAGCAGCCTTGTAGGGTTGACCAGTTTTAACTTTATGTTGTAGATAGATGGGGCAGTGGCTGAAGACGAGAAGCAGTGGCTTGCCTAAGTCAGCTTGCGGAATTTTAGTGACCTGAAGGAAGACTTAGGTCAGGATTTTTCCTTATGCAGCATAGTTAACTATTACACCAGCTCCAGGTTTGTCATTTCCTATGGGACAGCTCGCCACAAACTTCTGAGTCTTTGCTGGTTTTGACATCTGAATCTCGCAAACCTGGTCACCCAGATTTGTACTACCATATATTTTACAGCCTATGGACCATTGTGTTGCCTGACCACTGCTTCCTGGTGGAGATTTTTCTTTGAAAAAAAGTGATCTATCTTACCTCAGTTAGCCTTGTGTCACATTGCAGGTCACAGAAGTGAAAGCAAAACTGGAAACAATGCAGGAGAGTGTCAAGGAACAGGAAAAAGAAAGGCACCAAATGCAGCAAGAGTGTAGAAGGCTGGAAGCTCTGGCTACGAGTAGGCTAGTACAGGAAATGGTAGGAACTGTTCTTTCACTTGTATATGTGAAGGCCTGGATTATAGCATTCATTGGTCTACTTTGTGTGATTAAAATTTCTACTTTGGTAGCTTGCAGAATTATTTCTCCACTGAAAAATGACTGAGTCTTATAATAGTCAAAGATTTTGCTAGCTCTCAGTGTGTGTGTGTGTGGGGAGGCTGTTGACCAAGGGGGGAAAAACACGAATGTATCTATTTATGTTGAACTATCACTATGGTAGTTATGATTCCATTCAGCTCTTTCATAACCAGAGCCTTGTAATCTCACTGCTCACCCCCCACCCCAAGGATGTTTGTAGCACAGAACCTGACAGATGGGGGCTTTTGTTGGTTTAGGTCGGAATGCTGTTGTGCTCATGCCCTACTTATAAGCTTCCCATAGGCATGTGGCTGGCCCTGTGTGAAACAAATGCAGCACTAGATGGACCTTTGGTCTGATCCAGCAGGGCTCTCCTTAATTCCCCAAGGAGTGGTGGAGGAAATCACCACCACTGCTAGACAAAGGAAAACAGGGAATAAACTGAGGCACATGAGAAATTAAAATATTAGAATATAAGAAAATTGAATCTGCATTCTAAAATGTTGAGTTAACTAAAGATAGAGGGTGGTATTCAATGCTAGTCCTACTTAGAGCGACCCCATTGAAGTTAATGGACATGACTAACTTAGATCCAGTAATTTAGTGGGTCTACTTTGAGTAGGGGTTGGTTAAATTCAACCCAGAAAATGCATTTTTAGTGGAGAAGGAATATATCTCAGTGGTCTGGGGAGGGCCCATGGCGTATAGGTACAGCACACACTTTGTACATAGAATATTCCAGATTCAATTTCTGGTATTTCTGGTCTGGTCTGAAGGCATATGAAGCCACTACCTTGCTGAAGCTAAGCAGGTCTGGATCTTGGTGAGTGCCATGGACAGTATCTGCCTGAGAACCCCATGTATGCCACCTTGGGTTCTATGATAGAAGAAAAACATAATCTCTACCTGGGACCCTGGAAAACCACTGCCAGTCAAAAGTGGACATTACTGGGCAATGTGGACAAATTATCTAACTTCATATAATGTGGCTTCCTCTGTTTTGATTTTAAAAGATGAAATAAATTATTAATCTATTTTCTGGCCAATTATTGGACTCTTGGACAGAGTAAATTTACCCTCATTGTCAAAGCATCTGACATACTTGGTATTAGGCTGATATCACTGGAGTGACTGAGGATGTTAATTTAATTTATAAACATTGACCTCAGGAATCAGTTGAATTCTGAGGCGATGGAAATATTTCAGTTCCATTTCAAGTTAAGCAAAGACTTAGTCCAAGCTGTCATTGAGGCAGGGCCAGCTCCACCACTGGGCAGAGTGAGGCATCCACCTCAGGCAGCTAACTTTGGGTGTCATGAATGGGGAGCAAATTCTTAATTATTTAATATCTTGTATTTTTACTGCCAGGGAGTAGGAGAGGCACTTGTGATGTTCACCCAGACCTTTTAACACTGTGTTTTTACTTAACTGTCTGGAATTGTTCTTGTTTTAATTACATTGTAACCTGTCTTCGAGTTATGGATGGGCAAAAAAGATACAAAAAGAATGAAATAATCCCCCCATTTTATTATATTTTTAAAATATCTGTAGTCTGCCTTGAAACTGTAGGTTGGAGCAAATAAAATATGAAATGCAATAAAATGATTTCCCCCAAGATGTCATTGCTTTGGCTGGGGATTGCGGGGCCACTCTAGTGCTCCAGCTGTGACTTCCACGGCTTCCTTGGCAGACACATTGTCCAACAACAAGGCCTTCAGGGTGGTATAGATGTGAGGGGGTAAGCTCTATATTTCTTCAGCTACCTCATGCAATTTTATGGCCTATGTGGGCCACAAGAGAGCCCAAAGGATAGTCAATAGAATTTCATCAGACTTTAGCGTATCTGGGATGAGCTATCCATCAGTTTTGCTGCTGTTTTCTTTCTGAGATGTTTGGCATGCTTACTTGGAACAATAATAAAAAATATAGCACATCTGTTAAACCAGGAAAGAAAAAAGCAACCATCTGCACTTTATCAACATATCTATGCTTTTTTACATTCCAGAGAGACAAAAAAACCCTAAAGGAAGAGAATAGACTTCTGAAAGAAGAAGCCTCCTTGGCAAACACAAAAAATATTAATTATGAATGTGAAATAAGTCGGCTCAACAAGGTATGGATTATTCTTGTTTGAGAATTTCTTTGTCTTTGCTTAGAAATCTTATTTTATTTATTTATTATTTGGTTTATATCCCACCCTTCCTCCCAACAGGACCCAGGGCGGCTCAGGCTTCTATCCATCTAGCAATTCCTGACTGTAAAGTTAATGAACTTTTTTTATGGTGCCAGTCCAGACTGGGGGCCAGACCAGTTTCCCACCTAAAATTGCTCCCACTACTATTTGCTCCCAAAGGTGCTATTTGCTCCCAAAGACACTCTTTGCAGTAAGCAACACCTTCAGTGGCAAATATCAGCCATGGATTTGTGTGTGAGATCTTCAGCAGAAACCAGATCAGGGGGAATGATCCAAATCAGGATTCCATGCAGCAGCTTTTTCCTGCAAAAGAAACATGACTATCTTATACATCTTGAAAAAGCATGTTTGAACATAATGTGCAGCTTCATTCTAGGTGACATGAAGACTGTTATAACAAACATCTCTGTTACTACATGTGAACTCTGAAGGAACACCATTTGCTTTGTACTTCACTGCTTCAAGCTTTATGTGAATGCTGGGGAACACAAAGAGGAGAATGCTGTTGTGCTAATCTATTACTTGTGGGGTTTCCATAGGCATTTGGTTGGCCACTAGGAGAACACAATGCTGGACTAGACAGGCGAGGGTGGGGAACCTGTGGCCCTCTTGGCCTCTATATCTGGCCCTTGAGACACTGTCCACACCATTTTCCCCTTCACTCTCCAAGCTGCACAACTCTCTAGCCATCCTCCACATCCTTCTCAACTGCTGTTGCCTGGCTGGATATTTTCCTTGAATTATGATAATGCCTTTTGCTTGCCTTGGCAGAGGATGGAGGGATGTGATATGTGTGTGCATGTGTGTAGAAAGCTCTGACTTCTATATGGCTGTAACGTAGCCTACCGAAGAAAAATAGGAGTCATATCCATCCACTTTCACCTCTGGTCCTGTCCGTTGCTGGCATGCAGCCCCTGAAAGGTTGCCCATAAAGGAATGTGGCCCACGAGCTAGAAAAGGCTCCCAATCACTGAGAGAGGCTGGTCCAGCAGGGCTCTTCTTATTTTCTAATTGTGATTTCAAGTGATGCAGTGAACACTGTAAATACCATAGAACAGAAGTGGGGAACCTGTGGCTTTTCAGATGTTGTTGGACTACAGCAGCAGCATCCTTCAATGTTTGGCCATGCTAGCTGGGGCTGATGTGAGTTGGTTTCTGGAAGGCTACAGCTTCCCTACTTCTGTCTGGAGTGGCTGGAAAGTATATATTTGAAAATGTCCTGTAGCTGTACCATCAGAAGCTGCTATTGCTTGCAGCTCCCCAGCCTACATCCAATGTGGGCTTACAGATATGCACCTCCCTTTGGACTTAGTTGGCACTCCAAAAATATACTTGCCACATAAAGTGTGAAGACAGAACTAGATGGTATCCTGATAAATGCATGGTTGCATTAGGGCTAGCAGGAATATGGGGACTGGGAGGCACTTTCAGTGGAGGGAAGAGTGTTTCACCTCACCAATCCTCCTAAGGTGTTTTCTCCTGCAGCTGGGCTTACTTCCACTTTTGGACCAGACTGGTGTGTGTGTGTGTAAAATTGCTTGAGGGAGATTTTCAGAGGGAATTGGCAGGCAGTGGAAGTGTTAAGCACCCCCTCCCATCTGCAGCTTGTATCTTGCCAGTGACCACTAGCACCTACATTAGCATTATGAAAGCTATCACAAGAACATTTGCCTGTTTGTTCACAATTGTTAAGAGCAAAGGCTGATTCACATGAACCAGCAAATTTCCATTGCATGATTGTATTAGTATCACTCTATAACTCTGATTTGTGTAAAGAAAGTTCTGCATGAAGAGCAGACATTCACCAGTAAGTGGAGTGAAGCATGGAGTATACCTGCCATGAGAGTGAGAATTGCTGCAATTTATTCTGATGTATTCATGTTCAGGTCATAAGGTGGTCACATCCATACCATACCTTTAAAGCACATGGCTTTCCCCACAGAATCCTGGGAACTAGTTTACCCATCACAGAACTACAGTCTCCAGCATCATTAACAAACTACCATTCCCAGGATTCTTTGGGGGAAGCTATGTGCTTTAAAAAGTATGGTGTGGATGTGCCTGGTATTACTTAGAGAAAGCACATATGCTAGTCCAACACAACTGATAGCATTGGTTAGTGCAACAAAACAGTTCTATGGGTTGTGTTCAACTAAGTCCTACTCATAGTAGTAGACCCATTGAAATTAATTAACTTAAATGAACCATTAACTTCAATAGGTCTACTCTGAGTATGACTAGTGTTGAATATCACCCTATGTTTTTATTGGAGAAACATTTTCTATTCCTGCTGTTTAATAAAATGCAATTTAATCCCCTTAGCCTTTACTCTTTCATGTATATATTTTGAATGCCACTAATTCTGATTCATAGTTTATTTTCTACTAATACAGTAAGGCCCCACATACTGCAGGCTAGGGACCAGACCCCCGCCAAAAAGCGGAACATCGATCAGCTGTAGTGCGGGGAGCTCCAGCTGACAGTGCTTGGCCCCTGAAGCTCCCTGTGCAACAGCTGATCAACATTCCGCTTTTCCGTGCATCGTCCTCTCCCCCCCACTCGCTCACTCACTCGCCCTTGTTATGGTGGGGGAGTAGTGCTCCCCTTCCATGGCAGGCTCCCTGCCATGGATCACAGGGAGGGAGCTGCCTGCCCGCCTGCGCCTGTTCGCTCGCCCGCCGCCTCCCTCGCTCATCCCCCTTTGCCCGCTCGCCCTCCCCCCTGTCTGATCGCTCGTTCGCTCTCCATTGCCTCCCTCACTTGTTCCCCCTTGCCCACTCGCCCTCCCCCTGCCTGTTCACTTACTCGCCCTCCGCCGCCTCCCTCGTTTGTCTCCTCTTACCCACTCACCCTCCCCACTGCCTGTTTGCTCACTTGCCCTCCGCTGCCTCTCTCGCTCGTCCCCCCCTTGTCCGCTCGCCCTCCCCCCTGCCTGTTCGCTCGCTCACTCGCTCGCACTCCGCTGCCTCCCTCGACAATAAAATGGTGTCGGACGCCCTTCTCAGACTCAGCTGCTGAGCGCGTCATCAGAGCTTGGAAACGTTCCTTTTTTGAACTACAACTCCCATCAGCCCAACTGTAGTTTAAAAAAGGAACATTTCCAAGCTCTGACGACATGCTCAGTAGCTGAGTCCAAGAAGGGCATCAGGTGCCATCAATTTGTGCACTCAGCGTCTCTCTGTATTCTGGCAATTTTCCACCGCAAAAACAGAACAAGCGGCAAACATATGGAACATGGATACAATTCAAAACCGCCACATTAGCGAAGCGCCGAGAAGCGATGCGCCGGAAAGCAGGGCCCTACGGTAGTGATCTCAATTTTCTGAGTGGCAGCCCTTATGTAGCCAAATGGTAACACGTGCATACAAGAGGCAGCTTATCAGCAGGCAAAGCTGTCCAAGGAAATCTTTAGAAAAAAGCCCAAAAAGAGGAGGAATTCTGACTGACTGCAGAAAGTGTGGGGACACAGAAAACTGTGTCAGGGTAACAGACTAATGTGAACTAGAATCCTGAACAGGAGCACTTCACACTGCAACATTTTGTTGCAGACCCTGCTTGTATGTTACAGTTTAGTTACACATTTTTGTTTTGTACTCAAGAGATTGTGAACTGATATTCTAAGATGGCCTCTCTCTCCTTGCCTCTCTCTTTTCCTCCCTTTTTCTCTCATATAAGAAGAGGAAGGGGATGATGTATGTCTCTCTTGATTATCTGGAGAGTATGGCCCTGATCCAAATCTCCACATCTTAAGCAGCTGGGAATGAAGTGTACGTAACCCACTTCCATACTCAGTACACCACTAGTCAGCTGTTTAGGGAATGAAAAGCAGGAAGAATAGATCCAAGCCCCTTGCTTTCTTGTTCTAAAACTCTGATAGGCAGAGTTAAAGTATACAAGAGGGGCTATGCATCACACTTGTTCTTGGAGCAAGGAAGGGAAAATCATACAAGCAGCAGCTGTTTATGCATGTAGCTTCTGATCTAGGTTCTGCATATAAGCAAGCCCTAGCTGGATACTCCAGGTGTGTAGTGTGCTTTTTAAATGTTACAAAATAAGAATAAAAAGCCAATGCCAGAGAGACATAAAACATATTTCCACCAAAACAGGCTGCAATAACGCAATGAGCATATTTTCTTTTAACCACATCTCTTGGTAAGCCACAAACACTTCCTGAGGAAACTCATTTCTTTGAGAAAAAAATAGCTCCATCTAGCTTTAAGCTAAGAGACAAGGCACAAATCTTCAGGAAGGAAAAATACAATTCACTGTTATTAAAATAAAAAATGTTAGCTCTGATCCACTAGAATCGTGTAATTAACTACAGATGAAGATGAAATGTTGCAGGCCAGAATGCTAATAAAAGTCTTTCAGGAAATAAATTATTTATAATGCAAGAATTTTGAGGCATGACATAAATTATGAAAATGTGAGGATGGCAAAACTGCCAACAGTATTTTCAGTGCACGCTAATGACAAGTTATAGAAAACATTTCAGCATTGTTTGGTGATTTCTGGGCATTGCACAGCAATAACTCATTTAGTTTTACAGATTAAATGTTTTTCCCCCAGATGTTTACCTGTGATTTTAATCTGAATATCAACTTTTCTTAATGTCATGCATTAGAAAGCACTGGGGAGCAGCCAGTAGGGTGGGGCAGTGATGCACTTCCAATACCAGCATCACTGCAGCTGACATGGATGGGACAGGGTAGTGGTGAGGACGGGGCTGTGTGGTTGCACTGGCAGGAGCAACAGATTGGCTGTACCAGTGCAGCTCCAACCTCACTGCCATCCTGCCCCTTCACCATCTGGGTAAGGTGCCATGTCACAAGTGTCAGAATGTGGCTCTGTGGCACTGCCCCCACCACACTGGCCCTTCCCGGAGGTACTATCTCAAAACTAAGGATAAAAAAATCATACTTTCTAAAAACGTTACTGTAGTCCTACTCAAAGTAGACCCATTTATGTTAATGGACACAACAAACTTAGGTCTGCTCTGAGTAGGATGTAGTTGAATGCAGCTCCAGAAAATCCATTACACTGGCCTGGTTTGGATATAACACTGAACAATGTTTTAACTTTATTTATTTAACAAAATGTATATACCACTTGATTTTAATGAAACTTGTAAGTGGTAGGGATGGGATCCACTGGCTGCTGCCAGTTCGAAAGCATTCCATTGACCTAACAGGCTGGCATCGACTCGAGTTCATTCTGTACCTGCTAGCTGCTGCTTTTACCAGTCTGTGGGTTTCTTCCCCTCAGAAAAATAATGATATTAATATCGATATTTTTAAAGGAAATATTGATACACTGCCACCCTAGGCTCCTATTGGGAGGAAGGGCGGAATATAAATCTAATAATTCGATTATTTATATTTTATTTATTTAATAAAATATTAAATATTTTATTTATTTAAATATTTTGAAGGAAATATCTGTATTTTGAAGGAAATAGTAATATTTTAAAATATTGATCAATTGTCATTCTTACAATCAATATTTTAGGGGCAGATTTTTTTTTAAAAAAAGAGTCCATTTTCAAAAATAGCCACAGAAATTCTCTACGTTAAAATCTGATCTTCAGCAACTGAGAATAAGTGAATTAATGGGAAATTTGGTACAATTCCAAAGTGGGAGGAATTCCAGCACATCCCTAGTAAGCGGATTACAAGACATAGGGCAGGAACCAGGTAACTTTTAGTATTAAGTGTGTGAGTCTTGGGCTCCTCAACATCCCCCTCCCCTCTCCCCTACCATGGCTGTGAGAGTGACATTGGATGCTTTCACTTTCATTTTCAAGTAGCCATGGTTTGTTATGTCCAACCCCAGGAAAGATTATCGCTAATTTTTTGTGGTTTATGGAAACAAGCCAGCTTCAAACCATAGCTGATACTGGCTTGTTTCAATAAATAACAGTTAAAAATAATGACTGTTTAGAGCTTGAGTGTGATGCTAAGCTGCAGTTAGATAAAATCAGAAGTGCTGTTTCTGACCTCCTTTTCAAAGCTGAAGCATGGAAGTGGGAAGGGAGAGTTCTAGATTGACCTGCATTGTCAGCTTGAAAATTGGTGTACACTTCTGCTAGCCCCTAATGTCACTCCCAACTTATTTCACATTTTCCAAATACATCTGTTCACAGAAAAAAACCCAGTCTAAATACCACCATGATAAAAATTGTAATACCATGAAAACACTAACAATTCAACAATTAACAGTTCATATAAAATATATCAAAAATTTTAGTCAGCATAAAGTTTACCAATAGGTCAGTTACCAGTATCCAATACTTTCACATTCCCAAATAGCCCCAAATTTGGTCCCATTACTGTCTAGCAACAACTTCCTCTTATACATCTAAATAAAAAAGGCTGAGGGCTCCCTCACACAGTTGTGTGGCTGCAGCTTCTTTATGAAGGCTCCTGGGAGTAGAAGAGAGAGCAAGGAGCAACACCACCTGGTGGCAAACACAGGAATCCCCTCCTAAAAGTCACCTATAGGTATGGATGTCAGTGAATTCTGATGAAAAAGGAAATGGGAGCTGAAATTGTCAATGTTCGCTTATTCATCCCATGTCCAGAATAGAAATCAATCCAGCAAATAAGATTGATATTCACTGTTGTTGTTGCTTTCAGTCCACAAACTATACATAACTGATTACATTCACCCCCATTGGCATTGTGCTTTCTTTGCATTGAAATGAATGGAATGAAATAATGTAATGACAACATAACTTACATAATTCATGATATAAGATATGTAATTTCCCTACAGCGGACAGTGAGACTATCTCAGAGAGCTGGGAAGGTTAGGGCTACATTGTTGAAAATGCATTAAATTTTGCACCTGAAGACCTCAGCAGTCCTTCCTGTATACTGTACTCCTTCACCCTTCATTGCTAAATGAGCAATCAAAGTTGACTTTTGTGACCCCTTGTTCTACCCCACCCACATCCTGGTGCAGTTTAGGCCACTGTTCCAATTTCACAGTCAAAGACCTATAGACATTTAGCCAAGTCCTGTGCTCAGAATCTTTACTTAGAGTTAGCTGAGGAAGCTGGATGAAGACCATACTGTTCATCTTTCAGCAGGGAGAAAAGAAAGACTGCTGGTTCTAGGCAGATCTAGTCCTCCAGCATGTACAAGAAGCTACCTGCCTATGTTAGTAAGCAGAACAAGTTCATAAATTGAGCAACCTTTTATTATTTATCTAAATTGACTGCAACCCCATGTTCTGTGTATTTAGGCAGTAAATCAATCTGTTTGTTTAAAGTACAGCTGGTGTGGTTTGATCCAAGGGGATTCTGAATAAACAATATCATCTCATCCCACATCCTTGCCTTAGGCAAGCTGTAGTAGAATCCTCCTGCTCCACACTGAGTAGGTGGTGGCAGCTATCAGTCCATTGGGCTATTCTATTTGGGGTGGGGTATTGCTTTTCTTAGTGACCATTGGGGGGGTGCAAAAGTACAGAAAGGGTAAGGACTCTCTTAAGGGCCTTTACATATGTCACAGAGATGAATAACCTAGTTTTAGATGGAAGAGGAATTGCAGTGGAACAGAAACAATGTTGCATGCAATGAATACAGGGCAGAATGGAAAATGGTGTTTCTTACACCCCTACATATAGGGCACAACTAATTCCTGAAGTACTGTAGAGAACAAAGGAAAGCTGTAGGCAACTGAACAACCTGCACATTTTCCTTGTGGATTAGCATAGAATTATTTCTAGTATGTCCTTTATTGGGAAAGACAGGAAAATGTAGTGAACCACCACTCCCACCCCAGTTCGGTTATTCTAACTAAAGAATTACTATATGCACTTAATGCGGTGTTACCACAAAAAAAGTGTTTCTATGGCATTACAGCCTCTGCAAGAACCCACAATCAGGAGGGTATATGAGGCAACTGCTTTATTAACATTGCAATCCTATACATGTTGATTTAGAAATACTTCTAGGTAAGTAGGTATATCCTACTGTGTACTCCTATGCTTACTTGTGAATAAGATCAACTGAATAGTGTGTGACTTTTTTCCAAATAGGCAAGAATGGGATTGTGATGTAAGAAGGCCATAGAAGGAAATGGCAGGGAGGCTTAGCACATGGGAAGCAGAGAGCTAGAAGGAAAAAAGAATAACTCTCTTCATGCAAAAAATGACATAAGGTTGTCTTTGGAGAGCCTTGTATACAGCACGCAAATATATTGTCATCCCCACAAGTGTAAGCCACATGGTAACAAGAAAAGCCAAACCAGATCACATACACATTTGTTGTATGATTAACAAAACATACTGAAGTCAGGTTACGATTTGGAAATAATCAGAGGAACTCTTAAATGTAAATGTGTTTTGATTTTGTTAGAATGTAAGTTTCTTTGTCTTAGTTCCATTCCTCCTCTCATTTATGATTAGTTATAACACAGTATGATATTTATAGCTAAGTTACTCATCATGTTGAATGATTAGATAGCTGGGACTAGTAGTTTGGTTTCTGGTATCTTAGGGTACAATCCTAACCATGTTTACTCAGATGCAAGTCCTATTGTGTTCAACACAAGTCCCATTGTGTTTAGGATTGCAACCTACATCAAGTACAAGGGCAAATTCGAAAAGTTTGAGAAACACTCCTTTATAGTATCTTAGGTATTTTCTCATAGTTGAATTTTCAAGTTTTATGTAGAGTAAATAATGATTTTAAAAAAGTGCAATAAATGCATTTCTGATGCCCAAATACCAGTCACCAAATCTGATGCTCCATAGTGCCCAGAGCCTTGACATTTAGTTGCATAAATAACATGCCCTGTTTATGTAAGCATAAATACATGTGGTTGAAATATTACTATAAGAACCCCTTAAGCAAAGGAGACAGATGTCTACAACTTAAAGTGCTAAATTGCCTGGATGATCTGAAACTGGTGTCCATTTACTTTGTGGATATAGAGAGAAAGAAAGAAGTGCCATTGCTCAGTTTACACTCATAAATATCATTTTGGGGCCCAAATCAGAAATGTGGAACTCCCAAACAAATGTTTTATGTGCCTAAAGCAAGGTTCATCAAATATATAAACATCAAGATCCTATCATTTGCCACAGTTGCCATGAGTTTCCCAACCCCCAAAAATAATCCAGTCTTAAGCAGTTCAAAAATTCAACATTTAGAAAGACAAAATCTTACATTTCATTTTTAAAGCACAAATTTCTGCATGCTCATAGTGGCAGAGGGAAAAGATAAGTATCAGAATTGTGTCTAGGACTTAGAAGCAAACTGGGAGAGCACAGAAAATTTATGTATTATTTTTGTTTTTTAAAAAATGTGTTGCCTAAATTTGTATTATTCAGTTTAGATCTTTTCTATGAATTATCAGGTACATATCATATCTAATTTTGGATTGGATCCACACTTAGATTGCAATTCTATTGCCACCACCCATACACACCCAGGATGCCATGCAGGCAGCTTTTCACTGGCCTCTGCCAGAACAGAGAACGCAACTGGTAGAGGGGCTCCAACACCACAGAAGCCCCAGCTTTACCCAGTTGACAATACATCTGGCACATCACTCCTGTACACACATCACTTAGGCTAATACCTAACAGTTATACTTAGAGGATGATTTTGAAATCAGCCATACCTGGGGGGGAAAAAAACAGGGAAAAGCCCAGTAATGTGAAGTACATATATCTGCCATCTGATATGAGTATTTTGTAAGTGCTAAATGCTAATTCTTGATAGTAATTCTTTATTTCTTCTGAGGAAATAGCTCTTACATACACATGACCAGCATATATCTCTTTTTAAATCATGTTAGGCAATAGTACTATTAAGAATTACACTGTAGGACTGCCTTGTGTGCCTCCACCACCGAAATCAACCCAACATCAATAATGGGTTTTGTGGATGAATGTGCTGAAATTCTTATATGCACTTGTATACAGCTTGGTTCTGTACATGAGGATATGTGGACTGTGATAGTCCCTCATTTAAAGGGGAATTGGACAGGATATGTTGATTCCCGGCAAAAACCACACACAGGGACTCTCATTAGAATGGAGCAGCAGCTCTTTCTGGCCTCTCTTCTTCCACTATAAGTGGCAGTGGAGAGACAATAGATCTCAAAGACACAATGTGGATCACTGAAGGTCCCTGATAAGGGCACTCAGCCCTCCCACATCTTTGTTGTGTGTGGGAAAGCTGCCACTTCCTTCAAGATCTTGTATACCACTGGATTATCATTCCCTCTCCAGGTCTTCTAATACCTGCAAGAGGTAGGGGCTGCCCCACAATTTGAGAACATCTGTTGTATGGCAAATTCCCAAACCTTGTCTGGGATAGTATAAAAATGTTAATTAGAGAGGTTAAAGAAAATTGTACTGCTTAAAAAGGAATAATTTTGATGGAGTGAATTGCATACATCAAGTCCTTTCTTTTTCTTTTTCTTTTCGGCTACAGGCCCTTCTGGATGCCTTGAAAAATCAAAGTGCATCTTTGCATGTGCCTCATGTGGATTCCCTGGGCAGGAATTCCAACCATGAAGAGATGAGGATGCAGATGGAAGTTCTTAGACAACAGGTATGAATAGATTAAAGATGAACCTGACCAGTAACACACTAAGACATTTAATTCTGAAGGTAAAATTTGAGGAGGAGGAAACTCAGCAGTTTTAATGGGAACATGTTATTGCAGATGCAGTTATTTATGTGCTCAAATTACTTCGTGAGCTCAGAACTGTTATAATTGAAGGGTGACAAAATCAAAAACTCTGGTTTTCAGATATACTATTACTAGACAACTTTATAAATAAATAGTTACTTCACATCTCTTTTCTCCAGCTGGTCAATATATATTTACCTTTTGTTTTCATAGAGCTACTTTAGTTCCAATACTCCATTCAACTCCCCTATCAAATGCCTCTGGTAGGAGTTAATTATCAAGAAGCCATGTGCCATTTTCCCATTTTTGTGAGGCTCTATGTTCCCTCATTCTTTATGAAACTCATTCTTCTAAGAGCAAAGCTTTGCTTTAGCACAATATTCTAAGCGTACAGATAAATTAAAAGCACATAAAGTGTCCCCAATTGGCTCAAATAAACTCCATTATCTGTGGAACGTAAGATTAATTTAATCTGTGTTGCAGTCCTAAACCTCAAGAAAAGATGTACTTTCTCCCTTGGGTTTCCTTTTATACAGGAACCCATCCGTTTAAAATTATGTTACTTTCCAGTTAACCTTAAGTTTAAAGTCTGTCATTCTGGACACTGTTAGAGTCAGTTGTTGAAATACAAATGTGTAGGACAGGAAGGCCCGCGGACTAAAATACTTGTTTCTGTCACGTTTGAAGGGCTGAGCCAGATTTTACTCTCATGTAATGCATGCCACATGTGGAAAGGTAAAACCTTGAATTTGATTGTTCGGTAATGGATTGTACACACAATAAAACAGAGTATATCATTCCCACTCCTGCCTTTTCCCATACTTCAGAGGGCACTTAAATCTAGTTTTCTTTCTTTCTTTCTTTCTTTCTTTCTTTCTTTCTTTCTTTCTTTCTTTCTTTCTTTCTTTCTTTCTTTCTTTCTTTCTTTCTTTCTTTCTTTCTTTCTTTCCATTTTATGAATCCATAGAGATACTATGGAGTTTACACTGCATATTGGAGAACAGATTCCAATTCCAATTCTATGTTAGAAAGACGTTTTGAATCGGCATGTCTTGTTTTCTAAGCCTTCTTCATGACTTAGGCTACAATTCAACACATGTCTACTCAGAAGTAGGGTTCATTGGGTTCAATGGGACTTTCTCTCAGTTAAATTGATTGGATTGCAGCCTTAAGCTTGCAATAGTCATCATAAGGGTTGTGAGAATGAGATCATAGGGGGAACCAACAGCAGGGCCAGTTGGCAGTTTTCCTGTCTCCAGCTCCTTTCCTCCTGCCTTATAGTGTGTGTTTGTATGGGAGGGGTAGGGAACTGAGCCCATAGAAAAAGTCACAAACCATTCTCCAAGACCTAGAAATAGAGAAAACATAGCCAAAAATGCGAAGGACTCTGCACTCCTCCCCAGAGAGAACTGGGAAGACAGCCAGCTATGACATAAAGCACAGATAATGTCCCTATCAGCACTGTGCATATAAAGCAGTATTATACTATTTTAAATGGTCATGGCGTTCCCCAAAAAGCCCTTGGAAGTGTAGTTTGTGAAGGGTGCTGAGAGTTGTTATGAGACCCCCATTCCCCTCACAGAGCTTCAATCCCCAGAGTGGTTTAACAATCATTCTCTCTTCCCAGGGAACTCTGTGAATCATGGTTGTGAGGGGAATAAAGGTCTCCTAACAACTACCAACTCTCAGGACCTTTAATAAGCTACAGTTCTCAGAATTCGTTGGGGGAAGCCATGACTGTTTAAAGTGGTTAAATGTATAGTGCAGATGGGGCCAGTGTATGCCCGCTGGCTGATCAGAATCCCCTGCACATCTAGAATAAATCATCTAGTTGCTTTATGACTAAGCCAGCCCTGAATTGTTTCCACACTAGTCAGAATTTACATAATTTGTTCATTCAGCTATTACAGAGAATGTGGACCTTATTGCCAAACTAATTTATTCAATGTTTTATCCTCCCTTCTTTTTAGAGACTTGGCTTCTGCTGATTTTTTAAAAAACTGCAATGCAATTGCATCTCTATTCCTGTCCAATGTGATCTAGCAAAGTGCTATGATGCACCTGAAGCAGTCGTGTTTAGTGATGCCCCACAAATTTCTGCTTACACTGCCATCCTACAATGTCCTTCCTTGATATTTTTAAATACAAGTGCTGTAATTTGTTTACAAACAACAACAACAAAACCTTCCCTTAGTGGAGCCCATTGCAAATGTGGTGGTGGTGGTGATGATGATAAACCCCCTTTTTCACTTCGAGTTAAATGATGCAACTGTAGTTTAAAAAATAAATTACAAAAGCTAACACTGCAATGAGAGGAAGTAGGAGGAAGGAAAGAGGTATGCAACACCCATGAGATGGAGGCTAAATTGACAAAACTGGACTTTTTGGTCCTCTGAGCTTCTTATTTTTCTAATCTTTAATATGGTTCACTGCATGCTGGGAGGGCTGTTAGTAAGGGCAGGAACGCACTGCATGCTGGGATGGCTGTCATGTGAGCAGCGGCAGCTAGCGCAAAACTCCCGCGATCTTCCGTGTCCCCGGCCTTGCTATCGGAATTTTTGAGGTATCATTTATTGCAGAATTTAGTGCTAAACTTCCACTACATTCCACCAGAATTCCGGAGCTACCCGTTATGTCGTGTGAAAGCTCAAATTTTATGCGCAAATTAACAGGAAATAAATCGTCAGAATAACGGAATAAAGTGCAGTGTGAAAGCACCTAGTGTCAAATTTCTCCCCCATCCCTAGTTGCAGGTAGGAATGCCTGAGGATTCAGTCTCTGCAAATTCTGATATGAAGTCACTCCTCCCAGACAGAATATAGTTCTCCTGATTTCTCACTTCTCTGATACAGTTCTCAGCTCAAGAAAGTACCCAAATATATTTACTAATTGCACATGTTAAGATAAACTGTATTTAGAATTGTGCATTTTGGAAGAAAATATGCTTAGAAGGGCTTCGGTTCTCTCAGTTTCTCATTTTTCTGTTTCTCATTCAGTTCTCCACATTTCTGCAACAATTTGCTTTTTTTTAACCTCATGAAAATTTAGTGCGAATTTCTCCTAATAAACACATTTTAAGGCAGTTTTGACTGATGTACACATTTCTGCAAGCCATTTCCTCTCATAGAACACGTTTTATGTTATTTTCACACATATATTCATTTTTATGCACACTTCCCCCTAACATATGCATTTTTGTAAACATTGGCTGGCGAACTTCATTGCAAAATTTGAATAAGTGCAAATTTCAAAGGATGGCTGTGTTTCAGCTCAGCCCTTGACTGCTGCCTGGACTCAGTGGTGGGCTGGATGAGGGCCAATAAACTGAGCCTGAATCCTAGCAAGATGGAGGCACTAGGTGAAATAGATACAAGTATGTGACATTGCTCATACTAAAATTGCTCACCTAAAAATTAAGACATGTATTCTTGTAGTTGCACGTTTGTTCCATCAGAGGGGAAGATTTATAAGAACAAATAACTTTTAAAAATTACTGAAATGTCAAAACCCACCACAGCATTTCCCTTGTAGAGCATTTTTCCTATAAACTCACCCTTTCACACAGAAATAGATAAGCTTACTATATTGTACCTTTTATTAAAGTTTGGGATATTAAATGCCTCTCCTGTAAAGATACTAAATTATCCTAATTTATAGGTACAAATATATGAAGAAGACTTTAAAAAAGAAAGATCTGATAGAGAGAGACTTAATGAAGAGAAAGAAGCACTGCAGAGAATTAATGAGAGAATACAATCCCAGTTGGAGAACCTACATTCTCAGGTATGAGATAAACAAAGGTACCATTGCCAAAACATGTGGATTTTGTTCTTATTTCCTCACTTCCCATGCAACCGATGACTTTCTGGCTTCTGTTAATTGTCACCATCTGGGATGAAATCATTCTGAAGCAATGTTGGTGATGAAATGAAGAATAATTTGATGCCCCCTTCCAACCACAAATAAAATAAATGGAGTGACTTGTGACTAATGCAGTGGCTCTTCAAATTTCATAAAGGGCAAAAAAGCTCTTTTCTCCATCTTTTCTTTCTGCTTCCAGATTCTAGGAATAACGTAATATTTTAATTAGAAAGTCCTTTTGGCCTATTTTGTATGATTTCAGCAACTAAGGCTGCAGTCCAATACACACCTGGGAGTAACTCCCATTGAACCCAATGGAGCTTACTTCAGAGTAGACATGTATTGGATTGCAGCCTTAAGGCTCCAATCATTATATATGCTTACCTAATGGGACTTAATGTTTGAGTAAAAATACATTTATTTATTTATTTTAGACAGTTTTGAAAGCAACAAACAGAACTTCACTCAAGCTTGCTCTGGATCCCTATAAGGATTCTGTTAATCACCTAAACATATATATGAACGTAATTGTGATTAACCAAACAGAGGTTTTTATTGTATTAACAAAACGTTTCAGCTTCCGCCTTCATCAGCTGCTAACATACAAATGCCACCTTGGTATGTTAGCAGCTGATGAAGGCGGAAGCTGAAACGTTTTGTTAATGCAATAAAAATCTCTGTTTGGTTAATCACAATTACGTTCATGTTTATTTATTTATTTTATTTATGAATTGCTTCCCATGAGGCATCCCAAAGCGATTACAATATAAACATTGCATAGGATTATTGCACTGTTAATTACATAGATCCAGGAAACTATAACTGACAGCCAACCCAGCAAATTCAAATCCTACTTCTGCTATGATTTCATCAGTGGAGCTGTAGCTGTTCATTAGGCCCTGATATCCTTAAAGTGCCACATTGGAAAAGTAGGCTTGTGCCAGTCACTATGTAGAATCTAGAAGGAATTCTAGATACTGCCTTGCTTCCAGTCTGCTATTACCTACCTGCCTTCATACTCTTGAAAGGTACTGGCCCCTGTCTGGGTCAAGTTCTGGCAACCCTACTTAGTAAGCATGCTACTCTTTTTGAAGCCCTAGCATCTGCCTAGAAAAGGGGAACAATAAATAAAGCTGTCATTGTTGGCATCAGCAGTGTGCTTTGACATGCTTATAAATGATATATAAAGGCAGTTATTTGTATTACCTGGCACAGCTTTGCCTTGGGCTGTCTTCTGGTCAACCTGTCTTGCAGGAAGTGAGAAAGGAAGGCTCAGAAGGCAGTTTCTCAATTGGCAGGTATCATGAGGGAAGGGAAGGAAGATGGGGGTGGCAACTAGAGGTCTCCTGAAACAAGTCCAAATGGCACAAGGAAGCTAAATATGGGACCCTAGAGTGGGTGAAAAATTGTTATTTGCCAAGTCCAATTCTGTGAGCTCACAGAGGATACTTGAAAAATGCTTGTGCAACTCTTCCTAAAGGAGATCTGTGTATTCCTGGTCAGCTTACACTATTGCTAGGCTGCCTCTGAAGTTTAGAATATTTTTCAGTTATTCAGCCTAACCTCCCTCCTTTATATATTCATTGAGTTAATTCAGTCAGGTCACTGGAATGTGAGAACAAATACTGATACATTATCAACAAAAAGTCCAGCTTGTGTTTTTCACTGCCTTCCCATGAGTGAGGGCTTTGGCTTTAACAAGCAAGAGAAGTTCTGTCAGCATGACCCAAACAATTTCCCTCATTGGTGCTGTTGAATTTAGAGCACCAAACACAAAACAAACTCCTCAAATGAACCGGATGATAAGTGCTAATTTAGCTAAGCAAGCTACCACTAGAGGGCATGAGAGTTCCTAATTTCAGCAATTGTGAAATTTGATCTTGCTGCTTTCAATAGCATACTGATAGCGTCATGCACTTTTTCAGTATGGTATTTTTTTTGGTCTCTTATACAATTAGATACATGCCTATCTACCTGTAGGGGCACAAATTATGCATAAAGAAATCCAGAGTTGTAGATGTGACATGCCGATGTGGCAATTACTGACAAGTTAGGCCTCCAAAATTCCGTCATTAGAAACGCCATAGAAATGAAAATGTTGCCAGTTTAGAAACTGAAGCAATCAGTGTATATGCACCACTTGGTTCTTTATGGTTTCGAGGCATGAGATATATTTGCTTGCTTCACTGGAGTGAATTTCCCCTTCACAGGTTAAAGACTGCCAGGAAGAAAAGGAACGACTTGAAAAGCAAGTAAAGCAACAGGTGTGTGTGTTATTTTTTATAGGAGGTTCAAGCTTAACACAGTTTGTGCTAGTTACAAATAAACTGAACCCATTTTGAACCCATGAGGAATATATATGCAGCTTCGCTTACCGGCGTGAAGCTCTGGGGAGCGGTAGCACAGTTGCGGCCGAGGGTGAAGTCGCAGTAGCCATTTTGAAGAAGGGAACGTCGCGCGTTGCATTGGGATGACACGCGACGTTCCGCACGGAGGGGGCGGAGCTAAGGGGCTATTTAAGCCCACTCAGCCCCCTCCGACTTCCTCTTGGCTTGCGACGCCCGTCCCGCCCTCCCTCTTTTACGGTGTGCCCATGGTCGCTTCGGGGCCGAGTAGGAATTTTTATCCTGCCCACCCTTGTTGGCGGGCAGGTTTTTTGCATGCTCCACACTTTGGGGGATGGAGGGAATCGGGTTAGAGGGTGTCGTAATTAATAGGCTGTGTTTTGGCTAATTTGGCTAATTTGGTTCAAATCAAATTATTAATGTGGACATATTTTGGACAGGGATTCGGTAAAGTGCGGGAGGGGAAATAGGTAATGACAGCTAGGTGGCCCCCTTAGGCACCTTTCAAGGTGATTGGTGGTTCCGGAGGCCTGTCTCTCAGGGTTTTACGGCCCGAGGGCAGGATATGGGCTGCTTTTGGGGCCAACTTACCTCATCCACCTGAGGGTTCTACGGCCCCAGGGGGTGGTGACGTGGGAAGGCCTCCCTACTCACCTACAAAGTGTGGCCGGGGCAAGGGGTAAGCAAAAGGGGGCTTGCCATTTGCCCCAGCAGGGGCTGGTCGCCCGAGAGCTGTAGGGCAAGCTGCTTGCCTATAGTTAGTTCCTGCACTTAGGTTTCACCTCTGCAGGTCGCTTTAAACGTTCTTGTTTATAATTTAATAAAGTGGCCCTTTATTCAACCACAGCTGCTGTTGTCTGCGTATTATTTCACCCATCGACCGCAAATGCAGCTTTGCTTACCTGCGCGAAGCTCTGGGGAGCGGTAGCACAGTTGCGGCCGAGGGTGAAGTCACAGTAGCCATTTTGAAGAAGGGAACGTCGCGCGTCGCATTGGGATGATGCGCAATGTTCCGCACGGAGGGGACGGAGCTACGGGCCTATTTAAGCCCGCTCAGCCCCCTCCGACTTCCTCTTGGCTCGCGACGCCCGTCCCACCCTCCCTCTTTTACAGTGTGACCATGGTCGCTTCGGGGCTGAGTAGGAATTTTTATCCTGCCCACCCTTGTTGGCGGGCAGGTTTTTTGCCTGCTCCACACTTTGGGGGATGGAGGGAACTGGGTTAGAGGGTGTCGTGATTAATAGGTTGTGTTTTGGCTAATTTGGCTAATTTGGTTCAAATCAAATTATTAACGTGGACATATTTTGGACAGGGATTCGGTAAAGTGCGGGAGGGGAAATAGGTAATGACAGCTAGGTGGCCCCCTTAGGCACCTTTCAAGGTGATTGGTGGTTCCGGAGGCCTGTCTCTCAGGGTTATATGGCCCGAGGGCAGGATATGGACTGCTTTTGGGGCCAACTTACCTCATCCACCTGAGGGTTCTACGGCCCCGGGGGGTGGTGACGTGGGAAGGCCTCCCTACTCACCTACAAGGTGTGGCCGGGGCAAGGGGTAAGCAAAAGGGGGCTTGCCATTTGCCCCAGCAGGGGCTGGTCGCCCGAGAGCTGTAGGGCAAGCTGCTTGCCTATAGTTAGTTCCCGCACTTAGGTTTCACCTCTGCAGGTCGCTTTAAACGTTCTTGTTTATAATTTAATAAAGTGGCCCTTTATTCAACCATAGCTGCTGTTGTCTGCATATTATTTCACCCATCGACCGCAACTACATCTACCTATCTATAGGGCTCAGTGTATGCCATGATTCTGTGCTAGTATAGGAAAAGTGCAAAATACAGTATTGAGTGCAAAATTCAGCATCCCAAGTACCCTATCTTACATTTTTGTTGAAACTAGTGCTTCTAGCATCCAAACAGGCAGTAGCAAAAAAAGTAAGCTGTTGGAACGGGGTGCAATCTTGGGCAAAATTCACCCTGAAAATGTTTAGCTCAGCTTTGTTTGTCAGAGAGATCCCGTTCCCGCAAGGCCATTACTTTGGTTTCAGCTACCAGTGGCCCTGGGCACATGTTGTAGCTGTTCCAAAGTGGTTAAGTGCTTTCCAGTGGTTAAGACAAGATTGCATTTGTCCTTGTAGATGAATATTCATTTATTTTTTAAAAGCGTTGATAAACTTCTTAATATTTAAAAAATCTCCAAGCAGTGTACAATATAAATACAAACACAGGTATGTAGGAAGCTGCCTCATACTGAGTCTGACCATTGGTCCATCCAGCTCAGTATTGTCTACACTGACTGGCAGTGGCTTTCCAGGGTTTCAGGTAGGAGTCTCTCCCAGTCTTACCAGGAGATGCCAGGGATTGAATTTGGGATCTTCTGCACACAAACCACTTCCCATATCATATTATCAAACATCAAACAATATCATTAAGATAAAAATACGACATAAAACCAATGAAACAGCAATATAAAAGGCACATAAGAACGAATACGCAGGAATTTGGGGGATTCAAACACATGATGCAGGGCAAGCCTTACTAATCTGGTTGTGTACATAATTCAAAATATGATATCCACCTGAAATGATGGCAGGTGTCTATCTACAATACTGGTTGTGCATTGCAGTACCAAACCAAGAGAACAGGAAGTGCTAAGAAATTACTACTTTAATGGGAAAATGTTTTTTAATTTTGTTTTTATTTCCATGTTTGTACAGGCAAGAGACCTCCGAGCCCTGATGGAAAAACATGGCTTCCCACATCAGATGTTTGATCCTCCTTGTCTTAGTTGCAGGAACTGTGGATTATTTCACCCTTACCCTGAACCTCAAATAACACTGGCCTCATATTGCATTAATGGAAAGCAGCAGCCCCCAGTAAGTAAGACTCCTGCCAGCTTACATTTTACAAAGCAGAAATGCTCGGAAAAAACAATTTGCAATCAGGAATACCAGAATTCTGCAAGTACACTGTGAGGAAAAAATCATGTAAACATTGTGAAACCTAAACTCTAACCTCTCCTACCTCTCACCTGCAGAAATATATACAACTGCTTCTGCTTTGACAGAAATAGTTGTAAATGCTTTTCAGTTCTTTCTTTCTTTGAAATTCCAGTCTACAGGGATGCATCAATGGGATTTTAAAGTAAGGCTAATGAGCAAATAACTCATAATAATTATTTCAGCTCAGCTTGAAATATCGCCTTACTGCTTATATACTCAGTCGATCACTGCGCTCTGCAGTTGAGGGCCTCCTGCAGATACCATCCTATCAGGAGGTCCCTTCTGCACAACATCAGAAGCAGACCTTTAGTGTTGCGGCACCTACACTTTGGAATTCCATCCCCTTAAATATTAGACAGGCACCATCTCTGTTATCTTTTTGGCGCCTATTGAAGACCTTCCTCTTTCAACAAGCCTTTTAAGTAGAAACCTTATCCCAGTCTGCATCTTTGTTGGAATAGCTTTTTAAGATGTTTTTAGAGTTTTTTTTAAAAGATGTTTTAAAATATGTTTTAATATGTTTTAAAGTCTGTTTTTAAGATGTTTGAGAGCATTTTTAGTGTTATCTTTGCCCCCCTGTACTCCTTCTGGGAGGAAGAATGGGATATAAATTAAACAAATAAAAATAATTCATCCATTTGACATTATGAACAGACCACTTTCAGGTTTAATGGAGCTTGATTCCCTTGATGCTAAATACCTTTCAAAATGCAGTCAAATATTAGGAATTGGATAAATTTGTATATATCAAACCTGTTATTTCTAGAGTTTGATTTCATCAGTATTTGTAACTCACATATAGTGCACTTCCATATGGGCTGTTTAGTTGTGAAGAATTTAGCTGTTACTCTTTACTTTCTAGTCATCATCAATATTTATTTATTTATTTCATATATACTCCACTTTTATTCTCATCATAGAAACCCAAGGCGGCTTACATATGGTTCCCAGGCAGTCTCCCATCCAGGCACTGACCAGACCTGATCCTGCTTAGCTTCAGCAGGGTGCTGGCCTCATGTGCCTTCAGACCATAGCCTGGGATCTTATCATTATTCTAATTGCAAAAAGTCCAATAATAAAATTGATAGGGAATTGTACTGGAAAGTAGCTGGCAATGTCATACAATATAATCTCTATGCAAACATATCAGGATGAATGCTCAATAAACATCCTTTCTGGAAGCACACATTCACACAGACAATCTAATAGGATACTCTGGGGTAGGATAGACACTGGAGACTCCACTAGTGGGGAATAAGTTCAGTATATTTTATGTTGCATTGGGAGGGGGAACCCAATGAAAACTGAAAACACTTTACTAATTAACAGTACTTTGTAAATAATCATGAGTTGCTTGCCTGGTAGGCTGGAGCCATAGCAATAGCCTCCCAGCAGTGGCATCACTGCTGCTTATCAGGAGGAGAAGGGATGTGATGGAAGTGAGGTTGAGGCTGTACAGCAGGAGTACAAGAGTACAGGAGTGAGGTTGGGGCACCAAAAGGAGTACAGGACTGGCTCAGGATTATATCCTTCTGTAAAGAATAGATATAATTAACTTGTATTCACAAACTAAACCCAGAATGTGTTGTGCATCCCACAGGATGCACCGCTAAAACTGGTAGCCCCACACTGCATCCTCCTCCATAGTCTATAGGAACCAAACACCCCATTATGTGATTTCATCACATTTTGAGTTTCCTTGCCCCAATTCCACATAATTGGCTGCCACTGGTAGCCTGCAATGTGATGACATCATGCCGGTGGTGTGTGTGAGCATTCCTGCACATTATGGAAAAGAACTCAACAGGAAATTGCCATTGTCGCATTTCACCAGGACATTCTCAAATATAAGCCACCATTGATGTGAATGGAGCCTGTCAAAGACCACACATACCTGTGCTTAGATATAATAAGAAAAGAGCCATAGATAAGTAGAACATTTGTTTTAAGTATTTTCCCTTCTGTTTCTCTTCTCTTATATGAGTACAGAAAAAAGTTTCTCACTAAAGGTTAAAACTGAGGCCCAATTACTTTTGGCCTCTATCCTAGAGCTTTCATCATCTGGGTTTCTAGCTGTGCAATGCATCTTGGGGGTTTATAAATTTTGCCTTCTTTTAGAAGACTGTTGGAAGGTTGGAGTCCTTTGTTGATTGGTTGTTTTGAATTCTGTTCTTAAGTCCTTTTGTGATTGTTTTCTTGTATAAGCATAGCTGTTCCAGCATAAATTATTTCTTTATAATTCCCCAAGCTATTTGCCATCAAATGTGAAAGGTGTTAGAACTGAGTGAGTGTGTAGAATATAGTAGTTATTTCATTATATTTTGACTTTCTGCCTCCCCTTTTTTTGTAACTGACATTTACTGTTTACTTTTCAATCATCCAAGAAATCTTTTGTTTAGTCTGATTGTGAATCATGTCTCTTTATCCTTTGGAACACTTTCAAGATCATAATTATGAAAATTAACTGTCTTGCAGTAGGATGTTCACACATTATTGTTTGCGTCTCTGTGAATACTCAGAAGTTTGCTGTTGAATATGGCATAATATTATAGGGAGTGTTTTGTACGTTTAATTGGATAGTTATCCCTCTATGCCCCAATGTTTCTGGGTAGATGCTTAAAATGAAAAGTTAAAGGATTAGATCTTTAATACATTTCCTAAACTAAGTTTGATCATTGGTCCATCTAGTCCAGCCCTGTTACCTGATAATACCTTTTCAGAGGCTCCACTGATTGGGAACTCATGGAGACAGAATCTAGGCAAATTAAGAAATTTAAAGTCCTATTTACTCTAATAGAAAAATACATGCTGCCTCCCCCCAGTGAAATCAATAAAGTTTAAAGTGCTTACATAACATGGTTTATCTGATGAGAAGCTGCTGGAATTCAGTGGGTCACCATGACCACTTGTCCATACCAGTGCAAATATCTGAAAAGCAAGGATGGTTTTGGCTCCACTTCTCTCCTAGTAAAACTATCTCAATAAACACTAGGGTTTCCTTCAGACAGCCTGTTTGTTGAGCATTCATTCTGATGTGCTTGAACAAAGTTTATGTGGTGATTATATGATGGCTGCTCTTTGTTGGGCATTCATTCTGATTTGTTTGCTGGGGGGCTCTGTGGCAATGAGCATTCACCCTGATTTGCTTGCACAGAGGTTATATGTCTTCCCAACAATCAACAGTTTATCCCACACTTTTTTGTGCATGCTTCCCCATCACTTTCTTAACAGCAAACAGTCTGGGTTTTTAAAAATAGCACTGTTGTGACAGAGCACTTTAATTCCCTTTCATTGCACACAGTTAGATTTCTGGTGTGCTGCTGAATCTGTCCTGCAAAATATTGACAGTCTGGAGGCCAGGAATCTGCTTGAGTGGCAGCCAAGGCTCCCTCATTCTTGCTGTACCAAGAACAGGCCTTCTTTGAACTGAAGAGCAGGAGACAAAGTCCAGGAGTGGGTAAATATTGTCTGGGTTTCTCAGTGATTGAAGTCTGGCCATAGTTCAGTGGTAGAGCACATGTTTTGCATACAGAAGGTCCCATGTTCAGTCTCCAGCATTTCTAGGTAGGGCTGTCTGAAACCCTGGACAACCACTTCCAGTCAGTATAGACATTACTGAACCAGATGGGCCAATGGTTTGGCACAGTATAAGGCATCTTCACATATACCATGTGGCATGTGAAGATTGTTTTAAAGCACTCCATGTGGAAGCTGTTATCAGAATGCAGCTGGGCACTGTTTTGTCCATTTAACACAAGTGTACAAAAAGAAAGGGTTCAGACAAATTAATCCAACTGCATGGGAGCCATAGCATACAAGCAGGCATCACATGGAGCATTACAAATGACCTCCACATTACAGTTGCACTGTGTATATACTGGCCTTAATTGATGTTTGTGACAGTTCAAAAAGCTGCAGAATGCTCTGGGTTTACAGCAGCTTTTTGGTAAATGAAAGAAAAAAGGATTCTTGGCCAAGCACAGCTTCCCAGTGTATGTAAACAAAGCAAACTACATGCATTTGCACATGTCATATGTGGATATCTACACATAGCTTTCATGCTTTTTCCTAGATAGAAGGTTGGTACAAATATAGGAAGGTTTATGTGCTTGAGCCTCAGGCTTTTACATCCCCCTTTCCCTTATCCTCCTCAGGTATGGCCACAGGGAGGAGCCTGTAAACATGAGGCTGTATTTTAAACTAACCAGTTTTTATCATTTTGTCCAAACTTGGACAATCTGTGATGTATTTAAACTATAGTTTGTCCAAACAAATATCAAACCTGGGTTTCTGATCCTGGCTTGTTTAGAAAACAATAGTTAAAATTAACTGTGATTCCCTCCCAATTCAGTTGAAATGGCAAATTACAGTTATTTTTAAATGAAAGGTGTTGTTTCTAATCTCCTCCTTGTGGCTGTACAGGAGCAGGGGACACAGCTCGTGCACATGGCACTAAACTATGATTTAGCATTACATTTGAACCAAGGACAGTTTCCAGTAGCTTAACCATTATGTCAACAACCAAATTATATTAACCATTACATCTGAAGTACTCCGAAATAACTGTGGTCACTTCTTTATTCAGGAACTGAAACCAGCTTTAAACCATGGTTCTGGGTTCTTAGCTATCCATAACCATAATTAACATCACTGCAGATGTAATAGTTTGCAACAGTTAGAACCCAATGGGGGTATTTGTGGTCCATAAAAGAGGAGTGGGCCTCTTTGGGCCTGTTTTTAACAGAGCTTGGCAACGTTACTTTTTTTGAACTACAACTCCCATCAGCCCAATCCAGTGGCCATGCTGGCTGGGACTGATGGGAGTTGTAGTTCAAAAACTTTGCCAAGCTCTGGTTTTTAACTGTATATCCGTAGCTACCAGGAAATTCCATCTACACCAGCTCAAAAATATTACATAGGAAAAACTTTACATGTGAAATGCTTTGTAGTCCTGCATCAAGCTCCTCTATTTTTGAAGACAGCGGCATTAGATTAGGATTGTCCTGGCCTGTGAACTAGAAAGGAGGAGGTGGTTCACAATTTGGATAAATGGGTGATTTGGATAAGGAAGAGCAGAGAGATAATTCACTTTAGGATAACTTTCTTTTGTAAATAACAAGTTAAAATACATTCCAGATAACATAAATTTTCCATACTTTTCAAAAACAGTCCAATATAGCAGGGCTGGGGAACATTTTGTTGGATTTCAGCTGTCATCAGCCCTGCCCAGCATGGCTAATGGTCAGGGATGACAGGAATTCATTCAGCAACATTGGGAAGGCCACAGGTTCTCAATCCCTGCAGTATGGTATGACTGGAACACTGAGGTGACACTTTGACTATGCTGAGAATACCATACTGTAGTATTATTCTTATTTTTTATTTTGAAAAGCTGCCTTAAAACAATGATTCCAGCTTTTAATTAGGAGCTGACAATCAACAGCCAAAAGTATTTTGATTGAAATGTTGCACTGCTTTGTAAAAAGCAATATTCTTTTCTTATAATAATATTTTCAACAAAATAATTCGAAAGCCAAATGTTGACCTGCTGCCACCAGGGCGGGAGATTAGAATTCTATTCTATGAGGTCACCAGGGTTTTTAAAGAATTCTAACAAACTGCAAACGGGTTCCCTTTGGAACATATTCACCTGTCATGTTGATGCATACCAGGTTACTCTTAGCCTCTTAACAGCTGACACTGACTGTAGTTAGAGACCTAACTGTTTATGATAGAATCAGGTGCATTCCATCTCACCCTGTCTTCTCCTGTTCCTTTTCAAGGTTCACGAGGCTCTCAGAAATCTGGTTTGTTAATGTTAATGAAGTTTGTTTTGATTTGTGGGATCTAGGAGGTTTCACACAACTTTTTTATATTGTGCCCACCATCCAAAAGACATAGCAATAAAAGGAAAAGCAGCAGAAGAACTTAATCAGAAGAATTATTTGATCAAAAATAAGAGGGAGGTTTTGGGGTAAATTACTTTAGTATGACTAATGAAAAACTTCACAGTATAATTATATTTACCATGCTGCTATTCTTTTGTTTGAAGTGTCTATGAAGTCCATATTGCTATAATAATGTTTTATTGTTCTGCGCAGCCAGACTATCAATGGTATGTTCCTGACCGGTTTCCGCCAGATGTGCAGCACAAGGGAAATGGTAAGGCAACAGCTATACTGAACACACTTTTTAAGAGTTTTCTTTTTAATGGGGTCGTTCATTTTTTGTGATAGCTAGTAAACTTTTCATAAGCACTCGGTGTGTGATTTGTATACAGCTCTATTTTGTACAACTGCAGTACATGCACGTGGCCAAGGCTATAGTTTCTAAATACGATGCATCTGTGTACAGCTTTTGATATTGCTAAGCTACTTTAAAATATCTAACATGCCATATAGAAACATATAAATCTCTTACTGAACATCTAAGAAAAATGAAAGATATTGGAATTACATTTTTCTGAGTATGTTCAGTATTCTGTCCAAGTCTTCGTTGACAATAGAGTAACTGGTGCATCTAATATATGGTCTGTAGGGAGCACAGTCTAGTCAGCTACACACACACACACGCACACACGTCGTGGGCTTTTCCTGAGGCCAGTCCAGAGGACATTTGAGATTGGACATTTGCTTGTCCCAAGGCTGGCTAAGCCCTTGCTACCACCATGCTCCCTTCACACCAAAGAAGTTCAAAGGCAGTGTAAGATCATTCTTAGTCCACCCACCTCACATCTTCTAGTTTTAGAGACTCACTAAAGTACCATGTCTGAGGACCCCTCAAAAGTGTGACACAGACACTGGACTTTCCTCTCCAATACATTTTACCCTGTTCTCAACTCCAGCAACCATCACTTTCAAGTGTTTAAATGGTTCAGCCTTCAGCTTAGTCTTGCAGAATAGAAACATGGATTTCTTAGCAACCACAAATTGTTCTGGCTTCTTTTAGGCTAGGCTGGAGCTCCTGGGCATCTTTGTTTGTTGTCAGGTAATTGTACAATTAGCACGCAACTACTTCAGATCTACCTTAATACATTATTCCTTCTCCCTGTCTATCTGCACATTCCTTTCATTTTCTTCCCAGTGTTTTGTTAGCATCCATGTTCTTGTTTCAAAGGCTGTATGATGGAGGTGGGCAGAGGTAAAATGTGGTCCAATTAACCATTGGCCAATTTATAGTGGGCCAGCTGGTGTTTAGAGGTTGCTGGGAGAATGCTGGATTAGGCAGACCTTGAACTGCCACATGTCCTGCCCTACACTTCCTAAGCCAACCTGCTGCCCTAAAGCATGGTTGAGTCCCATTGCTACTATTGAAGTAAGAGTCAACTGCCAGTCTATCTGGATCAGAACATGGAATGGAGAGTGACATCTTGTCCTTCCCTCAGTCAGCAAAATATCTTGGGTAATTCTTGCCCCCCAGAGAGGTGGAGGGAGAGAGGAGGAAGTGCACAGAAGTTGTTGTTTCATCTCCTTGAACCTCTTGCTGCTTGTTTGCAAAGGGCATATAAATGGAAAGCAACAGCAAGGAGGATCAGCAGCACTGGGTCGGGAAACTCCAGGAATTTGCAATGACCCTCTTGCTGGGCTGTGGGCTTTGGCAGGTGCCTGATGATGTCAACTTCTGACTCTGGCCCTGATCCTGATGTTCTCGCTTTGTCTTAAACTGACAATGTGTGTGTTAAACTGCTGGGCTATACAGATGAAAGTGGAATAGGAAAGACTGAAAGCAACCCATCCCTTCTGTGTGGGTAAAGGCCATATTTTCCTGTCCCACATCCTGTCAGAGTGGGGAGAAATGCGGGAAGAGTGCGCAGCACATGAAGTCGCATACCTGCCCAACCTGATCATGGCCAGGACAACTGGATCTACAGTTTAGGACATAATTGACTTGTTTGGATCATATTGAACCAGTTGTAGGAGGCCAGCATCAGGCTTATATAAGCCTGACAACTGGGGCAAGAAGACATGTATTTTGAGTTGGTTATGGAAGATGTTATGGGAATAAGTTTTTAAGGGAGCAACTGGGGAGAGAAGATGGGATTAGGGCAATGCAAAATTGTGTATCACAGACATAAGACATCCATAGGATTGCCAGGTTGGTGTGTTTTCACTCTTGAGTGCTCCTGTGCCTTTTACAAGCACAAGCCCAGCAGATAGATAAGCTTAAAATCCCCACTTGTGTCTACCAGCGGCTGTAAAGTACACATGCGCATGTGCATGCAAATATACCAACATTTCACTCATATTTAGATTGAAGCACTTCCATGTATGATGTCTACTGCCTCTTATTCCTAAATTAGAAGCATGGTTGATAACTGAGAGTTGATCCAGAACCATGGGAAAAGGTGGTGAGACGACATCATTTCCTCACTTTGATCATGGAAATCCCACTGTGCAGACTGTAAGGCTAAAACTGATACTCAACAGTGATGCAGACTACATGGCTAAAACTGATACTGGACTGATCCTTTACAGTGGTGCAGATTGCCATGGAAAGGATGTCAGTGCAATACTAAAAAAGTACAGAGGATTAGAAAGTGCAATTTTATGCAGTTCCAAACCCTTCTGTGACCTTGCACAAATGTCTTTTGATGAGGGTCGTTCATTCAGAATTTGCAACAGTTCCTAGAAGATTGTTGCACAAAGTGAGCGTCAAATATCCAGAAAACTGTCTGTTCTTAAAACTAACGCTCCTTACAACTCATGAATTGGTTAGCCATAAGACTGCCTGGTAAACTCTCCATATGAAAGCTCTGCAACCCTTATAAATACTTAATATCGCAAGAGCATAAAGCTTAGCCTTGTTGAGCCAGCTAACCTAGGAGATCAAGTTGGCTGACTGCATGCACTGAAGCCTTTAAGTGCTTAAAAGCTTTGGAAAAAGGTAATGGGAAAGCGTATGAAACTTCCTTCAACCTTTGATTTGTTTACGTGTTCAATCTGCAAATGAGAGCCTGAAGAAAGGGGAGAAAATCTTGGAATAAATGACCAAGTAAATAAGGGTGCTTCCAAACTTATTGTGTAACTAGTGTTCCTCATGCATGCATGTTTTTTGCAGGACCCACATGACATCATTGGCCTCAAAATGCCAGTCTGTGTTCCCCACCCCCCATTTAATCTGGATTTACCCTATCTGCAAAAAATCCAACAAATTAAAAACAATAACACCCTGTTGCCAATAGCCCATTTGTGGTATCTGAGTGACCCACTTGCAATATTAAGCCCCTGTCTGGAAGCACCCTAAGTGGGATTGTTTCCTCTGGTATATATAGATAAAGCAAGTTGTGAAAAACCCAAGGGAGTGAGGAAAGAGGCTTAGTAAAAGTAGACAGGAAATTATTATTTTAAAAAGAACAACAATTCAACAGCCTCTTAGGGCCATAATACACTCAATATACCTCTTCAAGTAGTGTGGAGATTGTTAACTGGAAGTTGCATGAGCAGGTGAGCAGGATCAGGACCACCGTGCATGGAAAGTGGCTTTTTACCTTTTCCTCCCATATTGCATTCCCACCCCCACCTCACTCCCAAAGCTACTCATTAGTTTCTGGGAGGATGTTGCCATAGGTTTGGAGCAGGTTATTTTTGCTGGGACTGTGTTGGGGAGGAAAGGGTTAACCCCTTGTTCCTGTCTGCAGTAATCCTGCTCCCATTTATGTATATCATATGTATATGCCAGTTTTTTCAGTTTTAAAATTGGAAAATATTGCTTGAATTAACATGGCTAGCGTCTTTGGCCTTAAAAGGATATCTGATGCAGCCCTGGCTCTATAACACACACACACACACACACACACACACACACACGACTCTACCCAGTTATTTACGCTGGATTAGAATCTGATGGGGTCAAGATAGAGTTGCATATATTTATCAGAAATATTTCATAATAATAGCTATTTAAATTTACAGAACATTCACAAATAGTGTCCCAGTTCAGATATAACAATATTGATCTAAACAACCATAGTTATTAGATCAAGATTGAGTCTTGTGCCATTGCACACACACCCAATGCTTCTCTTATGCACAGCAATAGAGAACATCTGGGGCTTGGTAAACCATGGTTTCCTGTTACATCTAAATTCAGAAAGTGTTGTTTAATTTTGGACTGCAAATCGGGATATGAATCCAGGATCTGATAATTATGTCTGATAAGGGCTAATATATATTGCCTACTGTAAGTTATTAATTTGACTTGGGCTTTCATGATTTGTATTTGTCATAATTGTATTTGTCATAATTATATTTGTCATAATTGGCACTGTTTCCATTCCGCTGCAGTCCAGAGCAGATTTTGAGGGTGCATGGGGGGGCTGGCTGCAGGGGAGAGGAAAGGAAGATTCTGTTGTACAAGCATAACTCCGCTGCGCTAGCAGAACAGCAGCAATGGATATATAACCCACGCTCTGTTGGATAAAGTGCCTCACAGTACTTTCAGTTTCACTTCGGAGGGGCTGCCTTCTCTCTCTCTCTCCATTTTTCCTGATCAGACAGCTTAGTCCTACTTATACACTTTAGTTGAGGCTACAGAAACTGTAATTGTGCTGCTGTGGCTGAAGAGGGTATTCTGATTCCCAGTCGTGTTCATTTTGGCAGGGGCAGGCAGCACAGCTCAGAGCAGGATGGTGGCTAGAGAGGTGGGAAAGGTCAAGCGAAGGTTTCACTTTAAGATATTATCAAAAGTTATTCATGTACTTCAGCTTGTGGCCTACTTGAAACAAGGGCTTTAATAAGATCCAGAAATTAAATACACATCCTCCCAGCCGAAAGTGTGGGACTAAGGAGACAGCATCAGCTGTCTCCAGCTGTAGGCTATGTAGACAATTTATCAACCACTTAAAAGTTCATTTAAAAAACAACATTATTTTCCCCCTTCTCTAGTGATGCATTTAATACGCTCCCTGCCCTTCGCATATGCAGCATATTAACTCAAAGGCATTTCCATGAGTTTTGGTAGCACAGAAATAAATGTCAGGCTGTATGTGTCATGCTATGGGGCTCTTTTAAGGCATGCTGAAGAATATAAGCCATTAATTTGCTTCCCCTTGTCCATTCCCTTTATCTTCCTCCTGCCTTCCTATATTAGGCTACTGTGTCATAAAAAGACAACCCCAGGCACATCCTGGGGGCTGGGATTTCAAACACGGGGTGTCTCCGTCAGTCCTTCTGATCTCTGCAGCCTAGACAGTCCTCCCACACAGCTGCTAGGAACTGGCTGCCTTCCACTGAGATCATGGGAGGGTCCTGAGGGAGGGAACACTGCCTGCCTCTGTGTCAGATGGAGAAATGTGTCTGGCTGGAGCACAGGATCCTGCCATTTGGATGTATTGCTTGAGGCCACCTATTACTGGGATCCAGAGTGATTCCAGGACTTGCCTAGAAAAGGATCAGGATTCCTTCCACAGTCCACACTAAGGACCAAAGTAAATTTATTTATTTATTTATTTATTGTATTTATATATCGCCCCATAGCCAAAGCTCTCTGGGCGGTTTACAGCAACTAAAAACATTAAAAACAGATATACAAATTTAAAACACATCTTTTAAAAACAATTTAAAACACAATTTAAAAGTTTAAAACAATTTAAAACACATGCTAAAATGCCCGGGAGAAGAGGAAAGTCTTGACCTGGCGCCAAAAGGATAACAGTGTTGGCGCCAGGTGCACCTCATCAGTGAGATCATTCCATAATTTGGGGCCACCACTGAGAAGGCCCTCTCCCTTGTTGCCATCTTCCCAGCTTCCCTCGGAGGAGGCACCTGGAGGAGGGCCTTGGATGTTGAACGTAGTGTATGGGTGGGTTCATGTCGGGAGAGGCGTTCCATCAGGTATTGTGGTCCTAAGCCATGTAAGGCTTTATAGGTTAAAACCAACACCTTGAATCGAGCTCAGAAACATATAGGCAGCCAATGCAAGCTGGCCAGAATCGGTTTTATATGTTCAGACTGTCTGGTCCCTGTTACCAGATAATGTAAATGATACATTATTTCATAGCTTAAATGTTTAAAAGAACTGGTGGTTATGTGATCCGGATAAGAACTATGGCACAGGGTAGTTTAAGCTTTTGCTGCTGCCATTTTCCCACCAAAAGCTGACTCCTTGAATCTGCTCTTTGCTCCAGAAGAGAAGCTGCTGTTTGTGTCTATAGCAGTTTCCCCCTTCCCAGGGCAAATAGCATCAGGCGAAGGTTTTCATTAGGGAAACAGCACAGAGGGAAAGGATTAAAACATTCTCCTCTCCATCCAGATCAGACTGCCTCATGGCAATAATAATAATATTAATAATTATTATATATACAAATGTCACACAGTCCATGCTTCAACTCATTTGGCCCTCAGATATTCATAAAGTTTTCTTTCTGTTTGTGCCCACAAAAGTGCACATTGTATCTCATTAAATTCCTTTATTGAATTTTTTCTTAGCATATAATAGAGTGCTTCATGTTCATGAGGCAGGATTGGAGAAGAATAAAAAAATGCATCAAGGCAGGAACAGACGCTGATTTATTTACTATTGTTTTGTCTTCCACTTTCTCTGGAAATTTACTACAAAAGTGTGTGAAATGAAAACTGAGAAATGTGAAGAAAGATCTGTTGGATCTGTATGTGGGTGAGAGATGAGGGTGTAAACAAAGAACAATAGGGTACAGATATCACAGGCGTGGTTCCTATTGTCACCCTTACTTAACACCACTCTCTCACTCTTTCCTTGGCCGTATTCTCTTTCCTGCATGTATCTTTTGCTGAGTACAAGATCTGAAAGTCAGCTGAGTTTCTTTTAGTTTAGTTAGTGATTACCCTTCCCTGACATTGGCTTCCTTATTGGGGGAGGAGGAGGCAAAGGATTCAGGAACAAAGGACGAGAGAATTCCAACAAGTGTTATGAATGTCAGCTTATTTTGGCAGGTGGGACAGTTTGATTTCCTTCCTTTTCCAACTGTGCAAAATTGACGAGACAGCTTAAAAATCGGGTTGGAGCTTTTCCTGAACCTACTTTTAGTAATAATAATAAAAATTCTCTGGGAAAGAGGTTTTATTGCTCAGGGCCTTCTTTGCATACTTGTGATTCTGGCAGGCCATGTCTGTTTGGCTTCCAAAAGTCCATGGGGGAGGTACGATAAGGCTGGTCCCCCTAGCACTTGTATTTAGGAACCACAGTTATCCCATGAAAACATTAATTTAATGACTGGGTGTCTTATTGCTAAAGATTTAGCTATGTGTCATATTTTATTTAAGGCTAGTGTATAGCTCACATTGCACAGATGAAGGGATATCACTAGTCTCTCCTCTAAACACATCTTTTCAAGGGCATTGGTACTTATGTTGCCTATACAAGCCTAGTGAGTAAGGAGAGGGATTACAAATGGGGGAAATCAGAAGAGCAAAGGAGCAGTTCTGATATTGCAAATATATTATTTCAAGTACATAGTAGGACCTTTAAAGTTCACTTCAGCCGTCCTCTTCCAAGATAACTTTGTTTTCATAACTTGAGTATATAATATGTGTGCATGTGCACACTTTTATAACCACAAAATGAATTCTGATTTCTGTAACAGGCAGTTACAGAATTTTGATTTTTTTCCTTTTGTCAAATAGAGGTGAAGGATGGAAAAGCAACATAAGTCTGTAGAATCTTCCTTGAAAATAAATATATTTATCTTCATCCAAGAAGAGTCAATAAACTTTGACTATAGGGCATCAGTTCTCCCACATCTGATCATATATTCTATTTTATGAGGAAAAATAGAATTTTATTTTTACCAGATCTGAACAGGATGGTTTGTAACAGATGCCCTTGGAGGTTGCTGATTCATAGGGTCGCCATAAGTCGTAATCGACTTGAAGGCATATAACAACAACAAAACATAGGGAAGATCCAGTTATTTCCAGTACTTTGGGATGGAGCTGAAATTCCAAGAGCCCAGACTCTACAGCTTGTTGGACAATGGCAGGAAATATAGGATGGCCCTCTCAGAACTGCAAGCAATAGAACACTTCCTTTCCTAGTTCTAGAGATGGGATCTACCTGTATCCTAAGGCAACTGCAGACACTGTCAGAGATGTACTACAAGGGAAAAACCACAGTGCAATACTGTTATGCAAGGGTTCCCCAGACCCCACTATCTGAAAAGCAAAAAGAGGAGGGGCAGTTGCTCATGGCTCATCATAGTGCTGGTGCAAATGTATAGCAGTAATAAAGTGGACGAGAGACTAAAGATATTTGAAAAGCCACACAGCTCATCCACTTGTATCACGTTGGCTGCCTCTGATAAAGCACAAGCTTCCTCTTCCATCAGATCTGTTATTGTAGAACATGAAGTCAGATTGTCTGAGAGCTGATGAGGTTCTCTGTATAAAATCTAACTAGAACAACAGTGCCAGGAAGCACTCCTATCTTACCCTCCTGATTTTCATTAAACTTAGCTGGAACTAATTAGTTTTCTAGTCTCATTAGGCACAGCCTCCCAGCAGCTTCTCTAAAAGGAATCAAGATGAGTGCCAAGTGCCTTATAGACGGAGGAGTGAGACTTGGTATCATTTGTTATCATGGCATTCATTATGCTGTGTCCCTCAGTTCTGATTTATTTGTTGTAGATTGAACCAGAAGTAGGTGAAAGATACTTCTGAGAGGGGGTATCACTACATTTGAGGGGAATATGCAAAAGTCACTGTGGTTTGAAAACAGTCTCTTACTGTAGCACATAGGGATTGTTCTGCTGTTAAGCAGGGTGAGGGAGCTGCCTCAGGCAACAGATTCTAGGAGGCAAGAAGCAGCAACAAGATGTTAGAAGAGCAGCGAGTGCCATTTGGTCTGCCTTGCACTCCCTAAGGTAGCCTAGTGCTGCTGTCTCATCACCAGGGTTAAAGTAAGATTCAGCTGTCAGTCTGGTCAATTTTATGTATGTGGAATGGGAGGAAGACACCATCTTGTCCTTTGTCTGGAGCAGCAAAATGTCTTGGGCTGGCTCTTGTGGCATCTATACAAAGGGTAGATTCAATTGTTATGCAGCCCCTGGGTTTTATCCGAAGGGAGATTAGGAGTTGCCCTTAGTTTTACACAGGCCTTTCTTGACTATCACTTTTCTTGTGGGTTTGGCGATAAGAGAAGGTAACTGGCAATATGTGGGATATCCTTGATCTTGGAAGTCACAGGGCACGGTCTTGAAGGTGCAAGATGCAGGTCTTGGTCTGGTCAGTGCCTGGATAGGAGACCAGCTGGGAATCCCAGGTGCATTACATTCAGTTCCATTATGGGGAAAAAGGCGGAATACAAATGTAAATAAAACCAAAGAGTTGACATAGGGTAAAGAGGTTTTTTTTTTTAGTAAACTGAACATCTGTCTCCCAGCTCAAGCATGCATTTCTGTCTGAGGCTGGGGCAGGAGGGGAAGTGCACAAGCCATGATCCCACCACTTATCTCACCCTAGATACAGTGCCAGAGCCAAGAAACAATTGAACAGTTCCTTTGAATCAAAATAATTTAAAAGCAACCTTTAGAGAATGAGATGAGCATCACATTATAAGGCTTACCTTTTAGTTAAATCATTGATATATTCAGTGCTAAATCTACAGTTAGCTTCTACCCATGTGTTTGAAACTGTACTTCTGTGAATATTGTACCTTTTTGCATTTAATTTTGCATTCAGAAATAGCTTTCTTGATGCAAGAGTCATACTGCCTCTAAAGAAGGTCCATCAGAAAGGAAGCTTGATAATAAAAAAGCAGCACACCTAATTTAAACAGTAGCATGGCTTCAGTAATGCAGTCTTCAGTACTGAACGTTTGGAGATTTATTAATTTCCTGTTTTACAGTTAATGGTCAAAGTGTTTGTAAAAATTTTTTTTCAAGTATAATGATTATCTGCTATGAGACTTAGGTTGCACAGAGAAGATATCAAAGGATTTTATAGTAACATGTCTGTCTCCGGTTTGCATTGCAATTGCATATGGCATTGGTAATCCTGGTATTCTAGTAATATACTTTAAATCCCCAGATGTTAATGGGCTTTATTTCTCCTCCGTTGACTTCATGAGGCATTCATTTAACACGTGGAAAATCTTTGCCTTCTCATCCATTATCTGGAGGAGGGATGCAAAATTAGTTCCATGCTATTTGTTCACTAATATAGATGCCACAACCCTGAAAGAGTTGAAGTTGTGAGTGTTTGATTTGCTTAACCCTTTAAATAAAACAGTTGCAATTGTTGCTTAAGTAAGAACTTGTCTTACCCCTCTGATGTCTCATCCATTTCTCCCTTTGCTAGTGTTAGTCTGAACAGCGCAGCGGTGAATTGTTGAGCTACAGTTAGGCAAAGCTGTCAGTTTTGGTATCTCTCTGTTTTTCATGTTTTCACTCTTTCGTTCAGTTCTTCCACATCAGTGTGTGAACTTTTTTTTAAGAAGCTCCCATGAAATTTCATCAGCATATTATTGTGAATTTCTAATATCTGCATGTATGTATGCAATTTTGCACAATGCACGTTTTGCAGAATAATTTCCCCTAATATAATGCATATTTGTATGCTTTTTTCATGAATATATACATTTTAATGCATATTTTAGTATGTGCATTTTTGTACACATTACTTGATTGGAAAACTGCATTTCAAAATTTGGATAAGTGAAAATTGTGAGCATAGCTGTTTCACTTCTTATGTTATTTCAGAAAGTGAAAATTGGGAAGGTTTGCCTTTAAATGCAAACGGAATTGAATTTTTCTCGCATCCTTGTTTGAAGCCTGATCCTAATATCCTAACCTTCTTTTCTTCAAAGTAAGTCCCACTGAGTTCAGTGAGCCCTACTTCACAGTAAGTATGGCAGGATGGTAGCTATAGTTCTCTTACAAGATACCTGAAAACAAGCCAGTGCCAACAGTGCAATCAGACACTCTGAAGGCAGAAGGTTATGCAGTGCTCTAAACTTCAGCTGAGTTTAACTAAGTCAGGGTTGTGCCGCTGAGCTTCTGAACTCAGCCCTAGGAACAATTTTGCTTGCCAGGACCTGGCCCTAAACCTGAAGTGAAAAAGGCATGGGATACAAACACCTCAAATCACTTTTACATTTCCATTTACTCAGGAGGGTTGCATCACTAGCTACTTTAGATTAAAAGCATTTTATTCTTTCCTTACTCACTGTGTGCTCTCCCCTCTCTCTCATGCCACTGCAGGATTCTCTGAACCCATTTGTCTGTTAACCTTTTGTCTCTCCCTTTTTCTTAGTTTGTTCATTATCTTTCTTCTCCCTCTACACTCTGTAGTCCAAAGTGTCCTCAGTCACTTCCAAGTTCAATCTAGATGACCCAAAGTTATACACTGCTGACTATTTCTTGAGTGGTTTTTCTCTGATTTCTTTGCGGGAAGGTTACACCTTGTTGCGTCAAGCAATTGTGATCCCAAACTTTCCAGAGCATTTTCCCATCACTTCTTATCACAAAAAAGTGCATGGGGGAGGAGGTGGGTTTGTTGTACAAAAGTTTAAAATCATTTTCAGTCATTCAATCTAAAGGTGCTGGTGTGCAATAGCGACTGTTTGGAAATCCCCTTTATCTCCCCATCTCTGGCATCCTTTTGTTTCTCTCTGCCCCCACCCCACCAGTCCCATCTCTCCACTTTCTCTCTCTTCGCTCCATCACTTTCTCTCTTTATTCCCTGCAACATGCTTTTCTCTGTACCTCCATCTATGTTGCCCTTTTTTCTCTTTCTTTCCCTACTTGCCCCACAAGTCTTTCTGTATCCCATATTTCCCCTTTTTCTGTCTCCATCCCATAGAACTCTCTCTCAGCTTGACCTTTTTCTTGTCTCTTCGGTGTCCATCTCCTGCATCTGTGCAGAACTTGGAAAAGTTACTTTTTTGAACTACAACTCCCATCAGCCCAATCCAGTGGTCATGCTGGCTGGGGCTGCTGGGAGTTGTAGTTTAAAAAAGTAACTTTTCCAAGCTCTGCATCTGTGGTACTCCTTGCCATGTTCAGCAGCAAAGGCACATAAGGTGTCTACTTCGCAGTTGACACAATAGATGAGGTCTCAGGTGAGCAAGCCATGCAATGCATCTCTCTGTCTGTAACAGGCTAGAGAAATTAGTTGCATGCCCTCTGGACAGGAAGAGCAACATGAATGTATTGATTCAGCCATTCTCCTATTCCGACTCCCACTCTGGATGGGATTTGGGTAGGCCTTAGGACCCCTTTTATGCAAAGCTGGCATTAGAGAACACACATTTTTATAACAGGTATAGTCCTAAAAATTACCATAAATTCTTTGGGGTTCCTTATTTTCTGTCTCGATCAATAGAAGCCTGGCAAAATGCCATCTATGCCTTGCTTTGCACAGAGCTATTTTGCCTGTATGACATGGCTGTAGAATATTATTCATTTATGGCAATATTTCCACATACTTGGCTTATGAAAACAGACACAAGATGCAAAACAAATGGACACTCTTGCCAGGATTATACATGATATTTCTGAGTTTCTAGCACAGGATTAAATGAGTTCCCAACTGTCTCATGTATCACAAACTGAGAAGAGGGAGGGAGGGAAGGCATCAGTACAGGACACATATTTAGCATATAAGACTGTTGAAGCAGTTTTTCTGAAGAAACTGGTCCATTTCCTCTAAAGAAGAGTCTCTAGACTCAAAAAGCTGTAGCTCTTTAACTGATATGCACCTTTTTGAGACTCTCTTTTTCATTCCAATGTATCATAAACTAATGTTGCTAGGATTCTAGCCTACAGAAACGTTAATTTGCACATTAGTGACCCTATCAGAGTACTTGGTAGGTACTAATAAGGTTGTTATATCCTATACATTTTACAAAAAATATGATGTATATATACTTTAAAGGAGAAGTGAATAATTTTGATTTGCCAGCTGATTACAAAAAAATACGACGCACACACACCTTAAAGAAGTAAATAATGTTGATTTGTCAACTGATTAAAGTATTACCTTCTTTAGGCTGCATGCTCTTTGTTTTTGAATCTCCTTTCTTAGTTGCAAGTCCCTGGGACTGCAGTGCTTGGTTGCTTGTGCTGCCTGTGGTGCAACATATATAATTGTGACTATAAATCCACTTGTTGAATGACAAGCTTATATAGATGTAGCATTTTGGAGGTTTACACTGTTTTCTTGGGCAAAACCGGAACTCCTTGAAATATTTCGTGTTCTTCATTTCATGTTTTGCTTCCATAAGAGATGCTCACACTACTACCAGGTTTATAGTAGCATTTTAAAGAAATTCTCAGGAAACATTTTTGGCATGTTTGATTTGTGCCCTCCTTGGATCCCCAAGTTTTTAATAACTTTCGCCCAATTTCGAATTTACCATTCTTGGGCAAGGTCATTGAGTGAGTGGTGGCCAATCAGTTGTCGACACACTTGGATGAAACGGATTACTTAGATCCATACCAATCGGGCTTCAGGACTGGTCACGGAACTGAAACAGCCTTGGTTGCTCTGGTAGATGATATGAGGAGGGCATTAGATAGGGGAGAATTCACCTTCGTTGTCCTCCTCGATCTCTCAGCGGCTTTTGATACTGTCGACCACAGTATCCTCTTATATCGCCTAGAGGGATTGGGAATAGGAGGCACCGTATTACGGTGGTTCCGTTCCTTCCTCTCTGAGAGGTACCAACAGGTGGCATTGGGGGAGGAGGTTTCAGACCCTTGGCCTCTCAATTGTGGTGTGCCACAGGGTTCTATCCTCTCTCCCATGCTATTTAACATCTATATGAAGCCGCTGGGGGCGATCATCAGGAGATTTGGGCTGCAGTGTCACCAATATGCAGATGACACTCAGCTCTATCTCTCGTTTAAATCTTCGCCAGAGTTGGCTGTGGAAACCTTGTCCAAGTGCCTGGAGTCCGTGAGTGGATGGATGGGAAGAAATAGGCTGAAACTGAACCCCGACAAGACCGAGGAACTGCTTGTGGGGGACAAGAGAAGGTTGGGAACTGTTGACCTGAAGTTCAATGGGGTGAGTTTACCCCTAAAGGACCAGGTCCGCAGCCTCGGGGTTGTACTTGATTCCAAGCTGTCCTTGGAGGCTCAGATTTCAGCTGTGAGCCGGGCAGCTTGGTATCAACTACACCTTGTACGTAGGCTGCAACCCTACCTTCCTGTTCATCAGCTCCCACTGGTAGTGCATGCCCTGGTCACCTCTCGATTAGATTACTGTAATGCGCTCTACGTGGGGTTACCCTTGAAAACGGTCCGGAAACTACAACTTATACAAAATGCGGCGGCTCGACTACTCACAAACAGTCGCCGCCAGGACCACATCACGCCAGTGTTGTTCGATCTACACTGGCTTCCAGTTGTTTTCCGGGCCCAATTCAAGGTGTTGGTATTAACCTTTAAATCCCTATACGGTCTCGGCCCAGTTTATCTAAAGGAGCGCCGACAACGCCACCAATCATGCCGCCTAACAAGATCGGCCACACAAGGCCTTCTCTCAGTCCCGCCAACCAAAGCAGCTAGATTGGCGGGTACTAGAGAGAGGGCCTTTTCAGTGGCGGCCCCCGCCCTCTGGAACTCCCTCCCACAAGATCTTTGGCACATCTCTTCCCTGAATATGTTCCGCAAGGCCTTAAAGACCTGGCTCTTTCAACAGGCTTTTGGGATTTCTGGGGAGGCTTAATATTTTTTGTTTACATGCCTCCTATTATGTATTGTTTGTTTTATAATTTATACTATTACACTGTATTTTTGTATTGTATTTTGCTATATTTATTGTATGTACGTTGCCTAGAGTGGCCACTGGCCAGATAGGCGACACATAAATTAAATTTATTATTATTATTATTAGCAACTGGGATTTCCTGAAATAATGAGGCTGGGAGACCAAGAAGACCATCAAGTTGAACCAAGTTTAAACAGAAATTAATCTAATCGAGAAAATCACTGGGTTGGGTCCAAGGTGCATTCATTGAAGTTAAGGTCCCTCTGCAATCAGTGAGACAATTTGATGTCAATGCAAACTATGTGCACACTTGAGAGAACGTAGGAAACTGCCTTATGCTGAGCCAGACCATTGGACCATCATGCTCAGTATTGCTTCTTTCTTTGTTCACTTTAGAATAGATTATTATAAATTGGTGTTGTTATTGAGTAATATCAGTACGTTAATATTTTTTTAGTCTTGGGGGAACAGTTAGGTCAGGGGATACTTATTGAGAAAGAAAAGTCAAAGAATTGTTAGACGTCTAATTTTCTTTGATGTTTCTATTCATTTATTTATAGATGTTTCTTCAGAGAAAGACATTCCCAACTTGTAGCACATGAAGAGAAAGTTACCGGAACAAAGACAAAGAGCCAGCCCGATCTCAGCTTGTAACTGCTGTTACATTTTCTTCCCCAATTCTCTGTATTTTATATAATATACAGTTTTATAGCATACATACACAGGGAGACTTCTATGACTGAGGAAGAAACAGATTTTTCCCCAAACACATTTCTGTTGCCTGTGTGGAAAGACTCCTCCTTCCTTTCTTTTAAAATTGTTGTTATCTGCCTTCAAGTTGATTGCGACTTATGGCAACCCTATGAATCAACGACGTCTAACAGCATCTGTCATGAACCACCCTGTTCTTTTAAAATAGATTCTACCAGTTGCAACTGTTCATTCAGAAATAAATATCTGCAGGATTTTAAAGAACTTGCAGGAATTGGCAGTGTGGTGGTCACTGCACAAAGATCGGGGTGTGTGTGTCTGACTTTACTTTTGGGCAGAAATGGAGGTGTAAGATGTTGCAGCAGAGCTGCAGATGTGCACTGTTGGTATTGCTAATGGGACAATGTTCACATCCCCAGCTTGCATCCACACTGAGATGGCTGTCCAGCATATAACCATGCATTTGCCCAGTGTTGATTGTGGTATGGCATCTCCTAACACCACTGCCACCCAGTGCCTAGTGGTAAAGTTGGTGGGAACTCTTTTTTCCTCTCCCTCTGTGCTGTAGGAATGTTTTAATTGGTTGATTCCTGCCATAAGCAGGAGATTGGACTAGGTGACCTGTAATGTATTTTCCAGTTCTAAAATTCTATGATTGCCGCATAAGAGCCACTAGTTTTGCTAGCAAACTGCCTCACTGGCTGCTGTTGCTTCTGCTGTAGTAGCAAATTTTTGTATTTGATTGTATTGCCATTTGAATGGACTGTGTTGCCATAACACTTTTACTTTAAGAATCATTTTGTTGTCATTCTGAATTTTAAAGTGCATCTCTTGAATACATTATTCTGCTAAACAGATCTACACGGTGTATGACCCAGCAATTCAGATGTAGCCTACCAGACATGTATTGTGACATTGCTGGAAGATTAGCAGTGTCTGTATTTATGCAGTCCTTTGCAAGCAGAAAAACAAAGAAGTTTTAGAGAAACCCTGCTGGGCCACCTTAGATGGCTTATGGCCAGCATTGATTTGGTGGGTCAGTAGTAACCAATCAATCATTTATTATGATCAGTAGTAGTGATGGGCTGCACACAAGTGTAGATTGTGACAACACTTGCAGTCTTCAATCTAATTCATTAGAGTGGTCCCATCCATATCAGTAAAAGTATTTGCAAGGCTCAAGGCTGCAAACTAGATAATAACTTGCCTTCTATTGCCAGAATTTAAATTTCTGGTTAAACAAAAAAAGACTTGCATTCTGAACATGCTTTCATTTACACTTGACTGCAGATGGAATTTTAAAAGTATGAAATAGTTTTAATGCTGTGTGATATATACATATATGTGGAAATGGAATATTACTAGAATTATTGTAATATCAGAGCTGAAGATTAAGGGCAGTATAGAGTTTGGCAGGTTAACCCTACTGGTTTAAATGTAATTTAAACATGCAAAACTCTGCACCGGATTGTGGCTAAAGTTTGTTTTACCCATTTAATAATGTTAATCGTATTTGCCTCTGACATACAGTTTGAGAATAAATAGAATGCACCTAAAATGTAATTGCATTTTAAAATATGAAAGAAATAACCATGACAGATGTTTGGGTGAGTGCTACAGTATTTATTCTGCTTACAGCATTGCCTATTTTTCTCTTAATAGGGCAGTCCTTACAGGATTTAATCAGAGCTTAGTTTTATAGAAGAGTTGATCTCAGATACTGTTTTGGTCAGATTTCCAATGGACGCTCACAACAAATCAGGAATTTCTGCATGTCTGAGTCTAAAATTACTCAGCAATATCCTTCTAGATTCTGCAAGTCACCCCCAAAATAGTAGTCTTGTTCGGCAATTTTAGAAGACACATTTAAATGCATATTTACATTCCCTTCAAAGGGACTGAATTGCCACTTTAATAAAAAAGACATTTGGATTCCAGTTAATGGACAGAGACGGCAGCATTAAAATAATAATCTTAAAGGATTAGGTGTGTTAAGCATCTGAACCACAATGGAGTACAATTCATGGTTAGGGATTTCTTTGCAATTAACTGATTCCCTCAACAGGTTTATCTTTACATTCATTTGTCAGGGAGACAAATCACCCTGACCCTATCACACAGTAAAATGGAACCTGTACAACAAGCCTTCAAGCTTATAATTCTCTAGGGTATATCTGTTTAAAAAATAAACTTGCAGCCATGCTGCAGTCTTAGCTGTGGGAGAATAATGTGAGTGCCTTTTCAAGGAAGATTGGAAAGATCTGTCTCTGTGCATTGGTAGGAAGTTGGCTTAAATAGCTGCTATAGCAGCAGATAATTTAATTAGCAGGCAGTGTAACTGTGCTACTCCTGATTAGTGATTTGGCTAATAAGGGTGAGATCATGGAAAATGCTAATGCAGTGCCTTAGGAAAATCCAATTATAATGTAACCTAATTCAATTCAAACTCTCAGCAGGTGACTAGTGTTTGTGGGAAGAGCACCCCAGACACAGGATTATAGTGAATGCTCCCGACAGACAGGCTTCTGTGTAGCCAGTGTCAGAGCCAACAAACCCCATTTCATTCCCTTCAGCACAACTAATTATGAAGGTTGTGTCTTCCATTTGTAGAAGCTTAACTCATTATCATTAGAGTTCATGAAAACAGATGAATATGTGCTAGCCACTTGGAGTAAAAAGTGGAGGAGCAAACTGCATTTTGCAGCATTAGGGTTTATTTTCTTAGTGTCAACACCTGCCTTTTAATGTCTTGCTGCCAAAAGTCTGACCCAGCAAGTATTTAGCCACCTAAATTCTAGTGAAATAAATTGTGAGAAACTGGTGAGGATGCAGGGGGGTGAGCTCTACCTCCCCCATCCATTTACTTTATTATTGAATAATATGTTACTATAGTTAGGCTGCAGTCCAATACACACTTATGTGGAAGCCCCATTGAACCCAGTGGAGCTCAGGGGTGTAGTGGTCCAGGGTCTCGGGGGGGTCTTAGACCCCTTACTTTTTGGGAGTAGGGTCCCTATGTCTCCAGCATCCCATGAGCCAATCAGCAAGAAAGAAGAGTGTGTTAGCCACTGAGAAGAGTCTTCCAATATGCTTCCTTGTTCTTTCCTGCTGATTGGAACCAATCAGAGTGAAAGAAGGTGAGTTGGCCACAGAGAAGTCTCTTTTCAGTAGCTAACACTCTCCTTTCATGCTTAGCGGCTCCTAGGAATGTCTGTGGTTGTGGGATAAGCCATTAACAAGGATCTAATTCTCAACCCCACAGCAAAAAAAGGGGGGTGGCTGTGACTATCATGAAGGGACCCTGCACTTCTGAATTTGCCACTACACTACTGGTGGAGCTTACTTCTGAGTAGACATATATTGGATTGCAACTTTCATTTAGGTATTCAGGTACATTAATGTAGCCGCCCCAGAAAAGTACATGTTTAAGCAATCTTCAATCCCTGGCCTATCCATGTAGGGCTGGGAAAGACCTCTGTCTAATTTTGGAGAGCCACTGCCAGTCGGTGTAGACATAAAACTGAGCAAGATGAATCAGTGGTCTAACTCCATATAAGATGGCTTCCTATGCTCCTATGTTTACCAACATGGTGCCCTCTAGATGCTTTGGACTACAACTGCAGTTAACCCCAGCCAGCTGATGGGGCTTTTAGTCCAAAACATCTGGAGGGCACTGTAATGTTCCTCCCCTGGCACCACCTGTCAGGCTACCACCCGTGGCTACCACCAGGAAGAAACATAGTTTGCTATTTTTCTTTGCCTCACCTGCTCTAGCACAGATCTCACAAGATCCCACTGCTAGGCAGCACCACCAGTCACTCCCTGTAAACAATACTGCTAGAGACTTCACCTTAGTCTCCCTTCTGGCTTATTGTTACTTTGTGTCTGGGTGCACTTGCAGGCCACAACCCCCCTGTATCTTTGTGCCAATAAATCATACAGCCCTGGGTTGCCCTGGATACTTGATGATACACTATCTCTTCACCGCTGCCACCATTTGATACTGTTTCTCCGCCTTGGTAAATACCCTGCCCACCCTTCTGGTCTGTGAAAGCCCCAGCCAAGGATCAGGCTTTTGGTAAACCAATAATAATGTTTATTTATAAACACCAGGAAATAACAAGATTATGTAAGATATGTTTAACAAGCATATGGTTTCAAATAGCGTCACTCTTTATGTTTCTGGTCATATATATATTGCCTAAATATCAGCCAAATATAATCCAACCCACAACCAACTCCAATCCACACTCCACAACCAACCGACCTCCTCAACAACACTCTCCTGACTCAACTGTCATCCTCTCATTTATACCTTCAGCCATTCAAACACTCAGCCAATCATCATACAGCATTCTCCAGCATTCTCGCCCATGTACTCCCCCCTCTCACTCAGTCACTTACCATATATCGCTTAATAAACCCGCACTTACCATATTTACAGATATTAAAATACAGGGACATCACAGGCACCAGCTTGGGAAAGGATGCATTTTACCATAGCGTTTGGAATTTTGTTGTTGTTAAAAGAAAGGAACATTAAAAAAAAAATCCACCAAAAGTCTTAATTGTTCATTTCTAGTCCATGCAGTTTAGGATCAAGTTAAGATCATTCTGGTTTGTTTAGATCGTTTTATAATTTAACTTAACCTATACATTATATCCAATGGTGTCCCTTCACTGACAGAAGATTCTTTGACCCAGCAGAGGCTTCTAGCAGCAGAACAGGGAAGGAGGCAGTTTTTGCCGATTTCCTCCTCCCCATGCAGCCTCCCACACCACCTCCCATCCTGTTCTGAAAGGTCTTCCAAATCTGTAGAGATTTGTGATGCAGGGAAGATGAGAGAATTGACAAAAATAACTTCCTTCCCTATTCTGCTGGTGGAAGCCTTTGCCAGATCAAAGTGCCTTCTATCAATGGAGGGACACTGTTGGATACCATTTCAGTCACTAGTTTCTTTGTTATTTCAACAGACCATCACTAATGTGACAAAGTAATGTATTTTCTTAATTAATGAAAACCCTCTTCCAATGTGAACCAATGGCTTGCTGGTTGACTGTGCATTGCCTCTGGGCCAATTCCACCTGCTCCATAAATGGGAGACCCGCAGGTGCTTCCAGTTTAAGGGTTGTATGTCTGAGCCAAGAGTCCACAATTGTGAAATGAGCAGGGGTGGGGAAGAAATAAAGTGGTTCTGGCTAAAGGTGGGCCCCGCTTATACGGTAGGTTCCTTTCCGGACCCCCGCCGTAAAGCAGAAATCGCCGTAAAGCAGAACCCCATTGAGTATAATGGGCCGCGTTGCACGAAAATGCTGCAAAATGCCGCAAAGCAGCAAAATCGGCTTTAAAATGGGGAATGAAAGCTGCCGCATTAGTGGAACACCAGGAAGCGAAGCGCCAGGAAGCAGGGCCCTACTGTATTTTTATATTCGCTCCTGGCTAAGGAGGTAGACAAGTATAGCATGTGATAAAGCACCTTTTATTGATGAAAGCTGCCCAATGCTACATGAGATTATGAGGTACTGAGAATATGGAACAAGTTTCAAAAACAGTTCCAATATCTCTCTCACTCGATATTTTAAGAAGTGACTGTGCTGATTTCATTTTCTTCAGCTAGTAGCTGAGGCACATTTTGGAAGTAGGCTTATGTGCATTTTGTTCTGACTTTGGAATAGACTGCTAATATGGCAGATGACATCAATGAAAGAAGTATATACTTTAAAAATCAACATCCAAACTGTAACTATATAAACTAAACGTAGCAATTCCAAAGGTGTCCATAAAAATATATGTGCTAATATTGCACAAATAGACCAAAACATTCCTAGATGTCTTCTATTGAGTCCAAAATGTTGCTTAGTTGTCGTTCTTTTCCTACAGCCTAGAATCAAAAGGAAGTAATGGAACATATGATGCAGTATAGCTTAAAATTATGAATACTTTTCCTTATGGAGGAATCTGAGTCCCAGCTAAAGAGAGAGTTTTGCTAATACTCTATAGCCAGGATTTGCATGTTCTCTCACTCCATGTGTATTCCATACGTTGAGTGCTATATTTAGCATCTTGAGAATATCAGCTTTCTTGGAGGCAAAGATAATGAAGACTGAAAAAGTGTGAGCAATAGCTATTGTAAGATTGTAAATAGCCTTTCATGTAACCCAATATAATGAGAATATAGCTCAGGTTACAAATTATGCAAAAACATGATCTGACCTTACATGAATGAGCCTCAGGCTAACACACTCCCTCCTGCCTCATCCCACATTTTCTTTCTATCTAAAGCAGGCGAATTATAGTTTGTGTAACACATAGTTTGTCTGCAAATCCTTTTTGGAATCCAGAATCAAATCCTGCTAAGTTTGCTGCTGCAAAAGAAGAAATGTTGGTGGAAATTGGAGCATGTAAGCAGAAGAGAAAGCATGCAAGTCTTAGGTTGGAAGACTGAGGCCAGACAAAAGGAGATCCTTCTTCACACCGCATATGGAATTGCTACTATAAGATGTAGTGATGACTCCACTAACTTGTTTGGTTTGAAACAGGTGATGAAGTCATGGAGAATTTAACCCTTTCCTCCTCTGCTGTGGTTCTGAGGAAAATCCCTCTTCTGAAGCTAGTGTTTGCCTGCGGGAGCGCGTGAATTTCCATGAGCATCTGCACCAGTGAGGGATTTTCTCCTAATAAAACAGTAGCTTCAGAAAAGAGATTTTCCTCAGGAGTATGGCAGGAGAGGAAAGGGCTAAATTCTTTCTTCCATATCCAGTCTGATCCCATTGATACAAAAAAATCATTATGCAATTTGCCGTTTTTAAAAAACTTTGCATTAGATGCAAAGACTAATGTTTAACATCACATATAGCTTGTCCCTAAGTCTGTAACAGGACTGTAAACTAAACTGGCCAGAATGCTCATTTGCATTACAATGCTTTTCTATTCTTTCTTTTCTCATGAACAAATATCAGACGATAGAATAAAATGTGTGAGAGAGGCCCATGTGCGAACCGTTCTGTGAAGCCCATGTACAATTTTACTGACTTTTTTTGTTATAAATCCACTAGATGGAGGTGTTGTTTTAAATGAAGGAGTCTAAAGCAACTGCTGAAACTACTAGGTTGGGTCCTCAAAGAACACGTCACTTCTAAATATATATATATATTTCCCCTTCATGTAATGGAACGACTTTGAACAACAGCTTTTGATCAGTTGATCGTGATGCCAGTTTTCTACAGCCAGCACTGCTTACCTTAAAGTTTAGGGTCTGAAAAAATAAATACTTTGTCACATTTCTTAAGTGATGTTTTTAACTTTTCTTGATCCTTTAATCTCTGTTTTGTATGGTTTTGAGTTTTGATGAATGTTTCCAGAGGTCATTCTCTTTCATTGAATGTTTTCCCCCCTCTTTATGCATTGCAGATGTAAAGAAGTTAAAAACACCTTAATTATGAAAGTTGACAGAAGTCAGACTGCTTGCTTAATGGGTGAGAAAGGAAAATGTATAATTTGCAGAGAGGGCAAAACCCTCAGCCCTAAACCTGCAGTGTCTGACAGAAAGCTAATAAAACCTTCAAGTGTGGCAAAGAAAACAATGTTTAGGGCTCAATGACTTTTAGGTCTGCCTGTCAGCTTTTTCCACAGATACTAACACACCACAGCCAATGTATATCTTTCCAGGTCTCCTGACAGTATATACTTTGTATTGCAACTCTTTTTCCCTTCTAAAGCTCCTTTAAGGGCACATTTGTAGTTTTGCTGTACACCACTATGATATTTTTAATGAGTTGGTGGTTTATAAATATTCTTATAAATACATGTATAAACAAGCAGTTTACCCACAATCCAGTTATCAAGGTGGGTGGTATGGCATTTGGAATAGAAACTGTTACTCTGGTTTAAAGTCCAGAAAAACGCCCCTCATTATAGGCCAGAAAACAAGATAAATGAACAGCCTTCTTCTCTAGGTGCTTATTAACAAACACCTGTTTACTATATTGCAAAGCGGAAAACTACATAGAAAACGACTGTTGAAAACAAGTATTCTAGACAATCCTTTTTCTTTTTGTGAAATCAAACAAAAACTCTTCTAAGTTTCTTTCTGCTGTTATGTCCCCCCCCCCCCCGGGGCATTTCAGGTTATAATATTAAAGATAATACATTTTGTTTTCTTTTTTCATGCTAATCTCTGCGTTTGTGGCATTTTGACACTTACAAAAGTGAAATTATCATGGGAAAATCAGCAAAAATAAATCAAAATAACAATCACTTCAGTTCCCTGACAGAATGATGCAATGCAAGTCAGCACCTCAGAGAGATATTAAAGGGTGCAGCCATCTGGTAAACTCAGTAACAAACACAAGGGCTTCAAAGGGGCTTGCTGGTCACCCATTGTGCTTGTGAAGCTCTGTTTTTCATTTGTATGTTTCTTGCTAACTTTCTATTTATTGCTAACTCAAGAAGTTTGCATTGCATGTTGTCCATAATTAAGGCTGTATTTTGTTCTCAAGATCTACAAACATATAGAGCACTTGCTGTAAAAACCTACTCAATGAGATATGGCATTTTGCTTTATCAAGGAAATGTCAGTTTCAGGATGAAAATGTAAATATGTATGTTCCAAAACAGGGTGAATATTTATTTCTGTAGCAGTTTAAATTTGGAAGCTGTTTAATTGTATTTATTTGCCCTAATAACAATCCTAAAGTCACCATTATGCTCAGTTGCCCTTTCCTTTCATCTAGAGATATGCAATGCCCTTCTGACTATCTGAAATTTATGTATATTTGAACATCTCTACTTACCCAGAAGTTGGTTAATGCTATCAGCTTTGAAAATACAGATCCTCCATTTTGGTTGGGTGTGAAACCTGAATCTATCCTTTCACCTTGTCACTGGTAAGAAGGGGCAGCATGGATTATCTCCCTTTCCCAACTGTGTCAAGGCTGGCAGAATTGCCCACAGTTCTGTTATGGTCATGCAGTTCCAGATCCAGTGCTGGGAACTATATGTTCCTCAGAAGTGTTAGATGCAGATACTCAGTCTTAGGAATCAGGTGCACAGTGTCTTTTGCATCCATGGTTCCCAGCACTGTAGAAGATGCATCTTTGTAGACTAAAATGAGTATTAAAAACCATCCAAGTGGACCTAGAGGAAGAGCCATAACTCAGTGACAGATAGAGTACATGCATTACTCACATAGGTCCCACGTCCAGTCCTCGGGCTGTTCAGGTAACAGGAAAAATGCTGGGAAGGGGCAATGATAGAAAGAACTAATACAGACGAGGGGAACCTCAGGCCTAGGGACAAAATGTGGCCCTCCAGGCCATATCCTCTTCCCAGGCCACATCCTTCATTGGCTGTACTTCACACCTTCCTTCGGTGTTTTTTCTAGCTGGAATATGCCCTTGAACTCTGATAATACTTCTTGCTTGCCAGAATGGAGGGTAGAGTTTGGTGTGTATGGGGAGGGGAGATAGAAACCAGCCTACTGTACAAATGTAAAATTCACATGCATTGCTCCTCCCACTTTTGCATCTGGCCCTGCTCGTTGGCATATGGCCCCCAGAAGGTTATGTGGCCTCTGGGTTGAAAAACATTCCCCACCCTTGGCCTAATACCTTAAAGACTGCTGCCAATCAGAGTGGCTAAGGAGTTGTAGTTCAGCAACATCTGGAGGGCCCAAGATTCCCCGCTCCTGTTTTAGGGAGAGATTGCTGTCCTGGTAATTGCGGCAAGTTTTAAGAGAAGGGAGGGGCACCTAGTGTGTGGGGCACAGCATCATGGCATTCATATATGGTCATGATTGACATTAGGATAATATTTTAGTATAAACCTAATAACCTTGTTAGCATGTTTCCCTATTAATTTTTTTTTGAGAATCTACAGGTAAGAGCCTGTAGACATCAAGATGTTGGACTACTACTCACATCTTTCAGACTATTGGCCATGCTGATTGGAGTGCAATAACACCTGGAAATTCCCCAATCCTATTACTGTATAAATAAACAATTGTTATAATGTATAAATGCCAATATATTGCTTAACATCCTACTTTGCAAGATCACTTAGATTTTCAAAATGAAGCTTCACACTGAAATTTAATTCACACAAAGGTGATCCACATAAGGAATTCCTGTAAGAGAACAGAATCTAGAGCAATACTATTATACTTGTGCATATGTTTGCTGCCTTTTTAATTCAACTTACCTTCATGTAACCATGAGCAGAGGAAGTCAAGCATAACTCAGTATGCTTCTAAATGACCTGTTTATTGAGCATACATCATTTGTTTGCAGAGATATTAGATTGTTGATGATTCAATAAGCATTTATTCTTATTTGTTTGTGGTGTAGTTAGATGACCTTGCATCAAAGCAAGAGTTACCCCACACTGTCCAGTGCATTTCCCCATCACTTTCCTTGTTGCAAAGCACCTGAACTTTTGGGGAATAGGGCTTGTTGCACAAGACCTCCCAGTCAACTCTCATCAGGGTTGTAGTCATCTAGGTTCACAGGGGTCACAGACCTCTTATATTTTTGGGAGCAGGGTCCCTATGTTCAAGCCAATCAGCATGAAAGGGGAGCATGTTAGCCACTATGAAGAGTCTTCTCTGCTAACAGCATACTTTCTTGTCCTTTCATGCTGATTGTAGCCAATCAGAGTGAAAGGAGGTGAGACAGTCACCGAGAAGACTTTTTCTCAGTAGCTAACACGTTCCTTTTATGCAGATTGGGTCGTAGAGTAAGTGAGAAGGGAGCTTCATGACAAGATACCTGGGTCTTCCAAATCCTAGTCCCACACTTGGCTTCATTTCAGAATTCTTAAAATTGAAAGGTTTCTGGCAACATTTAGCCCCTCAGAGGGAGAGATTGGGAGCGGAGAGGCTATGCACAGAGCAGTTTTATTCTGGCTCTATAATTCTGTAATTGCAGAAGAAACAGTAAATCCTGGGGGTGTGGCTGTGAGGGGGTGTGGTATAGCTATCATGAAGGGATCCTGCACTTCTGAATATGCCAATACACTACTGACTCTAATTGTGCAGCCTGATTGTGCCGGTAGGTTATCAAATCCCACCCAAAACCAGCAACACTCTGAAAGCACCCATAATCTTTAGCGCTCAGGGCAACTGTCTTCCTGAATGTAGTTATTATAAATAGCCCTCTTTATCAAGAGTGTCTACAGAAATATTTCAGGTGGGGGGAGGGGGAAGATCTATGAATTGTTACTACAGTGAAAGCTAATATAGAATTCTGAATCACCAAAACAAAAAAGGCTGACATTCTAGAGTAAATTTATGTTGCCTGCCTCTAATAACAAGTCAACATGTGGGAATTTAGCAGAATACCACTACTGCATTTTATAACCCAAATTCACAAAATTATTCAAATATCCACACATATTCAAATATTCACAGTATTCAAATATCCACACAAAAGTATTTGGCATTTAATCCAAAATTGTCTTGGTGAGGGAGTTAAAAAAACACACCCAGACAAATCAGTGTGGTTTGCTTTGGGGAAAATATGATTGTATTTGCATAAAATAATTTCATTGGTGCTTAAAAATTTTTACTCATGTTTTAGAGAGTGCACCACATTATATGCACATAAGTTTGAGACTGCAGATTTGCAAAAGTAGACTCTCAGTGTGAATTTGTGCCATTTAGCTTCTAAATATCGTTTAAGCTTTTATTATTTCAGTACATTAATTTAAACACTGAAAGAATAACACTATAAGGTAAATAGCTGACCACATGGATTGAAAGCAACTTTTCATCCCTCCAAATGCTTTTTGAAAGAGCAACATCTTTACACTTCCCTAAAAAGTGCCTACATAAAATACTCAGAAGTCTCAGTAATTGCACTGGAAATGTTGTGATGGGGGGAAACCAGCATAGCAGGCACATGCAAGAACATATATGCACGTATTTGAGTTTTCCACTGCCAAAGCACAAACCATCTGGGTTTTAGTACTGGCTCAAGGCTTAATGGACTCTTGGCAAGCTGTCCTGTAGCAGGCTGCCTTTTATGTCAGTGGGCCCTTGACTGCAGACTCACCTAATGCCAGTGGTAGATGCTATGAACTAGAACACAAGAAGTATTTTCCTGGATCTAGCAAAAGGCCCATCTAGACCAGCATACTGTTTTCACAATGGCCAACAAGATGCCAGTGAGAAGCCCACAAGCAGGATAAGAATACAACAGTGCTGTCCTCAGTTGTGATTCCAATCAACTGGGTGGTATTCAGAGGTATATTGCCTCTGATAGAGCCAGTGTGGTGTAGTGGTTAGAGTGTTGGACTATGACCTAGGAGACCAGGGTTTGAATCCCCACATAGCCATGAAGCTCACTGGGTGACCTTGGGCCAGTCACTGCCTCTCAGCCTCAGAGGAAGGCAATGGTAAACCACCTCGAATACCGCTTACCTTGAAACCCCTATTCATAGGGTTGCCATAAGTCAGAATTGACTTGAAGGCAGTCCATCATCATCACCATCATCAGTGGAAGGAGAACATAGTCATCATAGCTAGAAGTCTTCTTTCCCATGAGTTTGGCTAATCCTCTTGTAAAAGCCATCCAATTTTGAAACATCTATTTTAAATTTCCCACAATGTCCAGACCATAGTATTGCTCTTGAGCATTATGGGAGAATGAAAATGTTCCCTATTGGTTACTTTCTTTTTGATTTTCCACAGTGTCCCAGATTGATGCTTCAAGAAGGGCATTGCGGAGAATTTAAAATGCTGGTTCCTAGGCCTGGCCACTTGGTACAGCTGGCCCAGGGTAGGCAGTCTGCAACAGGGAGGTCTGTTAGGATGATGGGCCCCAGCAGCTATCACGAGTGCCAGATACTGATGATGGGGCTGCTGGATTTTGGGGATGGCAGCTGTTATATCATAAAAAAATGTAAATGTACTGCCTTCAAGTCGATGCCAACTTATGGCAACCCTATGAACAGGGTTTTCATGAGGCTGAGAGGCAGTGACTGGCCCAAAGTCACCCAGTGAGCTTCATGGCTGTGTGGGGATTTGAACCCTGGTCTCCCAGGTCTTAGTGCAACACCTTAACCACTTAGTGCAACACCTTAACCACAAAAACACAGGGAGACCTTATGTACATAGGACTGTATTTTGGAGGGGAACCTCTTAATGTGGTCAAAAAAGCAGTGCGTTACTCCCAAGAGATTGATGCATAAACCAGAATATTCAGTGAAGAAAGCAAGTGACAGAGGGATCATCTTGTCACACAGGAAGCAAATTGTGGGCTGATCCAGCCTTACTTCCTACTCTCTCTGCAGCATTGTGTCTTAGCAAGAGCCTCTCCCCACATACTAGTTCAGAGCACTCCAGAGGAAGCTGGCCAGGAAAGCAAGCAGGATTGTTATTTGTTTTTTTCTGTTACACGGTGATCCAAGTTGCATATTTTCATGTCATTGGCCTGGTTTGCACATAACACTAAGCCATAGTTCAATAAACTATGGTTTATTAAACCATGGTTTGTTTAATTATCCGGACCATGCCCAGTGGCTTAAATATGGTTTATTTAGTGCCAACAAACCACAAACTGAAACTATGGTTTGTTGTTAGTTTACAAGTCTTGGTTTGTTTTAACTATGGCTTGGTATTGCACGAGAATCCAGCACCCATCTTTAACCATGGCTCGTTTGGCCATCCCAACCCAGCTGATCAAGCCACAAAGGTGAGGCAAGAACAGCTGCAAAACAAACCACAGAGTTTGGAGAAATGAACAATTGTTTGTTTGATCATCTGCGGGACAACTTGTGGTTAATTTGTGGTTAGCCAGGGCCAGCCCAAGATATTTTGCTACTTGAGATGGAGAGGATGACACCCTCTCTCAATCTCACTGTCAAGAGGCCAACTGGACTGGCGGTTGACTCTTACTTCTGTATTAATGATAGAATAACCTCCACCACCACACCTGGGACAACAGGCCAGATTAGGGAGCTCAGCAGAGGCAATGTGACAACAGAAGGGAACAGCTGGGCTGTCTGGAGGAATAGATATGGGATGGCTGCAGCTACTCCGAGCATTGCCTGCCTGAGGATGTTGCCTCACTCTGCCTTATGGTAGGGCCAGTCTTGGACTTTATTTATTTATTTATTTATTACATTTATACCCCACCTTTCTTTTCATGATAGAAACCCAAGGTGGCTTACATATGCTTCCCAGGCGGTTTCCCATCCAGGCACTGACCAGACCTGACCCTGCTTAGCTTCAACAGGGTGCTGGCCTCATGTGCCTTCAGACCATAGCCTGGGACCAATGAACCAGACCAATGTCTTATCACTCATCAGATTGGAAGCAGTATCTTGCCTTTGGCCTAGGTAGTGCTGCTGCTTCCCAAGTGCACTTCCCAGCCAACCAGAATTGCATAGAACAAATCCCAGCCAAGACAGTTTTATTGCTTTTGCATATGAATGAACTATCTCAGTGTGTGTATTCATACTTTGACTTCATGTGGTTGTGGTGACCTCATATGTCATGTAGAGCAGATGTTTCTGCCGTGAATTGTGTGTGCTGTGAACAAAAATGCTTGCATGCTGCCATTCCTTATAGATCCATTCCTTGAAGAGGGACACAGATGCCACTGCAATGTGCATTTATGAATGTACGTATGTTGATCTCCTCACAGCTGCTGCACAGATGAATCAGCCAGTCCAGAGCAGAAACTGAGCTCTTTCCCTCTCAGTACCAAACTATATGCGACATTTGTCAGGCATTTAAACAACCATGCTTGTCCCCAGTAAACACTTTTGGGAGCAAAATCATTCAGAAGGGAGCAGTTTTCAGCAAAAACAAGCAAACAAACAAAACAAGTGTAGAGCCTTGAACTGGATTAGGGTGCATTCTGGATAGGACCCATGTGGCTACTTTTTCTCCAAAACAAAAGCAGTCAGGTTAAGCAGCCTTCTTTGGACCTCACACAAGTGACTGCCTGGAAAGAAGAATTGTTAAGTGAGTTGTCACCTAAATAGAAAAAATGAAGCAGAGCTGGAGGCTCCCATTCAGGCAAAACATTTTGAAGGGGATTTGAGTTAACTGGAAAGTATTTTTGACAAGATTTGTTTTATTTCTTTTCTATCTATACTTGAGAAAAAACAATGGCAGTCCCTAACACAAAAACAAAAGAAGCAACACCCCCCCCCAAATGACATTCCATGTAATCCCAAAAGGTGCTGGGCCCACCTGAATATCCAAACAATTCTGAAGTTGACTAATTGGAAAGTGATGTTTTTAAGGAAAGGCAATCTGAATGCATTCAGGGTCACTTTGCTTTTAGATCCTTTTTAGGAAAAAGATTCAGTTTGGAGTAGGAATAATTCTATATATTTTCAGAAACAAGTGTTGCCAGAATTGTTGAAAACGTCACTTGGCAATCTTATTTGGGCCAAATCAGACCCAGTAAGAAAGAGATGTGTTCCAGTTTGAACTATGTACTGGTGCTCCTTCCTGTGACTAGTTGTCCCATCTCACATCTGACAAACTTTCTTCTTTTTTAAAAAGTAGGCATTCCTACTTCCAATTTCTCTGAGATCAGCTTAACTTTGAAGCAATGTCAGTGGCAGATAGACTATTTCCTGTGTTATCCTCACTTACATGGAATAAAGTGTCTGTCAACTCAGTGAAATTGCAAGGCTGCAGTTCTTTGCACACATACTTGAAAATGTCCCATTGAATTCAGTGGGGTTTACTTCTGAGTAAGCATGTGGAAAATCTGGCTGTGAAAGTGGTTTCAAGTCTTTTTAAAAATAACACCAGAGAATGCAATTTTCTCCCTCCCCTTTTCTCTCCACAACAGAGTATAATTAGAGCTTGAAAAATTGTGTTTGTAGCAAGGAAAAGGAACGCTGTTTCTAATTAATTTGCACATGCAGTTTTTGGATTTTCACAATAAAGCCATTCATCTTTGATCTAATTTTGTAACATTATAATCAGATTTGGCACACTAAAACAAATGCTAGCACTTTTCAATAGTAACATGACAAACTCTCCTGTTTAAAGCTCCAGTTTAATAAAGAAAATAATCAAGGTTACAAGAATATGATTCCACTACAGCAAGGGTTGGCCTTGTGTCCAATAAAATAAATTAATAAGTAAAAAAACTAGTAGTATTATTTGCCATGAACCAAAATCAGAGACTTTTTAAAGGCTGAGTTCATTACTATTAATATAGGTTAATACAAATAGATGACAGATAAAACACATCCTTAAGGTATTGTGGGCTATTAATTATATTTAGGATTAGGAAAGACTGGTACCTGAAAGAAAATGTTACAATTTATCCTCTCCTCCTAGCAATAGTGCTCCTGTTTATGGTTTCTTCCTGCCAACCAGCCATGCCCTCCTCCAGAATACTGTAAGCTGTTAAGAGACTCCAGCAGGTTATTCCATTCCCCTCTCCCTGTTTTGCTTTCCCCCATTTTGCAGACGACATTCTGTTGTTCATCCCAACATGTTGCTTTCTAGATGTTTGGACTACCATCAGCTGCAGTTATAGTGGCTGAAAGAGATGTAACGTAGACAACCAGCTCTACTAGATTTGGTCTACAGCTCATGTAATAGGGCTTATCTTGCAGTGTATAAAACTGCTGTTCACTCACTACAAAGGCTTTTTCCATTTCATCTCTTTTCAGAAAAAAAATCTAAATTAGAATATAAGCTAGGTTCAAACAACTGCGTATGTTTTTGATTGTTGTCCTTTTCATATGAAAGAAAAGGGTCTTGATTTAATATTATCTATCTGAAGCACATTCATGTGGTCTTTAATAATATGTGATTATAGTGGGATGGATAAGGAGCTGATGACAGCCATCTTAAAATGAGTGTGGGTTCGGGGGTCGGTAGTTATGAATTGGGTCTAAATATAGTGAAGAAAGAAACAGGTGAGAAAAATTGATGTCTGAATGCACAACTGATTAATTGAAATGCTAATAACCAGCAAAATGAGCAGAGTGATGTCAAATGAACATATCAATCCCTTTTTCCCCCTGAGATGTTTGTATTGTAAGTACTGTAGCAAAAATGACTTTTGAGGAGGGTTTTTATGCATGGGACTGATGAGATGGTGGTGTGGATATTTTCAATTAGCAGTGCTTCAGAAGGAAGAGTTCCCAAGATTATAATCTTCTAATTAGCCAGTTTTCTCAAATTGTTTCAGGCTGCTCTGACTTTGTGGCTCAATTTCTTTTCACAGAAGCAACAAACTGGTTCTTTTTGGTAAGAGACGTCTTGAGGAATTCCCCAGCTGTGGATTTTTCTCTTGCTAGACCTTTCAAATCCTTGTTTGGGATCCAAATGCGACTTGGTGCATTTTGAAAGTTATAGACAGTGACATGTACACTGTGCTATACACACAACAAAAATCTGGAACATTCATTAAAGGTGCATTGGATCAAATACTTCATGACAAATTAGATTTGTAATGAATGGTGCCTTTTCCCTGCTTCTAAAAAGCCAAAACAAATTGCTGTTTTGTTTTTATTTAATGGACATTGTTAGATTTGGAACTTTTACTCACCTTGTAATTATGAGAGCATAAATAATATAAAATGAACAAGCAGTTCATCTTGGGGTTGGGGTGAAGGTCTGTGTGTAAAATAGGTTTTATTTTAGAGATAGGCCATGTGATATAATTTCTACTTCCTATTCCTGATACAAATGAATGTGAATGCATATTATTTCTCACTCTCTCTCTCCTTTTGTCAACATTTGTTCCAATAAAAACTGGTTTCCCTGAAAGTTTATTTTTAAAAGCAAAAAAGTTATGAAATTAACCTCAAAAATATAACTAACTTGGCTTTCATAATTTGTAGTAGACATGAGGCATGGCATCAACATGTCAGGCACAGTCCATCTGGTAATACTCTTGCACTTATGTTTCAAAGGGACATGCTGACTTCACAATGGATTGTACTTTAATAATCCAGTAATTCAGTGCTAAAGCTGATGGCTAACCCTGCAAGACTTGCAGCTTGATCCTAACAATATAATTACTTAGAAGGAACTCCCACTGGTTTCAGGTATGCATGGATACTGGGGAGTGCAGCTTTAGGATGGCTATAAATGAGGCAGCCATTTCTCTCACTCTACCTCTCATTCTACCTATCGTTCCAAACCTGCTGAGTACCCTTCTTCTCTACTTCATACAAAAAGCAGGGCTGCAGATAATGCATTCCGAATAAACCTATAGTCCCACTCAGAATAAACCTATTGAAGTTAATAGACATGACTAATTTAGATTAATTTCAGTGGGTCTGTTTTATATAGGATTTAGGTGGCTGCAATCCCATATATTTTTATGTCCTAATTCTGTCTTTTTTTTTTCAGAATCAGGACTGGAGTAGCATTTTGATAGCATGAGCCATAAAATGTTGTCCATTACAATTTGATTTTATACATTGATAAATTCAAAAGTAAATCAGTTCTGTAAAATACTGTCATGTTTATGGGAATAGTAATAAAGACAATATTTTGAATTTTGGGGGGTGTCTGTAAATAACAATAACAACAACAACAACAACAATAATAAAAATGACAACAAACAAAACAATAACAATAATAAATATTCTAACCCATCCTTCCTCCCAAAGGCATCCAGGGCAGAAAACAACAAAGTAGTAAAACAATACAATTGTATCACACACCACAATTGCACTACACTGAAATTGCATTTCATAGGTACACAGGAAGCTGCTTACACTAAGTCAGACCATTGGTCCATCTACCTTAGTACTGTCTCTACACTGACTGACAGTGATTTTGCCGGGTTTCAAGCAGGAGTCACTTTTAGCCCTACCTGGAGATGCCCGTGATTGAACCCGGGACTGCATTCTACATGCAATGCAGATGTTCTGGCATTGAACTATGGACCTTCTACAGCCATGGCCCTTCCCCTACAGCCTTTCTTTCTAGAAGCAATCCCATTTTTTTTAGTATTAATTCACATTTGTACAACTGAGGTTCATTGGTTTACTGTTAGGCCAGATCTATTGTTTTGAAAAGTTATAGGATTTATTCATTGTCTTTGCTTTGTTCTTCTCCTATGTAAGCCCTTTACATATCCTAATGCTTTACTTATGGGGAGAGTTAGCAAACACGTATTCTATTGCATTCACGTATGTGCATGTGTGAAAAAGGTCACTATCTTCACAGATGTGAAATCCACCTAGGTGTGTATCTTTATATAGATGTCAACTTTGGAGTTAAACAAGATCTTGTTACAAAACATAGATTCACTGATGAGTAAGATGAGGAAAGCAAAACTGATTGCATTGGCCAAATTAAAGAATGGATGAGAAAAACCAACATCTTTCCAGAGTTTCTGTTATTTTTTTCTAAAGAGGAAAGGGTGCCACAAGAAAACACTTGATTTAATTCAATCTATTATAAATAATTTAATGTAGAACAACAAAGCTCCCTATTATAAAAACATGGGGCATATAAATAGAGATAGTAAGGCAGAGATTTTTTTTATTTGTTTATTATTAAATTTATATCATGCCCTTCCTCCCAGGAGCATAGGGTGGCAAACAAGTGATAAAACACTAAAAACATTAATACATCTTAAAAACAAAGCATCTTAAAAATATCTTAGATAAAGTATATTTGTAAATATCACATTGCAGTAAAAAAAAGATTATAAATATTTTGTACCATTACAGTCACCCACGTTTTCGGTTTTTACCATCATGAATTCACTTTTACTTGTGTGAGAAAGAGCCAATTTGACCGGATTTTTAGACTTACCCACAGTTGATCGATATATCAACATATAATGAAATAAGGAACAAGATGCAAGATGGAAGAATAACTGCAGCATTGGGGATGGGGTGGAAACATTTTGACTGGAAAGATGACATTGGGTTAAAGGTCCAGGCTATTTATCAGACCGTATCTCCCTGTATGAGCCTGCCCGGGCCCTGAGATCCTCAGGAGAGGCCCTTCTCTCAATACCCACATCTTCTCAAGTACGACTAGTGGGGACGCGTGAGAGGGCCTTCTCGGTGGCTGCCCCTAGGCTTTGGAATTCCCTTCCTAGGGAGGAAAGAATGACCCCCTCTTTGCAGTCCTTCCGCCAACAAGCAAAGACCTTCCTATTCCAACAAGCCTTTGGAATTGAAGGCTAAGGATAGGGCGTGAAGAGTGCTGCATTGCTAATGTCTATTATATCATTTTTAAACTAGTTTGAACTTTTTTAGCTATATGTGTGTATGGTTTTAATATTGGAAATAGTTTAATCTTGTTTTAATGTAGACTTTGTATGTTTTTAATTATATGTATTTTTTATCTGGAAGCCGCCATGAGTTCCAGTTTTGGAAAAATGGCGGGGTATAAATAAAGATAATAAATAATAATAAATATTAAAAGTAAGTCATCCTCTCCCCCAACACCACTGCCTTGACCCAACCCCAACCCCCATCCCCCCTGCAGCTTTTGAGTTACAAAGAAACATCAGGAAATCCAGTGATGGCTCTTGCACATCACATGCAGTTTTGGGCCTTTAAGATGATAAACAGAGGAGGCAGTTAATGTGTGTGACAGAGACTACAAGTACCAACTTGCTGCAAAGTGGAAATATATTTGAAAGACAGAGTCTGTATTTCAGCAAAGAAATGAGACAAAGAAAATATTTATAAATATTGCTGTAATAGTATTATATCATTAGCATTAAGATATTAAGAATTAAGAAAATGCTAGAATTAAGAAAATGCACAGTGCTATTTCAAGTAAGTGATAAAGATGCAATTTATACTTTTTCATATTTGGTAGCATTGCAAAATGATACAAGAGTACTGGGAAGCAGGGGTGTAGTCGTCCAGGGTCTCAGGGGGTCTTAGACTCCTTACTTTTGTGGGAGCAGGGTCCCAGCATGACCCTTATGTCTACAGCATTCTACAGGCCAATCAGCATGAAAAGAGAGTGTGTTGGTCACTAAAAAGAGACTTGTAACATGTTTTCTTGTCCTTTCAGGGCTAATCAGAGTGAAGGGAGGTGAGTCAGCTGCTGAGAAGACTCTTCTCAGTAGGTAAACCTCTCCTCTTTCATCCTTATTGGTTCCTAGGAATGTATGTTGTTGTGGGAGAAGGCATTAACAAGGATCTAATTCTCAACCCAGCAGCAAAAAAAGGCAGGGGGAGAGAGGGTGTCTGTGACTAACATGAAGGGACCTTGCACTTCTGAAATTGCTACTACACTACTGTTGGGAAGATTATTAAAATTATGAGAGAATAACAGCAAATATATTAATGTATTTATCACATTCAATATTGTTGAATAATCTATGTAACTGCCAAAGGAAAAGAAGTGTGGGATATTGGTCAGTAATTTATAAGCAGATACAAAAATGTTTATTGCAAAAAAAAATTGGAAAATATAGGTTGTGACAGTGATAAAGACTCAATATAACTATTCATAAAATACAGCTGGGTAATGACAGAGCTTGTAAAAGATAAGAAAATGTATATTATATTAGTTACATCACTCAAATTTATTTTCACGATTGAAAAAATAAACCTCAGTAATTCATAGTGGATTAATGATTGCATTTAATGCCATATAAGAATTAAATCCACTAGTTCTTCTTGTGCTTGGATTGTAATCTGAGCCACAGAAGAATGTCTCCCAATAACCCTTGTGGCTGCAGTAGTGATAAAATAATGCAATAGCAGGGCATGAGATATTTCTTGCTTTCTCCCTTCATCTCTGGCATTTTGATTGCTGTGAGAGTAGCATCCCATGAAACAGGAAGCCTGAGTAATTAATTTTCTCAGATTTCGTTATATTGTTTGTATGTCACAGGATGTCTGATGACTTTTAATGTTTATACAAAGGATATTAGATACCCTGGAAAACTACATTTCCCAGGGTCCCTGGGGACTAGGAAGTTGCCATAGCAGTAGAAGGTGCCAGGAAAATAAGGAAGCCTCTACCCTGTCACTTTTATTGCTTTTGCCACTACCACCTGGCCTGATAAGTGTAAACGGAGTAGCAGGAATTAGGGGGATTCTGGGTGATGCTCAAGGCTTATGGAGGTTGGGGGAAAGTGCTTGGACCTTCTTGACTCTCCTGATGATTAGATACCACATGTAAACAAGTGGCTAGAAACTGTGGATACTTGTGGGAATGGTTTGAGATGCATAAACAGCACAGAACATCAGGAATTTTACTAGATACTTATTTCCTGGCTACTTCCCCAAGCAGTTTTCAACATGCAGTAAAGTTAAGAACATATAATGTCAGATGTGAGTACATGAATGAATGAACCTGGGAGAGTGGTTTCAGTACAGCCCAAGCAGCACATCAGACATTTTCATTTTAATCTACTGTTTTTGGAAAGTTAAGAGACACACACACAGAGAATAGAATATGGTTTGAAGTTGGTTTGAAGTTGGAATATGACTGCTTGAAATGTCTGCTTGACCAGAGATTATGACAATGAGACAAAAGAAATGTGCATACATTATGGGAAAGAGAACCTCTCTCAAACCACTGTCAATCTCCTTAACCCCATTGTCTGTCACCATATTATTTATACACACTGTTGGGCATGAGCTGGAAGCTGTTACTTCTTAATCTAAAATATACATCTTAAATTATATTGACATGCAATAGCCATTTCCATCTTGATACCCACCCTAAGCATACAAGTATAACCTTCCTCCCTTTGTGGAACAAACTCTGCAGCAGCATCCAGTTATCATATGTGGCTAACACTGGGTGTATGTCAGTCTTAGACCATAATTTGATTTCTCTTCTGCATTCTCTGTAACATTAGCAATACTCCCACCATGGCACAAGGAGTGTAAAACAGCTGGAGCACACTTTTTATACTTAAAGAAGAACCTATAACACACATTAGATTCCTCCCTGGAGTCTCCAATTAAAAGGATCCGGTACCTTAACAGGTGATAGAAAAATCCTTAGAGAGCTGCAGCCCTCCTTCGACAATCTTGGGCAAAGCTGCCTTGTTTGCTTTTTATGTGCTGCCTTGGTTGTGGCTGTGGGCTCACCTGCCTGTGTGTGGCTTCAGGGCTAATGCCACTGAAGCAGATTAAGCCCTGGCACCAAAACGAATAAAGTATATCACGCCGAGGTAAAACAAATTCCCTCCACTGTTTGCAGCTTGAGACCAGCTCTGCCTGCCGGCTGTCCCCGAGTGAGGGCAAGCCCGCCTAGGAGCGCGCGAGAGGGGTGGGCTGCCCGCCGCTCCCTTCGGGACAATTGACAAGATTTGGCGAGGGGAGGTGAGCCGAGGCGGCAGCGGCAGCAGTGTGATAGGCTTTTGCCTGGTGTTGCCCAGGCGCCTGGTTGGTGTTCGGTGGCCCCGCGCGCGCTGCGTGTGCGCGCGACAGCTTGTGTGGCAGCAGAAGGGTCAGGGAAGGAAAGTAGCGGGCGGGGTGTATGTGTGTGTGAGGGGGGGAGCGGCTCTTCTAGGCTGCACTCAAGTGACATTCAGCGCGGAGAACACACTGCAAACTCAACCAGCCGGGCAGGGAGCGAGCGAGCGAGCTGCGCACAGACGCCATCCCCCTCAACTCCCTGGCGCTTGGGTGTTTTTTTTTTAATTACATTACATTATATTAAAAAGCCTCACAGCCCGGAGCAACTGTGGGAGCAGTCCGAGCCATCTCCTCTTTCTGCCAGCCTTATCCAATTTTGCCTCTCCCCACCCCAGACAGCTCCTCTCCTTCTCAGAAGGGTCTCCTGAAGAATGGGAACGACCTGCCGGGGCTTTGCCTGCCATTCTTCTTCTTGCTAAAGAAGAAAGGGAGCAAACGAACTAGTCCCTCACAGGACGGTGGTGCCAACGCCGCCGAAAGCGACTTGCGGGCCTTGGGGACTGCGACTTCGAGGGAAGTTTCCATCCCTTTGCCCTGCTCTCCTGGGCAACGAGGAGACCCAGGCGGGCTCGGTTCTCCTCAGAGACAGTCTCGTCCCGAGCTCTCCCTCTCCTCAACCCCCACCCGTATCTACGCTTTGGACGCGCGCGAGGAACTCGGGGCAAAGTCGGCGCGGGCCAATCAAGGCCGGCCGTTCAGGTAAGCGGAACACCCGACGGGAAAGAGATAGTTTGCGCGCGACTTGCAGCGAGGGGCAGCTGCCAGTCCCGGAACGGCAGGGCACGAGACAGAGCACCATGGAGGAGCGTTCGGCTGCGCTGGGTTCCCTTCTCTCGCTAGGCTGAGGCGCTCCGATGGGAGGAGGAGGAGGACCAGCAGCAGCACCCCACAGGGGAGCGGAGCAGGTTTGGGTCGTGGCGGGCCGGGGACACTCAAAGAGGGGAGAGGAGGAAGTTGGGGCCGCGCGTGCCTCCAGCGGCTGCCGGCCCGTACCATCCCAGCGGTGTGCCGCCCCGGGATCTTTCGCAAGAAGCTGCGCGCGCAAGCCCAGATTTGCGATCCAGCGTCGTCTGCAAAAGGTCCTGGGACTGCACAGGCTGACTCTTGGAAACTGTCCGCGTCTTCCCTCTGGGATGCTTATGCAATCGGTCCGTCCAGCTACCTGGGTCTAAAAGTTCCAGGCTGAACATCAGTTCCGGAAGTCTGGCGAGGTGTGTGTGAGGAATCTCGAATCTGCTTTACTGACTGATGTCGGATCAGTTAAAGCGGATTAGTTACCTCTCAGTACCTTTTAACTCCCGTTCTCGGATTTAAACTCCCCCTCCCGCCCCACACACCGTTTCAGCGCATGCTAAGGGCTGCATCGAAGGCTCTGATTCAAGTTAATGCCTGTTAAGATAGGTATCGAGAGCACTCCTTATTCTGGATAGATTTTATTTATTATCTGATTTATATCCCGCCCTTCCAGCAGGAGCCCAGGGCGGCAAGGTGTATAAAGGTGTGATATTATAATTGACAAGGTGTATAAAGATGTGATATTATATGCTGGGTCAGGATTAAAGTTGGCAAAGTTTGTTCGCTCTCCCCACAGAATCTGGGAGAAGCTCGGCCACGGCCTTTAACATCTGGAAGTTTTGCCCCGTTTTTTTTGTTTTCTAAGCGCGGGGTGGCACCCCAGTTGTTTTTCTGGACCCGTTTCTTTCTCTGGCCTCGCCCCCTCCCCTTAGTCATTTCATGAGCCAAATCTGCCTGCCCGACAGCTTCGTCCTGGGTCTGATCTTCCCATTATCCTCTTGACTTTGGACGGGTATTACCTTCCTAACGGGATGTTTCTACTGGAGGGGAAAGAGAGGGATCAACCAGAGTTCAACTTCTTCAGCGTCCGGGGTGAGGGAGCGGCGTCATTGAGGCGCAACTTCACCGACTTGCCCACAAGGTTTCCTTTCGCCCCCGTCGCTCCAAAGCTGCCCTGTCGCTTCCCATGCCATTCCGGATTCTTGATGCACCATATGAGGGGCTGAGCAAGGCTCCATTTGCCAGCGGATCCGCATTAGGAGAAGGTAACCACCCCTCAGGAGTTTCCAGGATGATTCTTTCAAGTCCTGCTTGTGTGCGGCTTGACAGTTAGATGTTTAGGTTGGTTCCTCCTCTCTCTCTGTTCCCCCATCCAAATGAGAGACTCTCTCATTGCTCCCAGGAAGGAACATTAGGTAGTCTTCATGCACCAGCGCCCTCAAACCTCTCCATGTGATGGCTTGGTGGTCTTCTGGAGAATGGTGATTGGAGGAGAGGCCGAGAAAGAAGGAAAAGGAAGAAGAATGGAAATCGACCAGAGGCTCCCTACTATTTTAAAATAGCTTTTCTTCCTCTTCCTTCTTCTTACAGTTTGTGACCCTGTAGTCTCCTTCAAAGTTTTCCTGCAGCCTAACCACATGAAGGATATGGGATTCTGCCACTTGTCTCCACCCACATCACCACCAGTTTGACCAAAGCAAAACTCAAGCAAGTTCCTTCATGCTGAAGTTTAAACTATTGTTTAAATCTTACCAGAATGTTTGCAGGGGCTTAAGTATCTGAATTCTTTGCTTCTTTTCTGAGTTTCATTGACTATTGGGGTTAGATATTAGATTCAGTTTTAGTTTGTGTGTGTGTGTGTTTAAAAATTGATAGATTTTTATATAAGGGCCAGGAAAGGGGAAAATGGATTTTCTTCTTTTAAAACTGCTTATGATTAATGTTATATATTATTTTGCTATAGAAAGTTCCTTTTTAACTTTCCTTAAGTCTCTTACACTAGTAATATATATTTTTAACAAAATATTATTGAGAAATAAATGTGCTTTTACAGATTTTTGTTTTGTTTTGTTTTCATTGCCTCACCTTTTGGAAAATTCATTGGATTAGCCTGGCAATGGGGTCTGACAGTTGTCCTGTTTTAATTCACAGAAATTAAAGCAAAGGGTCAAGAAAGATATTACTAGATGGAATGAATATGAAATATGTGTGGCTTGCATTACACATATATGTCAACAGAGTTGAAACTGTGACTATAAAGTATCTCTTAATCACTTGCAGATACAGCTTTTTATCTCACAAAGAGTATATAATTGAAGAGTGTCCCTGCTCTTAAAAAAAGCCCTCACCACAAGTTTATTTGTTCTGGACCTATTTAACACTGGTGTGGGAAAGTATCATGCCTTCCTCAAGCTGGTTAGCTTATTGTTATAGATAAATGCAATATCCTTTCCAGTGCCACAGAGAGAGAATGCAGCCTTTGAAACAACCACAGTGGGTCACTCTAGAAAAAGGAAGTTGAATACTGAGTCTAGGGACTAGATTATTCTGGTTTTGGATCTCCACCTCCTTACTATGCCACAAAAATATTTAACAAAAAGTAAAGTAAATATGTGCATGTGGCAATTCCCAGTATGAGACGGTCATCTGAAATTATCCTACAAAATCACAGCTTTCATATGACTTGTTTATTGTGCTCTGTCAGGATGCTCTGAGAGAAGGCAGGAAAGCCAAATATGGAATAACTTCTGCTCAGAAACTTATTTATTTGTTTGAGCCAGTCCCAGACAAAGGAGTTGTGATATTAATTTGGGATCTCCCTCAGGGATCCGATTCACTGCTGCATACAACCAACTCTGTACCAACGGATTTAAAATCTAATGAAATTAATTTCTCTTGAGCTGCTTCAGATTTTCAGTAATGTCACTTGTTAGGGAACCTGCAGTAAAAATTTCCAGTAGCAAGCTGATGGTATCAGATTTTTATCTGATACATATATTTTTCTTATACATCTTATATTGGGCTTTTTGTTTGATTTTTGCTCTACATAAAATAACTTTATGGTGATAAGCTTTGTGACAGTGGTGCGTGCTGTCACACAAAATATAAAACACATAGGATAATTGTTAGACTGTTTATGACTGTATCTGATGTAACGGTTTACAACCACATAATAGCTTTTGGAATGCGTAGTGCAGAGGCATTTCAACATCTAGCGGAATATGTAATGCTCACAACTTTCTCAAAGATATTCATGTCACATGGATCTATCAGGGATCCTGCATCCAGTTCACACACTCACTTATGATTATTGTTTTCATTGTTTACATCTATACTTTCCGCTCATTTCCATAGGAATCACCCTCAACTTTATCCTATGATAGTCTTTTAAACTGCACCATTTATAGTTTCTACCAGCCTTGGCTTATACTGGGAGAAACCGTAGGTCCTTGTGTATATATGTATACAGATAAATAGCAATGACTAATCATTGATTGTACCAGACACTTCTTATATAAGGAAGTATTATTCTGAACCAATGTGTCCAGTGTAAGAGGAATGCAGTTTTTAGAATGAAAAATGGCAGGATGGAGATAACTTGCTGGGACTAACTTGTCTTCCTTGGTCTACTTAAGACAGATGTGAACACAAATATACATGTTAGAAAATTGGAATTGTCTAGATTTTTTGTGATTGTAAATCAAATAACACTGTTAAATATTGGCACGATTGCTATTCTTTTCTGCTTTGTGGTTTGATTTCAAAATTATTAGAAACTTAAAAGAGATTATTCTATCTATATGTTCTGTTGCTTTTTTAAAAAGTGAGGTGTACCAATTTTTCCTTAGTTGCAACATTCTGATATTTCAGAAGAAAACTATTTCTTACCTTGAACAAACTCCAAAATATATATGAGAAAATATTTGGCATCTATAAATATGTCAGCTTTCTGTGAAGAACATGATGGTTGCAGTGTTTTCATCATCCATATGGGGTAAAAATACACTTAGTAAAGCATGCAATATAATAAAACATTTTTCTAATTTGAGGGTTTGAATTTGTCACATGTATGTTAGGCAGATGGATGACATTATGCTTTTTTAACTAGAGCTTTATGGCAGCACAGAAGTAGCATTTAATGCTGTAGGTGCTATGTTACAGATGCTCTATGGATACACATGCAACATGATGTTGTATGAAGTGTCCCCTTTGGTATATCTTGAATCTCTCAGAAATTATATATAACACAACTGTGTCCTCCCAACTCTAGTCCCTACTTGTCTGAGACACAGTTCTTAAAGTTGGTGTACTGTAACCTTGCTTCAGTTGCACACCAGATTATTCACACATTTATTATTTAGGCAGCCATCTTTTAACCCTGTTACAGCTAATTCTGTATACATGCTTTATAAATGAAACCCAACATGCAACAAACAAGCTTGTTAAGTATTTCTGCCCTATGAGCTTCAGGGCTTGTTTGCCCTGGTGCTTTATGCTCTGTATTACTTTTGATTTTATGAGGGTTTGATGTGAAGGTATAGTGGCTACTCCTGGGTTATTGGCTATTGCTTATGGATCCCATCCAGTCCTTGGCATCTTTGGGTGGGACTCTGAAGGACTCTTATCTGAGGCTGTGTACACACTAGGGACAGAACGATCTATCAAATTCGGTTCTCGCAGTTTCTCATTTTTTCCAATCATAAATTCAGTTCTCCACATTTCTGCAACAATTTACAGGTTGTTTTTTTAAAATCCTCATGAAAATTCTCCATCCTCTTAGCAATAATTTGTCCTCTCACAAACATTTTTGTAGGCAGTTTTGACTAATGTACACATTTTTGCAAACAATTTCTCATAATATAATACATTTTTGTATGTTATTTTCACTTACATTGATTTTTATGCACACTTTCCCCTAACATGTGCATTTTTGTAAACATTGTTGGTGAACTGCATTGCAAAACTCAAATAAGTGCAGATTTTGAAGGATGTCTGTGTTTCAGTTCTCATGTTGTTTCAGAAAGAGCAAATCTGATATATTCTGCTTGTAAAGTGAACTGAATAAAATTTCTCGCCCAACCCTGGCATACACTCTAATTTACTCTGCATCCAGTATGCTGGTTTGAGAAACAGCATACACATGACGTTAGCCACAATCCATATTTATCTTGTTTCTTATGAAATGCTGCTTTTTGATACATTTTCCCCCAAAACACCTTTGATCTAAATTGAGAAAAAGAACAACCCAGCTGTGTTTTAAGCCAGTAATATGTACACAGCGTGAAACTCTGAGGAGCTGCTGACATTCAGTATAACAAGTACTGAGGTGGATGGACCAGTGGGCTGATCAAATACGAGGCAACTTACTATGTTCTTATGTGTTAGAAAATGTCCCAGATTGAAGATGGGTTAAATTATGCCACTTAAATTTACAGAAAAACCAAAATGTATGCCAACAAAAATATGGCTTTTAATCTAGGACATGGCTGTTATGTCTGTTATATGACAGTGAACTTGTGCCATCTCTTGACCTTCCTTGCGACTGAACTTTTCACATATTCTCCAGATATGCTTTTCTCTTGCTTGTTCATTATATAGACATGCACTTGGACAAATATATGATCTAGAATCTAATGCAGTTTTTTGAACACTGTTTTGAACACTACTGTGATTGTGCAAATGAACAACTTTCAAGAGTTGTTGTTTAAATAACAGCCAAAAACAATGGTATATTAGCAGACCCTGCTTGCATATTCCAAGGTGCAGAACTGCAACTTTGATATTAACCAATGAGGCAATTTAGATCAGAAGTGCAAAACTTCTGTGGGCCTGGGGACACATTTGGAAATCTAAGAAACTGTGATGGGTACCACAAAGTACCCATTTCACAGAAGAAAAACTGGTGATGCCCAGAACCGCTCCCCAAACAAAAAAGGCAAAAGCAAAACAACTTCACACATTCCAAAATAAATAAAGCACAGACAAAAAAAGCAGGCAACCTCATATTTTTTAAATAAAAAAATGCTACAGGCGGGGAACTTTAGTGCGTGTTGCGGGGCATGTCTGATGTGCCCATGGATGCCACACTGGGGACTCATAGTCTAAAGGCTAATGTATCAATCCTAAGCTTTATCACAGGTATACTTGCCCACCAAGCCAATTGCAGTAGGCATAGTATCATTAGCCTCACACTGTAATTATTGGTGCAGACAGATGTAGGATTGAGCTATTGATACCTAAAACACTTGGAAATTAAGCGTCTCCTATTAATTCTAGAAGCAATTTCATTGTTTTGAAGAGTATGTGTCTTTTGTAATTTATCTTTTAATTATTTTTTAATTATTACATTTTATTTCCCACCTTTCTTTCATCACAGAACCCAAGGCAGCATACATATGGTTTCCAGGTGGTTTCTCATCCAGGCACTGACCAGACCCAGGCCTGCTTAGCTTCAGCAAAATGACCATACCCTGGGCTGATTGTGTGCCACTTTGATAGCTTCTTTCTGTGAAGCAGTTTATAAATCTGGAAAATAAAGAAATAGTAACCAGATGTTTGGATTTAAGCTATTGTAAATCTTGTTGATTCTGAATAGGATTGAAATGGGTTAAATCTTAGTGCTTTGAGTCACTTGTACCATGGCCATCACTTACTGCAAGCATGTTCCTGGATGCTTTTCTCCAGTCCTGAATGTGCACATGGGTACATTCAGCGTATAATTTCTGTGATGATAATATCTACAAAAATTCTGCCACAATGCTGATAAGTATATCTGTGTATACTACTGGTGTGCACATTCTGTTTCTCCATATGATGGCATATCTGGAGACTACTGAGCATTTTCTGTGGAGAAAAGTGGCCAGAAAAGTGCAGTGTTTAGTCTGTCGTTTTAAATGCCAGCATGGTATACTGTATATCTCAATATTTGATACTGGTAACTTGGCATTGCAAGTTGATTTTTAGCGCATAATAAATTTTTGTTGAGGCTGTAATTGAAAATCAGGGTGAGATTTTTTTAAAAACCTTCAACACAGAGGAGGTAACTCTATAGTACAATCATGGTAACATGAACAAGAGAACCTGGCACACGCTTTTTTAAAGAAGAGAAACACTTTACCTGTGGCATATCCTTTCCACATTTCCCCACCAAACAAGCCTGACTTGAACTCCATGGGAGAAAATGCTATTTGGGGTAGGCGGGCTATTTGAATCTGAAAAATGGCAGGCAGGGCAAGGGTTAAGCACCTTCACCCATACTGTTTATCTGTTCTAAATGTCACTCTGCCAAAGCTGAACTTCTTTTTTAAAATATTTGTTCTGGCACTTTTGTACATGTTGGTGTGTTAAAGTATAGTTAGTTCAACATACTACCAAATCATATTTTTGAATAATATGGAAAAATGTGGATATATTTTAGCTGCCCTGTTTTGAAAGTCTATTGTGTTTTGTAGCTCCTCCTATCCCACAGCTGAAACTATGGCTTAGTCTGGCAAATTAGATTGTGAAAAATTAAAATATGTAGTTGTCTAGTATTAAAAGAAATTACAAATAGTGTAGAGTAACAGAAGAGTAGAGTCCTCTCATGTCTGGAAATACAAATTCATTCATTTCAAAGGAGCAAATTTACATGTGAGTGTGGATTTACTTATTTGTTAGGCAAATTTGAAGGCACTTTGGGAACCTTTCATAGACTGAAGCAAATCTCCAGATCTAAGTTTCGGGTATAGATCATGTTTTAAAAAATATAATCTGAAGTGTTGCTACATTGCTTATGGCTACAAGTTTAATAACCTTGATCCTTGTAAAATGCACGGAGACCCTGGACACAGAAGCTTCTTGAATGTGAAAGGTGCTGGAGCGTTTACCCTTGACTTACATTTTTGAAAGCTCAAATCTTGCTCTGTTCCCCCTCTCCTTTTTTGAAAATGTGTCAAATATGTTCTGAGAAATAGCGAATAAACACATAGTCAGAAATCTTATTTTGTAAAAGGATACACTTTACGGTGATGTAAAAGACAAACTTTTAGGCTTTGCCTGCCAATTAAAAAAATTGCTAGAAAAACAAGCCAAAAATCTAACGTAAGTTTTCGATGAAGGAAACCCAGGGCTATGTTTCACTCTTGTGGTGCCTTTATGCAATGAAGCGACAGCTTTAACCACAGAACATCTGGGTCCTAGCTTCTGTTACAGTAGAGCTTTTTAGGGGAAAACATGCCTTGTTTGACTGGGCATTCGTTTAAAGCCATTAAATTTTGCATTAGTATTTAAAGCATAAAAAAGCTTTCCGTCACCCTTTTTCAAGGGGCTATTTTCAGTCTTCTCTGTGAATCTTGTCACTTTGGTGAAAGCTGAATTTAATTTGGTTACTAAGCATGTATTTATTATGCCATTCCTGTGAACTTACTAATTAATCTATTCATTGAAAAATATATATTTAGCAGTCCACACTCTTTTTTGGGGTAGATTTTGATGTGTTTTTTTTTAACACCAAAGGCAATATAATAGAAACACTATGCTGTAACTTAGCTAATACACAAAAAACGGTGTTGCCATGAAGCTACTTTGGGCTGCCTTTTGAAAAACATTTTCTTGTATTTGTTTTGTCTGGTATCTTTCATGCCATTGCAGATACAATGGACTAGGATATATAGAAAAGTAGAAATAATTTATATTTTTATATACTATATATTATAAGAGTTAAAGTGTGTTCTAGAGGAGTATCATCTTCATTACCAGATTTTCTACAAAAATGATAAGGATTTGGGTGTACTTTGTAATGTAGTCTATCATATTGCGCTTAAAGTAACACCAATCTCATACACAATATTGTGTGCCATTGAGGTCTAAGGTCTGATAAAGCTCTGCATTTCAGTATCCCTTTGGTTTGCCTTTTGTTAAGAAGAAATAAAAGGGAGCAGGTTGGAGCCAGGCATAGGCTGCAGTTCAAACCCCATTTACCTGATATTAAGCCCCATTAAATTCAATAGGGCTTACCTGGGTAGACATGTTTATAAATGTGCTGTTAGTCAGGTAGTAAACCCATTGAAATCAGTGGAACTAAAGTTAGTCATAATTAACAATTCCCACAGATTTTAATGGTTCTTTTCTAAGTATGACTGAGTCTGAATCAACCCCAATGTTTCTTACACTTACCAAGAGTAGAGTAAGTGAGAACATTTTCCATAGAAAATGCCTTCTAGCAGGCTGCTATTTTCTCTCACAGATGCTGTTTGCAATAAATAACATATTGTGGGACAAAAGGCAGCCAGGAAGGAGTGATCTTCAGCAAAAAATAAAAATTTGCGGAGCTATAATCTGGATCAGGGTCATATTCCAGCCCAGGCCCCGAGGCTGCTTTTCCCCAAAAATAAGATTAAGCATGCTTATTTAAACATGGGACTAATGTTATGTGTAGTTTGGCTCTCATACAAGTGACTGCCTAGAAAGTAAAATAGTTGGGTGTGCTTACTTTCATCTATAGTGAATTCTAAATTCTAGTTCATCTAAAGTGAATTCTGAATCAAATTGGGAGGCTTCTCAGTTCAGGTCAAACATTTTGTAAAATATTTAAGATATGCAAAATGAATTTTTGACAACATTTATTAGGTTATTTCTCTATTTGTAATATTTATATCAAAAAAACAATTTGGATGAGAAATGTATCAAATGTGGAATGCAATCTTAATGCAAAAGCAAATATGCAAGGGCTACATGGCACTGTAGGGTGGAGGGTAGCTACCCTCTAACACACTGCAGTTAATTTCACAGGGTCTGGGACCACCTGAATTTCCAAAAAATTCTGCCCGACTGCCATGAAGTCCTTGTTGTAACTGTCATGTGTAGTTTGGCCCTATGAGCACACCTTTGGGCACACATATGGGAGAAAGCTACAGTGAACATATTTCTGAGTTAACAATCATAAAATTAAGCTAAATGTGAGTTAAGGATTGCAATTGTAAGTGAAAAATACACCTTGTACATATCTAGAGAACAATTAACAGGGGCTTAGCTCAGTGATAGGGCATCTAGGTCCCAGGTTCAATCTCTGCTGTTTCAAGAGAATCATGTCTGAAATCTGGAGAGCCTCTGCCAGTCAGTGTAGACAGTACTGAGCTAGATGGGCCAATGGTCTGACTCAGTAGAAAGCAGCTTCCTATGTTCCTTTTGTCTTGATGAAGTGAAAGGAATGCTTTTACCTCTCACCAGTAGATTTTTGTTTTTGACTCGTAGAGAGTATCTTGATCTTAATATCTTTTGTGACAAAAATGTTTTGTATGCACAGATTTATTTAATGAGTTCTAAACTGCTAGTTTCTGGTAGTAGGCAAGAATCAAACTCAGCTATGGGATACTAGGAAGTAATATGAAATAAGAGGAGAAAATTAATTATTTTAGAAAACCGCAGTGGGGTATCACGGCAGGGACAAGTATTTACTTTTAAAATTGGTGAAGAGACTAGGGGAGGAAATCAAAACTCAAGAATGAGGATGATTTGCAGCTGGAGAAAGTCAGATGTTGTACCTGTACAAAAGGAGATCATGAAGAAAACTTAAAATCTACAGTTTAATCACTTAATGTTTTTAACTTCAGAGTTATTATGACTAAAAGGTTAAAGAATCGTAATGAATTGGCTTATGTGGCAATGAGCATTCAATATTGTACATGACAACTCTGAATATATTTTTGTAGGTAACCCATTGTGATCTGCAAGCTAATATATTTGCTCTGCAGTGGTGTACCCCCATTTAATTCAGCTAATGATATGGCATGCACAGTAATACAATGATAATAAAAGTGTAGAAAAAATTACGTAATGCACTCAAGTAGTTACCAAAACATTATCGATGTGTAGTTTAATTCTTCTACAATTTGTTGGAGCTTCTGACTTGTCAATGAGCAGGCAATCTCTCTCTAAGTTTCAGATAAAATTTAAACATATTTTTCAGGGCCAATTTATGTTTAATACAGAATAATGTATACCTCATTGATGAGGCCACATTATTCATTGCTATCCATCACTGAATTCCACAGGAATCTAGATATTTCTGTTTCACTTCAGGTCTTCTCAAAGGAGGAGGCAGATGACTTTTTTACTTGTGTTGTTCAACTTCCTTCATAAATGCCACTCAGCACAAACTACATGTGCATAAAGTATGTACTTGTGCAGGAAGAGCAGTGCTCTTATTCATCATAATGACAAGTGCGGTTGAGATTATTACTGACGTTGTAGCCAAAGTAGGGCACAGAATGGAACAGTTGTGTTTGGCAATCAAAGGCAAGCCTTTAGTTTCTGTTGCATAAAAATGACAGGGCCTTTTTGGATGATGACAAGTTTGTACAGGAGCTGTATACTGGGGGAATCCAGAATTAAGTTACTGGAAAAATGCATTTGCCCCCACAAGCTATTGCATGTGGGATCCTCGATGGCAATCCTGGATGGTGATCAAGGTTAGGTACTTACTGGATGGTGCCTGAAACATCACATCACAGTTATGAGTGACATATCCATCTCCCCATTTTGTGAGCATTGTCAGGGTTTTTTTTTACATTTATTGGAGGCAGTGTGCTTTCTTTCTCTGTGAGCATGCAGCTTCTGATGGTGTTCCTCTAAATGCCTTGTTTGCCCTCCTCCCCAGGGATGAAATTATTTTGTATTTTGTTGTGCTATGGCTAGGAATTGTTAATGGAGTTAACATATCCATCCTTGATTATCTGTATCCCACAGGGGACTCAGAATAAATTCAGCTAATTGATGGTAATTACTAGTTAAAGGACATTGTGGTAACTTCTGTTTATCCTAATTAGCAATGTACCATATTGTGAACAGAATCTAATAACTCGTAGGGACTTCATACACACAATGCACACTGATAGTAGTACAAAACAAAACAAAAATAGTGATTGCTTCTGTCTTCTACTTTGTTCCCCTTTCTTTTCCCTAACTAAATTCTGCCGTTCCTACTGGATATGAATAGCTGTGTAAAAAAAGCTTTAGTGCGTGATTACATAGATTTCATGAACAATGAACACTGGTGCTTTTGATTACCGTTAGTTTGTGATGGCAATAAGTGTATTTTGGTTAAACTAGCTGTGCAATTGATATCATTAATATAGATAAGAAATGTCTATCCCATTTATTTTCTTTTTCAGTTACATTTGACTGTTTGGACATGTGTGTTTTTAATCCAAAAATGTGTGTGTGTGTATATATATAGTTATAGTTATATAGGAATGGCCTTCTAAATCACTTTTACTGTGTTATAATTCACTCTGAGCCTTTGTGATGGAGTTGGACACAGGTTTGAAGTCACCCTTGTTTGCTGCCACCAGACACACAGAATCAGGCTTACAGACACAAAAGCAGCTCCTGTTTCCTTTGCATTGCTAAGCTGCTGCTGCCATACATTAGACATGAATGTTCTGTTCCTCAGGCTGTGTAAAAATAACATTTGAAATGTCCCTGCAACAGGGAGTGTGGCCACCACCCTCCTGTGTCATATAATAAAAGAACAGTCACGGTGTTCTGAACAGTGTGAAATTTTGAAATACTGGAGCATTGGGAACAGTTTAAGGACATTTTCTACCCAGAGACCCTCTCAGATTCTGATGATTACATTCACAGTAGCCCTATTTGTATGGGACCTTACCTTAGCCTATGGCATATGTGCCCTAGTTCTGCTCAGGTATGTACATTCATTATTATTTTTCTTGTTTTATATTTGTGTTTGATTTAAAGAGAAAATTATTGCTTTCCTAAAGAAGCCTGTAATATTTAAGAAGAAAAAACAATACCAAATATTTAGAGAACCTTTCACCTCTTTCCACCACAAACTCCAGTTGCTAGGCTCTCCACCTAAATTAAACAAAATGATATCCAACTTAGGGAGCAGTCCAAATCCAAGATCTGCTGAGGTGAGCAGAGTTTGGAATAGGTGGATCTCCATCTCATCATCCTGGCTCAGCTGGAGATATGCTGGCTTAAGTCCTCCATTCCAGTTCAGCTGGGGCTCAGCCAGCTCAGCTAAAGCTGGCTGAACCAAAGCCCCCCAAAAGGGATGTTCTGGGGAGTGGCAGGGCAGGACAGAGCAAGGGGAAACTTATATCTCTTCCAAATTCCATTCAGCTTGATCATATGACCAAGCAACCCAGTGGAAGTTACACTGGCAAAAGGGATGTTGTAAATCAAACTATATTTTAAAAGCTTGTTTTCCCTCTGCCAGGCTTGGGCCGGTTCATCCAGCAGTAGTCCTGCTTCTGAATGGAATTTGGAATAGGGGAAATTATACCAGCATAATTTACGCCCGAATAAATTATGCTGGCTTTCTATAGTTGGATTTCTCTGTCTGTCATGCTTAGAATAACTTAAGTCATTGGGACTGCAAACATGTTAGTGAAAATAACTACTTTCTACTAATTTGTTCATTCCTGCCCCCGCCACACACACACATTCCTTGCAGCCATTGTTCCTTGATCTGTTGGGAGGAGGGAACAATGGCTGTGAACCAAATGTGCATCCAGTCTGCATTTAGATCTCCCTCCATGCCTGCACTGCTTTACATGACAGGGCCTTTTCAGTGGTGGCTTCCTGTTTGTGTAATGGCCTCAGTGAAGTGCATCTGTGAAGTGCATCTGTCTCCATAACTACTGACTTTCAGCAAGAATTTGAAAACATTTCTCTTTACCCAGGTATTTGGTGGCTGAAGGGGACTATTCCTGGCAACCTGGAGACCACTGGACGAAAGAATATTTTTAACTGTAACTTTGTTTTAGAATGCTTTTAACTGTTCTCAGAAAGCGTTTCTTTTTGCTGATAAGTTGTTTTGTTGATATGTTTGCTCCCCTGGGCTCCTTCAGGAACAAGGGTGGGCTATAAATTCAATAAATAAATAAATAAATAAAATACTTGAAATGGGATGCATATTTGGATTTACATCCTGGTGTGATTGTTCAGTTTATTAGTTTAGCAACAGGGACATGTTTTCTCTTTCTCCAATGCTCACTCCCTTATAAGCAAGTCTCATAACAAAATAACAAGATCTGATAATAAATTAATAAGCAACATACCAAAGGTTCCTTTTAATTAATTACCATATGAATTCTTGACATACATTTATGTAACATAAATACAGATGAATTTTGGTGGAATTTGCATGGGAATAAGTGTGTTAAGGAATATATCCAGGGCTGTCCGTGCATGAGCAAACAGGACTTCCACTCAGAATGGGATTTCACATTCCTGTCTTTTCCCTGAAGGCCTCCATGCACCCTTGAAATCTGCTCTGAAGGGTTGGGGGATCTCCAGACCAGATTTTGGGGGTGCACAGGGGGCTGCAAGGGGGAGAGAAGAACATGAAATACCATTCTGTGAGTGGATGTCCGTACATTTCACAGCTGGACAGCAGCGGATGCACTCCTTGACAGATTTATTCCTGTATGAATTGTATTAGAATGGAAGTCTGGTCACACAGTGTTGGATTCTACCCTTAGTCTATGCTAAAATGACAATCTATGCTAAAATGCCATTTATTAAGGGAATTCTGACAAATGGTAAGGTAAGTGGAAATTCTAATTTTGTATTTAACTGACTGTAAATAGATGTCAGTTATATGATATGTTGCGTGATATTTAAAAACCTGAAAATATGCCATCAACATGCTTCAGGTCTCTGGATAAAATCATGGAAAGCAATACTAATAAACGTCTCCACTTCATCATCTTTTTTGTACAATGTTTTCAGTAAGAATGTTTCTGTTTATGAGTAATGTTCATCTAAGGATGGTTGATAAACCATTGCTAAGCCTCATGATGCTACTCAGAAGTAGGTAATTGGGTCCCTACCACAACTGTCTATCTTCTACCTTTGAGGATGGAATTCCCTTGACATACATTCCAATCCCCACTTAATCTGGAAATAATAATGCAGAACAGGAAAGCAACTCAAGCAGGTTTCGCACCTCCTAGTTTCTACATGTGTCCTCCAAATCCCCCAGCAGCTCCAGAAGCATGAAGATCTTGAACTTTGAACTAATTACTCCCCTCCCTGCCAAAACATTGTTATCTTTTACTTCTTTTTTAAAGTCATCTTTAAAAAGCGCAGGAGGTTTGAAGGTTTCTAGATTCTTGTCATCAACACTCATCTGTGGTGCTCTGACCTATGTGCCTGTTTATATGCCCTCCTATTTTTCATGAGTAGCTAGCTAAAGAACTCACCTTTCCCCTACCATGGACAAATAAACACTGAACAAGCAGCTAAGCAAGTATAAAGACTTTGACTATTTGATTTTGATAACTCTTAACACAGTTTTGTACATGGCCATGATACTTAAAAAATAGTGCAAAAATGATATTCTGGTCAAATGAATTTTGTAGATTATAAATGATTAGAAGAAATGTTTAGAAACCAAAACATTTCAGAAAATTAGTGATTCTCTGGAGAATAAAAAATATAGAGCAAATGAAATACCTTGATTAGTTAAAACTAGAGCACCAAAGGAGGCACTGCAGGTTAAACACAAGAAGACAAACAATACCATGGTTGTCACTTATAGTTTCACATCCAGAATTTCAGTTACAAACTTTCTTCATCAACTGGTCTTTACAGTGGTTCCGATCCAACTTCCAGGATCGTTTTCAGAGAATAGCATTGGGTGATTGTCATTTGGGTCACTTCACCTCAAAAGGGGCTGGAAAAGGTTCAGAAGAGGGCAACCAAAATGATAAAGGGGTTGGAGCAATAAGGAAAGCTTGCAACTTTACTGTGGCTCTTCAGCTTAGGAAAAAAGAGCAAGGGGCCATGATGGAGGCATATAAGATTGTGCATGGTATGGAGAAAACTCTGTTATAACACTAGAACTTGGGGACATCCAATGAAACTGATGGTGAATGCTAGAAGATTCAGGACATACAAAAGAAAGTACTTTACACAGTGCACAATTAAACTGTAGAATTTGCTTCCACAAGATGTACTGACAGCCTTCAACGTGCCTGACTTTAAATGAGAGGTACTCAAATTCATGGAGGATTGGGCAGCCAGTAGCTACTAGCCATGATGGCTATGTTCTCCTACTACTGTCAGAGTTAGTATGCCTTTGTATACCAACTGGCTAGGAATCACAAGTGGGGAGTTTTGCTTGTGAACTCAGGTCCTCTTTGAGGCTTTCCATAGGCATCTTGTGAGAACAAGATTCTGGACTAGATGGGCTTTCGGTCTGATCTAGCAGGGCCCTTCTTATGTTCTTAAGGGTTACATGCTCTAGCTGTTTTTAATCGGCTGACATTTCTGAGCACTTTTCAGTGGCAAGCCTACGTAGAATGTGTTGTAGTCTAACCTGAATATGACTCAGCTATGATACACTGTCCTTTCAAAAATTTATATCTACTGTATAAAAATGATTTTTTTCAAATAGGTGAAGCCATGCATAATATCAATCAATGGGCAAGAAATGAATAGATGAAAAATATCATAGGGAGCTAAAGTTGAAATGCTACGTACATAAGCTACATGCCGAGGCTATACAGAAATTGTTATAACTGGGAGACCCTCATGAGGGAAGATGTGAAGGGGTGAAGAAATTAAGGAAATATGAGGAGCATGGTTAGAGCTAATAGAAGAAATAAAAGCAGGACACTTTACTAAGTGAGCCAGCATGCAGAGGGAATACAGCTAGCACACTTTTTGATCTTACACTGTGACAATATTTTTCCCAATCAGCTTTGAATGTGTCATTTAGGAATTCCTCTGGCACTGATTTGGTGAAGATGGATTTGAGATAGGAGAAACTCAGGACTGATGTGTGGACATTTGTTTGGTGAGGTCTAGAGAATTGTTTGTTGCTGGACCTTTGACCCAGGAATGTGAAATGTGGTTGCTAATTGATTCAATTTCTTTGGAAGCAAGTTCCATTGAAGTAGACATGACTCATTACATTGGAAAAAACCACCAAACAGATCCATTAGGCGTTTTTAGTGATGAGCTTTAAGCCCAAGATTAAAACTTTCTTTTTAGCAAGATTTTGACTGACAGCTGTAGTTTTATGGTTCTAATTCTATTTAATGTTTTTACTGTTCTGGTTTTATTTGAAGGCTTTCAATATTGTGGTTGGTATTTTTTCTTGGTGTTTTGTATGTGTCCCTTTAAATATATTTGTTAGCAACTGAATACATAAGTTCACTACTAGTTCTATTCATTCCGAAAAATTGGTCAAATAACTTTCTAGGAAGAAGCATGTGCTTTTTACTATGCCTTACAAGATGTCGTCTTTTTAATGAGTTGCAACTGCATGAAACATATTCAAAACAGAGAGAGTGGTCATGGGTATATTATAACAGGATACATTCTAGTGTTTGGTCATTTTACTAGGTACTCAGCAGGAAGTTCTTTTCTCAGTCTCCAGCTGTGTGCAAATAGGGAGATTGATGCCCAATTTTACATAATATTCTTACTCCTAAGAATGAAAAGCTTAGTTTGGAATGAAATCCTATATGAATTTTCAGGGAAAATCAATTAATGGTAGATGGCAGGAATCTAGTGTTCTGCTCACAGACCTTTCCTGCAAAATCTACTTTTAATTTTTCATATTGATATGACTTTTCCACATGTATTGTTTCACATGATTTCCTTTCTGGAGGAAAAATATCATATCACAAAATTAATGGAAGCTGTAAGATGTGCATATCTGTAACCTATTTTATGCTCTTAAAGGAAACTCAAGGGAAAATGAGATTGTAAATCAGGCTGTTATTTTGAAACTCTTTTTATATGTAGGAAGCATGATAGAGAAAAGCTGTGATTTTTATACTTCTTCACTTCTAGGAGAATAAATAAAATGTGTGAGAAAATATCTAGAACACAGAATGACTCCTTTTTAATGTGTTCAAATTTAGCAGCAAAACATCCACAGTTGGGTTCCTGACTGAACGCTAGTGGGACATAACTGAGGCACTGTTTAGTTGTTTCCCCCCCACCTACTCCAGCCAAATTCTTTTAATGTTTCCCCAAATCCATCCTTATGTTCAGATCAGAGCTTGGAAAAGTTACTTTTTTAAACTACAACTCCCATCACCCCCACCCAGCATGGCCACTGGTTTGGGCTGATGGGAGTTGTAGTTCAAAAAAGTAACTTTTCCAAGCTCTGGTTCAGATGCAATACCTACATATAAGAAACAGGACAGCTAAAAGCAACCTCTTTTACCTTTTCAGTGCCTTTGTAGCTGCTTATCCAAGAACTCATTTCCTCATGTTCATCTTACTTCAGCCTTTGATTAGCCTCTTTAACTGGGTAAACAACTCAGTTTGTTTACAAAATTGATTGTGTAAACAGATCACTTGAAGCAAGATAAGAGGTTGGTGGTAATCAAGATAAGTGGAAAGGCTAAAAAGTTTAGCTTTTGCCACAATGTGTTTCTTGTTCATATTTAAACTGTAAACTCTTAAGTACGTCTGCACATGAAAAAAATACTGAAACAGAGGCATCTAAAAAGGACCAAACCAGATGGTGGCAGATCTGTATGTTTAAACTACACAGTTATATAGAAGACGGGAGATTGGAAGGGGACCAATTTCAGCAGCAAAGCGAGTATATGGGTGAGAGGCACTGAACTCCTCTCCCTCACCCACATCTTACAGCATGTCATGTCATGCACGTTTCCTTCATCAGAGCTCCAATACTGGAATTGATTTTGATGGGAGAAGACATGGGGAGAGTGACAACAGGAAATTTAGTGCTTGCTGAGGGAGGGTTTTGAAATCATTACCCATGCACCCCTGCTTTGCTCTCAAAATCAGATCATACTCAGACCCACCAGTTTTTGCATGATTGAGGCAAATCCATGTTTAAATATAAAGATCTGCTGCTGTCACATCTAGTTTGGGATGAAATGCATTTGTATCACCAGGCTAAAGAGGTAAATGGGTTGCTACAACTGAAAATATAACACACATTCTCTGCAAAAGAAAAAGGGGAAACCATTTTCCTTTCGAACCAAACTATTCCTATTCAAGATGATCTGATGGTGTTTTTCTTGACCTTTGGCTTGTTCAGTATAACTAAATTGAGTGTTCCCAGAAGTGGTCTTGACAAAACCTCTTAGTAGCTATAGCACTAAGTAATACCCCATGGTATTACTTATGGATGGATTAGAAAAATAAATCCAAGTGTTAATGTATTTTGTTACTTTACAATATTTTTTTTGATGTGCTGATGTGATTTCCGTTGTTGCAATAATCTGTTCAACAAAAGGAAAAACACATTCTGAAATAAACTGTAAGATATAAGACTTTTTAAATCTGTGCAGTATTTTAACATGCTAAGATTCTAAAACCATCAAAAGATAATATTTTCTACATAAACTTCAGTTATTTTATTGTGTGGCATAGTGCATAAATGTACTTTCTCCCACATGTGTAATCTGACATGCCAAAAATGGTCCCAATCTACATTTAACTATTTTTTAAACAACAACAACTAGCTCTCCACTGTTATTCTTCATTGCTGCCTGCGTGAAGCTACTCTGGAGTAAATGGCTCCACGATTATAGACTCCAACTATCTTTAAGATCTAAGATCTACTAAGATTAAGATTAGATCTACTAAAATCTAATCTATATTATAACAGCACACACTAATAGGAATATTATTTCTTGTTTGTTGAGAGCTTCTGACTAACCTAATTATAGCTGATGTGGAAGCTGAACTAATGTTTCCCTTGTTTAAGCCCAACATGCTGTCCTTACATCACACATAGGGCTGTATTTGTGCAGATGACACAATGAGATACTTTTCTTGAGTGGGCAGTCAAATCAAGGCTTGATACAATCCTCAACCTTGAGTTATCAGAAAACAATGCACAAAAACTGCTCTTCAAAAAAGATAAGCATGAAACCCAGGGCTTTATCCATATTTGGTTGCCAAGGCTGCATTCAGACATGGGTTTTATTGTGTTATAAAAGAAGCATTTCTGTCCCAGTTTCTAACATTCCTTTCACACTGCAGTACCTGTTGCATTATGGAACTGTGGCTTTTTGATTGATATACTGCCATGTTGCACTAGATTTCATTCACACCAGTGGGTGTGGTCTGGCACAACAATGAAAGTCATTCGATATGTCGCTACTCGCCCACCATTTCTGCACATGCACACTTCCGTTCCCCCATGAAAATGGCAGGAAAGAACTGTGTGCTGGTCTACCGCCCCAAATTTCGTCACTTTACACCCAAGATCTTCTGGATTAATGGGGTTGCAAACGATTTTCTCTGGTAGAAACTGCTTTGAGTATAGTGATGTAGAAAGGTGGTATACAAATTAAAAATGAAATGTATGGTAGCAATTATCACAGAAATAAGTGCTAAAGTTCCACTATATTCTGCTAGATTTCCAGAAGTGGCTTTTATGTTGTGTGAAAGATCAAATAAAATGCAGAAATTAGGTAAGGACACCTCAGTAATGCAGCCCTAGTCATTCATGAGCATGCAAGAAATTAATTAGTGCAGTAATGGGTTAAGCCACTCAACTTGAATACAGAGAAGCAGCTCAGCTGCCCACTCCTCTCTTCCATAATAAAGGGTGGCTAGTAGGAAATTCCTTGTAAACTGCCTTGGAGGACCTTGTTGGGGCTGGATGGTGGTATAAGAATAAGCTTGAAACTCCTTCACATGTTCCCTTGGTCTTTTAGACTCAATCCTCTTCCTCTGTAGGTTTGGGAAACATGACACAATAGGGAGATGCCCACTTCATTGCACAATGATCCCCTGCTTTTCCTGCATGCTTTCATTTGGGCTAGATATAATGGTTATGACATATATTACTACTGGCAAGCTGCATGTGGGAGTTGAAGAATAAGGCTGATGGAAGATGCAGAGAAGGAGACAAGCTTTGGAGCAGACTTTGGGGAGCTCTTCCAGATGAGGCTTTTGTTATGTACTTGCTCTGGCCTATTCACTGAATTTTTCAGAGGGTCCTGTTTTTAAATTGCTCCTGTTCTTAAAACTATCTGTCATTCTTTAAATGAAGGCTATCATTGTCTGTCTGTCACAAATTAAAAAGACAATTAAGAACAAGATCTGGGGGGAGCACAGTTCTGAGGGGTGTGTATGTACCCATTCACTCCACCCTGGTTACAGGGCTGGGTTCTGGTTGTGGAACAACCTTCCATAAAAGGTTCACCTAGTACCATCTTTCTGGACTTTTCAGTTTATTTACTCAGGTTTTCAGAATAACTTGTGTTTTACAATCTGACCCTCTTAGTTTCAATGTGCATTTCAATTGTATTTTTGGTTTTTAATAATGTTGATGATTTTACCTACTCTTCAAAACTTTTTAGTTTTGATTATTTTATTATTGATATTTTTTAGAACGTTTCTACCTTTCCCTTCTAATACATTAGCATCATTCAGGGCAGCATATGACATTTAAAAACAAAACAATACCATAAAAGAAATAAAACAACATAAAATCAGAAACAGGCTTGAATAATTTTTTTTTACTTTGGGTTTAACATGCACAAGGCTGTCTTGTGCAGGTTAAGATTAAAATAAACTATGTAAGAGGCTGGCTGTCAAAATATTAAAAAATTCAAATTTAAAATGTATCTTAGTGAATTCTGATGTACTGTTGGACTCAGCTTTAATATTGCCCCTGACCTGCTGAGGAAGAGGACTGGGGATGAACAACCAAAGGAAAGTGTGGTTAAATAGAGGTTAAGCTGTAACAAGCACAAAATGTGGAACTGTTGAAAAGGGGGACTAACCTAATCCGTGCCCGCCCAGATGTTGTTGGATTACAACTTCCCGCAGCTAGCATGGCCAATAGTCAGGGATAAGATGAGTTGTAGTTCAGCAACATCTGGAAGCCACAGATGTTACCGCTTACATGGCACTGAAGTCAAAGCCAGTGCCTTAGCTTACAATATCCATTTTTTTGGCACATGGGTGAATTGAACTCTCTTCTAAAATTGGAGTAGTTTTTATAATATAGCTCTTACACTCATGACATGTTTTCAGTGAGCCCTTGATGTTGAGCATGCTTCCTGGAATTGCTTTAGAACACCAATTAGAGTTGTGATGCCAAGCACCTCTATAGGAAACAAGTGACAAATGGAAGAGCAGACGTTATAGTCTTTTTTAAATATAATTTAAGATACATTCTGAAGCAATATGTAATATTCAGACTCCATACCCAATATTTCAAAACCTCATTTGTCTTGAGCTAAAAATTGCATTTGAAAGGGGAACATAGTCTCTCAGGCATTTAGGTTGGTGATTCCAAAGTAAATCCACTTGTTAGATGTGAAAGCCTCATGCCTGGTTTTCTGGGCTGCCAATCAAAGGGTAACAGAGACAATGGACCACTTGAGAATAAGGATGATTCACGTCTGGGTGAGGAGTCAAAATCTTGGGTGTGCCCTGAACAAAGATCCAAGTTATATTTGTGTGTTCGATTTATACAAATGATCAAACTTTTAAAAAGTAAGATCTTTTCTTTCCTATGTTCTAACAGATATACAAAATAAAACAAGTTTACATAACAATCTTATAGATATCTAATAAGAAATAAGTGTCATTGAATTTAATGGGTTTTATTCTCAGGTAAGTGGGTATAGAACTGCAGCAGTAATAACCTTACTTTTCAAAAAAGAGCTGTGCTGCTGACACAATGAATTTTCTAAGACATCCCTATAAAGTAGGATGATAATGTGTCCTACTTTATAGTCCTGTATTTGAAAAGCCATCAGAGGACAATCCTCTTCTTGAAGGACTGCCCAGTTCAAGTTTGATTCAAACATTAAAAAAACCATACGAAGGGAGTGCAAGGACCTTGAAGTTGCTCATCAACAGTGAAGAGCAGATGAAGAAGGCACCCAGATCACAGTCTTATTCTTCTCGCAACAAGAGCTATATAAGAGCATTAGGTTGCTCTTGTTGCACATCACCCCAATCTCTGAGAGGTGTGAAACTTCCAGGAGCTCCTGCACTTACCCAGGGTTTGGTTTCCTTGGAAAGGACAGCAGAGACTGTGGGTGTCTTTTTGAGATATGGTTTATTTACACATATTCACAACCTGAGCTTAGGAAGGAGTTCTTAGCATTATCTGTCCAATAGATCTTGCTTTTCCATCAGGCTTGTAGGGAGGCACCTCAAATACATGGTGCAGAGAGCAGGCCTTTCTGTGTGTCTCCCTAGTTCCTGTTGGAAGTGGGGCAAGATCAACTCCTGTTTTGTTTTTTTTGTTTATGTTCCAGATGGATAGGCTTGATTACCTTTACTTGTGATGCTCTGACTGACTTCCTTCCGTCCTAGGCTGATATGTCTTAGGGAAGCTTATCTGCCCCTCCTCCTTCCACCCTTTCCTCCCTTCTCTTCTTCGACTGTCCGAGAGAGAGGAGACACCTTTGTCTCTGTTCTCTCTCCTGAGTCATGAGGGTAACTCCCGAGCCTGGGTGTTGCGCCTCCAACTTAGTTAGTTAGAACTAGGTATACCTTTCTATGTATTTCTATGTATTTCTATGTATTTCTATAAACAAAGTAGCTTTTCTTATTTTACTAAGTCTTCAGTGATCTCAATGCAGGGTAAAAGCCTGCTTTCTTAGGTAAACGCACACACTGGCACACACGCATTTCAGACCGTTGCCGTTCTCTGCTTAACAAATATACAAATGTACACAACAATTCCCAGCTTCTCCTGACTAGACTAAAAGCACAAGCCCCTCCTTGGCTCCAGGATGGGGGTAGGAGGGTCTCTCCCCTGAAGAGAGATCTAGTAGCTCAGTTTGGATATGCATTGACCATTCAGTAAGTCTATTAACTTACAGGGTGACTTGGCTAAACTATTAGATTAGCAAAGGAAACTAGTCTGACCAGTAGAGCAGGTTTCTTGCTCGCATATCCCAACTCCAGATACAGGATCTCAGCCTTGAAGGGGGACCGAAACAAATCATCTATCTCACACCTCAATCCCATAACACTCTTCAAATTATAGTAATGATTTCTTAGTTTGCATCTATACAGATAAATTGGCTTATGGTAATTCTATGCAAATCGGTGTCATCTCTTATCTTTTTTGGTGATGCATTTCCTCTTTTTCAAAAACATGTAAGTGTCCTCCCCTTCTATAAAGCCATTGTTTAAGACCATAAAGCCAAAGATTGCTTAACGGAATGGTGCATGGGCCCTAAAGTCTAGTTATAGCAATTAATTGCCACCTTCACATGATCCCCTTTGATTTCTCCAAGGTTACAGTTAAAAGTTACGTTGTGTCCTGCAGATTTATTATCAAATGGGGTGCTGCGTAACTAAAACAAAAATCAATGCATTTGATATTAAAAATTAGATTTGAAGGATACAAAACCATCCTCCCCACTCCCAGTTAAAAACAACATACAAATGCTTGTGGCAGGCCATTCTTTGAAATTATCTTCACTAAACTGCAGTCATGCACTTTCAACTCTCTGTAATTAAACATTTAGCTTTATTTATTCCAGATGCATTTGCTTCAAGTAAATGAAGACCTTTCGTTGTAGTAGTAGATCTTTTACAGCTCTCAGGGACCTACAAACTGACAGAAAATAAAAGTGAATTGTTTTGCTAGGTTTAGGTTGCAACACATGCACTGGTGACTGCTTCCTATGGTATTTTGGAAGGTGATGTGCATCATGATTATTTCAGGAACAAAATGGTTTTACAAATCCTGAAAAACAAATGGAGTCAGACAGCAATATCAGATGCGTGTAGCCTGATTTTTGAAGGAATATATACATACATTGAGGGAATATATACATACTGGACCAAATCAGAAGAACTGAAAGATATTGGCATGAATTCAGCTTTAAGAAGTAGTGGGTTAATGTTTTGTGAAAATATACTGTAAGACGTTACTGCTGTAGTACCTCCACTCATTACTAAATGAGAGCATTTTGTGGATGATGTTTGAAGTGTAAAGTACTAGAAATGTGTTTTCAGTAAATAGATGCTATAAAATAAAGAAAACCTTGGATATTTTAATCAACTTTTAAAGAAATATATATACTAGTGATCATCATTTAGCCATTTCCCATATAGCCCTCCGTTCTTCAAAGTCATTATCCAAAACCTGTAGACCAGAACCACAGAGTGTGACCACACATTCATATTCATGATCAGATTTATACTATTATACAGGCAATAACTGGAAAGCAATAGTTGGGGAGCAGGAAGGAAAGGCCCTTAGAGGGCACTTTAGTAATCCTAAAAATTAAGATACATGCTTGCTCTTTCACTTGGACTATTTGTTTTGGTTTTCACTAAAAGTCTGGGATGAACAAGTCTTTCAAGTAAATAATGACATTTCAATAAATTATTTACTTCCCCTGTGAAATTAAATATTTTAACGACAAAACAAGCCAAACTTCTAGGAGAGAGAACCAGTGTTATTTAGAGCTGAATCCTATGGAGGACAACTCACATCCAGTTGTTGTACATGAGTATTAAACTGCTAGTGTTGGCAATGAGGTGAACGGCCATAGGCAGTACTTGGATGCCACAGTTGAGCATAGTCAAGGAAGGCTCATATCCTTACCAGATACAGATGCAAGGGGGCAGCTATATGTCAGCAGATCCCTGTACAGCTGTGGACTGCTGATATCAGAGGACTGTGGCAATCAGGGTAGAAGCACACTTACTGTTGGGCCGGTTTCAATGTGTCTCCACCTTTCTTTTCTGAAAATGGGGGATACAACACTAGTCAAACTTGCCCCTTTTTACTCTAAATCCTGGTTGGATTAGCTTGAGTGAGTTTTTTTTTTAAATCAGCTTCAGGCAGATTTCACAACTGATTGGTAGATCAACCCGTTTGTCTTTCAGGTGTGGCCAATGGAAACTCTTTCCTGTAGGCTCAGGCAGACACAGTGATAGGCCCAAAACTTTTCTGTGTCATGAAAAACCATTCTTGCTGGTTTTGAAGTGACTAGTGTGCCCACAGCCTCAGAGGACTACTGGCTAATCTGTAGCAAACCTGTACATGTTGGTTACATAGCCACCCCTTGCCTCAGGAGCTGCCTTGCAACTCTCTCAGATCAGTAGCTGAGCACTGCCTTAGTCCCACCATTCTTTGACCGTTAGTTTCTAGTTTTCCATTTCCCTTCTTTTTGTGAGGTATCTTATTATATTTATATAAATAAATATTTATAATTTTCTCACTTTTCCACCTAAAGGACCTTCAAAGTAATATACAAAATAAAAACATGAAGATAAAATAATCCATCAAAATAATAAATATAAATCAGGGCACAGATAGGAGGAACAACAAAAACAAAGCAGCAAAAAGCCCTAGATTATTCACCCTACCTCATCTCCAGTTTATTTCTTCTTTTGGCTTGAGATCACTTTCTTTGTGCAAATATGGTAATTTTCTTCCCTGCATTTTTGCATTATTATTATTTTAGTGCCCCAGTTTTGGGGAAACCTAAGGCTGTGTGTGTTTCACTGGCTGCATTTGGATATAGCATTAAAGTAGTATGGTTGGGTTGTTACATGAATGAGCCTCAGTGTCATCACCTCCCTGCTCGCCTCTCTTCCTTTAATGTGGTCTCAAGGAAATTTATTAGTTTCTGACAGTTCCCTTATAGATGTACCTTCCAGAAAGCCCTGCCAACCTATCATCCTTCCCATGAACACATTAGAAGAAGCAGGGCTGGCGCAAGGCGTGACTGGGCCCTTGGGCACCAGCCTGCCCCAGGCCCCCTGCTCCTAGCACCCCCTACAGACCATGTGGGACCGCTCCACCTACCTCTTCTCTCTTTCTGTGAATGCCCTGCATGCTGGTCAACTAAGATGGCAGCAGAGACTTCCGGGAAGGGTGACTTCGCTTGTGCCTGCTTTTGGGACGGGCTCCCGCCTCAAAAGAAGCTTATTCAGATATAAATCAGTCAGAACATTTTTTTTTTTTGACTGATGAAATTTCTCCCGGGCAGGGAGAAACGTAGAGATCAACCTCAAAGCCTGTTTTTGTTGGGAGGACTGGATTTCATTAATTTATGAGATAAGGTCCAGCCAACAATGCCGGACGGACTTCCTAACAAGCTCTATCTGCTTAAGCGATACGTTTATCTTTTTTTTAAAGAGAGAACGGACTAACAGGCAAGCACCCTTCTTTCTATTATTTTTTTTACTTGGTTTAAATTGTTGCAGCAAAAGGAGATTTGTCAGATTGATCGGCTTTGGACAACTTCTGGGTGAGATATAGCTCTTCTCTGTTATTCACGAAATTAACAGCTTATCTCTGTTTCTGTCGCAAAAAGCTGTCCTGGAAGTGCATTCTAAAGATAATAAACAGAAGAGGGATTTCTATTCCTGATTTCTATTCCGAGGAATATTATATTGTCTGGGACTATTCTCTTTTTGGTCTATTTTATTTTGACGAATCTGCTTCTTCACGACGCCACTAACTGTTTTGATGCTGGGAACTAAATTTGTTTTGCATTCTTGAACATAGAGAGATAAGGCAGGTTGCTCTGTTTATACTGTGATGTCATCAAGCCTGGAATATTAACCCAATTGTTGCTGAAATAAGAAGTGGTTCTTCTTTATTTTTGTTTTGCTTTGTTTTCGTGGTTTTAAAAATGGCAATCAAGAAAGTGGCTGAGAATCTGGAAGTAATTATGTTTCAGAAAATAATGGATGAGATTGAGATAACGAAACAAACCCTGCGACAGGGTAGTAAGGAGCTGAAAATTGAACTGAGCAAAATGACGCAGGAGCTTAAAGAAATAGGGGATCCTGTGAGAGAGGAGAATGAGATCAGAGATGAGAAAAGAAAAAATAAAGGGAAGATACAAGCCCTGGAGATTGGAACAAATGTGGAATTGGAAAAAGATCTGGAGTTTATGGATTTTAGAAATAAAATCTACTGTTTGGAATTTAACGTTATCTCTGAAGAAATTAATGAAGATATTAGAGATAAAGTTATCAATGGCTTGGATAATCTTCTGGACTGGAATGATGTGATGGAGCTTGATATAGAGAAAATCTATGGAATTAACTGCAGCCATGTGACAATGGAAAAACTCTTAAGAGATGAGCCAGTGCATTTTGTAAAAAAGAAGAACACAGATATGACTTTACAACAGTATTTCAGCAACTTATTCAGAATGGATGGCAAGAAAATATTTGGGATAGAGGAAATTCCCATCAGACTCTTATTATATGACTATGGCTACAACAGCAAGATTATTATGGAATACTGATAATGGAAGATTGGACACTGAAATTACTGGACTTAACAGGACTATTGAAGATGGAAGATGGAACTAATAGGGATAATGGAATAATGGCTATTGAAATTATTGGACCTAACAGATTCTGATGAGATGGATTAATCGAAATGTTTATTTGGACTATGGTTATGACAATAAGATTATTATAATTATTAACGAGATGGATTAATTGACATGTTTATTTGGAGAAAAATTGATAGATATATTTCTTAAAGAATTGAAACCTCTCTTTGACTTTTTGTGGAAAGAATAAAGTAATGTTTATGAGATTTGATGATTAATTAAGATAACTACTGGAGGAAAGTGATTTTATAATATGATTTAAGAGACAGGATTGTTATATATTGTAGACCTATAACTGATTTGATATGTGACAAATGGGAAGTCAACATTTTATTTTTTTTTGTTTAATCATTTTTGTTTTGTTTTGTTTTTTGTCTTTGAATGTTTTATGATTTTGTTTTCTATGTTTTATGAAAATTTGAATAAAAATTATTGTAAAAAAAAAAACTAAGATGGCAGCAGAGGCTTCTATAAGGGGCTGATACCCCCACCACCATCTTTGTTGATGGCACACATGCACGCTATGCTGCATGCACGCACATGCCTGCCACCAATCAAGATGGTGCTGGGGGCATCGGCCCCTTAGAGAAGCCTCTGCTGACATCTTGGTTGATGGCAGCTGTGCGAACAGCACACAGGGCATTCACAGAAAGGGAAGAGAAGTAGGTAGAACGGATGGGCGCTGTGGGCCCACACGGTCAGGGAGGCTGAGAGCTCCATCTCTGTGATCTGCAGCAGGGTCAGGAGTTGACCCTGCCGAGGATCACGGAAAGGGAGCACTACCTCCACACCATAAAGAGGGGTCCTTTAGGGGCCACTCTGGGCTGCAGGGGCCCTCAGCCAGGGCCCAACCTGGCCGCCCTTTGGTGCCGGCCCTGAGAAGCAATGCCATCAGGGCTCATAGTTACATAGCTTATTATAGAGTGTCATTCTTATTGGAATTCTTGGCTGCATTAAGAAATGAATAGCATCTGATCTTTCTCTCTCCTCCTCCTCCTGTTTTTGTCTGAATTCTACGGTTCCAAACTGAGCTGGAGCGGGGCAGTTTGCCTTTCACTAATTAGAAGATTATTTAGGGAGATGTTTATTGAAAGCCATAAGTACAGTGAACAGCACAGAGCTTATATATAAGCAAACGTTTGCTGGTATATTTAGCCAGCTTCATAGATGCCAGAGACATCAAGCAAATTATTCTAGCATTGTACCTTTCTGCCCATGAACTACATACTTGGAGGCCCCATAGTTCCCATACAGAAAAATTAACTCCACTGTAATTTAACATTACCGGCGTTGTATGGTGATGTAAACACATTTTGATATACCATTGTTCAGCAAAAAGGGGTCAACTATATTTTCAATTTACAAGGAAACAAAACAAAGCAGACACTACAGTCATATTTTCCTGGTTTTCACAACTTTCAGGGCTGTAAATTTGCATTAAAAAGAAAGAAGAGCTGAGATTACTGGGATTATAACAAAATACCAGATGTGTCCCACCAAAATGTCTAAAATTATTAACCAGAGGGGGCAGATATGGAAACAGTTTGGAAACTTGTGTATTGGTTTTTTTGCAACCTGGGAGCTTTCTAGAAAAAAAAGATGGGTAGGATTTTACATACCAGCAAGTAATTAAAGGACTGCAAAAAATTTATTCAGTATGAAACAATTATGTAACAACAATGGACTGCATTTTGGAATAAAGTAAAGAATATTTTTGTTCTTGGAGTGAGCAATTTTATAACAGGGATCAGCTCAAAAAAAGAGGATGGTTTAAAGTTTAAATTCTTAAAATGTGCTATCTCTCATAGCTCTCATTTATACATGAGTTTACATGTATAATGTTAGAGAGAGAAATTGAAGAACCTAACAAAGGAATTTTATGATATATGCTTGCTTACTCAGGCAAAATTCCAAGTGGCTTCTAATGTGTCATGCCTAAATAAACAGTAAGGACTGAACTTAACATAAGACTTGTGTTGTTATTGTCTGAAGGAATAATCTGATAAATAGCTATAGTAAGACAAGATCCTGCCTACCTATTTACCTTCTAGTTGTTAATGTGATCCTAAAGCCTGTCTTTATGATTCTGGTTCAAAACGTAGATGATCTGGTTAAAAAAAAGAAAAAAGAAAGGCAAAAGAATAATTAAGCTTAATCCGGAGAATTTTATAATGTGGTGTGCTTTTTAAATAAAATAATAAAATGCATTGGAAACCAGAACTCAGAATATCCAGTATTAAATTCTCATGCTGATTCATGCTGATTTAAAGGACACTAATCACCTGTAAGGATTTAATTCAGAGACAAATACTGAGTGACAGTTCCAAAAAATTGAGGAACAATTGTTTCAGTCATCATTTCCTATATGATATTTAAAATACATTTTTCATGAGTTTGGTAAATCAAATAATCAAGCATTTGGACTTGTGATCTCTGTGTCTAAATTTTCTTTACTTCTTTATCTTCAACTGTTTTGCTATAACTATCAGGATCTGAGAGCTGGTGTCATATAGTGGCTAAGGGCTCAATCCAACTTGCATGTACGCTGGGCTGAGGGAAGTTGGATGTGGGCGGATCTTCAGCTGTGTTGGCTGGGTCCCGTCTCAGTTGGTCTACACCAGCGTAAGTCAATCAGTCAGGTCAGCCTGGCTGAGCCAGGATCCAGCCAGCTCAGCCAAGACTGGTGCAAATGGAGCTGGCATAAGCTGCTTGAGGCCTGAAAAAGGGGCGTGTTGGGGACTTGTCAAGGGAAGGGCCAAGGTAAGGGGATCCAACCATGTTTGGAACACTCCTGCAAGTCCCAATCTAGGCAAAAGTTACGCTGGGAAGAAGGTCGGTCTACCAAAATAATTGCAATAGGAGTCAGTGGAGAGGGCTTACTCCACAGCAGAGCTTGGAAAAGTTACTTTTTTGAACTACAACTCCCATCAGCCCAATCCAGTGGCCATGCTGGCTGGGGCTGATGGGAGTTGTAGTTCAAAAAAGTAACTTTTCCAAGCTCTGCTCCACAGTTAGGGGTATTTGGGAGAACAGGCTTTTACATTCTGGTCGCTGCATGCAGCTCCTATCTGAACTATTGTTTAGCCAGCCCAGAAGCTCCTGAATGGCAACTGGATGCGGCAGCACTTTACGCCAGCTTCTCTTGCTCCAACACAACTTATGCTGGCTTCCCCTGAATTGGATTGCTCTGTAGGGCTCATTCACATGGCAATTTAATATGAGATCGAGGCTGGCTCATTCCCTTTTAATTTGCAGTGATCACATGATGTTTTTTGGAAAGGGAAGGCAAGCTGCTGCATTTCCCTTTAAATGCAAATCAAACCAATCCGCTGAAAATCCGAATAGTAAGGAAAAAACTGCCTCTGCTTCACTGCATCCCGCTCATGTAGTCCCTTATTCTGATGTTTCCTGCTGGGGGTGATGGTGGATCGTAACTTGCAGATACTCCCCTTTCTCTACCCACTAAACTCCCCATCAACTCCATTTCATTTCCGTCTGCTTAGCCGGCCACTTTCGCCACTCTAGCCTTCCTTTCCACCCCTTCACTCTCCCCCGTAACATTAACGCAGGTTTGTGGGTGTGCAAAAGGGCAATGTTAATGCCCCTCCCAAGTGCAAGCAAAATAAATGTCTGGGTTGTTTCAGGTTGGGAGGAAAAGAACACAACTTATAGTGCATGCACTCACACACACACACACACACACACAGAGAGAGAGAGAGAGAGAGAGAGAGAGATCTGTCTGCCTGGAGGGAGAGAACCTGATTTCCCCTTCCTTACGTTGCCAGATTTTTAGCTCCCCCTCCCATCCTCATCAGCTGTTGGGCAGGAAAAGAGAGGCTTTTTAGCCCAAGGAAACTCAGTTAAAAACTCCTCTAAACTTTGTTTGTGTAATATTGCAAAATTGCCGTTGTGGAAATATTATTCATTTAACATTTGATTTTATGTTTGATCACAAAATAGTAGATTTTTAAAAAAAACAGATGTGAGAGGAATACCCCAGTTCACTATCAGAAGCAGGAATGAAAGGAGAAGGCTCCCTGTCTCTCTGCTGCCTGCAAAAGCTGCCCTACTTTGCTTTCACTCACTCCCCCCATGTTTCATGTCAATCCCCCCCCCCCGCTGAGAGGCCTGTAATTGACAAGAAACAATGAAACTGATCAAAAAAACCCTTCCCCTCTTCAATAGCAAAATCAATAGCAGCAGCTTTGAAGCTCTCTTAAGCTCCATGTCCAGTACAACAGGTTCAGCTACACTCCTTTCTTACCAAGCGTCATTGTGGCACCTCTCTAGCAGTCAAGAAGGTAACCTGGTTTCCTTTTGGTTGGTTTCTTGTCCTATTCAGATGGAAAGATCTATGGCTTCCGAGATGATGACTATTCTTGGTGATCAGCTTGCTCAATCATAAGAAAATAGGAAGAGATGGCTAGGTCAGGCCAATGGCCCATCTACACTAGCATTCTCTTGCCGCCCTGGGCTCCTGCTGGGAGGAAGGGAGGGATATAAATCAAATAATAATAATAACAACAACAACAACAACAACAACAAACAATAATAATAATTGGCCAACAACCAGATATGGGAAGTCAGCATGGAGGACTAAAGTGCAACAGTGCCCTGCCACTTGTGATTCACAGCAACTGGTATAAATCAGAGTTAATGAAAAACAAACTAGTTTCCTGAATTTACCTAAAATGATAATAACTTTTGCAGTAAGTCCAATATGCAGGTAGTACAGCCAGAGAAGTTAAAGGAAGATACTCTGACTGCTTGCCAGTTGCTATGTGATCTTCCTTGCTATATAATTTTGTTATATCAGTAAAACACTGCACATAACTCTACACAGATACATTCAGTATGTGTGCAGCAGTACATCCAATCTGTACTCAGTGTTTGAGGAATTTAATCCATATGTTGACATTTAAATTCACCATGTGTACAGTCTTTAACACAACCCTCTGTCCATGTGTACAGACTCCTTGTACATGTATTGAATAGTGTGAACAGTCCTAATGTTTCTTTTTATGCTGTGATTCAGTCAACAGGCCACCAAAGTTGCATACAGAACTTATTTATTTATTTATTAAATTTATTAGTTGCCCATCTGGCTGGTGTTCCAGCCACTCTGGGCAACGCACAACATAAAAACATACAATTCTAGAACTAGTTAAATCACAGTTATAAACTGAATATAAACTACAAACACAGCAATAAAAAATAAAAAAATATTGCAGTAAAATTTAAACAGGCAGCAAGGACCATAGGACAAAACCAAAAAGCCTGTTAGAAATGGATAGACTTCACTATCTATCCGAAAGAGAAGGATGGAACCATGTGGGCCTCCTGGAGGAGTTCCAATAGGAGACACCACCAAGAAGGCTCTGTCTTGTGTAAGCACTAACCTAATTAGTGAAACACAGAGCAGACCCTTCTTCAGATATCTTAATGGGTGGGCACTCACTGATATAGAAACAAATAGTCCTCTAAATACACACAACCTAAGCAGCTGGGTGTATAAACAGTGCATTGATTTATAGAGGACAATGTCTGAGGCAACAATCTTGCCTACCTCCAAGAAACTCCCATTGAATAAGGGGATACTACTGGAATTCCACAATACGACACAGGGTAAAACAAATATTTGAACTATTCTATACTCCATTATTAGAAACAATGGCAAAGAAACTCCTGAATGTCTGCCACATACAACCCTGTTCTTTGGAAAGGAAGAAGGTCTCTTGGTACTCTAAGGATGCTTTCACACATGGGGCTGATTGTGTTAGTTTAATGGATTAAAATTGTAGCGCTTCTGTCCCAATTTCTAAAATTCCTTTCACACTGCAGTACCTGTTGTGTTAAGCTTTTTCAGCCGATACACTGACACTTCACGCAACTGTCTTTCACACGACTGCAATGAATAGCATCTTGTGTTCGTTCCCCACCCATTATACACATGCACACTGTAGTTCCCTCATAATTCACTGCTTGAGTTAGTGCAGAGCTTGGAAAAGTTACTTTTTAAAACTACAACTCCCATCAGCCCCAGCCAGCCTGGCCACTAGATTGGGCTGATGGGAGTTGTAGTTCAAAAAAGTAACTTTTCCTACTTTACTTTTTTATGACAACAAGATTATTATGGGATACTGATAATGGAAGAATGGCTACTGAAATTACTGGACTTAACAGGATTATTGAAGATGGAAGATGGAATTAATATAGATAATGAAAGAATGGCTATTGAAATTATTGGGCCTAACAGATTTGAATCAGATAGATTAAGCGATATGTTTATTTGGAGAAAAATTGAAAGATATATCTCTCAAGGAATTGAAACCTCTCTTTGACTTTCTGTGGAAAGAATAAAGTAATGTTTATGAGATTTGATGATTAATTAAGATAACTAGTGGAGGAAAGTGATTTTATAATATAATTTTAGAGACAGGATTGTTATATATTGTAGACCTATAACTGATCTGCGACAAATCGGAAGTCAACATTTTATTTTATTGTTTAATTGTTTTTGTTTTGTTTTGTTTTTTGTCTTTGAAAATTTGAATAAAAATTAATGATAAAAAAGTAACTTTTCCAAGCTCTGAGTTAGTGTCTGGACACAGGGGTGTGTATGGGAAAAGAAGGAAGGAAATGCTGCTACCCATGTCTATGCCAGAATACCGGTGCAATTTTTGTCAGGCAAAAAAAAGTGTGCACCTAAATGGAGGGAACGCATTGCATGCTGGGATACCTGTCATGTGAGCAGCTGCAGCTAGCGCAGGACTCCTGCAATTTTCCGGGTTCCCAAGCTTGCAAATGGATTATTTCTGGTATTATTTATCACAGAAATTAGCCCTAAACTTCCACTGTATTCCACTAGAATTCTGGAACTAGCTTGTATGTCATGTGAATATAATGCTCAAATTATCAGATAAGAAATCATCAGAATAATGGAATAAAGTTCAGTGTGAAAGCAGCCTAAGAAGAGATGTGTGTTTATATAGCTGAAAGAAAGCAAAAGTAGATTATGTTACTCTGCTGCTCCTAGTCCTGTGATTATCATAGTTTTGCACAGAATAATTCAGTTCTGAAGAAAGAAAAATACTCAGTTTGTGAAATATGATCAAAGGAAAAATAATTTGTAATCAGGATTGTAGAGAACCAGAATATGGTAAACCTTTACATCCACCTTTTATCGTATCAAGGCAAATGATGTGCAAAGTACACTATAAGTTCCTTCTCTCTTTGCTCTCTGTAGATATTAATTGCAAGCTTCAATAGGCAACAGACTAGCGGTCTCTTAATCTTTTATAATATTGTTGCAGATGTCTGTGAATGGGTCCATCTGTCTCCCATCTTCCTCTGAACCTCTTCTCTGACATGGGCAGGAGAGGTACAATTAGACAACTTGGTGGAAGGAGAAAGTAACTGGAACCTGTGATCTTTCACTTGGGATAAGCCCCCCCCCAATGCCCCCCTCCAAAAGCCCTTTCCCATTAGATGCCTCAATTGGGAAAATCATTAACAGGGAATTTTAGAATGCCTTATTCACTGATTAATACAATAACAAAATGAGTTTCAAAGAAAAACTGTTGCCTTGGGCTTGTATTCAATACTAGTCCTACTCAGAGTAGACCCATTTGGTAGTATTCACTAGTACTATTCAGAATAGACCCACTGAAGTTAATCAACATGACTAACTTAGGTTCATTAATTTCAAAGGATTTACTCAGAATGGGACTTAGTGGAATACAACCCCTTGTTTTTATAGCAACAACACTATTTACAGGTGTTTTCATTTACAATACATCCCTCTCATTTTGCTCTAGGATGCTCTTGCTGCACTGTTCCATGTCCTACTTCCTCCTGCTGCTACCTTTTGGCTCCTGGACACAGAAGCTGCCCACTAGAGATGAAGAGCTTTTTCAAATGCAGATCCAAGACAAAACATTCTTCCACGATTCATCAGTCCTCCCAGATGGAGCTGAAATCAGTAGCTATCTCTTCAGAGAAACACCCAAAAGGTATTTAGATTAATGAAAATTTAAGAGACAAGAGTTGCAGGTGGAGCTATTAAACAGATTTGTATTTAAATTAAATTAAATTAAATCATGTATGAACAGAAATATTAGTTCCCAGCCTAGAAATAAAATTGTGTTTAATCTCAAGAACATAAAGTGCAGAAAGACAAAATATGTTTTAAAATTAGAATCACAATCTAATCCTGAAGAAAATGCCACTTGTTTTATGTTATTGTAGTACATCTATCATATGAAGGTACCAAGCTTAAGTACAACTATTTCATTGACTAGCAAAAGATGTAATCAGATTCATAGTAACAGGTCTTGGGTTTTGAAGGAGAAATGTCTACTTTTTTAAAAAAATGTTTCTTTCAATTGAAGCTGGTTGAAACGACATTTTCCTTTCTAGACTTTCATAACAGGCAAGGAAGATCCTGTTTGGCAGGGAACAAGGAAGAATGGTAGAGGGAAGATTCCTTTGGAATCTTTTGCCAGCCTGAACTCCTATGAGACCACAATAGAGAAGATCTGAAAGAAGAAAACATAATGTAGAACATGAGGCATGAGGCAGAGTTAAGACTTCTAGAAGCCAAAATTATAAGTTATTTCAGAACAGCCCACACCCTGAAAAGGGGATAGGGAGAAGCAAGTATAACAAAAGATTAGCTTAAGCAAATAATTGTGAGGAATATGAACTGCAGTAGCAGCAGCAGCAGCAGCAGCAGCTAAAGCTGCAGTAACAAAAATCCTGTATATCCATGTTTCCTCATAGTGCTTACACTTCTCACTGAATAGCACACTGAGTTCTTCAAGTGCACCTTTCCAGTGAAGAACAAGCAGGGGTACAATATTATCTGTGTATAAAATGGAAATAAATAAAATAAATACACATATTTATTGCTTAAGCAAAGTGTTTTTAACCAGTGGCCTGGTTGGCACAGCACTTTGATCAATAGTTAAGTTTAACTATGGTTTAAAGGTAAGCACTCAATGTTCTGGCGCATGGGGTTAAAAACATGGCTGTTTTGGTCCTGTCCTCTCTCCCCTGCTGTTGCCAGGCTGCCAGGACCTAAGACATTATTTGGCTTAGCATTATGTCTGAACCTGGCCTTGCAGTTTGTCTCTCTCCAAACAAACCATGAGCTGTAACCAAGACTTGTTCTTGGCTTACTGCTCATGTTTTGTTTGGAGGAAACTAAGCATGATCATGGGTTTGGATGTAACGCTAAGCCAAACCACGGCCTAGTTCCTAGCAGCATGACAGCACCAGGAGCAGGGGAGGAGTGAAGCAGTCACAGTTTTAACACCGACACCTGTGTGCTACACATACACCTTAAACAATGAAATGGAAATGGACTGCCTTCAAGTCGACTTATGAATAGGGTTTTCATGGTAAGTGGTATTCAGAGGTGGTTTACTATTGCCTTCCTCTGAGGCTGAGAGGCAGTGACTGGCCCAAGGTCACCCAGTGAGCTTCATGGCTGTGTGGGGATTCCAACCTAGTCTCCCAGGTCGTAGTCCAACACTCTAGCCACTACACCACACTGCCTCTCACACCTTAAACCATAGTTAAGCTTAATTTAAACTGGTGTATGAACCAGCCTACTGTAAAATATATTAGTGATTAAAAGACCACTAGGTGAAGACTATTGTGTTAAAACAGGCTGTGCTTTTGTTGAGCATTTGATTTTACAAATTTAAAACAGGACAATTTTTGTATTTTGTATACTCAAGAAGCATGCATACTCATAAGGACCCATCCTATTCATGTGATTGGAATTTGTTTTAACTTATGACCAGCCCTGGGAGCTTAGGGCGAAAAGCATGGAATAGTAATAACAGTAGCAATAGTAATCATCATCATCATATTCCCATTATCAAAATAAAACAACGTAGTGATAAATCCATTTATTTGGTTTTAAGGAACTGAAAGCACACTGAAAAAATGTAATGCATTTGTTAATCTTTCCATAGGTTTTTTTTTGTGGTTGAGGAAGATAACACACCCTTAGCAGTTACAGTAACTCCCTGTGATGCTCCTTTGGAATGGAAGCTGAGTTTGCAAGAGCTTCCAGAAGAGTCCAGTGGAGAAGGCTCAGGTAAAACCCAGAGAAAATTATAGTTTTTATGACAGGTAGGAATCAGTAGATTAATGTTTACCTTCCATCTGCAATCACTGCCTCAAAAGAATCCTGATCAGTTGTGAGTTAGAATTAGTTTGCTAAATTAGAACCTGGCTGCATGTTACTCTGCTCAGCTGTGGTTGAGAATTCTCAGGCTGCCACCCTGAAGATACAGTAGGCAGAAAAGCTAGAAGGGAATTGCAGGCAAATTCATAGGGAAACAGAAATTTTTGTCTTCCTCTTTCCTTGCAATGTTCATTTCTGCTTCTCTTAGGGCCAAATTAGATGTGATATTAATCATATGATTTACTTTTGTGTTTTTTCTTTACTAAATAGCAGTCGCAGGAAGCCCTGATATGTACTGGTCCTCCATCATAGCTACTGTTTTCATTGGGAGGGAAGTTCCCACTGGTGTCGGTGGGAATTTTTCTCCCAGGCAAATAGCAGCAGATTCCAATTAGGACCACAGTGGGGCAAGATTGGGGCTAAGATGTGGTCCCAATTCTGATTAGGACCCCTGTGACTAATTTTTATTAAAGAAAAAAACAAGCATGTGAGGAGGGGGGGAATCATGTGATTACTGTCATTTCTAGTTTGGCCCTTTTCAGTTTATTGTCCGTGATTCTCACTGACTCAATAACTAGGGAAAAGTAGCCATTATGTATAGATAAGGAGCAATAAATAATGTCTGGCAAGAGGCTTCTGTGTCCATTTACCAGCCATCCCCTCAGTTTTCTCAGCATGACTTTTGGGGACTTCAATGGTCAATGCCTGGCTCACATATGACTGCTTTTCATATGAGTATAATATGTGGCCAGGCTCTTAATTGCCTTTAAGAAACTCTGTGAGCCTTGCTCATGTACATATTTATGCAAGTGACAGAAAAGTCAAAACAAGTCAGTGAATTGGAGTGGGATGTACAACATTATGCAAATAATGACTCTCTGATTAGACCAGTCATGTATATGTTGAAGGAACAATATAAAATATGTTGGTGTATCAGAGGAATGATAATGTTTTGCATTTAAACATCATTGATATACGATCATAGCCCAAAAAATCCCTGTTGTACACAAGGGCTGCCTACAAACTCCAAACACATTGGCAGGACCGGCTCCCTATGTCAGTTTTAGAGTTTCAGGGAGTGGGATAGGGTAGGTGACAGAGGAGCTCTGTTCACTCCATAATCTCCAAGAAAGACTAAAAGGAAGAATCTTCAGTTCATCATTATAAGAACTGAGCCTCCATGCAGGTTTAGGAAAGTGTTTTGCTCTCCTCAACTGGCTCAGAGTCACCCTTCATCAGCAAATGTATAAAATTGTTGATCTTTACAGCCAGATTCATACATGCTGCTGCCCATGGGGGTAGCCACTTCTAACCAGCTGTAGATAGTAAGTTTGAGTAAAGTAGCTCTCCCCATGGTTGCAGCAATTCCATCTATATTATTGCAAACTCTTGAGAATGGTGGTTTCATTGGCATGGCATGGTTGCTTATGTGAACTGAGCATGTGATAGCACAAACAATGCATTAAGACTGTGATTATTTTAAGAATCATTGGATTTTATTTTTGTGTATATGTTAGATGCAGTTTGTAAAGAGGACAGTGATGGGAATGTTTTCATTTATTTATTTAAAATATTTCTATTCTGCCCTTCTACCCTACAATAGGTACTCAGGGTGGCACACAATAAAAAACACACAAAATATTAAAATAGATAACAATACATAAAATACAGTTAGGAAATATAGGGCAGGGATATTAAAAGAGACTAAAGAGGTAAAACTAAAAAGGGAAAAAAATAAAATCAGTTGCAGGCTCTACCTTCAGTCCCTCCCAAAGGCTTTCCGGAAGAAGATGTTTTTTAGGAGTCTCCGGAACACCATCAGGGAGGGAGCAAAGCAGTCTTGAAGACTTTGAGAGAAAGTTGAGTAAGAATCCAGCGTAGAAAGCTTCAGTAAAGCAAATTATAGTCTTAAATTCCCTAAGATCATCTTACTTTAGTAATAGGATATAGTAATTTATCCTCCTATATATTAATGTAATGTAGCAATGGAATTCCATTGTTGCTTATTCAAAAGTTGAATGGCTTGTAAATATGTCTGCTTATCATTTTATAATTAAGTTTCCACCAAGAAATAGTTGATTTTAATACTTAATTAAGTATTTAATTAAATACTGGGCTCCTGCTGGGAGGAAGGGTGGGATATAAATCAAATAATAAATACATAAATAAAATTTTATATGAAAGATATATTTATTTCCTCTGAGAACTCCTTTCCCTAAAAATTCCCTTATGTGTCTACTAGGTGAGCCAGAGCCACTTGAACAGCAGAAACAACAGATTATCAAAGAAGAAGGCACAGAGCTGTTCTCCTACAGAGGAAATGATGTTGAATATTTTGTGTCCTCCAGTTCACCTTCTGGCTTGTACCAGTTAGAACTCTTGTCAACAGAGAAGGATACACACTTCAAAGTATATGCCACTACAACTCCAGAGTCAGATCAACCATATCCCGAGCTACCTTATGATCCAAGAGTTGATGTCACTTCTCTTGGCCGCACAACTGTCACTTTGGCATGGAAACCAAGCCCTACAGCTTCGTTACTGAAACAGCCTATGCAATATTGTGTGGTCATTAATAAAGAACACAATTTCAAAAGCCTCTGTGCTGTTGAAGCTAAACAGAGTTCTGATGATGCCTTTATGAGTGCACCCAAACCTGGTCTAGACTTTAGCCCATTTGACTTTGCCCATTTTGGATTTTCTTCCAACAGTAACTCTGGGAAAGAGCGCAGCTTCCTAAAATCATCATCAAAGTTTGGGCGGCAGATCTATTCAAAGCCTGGAGTTGACCTGGAAAATATATGTATTGGGAACAAGAACATCTTTACTGTGTCTGAACTGAAACCTGATACGCAGTACTACTTTGACATATTTGCTGTAAATGTCAACACAAATATGAGTACTGCCTATGTTGGCACTTTTGCAAGAACCAAAGAGGAGGCTAAGCAGAAGACAGTTGACCTCAAAGATGGGAAAGTTACAGATGTGTTTATCAAGAGAAAAGGCTCGAAATTTTTGCGGTTTGCTCCTGTTTCATCACACCAAAAAGTTACGTTTTTTGTCCATTCCTGCCTTGATGCTATACAGATCCAAGTCAGAAGAGATGGAAAACTTCTCTTGTCACAAAATGTTGAAAGCGTCCGTCAGTTCCAACTTAGGGGAAAGCCAAAAGCTAAATACCTCATTCGACTGAAAGGAAATAAGAGAGGTGCTTCCATGCTGAAGATTTTAGCTACTACAAGGTCTAATAAACAATCATTTCCATCTCTTCCTGAGGACACAAGAATAAAAGCCTTTGATAAGCTTCGCACATGTTCTTCAGTCACAGTGGCATGGCTAGGGACACAAGAAAGGAACAAATTTTGCATATATAGAAAAGAAGTGGATGACAATTATAATGAGGAGCAAAAGAAAAGAGAACAAAATCAGTGCCTGGGGCCAGACCTGAGGAAAAAATCAGAAAAAGTCCTCTGTAAATATTTCCACAGCCAGAACCTACAAAAAGCAGTTACCACAGAGACAGTTAAAGGTCTGCAGCCTGGCAAATCCTACCTTCTGGATGTTTATGTCATAGGACATGGAGGACACTCTGTTAAGTATCAAAGTAAAATGGTGAAGACAAGGAAATTCTGTTAGTGAGACCTCCCATGTAAAAATCAACAGAACATTGAGCATATGGACTGACTACTTATACAGCAGAGGAGTTGGGAACTGTACTGGTACTATGTAAAGAAGATATTAACATCTATATTTATGTTTACAAGAGTAACTAAAGGGACTGAGACTGGTGGTCTTCACTGGTATCTGACAGTTGCATTATCAAGAGTCTGGTGGGCCACGTTCGGTGCTCCGTAGATAACCAAGGTAGCAGGAAATATTGGAAGAACTGCTTTTTTTTTGTTTCCATATTGCATGAAGTGCTTCTAAATTATTTTATTACTTCAAAGGCTGAGACAAGTCATTCAGTTACCTTATTTTCATGCACAGACACACAAACAAAACTCCCATACAACCTCTATCTCTTTTAGTAGGCTATAGGGTTATGTAAATTATTTTATAAGTCTTGTTTGAAATATCTTTGTTTCCATGATTGTAAACTATTAAAAAAAACTTCCTCTCTTAAACACAGATCTAAACTAAGTATTAACTGGACTACCCAGAAGTCAGTTTTATTGCTAATGTAAATTCCTATCTGGTAAATTTTGAATGTTTAATTACTGTATGTATTTCATGTACAAAATTGTTGGACATTATATTCCTGTACATAAAATTAAAATATTAGATTATATGTTCCTTTTCATCCATTCCTCAGTGCATTTTGAGCATCATTAATTAGTAAACAGTTTATATCTGAAAATTATATCTGAAATTACAGCTACTAGCTTCTTGAAAACGTTTCAACTCCTGATAAAACATAAGGCACTGTACAACTGGAAGTTTTAACAAATAATTTGATCATCCATTGTGCATAAGTATTAAAAGAGTAAAATAATCTCGTAATACTTAAAATTGTTTGAGGTCAGTATGGATTCCTTTCTTTTTTAACACAACAATAACGTGGCCTTATACATTGTGTAAAATCCAGTGCATAATCAACTCATTTTCTGTTAACACCAATTTAAGATAGTTAAAGTTATAGTTATTTATAGTTATAGTTATTTTGGATTGTGCCTAGTGTGACTTGCATTCTGAAGGACAATTTGTAAATGCAATACACAATTGGCAGTTAGGCAAACATGCAAACACAATTTCCGCATTTTTACGGAAATCCTGGACCAGAATCCTTTTTGTTTTCATTTATTTTTCTGAAAATTAGTTCCAACATCTGTTTTCCAAACATTTTAGAACAGATGAATTTTAACCATCAACAGCACAATTGCATGCATGTCTACTTAGAAGTACGTCTCATATTGGGATTACTACTAGGTAAGTGGGTACAGGATTGCAGGCTGCAGCCTAGGAGTACAATCCTTAATTACTTATATGGAAGTAATTGTCAATGAATGCAGTACGTTGCGCTTCTAAGCAAATGTTTTGTGTTTGGTAAATTAGAGGACTTTGTCTTAATTTGAGTATTTGTGATTCAAATAGAGTGTTTTCACTTAAATATAATACAGCTTTGAGCTATGGTGAGTGGGAATGGTTTAAGTCAAACATGTTTAAGTTTAAATTAAATACAAATATGGGGGCTGCAATCCTTCATGTGTTTACTCAGGAGTAAGTCCTAGATTTCAATTAGACATACCAATACCCTAGAGATAATTTATTTACCTCCATTTCATAATTAACCTGGGCATGATGCAATGGTTAGGCACTTTTAAATCCTAATGACTTCAGTGTGATCACTAAGCACATCCTTCTATATTTTCCATTGCTTTAAATGTACTTCACTGTGGCAGGAATAAACCCTTTGTAATCAACCTCTAGTATGAATTATAACTTGGATCCAACTGGGTCTAGTATGAGGATTTGATTGCATTTTGGTAGGATCAAAAAGTAGTTCTGGAAAGAAGAGGAGGTATAAATTGATAAAATCAAGAAACACCTCAAACCAACTTGAGCACATTTCTATATACCAAATTGCAAAAACAAAATCTTGAATAATGTGAGCAGCCACCATTTTCCTGATACCAAACGTCCTTTTTGAACTTAATTAAAGGTGCGTTTATTTTATAGCTACTGTGGAGGATGAAGCATGTCACGCTAGGTTGCGTGAAGGCATTACAAGAGACTACAGCTGTTCAGCCATTTAAAAGTTTACTCCTGAAAGTGTGGTAGACATGGAGGGTTTTTTTTGTTGGGAGTATGGTTTCACATGGCATACAACATGAGCTGCATTTAAAGTCTGTCCTGAGGTCTATCAGTTTCTACAGGCTATAACACATAAGGCAGCAACAGGCTAGTATCCTATTGATTACCTTTGAATTGACGAACAGGCATAATCAAATTACAGAATTCACTACCACAAGATGTGGTGATAGCCACAAGTTTAGATGAATTAGACCAATTCATGGAGTTCAGATACCACTGTGTTTTCCCATGACAAATATATCACTGTAACATCATTAGTTCATACCTATTGGTTGCTAGAGTCTGTCACTCAGGTACAGCTTCTGTACAGTGTGATTCAACCAATACCCTCTCCACCATTCTACCTTGTTCACTACTTAGTGACCATGTCCTGATGGGGTATTCTACCCTGGGGTTATGACTGCTAGAGTGCCTACATGCACCTACATATATGCACTTTTCAGCTTCTGTGAGGCGAGCCAAAATCATAACCTTCTCCATTTTAAGGAGAGAAGCTAATCTCAATTGCTACAAATTAAAAAGGCAGGGATATGAGCAGCATACATTTTCAGCCCCACGAAGAACTACTTCGAAATGCAAAAAAAAGAATCCCAACAGAAGCCATTCTGTGTCTTATTTCCTCCACCAAATAGTAAGGAATGTCAAAGCTGTTTTACATTCCAGAAAGTCATTAATGATCTCCATCCATAAACAAATAGTCTAACTTTTGATTTATAATATATACTGGCAAATTACAGCAACCTTCACCAACCTGGTGCTCTCCAGATGTTTTCGGCTACAGCTCCCATCAGCCTCAGCCAATTATCAGGAGCGATGGGCACTGTAGTCCAAAGCACAGTAGTGGTGACCTCTGATTGGGAGCATTGCTGCTGCTTACCAGGAGGTGGAGGGAGAGGACCAAGGTGTCAGTGAGGTTGGTGTAGTGCAAATGTACCAGTAGACCCAGTTGGGTGCTGATGCATTTGCACCTTGCCCTTTACTTCCTGGTAAGCAGCAGTGACATGATCAACTGGAGGTCAGGTGAATGCTGCCACTTTGCCACCCACTACTGCCAAAACATCTAGAGGGCACTAGGTTGAGGGAGTCTGATCTGCAACCTTACATGTTCAAGTTTTATGTGCATAAGACTACATGGCCCATGAATTACAACACTGTAAGGATGATTGAAAAAGTGGTTTTTATCATTTCTAGATTACTTATTGTGTAATTAATTCATTTGTTGTCATTTAAAAATCAGTCCTCTACCAGGAATCAATAGGTTATTTTCCCCCACAGGGAATATTTATACTGAATCCAGCACATGTAATGGGAAATCCTTCAAATTTTGTTGCGGTTTACTTTTACATTATTTGGCAGAATTTCTAATGCTTGTAGCTGACCATAGCTCAGTAGTGCAAATGCCTTCCCCCCCCCTTCATATCTGTAGTTATTTAGTTATGGGTTATTTAGTGAAAGTTGGGCAAATGACTATGCATTATTAACACTTGGCTCTGATGAAACTATCTGTGGTGCAGGGATGAGGCCTAGCACTTTTGGGGAAATAAAAAGGGTCTTTCAAGGCACTTCCTTTTTGGGTGAGCATTTAGGTTGCAATCCTATATATATGTTCCTTGAAGTAAGACTCAATGAACTCAACAGGACATCCGTCTGAGCAGACATACACAGGATTGTGCTTTGAATGATCAATCACATTTTTGTGTTGCATGCTTCCTCTAGACTGTCACTATTTTGTGGGACAGATTCAAATGCATACCAGAACTATAGGCTTGCACAATTAAAGTAGAGTAAATTTCTCTGTTATCCTAGTGCAACAAATCAACTTAAAGTAAAAACAGTGACTTTTGCTACTTGGAAAGTGATGGAGAAATGAATTGAAAAGTGTGGGATGAGCAAAAAAGTAACAGGAAGATGCATAAACAGCCCACAAGCAAATTAGGATTCATTGTTATTTAACCTCCTCGCAAACAAATCAGAATGGATGCTCTACAATGAGCAGACATAGTAGGGTTGCCAGGTTCATGGCTTGAAACTGATCCTGTATCTTTAGGAAAAGAGAAAGTCAGCCAAGTGCAGGTGTTCTTGCAACTCTGTAATGGGAAAAACCACAAGGTGGAATTCTCCCTCCCCCTGCACAACTTTTAAAGATACAGAAGACCTCTTGGTTGCCAGGCCGGGCAAAATATGTGGTGGGGGTGGCAAAATCAGTGGCTGTGGTGGAGGACATTTGTGGGGCTTGAGGGGAGCCACCTAAGAGCTGCATGAAGCCTGTGAACAGCAATTTACCTGTCTGTGACCTAGGAAGGCAATTGCAATCAATAGTTTTATATGAGTATTGGAAGCCATCCAGATTATGAGTATATTTTACATGGCGGTGCATAGCTTTTAATTTAAAAAAGGGAGGAAAGGATCTGTGTGAAAGTTATATTACATTTCCTAAGACTGCACTGAATTCTTAAAACATTATTTCTAGCCATCATTTAATTGCTTTCTGTGCGACAAAACCAACTGCAGAACACTGTTTGCCTTCTCAGTTTCTTCTTGTACAGTGGAAGCCTTCTTGAAGATAACAGTTAAAATGCACACAGAAATTCCTGGGGCTTGCAAAGAAAATATTTGATAAGCTTTAGGGTGCTGCTATTTACAGGAAGTTCATCTACCACTATGGAAAATTAGGAAGGAAAGGAGAACCTCTGAGGGATTAACCTCTTTCATAATTTATTTAATTTCACAATGTTTGCTATTGCTTTAAATACTCTTTCTCAGGTTTGATAAGGCTGGGGAATGTCAAAACTCATTGCAGTTAGCATGCCATTCCAGCAATTTGACTAGAATTCTGATACCTTTGTTTAAAATTAATATGCATGAGTATAAAATGAAACCCTGATTCCGAATTAGATATGGGCAAATCTGTCAATTTCAGTTTCTCATTTTTTCCAATCTTCAGTTCACATTTATGCATTTTTTAAAAAAAGCTCCTGAAAATTCATCAGGATTTTAGTGAATTTTTTTCCTAATAAACACACTTTTGTATGCAATTTTACTTAATAGACATTTTTGCAAAGCATATTTCCCCCAATATTTATATTTCCCTAATATAAAGCCCTTTACTGTATGTGATTTTCACAAATATATGTGAAATGCACACTTTACATTACTATATGCATTTTTGTGCACATTATTTAATTGGAGAACTGCATTGCAAAGTTTGGAGTAGTGTGCTTTGCATATTGTTTTGGTAAGTGCAGAATAGGCCAATTGCCTTTAAATGCAAACTTAACTGCGTTTCTCTCCTATCCCTAGTCCCAAGGGCTGCTGGGATATCCAGTTTTGTTTTTTGAAGGTAAAGGACTGATGGCAGCTGCAGTGGTAGACTCTGATGTAAACTTTCTTTAAAAATTGACATGTGAAGGGCTGCTTTAAGGCTGTTACTCATTGACACACAATTTATTTTATTTTTAAAACCTTCTTAAATGTGGGAAGTGTCGTATAAGTGCCTCAAGCATGTATTGGCTCAAGCATGTATTTGCTCAAACGTGATGTATTTTGCATTGGAACTGAGGTAAACATAATAGGTTGGATCCAGAACTAATCATTCTTACAGTAGATTCCTTGAAATCTACTCTAATGAGTCTATTCTAAACATGATGTAAAGTCTGGATCCACCCCCGTGTGTGCAAACATGTTTTTTACTAACCCATGCTTAAATGCCTGTTATGGGGCCTATACTGTGCTAATGTGCAAACAAGCCACAGGTTTCAACCAAAGATCTTTGTACGTTAGTTACCACAAAACGTTATTCTGAAATGCCTGAATTGGAACTCTCTCTTTTTCACCTTACTTTTTTCTCCAATTTAGCCCTCAAATATTCCAAGCTTTAATACCCAACTGTAAATGTCAAAGTATGTGCAACTGAAATTAACTTTTTAAAATTTCATTTATGAACTGCTTCCCATAAAACAGCCCGAAGTGAATTAACAATTAAAACAAGAGCAATAAAGACATATATAAATACAATTTCAAATCCAAGAAATACAGATCAAAACTGGCATAATCTCCAAGTGGAGAAGTTCTTCAGTAAGCACCAAAAAGACGATAAAGATGTGTAATGAGAGGGAGTTCCAAAGAGTAGGTGCCATCACATTAAAGGTCAAATTCCTATATTGAACAGAATGGAAATGCTGATAAGATGGTATCTGCAGGAGTCCCTCTCCCTTTGTACACCAGTACCAGCATCTTGAACTTTGCCTGGTTACTAACGGGTAGCCAGTGCAAGTCTTTCAGCAGTGGTGTAACATGTTGGTGATATTCTGCCACACTAGGAAGTCAAACTACTGTGTTTTGCACTAGCTGCAGCTGCAGAGCTAAAGAAGGCATATGAGCAGCAGCAGCAGCTCAGCAGAAGCAAAAGACCACAGACTGAAGTGGGAAATTGTTGTCCAAGGATTACTGGTCATATAAGCAAGCTATTGAGCTTGGAGCTATTTTACAATCACTGCAATGCATGCATACTGAACAAACGTTCATCACCATCTGAACAAAGGAAAAATACATGTTAATTTACACTTAAAATGCTTTGATAAAACACAGTATATTTCTAAAACATTTACTTCTGCTTACTTGTTCCCTCAAGCTGTTGTTTTATCCTGTGTTCTAGGATGCAGACATCAGCAGCATCCATTTTTGGCTATGTATTCAAGTGATAGGTTATATTTCTGCAAAATAGTCGTAATAATTTTTTCCAGTAGTCTAAAGTTTATTGTTATTGGGGAAAGCCTTTTGTTATTCTTCTTTGGCTACAACACAGATTTTACAGGACATTTAATAGCTTGGGACAAAAGCAAATGTCTGCTTCAGTTAGCAAGTGGTACAACTTGGAAAGAGTTCCGCTTCCTCCACAAAACAGCCTTTAAAGTGGTTTATAAACATCCAGTGTCAGTCCAGCTCATGTCGCAAATTCATGCTTCACATGAAATAAACTATTTTCGACCCAGATTGTCATTCCACATTTCAGATTTGCATCAACTGCCCACTGTCCTGCGTATGGTTGCATCTGGCCCAGAGTTTGTGCAAACAACTTTTGCTGACGTCTTTTTGACATTCAGGAATCAAGTGGAAAAAGTTGCTTTTGTATAACTCCTAATTTATAATGTAAAACAATTCTTAAAGACAGATGATTATAATTTCTCTGGTGCAAAGAAGTGATAGTTAAATGAAGAACTTGATTAAGAGAAATGGATGAATTTAATAAAGTGTATAAAGCATGAAGTACTGAAAAAGACAGGAGGAAAAAGATCACCAAATGTCTGGGGAGCTCATGAATGACCATGAGCCACTCATGTGATGCAAGGAAAGTAAGTGGAATGTTGCAGAGTAGCAAAATTAGGTATTTGAGTGTCTGAGTGAGGTTTGTGTGTTTGAATTTTTGCTAAAGATTACACCTTCCCTGGAATTAGTCAGACAGAGACTTTAAGCTTTAAAATAAGAAATAACTACTTTATTCTGGAAGTACATGCTTGATAGGAAAGAGTTCTACGTCTAGCTAACTGGCTAAATTGGAGATGGAAACACTAAGCCTAGTGTTTGCCCTCAAGCTTGGAGGAGAGGGAGAGACAAAGAGACGATGGGCTTATCCAAACGGAGCGGGATAATCCACGGTTTCCATATTCGGTTTGTCATCTGATAGTCCTCACTTTGCCTTTTAGTTCGCTCTTTCCCAATTAAAAAAAAACACTTTTTTGCACCCGCACACACAGCGGTAAGACCCCTACATTCTTTTCACTTTTTCCAAGCTCCGCCTCTAAAACCTCCCCCTATCAACCGATTGGTCAGCAAAAAAATTACGTATGCTCCTCTCCCCCTTTGCAAGGAAGCACAATATGGCTGTAAAGGAGTTCTTGCCTGGGAAGGAAAGGCTGCTGGCCGGTTTCATGCCTGCCTTCCCAGGGAGAATGAAATTGACAAAGCTTTCCAGAGCAGGCTTGAAACCGAGAAGCACTTTTCTTGTTTGCATTTGCGATATTACACTTAAACCAATGTATGCTTTTCTGCCTTTATTGATATTTAAGGGGATACACACACTGGCAATTGCACTTATTTCTCCAAAAAAGCAAGAAAGGTGTTTCTCCCCTTCTCCCTTTCTTTCCCACAAGAATGAAATTGACAAAACTTTCCGGAGCAGGCTTGAAACCGACCAGAAGACCTTTTCTAAGTTTGCATTTGCGATATTACACTTAAATGAACGTATGCTTTCCCCCAGCAAGTACAATGAAATTGACAAAGCTTTTCGGAGGCAGGCTGAAACTGATCACCTCCCCTTTCTCGCTTGCTGTGCATTGCAGATCTCTCCCAGAGCGGCCGCCCAGTTTGCAGGCTGGCAAAAAATAAACTGCATATGCACAGTAGTTGCAGACCCCCCCCAACACCCCACCATTGCGATGATTGGTTCAATTTTCCCAGGCTTATTCTTGCACATGCGCAAAAGTGCAGATATGTGATTGACTGGAATGAGGAGAAGGGGCAAGGGGAAACGCCCAAGAACCGCCCATCAGCTGTAAAGTCCGCGGTATTGCATCCTAACTCCTGAAGGCACAGCGGATTCCCGATTTTAAACAGCAAATCACATTTTTGCCGGTATTGCAAAGAGTGGATTTAACCTGCGAAAATGCGTAACAGCGCGAGACGTCATTTGGACGACTGAAAAATAATGAACACACATAGCGGGCGTGTCACACATTTTGCAGTCGTCTGGATGAGCCTGATGTCTGCTCTCCCTCTCAAGAGAAAGAAGAAGGAAGGAGACCAGAAGATGTGGTCAACATCTAAGCATATCAGTCTAGCAGGAAGGGAGAGTCAGCAGGATATCAAAAGATAGGTATTAGCCTAGCAATCAGGAGGTGTCCTCTCTATCTACCCTTTTAACCCCATGCAGCCTCAACCCACTAGTTTGAGTTGAACCACATATTCCAACATGGAATTCTAGAAATTATTAGAGCTACAGCATGTGTTAGAGGTTGCCATCAAAAATCACAACCCCATGGCGTGTTTTTCATGTGCAGAGAATTGCCACTAAGTAATGAGCGATCTTGCTGACTCTACATCCCTAATGGCCACTCATGGAGGACACATCCTTCCATTAGATAGAACAGGGCTGGCCCTACCATTAGGCAAAGTGCAGTGACCACCTCAGTTGGCAAATGCTGAGGGTCAGCAGCAGCAATCCCCAGATTGTTCCTCCTAAGGCCCCCTGACCATTCCCCTCTGATGGAAGACACAGCTGTGTAAGACACCAGACATGTATTGACTCCCACAAACTAGCCTGCTGCCTCAGGTGCAATAGAAGACACCATCCCATCATCACCAGTGTTGATTAAGATTCAGCTGCCAGGCTGGCCAGCTTCCATTCATGGAATGGGGAAGGGTTGTCCTTCATTCTGTCCAGCCTTGGGACAGAATAAGGCAGGCAACTCAGGCAGCTGATTGTGGTTGTCATGAAAGGAGAGCAAACTGTTCGCTATTTAATGTATGATGGTTGTATTTTTATCTGCATGGGAAGGGGAAGAAGAGCAAGTGGGAATTCTCTGCCTCAACAAAATATCTTGACTAGCCCTAGGGACTGGGCACCTTATCTAGTGAAAGGGGAGGTGCCATACTCTGTTATGCCAGATGCAGCAAAATGTGCCAGAGTAGTATAGTGGTTAAGACCTGGGAGGCCAAGGTTCAAAACACCACTCAGCCAAGAAGCTAGCTGGGTGAGCCTGGGTCAGTCACAGCCTAGCCTACCTCACAGGGTTGTTATGGGGATAAAATGGAGAGGGAGGAGAACCATGTCCACTGCCACTGCCTTGAGCTTCTTGGAGGAAAGGTGGGATAACAATGTAATAATAAATAAATACATAAAATCTCAAGCTGGCCCTGGTAGAAGTGGGGATACCCTTCTATTGCTTCTGCAATTGCTATTAATTCACAGCAGTGCTCCTTCCATTTCCATGACAAACATATTAAAAAATATGGGGGGGGGAGTTATACCCATGGCTGTTTGGGAATTAGACCCAATTATGATAAGCTACTCTTCTTTCTCCTTCGGGCCATATATTATATGTTCCTGTTATAGGTTAAGGGATGTGTTATTCAGGCTCTCTCTTCGCCCCTTCTTACGGAGCAACATTATTGAATTCACTTTTCTTCCACTTTTCAGAAGCGTGTAATGGGCAACTGAGAAAACAATAGATGGAGGTTAAAAAATCAGTTTAACCTTTTTTTAAAAAATTGAGTTTTTTCTTCTGCTTCTAGATACTTTGTAACACCTTTTACAAGCAGACGGATGGTTTAGTTTGACCCCAAAACCAATTATGCTCACAAATGTTCACAAATCCTTGAGGGAGTGTGATAGCCTCAGATTGTGCTTCTTGGCATAGTCGCTGGCCAGGCGCTTGCCACTTCCTATTGTCTCCCCCACCATCAAGGAAAGAAAGCCTGGCAGAGGAAGCCACAGGGCTCTCCTCTGGCTAGAAAAGATCCATGTAGCGTCTTTCTCAATGGGGATGATGGTACTTAACTACAAGACCCAGAGAGAACCATCATCCTTTGTAGGAAAATGTGCCACACACATCTTCTTTGTAGCTGGCAGAAAGGCCTGTGAGATTCCTTCTAGTGCAAAGGGGTCTTTCACCACTACCACTTCCCCCTTGAGGTTTTTTCTTTGGGGAGAAAGAGGGAAAAGCAGACGTAGGAATGTAGGACACTGCCTTATACAGAGTCAGACTGATGGTCCCCCTAGTTCAGCATTGTCTACACTGACTGGCAGCGGCTCTCTAGGGTTTTGGATAACGGTCTACCCGGATATGCCATTCCAGAGATTGAAACTGGGACCTTCTGCATGCAAAGCAGGTGCTCTACCACTGGGCTATGGCCCTTTCCAAAGGGAGTGGAGGACTGAGTAGATATTAGCAGCACTGAGGTGGGAATCCAGCTGGTGGTGCCTGTGCTTACCTAGATTCTGCTCTTTTCTTTTTAAGCAGGAGCATGCACATTTCTAAGCATCCCTGCTATGAACAATCACTCCATCCCTAGCTGGGGATTCAGGAGAGTAGCTATATGAGAAGTGACTCCACTATATTTTCCGATGGGCTCGATCCAACAGTGTCCTTCTGCTCATAGGAAGGAGTATTTGCCACTTTGCAGTAGAGCGTTGTGTGAGAAAAGTGACATGAACTCTCAGTGGGTTGCTGTAGTCATACAACAGCTTGTATAACCTCTTGCAATGTATGAGAACTGCTTGGGAGGCAATTTACCGATTATAGCACTAGGTATACGGTTAGACATTGACAAATGTCAGGCCAAACCACAGTAGGAATAATGGATATTCCATAAATATTTTCTAAACTTGGATATGTAGCTTGTGCTTACTCAGCTATCGTAGTACTGTTATGTGCTTCCCATTTTCCTGAACAGGGCAAAGTTTCAGTGATAGTGCAGGCAGGGTTTGATCTCCTCTGGAGGAATATTTGGTTTACTTATCAATATACAAGTAGAGCACAGATGGTAGAAAGAGCCAGTGTGGTACAGTAGGGACTAGGGCCTGGGAGACCACAATTCAAATTCCCACTAGACCATGAAGCTCACTGGGTGTTCTTGGGTTAGTCATGGCCACTTAGCCTGACCTATCTCACAGGGTGGTTGTGATGATAAAATAGGGAGAGGGTGAGCCATGTACACCACCTTGAGCTCTTGGGAGGAAAGCTGGGATATAAATGTAATACAAAAAAAATGGTAGGGATTCCTGTCAGCGAACAGATCCTCTACACCACATCAGATTTCCAGAAAAGGTTTAGCCAACAGATTTCTTTCTGCTTCTGTATCTTTCTTTCTGAGTCTCTCTCTCACACACACATACACACAGAGTGCAGCACCTTCCCCTTTGTTGGCATAAGGGGTGTGTGTCACCTTCTCCAAATTGTAACAGGTCTCTCATTCCATGCCTTCCAAAGAGATCTCTTTATCAAGCAGCCAGCTTCTTCCAACTTAGCCCCCACAAAAACTCATCCCTATACAGGGCTTGCCCATGACAGTTTGCTGCCTGAGGTGAAGGGCAAGATGGCATCCTCTATGTCACGAACACAAACCAGTTAGATGGCACTTGAACCATACTGAAACACTGGTGATGGAATCACATCCTCTACTGCACTTTAGGACAGCAGGCTAGCTTAGGCGGTGCAGGAGGGGTTGCATGGTTCACGCTGCCTAATGGCAGGGCCATGCCTACCACCATGGACTATTCAGAAACATTTAATCTTTTTTTGTCACATCTGAGTGCGATCAGGCTATGAAATACAGGAACATAGGACACTTAATTACATCAAGTCGTACCATTGCTCCATCTAACTCAGTATTGTCTGTTCTGAATGGCAGTGGTTCTCTGGGGTATCGGACAGGGTTTGCGTCGAGATGCCAGGGATTGAACTTGGGACCTTTGCATGCAAAACCCGTGCTTGCTACAGAGCTCTTTCCCTTCCCCCAAACCACAGTGATAATCCCATCTACAGTGTACTTAGATGGCAATCTCATGATTGTATCCTATGACTGGCCAGGTGGGTCAGCCCATCCTGCTGTACCACACTGGTGTAGAAAAGCACCAGTGGGAGCTTTTTTAAAACTATTGATGACTGCCTCATGGGCGGGACGAAGATGGGTGGCACAGACGGGGAGGGAAGAATTAAGGCTCCCCTTCCCACATGCTGTGGTCCTGATGCAGGGTGTGGAGAAAGCAGATAGAGAGAATTTCTCCCTCATCTAATGGAGCTGAACATTTGGGATTCAGGACAGACAAAAGGAGGCACTTCTTCACACATCGCACAGCTAAACTGTGGCATTCGCGCCCACAAAATGTCATGATGGCCACCCACTTGGTTGGCATTCAAAGGGATTTGGACAATTTCAGGGAGGAAATTTTTAATAATGTTTTTAACTCTTTTTTAAAAGGTGTTTTTAAAGCTTTTTTATGTTTTTAAAGTTATTTTGTTTTAATGTATTTTAAGGTCTATTTTTATGATGTTTTAAAGTGTTTTTAGCGCTTCTGTTTGCCGCGCTGGGCTCCTGCTGGGAGGAAGGGTGGGATAAAAATCAAATAATAAATAACTAAATAATAAATAAAAGGCTACCGATGGATATCAGCCATGATGTCTGTGCACTACCTCCAGCACTGGAGGCAGTGTGCCTCAGTTGACAGCTGCAGGGGAACACAATTGGGGAGAGTGCTGTTGCGCTCAGGTCCTGCCTCTGGGTTTCCCATTGCCATCTGGCTGGCCGCTGTGAGAACAATATACTGGAGGAGATGGGCTCTTCTTATGTTCTTATGATCTAGAGTGGGGGATCATTGCTTCCTTTGGAGTAAGAATAAAGCACCTGCCTAGCTTCTGGCTATGTATTATATGTAACATGTATGTTTAATGTCTTGGGAGCACTGCTGCTGGAGTCTTTTCATAGCATTGAACACTGCATGGATAGCACATGCCCTGTTCCTTTCCCTGAAGTCAGTGTTGTGGCTGCTTTGATGGTTGCTTTCTTTAAGTGTTCTCTTTAACTGTTTAAAAAGAAATGTCGATGTCAAAAACTATTTTCCCCTCTGCAAATGAAATAAGCAGAAAGCTCCCTTTTCAAAGAGGCCACAAGCATCTGTCTACAACCTTATTAAATCCTGTAGCAGTGCATGTGTCTGAAAGGGTGTATGTGTTCTTTATTAGTACCCAGATTAATTTTTGACTAAGGAACCAATGTTCTCTGGAGTTTGAAGCTTATAAACTGTGTTTCAAAAGCTTGCCATTTTGAAAGCATCTTTTTCATGAAATTGATCTTATTTTGCATTCCTCGTTACTCCCTGGGCACCCCACAGTGAGTCAGAGAAGCCCTCAGCCAAAACCTCTGCAAGTAGCTGTGTCCCAAAAGTCTGTACTGCTGAAGGAGTTTAAGGAGTTTAAAAACAGTTAAGGAATTTGTCATCTATCAATAAGAACAAGAAGCCACACACACAAAGAGAGAGATACAGAGTAATGAGTTAAATGGCTTACTCGGCTAACAGGCTAACACTTCACTTCATTTGGCACTGGCAAGCTTAAATGGCGAGTTTTCATAAATTAGAGCATGGATAGTGATTCCCATAAAGATTTCAACAAACGTGATGTTGTTGCTGTGAAAGTTGCCAAAGCAGACTTCTGCTTTGGGGTAGATTTTGAAAACCATGTCTTGAGCATTTTGCTCAAGCTATAAGCCATATGTCTACATGAATTATTAACAATAAAGATGAGGCCAACTGCTCCTATAGTTAAATGTTTAATTCATGGCACACACCTGGATGTAACACTCATGCTAATAGGAGAAATAAAATATTAATAACTCTAGCAGACAATTGCATTTGGCACAATTACATTTCCCCTTGCAAAGAAAGGCTCTACCGGATTTTCCAGTGCAGCAGTTCATATGGTGTCTTTGGGCCAACATTTCCTTAAGAAGAATTGTAAATAGGTGTGTTTTGCATTGGACCTAACACAGTTTCATCATTTTAGAAGTGATCAGCTATATGTTTAGTTCAAGCTGCTAGCCCTCATCCCTTACTTCATCTTTTCCCAATCTGGAGTCCCCCAGATGTTTTGGACTACAACTTCCATCATCCCTGACCATTGGCCATGCCGGTTGAGCCAACATCTGGAGGACTGCCCTGCTGGAATGAGGTTTAAGCTGTATGAACTGCTTTTGTGCATGCTGGCTTGGATCCAAAGAATGGTAAGTGGAAGGAAAATAGCTTCTCACGCTTTTCCTCATACTCTTGAGTTTGCAAAAGATGTCGTGTGGTGCTATAACAGGCTCAGCAGCATTTTTCATGCTTCCGCTTGCTCAAAAAGTTGTGTAATAGGCTGTACAAGTGGAAGAACATAGCTGGATTTAGTGTGAGGTGTTTATAAACAACAACACAATTCCATCAATGAGTAGAAGACACCTTCCACATGGTGTTTCCAAGTGCCCAAATCCCAGCATAGGTTCAGAACTGGATTTGCAGCAGGAAGTTCCATTCCAGCGTCAGAAACGCAAGACGTTTTCCACTACAAAGGTTGAGAAACTGCATGCCAGCTTCGCAGGTTGTGACACACTTGTAACCAGGTCTGGATTAAAGGTATGGGGGACCTATGGTTAATAGGTCAGAAAGGGCTAAATAGTATGAACTACATATTGCAACAATAACAAACACAAAGCCATCAAACAAATTATATAAAAGTAACAAATATATTCAAATCAAAGAGAAAATCTTCAGTCACAAATAATTTACTATACTTATTTTTTCAAAGATTTTTTGTTTTATTTTCCTTGCTTTGGCTGTGGCAAAGTCATGAATGATGCCACTCCTTTAAGGAACTCAATATGGCATTCATACATATGTAGCTTTCTACATATACACATACCCACAACAATAACCTTGTAAGGAACATAAGACAGAGAGAGAGTGACTGACTCAAGGTCAGGCATTGAGCTTCAAGACTGAGCTGTGAAACTGAGGCCACACAAAATATGAGGGCCTAAGTCTATTTCTTTATTAGCCTAATGTAAGGGTTGCTAACTTTTTGGACCCGTGGACACTTCAGAATTTTGAGAATGTTGTGGGCACCATACCCTCTGATGTGCTTGTCTCCCTTCTCTCTTGGGTCACTCCCCACTGCCAAAACACAGAGAGAGAATGCACCCCCCCAGATCTTTTGCTTAAAATACAATACAATACGTTACGATTAAAATAAATTCCCTTGAATGTGTATGATAGAGTACATGGGATTTCCGTGCTTCCAATGACATTAAATTAAAGCTTACGTTGGTAGACTGACTATACAGGAAAAAAAATCACAGATCTGATGAATTCCATTACCACAAAAACAGTGATCCAAGGCACAGACCTCCTGGACCTTCATAATGTTTTACACAGAATTACAACCAAACCACCAACAAATCACATAATATATCTGGGGACAGAGAGACGACCTATGAGTTGATAGTGGTTTTGAGGGGATCCTGAGGGTTGAAATGAGGATCCATGTCTCAGTTCCATGTTTTTTGTGCCATGACAGGTCTGGAAAGCACTGGATCTCTGATTTCTATGGTTCTTTGATTTGATAGTGGCAGTGGTGGAACCTGTGGGAAAATGATGCAATTTCAAGAGGATCCATTTTACTGGATCCAAGTTGTGTGTGTGTGTGTACACACACACCTTTTCTCTCCCCCACTTTCTGTCTGTGACTCTGTTTTCTTTCTGACACTCCTTCTTTCCTTCCGTTTCCTTTCTCTCTCTGGCATTCCCACCTTCAGATCCAAACAATTCTTTCTGTTGCCTTTGCTTCTATCTTTCACCACTCCATCTGTGGCCTTTTGGTTATATCGAAGTACCATAAGAACTGCTTTGCGCCTGGTGCAGGGCACCTTTGTGGGGCACGTGGGGCCCCAGGAGTGATGGGAGGGGGGATTTGTCCTCCTGCCCATGCTTCCTTTTGTGGGATCGATGGTGATCTTGGGCGATCCCATGAAAGCCTTAGCGGGGGCGAAGTCAGGTACAGCCCTTAAAAGGCCTTGAGCCAGATAGGAATTTTTCCTCTCAATCACATTGGCTCCTCACTGAATGGTTTTTTTTGCTTATCCCACAGTGGCTCACTATGCAATTGTTAGGCATTTATTACTTCTGTCACAATGTAAGGTGGAAATGGCATTGGGCAGGATCAAACATAAGGGGGACTTCTTTGGGGTGGGTTAGGTTTTATTATTGTTTGAGATTTTTAATGCTCTAATGTAATTTGTATGTTTTTATGTTGTACGTCGCCCAGAGTGGCTGGATAACCAGCCAGATGGGCGACTAATAAATTCTATAAATAAATAAATAAATAAATATAAGGGGCTTAATGGGGTATTTGCTGGCCACACCCCTAGCTCAGGAAAGGATGGAGCTCATCCAGTTCAGAACCATCCCCACTGATTGGCCAATGGGATCACAGGTGGATGGGCAAGTTCCTCACTCGGGTCTAACACTGATCAACTCCTGTTTTCCAACTGCTTACTGGGCTCCAACTGCTTGTTGGACTGACTCAGCATTCCCTCAGTGCAGGCTAATGGAATGGAAACAGATCCTATTGCCCTATTGCCATGCCAACCCCGCTTACTTGCTCTAATCAATAAAATTGTGGCCTGTTTTCACCCATCAACCAGTTGTTGTGTGCTATATTCCTAAGGGGAATGGGGAACGCATCATGCGCCTGCCACACAATAATATATACATTGATGTGCTAACAACAGCAGCAGCAACAACAACATATTCCATTATGGTTTTGTCACCATTAATGCAGTGCCCAGGAAAATAACATTTCTACACCATGAGAGCCGTTGCTTTACAGCAACTGATAGAAAACAAATGTGAAGCATGCTTATATTTTTGCTTTTGGACAGGATTTGTACACAATGTTTTATTTTAAAGGGAGCCGATTTCAGTTGGTGAAGGAAGCAAGCAAGCTTCTGTTGCTGCAGACTGACTAGAGTTCCGTAGAAGATTGGTTCCAGCCAAGCAGAAATATGATTGATTCTCCACAAACCATTTTAATCTGATTTTTATTTAACCAGTCAATGAGCAATTTGAACAAGAATCTGCCATAAGTTTGAAACAATATGATAAACAGAAAGTGTAACAAATGTTTGCACTATATAAGTAGTATATAAAACTCATAATTAAATCTCACGAGTTTAATGCTGATGCACATTTCAAAACAAACTTTTAAGAGAAAAAAATCTGTTACTCATGGACTACAGTACCCAAACTATTTTCTTTCTTGGGTTAAGTAATTTTCACAAGGGACTCTAAAATTGGTTGTTGGATTTCACATATCTGTAAATAAATGGAAATAACATTGTTGTCAGAGTGTACATTCAGCTTCAAAACAGCTTCCTTCAGTTTTATGTATAGCATTAATAATGTTCCAAGGTAATGCATCCCAGACTAAAAGTCACTAAATATCACTTGTGAAAGCAGGTTACCAGTTTCAAGCCATTGGCAACAAAATATTGTTCAATTAAAACAAAATATTCTTGTTTAATCCATTGCTTTCATTTCAGTTTGTTCTGACATCAACAAATGGGAATAAGTCTAACTGAACTCAGCTTCAATCTGAAATCCTTAACACACAGGCAGAACAATCCAACTCAGAAGACAGTATAAATTGTGCTGGACCAAGAAAAGCCAATATAAAGTTCCGCCATGTCTAGTTGCCATTCAGGAGCCTCTGAGTTGGCTGAACACTGGTTCAGCTGGGAGCTGAGTGCAGGGATCAGAAAGTAAAAGCCTGCTGTCCCAAATATCCTCCTTCTGGGGGGTAAACCTTCTCCATTAACTTCTATTGCAATTATTTTCTTAGGCTGACCTTTTCCCCAGTGTAACTTTTGCCTGGATTGGGACCTGCAGGAGTGCTCTGAACACGAGTTGGATATAGCTTAAGTCCCCTCACCTTGACCTCGCTCCGCCATGCCCATGACATGTTCCTTTTTCAGCCCTTATACTGGCTTACATCAGTTCTACTTGTGCCAGTCTCAGCTAAGCCGGTTGGGTTCTGGCTCAGCTGGGCTGGCCTAGCTGTACACCGGCTGAGCTGGGCTGAGGGGCTTACGCTGGCATAGCCCAGCTGAGTCAGGACCCAGCCAGCTGAGCCATGTTTTCCCTGTATCTAACGTCCCTCAGCCTGGCATTAGTGCAAGTTGGATTGTGCTCTTATTTGGACATACATTCCATCAGCATTAATGGGATTTATTTCTAAATGAATGGGCTTAGGATGTGGTATATGTCTTACTGCAAGTACTCCTTGTTGGTATAGTATATTTATTGGTGGGTACCTCTTAAAGAGATAAAAAAAGCTTTGTGAAATAGCTATTGATTTTAACCCTGCTGCTTGTAGTATCTAAGATGTAATACCTTACGTATTGAAAAGATTGGCTCTTATAGGTCCACAATAAAAATCAACCACAATTGTGTGAACTTAACCTAAAAAGAGAGGGCCAAAAACAACATGATGCAGAAGTCCCATGGTGTGTCTTACAACAGTTTTATGTATTTTTCCTACTGCTGCCATTTGGATTTGTATCTGCTGTGCAGGTGGGAGAGGATGTTTAACCTATTCTCTCTGGGCTGTTTTCATCAAAACCATCTCCTGTTGGGTCCATGTATGTTTTTGTCTGAAGGAGAACAGCAGTTGGGGAGACTGATTAGGAAAATGGACTGTCCTCTATGGGAATTCGAGCTCTGTGAGGGGAATAGGGGTCTCCTAACTACTCACAGCACTTTTAACAAGCTACAGTTCCCAGGATTCTGTGGGGAAAGCCATGGCTGTTTAAAGTGGTATACTACTGCTTTAAATGTATAGTGGGGCTCTAGTTCAAATTCTAGTTCATATTTGTCCCTTTACAAAATGAACTAGCCCAGTTCACGTTCAGTTTGCAGTTCAGTTCAAGTTCATCCAAACATTCCTTGGCCAAACCATGAAAATGAAAATACAGCATTGAGAATGTTACAAGCTGCTCTGCTGAAGTAGAAGATGCATTTAAGACTGGGAAAACATAAAAACAACAACAGTGGAATATGAATTGTTTAATTTATTATTCCCCAAATTTCTGATGTTTAAGCTAAAAGCCCCAAGAGTCTAGAGTAAAAAACCCTTGTAAGAGAATGATCGTGAAGATGAACTAGAAATCATTCAAAGTTCTACCCCAAAATGAACTTAATTCATATTCAGTTCACTTGGCAATTATGGTAACAACTTTCAGGCACAGTTCAAAGACTTTTGAAGTAATTCAGTGAACTTGTTAAACTGAACTGGTTCATTCCAAGCACTGGGCATAATCTAGAGAACATTAAGTGTACCTACAAAACCAACAAGAGTCTTGCACTCTTAAAGATTAGCATATTTATTGTGGCAGAAGACTGGTCTCTTCTGTTTCTCCACTGCCTTTGTGCAACATCCCTTACCTTGGATTTGTGGCTGCTGTCAATCCACACTGACTGATCTATTCTGCTGTACCAAGACAAGCATTCTGTGTCAGTTTGCAATAGCATTTGGTTTAATAGCTGATCAGAGTGGGCTGTACAATTTTATATTATTCATTTTTTAAAATAAGGAAATGTGTTAAGCTCTGAAAACAGAAAAGCAAACAATCAGTCACAAATTTCCTTTGAGGCAAATAATACTGACATATTTAATTGCTTGTTCATTCTCTCTCACAAAGCAATTGAATGATGGCAGGGGAAATATTTTTAGAGTGACAACCTCAGTGGAAATGTTAATGAATGCCAAAAGGTTTGGGAAGAGCTACTTTTATCTAACAAATGCCACCCCTTTTCAAAGCTATATAAGAAATTTGCTTCCACCAAATCAAAGTACATTAAAGGATGAGTAACATGTGCTTCTGAAATCACCAGAACTGTAGACAAAGCAAATAACATGATAGGTCCAGAGGGGGAAAATACAAGTCACTTCTCTTTTGGAAGGAGGATGGAGGGTTTAATATGTCAAAGGGGCTGTTTAATTGTTTAGGCTAATCTTTGATTTCTTGTAAAGGAGTTAAAGTTCAGAATCAGGAATAGAGCATGTGCTTTGCATTGAGCTGACATGAACACAATTTGGTTCCAACTGTCCTAAATCCCATCAACAGTAGGGATGGAAAGATCTGTCAGTTTCTAATTTTTCCAATCTTAAATTCAGTTCTCCACATTTCTGCAGCAATTTGCATTTTCATTTTTTTAAAATCCTCATGAAAATTCTCCAGCATTTTAGTGCAAAATTCTCCTAATAAACACATTTTTTTGCTACTGTACACATTTTTGCAAGCAATATTTCATTGTGGAATGCATTTTTGTATGTTACTTTCACCCATGTATTCATTTTTATATACACTTTCCCCTAACATACATATTTTTGTAAACACTGGTCGGTGAACTGTATTGCCAAATTTGGAAAAGTGTGAATTTCAAAGGATGGCTGCGTTTCAGTTCTCATATTTGGAAAGTGTGAATTTGATAGGTTAGGCTCAAGTTCGAACTGAATTAAAATTCTCACCCATCCCTAGTCAACAGAGGCAAAAGAGGAAGAAAAGGGTTTAAGGAATGGATATAGAGGGCTCACTTTAAGGTGTGTGATGTAATTTGGAGGACCTTGATGTGGTCTTCTCTGTTCCTTGCAGGAATTCCATGTGCTTTTGAAATATTCTCATATACTTTTTTGTTTCTTGGTTTTAATAGAATTGTTCTTGAGGAATCAGATCTGCCAAGAGAGGCTGAGTAAGTGCCCAGGTTACCTCAAACATCAACTCTCTAAAGATAACGTCCTAGAATATCTCCTTTCCTTTTGTTACATGAAAGCGAACATGTAATAGTCCAATAACTGAGGGAATGGCAACTCAAGGAAGTCGGGGTTTCAGGAAATAGGAAATGATGTCACATCTCCATGGTGCCAGTGGGAGAAAAGGATGACACAGCTTTCCTCAAACAGATGTAATATGAAAATATTGAGAGAATGATGAGGAATTGTGTGTGTGAGAGAGAGAACTGTATTCAGCCAGTGCAATTATTACATTTCTTGCTGAAATTTAAACATCAACAGCAGCAACTCACCAGTTGTTTCATTCCCAGCTCAAAACTTTACATTGCTTCTGTACTCAGCTTGCTACACTTTAGCCTTGGTCTTGAACAAGTGCATACCCCCTTTCCTTCCTCTCTCCATTCTCATCCCCCGTTGTCAGATGGAAAACTGGTGTAAAATTGAGTTCACATTGTTTCCCTAGACATTTTGTAAAATTGTGTGGGTGAAAGGTGTGTGTGTTAGGTTTTCTTTTTCAGGGTGGTGGTGGCAATACAATTACTTTCACATTTGCAGAGTTATTATGTACAGCGTTATCAAGACTACTCCTGCAATATTAAATAGCGTCAGGAATATTGGCTATAATGAATGGTCTGAATACTAGCAGGTCCCCCTGTGCAATTGCTTTGCTCTGTGGGCCCTTGGGCAGCCATTCCTGGGTCCAGTCCTAAGCTTTAGTCATGGAACAACTGTTGTGGCAGACTCCCCAAATGTCCCATTTGCCAGGGTCCATCCCAATTATTTAGTGACTGACACCAGTAAAATGTTCCTTGCATTTTGCCTTGTAGTGATGTCTTTTTAAAATATAGGAAGAGCCCTGCTGGCTGGCTCTGACCAAAGTTAGTCCAGGGTCCCGTTTCCCACAATGACAGGCCAGGGCAATACAAGGTTCTTCCCTAGCAACTTGGGCTGTGAAAACACTAGTCCCCTACAGCAATGTGTTTCCATTAGCCACACTTGGAGGGGGAATAGGTTGATCTGCCAATCAGTTGCAAAATCTCTCTGAAACTGTTTTTTTTTTAAATGCATTCAAGCTGATCCCACCAAGTTTTACAGTAAAAAGGGTCTAGTGTCATGTGCCTGTTTTCAGGAGAGGAGATGCACTGGAGCCGGCACAACAGTGAGTCTGCTTTTACCCTTGTATTCAGAGGCATGGGAAAAAAATGGACTGCCTTCAAGTCGATTCCGACTGTTGGCAACCCTATGAATAGGGTTTTCATGGTAAGTGGCATTCATAGGTGGTTTACCATTGCCTTCCTCTATTCAGAGACATACAGTCTCTCAATCTGAAAGCAGCATAGAGCCACCAGGACTAGTAACTAATGATAGTCCCACCCTTCATGGACTTGTATAACTCCCTTTTAGAGCAATCTAAGTTAGTGGCCATCACGACATCCTTGTGGTAGCAAACTCCATAGTTTAACTCTGCACTGTGTGAAGAGGTATGTCCTTTCTTGGTCTTGAAACTCCTACTCTTCAGTTATGTTGGATGACCCTGTTGGATGACCCCAATGTTCTAGTATTATGATGGAGGAAAATTCTCTCCCAGCACTTTTTCCATTTGCTGATGCTTGATCCTGTCTTCCTTGGATGAACACGTGGAAGCAAAAGATCCTTCCTTCCACACATATCCTCCATCTTGTCCATCAGATGTTGCCGAATGTTCTTCAGTTGCCACTCTTCTATACTAAATGCAACCAGATCCATTGAGAGATTAGCAGTGCAATCCTACACGTGTCTATTCAAGTAAGTCCTACTGATTTCAAGGCTACAGTTCTATAGACACTTACCTGGAATAAACCTCCTTGACTTCAATGGGACCTCCTTTTCAGTAGACATATATAGGATTGCAATGTAAATGTTCTATTAAACATTTTAATGCGGTGATGGGAAATCTGTGCCCCTCCAGATATTTGCTAAACTCCAACTCTCATAATCCCTGGCTATTGGTCATGTTGGCTGGGATTGATGGTAGTTGGAATTCGGCAACACCTGGAGGGACACAGGTGCCACATCCCAGTTTTAATGTTTTAAAAAATGAAACTGTTGGTTGCTTTACAGTGCACTCTGCTTCAGAAGCCAGTGCAGGACAGGCTATATGTATATCAAATTAAATGAATGTATTATTCTGTAACATGCAGATGCAAGCCTTAGGAGAAAGAGGGAGGAGCAGGTATAGGGACATAGGAAGCTGCTGATTATACTGAATCAGACCATTGGTCTATCTAGCTCTCTCATGTCTGACTAGCAAGCAGTGCAGGTCTTTTCCAGGCCTACCTGGGCATGCTGGGGATTGAACCTGGGTCCTTCTTCAAATCAGATGATCTGCCTCGGAGCTATGGCCCTTCTCTAATGGAAGCAATCAGAAATGTGTTATAATAATATTCATGTAGGGTGGGAGAACAGGGGTGTTACAAGGACACAAAACTCATCCTATTTATATTGATGAACTCTTGTAGCTGAAGTGCGACTGTCCCACTTCTCTATGGTGGCCTCATGAGGAGCTCTGAATTCTAAATTTGACAGGCTTTGCTTTTCAGCGGTCTCCAAATCTCTCTGCTTTTCAGGTACCTTTGCAATAATTGATAAACTGGTACACCCTAAAGCAGGAAATGTCTTAGGATTTAGAGGAAAGCTAAATGCAGTTTTAAATTGCCATTATTCCAACGTAGTTAGCCATAAAAAAAAAGCCTGAGCTGCAACTGGAAGAAATGTGTAACTCCTCAATGGAAAATGCCAAATTATTGCTAAATTAATCCTTACCTGAAAAGTCCCAGAAAAGAGATGGATTGGAATTTCAAATGCTTTTTTACAATGTTAAATTACATTATTAGAATGGCCCTTTCAATTACAGGAGAGGATCCAATTGTTTCCTCTGTTTTCCACATTAAAATAGTTTTTTTTGCTTTTAAATGGATCATTATCCAACTGAAAGGCTTCCAACTAAATGTAAAAGGATGTGTAAAAAAATCAAGCAGTTATGCATCCTTTATACCATATCAACTGTATGTAGTTACCAGGATGTATGAGCACCTGAATCCTATAAAAAGTGAAAATTGTGTCTTTGAGAATATTTGACAATTTATGTGATTTATATCAGAGCTTGGAAAATTACTTTGAAAAAGGAATAAATTACTATTACTGTTACATGGCACCAAAAAGGAATGTTAACATTACAATTACAATTGTTCTGAAAGGAATTTATTACCGTTACTCAAAAGTTATCATTACAACTACAGTTATTTTTTTAAAAAAGAAACTAGTGAATACTTTGGCTGGCTTCGGCTGCTGCACACCTAAGCAGCCTATAACAACATTAAAAAATAACACACACACACACAGAAGGTAGTAGAATATTTTTTTTTATCCATAAGATAGCAGTAGTGGTCACTCCACTGGTAAGGGAGGTGGAGAGGTAGGTAGAGGCCACCGCTCAGAGCTTTGCACTTCAAACCATGTGCAACCCTCCCTGCTCTCTCAGCCAGCAAGCATTGTCTCTCTCACTCAACCATCTCCTGGACCCTGCCCTGCTACCAACCAAGGCATACCCACCAAAGCAAACTTTTGTCCCTGGGGTGCAAAAAAGTTAAAATATTGCAAATGCAGCATTTGCGCGCCAAGTGTAAACACAGTATTCACACATAAGCACATGCATACACACGCACACACGTCATCTTTCACCTTCACAGTTCTTTATTGCCATTCCGCTCCTGCCTCCTTCATCCAAGTCCTTGCCCTCCTGCTCCTTTCTCCTCCACTCCATTCTTCTCCACCACCGGCCATTTTTTAAACAATTTTTTCTCTCCACTCCACCCCCATCTTGCTCTCCACCTCCTCCCTCATCGCCTCCTAAACACACACTGCACAGAAGCCCAGTCTGTGGCACATGATTTTCATCCGCAAATCAGAGGAGCAGAAGACTTCCCCTTCTCCCCCCCATTCCAGTAATGCCCCAAAGGTATGCTGGAAACATTACAATTATACCTCAAAAGTAATAAAATCACCCCTTGTTATTACAATCAAAATGTAAAGAAATTACCAACTTGTTCCTCAAAAAAGTTATAAATTACAAGTAATTTGTTTTCCTAATGAATTACTTCCAAGCTCAGCTTTATGTATCTGGATGCAATATATTGGGGCTGGGAACCTTTTTCAGCCCGGGGCCACATGCCCTTCTGGGCAACCTTCTGGGGGTCATGTGGCAGTTGTGGGCAGTACCAGAGGCAAAAGTGGGCAGACCAATAAATGTAATTTTTACCTTTGCACAGTAGGTTAATTCCTATACACACACACACACCTCTCTATCCTTCATCCAGGCAAGCAAGAGCCATCCAGCCAGGCAACAGCCCTCAGGGAGGATGCAAAGCAGAGCCAGCAAGGGCGTGTGGCCTGGAGTCCCAGTCTTGAGGGCCAGATAGAGAGGACCGGAGGGCCACAATTGGCCCCTAGGCCTATCCCTGCAAAATATCTATCTATCTATCTATCTATCTATCTATCTATCTATCTATCTATCTATCTATCTATCTATCTATCTATCTATCTATCTATCTATCTATCTATCTATCTAATGCCAAGCTCGCCCATGCAGCCTGGACGAGCGGGGCATAGCTGCGGATGGGGGTGACGCTGCTGCCACCATCAAGAGGATTTAGGCAGCGAAGGTGCAGGCCTCGTTAAAAAGGCCAGGCCAGTCAGGGGTGTGGTCGGCTACACACCCCTGTAGTTGGAGGGTGATATACTTGGGTGGCCTAGCACCCTCTTTTAAGGCTTCGGGCCTGACGCCCTCCCCCACCATTAGGCTTTCGGTTGCATCCATTTCCACATACGCAGGGTTTGGTACAGTTGGGGTGCTATAAAGGAAGGGATTGCGCCCTTTGGGCATTCAGGCCTTCCCCCTCCCTAAACACAAGGGGTGAGTTTTTCTCAGGGGGTATATAGATATGTGCCAGTTCATTAAGGGGATATGAGGGAAGGGATTGTGCTCCCCTTTGGCATTCAGGCCTTTCCCTCCCTTGTAAAATATATAGGTCTTTGGGACTTTTAAGTAACACCCCCTTAGCCCAGGGCAGATTGTAGGAGAGAGGGTGGCACAGGCCTTTGGGGCTTTTCAATTCCCTCCTGGGATAGGTTTTGTGCCTTTAAGAAATCCCCCCATGCTCTGGACAGACTATAGGAGAGGAGGCTGCACAGGCCTTTTGAGCCTTTCCACATAGGCCCTATTTCCACCCTTTTGGTTGCCAAGTCTGGGTGTGAGTTCAGCCTAGGTAGGGTGCATAGGACGGGGAGGAATGTCGGTTAGGCCCTGGCAGCCTTTATTGGCCATGGTGCAGGGCTCTTTGGTTAGGCTTGTGGCCTCTTGCTAGACCCGGGCCTATATTAGGTTTAAGGTACTTTATTCTATTAATTTTATTACATGATTGCTGCATTATGTGGTGCAGAGCTCTTTGGTTAGGCTTAAGACTTCTTGCTAGGCCCAGGCATATATTAGGTTGAGGTTGTTAATTCTATTACTATTATAGTACACTGTGGCCTTTTGTGGGGCCTGGTGAGCCTTTTGGGCCGTTCATATTTGGATAATAATGGTGTGCAGAGATAACAGGGTTTGCTAGAGAATGTCTAAATCGCCATAACTTGGTGACAGTGATCCTTTTCCATTCCAAGTATCAATTCCACGTTACTTGTTAACTCTGAGACAGAAGATGCATTTATTTGAATTTGGTATCATATCAAAAACAAAGCATATGGCATTTTTGGCTGTTGTTTTTTTAAATGCACACTTCTGCAAGGAATAGCAGGTCTAACAGGTGATAATGTGGCTTGATTGGAGGATAGGAATAAGAGGAAAGCCAGATTTACTTAACAGGCTCTTATCCTCATTTTACAGGATTTTAGCCCCTTATTGAAACAGAGGCTGCCTTGACAGGATCTTAGGCTCTTACTGACACAGAGGCTATCTTTTAAGGTCCAGACAGAATCTTCACCCTTTCCTGATGATTTTACAACAACATAAACAACAAAACTTTCATTGTTAGGACTTATGATAACATTTACCTGAAATCATATATAGCATGCAACTTTTGCATTGGCACATCTATTTTGATATGTGGGGGCAAACCCACAATAAGTAACCTGCTACAGTGGGGCCACATATGGGTGACAGCAACACATCCTCAGAATCTGTTGCTATAGGAATGATATCATTTACATGAAATCAATATAGCATGCAAATTTTGCATTTTGAGCATTTATTCTGATAGGTGTTTGTAACCCACTGGAAGAAAGCTGTAGCAGTGGGGCCAATATTGGTGATGGTAACATATCCTCAGTCTCTGCTTTAGTGGAATGGGGTTAGCTGCAATGGAATAGTAGTTGGTAAAATGCACTTACTCATAAATGATTTCCTCTCTTTCTTTACAGAAGGATATGTGACACAGTGAGATATGAGGCCAGGGCCCCTCAAAGGGGTAAGAAGAAGCCCCCAGCAGAAGCTGCTCAGGGAAAGTACCCCTTCCCAGTTAAGCTCGAGGTACTATGGACCTTGCTTGCAGACTTCCCAGTTTATGGGGAGTCTCATTTTTGTTAGGAGGTTTTCTTTTGGTTTACAGATCCTATACTGTGGCCCCCGGCTTGCTGTCATGGCTGGCAATCTTAAATCTGTTTTAAGCGTGGACGCAATGGTCCAGAGACAGATTGATAAAGACATACAGTTGGGCAGGGTTCTTGGCCCCTTCCCATCATCCCCTACCTCTGTTCTCAGGATGCCCCCCCCCCGGGATAGGGACCAAAGTGGCAGCTGGCAAAGTCCACCTAAGTTATGAGGTTAGTCAGTTATGGCTTCATACCAGATAGTGTATGAACAATGCTCTGCACTTCACTCAACATGGTGCGCGCCTGTGGCAGGGAGGCCTTATGGGCAAGTGTAACATCTAATCTGCCTTTCATTTCCTGCTGGTACACACGGAGGATTTTGAGCTGCTGAGTTTTGCCTTTCTATGTGGCAGAGCATTACGTATGGGCTGCTCTATTTCCCGCATGGAGCGCTTCAGCTCCTTCTTAGAGGGGGCAGTCAGGAGATGAGAGGGCTCAGAAGCAGTGGGGCACTATCTGTAGGATTTGCTGTTCACAGGTAGGGCAGATTTTGGGGGCATGTTAGCACCTGATCTCACAGTTTATAGCCTGGCTATGTATCTGGGAGTTTCCTTTGGCAGCCGGGAAAATAGGATCCTGCCCCAGTGTTAACCTTCCTGGGGATCAAGATTGACTCTTGGGCCCAGAGCTGCAGGCTGCCCAGGGAAAAAGCTTGAACTGTTGCAGATCAAGATCCTGGAGTTTTCAGGTACCAGGAGAATGTTTCCTTTCTGCCCTCCAGATGTTGGGGGTCTTTACAGTGGGTTTATGATGCCATGGCAGGGCTTTCACAGCCTTATCACAGGTTCAGGGTTATGGCTGCCTTATGTGCTGACCTGGCTGTGTGGCCCTCTTTCCTGTAGGGCTGCAAGGGTGTTTCATTTTGGAGGAAGGACTGACTCTGGGAGGTAGAACTGCAAGTCCATAGTGTCATTGATACGCTGTCACAGAATCAGTTGGAAGGGTTCCAGCAGTGCTGTGCAACCGCACATTGGGAGATTGGGGAGCGGAGTTGGAGATGGTCATAAGCCTGTCTGTCACTCCAGCATACTCAACAGCTATCAGAATGCAGGAAGGGGTTCCCAGGAATTCTAGGCCGGCAAGGGCTATTGCGCCAGAGTGGCCTATTCCGGGGAGTCACCTGCTGGAATTCCTAGTGGACGGCAGGAGAAGGGACCTGTCAGTCCGAGCACTTCAAGGTAAGCTGGCGGGACTTTCCTTCCTAGCAAAGGCTAGTGGTTTTTCCCAATCATTCCGGAGACTTTAGAGTTCACCATATGTTAGTTGGGTGGGCTAGAGAACACCCTGCCACCCCCAATCCTCAATCCTCCAGCTATGAAGCCAGACTATTCCAGGCAGTAGCCCTTAGCTGTTTTTTTGAGCTTTTAAGATAGGAGAGGTGGTGGCTGGATCCAAGTGAGACCTGTCTCAACATGCCCTCCAGCTATCAGATGTCACCACAGAGGTGGGTTGTGCCTGCATAAAATTGAGGAGCTCTAAGATGGATCAGAGATGCAAGGGGTGGACCGTGCATTTAGCCCATCATCGGTACCGAACCTCTGCACTGTGTAGGCTTTGTAAGCTTTTTCTGGGGCCAGGGCATCTGGAAAAGGATATTGATGAGCTTCCGTCGGACTTTGAAGACTTGGCTTTTCCGGCAGGCCTTTGGAATGGGTTAAGTTTTACTGTTGGGTTCTTAAATTTTAATTTTTTAATGTTCAATGTATTTTATCTTGTACGTCGCCCAGAGTGGCTGGTCAACCAGCCAGATGGGTGACTAATAAATATATAATAATAATAATAATAATAATAATAATAATAATAATAATAATAATAATAATAATAATAATAATAATAATAATATTTGTTCACCCATGCAAGTGGGGATTCCCCCACAAAATATCAGTTTTGGGCACTCACAAAGCGGGCCTTGCAGGGGCTAGGGCAGGACCGCTCAGGGTTTGGAACCCACTCTTTTAGAATTGGAGCTGCTTCTACGGCAACAGGCCTTGGGTTTTCCCAGGCAAAGGTGCAGGCCATTGGACGCTGGTCCCCTGGTGCTTATAAGGGCTATATTTGCCCCTTTTAGAGGGCCTGGGATGCACCCCTTAACGTGGTGATGGGGTTTGAGAGTGTTGAAGAAGCTGAGAGCAGTGCCGTCAGGAGTCTAGACCAAGAGGCTATGAATGAATTTTTTATTGCAGCCAAAGGCCAATACAAAATCATCACACAACGTTTAAAACCATTATTAAAACAAACTAAAATAGACATTCTGATGCCAGGTCTCTCATGTAGACATTTGAGTTATCATTGTTCTACGAATTGTGATGGCCATGGCACAGAATCTAGCAACAATATATGTGATTTGTGGGTAGTGATCTTGCAGCAAAAATTTCGTATAAAATAGAGGATCACGACCAGGAAACATTTGGACGATAGGAGTAATGCTACAAGAATGAATGTTTTGATAAAAGGTACAATATAAGAGCACGTGTTATAGTCTCGACTTCTCCGATCCCACACGGGCACAGCCTAGCTGTGCGTGGGACTCCACAAAATCTGCCCTCAAGGAGAACTGACGGCATAACATTAAATCTCGCCATAGTAAAGGCTTTCCTGTATCTAACAATGGAAAGGTTACTGAGATATTGGGCTGGTACGAAACGTGTGTAGGCCGTAATGAGTTTGAACTTATCAGATAGTACGGTTAAATGGGTTTGCAGTTCTGTATCCATTATGTGTTGGGAGATGGCTGACCATGCTTTAGCATACCCCAATTTAAAAATCATAGGAGGCGAGAAACCTAGGGATGCTACTTTCTTAATCAAAGAATTGTGCCAAGAGGATTGAAAGGTGTCAAATTGAAAGGGGCCAGGCCTACAGGTAGAAATTGATGTTTCAACCATAGTCTTAGCTTGAGTTTCCAAATTCTTGCTTCTATGGTAGGTAGGCTGGCTTCCATTCTTAGAATGTTGTTTGAAACACATGATGGAATCCCGAGGACAGCCCTCAGAAATTTTGTTTGTATGGTTTCAAAGGACAGTGATTTCGGAAAAGTCAAGACCTGCAAGCCATATAGCATCTGCGAGATGACCTTCGCCACAAAAACTTGGATGAAAGAAAAGATGTGTTGTCCACACTTAGTATAAAAAAACAATAAGAGTGCTTTCGAGGTCCTCCGAGCACTAGAGATGGTATTCTTAACATGGAGATGCCATAGACCTGAGGCATGGAAAGTCACTCCCAGGTATTGGAAAGATGAAACCTGTTCAATTTTAAGGCCGTTCAACTGCCAACTATATCTCACCTTTCTCTTAGAGAACACTAATACTTTTGTTTTAGCATGATTAATAATTAGCTGATCCCTAGCACAATGGTCAGCCAATGCATGCAGAAGATGCCGCAATCCACTGCATGTCAATGATAATAAAACTGCATCATCTCCATAAAGTAAAATTGATATCATTCTATTAGCGAGAGACGGGGTTGTGATGGAATTCGCGCCAAGGAGCTAACCAGGGAATTTACATAAAAATTTAATAAAGAAGGGGCCAAAATGCATCCCTGCTTGACTTCTTCATAAGTAGGAATAGATTTAGTGAGATGACCTATGCTATCACATCTAACCTGTAATCGAGTATTTTCATGGAGCGAGCGTATCAGCGTTAACAGGCGCCTATCTATGGTGGATGACACTAACTTTTCCCATAGTTTAGTTCTAGGTACCAGATTGAAAGCACTTTTAAAATTGATAAAAGCCACATAAAGAGCTCCTCCCTTTTTTGTTGAGTATTTCTCCATCAGATGTTGTATGACTAATAAATGGTCTATTGTGGAACATTCTTCCCTGAACCCCGTTTGTTCGTCAGCCAATATATTCTCCTGTGCCAGCCAAGTTTGTAATTTATCAAGGAGATGCAAAGCATAAAATTTGCTGATTATATTCAGCAGACTAATTGGCCTATAATTAGCAGGGTCAGGTCAGGGTCCTCTTTTATAGATTGGAATTAAAGTGGCTAGACCCCAATCTTCTGGGATATTAGCCGTGCGATCGATTATCGTAAAAAGTGCCAAGAGGCTAGACTCCTAGCAGGGGCACCCACGGTGGAATGGTCAAAGCTGAGACACCAGACTAAGATGCATCCAAACTCAGAGGAAGGCAATGGTAAACCACCTCTGAATATCTCTTACCATGAAAACCCTATGAACAGAGTATCCAAAATGCAACACGAGATAGTGCTGGAAGATGAGACCCCCAGGTCAGAAGGCACTCAACGACCTACTGGGGAAGAACAAAGGACAAGTACGAGTAGCACTGTGACTAATGACGCAGCTGGGTCAAAGCTGAAAGGAAGCTCAAGAGGCTGATGCACGATGCGAAAGGAGAGTCCGGAGTTGTACGACGCACACAGTAGGAACATGTGAGAAGCATGAACCAGGGAAGTTAGAAATTGTCAAGCAAGAAATGGAGCGTATCAACATTACAATACTGGCATGAGTGAATTAAAATGGACTGGAATGGGACATTTTCAATCAGGTAACTACAAAGTATTTTATGCAGGAAATGAGAAATCAAGAAGAAACGGGGTTGCTTTAATAGCGAGGAGTGATGTAGCAAAAGCAATTAGGAGCTACAATGCAAGGTCTGAGCAAGTGATATCAATGAGATTAAATGGGAAACCTATTAACCTAACCATCATCCAAGTCTACACTCCAACATCAAACGCAGAAGAAGAAGAATTGGAGAGATTTTACGCAGAAGTACAGGAGGAAATTGATCACACACCAAAAAAAGATATGATGATAAAAGTAGGGAACAGAGAAGAACTACGAATTATGGGGAAATGGGGCTTAGGTGACAGAAATGAAACAGGAGAAAGACTTATTGAATTCTGTGAAGCCAATGATTTGTTTCTTGCCAACACATTTTTTGAGCAACCAAAAAGACAACTGTACACGTGGAAATCACCAGATGGTCAATACAGGAATCAAATTGATTATATAATTGGAAACAGAAGATGGAGAAGTTCCATACTTTCTGCAAAAACAAGACCAGGAGCAGACAGTGGTACAGATCATGAACTGATCGTATAGAAAATCTGAGTAAAGCTAAAGAACAACAACAAAGCAATCATAATGCCAAAATACAATTTAAATAACATCCCAGAAGAATATAAAGATCAAATAAGGAACAGGTTTGAGGCTTTAAACTTAGTTGACAGAGAACCAGAAGAACTATGGACTGAAGTCAGGGACATTATCAGGGAAGAATGCAAAAAGACAATACCTCTTGTTAAAAAGAGAGAAAGACCTCAATGGATGACTGAAGAAACTCTTAAAATGGTTAAAGAGAGAAGGAAAGCAAAAGCAAAAGGAGATAGATACACGGTCAGAACCCTAAATGCAACTATACAATGACTAGTACGTAGGGACAAAGAAAACTATTACAATAGTTATTGTATAGAAATAGAAAAGGACAACAAAATGGGAAGACATGATCGCTCCTGCGCGCCCGCTCCTGTGTAGAGCTCATACAGCTCCTTGGTATACTCCAGAGCTGAGAGCGATGAAACAAGATAGGAGGCGGCTTGAGCGGAGATGGAGGCGAACTCCCGACGGATGCAATTATGCGCTGGTTAGTGCTTCTACCAAGCTGTATGTAGGAGCGGTGAGGGCGGCAAAAAAACAACATTTTGCTGCCACTATTAAGTCATCTCTTTGCCGCCCAGCGGAGCTTTTCAGAGTGGTCCGAGGGCTACTCCATCTAGACCTTCAGGACACGGTAGAATCATCGGTGGCCCACTGTAATGAGTTTGCTAAGCACTTCCAGCATAAGATCTTATGCATCCACCAGGACTTAGACTCACAATTTATAGCAGCTGATCCTTATGAGGTGTCTGGAGCACAGTCTTGTCATGTTTTATTGGATGAGTTTCAGTTGGTTCAGCTCGAGGACGTGGACAAGGTGCTTGGACAGGTACGCGCAACCACTTCGGTACTGGATCCGTGCCCCTCTTGGCTAATAAAAACCAGCAGGGATGGAACAGTTGACTGGGCCAAGGAAGTGATAAACGCCTCTTTACGAGAGGGAGTGGTCCCTGGCCGTCTGAAAGAGGCGGTGGTGAGACCACTTCTGAAAAAAACTTCCTTGGACCCAGAAAATTTCAACAGCTACAGACCAGTAGCAAATGTTCCATTCCTGGGCAAGATCTTGGAACGAGTGGTTGCTAGCCAGCTCCAGGCGTTATTGGATGAAACTGATTATCTAGATCCATTTCAATTGGGTTTTAGGCCTGGTTTTGGCACTGAGACGGCCTTGGTCGCCCTGTATGATGACCTATGTCGGGAGAGGGACAGAGGGAGTGTAACTCTGTTGATTCTCCTTGATCTCTCAGTGGCTTTCGATACCATCGACCATGGTATCCTTCTGGGGAGGCTCGCAGAGTTGGGAGTTGGGAGGTACTGCTTGGTAGTGGTTCCGCTCCTACTTGGCAGGCCGTCTCCAGAAGGTAGTGCTTGGGGAACATTGCTCGACACCGTGGGCTCTCCAATGTGGAGTTCCGCAGGGGTCGGTTCTGTCTCCCATGCGTTTTAACATCTACATGAAGCCGTTGGGTGAGGTCATCAGGAGCTTTGGAGTGCGTTGTCATCAGTATGCTGATGACACGCAGCTCTATTTCTCCTTTTCATCTTCTTCAGGTGAGGCTGTCGATGTGCTGAACTGTTGCCTGGCCGCGACAATGGACTGGATGAGAGCTAACAAACTGAGGCTCAATCCTGACAAGACTGAGATGCTGTTGGTGGATGGTTTCTCTGATCGGATGGTGGATTCATGCCCTATCCTGGATGGGGTTACACTCCCCCTAAAGGAGCGGGTTCGTAGCTTGGGAGTCATTCTAGACTCTTCCCTTTCACTTGAGGCTCAAGTAGCCTCGGTGGCACGGAATGCGTTCTACCAACTTCGGTTGGTAGCCCAGCTACGTCCCTATCTGAGTAAGGAGGACCTAACATCAGTTGTACATGCTCTGGTAACCTCACGTTTGGATTACTGCAATGCACTCTACGTAGGGCTGCCTACGTAGACAGTTCGGAAGCTACAGCTAGTGCAAAATGCGGCGGCCAGATTGTTAACAAGGACCAAGCGGTCCGAGCACATAACACATGTTCTGGCTCGCTTGCACTGGCTACCAATATGCTTCCGGGCCAGATTCAAAGTGTTGGTATTAACCTATAAAGCCTTATACGGCACGGGACTATGATACTTGTTGGAACGCCTCTCCCGATACGAACTGGCCCGTACACTACGTTCTGCTACGAAGGCCCTCCTCCGGGTTCCGACTCATAGAGAGGTCTGGAGGGTGGTGACAAGATCTAGGGCCTTCTCAGTGGTGGCCCCCGAACTGTGGAACAGTCTCCCTGAGGAGGTGCGCCTGGCGCCGACATTGTTATCCTTTCGGTGCCAGGCTAAAACCTTCCTCTTTTCCAAAGCATTTTAATTTAAATTAACCTGATTTTCATATTTGTTGTACTGATTTTAGATTGTTCTTATTGTATATGTTCTTATTGTATTATATTGTGTATTTTATTGTATTCTTTGTGTTCACCGCCCAGACAGCTATTGCTAGTCGGGCGGTATAAAAGTCTAATAAATAATAAATAATAATAATAAATAAGAACAAGAGCCCTATTCCAAAAAGATTAGAGAAATGAAAGGGAAATTTAAACCAAGAATAGGGATGTTGAATAATCAACAGGGGAACACACTGACTGACCGAGATGAAATAAAAGGAAGATGGAAGCAGTACACTGAGGAACTCTATAAAAGAGATGCCAGGATGATAGATTCATTCATGGAGGAACCATATGATGACGAACCAGAAATTTTAGAATGTGAGGTGAAAGCCGCTCTTAAACTTCTTGGAAGAAACAAATCACCAGGATTAGACGGCATACCAATAGAGTTGCTACAAGCTATTGAGACTGAATCTGTCTAAATTTTGACAAAAATTTGTCAAGAAATATGGAAAACAATGGCCCACAGACTGGAAGTGTTCAATATATCCCACTTCCAAAGAAAGGGGATCCCAGAGAATGCAGTAATTACCGAACTATTGCCTTAATATCCCATGCAAGTAAAGTAATGCTCAAGATTCTACAACAAAGGCTCTTGCCATATATGGAGCGAGAAATGCCAGACATCCAAGCTGGATTTAGAAAGGGAAAAGGCACCAGAGATCATATCGCAAACATACGTTGGATAATGGAACGGAGCAAGGAATTTCAGAAGAAAATCATCCTGTGCTTTATAGATTACAGCAAAGCCTTTGACTGTGTAGATCATGAAAAACTATGGAATGCTTTAAAAGAAATGGGGGTGTCACAGCATCTGATTGTCCTGAGGCTACTGTAAGGACAGAATATGGAGAAACCGATGGGTTCCCCATCGGAAAGGGTGTGAGACAGGGTTGTATTTTATCACCCTATTTGTTTAATCTGTATGCAGATCATACGGAAAGCGGGATTGGACCAAGATGAAGGAGGTGTGAAAATTGGAGGGAGAAACATCAATAATTTAAGATATGTAGACGATACCATACTCTTAGCAGAAACCAGTAATGATTTGAAATGAATGCTGATAAAAGTTAAAGAGGAAAGCACAAAAGCAGGATTACAGCTGAACGTCAAGAAGACTAAAGAAATGACAACAGAAGATTTATGCAACTTTACAGTTGACAATGAGGACATTGAACTTGTCAAGTATGATCAATACCTCGGCACAGTCATTAACCAAAATGGAGACAATAGTCAAGAAATCAGAAGAAGGCTAGGACTGGGTAGGGCAGCTGTGAGAGAACTAGAAAAGGTCCTCAAATGCAAAGATGTATCACTGAACACCAAAGTCAGGATCATTCAGACCATGGTATTCCCGATCTCTATGTATGGATGTGAAAGTTGGACAGTGAAAAAGGCGGATAAGAGAAAAATCAACTCATTTGAAATGTGGAGCTGTAGGAGACCTTTGCGCATACCATGGACTGCGAAAAAGATGAATAATTGGGTGTTAGAACAAATTAAACCAGAACTGTCACTAGAAGCTAAAATGATGAAACTGAGGTTATCATACTTTGGACACATCATGAGAAGACATGATTCACTAGAAAAGACAATAATGCTGGGAAAAACAGCAGGGAGTAGAAAAAGAGGAAGGCCAAACAAGAGATGGATTGATTCCATAAAGGAAGCCACAGACCTGAACTTACAAGATCTGAGCAGGGTGGTTCATGACAGATGCTCTTGGAGGTCGCTGATTCATAGGGTTGCCATAAGTCGTAATCGACTTGAAGGCACATAACAACAACAACAAGAAGTTGTAATTTGTTTTTGACAGGTTGCTGGACAGGTATGGAGCAGACACGCATCCTAATATGTGGCCACAGCATGGTCTTCTGGGCAGCCTGGAGGGCTACGAAATTGAGCATGGGCTCACAGTTGGGCCTCAGTCGATGGGCTGCAGTGCAGTGGATTGGCCAGCAAGGAATGTGTTGGCATGGGCTCCTACCCGCTTTGTTCCCGCATGGTTCAGTGCAGACGGTTCCGCATGTGGTGGCCATTCCCCTGGGTGGGAATGACCTCGGTTACTTGAGGCAAGGCCCTCAGATGGCAGGCATGTGAGGACATGCAGTTTGGGAGGCAATAATGGTCTTGGTTACATAAGGGCAAGGCCCTCAGTTGACAGGCATGTGAGGACATGCAGTTGATAAGGCAATGTTTGCCTTTGGTATGTCTGCTGTGGTCTGACATGCTCCCACGCAGGGTGTGGCGTGGTGTATGAGACTCATGGGGGATTGATCGGACACAGAAGGTCTACCGGCGGATTCGGTTGGCTCTTCTTGGGCACAGGGGGTTGGCTATTCAGAATCCCCACATACAGCATTGGAGGGTTGAACTGTATAGGGCCCATGGTGCTCACCTGTCAGATGGAGGGAACGACCATTTTTTGGGGACATCTGCAGAGGTGTCTGCGAGAGGTGCTTTTTGGCAGTTGGGTAAAGGGGGACTAAATAGAGATTTGTCCCCCTTTTATGGCAGGAAGGGAAGTAAGTAATGACAGCTAGGTGGCCCCCTTACGCACCTTTGGAGGTGATTGGCGGTTCCAGGGGCCTGTCTGTCAGGGCTTTACGGCTCGAGGGCAGGATATGGGCTGCTTCTGGGGCCAACTTACCTCATCCACCCGGAGTTTCACGGCCTCGGGGGGTGGTGACATGAGAAGGCCCCCTACTCACCTACAGGGTGTGGCCGGGGTAAGGGGTAAGCAGATGGGCTTGCCCTTTGCCCCAGTAGGGTCTGGTCACCCGAGAGCTGTATGGCAAGCTGCTTGCTTATAGACAGTTCCCGCACCTAGGTTTCCCCTCTGCAGGTCACTTTAAAAAGGGGTGTTTTGCTATAATTTAATAAAGTGGCCTTTGTTCAACCCAAGCTGATGTGTCTGTGTCTTATTTCGCCCCCTCAGTCGCATCTATCTATCTATCTATCTATCTATCTATCTATCTATCTATCTATCTATCTATCTATCTATCTATCTATCTATCTATCTATCTATCTATCTATCTATCTATCTATCTATCTATCTATCTATCTATCTATCTATCACACACACACACCTGGATATTATATATTCTGTACATTTGGTTAAGCCTGAGGTTTGCATTTTTAGGCCAAATTTCATGCCCTTTTTCTTATCTTTGATTTGAGGAGGAGTTCCAACTTCCAAGGATCCATAAACCCCCAGTTACCAACTGTTGTAACTTTATCTGTGGCTGTCTCAAAATGACAGCAAAAAGAATAAAGTAATTACACCCTTTGGTGTACTTGAAAGGGTAGCCATGTCAAATGAGGGCGTTTGTAACAAAGCATAAGCCAAAAGAACAAATTCTTAGCAGCCTAGTAATTAAAATTATAAGATGTAAGCACACAACTTTAAATATAGAATTTTAAATACTACAGGTTTGCCAGTTTCTCCTCTCCTCCCTTACCCCCGCAGCTCTCTGCCTGCCCCAAAATGCATTGTTTTTCTTTAAGTTTTATAATCAGATTTAAACAAATACATCACTCCACTGGGAAAAGAACAATCTTTGGCCAGCTACCATCTGCACTTTGATAAACTGTGTATAGACTAACCCAGCAATAATACACGCACTCTGGATTGAATTCCCGTCTTAAATTAATCTGTTTAATAGAGTGGGTTCACTTTCAGGTCCCCCTGTCATTCAGAAAACTGCTAGTGGATAATATACAATATTTGCAACACAACCAAAAGTGATTTACAGCTTGGTGTTCAGACTGGGACTAGGTATAATATTATTCAAAATGTAATGTTCCAACAGGGTGCACTTTGTCTTTAATGATGTATTTAGTTTTACTGCATAGAGGAGTATTTGGCAAGAGGGTTTTCTGTGGTTCTCCTCCTCCTCCAGTCCTCCTCCTATGTTTTCTGACACCACTAAAACCTAGGATTATATTTAATGTCTTCTGGAAAATGGAACCTTAAAATTCAGCAACCAAAGAGCAACAAGCTGCTGAACTTTACGAAGTTATGTTCTTATTGTTGTAAAACAAATGAAACAATAAAACAACAGCCAAGCAGAGGATAAAAAATCTAACCTAAAATTTCTTTCTTCATGTTGTTATTTAATATTGCCTGACAAGGGAACATGTATGAATGGTTTTTAACAGGTTTGCTTTGGTCGATTCACTGCCTGGTTGTTACCAATTAAGGCTGCAAAACTATGCACACTTATCTGGGAATAAACCCCACTGAACACAGTGACTCTGGGGTTGTCCACACTGGAACAAAATGTAGATTTATACTGACCTGTCTCCCCTTAATGTAGAGGCATCCTAATGACGCCCTCCCCATCCCAGTGTTTCCTGCATCTTTCCCCTTTTAATTGTGGGTTTTTTCTATCCTGGCCATTTTGGACATTCCAGATAAGAAAAAGATCAACTCATTTGAAATGTGGTGTTGGAGGAGAGCTTTGTACATACCATGGACTGTGAAAAGAGAAATAATTGGGTGTTAGAACAAATTAAACCAGAACTATCACTAGAAGCTAAAATGATGAAACTGAGGTTATCATACTTTGGACACATAATGAGAAGACGTGATTCACCAGAAAAGACAATAATGCTGGGAAGAACAACAGGGAGTAGAAAAAGAGGAAGACCAAACAAGACATGGATAGATTCAGGATCTGAACAGGGTGGTTTACAACAGATGCTATTGGAGGTTGCTGATTCACAGGGTCAAGCCGTAATCGACTTGAAGGCACATAACAACAATTGAAAAAAAAACCCTATTACATTTAAAGGGGGAAAGATCCAGGACAACAGTTGGATGGGGTCCACATTTTGCTGCGGTGTGGATAAATCCTTATTTTGCATGTAATGATACACCAGATTTTTTGGTTTATCATGGTCTATCAGGAGCAAGCAGCATGCTGGTGCACACTGTCCTGTCATTCGTTGTTCCATGGCACAAGTGGGATAAATAAACCAGAGAAACGGCTGTCGCTCAGTGGCAGAGGTCTGCTTTGCATGCAGGAGTCCCTAAATGTAGTCCCTGGTAATCCCTGCCCAGTAGGCAGCGTTGCATGGCTGACTTCTGAATGATAAATGTTGCTGAGAGGGGGAGGAGAGAGGCATGGGAGCATAGCACCATGGGGGTGTGCAGCAGGAGTGTTGGATTGGGTCCACCACCACACCTGCATGGTGCTGTGCTCCCAGAACCTTGAATCTGCCCCTCTTGGTATCCAGCAGTAACACTTGCTGCTCAGAAGCCAGCCGCACAACAACAACAACAACTGATATTGGACCTGTCTGAAACCCAGGAGAGCCCCTGCCAGATAATACTGGATGGTCTGACTCCGTATAAGGCAACTTCCTATATTACTATAAGCCTCGGCTTTGTGTTGTGCCCGAACCAGGGATTGTGGTTTCCTAACATGCCACAAACAGCAAGCCAACAACAAACCATGGCTTGTCAGTTAACAACAAATCATGATCAGCCATAATGTGAAACCAAGGCTTCGTTGTGTATATATTCCACTTGTGCCAATACAGTGAGCCAGAAAGTCTAGCTTTTTGTTAATGTAGCTGGTGTGACTTACTTCTAAGTAAACAGTGCATAGGCTTGCCCTGCAGCTGATTAAGGGCTCTGTCCAATATTACTCATACTAAAATTAAACTCACTGAAATAATAGACATTACTAACTCCATCAATGTCAATGGATCTACTCTGAGTAAAACCTAGTTGGACAAAACCCTAAATAATTAAATTTACTGACAATTTAATGTATGAACATTATTATATGATTGCTAGATGGAAAGCAATCATCACTGTTTTTCTTTACCAAATTTGGGAATATGAAATATTCATCAAAATAGCTTACATATAAACACTTTTAAGGTCCATTAGTAGAAGGTCTACATGGAAAATATGTAATGATACTACTCTCAGCTGAGCACACACTGCTGTCATTGTCTTTAGACTGGGTTGTGGATGCTTCCATATTTGGCAGACAACACAATAATGTTGTGGAAATGAAGTAGGATTTGCAGAAGAAACAGCATCATCTCTTCCAAGGGCTCCCTGTAATTGAAAATTTACAAAGAATTTCCCTATTATTTCCTTACATTTCCTTATTATTTTCTTGAAAGGACAAAACCTTAGACTCAAACTGATTGATATGGTATTTAAAACTGATCTACATCATGAATTTGTGTTAGGCAAATTTTAGATGTTAACATTTGACCTCATAAACAAACATTTGGTTTTGGTTCACAAAATGCTGCTTATTTCAGAGATGCATAAACTCTAACCTGGATTTGGCATTTAATTAATAATACTATTTGTATTGGGATTTCATCAGATATGAGAATCCAAATGACTGTAGCACGTGGTAGCAAAGTGATACCATGATGAAAGAAAGTGCCATGACATTTTATAGTGTATAGTGTTCGTATGGGCTAGAAATGATTAATAAAAAAGAACTGCCCATTATTATACAATTAGTGAACATATCTCACATTAAGGAATGAAACAGTTATGAAGGATTAACAGTTCCTAAACATGAAGGCTTGGCATTAGCGTTAGTCAAGTCGGGCAATGGCAAAGGGCCCCAGAGGTTCAGACCCTCACCAGCCCTGCTCTGCATTCCCCACCCTCCCCAATGGGAATTGGAACTAATTCCTACTGTGTTCAGTGGAGCTTACTCCCAGTTAAGAAAGCATGTTAGCAGCCTCAGTTTATTCATCAATAACACCTTGCTTTTCTATTAAAATGATAACAAAATGATGTATTTTTCTAGTTCACCCATATAATTATGCATTGTTCTAGTTCACCCAGATCAATATAAATAAAAGTGTCAATTCATTAATTTTTTGAGGCAGTATAAGCCTTTTCATTGGGATTGTAGCACCTCATCACAAATCAAAGAAAGCACATTGGAAGGCTTTCTAACTTGGAAGATTTTTAACGCAGGAACTATTTCTGACATCAGCAACTGTATGCAAACTCTATCACCACTGAAAATGAATGCACTATTCTGCAATCGTGGATAGCAGACAAGAATTTGGAATATTAGATAGCAAAATAAAAGTTCAAATATCTGTCTGACAAACATGCATGTGTGTCTCAAACACTTCTATTGTCTTACACCTGTTGAAATCTCACCAGTGGAAAATACCTCATTATCTAAGTTAAGGTGTACTTGTGCGCTGATGTGTTAATTAACTACACTACAGCCAATGGGGGGGGGAGAGGATAGTTTCACTGTTTTGTAGATGGGAAATCCAGGTTCAAATTCCTCCACATCTATTATCTATTATATGCAGCTCACAGTGTGATCCTGGGCATGCATTTGTCTCCTGTCCCAAAAGAACATACAGAGTTGTGAGGCTAAAACATTGCTTTGAGTTTCTTGCAACCCAATCGTTTGGAGAAGTAAGAACATAAGAACATAAGAACATAAGAAGAGCCTGCTGGATCAGGCCAGTGGCCCATCTAGTCCAGCATCCTGTTCTCACAGTGGCCAACCAAGTGCCTGGGGGAAGCCCGCAAGCAGGACCCGAGTGCAAGAACACTCTCCCCTCCTGAGGCTTCCGGCAACTGGTTTTCAGAAGCATGCTGCCTCTGACTAGGGTGGCAGAGCACAGCCATCATGGCTAGTAGCCATTGATAGCCCTGTCCTCCATGAATTTGTCTAATCTTCTTTTAAAGCTGTCCAAGCTGGTGGCCATTACTGCATCGTGTGGGAGCAAATTCCATAGTTTAACTATGCGCTGAGTAAAGAAGTACTTCCTTTTGTCTGTCCTGAATCTTCCAACATTCAGCTTCTTTGAATGTCCACGAGTTCTAGTATTATGAGAGAGGGAGAAGAACTTTTCTCTATCCACTTTCTCAATGCCATGCATAATTTTATACACTTCTGTCATGTCTCCTCTGACCCGCCTTTTCTCTAAACTAAAAAGCCCCAAATGCTGCAACCTTTCCTCGTAAGGGAGTCGCTCCATCCCCTTGATCATTCTGGTTGCCCTCTTCTGAACCTTTTCCAACTCTATAATATCCTTTTTGAGATGAGGCGACCAGAACTGTACACAGTATTCCAAATGCGGCCGCACCATAGATTTATACAACGGCATTATGATATCGGCTGTTTTATTTTCAATACCTTTCCTAATTATCGCTAGCATGGAATTTGCCTTTTTCACAGCTGCCGCACACTGGGTCGACATTTTCATCGTGCTGTCCACTACAACCCCGAGGTCTCTCTCCTGGTCGGTCACCGCCAGTTCAGACCCCATGAGCGTATATGTGAAATTAAGATTTTTTGCTCCAATATGCATAATTTTACACTTGTTTATATTGAATTGCATTTGCCATTTTTCTGCCCATTCACTCAGTTTGGAGAGGTGTTTTTGGAGCTCTTCGCAATCCCTTTTTGTTTTAACAACCCTGAACAATTTAGTGTCATCAGCAAACTTGGCCACTTCACTGCTCACTCCTAATTCTAGGTCATTAAGGAACAAGTTGAAAAGTACAGGTCCCAATACCGATCCTTGAGGGACTCCACTTTCTACAGCCCTCCATTGGGAGAACTGTCCGTTTATTCCTACTCTCTGCTTTCTGCTTCTTAACCAATTTCTTATCCACAAGAGGACCTCTCCTCTTATTCCATGACTGCTAAGCTTCCTCAGAAGCCTTTGGTGAGGTACCTTGTCAAACGCTTTTTGAAAGTCTAAGTACACTATGTCCACTGGATCACCTCTATCTATATGCTTGTTGACACTCTCAAAGAATTCTAATAGGTTACTGAGACAGGACTTTCCCTTGCAGAAGCCATGCTGGCTCTGCTTCAGCAAGGCTTGTTCTTCTATGTGCTTAGTTAATCTAGCTTTAATCATACTTTCTACCAGTTTTCCAGGGACAGAAGTTAAGCTAACTGGCCTGTAATTTCCGGGATCCCCTCTGGATCCCTTTTTGAAGATTGGCGTTACATTTGCCACTTTCCAGTCCTCAGGCACGGAGGAGGACCCGAGGGACAAGTTACATATTTTAGTTAGCAGATCAGCAATTTCACCTTTGAGTTCTTTGAGAACTCTCGGGTGGATGCCATCCGGGCCCGGTGATTTGTCAGTTTTTATATTGTCCATTAAGCTTAGAACTTCCTCTCTCGTTACCACTATTTGTCTCAGTTCCTCAGAATCCCTTCCTGCAAATGTTAGTTCAGGTTCAGGGATCTGCCCTATATCTTCCACTGTGAAGACAGATGCAAAGAATTCATTTAGCTTCTCTGCAATCTCCTTATCGTTCTTTAGTACACCTTTGACTCCCTTATCATCCAAGGGTCCAATTGTCTCCCTAGATGGTCTCCTGCTTTGAATGTATTTATAGAATTTTTTGTTGTTGGTTTTTATGTTCTTAGCGATGTGCTCCTCAAATTCTTTTTTAGCATCCCTTATTGTCTTCTTGCATTTCTTTTGCCAGAGTTTGTGTTCTTTTTTATTTTCTTCATTTGGACAAGACTTCCATTTTTTGAAGGAAGACTTTTTGCCTCTAAGAGCTTCCTTGACTTTGCTCGTTAACCATGCTGGCATCTTCTTGGCCCTGGCGGTACCTTTTCTGGTCTGCGGTATGCACTCCAGTTGAGCTTCTAATATAGTGTTTTTAAACAACTTCCAAGCATTTTCGAGTGATGTGACCCTCTGGACTTTGTTTTTCAGCTTTCTTTTTACCAATCCCCTCATTTTTGTGAAGTTTCCTCTTTTGAAGTCAAATGTGACCGTGTTGGATTTTCTTGGCAATTGGCCAGTTACATGTATGTTTAATTTAATAGCACTGTGGTCACTGCTCCCAATCGGTTCAACAACACTTACATCTTGCACCAGGTCCCGGTCCCCACTGAGGATTAAGTCCAGGGTTGCCGTCCCTCTGGTCGGTTCCATGACCAACTGGTCTAGGGAATAGTCATTTCGAATATCTAGAAACGTTGCTTCTTTGTCATGACTGGAACACATATGCAGCCAGTCTATGTCCGGGTAGTTGAAGTCACCCATTACTACCACATTTCCTAGTTTGGATGCTTCCTCAATTTCATATCTCATCTCAAGGTCTCCCTGAGCATTTTGATCAGGGGGACGATAGATCGTTCCCAGTATTAAGTCCCTCCTGGGGCATGGTATCACCACCCACAACGATTCTGTGGAGGAGTCTGCCTCTTTTGGGCTTTCGAGCTTGCTGGATTCAATGCCTTCTTTCACGTATAGAGCGACTCCGCCACCAATACGTCCTTCCCTGTCCTTCCGATATAGTTTATATCCAGGGATAACCGTATCCCACTGGTTTTCTCCATTCCACCAGGTCTCCGTTATGCTCACTATATCAATGCTCTCCTCTAAGACCAAGCACTCCAGTTCTCCCATCTTGGTTTGCAGGCTCCTAGCATTAGCGTACAGGCACTTGTAAGCAGTGTCTCTCTTCAAGTGTCTTTGGCACTTGTGGTTAGGCCTGTGGTAATTTTGCTCTTCTGAATTTATATCCTGTGCCCCTGCTCTCACAATGCCTACTTCTAGGCCTACCCCTTTTAAAATTTCATCATTTCTTTGGTTTTTATCCCAGGGGGGAGGTTTATTCCGAACCGGACCTTTCTCAGCTCCTGTCGGGTTTCCCCCCTCAGTCAGTTTAAAAGCTGCTCTGCCACCTTTTTAATTTTAAGTGCTAGCAGTCTGGTTCCATTCTGGTTCAAGTGGAGCCCGTCCCTTTTGTACAGGCCCGGCTTGTCCCAAAAAGTTCCCCAGTGCCTAACAAATCCAAACCCTTCCACCCGACACCATCGTCTCATCCACGCATTGAGACTGCGAAGCTGGGCCTGTCTGGCTGGTCCTGCGCGTGGAACCGGTAGCATTTCAGAGAAAGCCACCTTGGAGGTCCTGGCTTTCAGCATCCTACCTAGCAACCTACATTTTGCTTCCAGGACCTCACGGCTGCATTTCCCCATGTCGTTGGTGCCAACGTGCACCACGACCACTGACTCCTTCCCAGCACTGTCTACCAAACTATCTAAACGACGGGCGATATCCGCAACCTTCGCCCCAGGCAGGCAAAACACCTTGCGGTCTACACGCCCATCACACACCCCACTGTCGATGTTCCTAATGATCGAATCACCCACTACAAGGATCCCTCCAGCCCCTGGAGATATATCCTCGGCACGAGAGGATAGCTGCTCATCCCCCAAGGAATGGGTCCCTTCTAAGGGATCGTTTCCCTCTTCCTCAGCTGGATGCTCTCTTTCCCCGAGACCATCGTTGTCCATGATAGCAGGAGAGCTATCATCGTTGGAGTGGGACACAGCTATAATGTCCCTGAAGGCCTCCTCCACACACCTCTCTGCCTCTCTCAGCTTTTCCAGGTCCGCCACCTTGGCCTCAAGGAAATGAAGTCGTTCCCGGAGAGCCAGGAGCTCATTGCACCGAGAGCACACCCACGACTTCTGTCCAACAGGCAGATAGTCGTACATGCTGCAGGTGGTGCAAAACACTGGAAAGCCCCCACACCCCTGCTGGCTTCTTACCTGCATAGTTTTGTTTAAGGTTTATTACGTCAATGGGTTGGAGACTGCGGTTTAGTTGAGGTCCGGGAACAGACGGGCAGAGTGGGGGGCCCTGGCCTCCTCGCCCTGCTGCCGAACTCGCTCTGCTGCTTAACTCGCCTTGACGCTTTGTCAGCTGGGGCCTTGACGCTTCGTCAGCTGGGGCTCCCTCTAGCTCGTGGAGCAGGCTCCCTCGCTAGGGTGCTAGGTAGATGAATAGGATTTGATGGCAATGGAACAAATAAACAGAATGAGGAGACAGGAGACCCACGTTCAAATCCTTGCTCATATATGAAGTTGGCATTGGACCATTCACTTTGGACAATTCATTCGTTAGCCTGACATATACTATTTTATTTTGCCACTGTAGCTCAACCTGTATAGTTATATGCATCTAATGAAGTAGGTTATTGCATTTGAAAACTCACGGCTTTTGTCTAGTTTGCATCTTAGAATATTTGATCTTTATGGCATCACCCAAGTTTGTTGCAAGACTAACAGTACAATCCCATGTAAGTTTACTCAGAAGTAATTCCCACTGTAATCCATGAACCTTATTCCCTGTACAGGATTCTTTCTAGTCCTTTTTATCTTCCTCCAAGGAGCTCAGAGTAGCACCTGTAGTTTTCCCTCCTTTTAATCCTACCAACATCCTTGTGAGGAAGGTTAGGACTGAGAAATAGCGACTTATCCAACGTCACTTAGTGAACTTCATGGATGCAAAGTGGATGGGATCTGAACCCTGGTCTCCCTAGGGAACTCTTAGCCTACAGCACCGTTTCTGCAGCATAGCAGCCTTTTAAGTAAGCACTCTGCTACAGGAATAGTATTCAGGATGTCAGTGTTCTCACGAGCTCTTCACAGCGCTGATTGATGTGGCCACCACACGTTTGAAAAAGAAGAAATCCGCCTAGCTCGGGTCGTCATATTTCTCTCTGCCGGGAAGAGCTTGATCCTTTCAGCTTTTGCCTTTTCTCGATCACTCTCACAAAACTTTCAGCCAATCGGGGCGCAGCCTTTGCCGAGCCACAGCAGAAGCCCCAGCCCAGCCGCAGAAACGTGTAGGAAATCTGGGGAGAACGAAGGCTCCACCCTTTCTTTCCTGGAGCGGGAGAAGATCTAGCAACAAGCGCCCTGCTCCCGATCCCTTCCTCCGCTTCCTTCTATTCCCCCCCTTCCCGGTCCTTCCTTTTGCAGTGAAAGCGTCTCTTGATTCTTTCCCCATTTAAAAGCAGAAGGAAAGCTATACTATTGCTTTCTCGTGCTCTGTCTCTCCCCATTAGTACAAAATGCTGGGCATGTACGTGCCGGATAGGTTTGCCCTGAAGTCATCTAAAATTCAAGACGGGATGGGCCTCTTTACGGCCCGGAGAGTGAAAAAGGTGGGTGATCCTTGCTATTGCCCCATTTAGGTGAGGGATCGACAGAAGCGGGGTGGGGGCAAAGGAAAACCAGCCAGGCTAGTCGCGACTTTTGCAACCTTTCCCCCCCCCTTTCCTAAGCGCTGGATTCTCCCGAGAGAACTTGCCACGTATTACTTGAGGTCTCTCTTCCCCCATCGGCAGGCTTTCGAGTTCATGACAGAATCCCAACCCTCTTTGCCACTTCTTATTTCACTTCCGTCTGCTTAGGAGTGAGCGGTGGCAAGCTGAGAAAAAAGTATTACATACACGCCCTCGAAGTTTGTTTGTTTAAAAAAATATTATCACTCAAAAAGTCTCTCCTATACCTTTTGTTTGTTTGTGTTTGTTGAGCTGTTCTTGGTAGAGCGGAATGCAAATAAGTTAGACCCGCTGAGCAACAGCAACATAAAAGAACAACTGAGCTAAAATCCGATTCCCGCCCAAAAGAGATTTGCCTGGGGACAGGGATTTAGTTTGCATCTTGCAAATCCGTGACATTCATCGGTTTCAAAGTATAGCCTGTTTTTTTTTTCCAGTTCTTCACCTCCATAACAAAGGGAAAGATAAACAAATGTGTATATTGCAAGCCTGTAACTCTAGGGATTTGTGGACAAGTTAGGCTGCTTTGAAAAACAAGGGGGGGTGTATGTCAACAATTGGGAATGGGTTTTGGGGGGTTTAGGTAGCCAAAGCTTGGGCAGTGTTTCCCACATTAAAGCAAACTTTCTTCTTGGCCAACATTTATAGGTGTAATTACTCCTATGGTAGCCGGCTCATGTTAGTTAGTGGTAGAACATCTGCCCTGCATGCAGAAGGTTCCATCATCTTCATGTAGAGCTGGAAGAGACCTCTGCTAGAAACCCCGTAAAGCTACTGCCAGACTGTGTAGACAGTACTGAGCTGGATGGATCAACAGTTTGACTCAGTATAATGCGGTTTCCTCTGTTCCTATATACTGTACTACTTTATTAAAAAAAACACTAAGGGGTTTACATAAAACAATATGATGAATTACTGAATTGGTGGTTGACAGTACCTCTGTGTGTATCTGCAGTTTAGCAGGTAGCATGGAAGAGCACTTTGTGGCATCCTTCCTTTTATTGACAGCATGTATACTGTGAACAAAATGAACAATTGCATGTTATGTTGCCTAAGGCTGGATTTCTTTGACCATGTACCTTATTGCAATGGTGGAGAATCACGTGGGACCCTTTGAGCCAATCCTTCACCACAGCAAGATAAGAGGGGAAAAGGCAACCAATATTATTAAGAGGTTGGAACAAGCCCCCTGTGAGGGAAAGTTTCAAAATCTGGGCCTTTTTATTTTAGAAAAAAAGGCAAGTAAGAGGAGGGCATGACAGGAGTTAAAGAGGATAGAGACAACTTTTTCTCCCTCTCTTGTAATGCTAGAACCAGGGGTCATCCAATGAAGCTTAGTGTTGGAAGATTCAGATAGGCAAATGGAAGTACGCAGTTGTCACTTAAATTATGGAATTTGCTTCCACAAGATGTGTTGATGGCCACCGAGCTGGACAATTTTAAAGGAGGATTAGATGAATTCACGGATGATAAGGCTGTCAGTGGCTACTTGTCATGATGGAGATATATATTACCTTTAGAATTTGAGGCACTTTGCCTCTGGATATCAGTTGCTAGAGGTTATGAGGAGGAAAGGGCCATTTTTATTATTATTATTACTTGCCCTTCATGAGAAGGTCCCAGGGAGGGTCACAACAGTATAAAATGCAGTATTAAAAACAGTTTAAAGCAAATTACATTCACACCTAGAGAGGATCATAAAAATACATACCATAATCCCAAGTGTCAAAAGCCAGGGTGAAGAGGTGTGTCTTCAGCATATGACAAAAGCAGTGCAATGAAGGTGCCAAACACACCTCTGTGGGGAGGGAATTCCACAACTTAGGGGTAACACAGAGAATGCCCTCTCCTGGGCCACCACCTCCAGAACTTCTGAGGGTGGTGGACCAGCCAAGAAGGCTCCTTCTGCTGTCAACAGTCAAAAGGGTCCATAGGAAAGGAGGTGGTCTTTTAGATATTTGGGGCCTAAGTCATTTAGGGCTTTAAACACTAGTGTGAGCACTATGAATTTGGCCCAGAAATGAACCGGCAACCAGTTGCACCTATGTCCTGCCTGTTGCGTTTCTGTAGGCATATGGTTGATCTTTGTGAGAACAGTGCTGGGCTAGAAGTGTTCTTGGAGTTGTATTCACCTAAGTCCTACTCAGATCAACTGAAATTGATGAACCTGAGTCATGTCTATTAACTTAATAGGTCTACTCTGAGTAGGAATGAGATTAAATACTACCCTTGGGTCTGATCTGGAAGAGCTCTTCTAATTGGGCTGCTCATTTGTATCATTAAGCAGTTGTTTGCAGCCCTCTTTGTGTTATTTTTCAAATATCAGGAAGGGAGGGCTAACCTTTTGCCCCAGTGCCGGTTTTCAGATTGGAAAAACATATGTACTCAGTTTTTGTGCCCATATGTTTTTACTACTGGGGAACAAACAAACTTGGGGCGGGGGCAGGAAGGATTTCCATTTGGAAAATGGTACTGAGGGACAGGTGTAAACCCCTCTCCCCTCACCATGGTTCAGGTAGCAATAAACATTCTGAAACAGAAGAAAAGATTACATTGTTGCATTGCTTGTATTCCCATTATTTAGGGTGAAAAATTTGGACCATTTGCAGGAGAAAAGCGAATGCTTCAGGAGCTGGATGAAAACACAGACTACAGGCTGATGTGGGAGGTGAGGATTATAGGACTGGCCCTCCTGTTGTAGATCTAGGATTACCTAGGAGCTCAGCATTGTTTTGCAAGAGCAGAGGGGTCACATCCATACTATACATTTAAAGCACATGGCTTCCCTCAAAGAATTTTGGAATGTGTAGTTTGCCTGTGCTCTGGTAGCCTCTATCTTAGATTACTGCAAAGCATTATACATGGGGCTGCCTTTGAATACAGTTCAGGAACAATACAGTGCACAATTCAGTGGCCAGATTATTGCTTGGGACCAGACGGTCTGAACATACTACACCAATTCTGGCCCAGTTAGGTTCCAGGCTCAATTCAAAGTGTGGGTTTTGACCTTTAAAGCCATATACAGCTTAAGACACAATACTTCAAGGATCGCCTCTTCCCATATGAAGCAGCATGGACCCTGCAGATGCCCTTCTCCATGTACCCCCCCCAGAGAAGTGAAGTGAGATTAGGCTTTTTCAATGGTGCCCCCCCATCTGTGGAATACACTCCCCAAGAAGATGCACCTGGCGTCATTGCCAGTCTTTAGGCACTAAGCTAAGCGCATTGAAATTATTTTGTAAATGTCCATTGTGTTAGATTGTTCTGGTTTTAAATTGCTTTAATGTGTTGTATTTTGTCTTGTGAAGTCACTTTAAGGCGTTTTCTTTTGTATAAAGCAACTTATAAATGTAATTAATAATAATAATAATTTACCACATCACAGAGCTACAGTTCCTAGCAGTCTTAACAAACTACAGTCCTTAGGATTCATTAAAGCAACATGCTTTAAATGTGCTTTAAATGTACGGTGTGAATGTGATCCAGAATGTGATCCAGATTTAGCATTGCTATTGCTTGTGGGTCTATTGAATTTTTTCTTCTTCATATCTCTTCCTTCCATTCCAGATAACATTGAATTCATTGTGTGATAAAATGTCTTCACACTGTATGTTCCTTTGTCTCACCACCAATTGCCAGTGCTGTAAGGTGGGAGTAGAGGAATTCACAGTGTGCAAATGTTATATAATACACTGTGTTCAACAAGATGTTATGAAGAAGAGGGTGGGAATAGACAGGACAGAGGCAGCTCTGGGTTTCTCATAATGTCTGCTCTGAGAAGGAGGCCAAATATCCACAAGGGTGCTACTTCTTGTGGTTAAACCACAACTAGCAAACTAATTTTAAAAAAGAGGTGGAAGTCCAGGGAATTATAAACTTCTGAGCGTGACATTGGTCCTGTTCACACAACTAAACTATAGTTTGTTTTAAACTATGATTTAATGTGAACAGGCAGTGAGCTGGTACATGTTCTTAAAAGTTCCCATAGGGCTACTTTTCTGGTCTTGCCTCACTGTGGATAAAATAGGCTAGAGTATGGGATCACGGTTTATTTCCTCCAAACCAAGAACAAGCCTTGGATATCACTAGTAGTTCGTTTCTAGAGAAGCAAGCCACACATGGCAACAGCAGAGGAGGAGCACTGCAGAAGCTTTTGAGCCATAGTTTGTTTTAAACTATGTGGTATGTGAGCCAGGCTATCTTTATTTAAGAAGGTATTTAAACAAACTATAACACAACTAATTTGTAAGCACCTAGGCCTGGTTCAGGTGAAGTAATCCTCTCCTAGTGATGATTAAGAGATTCAGAGTAGGCTGTGGGCTCCCATTCTCCTTTCCTGTCTCATGTGAATCCCCCCCATTGCTCTTCCCAGTGTAGCATTATGTTTGCACCAATACTAACAGCGGTTAATGCAAACTGGTTTTCAAATTCAGACTTAAAAGCTAACTGTGGTTAACATCATAGTTAACATTGGTGTTAGAATAGGCTGACCTCCCTAGTGAGACAAACCACATGCCAACAATACCACTGTCTTTAGTTTCCATTCATTGGCCAGTCTGATCTCAGACATTGGTTCATCATCTCCACAGTGTCAGCTAAATTTGATGATAAAGAGAAGTCGAGTTGGGTGTCATCACCTCACCCCAATTCCGTCAATGGATGCACTCATGGAACATTCAGTGCACATCTTAAAAGAGCATAGGAAGTGATCCAGGGTTAGAATTGCTATTGTTTGTGGATCTAACTAGATGTTCCTCCAGCACACCATTGCATGACTATTGTGGAATGGAGGAGTATTCCCCTTGCCTCTCACTAGCGTTACCTTCTGGAAATTGTAATCTAGGCAGGAACAGGGCCACTGAAGTACAGTGCATCCAATGTTGGCAGTGCTCTGGACACATTCACTGGCACTGTAGCCAAGTTGCTGCAATGTAAAGCCTTTCCCCTGGTGGCCTCCAGATCATGCAAACTCCTCCCTACTGAGGTGTGAATGGCCCCAACTCTTCACATTTAAAACCCATTTACTTTAGGCCACCTTTTCTTAATTAAGGCCACATATTAGAGGTCTATTCCTGAATGAGTAGCATTTCTACTTTGCTGTTTTATTTTAAATTGTCTATATTTTTAAACACTTGTTACATGGCTGTTTTTAAATGTTAGTGTGTTTTTATGAGATGTGAACCACCTTGGGTATATTGGGGTTTCTTTAATAAAGGCAATTTTAGCAATAGCACTTGCAGAAAGAAGTTTAGATTTATCTCATTAAGGTGATGTAGAAGGATAATACTCTTTTGAATGCTGTAAATTGTTTAATATTAATTTGTTTGCATACGTCACAGTGTATCAGTGCAGTGACATAGATGTTCTAACAAGCAAACTGTAAACTCAGGTTTTATAAGACTTTTTGACACGTTTTTCTTAACTTTTCCCTTCTCTGGCCTATTTTTGGAACCTTGCACAGATTCCTGCATACCACATTTTATGACTTCCTGAATGTTGGAACCCAAGGAGTTTATATTTAGGGATGCTGATCTGAATACAAGTGTTGTAGTGCTTTATAAATCATGCTGTGAAATGGCCTTGAGTTGCAAGTTTGGAACCAGGGATATGTGAAGTGAAAAGCAGCTGTTAAGGTTTATATAGGTAGCCATTCTAGAAGTTAAGAAGACAGCTGTAAGTGGACTTCCGGGAAGGGTGACTTCGCTTGTGCCTGCTTTTGGGACGGGCTCCCGCCTCAAAAGAAGCTTATTCAGATATAAATCAGTCAGAACTTTTTTTTTTTGACTGATGAAATTTCTCCCGGGCAGGGAGAAACGTAGAGATCAACCTCAAAAGCCTGTTTTTGTTGGGAGGACTGGATTTCATTAATTTATGAGATAAGGTCCAGCCAACAATGCCGGACGGACTTCCTAACAAGCTCTATCTGCTTAAGCGATACGTTTATCTTTTCTTTAAAGAGAGAACGGACTAACAGGCAAGCACCCTTCTTTCTATTATTTTTTTTACTTGGTTTAAATTGTTGCAGCAAAAGGAGATTTGTCAGATTGATCGGCTTTGGACAACTTCTGGGTGAGATATAGCTCTTCTCTGTTATTCACGAAATTAACAGCTTATCTCTGTTTCTGTCGCAAAAAGCTGTCCTGGAAGTGCATTCTAAAGATAATAAACAGAAGAGGGATTTCTATTCCTGATTTCTATTCCGAGGAATATTATATTGTCTGGGACTATTCTCTTTTTGGTCTATTTTATTTTGACGAATCTGCTTCTTCACGACGCCACTAACTGTTTTGATGCTGGGAACTAAATTTGTTTTGCATTCTTGAACATAGAGAGATAAGGCAGGTTGCTCTGTTTATACTGTGATGTCATCAAGCCTGGAATATTAACCCAATTGTTGCTGAAATAAGAAGTGGTTCTTCTTTATTTTTGTTTTGCTTTGTTTTCGTGGTTTTAAAAATGGCAATCAAGAAAGTGGCTGAGAATCTGGAAGTAATTATGTTTCAGAAAATAATGGATGAGATTGAGATAACGAAACAAACCCTGCGACAGGGTAGTAAGGAGCTGAAAATTGAACTGAGCAAAATGACGCAGGAGCTTAAAGAAATAGGGGATCCTGTGAGAGAGGAGAATGAGATCAGAGATGAGAAAAGAAAAAATAAAGGGAAGATACAAGCCCTGGAGATTGGAACAAATGTGGAATTGGAAAAAGATCTGGAGTTTATGGATTTTAGAAATAAAATCTACTGTTTGGAATTTAACGTTATCTCTGAAGAAATTAATGAAGATATTAGAGATAAAGTTATCAATGGCTTGGATAATCTTCTGGACTGGAATGATGTGATGGAGCTTGATATAGAGAAAATCTATGGAATTAACTGCAGCCATGTGACAATGGAAAAACTCTTAAGAGATGAGCCAGTGCATTTTGTAAAAAAGAAGAACACAGATATGACTTTACAACAGTATTTCAGCAACTTATTCAGAATGGATGGCAAGAAAATATTTGGGATAGAGGAAATTCCCATCAGACTCTTATTATATGACTATGGCTACAACAGCAAGATTATTATGGAATACTGATAATGGAAGATTGGACACTGAAATTACTGGACTTAACAGGACTATTGAAGATGGAAGATGGAACTAATAGGGATAATGGAATAATGGCTATTGAAATTATTGGACCTAACAGATTCTGATGAGATGGATTAATCGAAATGTTTATTTGGACTATGGTTATGACAATAAGATTATTATAATTATTAACGAGATGGATTAATTGACATGTTTATTTAGAGAAAAATTGATAGATATATTTCTTAAAGAATTGAAACCTCTCTTTGACTTTTTGTGGAAAGAATAAAGTAATGTTTATGAGATTTGATGATTAATTAAGATAACTACTGGAGGAAAGTGATTTTATAATATGATTTAAGAGACAGGATTGTTATATATTGTAGACCTATAACTGATTTGATATGTGACAAATGGGAAGTCAACATTTTATTTTTTTTGTTTAATCATTTTTGTTTTGTTTTGTTTTTTGTCTTTGAATGTTTTATGATTTTGTTTTGTATGTTTTATGAAAATTTGAATAAAAATTATTGTAAAAAAAAAAAGAAGACAGCTGTAAGTTAGTGACTGTCTTGCTGGAGCATTATGATTATTACCACAATGTTGTACCCCTAATCATAGTTAAAATCACTCCAGTTTAACCCTCATGCAGTTCTGGCAAAAAAATCACACTGGCTATTTGGACCCATGAAATTTCCAATGAAAGGATGGAGTCACTTTGTACCCCAGATAACTTTTTAAAAAATCTTTGTGGTCACTACAAGCTCATGTGACATTACCAAAGCACCCTGAGCCAACAAACACCTATGCAGAGGAGGCAGAATTTTTCTGAGCAGTGTATGTTGGTTCCTTCTCCATGCATATTGGGGAAACTGGGGTTTTTTTGTTTCCAGAAGGAAAAGGGTAAGTGGTAACTGGCTGAAATTTGGAGATGTTGTACAGATTAAAATCTGTGACAATCTCGTAGAACAAAATTCCTGTAGGTCTACTTATGTGTAAATTACCCAATAAAAAGTGCACCTGGGGTTGAAAAGTGTTGGAATAGGCAAATGTTGCATGGTCACTTTAAGGGATACAGTAAGGCCCCACTTATACGGTGGGTTAGGGGCCAGGCCCCTGCCGTAAAGCGGAAATCGCCGTAAAGCGGGACCCATAGACTACAATGGGGCCGTCGCGCGAAAATGACGCTAAAATGTCATAAAATGTCATAAAATCGCTAAATCGGCTTTAAAAAGGGGAATTTCCCGCTGATGCATTAGCGGAATGCTGGAATGTGAAGCGCCGGTAAGCGGGGCCCTACTGTATTTGGGGAATATCCCATGTACCTGTCTTACCATGATGTAACTTCCTAATGGGTGGGGGTTACTTACCTGACTTCCTCCTCCTTTGTCCTGGGGGATTTTTGAATATTCTCCATTGCTGATCTTCCTACCTTTGAGAGAGGCCGCATGGCATGATGCTCTCTCTAAGAGCATCATTTCAAACACCAAGATGGACTGAGACTTCTATATTTTTCTTTCTTCTAAGCTAGAGCCTATCTTCTTCTGAACATGTGAAGAGGTTGTGAGTAAACATTCTTTTACCTAAAGGATTGTGCCTGTTATTTAAACTCAGGGAAGGTGGGCTGTTTTATATTTTCATTCTGCTGCTTGTATTTTTACAACTCTGCTAAGAAATAGGACCAACCAAAATAGTTCCTATTTCTGTGTGTATTTTTATAATACCGAACAGGTTATGTTGCCCAGAAATTCTTGAGAATTAAACCAGATTTTTCGGGTTATATTTTAAGTGTTTTTGCGTGTTTTGTTTCCCCCTTTGCTCTGTATCAGGCACCAACTTTAAAAGATACTATTTTTGCTGCTGTTACTTCCTTGAGTTGTTTTAGCATAACAAAAGCTCTTCTCAGACCAGGAAGCATGTATCAGCAAAGCAGAGATTTTTCAAGAAGAATGCCTGAACTGTTTGCTGTTAACTGTGACCAGTGGAGGAGTAGAATCATGATTATTTTAGCTGCAGAGAAAGCTCTATGCTGTATTGAAAAACCTAAACCAGAAGGGAATGACCAAGAAGCTAGCGTTTGGCAGGACAAAGATTCTCTTGCAAAAACTATAATATTTGATTCTCTGAGGGATGATCAGCTTGTTTATATAAATGAATGTAAATCTGCCTCGGAGATGCTAGACAAACTTCAAACAGCTTTCGGATTTCAAAGCTTTAGATGCCAAACCATGTTGATTAAAGAGATAGTGAATTTAAAATTGCAGACAAAGGAAAATTGTGAAAAACATATCACTTCCTTGTTGCTTATTTTCAACAAATTGAGATTGGCTGGGCTTGATTTTAACCACCAACAGAAGTTGGGTTTTCTTTTGGGATCTCTTGTAAAGAGATTTGATCCATTTATTTCTCTTTTAAACCATGATCCTGGGATCCTGTTTGAACAAGCCCTTTCGAAATTGAGAGAAGAATGTGTGACCCAAAGAGATTCAAATGATAATGGATCAAATTACATGGCTAGCAGAGATAAAGGGAAAGGAAAAGCCCCTCCCAAGAGCCAATCACAATGCTGTTTTTTATGTGGGAGGTGCGGTCACCTGGCTAGGGACTGTGACTCACCCAAAGGTTCAACAGCCAATGGCAGCTCTCCCAATTTTAAACAAAGGGAGCATGCTTTCTCAAATCACAAGCATGGACCCCGCAGAGAGGAATCCAAAGAAAGCAAAGGAAGAAATTTCCTTTTAACTCGTAAGACTCTTGTTGCTAATAATTATAAGCAAAAATCAAACAACTGGATTTTTAGACAGTGGATGTACAAACCACAGTTGTTATAATGAAGATTTATTTGATGAAATAAACAGTGATACTGAAGGAAGAATCCAGATTGCCAATGGTCAATATATGAACATTAATGGATCTGGATCCATTGCTCTAAGGTGCAAGGTACCTGATCAAACCATAGTAAATGTGGCAGATCATGTTTTATATGTCCCAGACTTAAATTGCAATATGCTGAGCATCTCAGCTTTAGACAAGAAAGGATTTGCGATACATTTCCAGGATGGAAAGTGTACAGTGACCAAAGATGATGAATTGCTTGCACTAGCTTATGAAAATGATGGTGTTTATGAACTGAGTCTTACAGCTGAACAAGCAAACACAGCCATTGTGGACAAGGAAGAGACCAGCCTAGAACTTTGGCACAGGCGACTGGGACATCGCGATCCAAAGGTGATCCTACAGCTACAAAAGCAGAACCTTGCCACGGGTATCAAGGTAAACCAACAGAACCATGATAAAGCAAGCAGGTGCGTAAATTGCATTGAGGAAAAGGGTGTTAGGCCCTCATTTCCACCAAGGACTGAAAAGAGAAGCACCAAGGTGCTAGATCTCATACACAGTGACCTCTGTGGACCATTTAATGTGCCCTCACTTGGGCAGAATAGATATGTTCTAATTTTTGTGGATGATTTTTCAACGTACTGTGTGACTTACTTATTGAAGGACAAGAGTCAAACGAATGAGATGCTGAAGAAATACATCTCCATGGTGAGCACAAAATTTGAAAGGAAGCTGAAAGCTCTACAAAGTGACAACGGTGGTGAGTTTATATCGCACCAAACACAAAGTTTCCTTGAGGAACAAGGCATTTTGCACAGGAGGACTGTCAGTCATACTCCAGAGCAGAATGGGATTTCTGAAAGGAGACTTAGATCTCTTCTGGAAATGACAAAATGCATGCTTGCTGATGCTGATCTACCCAAAAGGCTGTGGGGTGACGCGATCATGGCTGCAGCGTATATCCAGAACAGATTGCCAACCAAGGGCACCACACACATCCCATTCCAATTGTGGCATGGCAGGATTCCAAACCTGGCACATATTAGAGTGTTTGGAAGCATTGCTTTTGCCTACATAGCAAAACAAAAGAGGCAGAAGTTAGATGCTAGAACAGAACAGACTATTTTGATAGGATATGCTCCTGGTAGCAAAGGCTACAGAGTTATGAACCTGAAGTCAGCACAAGACACGTTGTCTACTTCGATGAACGAAGCAGAGCTGACAAAAGAGGGACTGTGCTAGATTTCTCAGAAGAGCAAGGACACCACGTCCAATCTCTTATAGATATGCCAGTACCCACATACGAATTACCAGTGACATCACAGATATTGCACAACCTGATCCAAGCCTTAAACAAGAGGAAGAGGCAGAGATTGCAAAAAGTGATGATGAGGCTGAGAGAGGTACAGACGCGGATGAGAATGATGAGATGACTGGACTGGAAGATGCTGCAGAGCTAGACCAGATCCCAGAACAAGCTCCCAGATCCTCATCGCGAACCAACAAAGGTGTACCACCTCTACGCCTGTCCTACCTCGCAAAGTCGGTGCTACCCAGAGAACCATCGACTTGGGAGGAGATCAAGCAGATGGCAGCATCCGAGGGCGCTCAGTGGAGAAAAGCCGTTCAGGAGGAGACGGATGCACGGCACAAGAATAAGACTTGGACCCTGACAGAACTTCCACCAGGCAAGAAAGCCATAGGATGCAGATGGGTGTTCAAGGTGAAGCAAGATGCAGGAGGAGAAATTGAATGCTGCAAGGCAAGACTAGTTGCCAAAGGTTTCCTGCAGAAATATGGAGAGGACTATGATGCTACTTTTGCTCTTGTTGTCCGACACAGCACAATAAGAATGTTACTAAGTGTGGCAGCCTCCAAACAGATGCACGTCAGACACCTCGATGTCAAGACTGCCTTTCTGCATGGAGAAATAACAGAGGAGTTGTACATGCAACAACCTCCAGGTTTCGTGAACCAGAAGCAAGCACATCTTGTATGCAAGCTTAAAAAGGGCCTGTATGGACTCAAGCAAGCTGCAAGGGCCTGGAACGAGAAACTGGATAAAATGCTCAAGGAGCTAGGCTTCAAGCAAGGTGAGGTAGACCAATGCCTGTACACCAGAAGCAAAGATGGACATTTGACATATATTCTGATTTATGTCGATGACTTGATCGTGGCGACTCAAAGAGATCAAGACTACAGAGAAGTTGTACATCATTTAAACAAAGAAGTTGAAATCAAAGACCTAGGCACTGCAACATACTACCTAGGCATCCAGATTGAAAGGGAAGCAGATGGCTCCTACCTACTCAACCAAAAGCAAAAGATTGTTGATCTTTTAGAGACTAGAACTCAAGGATGCCTATCCTGTAGCAACGCCTATGGCAACAGACTTTCTTAAAGACAATGATGTAGGTGAACCTTTACCAAATAATAAGAAGTACAGAACAGCAATAGGGAAGCTTTTGTACTTGACCACAAACACCAGACCTGACATAGCAAATGCAGTAGGAATCCTATATAGGAAAACTAGCACACCCACACAAAAGGACTAGATTGCTGTCAAAAGGGTGGCTAGATACTTGAAAGGGACTATGGACTTTAAGCTGAGATTGCCAGCTAATAGTGATCCAAAGCTTGTGTGCTACACTGATGCTGACTGGGCTGGAGATAGCTCAGACTCCAAGTCAACTAGTGGCTTTCTGTTTATGTGTGGAGATGGACCTATCTCCTGGGCTAGTCACAAGCAAGACATAATAGCATTTTCTTCCACAGAATCTGAGTATATAGCTGCTGCAGAAGCCTGCAAAGAAGCCATTTGGCTCAACAGACTACTAAAGGACCTTGGAATAAGGGTGCAGAGACCTATCCAGGTGATGGAAGACAACCAAAGTTGTATTAGACTTTCTCAGACTGAGAGAATCACTCCACGGACTAAACATATAGGTATAAAATACCATATTGTACGTGAGTTGACAGAGAAAGGATTCATGAAGATGAACTACTGTCCAACTGCAGAGATGACAGCTGACATCTTGACAAAGCCATTACCAAGAGACTGTTTCCAGAGACTTCGTGTCAAAATGGGTTTGTTAGATTAATGCATGCAAATTCGAGGAGGAGTGTTAGAATAGGCAAATGTTGCATGGTCACTTTAAGGGATATTTGGGGAATATCCCATGTACTTGTTTTACCATGATGTAACTTCCTAATGGGTGGGGGTTACTTACCTGACTTCCTCCTCCTTTGTCCTGGGGGATTTTTGAATATTCTCCATTGCTGATCTTCTTACCTTTGAGAGAGGCCGCATGGCATGATGCTCTCTCTCTAAGAGCATCATTCCAAACACCAAGATGGACTGAGACTTCTATATTTTTCTTTCTTCTAAGCTAGAGCCTATCTTCTTCTGAACATGTGAAGAGGTTGTGAGTAAACATTCTTTTACCTAAAGGATTGTGCCTGTTATTTAAACCCAGGGAAGGTGGGCTGGTTTATATTCTCATTCTGCTGCTTGTATTTTTACAACTTTGCTAAGAAATAGGACCAACCAAAATAGTTCCTATTTCTGTGTGTATTTTTATAATACCGAACAAAAAGCACCCCACAAGTCTGCATGAAGGCTAAGAGGAAAGGTCCTTCATAGGTTCCGTAGATGCTGAAACATAAGCCTAATACTGGTTTTTATCAGATCACTCCTTGCTTTTGAGAAGGGTGACTTAGAGGTAAATAGAAATGAGATGGATGAATCTGCATTTAAGCAACAGGGCTGACCTTGCCATTAGGCAGTCTGAGACGCCTGCCTCAAGCAGGAGATACTGGGGCCAAGGGAGAGAGTGATGGTAAGGCGTTGGAGAAAATTGGCGTGTGCCATGTGGCCTGGTGTGCCCTTTAAGCTAGCCTGCCTCCCTCAGGTGCAATTGAAGATGCTGCCTTATAATAGTTGAAGTAAGGTTCAGTTGCCATTCTTGCAGCCGTTTGCATGTAGAATGGGAGGTGGGGGACATCGTCTTACCCTTCACCTCAGGCAGCAAAGTACTGAACAAAATACAGCACACAGAAAAATAGAGTTCATTATCAAGAGTATGAACTCCACTGGAAGATTGCACATGTCCAGTTATGAGTCACTTTATTTTACACATCTTGGAGCTGGTTAGTGCAGTCATCTGGACAAAGATTCAGTCTATTAAGTGTACTTCTGTTTTAACCATTTGATTGGAAATCACTCTGGGGTTGCCGATGAAGGGCAGTTTATTTATTTCATTCATTAGATTTCTTACCCACCCTTTATCGTAAGGCCCCATGGTGGGTTATAACAATAACATATACACTTATAAGACAGAAACAGTTCCAACCATAAAACAAGAAAACAATGAAAAATAATTAAAAATAGTTCCATATATAAAACAATTAAAGGTTGTATGTATAAAGCCAATGCAAACATTGAAAAACAATTCCACATATTAAAACAGTTAAAATGAGATAAATAAATAAAACAGTTGGGGTGGAGGAATGGCATCACACTATAGACAATGTGGATGCTTAATGGGTGAAGGATTGAGTAAATTGGGTGTGTAGAGTAGAAGTGGCCCCTTGGGTGGGGTGGACCTATAGAACTGCCCCCTGACACCAGAGTTGCTGATTGCAGCTTACCTGGATAGGGCTGGGCTGGGGCAGGTCAGTGGTGAGGTTGGGCCTCACAGGTGCACTGGTGGGAGCACCAAACTGGGTCTGCTGGTGTGCCCACACAGCACTAGCCTTGCCACCACCCAGACTCATCCCAGCCCTGCCAGGTAAGTTTGAATTATATTGGCATCAGAAAGGTGGCTTCACCCCCACCTCATAGGCTCCTTTGGATGTAGTGAACCCCATGCTAGAAATTAACTTCCATGTAATGTGAGGGAAGGATGCATGCCTATGCCTCCATCACAATTACATGACTGATTCTTGGCCAAGAGAGTATATAAACTGGCCCTCAGAGTATGTGTCATGAAAAATATTGCCACTGAGGAGCATCTAGCTCTTGGACCCGTTATCCACACTTCTGCTTTATGAAATACTTCTGCCTGATCTACTGCATCTTTAGAAGCACTTGGGAAATAAATTCTTTGTTGAAGAATTCCTTGTCAGCTCCCATGCAGCAAATGACTCCTTTCCACATTCAGGATGCCAGTCCCTGAGTGTTTGGAAGCAGGCCAGTCTATTTCATTTCTGCTCTGTGTCATTGCAACTTGATTTGTTATTTAGGTCCAAATCTGATCCGAAGCTCTGTTTTGCCCCATTAACTGTAATGGGAAATTTAAAGATGGCTATAACTTTTTCCCTCGTCACATAAAAGTTTTGGCGTACAAAGCCCTATACAGTTCAGGACCAGGATACCTGAAAGACCATCTTACCCCTTATATACCGAGTTGATCACTGCGCTCTGCAGGTGAGGGCCTCCTGCAGATACCATCTTATCAGGAGGTTTGTTCTGCACAATATAGGAAATGGACCTTTAGTGTGGCGGCACCTATCCTGTGGAATTTCCTCCCTTTGAATATTAGGCAGGTGCCATCTCTGCTATTTTTTTGGCGCCTTTTGAAGACTTTCCTCTTTCAACAAGCCTTTTAAGTTGAGACCTATCCCAGTCTGCATCTGTGTCAGAATTGTTTAATATGTTTTTTAATAATGTTTTTAATCCTTTTTTAAAAAAAAAATTAAAACGTTTTTAATGCTGTTTTGTTTTAATATATTTTAAGATCTGTTTTTATGATGTTTTAAAGTGTTTTAGTGTTTTGTTTGCCGCCCTGGGCTCCTGCTGGGAGGAAAGGCGGGATACAAATAAAATAAATAAATAAATGGATGAAATTTGCAGGCAAAAGAGCCCCTCCACAGTAGATTAAGTCTGTCAAATTTCAAGCAGATCCATCCAGGAGTTTTTGTGCAGGGAGCTTTAGTTTTTTGTTTGTTTTAAGCAAAAGTCTTCATCTTTTTGATTTTCTGCCAAAATTGGATACAAATTGCAGGCATAGTCTTACTTTCTAAAGGGAGTGAAGTTTGCCAGTTTTCAGAAAGATCGGTGGTTCTGCAAGGGTGTGAACTTGACTGTTTTGTGGTGGGAAAATCACATTCCCTTCCCTACTGTTTTTTTTATTTTTTCTGGACAATCAGTTTGAAAACTGGAGATATGAGGGTGGTAAGAAACCTGGTTAAGAAACCTGCCAAAGTTTATACAAGTTAGATCCAAGGGCTATTGTACTGGATGATTTTACCTTTGTTATAACCAACTGGAAAAGTTGCATTTTTCTCCCTCACCAGCCCCCTTTCCGCCTTTATGAAGAAATAAGAGCAATAGCTATGACTTAAATGTTTTTTTGGGAAAAAGAATGATTGGGAAAGAAGCAGGTCATCCCAATTGTCTAACTCTACTGCTTATGCCTTGCTGTCACAGCCAAACCTGGAGGAGAAGAATGACTTATGTGATGGACAATTCTGCTTATAATGTTCCCAAATTGGTGTGATTGAAGTGCAGTAGGAAAATAATTGACTGTGACCTGTCCATTAAATCAAAAGATTCCTCCACCTCTCCACTCTCTTCTCCCCCTCTCAAGCTCTGGGAGTTTCCCCTGTCAGTTTGGTTTTATTTTCTCAGAAAAGGGAAGGGCCATGTGTATAGCTTTATGGAAAAATTGAGGCAGCCAAACTATTCAGAAGGTTGGACACCCACTGGTCAGCCTTGATATGCCCTGACTCAGTAATATGAAAGACTGCATTGAATCACCCTGATTTGCCTCATTATTCGCGGTACACAGATGCACACTCCTAGTATATATCACTAGCACTCTCAGGCATCATTGAACATGTTTACACACATGCTGTTCCATGTAAATAAATACAATTCTGTTCATAGAAAATTAGGATAGCCGGGGGACATTTTCTCCTTGATATTTTGACTTTGATATGCAGGAGGTTTTGGATGCGCCGGAGTATTCCATCATGTCATTCCTCCTTTTGCATTCTGAAATGATACAGTCCTAGGAGGGCTGGATCATCTGCTGTTTATGACTGTGTAACTCAGGCCTGAGTTCAGCCTGAGATCAAAACCCTTCTCAGTCTTTGTCAAGGCTAGCTACCGCTATTACTCTTAAGTGTACTTGGACCTTCAAAGCACTGTTGATTTCATTAGGGCCTTGGGGTTGTTTCATGCATTTGGGATTGCAGCCCATATCCTGTGGATACGTGGTCTCGTATGACAAAGCTATTGCTTGATCTCTGATGAGACTAGTATTCTTGGAGGGCTTCTTTAGGAAGCCATGCTGAGTGGTTTAATGTTTTCCTTTTGACTTTGTAAAAACAGTTTTTAAATGAAATATTCTGTGTTCATAGAATAACAGTATTTGTGATGAAGTGACATAATTGTTCTGCCTCCAGTGCTCTTGCAGCTGTCTCCCTTTGAGAAAATTAAAGCATCAGTACATCCTCAGTTGGTGAGGTTCTCAAGGTGGAAACATATAGCATCCTTAATTCAACTGCCAAATTAAGAACTATGGCATGATGTAGTGGGGTATGAACACATTTAATCTGTAAGCCACAAACCACTTGCTCTGAAGTAATCTCATTGAAGTAGCTTCATTAAAGACCACTTGACTGCAAGGCACAGCAAACACGGAGCTTGGCAGGACATTTATTTGGCTTAAGTCCCCTAAAATACCATAAAATAATATTTGCCATCACCTACAGTATTTTACAGAGGGCTGCCAGTTCCCAAACTGTAAATAGCAATTCATTTCTGTGTCTTCCTTTCTGATGATAGTATGTGGACAAGTGATCTAAGGCTCACACATAATTATTTTATTCTTCAATTTTAATGGATTTTGTATTCTTTTATTATGTTGGAAAATATGTTTGGTATTTTCTGTAAATGAAATGCATTGTAAACATTTTTATAACAGTAAATAAAAGAATGGACCAGGCCATATACTTAAACAATGACAACTTGAATTCATAGCTACTGTTAACAGGACATGCAATAGTAATGAAAGCTGCATGTCATAGTTTTTTTTTGTTAGTAGCACTTGCTTTTCCTGTTTCTGGTAAACTATAAATCTGAATGAAAATAGAGACATAATGCTACAATAAGGCATTTTCCCTGGATGCCAGTCCATCACATGAGTTAACCTGCCATCTGCTGTCCAAGGACGGGAAATGTGTTGTAGATTTGAGGAAGTAGTCAGCCGTTACTGGCTTGTAGAGGCCAGTTCATTTCCTGTCCTGGTCCAAGGTGGATCTCTCAGTTCTGGCTCCCACATCTTCTACTATGTAAATTCTAAACTGTTTTTTCCCTCTCTTCCTTGACTTTTATTTAGACAGTATTTAATAAATAAATAAATGATACCCCCTTTGTACCTTGTGGGGTCTTTTTCTCCTGGGGGAGGTTGGGTTTTCCCCCTTGCTTCCACCAATGCCCCCCCCAAAAAACAGCTCTGGGGGTGGGGTTCAATCCTTTTGTCCCTTTTAATCCCCAGAGATGACTCTAGTTTGTAGGCTCCCGGTCCCTTGGTTCTCAGGAACCGGCACAGCACCCTTTTTGAAAGGGGACCAAGAGGCAGTTGAGTGGGCAGCCAGAGTCTATTCTGATCCTACTTTTCGTGCCCCTTTCTCTCCATGTGGCTGCCCCTTCCAGCCCTTGCCTGCTTGCTCAGATAGCGCAGCAGCTCCAGCAGCTGGCAAGCAGCAGTTTAAAAGTTTTTTCCTTTGCCGTGCTCCCGCCCTGCCTGCCAGCCAAAGACATTCTTTCTGGGGCTTTTACTTCCCGTAGCTGGACCCAGCAACACCACAGGGAGCCCAGCTTCTTTTCTTTGCATTTCAGAAGTTTCTTCTACCATGTTTTCTTTGTCCCCACCAGCTGCTCAACCACACGAGGCAAGGAATAAAAGTTTGGATCCTCTCCCTTGTTTTTTCCCTTTCCTCTGGCGTTTTGCCTGTGCGATTCCATTATAACTGAAGGCCCAGGGCTGCAGCATTCCCTGTTGGCGAACCATTTACCTACATATTGTTCATTATTATTTTTGTTGTTGTTGTATTTGGGGAGGGGGGCTCTATATTGCCTCCGACTTCCATCTCCTTTTATTATTCTCCTCATTGCCCCAGACAATGAGAGTACAGAGCCAGCCGCCATAGAAGGCAGTTGCCTCCATAGAGGGCAGCCATTCATCAAGGACCCGGAAGGGCATATGCTGCAAGCTCTTCAGGAACAATTGCAGTCCTCTTTTCACTGCCCCCCCCCTCCTGGCATTCGACCTCTCCTGGGAATTCCTCTCATCGGCTCCCTCCCACAGGAAGACTCAGGCCACATGGGCCCATTCCATTACCACAGGAGGTCTGGAGCTATGTTATCCCCTACTGGTGAACCATTTTTGCTCATTATTATTACTAATAGAATCGTAGAATAGTAGAGTTGGAAGGGGCCTATAAGGCCATCAAGTCCAACCCCCTGCTCAGTTCTATAATAGTACTATTATTATTACTACCTAACCAAGCAGTTCAGAGCTAATCACCCTTACTATAGGGGACACTGTGTATACTCTGTCTCCCTCCTTTCCTCCTCTTCTTCCCCTTGCCTTGGACAGGGTTAAGAGAGTGCGGAACCCCATAGAGGGCACTTCTCCCAGCAAAGATCCAGAAGGGCATACGCTACAACCTTCCTCTGGAAAAGCAGCAACCATCCTTCCCTCTTGCCAGCAGCAGAGAGCAGTACGGGCTGCCACAACAAGGAAATATGGCAGGACACCCCCGACCAGCCCTGCTTGTTGGTTGGGCAAGCCACAAATATTACTGGGGCCCAAGGCGCTTCCACCAGCAAGCATAATGCCTCTAAATCTGCCTCGAGTGCCAAAGTACATGCAGAACCCTCCCAGCCCAAAAAGCCCAGAAGTCTCAGGACCGCAGCTGAAATATGTAGGGCCAAGTACATGGGACAAGAGGAGCTGATGCAAGGGCCCAACTTGCCTGGGGAGCAAACATTTGAGGGGCTCTGACACTACAACGCAAAAGACAGCCATCGCTAGGTTTATCTACCTTCCCCCTGAACTATCCTGCAGAGGTTTCTCTGCTTACCAGGGCTGCAAGGCTATCTGGTAGCTGTTCCTCTGCACCCGCCTTTTTCTCTCCCTACTTTTGCTAGACTGGAAAGCAGCTTGCTGCCGTAAATGGCTTTCTGAAGCTGAGTAGATGCTTCTTCTGGGTCTCCGGAGTTGTGTTTGCCATTTGAAGCCAAAAAGTTTCCTGTGCCTTTCCTTCCTTTTTTGGTCGAGCTCTGCAGCGGCTCTAAACCTCCCCTGAACACCTCCATCCTAGGTTGGAGCCAGGGATGAGAGGGGCAAGCCTCCACAAGTCCACTGAGCGCAATTTGGCCATCGAACTCAGCAGGTAGCACTGTTTTTGCTTTCCCTCCTCCTTCTTACCGCTACTCGTGAGTTTTTTTTTCTAAAACTCTCCTAGCTTCAACTTTATCTGTGAGTGTTGGTAGTCTTAGTCCCCAGTCCCTATTGGTGTCTATGGCCATCACCCTTCCCACTGCGCAAGAAGTGCTGCTTGTGGAGCAGGCAGGTATGATATCCTCAAGCTCTCTGATGGCTGTCATGGTATCTGCCATGAAGGATGCCCCCGACCAGCCTTGCTCGTCGTTTGGACAAGCCTTCCATAATATAGTGACACAGAATGCCAGGGCCGCTAAACAGGAGCATCCTTAAGAGTTGGGCGAGCACCAAAGCCTCTGCGGACCAGGCTGCAGCAGAGCAAGGAATATGGTCAAGGAGAAAGAGACCCACAGGTGGCACAGTTCCCCTGTGAGGTAGCCAAGCAGTGGATGGCAGAGGGTCAAACAACAGAAGACAACTAAGGGGTAAGAGCCAGAGTGGCTGACCTATTTTTGACTTTCACTAATGGACCCAATTGGAAATTCAGCACTTTGACCAGGCAATCCAATTACCTGGGTACCCAACCTGCCTCGGTCAAGCCAAGAGTGATCCTTCCAGCAATCTGCTGACATATTCAATCAAGGAGACCCTGTTTGGCAACCACAAACATCCAAACTGCCTTGATCTCATACACCTTTATGGAGAAAAGGCAATCAGTTGTCACATTTCATTGAAAATTAGTTTCAAAATTATTTTTCCATAACATGGGTCATTCTGTCACTTTGAAGTCAATTTCAAAATATCACCTTGGTATTTGAATTAAGTCCCCATGTAGTAGTAGTAATTTATTTGCATTATCATTGGACCAAGTGGCACACAATTCTCTACCTTATAGACTGACTGAGATGGTTTATAGTGGTGCTATCTAGCTAGTGTGAACTTAAGTAGACACCAAGTGCTCCTAAAATATACACTCAGGAAGCTCATGGAAGTTTATTAGCATAACTTTAAGGTCCAGCAAGCCAGTCACTAACCTTCAGACTCACATACTTCACAGGGTTGTGGCCAGGATAAAATGGGGAGGCTCCCACCATTGTGGAAGAAAGATGGAATATAGTAGCGGTAGTAATATTACTAATTCACAATAGCACATCCAGCACCAATAGTTCTGAAAGTTATTCATCAAATTCTCAGAACTTTGGGTAAACTATTTGAGCCCTGGCTCTTCTGGAAGAGGCCAAATGCCTAGCACTTTCCTCCCTGCAAGGCATTAAGATAGCGGCAACAATAGAAGATATACAGAGGATTAAATACAAGGGCTATCAAAATAGTAGACTCTTTGTTCACTGATCCTACAGGGTTAAATTGTTTTTTATACGTACTTGAGATTCATATCTTAGTTGGTTCTGTTCTGTTAGGATTCTTGCCTAAGGATTAAGCCCAGAAATGGCTAAATTATGAAGGGAAATTGCTTTCATTCTATGAGAGCTTTCAGTATATGATACTGAAATAATAGAAGTACAGTCCTTCCACTTTAAATCTTCCTCTTTATCAAGAGCGGAAGGACCACTGCTTAGTGACGGAGCAACTGCTGTGGATGCAGAGGACCCTGGTTCAATCCTCAACATGTCTGGGCAGACTGTGAGAGATCCCTGTCTGAACCATTGGAGATGTCTTACTGAACAGCCAGATCTGGATACAAACATGTGAGGGGGAGAGGCTGCTCCCTCCCACTACTGCATTACATTACTCTTGCCTCCTATTAACTATTAACTATGTGTTGGATGAAAGCTCTGAAGAGGGGCACCTGTTGTACATAAGCTGTGGCAGTGTAATATAACTTGATAAAAGTCTAAAGGTATACACTGCCTTATTGATGTTGATCTGACGAAGACACCTTTTTAATTAGTCCAGTACACTCACTAATAACAATTTTTTAAAAATCCAATAGCCTCGGAGGGGCGTATTTGCCGCCTCTTCTGACATCAAGCATGAGTGAGCACTGAAACACCAGTGTTTAAAGGCTTGCTTAGCCTCAACAGTTTGGGGATGTCTAAGGAGCAACAAATATATTGCTGGATTAAATGCAACCAGATACCATTTTACAGTATGACCTGTTGGCCGTGCATGGCTGTCATAGGCATCATCCTTGAATCTCGAAGACCATCCACAACCAGGATTCACCAGGCAAACCAGCCTTTGCTTGTTGGTGTCTCACTAGGCACATCTGCTCCTGTAGGGCCACCATCCAGCAGGTATTGGACTTCTTGAATAAGGGCCTCCAGCTAGGGCTGAAGGTCAGTACACTATGGAGGCAGACATCGGCGATCTTGGTGGTCCTCGTCACGTCCAACCACCCAATTAGCACCCATCCACTGATACATCATTTCCTTAAAAGGGTGTGATTGCTTCACATCCCCCAGTTGTCCACTGTTCCTGTCATGGGATCTACAGAAGGTCCAGCAGACATTGCAATGGCCCCGTTTAAGCCACTAGGCACTATATCCAGTTCCTGTTGTACAAGATATCCTTCCTCATTGCCATCACCACTGCCAGGTGCATTCCACAGGTGGGGAACCTCTCCACAGTTCCTCATCTCTGCATCTGCCACGGGTACTGGGCATCCTTAGAACGGACCCTCTCTTCATCCCCAAGGTAAATATGAGCTTCCACAGGGAGCAGGAGCTATTCTTACCACCCTCCTGCCCAAACCCGGCACACCCGCTGGAGAAGGACCTGCACTGCCTGGATATCAGATAGGCCCTCAAGGCCTATATCTGCTGGACAAAGTCCCTCAGGAACCACAGAAGCCTTCTTTGTCTCAGTCCACACCGGTCGCTAGGCAAGAAGGCACCAGCAGCAACTCTGGCCTGGTGGCTAAGAACATGCATTGGCATACAAAGCCGTTATCCTCCTGCCACCTGAAGGAGTCAAGGCACACTCAACAAGTTTGGCCTTGACCATGGCCATCTTCACAACTAATGCACCCTTGATGGACATTTGTAGAGCAGTTAATTGATCCTCTCCATCAGCTTTCATCAGACACTACAAGATAGACCATGCCCTGACCCACCCAGCTGAGACAGCTTTGGTATGTCCCATGTGATGGACTGGCATCCAGAGAAAATGGGCCATTGGTTCTTACCTGAAAGGTGATTTTACTGGCTGCCAGTCCATCACGGCTCATGTGGTTCCATCATGGTGCAGCTGCTAACTTCATATAATGCATGTGTTAGTATATAGCTTCTCCTTATTATGGTACGTTATGTTTTTTCCTTTTTTTTTTTAAAAAGCAAGCAGTCTAGGATTGTGTTGCACTTTCTTCTCTTCAAGCGCTTCGGGCATTTAGGTTAACCTAGCATCCACATAAGGATTGTTGTGTGAAAACTTATTTGTGTCTCGCTCTGGTCAAATAAAGTTGCTGGACAGCAGTTAGAAGCAAAATATAAAAACTTTATTAAAAAGGCACTCAAAAGCAGCATGCAGAGTGGGTGCGGTCGACCACAACTAACTTTGTTCCCTGATTTTTATACCCTTCAGTGAACGTACAGAAAGCTTACAGTAGGAACTCCAAATAAGGTAACAGTAGGAACTCCAAATAAGGTAATACTACAGTGTGTTACATTTAAACTGGCTCTCCCAGAGTATTCCCTGAGTCATGCTTCCGGCCACAGTGCATGATCAGCTTATATTTCTAAGATGGCGGATGCAGGACATCCGTTATGGAATGGAGGTGCTAAGTCATAACAGAACAGATGCCACCCTGAAGGTGGTACTATATAACAGAAGAAATTAACCCTAAACACTCCTCCCTTTGAGCCTCTGAATGCCCGTATACCAGAGGCTCATCCTTGACCATACTGGGCGTCAATCTTTGCTTACATTTCTTGTATCTCGTACGTAGCAAGCATTTGCATTTTCACAGCTTTTGGTTTGCACTAAGACATGGACATATTCATAACAACAGGCAAGGTGCCCATACATTGAAACCAACGGCATAAGCAAATAGAAAGTACCATGTGTGGAAAATGCAGGTGCATGAACACGGATAGTAGAGGTAAAAGTGTGTTTCCCCAGGAGCCCTGTGACATGGGCTCTGGCAGTCCCCACTCCCCAAGTAAGGCTATCATTTGTAACATTAAAAACAGTGCCACATGTAAAGTCCCAGTCCTGCACACATCTGGGATGGATCTCAGCAACTGAGTTGTCGTGTACATAGGAGAATTCAGTTACATTTTTACATGTATTGATTGCAAGATTTATATACCCACAAAACCATGAACCTTTCTCATAGGTCCAACAATTTAGGATATCCTGGTGTTGAATGGTTGAAACATTTGCCTGGCAAGGCAGTGCAAATACGCCATGTATATGAGTAATGTTAGCAGAATTGGTATAGGTATATGTACCCATATATGACAGGTACAGGGCAGAACATAAGAAAACAAACATTACACTGCATGGTCCTCTGGGAGGTAGTTGGCACTGAACGTAGGAAGCCCACCATTGTAACTCTGCAGGCTGACCACACCAATATTGCTGATAGAATGGTTTGCCCCAGCAGACACACAGGAAAAACAACAAAAATAAGACAACAGATTAATAATACTGAATAACAGGCAATTTGCAATTCACACAGTTCTTGGAATGTGTTCATCAGTCTTGGAACAGGCTGGCAACGAACCACTTGTCCTCTTCTGGGTCTCTTCTTAACTTGATAGCTGGGATTGGACTAGCAACTTCTTGGCTGTGATTAATGACAGCAGGCTTGACGTGGCTGTGATGGATCCAAGTACCGCACTCACCAGGCTGAAAGGGATGGAGCTGTTCCTCCAGTAGCAACGTCTGAGTAAGGGCTTTAGAAGTCTACGGATGCTTAAGATGTCTGGAAAGAGAAATCAAATAGGCATGTAAAGAGTCATCCCCACCCACTAGACTGAGGGACCTCGGGTCTAACCCTTTTGTATTGGGCACGAAGTCTAGTGCGCAATTGAAAAAGGACGATGGATAATATACCTGAGGCCATCACAGTTGTGTCTCCTGGCATAATTTACCCAAAAGGGTCTTAATTTCATGATTTACTCTTTTCACTCACTCCCCCCCCAACTTTTGGGGGTGATGTGGAGCATGCAAATAACGTGCAATGTCGAAAGAGGAGTATAAATGCGCCCATACATCAGCTGTGAAGTGTGTGCCTTGATCAGAAGCAATGACAAGAGGTGGACCAAATCTGAGGACAATATCTTTCATCAGGAATCTCAGGACAACAGCAGCAGTGGTGTGAGCAGCAGAACAGGCTTCGATCCAATGTGTAAGCTGATCACGACAGACTAGGACAAACTTGTAGCCCTGTGAGGGAGGCAAGGAAATGAAATCAATTTGTAGCTTCTCGAATGACAAAGCAGCCCAGGGTTGCCCCCCTTTGTGGCTTTGTGGCTTGGACGAAGCATTGAAGGCTTGACAAGTAGAGCAGGTGCGTGCCACACATGTGGCTTCCTGGTATACACCTGGTGCGAACCAATGTGCTTGAATGGCATCCACCAGTGCTTGAGTACCACGATGTCCTTTGTCATGAAGTTGTGAACATAACAGGCGAAGAAGTCTTCGTGGCGCTATAGGGTGTCCATCAGGGACTTACCAAATGCCCTCCCTGCACTGTGCTTCATGTCTCTGTTCTCAGTCTTTAATTTCCTGTGGGGAGAGAAAATCTGCATATTGCTTAAGGGTGTCATTTCAAACATAAGTGCGAAGTGGGTGCTCAGCATAGGTATTACTTTTGGTGATTGCAGAAGAGTTTTCTGAGGGGCTGAACAATGCATAACAGCTATTTGTGGTGATAGATGGCATCTAAGAGGGCCAGCATGGGCAATGCGCTGGCCATTTGCTGTTAAGAAGTCTCTTTGCTTCCACAGTGCTCCAGTGGCATGGCATATGTCAAAAGCATGTTTTGAGTTGGTGTAAATATTCACAGTCAAGTTTCTGGCCGCCTGACAGGCTTCTGTAAGAGCAACGAGCTCAGCTGCTTGCGCCCCCTGGTGGGGAGTCAGTGGAGCAGCCCATACGATGTTATGCAGTCACAACAGCTGCACCAGCGTATCTCTGGCCCTCAAGCATGTAAGAGGAACCATCAGTAAAATACTCACAGTCTGCATTTTCCAGGGACATCAGTAGGAGTCTCGATATGTTGAATGACCTGAAGACAGTCATATGAGGTAGAAAGAGCTGAGATACCTCATGAGGAACCAAAACAGTTAAACAGCACCAACAGAACAGTGGCTGCAAGGGCTCTTAGACAGCCCACAGCTCCCCAAGCAACAGGGTCTTCATAGGTGGCCAAGAGGCATGCCATTCTTGCTTGTTGCTTTTGTCCTTGGTTTTGTTTCTGTGTTTTTGCCATCTTTTCTTGCATGTCTGCATATAGGTTCTCCTGTGATATCACCCAGAGGACTTGTCCAAAAATGAACTGGCCCCTACAAGCCAGTGACAGCTAACTACTTCATCAAAGCTACAGTTCATTTCCTATCCTTGTAAACCAGATGGCAGGTTAACTCATGTGATGGACTGGCACCCAGTAAAATCACCTTTCAGGTGAGAACCAATGGTTCATTTTATGAGAACTATCCCAAACTTTTGCTTTCTATTTTTAGAAAGTAAAAGGTACACTTCTTATGTTTTCTCTTACTGATCTTATCTTCCTGATCTTCCTGATCGTTCAGTAACAAACACTAACTGAACCATCTTATTTAGTACCTTGGATAAAGTTCACAGAGTTTATGATCAGAGACTTGGAAAATGCATTCAAGTTTGTTAAAATTCCATGTAGCTTTAAATATCTGATCTTACATAGGGGGATTCTTTCTGTAACACCCCATACTGTTCCAATTTTGAAAGCCTTAACAGAACTAAAAATATAATTTGAAGTTTATAATTCAGAAGGTTTCATGTTTGCAGTATCAATAAAGCTTCTCTTCAGTGTAATAAGGTTCACTTCTGCAAGACCATGACTTGTTATTCTGGCACAACAAACTTTAAAGGATTTTTTCAACTTCAATTGCCATATCATTTGCTAAATGTTATTTGTGTTTCTTTTTATGTTCATGGTGTCCTTCTAGCTTTCATATGTGGGCAGCTACATTTTTAATTAAATGTCCAAGTGCACATTTTACAAGTTTTTCAAAGTTTGCTTTTAAATTCTGGTCTTCAACCTCATGGGTTTTTAGACGTTTTATAACAGATGACATGTTTGATCATGTTTACCAGGATTAATTTTGAGGCACCTATTCCCCCTGCAACTCCTAATTGATGTGCTTTGCTTAATTAATCATTCAGCTGCCTTAATGTGCACTTTCTTGATCAAATGCCAGTGTAAATCAAAGCATTCAGTATATTTATCAATATCCCCAGGTACATTTTTTCTGGAAAGTTACCCTCACCTGTATTGCTTAAATGAGGGAGGGGTGATCCATAGAATATAAAATTTCCATTTGGACTTTTGACAACACTCATTTGGCATCTGTAAGATCTTAAGTGTCTCAGGCAGGCAGTGGGTCTCGGCCTTCAGTGGGGCTTCATTATGGCTAACTTTGCTATGATGTGATATCAAATGCTGTGGAATGTAGTAATCAATTTGCAGTCTACTCTTGAGGAAATATAATTAACACAAATTGTCTTGTGAACCAGTTTTTATGTCAATGAAGAAAAAATTACTGATTTGAAATGTTTCTACATTGCTCTAAAAACAAGGAGTTGAAGCCCAACAGCATCTGGAGAGCACTGTATTGGCTACCCCGTTATAGACAGATATTTCCTGCAGAAATGTGTTCTTAATAGATTGGTACACAATAAGACCACTCTCATCCATGATTTGATTGTGGATGAAGGTGCCGATTTGGTGTGCATTACTGAGACCTGGGTGGGTGAGCTGGGAGGAGTTGATCTGACCCAGCTTTGCCCACCTGGATACTCAGTGCAACACCAGCACAGGCTACAGGTATGGGGGGAGGAGTTGCTGTGGTCTACAGAACTTCCATCTTTGTCACCAGGAAACCACTCTGTCTTGGAGCTGGCTGTGAGGGCCTGCACCTGGTGTTGGGCCAAGGAGACAGTAAACTAGGGTTGCTGCTGGTGTACCGTCCACCCTGCTGCCCAGCAACTTCTCTGACTGAGCTGGCTGAGGCCATCTCAGCTGTGGTGTTGGAGGAGCCCAGAACGATAGTGCTGGGTGACGTCAATGTCCATGCTGAGGCTGCCTCTAGTGTTCTGGCTCGGGACTTCATGGCCTCCATGACGACCATGGGGTTGTCTCAAGTTGTCACTGGCCTGACGCATAGGGCAGGACACACCCTCGACTTGGTTTTTGCTCCAGATGAAAGGGTGGTCTGGAGATGGGTGGTGGTGGATGTCACCCCATTGTCATGGTCAGATCACTTTCTGGTGAAGTTCAGACTTATGGCTCAGATCCTTCCCTGCAGGGGTGGTGGACAGATTAAGATGGTCTGCCTCCAGAGCCTAATGGAATCCACTGGATTTCTGAATGCCCTGGGGAAGTTCCCAGTAGATAGAGCAGGTGACCCTGTTGAAGCCCTTGTCACGCTGTGGAACAGTGAGGCACGTTGGTCTCTTGACATGGTTGCCCCCGAGCGCCCTCTCTGGCATTGTGGAGCCCGGTCTGCACCTTGGTACACCAGTGAGCTAAGGGCAATGAAACAGGCTGGACGATGTTTAGAGTGCAAGTGGCGAAAGACGTGCTGTGAGGCTGATCGGGCACAAGTAAAACAACATAACTGTGTCTACTGTGTGGCGATGAGGGCGGTGAAGAAGGCCCACTTCTCTGCCTCCATCGCATCCCCAAGTAGCCATCTGGTGGAGCTTTTTTGTATTGTCAGGGGTCTGTTGACATCAACTCCAGGAAATAAGAGTTTTAGACCCTTCGGAGGCCCACTGTGAATTGTTTGCAAGGCACTTTGAGGGTAAAGTTGCTCACCTCTGTAGCAGTCTTGATGCCCCCTCCACATCTACTGTAGTCCCCAATGAGGTATCCAGTGCAACGTCTGCTGCAACTTCTTGGGAACAGTTTCAGTTGATGTAGCCTGATGATGTGGACAAGGTGCTTGCGATGATGCGGCCAGCAACGTGTCCTCTCAACCCTTGCCCTTCTTGGCTTATTAAAGCTTGCCGAGGGGGTTTGACCGAGTGCATCCAGAGTGTGGTCAACACATCATTGTGGGAGGGAGTGGTTCTGAGCGCCTTGAAGGAGGCAGTGATCCGACCACTCCTGAAAAAACCCACCCTGGACCCATTGGTTTATGACAACTACCGACCGGTTGCAAATACCCCTTTTTAGGGAAGGTGATTGAGAGGGTTGTGGCGCAGCAATTGCAAGTACTCTTGGATGAGACAGATTATCTTGACCCATCCCAGTCTGGGTTCAGGCCTGGTTATGGAACTGAATCGGCCTTGGTTGCCCTGATGGATGACCTTTATCGGAAGAAGGACAGGGGGAGTGCAACCCTGTTATTCTTACTTGATCTCTCAGCAGCTTTTGATACCATTGACCATGGTATCCTGGGCCGACTTGGTGAGCTGGGTATTGGAGGAATTGTTTTACAGTGGTTCCAATCCTATCTCCAAGGTCGCTCTCAGAGAATAGCATTGGGTGACTGTCTTTCGGCCCCCTGGCAGTTGTGCTGTGGGGTGCCGCAGGGTACCATCTTGTCCCCCATGCTGTTTAACATCTATATGAAGCCCTTGGGAGCAGTCATCAGGAGATTTGGGGTGAGGTGTCAGCAGTATGCTGACGACACCCAGCTCTATTTCCCCGTAACATCTGAATCAGGAGAGGCCATGCAAGCCCTGGACCGGTGCTTGGTGGTGGGCTGGATGAGGGCCAGTAAACTGAGTCTGAATGCTAGCAAGATGGAGGCGCTGTGGGTTGGTGGTTCCCGAGTTCGGATAATTGATCAGTTGCCTGCTTTGGATGGGATTGTACTCCACCTGAAAGAGCAGGTCCATAGTCTGGGGGTGCTCCTGGATCCATCTTTGTCGCTAGAGGCCCAGCTGACCTCCATGGCTAAGAGTGCCTTTTACAAGCTTCGGCTGATAAGACAGCTGCAGCTGTTTCTGGACCGGGATAGCCTGACCACTGTTGTCCACGCACTGGTAACCTCTAGGCTGGATTACTGTAATGCGCTCTATGTGGGGCTGCTCTTGAGGTTGGTCCGGAAGCTGCAGCTAGTGCAAACTGCAGCGGCAAGACTGCTCACTGGGGCAGGGTATCACCAACATGTCACCCCGCTGCTTAAAGGACTGCACTGGCTCCCCTTTTGCTACCGGGCCAAGGTCAAGGTTCTAGTTTTGGTGTACAAAGCCCTATACAGCTCGGGACCAGGATACTTGAAAGACCGTCTTACTCCTTATATACCCAGCCGATCACTGCGCTCTGCAGGTGAGGGCCTCCTGCAGATATCAACTTATCAGGAGGTTCGTTCTGTACAATATAGGAAACGAACCTTTAGTGTGGCGGCACCTACCCTGTGGAATTCCCTCCCCTTAAATTTTAGGCAGGCGCCATTTCTGCTATCTTTTCGGCATCTTTTGAAGACTTTCCTCTTTCAACAAGCCTTTTAAGTTGAGACCTATCCCAGTCTGCATCTGTGTTAGAATTGGTTTTTATATGTCTTTTAATATCTTTAACCCTTTTTTAAAAAGATGTTTTTAAAGGTTTTTTTTAAATGTCTTTAACGTTGTTTTGTTTTAATGTATTTTAAGGTCATTTTATGATGTTTTAAAGTGTTTTTAGTGTTTCTGTTTGCCACCCTGGACTCCTGCAGGAAGGAAGGGCGGGGTATAAATAAAATAATAATAATATATAAATAAATAGTGGGCCTATTCCTTTACACCCCTTTAAATAATTTACTTTGATAGGGATGAAGCTTTAACTCTGAAAATACAATCCACTCCATCAGATCAAAGTCTATTGAAGTGAATGGGCTTGTTCTAACCCAGCAGCATCAAGATAAATGCAAGGCTAGCATTTAGCTGCTAAGAACAACCAAAGCTTGGCCTCGTGTGCTCTGTTTCAAAATTAAATTAGAGTGTAGTCACGGAATATTCCCCCCCTTGCTGTTTATATGAGAATGTAGATTCTTGCCTCCAAAATTGCAGGCAATGTGTTTACTGAGCGCGACAGCAGAAGCCATCTGTTTGTTATCATTGTTGTGCTGACATTTTCCCCTCACTGGCTGTAAAGTATTTAACTTCAGCTCACATCCATGCTTATGTAGTGCAGCAGAGTATATCCCACTGCCTAATCCTTTCGGTCAAAATCAGCATGATTTCATTTATAGCTTAAGAGAGTTATTTAGCAAGTTGCCAGAGCTACATATGCTAGTGTAAGTCTTTTAGCATTTTTTCTACCCATCGGTAGCCCTTTCTCCTTTCCAAAAGTGATATTATTTCCTTCTTGCAACTGTTGGCTTAATCCTCTAAGGCTATCATTCCCACTGGTGGGTAGTATTCACTGAAACTTCTCCAGGATGAGTTTGAATCTGCATTTCAGTTCTATATATAGGGATGGGATCCTTAGCCAGCAAACATTCCGTTGACCTAACGTGGTATTGATTCACGTTTGTTCTTTGTCCCCTGCCCATTGCTTTTGCCAGTCTTGATTTTTTTCTTCCAAAATATTGATATTGACATTGATGCTAAATGATATTTTGATAGAAAATATTGATATTTTAACAGGAAATCAATAAATGAAGGGAAATAGTGATATTTTGAAAGAATATTGATAAAGGAAAGGAAATATTGATAAACGAAAGGAAAGAGGCTTCGTCTCCTCTTCTGTTGTGACTGAGGCTGGTCAGTTTTCACATAAGCAAGTAGAGACAGGGTGTTTTCCTTTTGGAAAGAAAAGGAGAAAGCAGCTTTCAGTGTCTCCCATCCCCCACCTCCTCCTTGGCAAGCCTAGAGTCCTTAAGTTTCTAGTATTAGAAGTTTCTAGAGTCTCTAGTTTCCAGTATTGCCTTTTAATAGTTTAACAGGTTAACACTCACCGGTTTACTTCCTCCCTATTTGGAGCTTGGATTATTCAACTGGAAAGGGGGGCAGAGAGAGAGAGAGCTGTACTACTGTGCTGTATTGTGAGTGAAATCAATGAAAGTACAATATATTCCAGAGAATATTCAAGGGGAAAAAATCAGATGTCAGGGGAAAGCCGCTGAAGTTTGAAGCAAAGAGGATCACTCTGTAAAAATGGAGAATATGCAGAGCATTGAAAAATGTCCTAAATCCAAATTTAGCTGAATTCTCAGACATCCTTTGCTGTATACAAACCAACGGCCCCCAGTTCCTGAAAGTTGCCATCTCTTGTCTTCCTGCTCATGGTAAAGTTGATTCAAAGGAGTTGTTAGCTGTTCTTCCATTGCTGTCTCTTTTCCAAACAAGACAATCTGCTGGAGAAGCATGGGCAGCCTCCCAACTTTTCTAAAATTAAAAACCTGAAAATCAGCGTTAGGATTTTTTACCATTATACTACACAAAATCACCCTTCCTCCAACTGCCTGTATTTTTTCCAGGGCAAGCAGAAAAGCAGCATGAAATGAGCAATTTTGACTCGGCAAGTGTGATGTTATGCAGCTGTCACCACCTTTCCTGTACTTCAGTGTGAGTGTGTGTGCGCGTACATGTGTGTAACTTGTAGCCGAGATGCTATTGGACTACAGCTCCCATCATCCCTGACCACTGGACATGCTGGCTGGGGCTGATGGGAGTTGGAGCCTAATACATGGAAGATACGAACCTACTCGTACACTGCGGTCAACATCTAAGGCCCTCCTCCGAGTACCATCCCATCGAGAAGCTCGGAGGGTAATGACTAGAACTAGGGCCTTTTCAGTGGTGGCCCCCGAACAGTGGAATAGTTTTCCTGATGAGGTGCGCCTGGCGCCGACGCTGCTATCTTTTTGGCGCCAGGTGAAAACTTTTTTATACTCCCAGGCATTTTAAACTGTATCTTATGTGTATTTTATAGTGTATTTTAACAGTATTGCATTATTGTTGTATTTTGGTGTAGTTTGGTTCCTTGTTTGTTTGTTTGTTTTTTGATTGTGTTATATCTATTGTATTTATATATTGTGCTTGTTTTATTTCTGATGTACACCGCCCAGAGAGCCTTTTAGGCTTAGGGCGGTATATAAATTAAATTAAATAAATAAAAAATAAAATAAATAAGATTGCAAGATTCCCATCCCTGCTGTACTGGAACTGGTTACCTCCAATGGCTGTTTTTCATTAAAAGAACAACAAAATCTGTGGGGGTTGATGTAGTTCTTCCATTTTGTCTAATTTTACTCTGAATTAAGTCATAGTTCTTAACATAGAACCAGTGTCTGGGATATACCACATCAGATGGTGATGGAATGTAGGAACATTTAATCATGACCCCCACCAGCAGTCTGAAGTGGTACAGTCCAGACATCTCAGTGAGAACTAGGCTTTAGACAAAACTTAAAATGAAGCAAAAAGGAAAAGGAGGCATGTAATGAACTAAAGTGGGTAATTTTAAAATGTTGATTTTCTTGGTTTTTTTGGTAACATATTTAATGTCACCTGTTATTTTCTTTTTCAACATTTTTTCCAAAGGAAATTCCTGAATCCCAAGAGTGTTCAGTTTGTTGCAATCAGTTTCTGAAAGATGAATTTATTATTTATTTATTTATTTTATTCGATTTCTATACCGCCCACAGCCAAAAGGCTCTCAGGGCGGTGCACAACAGGGAATAAAATACAATAGAATCAAAAGAAACAGTAAAAGCATACATATTAAACAATTAAACAACCTGGTATACAATAAGAGCTAAAAATAGATTCAAATAATAGATTAAAATGTCTGGGAGAATAAAAAGGTTTTAACCTGGCGCCGAAAGGATAGAAGTGTAGGCGCCAGGCACACCTCAACGGAGAGACTGTTCCATAATTAGGGGGCAGCCACTGAAAAGGCCCTAGATCTTGTAATGACCCTCCGAGCTTCTCTGTGGGTCGGAACTCGGAGGAGGGCCTTTGATGTTGAACGTAGTGACCGGGTAGGTTCATATCGGGAGAGGCGTTCCGCTAGGTATTGTGGTCCCGCGCCATGTAAGGCTTTATAAGTCAAAACTAGCGCTTTGAATTTAGCCCAGAAACAAATAGGTAGCCAGTGCAAACGAGCCAGAACAGGTGTTATGTGGGCGGACCGCCTGGTCCTTGTCAACAGTCTAGCTGCTGCATTTTGCACTAGCTGTAGTTTCCGAACTGTCTTCAAAGGCAGCCCCATGTAGAGTGCATTGCAGTAATCCAATCTAGAGGTTACCAGAGCATGCACAACTGAAGCGAGGTCGTCGCTTTCCAGATAGGGACGTAGCTGGGCTACCAACCGAATGTGATAGAACGCATTCCGTGCCACCGAGGCCACCTGAGCCTCGAGAGACAGGAATAGATCGAAAAGAACCCCCAAGCTACGAACCTGTTCCTTCAGGGGGAGTGTAACCCCATCTAGAACAGGTTGAACATCCACCATCTGGGCAGAGAAGGCACTCACCAACAGCGTCTCACTCTTGTCAGGATTGAGCCTCAGTTTATTAGCTCTCATCCAGTCCATTATCGCGGCCAGGCAACGGTTCAGCACATCAACAGCCTCACCTGAGGAAGATGAGAAGGAGAAATAGAGTTTCTCCAAGTAGTTTTGTTCAGGCTTCCTCATCAGGTCTTTCATAGACTCATAGAATTGTAGAGTTGGGAGGGGCCTATAAAGCCAGTGATTCCAACCCCTTACTGTTTGTTTATGTGCCATTTGTGACCCATTGGATAAAATCAGTTGGCCACTGGAAACCTTGGTTCAGTTTTAAGTAGGAAAAGAAATGGCCTTTTAACTTGAACTTTTGTCTATTTAATGCAGATACCCACAATGCATGTGTAGAACTTCTATGACCTAAGAATAGAAATTAATGATCACCTTAACCGTAAATGGTCAGAAATCATGAGACTGAATTTGGTGTTTCTTTGAATCTCTGTAGAAGTGATTAAAATCTTCAGTCCCATGCCCACTTACCTTGGAGTAAGCCCCATTGCACATGTTTAGGATTGCGCTGTACGTCACATAGTTAGGTTTTATAAATTCCATGGACTTTTAAACAATCTTCATATGTATTGCAGTATACTTCCCAAAGGAAAGCCCCACTGTGTTACTTGTCTATTTAATATAATGTGTAGTTTGTGTATTGCAACGGCCATTCAGGCTTTCAACCCTTTTGTGTTGAAAATATAGCATAAACCTATGCTATTGTGGAAATGTCAGCTGTTTGAAACATGCCAGAATTAACACTAGCCTTGCTTGTCTGTCCCAAAGTCTAATATAAAATGAAACATTTGGAGCAGAGTTTTCCCCTCCCCCCAGGCACATACAAATCCTGTTATCTTACATTTATATATCTGTCTTTTTAGGGAAGAGATCTCTCTTTGGAAAAAGAGTAATAAATTGGAGAGACTTTTATATTGCTTTGCAAAGCCTTAAGAGTATTTTATTAAGAGTAGTAAAGTATTTTCTTAAGAAGAAAATAAGAACAGTGTCAAGAATGCTCATTCTGATGTGGTTTTTGTTAAGATTTGCCATGCGTCTGAATGCCATGAAGAAGTAGAATCATAGAATCATAGAGTTGGAAGGGGCCTTGTAGGCCATCGAGTCCAACCCCCTGCTCACAGCAGGAAGTCCACAGCTAGAGCATCTCCCGCAGATAGCTGTCCAGCCTCTGCTTGAAGACATCCAGCGAAGGGGATCCCACCACCTCCCTAGGCAGTCGGTTCCATTGCCCAACTGCCCTTACTGTCAAGAAGTTCCTTCTAAATAGTAAATAGTAAGATGCCCCTTCCCAAGGGTAACTAAGACAAAAACAGCCAGGGTGGCACAGTGGGTGCTATGCCAGACTAGGACCAGGGAGGTCAAGTTCAAATCCCCATCCAGCCATGAAGCTGACTGGATGACCGTCCCTGGGCCAGTCACTCTCTCTTAGGTTGCATTCAGACATGGGGTTTATTGTGTTAGTTTTACTAATGGTAACACTCCTGTTCCACTTTCTAATGTTCCTTTCACATTGCAATACCTGTTGCATTATGGAACTGTGGCTTTTTGACTGGTGTACTGGTATGTCTCACTAAGTGTCATTCACACCAGAGGATGTGGTGTGACACAACAATGAACATCATTGGACATGTCACTACTCCCCCACACTTTCTGCACATGTGCGCTTCTGTTCTCCCATGATTCACCCATGGAAACAGCAGGAAAGAACTGTATGTCAGTATGCCACTCCAAATTTCATCACTGTTCTCCTGCGATTTTTTGGGTTAATGGGGTTGCAAATTGATCTTTTCTGGAAGCGATTAACACAGAAATGAGCACTAAACTTCCTCTATATTTTGCTAGATTTCTGGAAGGGTTAGAGAACCATGTACACTGAAGGATTTTGTGATCAACAGCTACTAGTCGTGATGGCTTTGTATATTACCTCCAAGAGTTGTAGGTAGCCAGATGGTGTAGAATGTGAAATCAAATATTACCAGAATGTTAAACAGCTTTAGCACCTTAAAATTCAATCTGCTGCTCTACAAGAAATCATATGGGGCATTATGATCACTGCTAATTTTTGTTGCTGTTAATTTTTAAATGATGATCTTTGTTGCTTACACTGTATTCTGAACATGATGCAGTCAGTGAAGCTGGAAGATTCCTTAAAGAATAAGTCTGTTAAGTATCCTCAGTCCATTATGTCTCTGCACCACCTTCTAAGCACAGGATGGCCTGGGGATTTAATTATCCCTGTTATTTGTATTCTTATATCATCCTTTCTCCAAGGAGCTCGGGATGTGCCTTGGTGTTCCCTTGCTGTCATTTTATTCTTTCAACCATCCTGTGACAAAAGCTTGGCTGAGAGAGAGAGTGATCACCCAGTGAGCTTCGTAGCAGACCAGAGATTTGAACCCTGGTCTTCTGGGTTCTAGTCCAATGCTCTAACCACACTACACCACATTTGGAGCTGCTGCTATGTCTACTTGAATTCTCTTATCAAAGGTCATACTAACACCATATATTTAAAGGACACATTTAGCAACATTTAAAGCATATGCGTTCTCCCAAAGAATCCTAGGAATTATAGTTTACCCATCAACAGAGCTAGAGTTCATCACACCCTTAACAAACTACAGTTCCCAGGATTCTTTAGGGGAAGCCACATGCTTTAGATGTATGGTATGGATATGACCTTGCATTGTACTACTAGCATGAGCAGACCAGACTGCTCATGTCAGCAGTTGCATTGAAGATTTAGGTGGTGGACTGAATCTTAACCTTGAAATCTTGAACAAGCCCTTTTCCTAACAGTTGCTCATTCCTGTTAGGAGAGATGCACCTAACCTTTTGGTTTCAACTGAATTTTCTCCCATAAATAATCTTTTTCTGTGGAATGTGAGTACTCGGTACTAAAGAAATGTGTTATAATACTGCTCAGAAACACAATCCCTCTTGATGCAAAGGTTTGCTAGTTCTTTTATTTTCTAAGTCCAAGGTCTTAAAGGCTCAAGTTAAAAGATAGACTGTTTGGTTAATATTATTGAAGCGTGGCCTTCCCCTTTGAGACCCTAAGGAGAGGGTCCATTTCTGTTTTGCAATATGAAAACATTTTCTTATAGGCTTTGGGAAAAGGCTGTAACCACAGGCTGTGAGGAATTGTACAGATATGGGTTTTGAAAGGCAAATGAGGAAAATTGTAGGAGTTGAAAGTGCTAATGAGAGCATAGATGTGTTTACCTTCTACCAACCTATAGTTGAATTTGGGCAAACTACCAGCAGCACTGTTGCAAAGAGTTTCAGAAGGTTCTAACTCATTTTTTCCAGAACATTTCTTTGGATAGCCCAACACTATTATCTCTTTGTTATTCTCTCAGGCCTTTTAATAACTTTTTATGATCATTTTTAGTACTTTCTCTCTGTTTAATGGCAGTTGGTTAGCTTTTAACTTAGACCTGCAACTTTCCCCAGCAAGCAAACAAACACGTTGAAAAGGAAAAAGACACCCACCCACACCCACACCAAGAACAACTGGGGGAAGTTGCGTGAGAGTTACAGAAAGCGTCAGTATACCTAATTATTCCCTCATAGAAGGTGTGGGAGGGTTGTTTTCTTAAATACCCAATTTCCAAACCACATGATCAAATCGGGCTGTACAGCAAAGGGAGCAGCCTTGAAATTGGGCTGCAAAACACAACGTGCCCTCCCCGTCACCCGAGATGCTTCAGGCCACGGCTGGCATAGGAAAGGAAGCCTCCCTGTGACGCTGCTGCATTTCATGAACTGCGCAACTAGCTGGAGATTTGCGCTTTTAAATCTGCGCCATCCAAAATTGGTCTCTTGTTCTCCTGCCCCAAGCGAAAGGAGCCTGTGTCTATAATTTTTTAGATAAGGTCCGGATGGAGTCCAACAGTAGAAGCTATGCTGGAGCCAGTCCTGATAACAAGGGGTTAAGGCTCAGTTTCCCTGGGCACGTGCTGAGTTCATTCCTGTCCTCTGCCCCTTCTTCTCCGGGAACGGCGGCACACAGCGGGAAATGCGCTAGGATCCATGCGCGGGGGCTGGCTGGTGGGGCGGAGGTGTGTTGGTTTGGGCTCTGCTGCCACCTCCTTCTCCATTCCTTCCCCTTTTCCCGGTGGGCCGATGTGTGGCCTCTTTCAGTTTGGGCTGCTATGCTGCTCCTTCCGACGGAGGCGAGGCGTGTGAAGCGCAGCCCTGCAGCGAGGCGCGATGGCAACGGTGAGGCGCGTCTTCCACCTCCAGCCATGCAGTGAGAGCTGCGCTGGTGGCAGCAGGAAGGAGATCGCAAGCCGATGCAGCTGGCAAAGGGGCCCCATGGCAGGCAGGGTCATTGGACAGCTGTTGGGGTTGCTGTTGCTGGCTTGCAACTGGCCCGGGTGCCTTTGGAGCCGGGCTCGCTCACTCGCTCACTCTTTCTGTTGTTATTAGTGAAATAAAGGCTATGTTCCTTGTTATTAGTGAAATAAAGGCTATGTTTTTGGCAATTTTCACTTTTTGCTGGGTTCTGGAACCTAACTCGCCATATGAGTGGGCCCTACTGTACTTGAGTTCTTGACTTTAAAGGAAGCAAAAGCTGAGAGCAGGGCTGTGGAGTCATGGAGTCGGAGTCGGGAGCAATTTTGGGTGGAGTCTGAGTCGGTAGAAATGTACCAACCCCGACTCCGACTCCTTCATAAATGGCAAATGTATATTAACTTGTAATAACAAATTTACTGTAGTAAAATGGTAGCCCAAGGCATTTCATCACCACCACGTGAATCCAGAGCTTGGAAAAGTTACTTTTTTGAACTACATCTCCCACGAGACCAATCCCTGGGGCTGATGAGAGTTGTAGTTTAAAAAAGTAACTTTTCCAAGCTCTGGATTCACGTGGTGGTGATGAATGCCTTGTGCTACCATTTTACTACAGTAAATTTGTTACTACTAGTTAATATACATTTGCCATTTATGAAGGAGTCAGAGTCAGACAGTAGAAAAATAGAGGAGTCGGAGTCGAAGGTTTGGCGTACCTACTCCACAGCCCTGGCTGAGAGTAGCGATACACGTGTCCTGGACTTCAGGAAAGCTGATTTTAATGAACTCAGACCAGTGATAAGTAAGGTTCCGTGGCAAATGACCCTAATGAGAAAAGGAGTCCAAGATGGGTGGGAGTTTCTAAAAAAGGAAATTCAAAAGGCACAATTGCAAACAATTCTAACAAGGAAAAAAGGGGGAAGACAGCAGAAGAAGCCAGTGTGTCTTTATGAAAAGCTTAGAGATGACCTGAAAACAAAAAAGGACACATACAGGAAGTGGAAGGAAGGCCAAGGCTCAAAGGAAGAGTACAAACAGGTAGCACGGAATTGCAGGCATCAGGAAGGCTAAAGCTGAGAATGAGCTGAGGTTAGTGAGGGATGCTAAAAGCAACCAAAAAAGCTTTCTTCAGGTACATCCATAGTAAAAGAGAAAAGAAATGGTGATACAGCTACTCAGTGAGGATGGCAAAATGATAACAGATAAAGAAAAGGCAGAAGTGCTCAATTCCTGCCTTGGCTCAATCTTCTCCCAAAAGAGGGTCTGTGATCCTCCTGGCAAATGTGAAGTTGAAGGGCAGGATTGCAGCTTGAGATTGATAGACAAATGGCCAAGGAATACCTGATCACTATGAATGAGTTCAAATCTGCTAGGCCAATGAACTGCATCCTGGAGTATTGAAGGAAGTGGCTGAAGAACTCTCAGAACCACTATCTATTATCTTTGTGAAATCATGGGGGATGGGTGACTGGAGGAGGGCTAATGTTGTCCATATCTTCAGAAAAGGCAAAAAGGGAACTATAGACCAATCAGCCTGACATAAATCTCTGGGAAAATCCAGGAGCAGGTTATAAAGCAGTCTCTGTAAGCACCTTGAAAACAATGCAGTGATTCCAGGAAGACAACATGGATTTGTCAAGAACAAATCCTGCCAGACTAATCTTATCTCATTTTTTGATCGGGTAATCTCCCTGGTAGACTGTAGGAATGCTGTGGACATAATATGTCTTCACTTCAGCAAAACTTTTGACAAAGTGCCCCATTCTGATTAGCAAACTATCTAAATGTAAGCTGGACAGAAGAACTATCAGGTGGATCCACAGTTGTTTACAGAATGGTACTGAAAAAATGCTTATGAATCATCCCTTCTCAAACTGGCGGGAGGTAACAAGTGGGGTACTGCAGGGCTTGGTCCTGGGCCCAGTGCTCTTCAATGTTTTTATTAATGACTTGGATGAAGAGGTTCAAGGAATACAGAATGATACAGAATTGGGAGGGATAGCTAATATCCTAGAGGACAGAAACAAAATTCAAAGTGATCTTGATAGGCTGGAGCATTGGGCTGAAAACAATAGAATGAAGTTTAACAGAGATAAGTGCAAAGTTCTACATCTAGGAAAAAGAAACCAAATGCACAGTTATATGATGGATGATACTTGGCTCTGCAATACTACATCTGACAATAATCTTGGAAGGATGGTGATCACAAGCTGAATATGAGCCAACAGTGTGATGTGGCTGCAAAAAAGGCAAATGCTATTTTAGGCTGTGTTACAGAAGTATAGTTTCCAAATCACATGAAGCACTAGTTCTCCTCTATTCAGCACTGTTTTTTAAAAAGCAAGTAATTCAAACAGTGATTTTATTATGAGGATAGACCATGCAGAGCTTGGAAAAGTTACTTTTTTGAACTACAACTCCCATCAGCCCTAGGCAACATGGCCACTGGATTAGGCTGATGGGAGCTGTAGTTCAAAAAAGTAACTTTTCCAAGCTCTGAACCATGCATAGTTTATATGAAATGAGAAAGAAAGGAGGGTAAAAAGAAAGCATAACAAAATGGAAAGATGTAAGGTAGGGCCTAACTAAAAATATTAGGTTGTTGTTATGTGCCTTCAAGTCGACTACGACTTACGGCGACCCTATGAATCAGCGATCTGCAACGACATCTGTCGTGAACCACCCTGTTCAGATCTTGTAAGTTCAGTTCTGTGGTTTCCTTTATGGAATCAATCCATCTTTTGTTTGGCCTTCCTCTTTTTCTACTCCCTTCTGTTTTTCCCAGCATTATTGTCTTTTCTAGTGAATCATTTCTTCTCATTATGTGTCCAAAGTATGATAACCTCCGTTTCATCATTTTAGCTTCTAATGGTAGTTCTGGTTTAACTTGTTCTAACACCCAATTATTTGTCTTTTTCGCAGTCCATGGTATGTGCATTATGTACATAAAATATTAGCAAATGTGAAACCCAAGTGTTACCATGAAGCTTGGAGTGAAAGGAAGCAATTCCAACTTTAGATAGTGTCAAATATTTTCAACATTTTGGCAAAATCTAATGCAGAAGATAGTGTGAAGGAGTCGATGGGAATTTGAAGTGAGTTAACGAAAGAGAGGGGTCCGTTGATGATGGAGGTACATGAAATTCCTGGAAAAGAGACAGTTTTGCTTCTTCTGCTAAACAGGATAAGATAGGCCAGGACCGAAAACTTCAAAGGTCTGTGTATTTACAGGGGAAGATTTTAATAGTTCCCTCTTCTGCAAAGTTTTAGTTTCACTTAATGGTTCTTTCCATTTTAGGTGCGTGGGAATAAAGGTGAGGTGCTTTATGTCCTCGATGCCAGCAATCCAAGGCATTCTAACTGGTTGCGTTTTGTACATGAAGCACCATCCCAGGAACAGAAGAACCTGGCTGCTATCCAGGTAAATTTGTTAACTTCTTATTATCCTTAATCTCCCTAAAGAATTGTTTCTTTGTTTATTCCTCTGTGCCAGCCTGAAAACATAGTATGAAAAAATTCAAAAGTCACGGTGATACCTTTATTGGGACCAGTGGAAAAACTCAGAATTAGCGAACGTTTTCTGTTCTTCAGAACTCTTATCTAGACTGGATCTTAAGCCAAACCTGGGGCCTGGAGAGTGGGGAAGAGGGAGAGAAAACACTAAGCAAAGCATTGGAGTCTAAAAGATAGTGGTTTGTAACAGTCCTAAAATGGAGGGCAGGAGTGTTAGGCAGACTTAATTTGATTAGTCTTTGCTGTATGTAGGGATGAGCGAATATCAGTTTAAGTTTCTCTCAGTTTCTCATCAGTTCACCACATTTCTACATCTGTGTGTCATTTTTTTAAAAAAAGGAAATTAAATTCATCAGCATTTTTCTGCCGTTTTTTTCTGCTGTACACATTTTATATGTAATATTGCCTGACATACACATTTTTGCAAAGTGAAAACAGAATATAGTGCATCCTTAATACAGTGCATTTTAATATTTTCACAAATATATAAGTTTATATGGACATGTTATCATAGTATATGCATTTTTGCATACACTGTTTGGCTGGAGAACAGCATTGCAAAATTCAGAAAAATGTGAATTTCAGAGGATAGGTGTGTTTCCATTCATATATTGTTTTGGAAAATGCGAATTTGGTAAGTTCGCCTTTAAACGCAAATTGAATTGAATTTCTTCCCTCATACCTAGCTGTGTGCAAAACAGATGCTGAGTTGCACCAAAGGCCTGCTGGGATAAAAAAGCAATCGTGGCTATTCCCCCATTTTTTGAAAGTATATAATTTAGGAGCTATTTGGAAGCCTTCTGTCAAAGACAAATTAATGCTATTGGTAGCAATTAAGGGCACAATCCAACTGCTATTTATGATGGTCTGAGGTGAGTTGGATATGGTGGATCTCCGGCTGAGCCAGTTGGGCCCCGGCTCAGCCAGGCTGTGCTGGGCTGCTCCAGCATAAGCCCCTCATCCTGGTTCAGCCACAGCTGAGCCGGGACCTAGCTGGCTCAGCCAGAGGTCCACCAGGGAAGCTCAGCCTGGCATAAGGTGAGCTGATGGAAGCTGGCGGAAGGCCTGCAAAAGAGGCGTTCTGCGTGGGTGTCAGAGGAGGGGCTGGGGGACATGTTCTGTTCAGCTCCCTCCTGCTTGACAGCTGGTACGCTGAGAAGAGGGGTGGAAAGAAATATGTATTTTCTTTCCTTCCACTACACCCTGCTGGCGCAGCCAGCGTTCTTCCCTCCACGAGGCCTCTGAGCAGCAGCTGGATGTGGTGGCTCCTTCAGTCAGCTCTACCTCCACTGGCTTCGCTCTCGCTGGCCTCCAACAAGCTGAATTGCTTTGTAAGTCTGTGTCAAATCTTCCATATGTTTTAATGGTTATGAATTTCATTTAGTTAAATATAAAACCAGTGATTCAAAGCCCTGTACAGGCATGAGGTTCCTCCTTAGACTGGCCATTTGTGCATTGCCACAAAAGAGGGCAAAAGAAGATACAAATATACATACAGTTTTCATTAGGTAATTTATGTTTAGATGCACATTTAAAATAATTACTAGAATTTAGTATGTTATTTTCATTTCAAGGAAGGCATGCCAATTAATTACCCACCCTAATAACCCAATAAAATACATTCATCCATTACTTTGCACCCCACCCCCATATTACCCCAAATCAGTAGTTCATCTTCAGTTAAATTCTTCCCAACTAACTTTCCACCCAGATCGTCTCCAAAATTGGTTCTCTTTCTGCTGTTTACCCCCATTCATCAATCATCATTGCCCCCTTCCATTAAATTAAAAATAAATAGGGTGTGGATTATGCAGTTTCCCAAAAGATACTTAGGGCAGCTACTGCTAGTTAAAATACTACATGCTGCACACTAAAACAACATAATAATACATCATAAACTCTAAACACTGAAAATATAAAATATAAAGTGACTATACCAAATCTGAAAGCTGACGGAAAGTAATTACTATTTCATTTGACAGTGTGGCCCCATCTGTACCAAACATTTAAAGCAGTATGATACCACTTTAAACAGTCATGGCTTCCCCCAAACAATACTGGAAACTTGGAGTGCCCCCCCGCAGAGCTCTTGAAATTGCTCCAGAAGGTTGGGGGACCCTTATGAGCAGATTTGGGGGGCACACAGAGAGAAGAGAGGAAGGGGAAGCCATGTGCAAGTGTAATGTTGCTCACACAGCATTGGGTACAATCCCTTAACTTTGACATGATCATGCCTGTAGACTGGGGTCTGTGAAATTAGGGTAGAACTAGGCAAGAAAAATTTTATAATTGTCCCAAAACTATATAGGCTTGTAGATACATGAAATTAAAAATCAGAACTAAACATGTGTTCAAATTCAAGCAGATTAGCCTTGTATCCTGTGCCTGTGCTTATGGAAATGCTAAAGAACTATAAAAACTATTTAGAATCATAAGTCAAGTGTGTGAGTGTGCTTTGTTATAATGACAAAAATGCTAAGTTATAGAAAGCTTCAACTGTGTTCTCTCTCCTTTTTTCCTTTGATGCATGAGATATGTTTTTAAGCCCACCCCCCAAAGGAAGAAAATGTTTATCAAAGCTTTATGCGATACTGCCAAGTTGAATGAGGACTTGTAAGGCCATGTATGACATATAGCCATGTAATCATTGCCTTTTTGTTGGAAGTTTTCATCAGTGTGACAGCAACAAATAAACCTTCAGTTTTTTCTCCTGTCATTCAACTGATCAATGAACATATAAAATTCACAATGCCTCTGTTGCTTTCCAGCAGCTTAATCCTGTTAAGAAAATTTTCTTTTGAATAATCTGGATGAATTAAAAAATGTATTTGCTCCTGTGTTTGCTGATTGTATTTTTTAAGACAAAATTTTAAATGGTCTCTGCCATTGGCTATTGTATAGGGAAGACCCCTTAGTTGTTAATGTCAAAACTCTTTATAACAGGATCACAGTCAACCTTTTTTATTCAAGTACTCTGTTCATTAAACACTATACATTCTGGTGGCCTGGACAAGCTCAGCAAACTGGAATAATGAAATGGCAAAGGTTAATGGGAAAAGAGATATTTACTGTGATGCAGTAGAGTGGTTTAAAGTCATACTTAACAAATGTAATAATGGAAGATTAGCATTTGAGAATCAGTCAACACTGTAATAAATATGGCACAACTGGTCTATCTCTCGGTCTAAAAGGCAGGCGGGAATTGGGGTAGAGAAAGAGAAGAGGTAAGCTGCAAAGAAAGCCAAGACAAATGTCTTATAAGGAGAGCCCTATTGGATCAGACCAAAGACTTAACTTGTGCAAACGTCTCTTCTCACAGTGGCCAAGCAGATGCCAGTGGAAAGCCCATAAGCAGGGTGTGAGCACAATAGCCCCATCCTTCTTGTGATCCTGCTTGTATTTATTATATATTGCAATATTTACATATTATAAGGCACGTTTGAGGGTTTCCTTTAATTTCTTGTGCTGCCCATAAATAGTTTTATTAACATGGAGTTTATGTACAGATACATCATGGGTGGACATAAGATCTGTTTGGTGTTTGACTTCGTTATAAGAATGCAGGGTCAGCTCCAGGTCTGAGGGAGCCTGTGGCAGAGCAGTCTTTGCACCCCCTTTAACACCGGTGGTCTCCAGTAGTCTTACCCGGCAGTATGGGCTGCAGTAGCAGTGTCATCAGAGCTGGGCACTTCACTCTGAGCTGCCATTTCCCACAATGTAACATTGTCTGAAGCTTTATGGGAATTTTTAATAGCAACTTAGTGACAGCAGAGAACCTTGGGCAATTAGCATGGCAGTGGGGAGGTTGCTAGTGGCCACTTGGGACTCCAGCAGATGCTTCAGAGTGTTGTTTGCATACCCTGGTTCTGATAAAATGAATGAATTCTTCTAATATCACACGTATCTAGGTAATTTTAGCAATTAGTATCTCTCAAACTTTTATCAACTCACGTTGTCCTAGTTTTTTTGCTACCTCCCCCCCCCAAAAAATCAGGCACCAGCAGAGATCCTCACATGCAAATCATAGGTAATAGGTACCAGTCTAACGCTGGCATTAAAAGAAGAATAGAACAGGATAGCAAACAATCCCTCCTAAAACCAAACATAGTAGGCTCCAGAGGAAGGTTATTCCACACTTTCAAAGGTATGGCTGTGAAGGCCCTGCTTCTAATGGCAGCTGTATGGATTCCACAAAGACGGTAACTGAAGCAGGACTTAGTTTTATGAATACAGGTGCAGTTGGAGGAGTTAATATAAGGATAAACTCTTAAGTGGATGGGTCCCCTATAGAGCTTTAAACGTTGTGTAGAACTTTAATGGGTGCCGGGAAGCACTCCTTTCTAATTAAACACATTTTATACACATAGAGAGAGGCACACGTACCATAAGCCCAAGAGCCCCGTTGCTCAAATAACAAACATGGTTTATTAAAATATGGCTTAGTATTATGTGTGAATTCTGCCGAGCAGCTTAACTATGATTTGGTTACTGCCTACACGCCGCAGTTTGAATGCATGGTTTGTTGTTAGCTTACGACCCTTGGTTTAACTATGGTATGGTGTCACCATACACTGTCCATCCCTTCCTTAACCATGATTTGTTTAACCTTCCATCACCAAGTGATCAACAAACTGCAAAAGCCTGAGGCAAGAGCAGTTAGAAAAAAACTTTGGAGATAAAAGACATTTTTTATTATCTATGGAACAACTTGTGGTTAATTTCTGTCCCCAGATGTTGTTGGACTGTAACTCCCATCATCCTTGGACATTGGCTAAGCTGACTGGGGATGATGGGAGTTGTAGTCTGACAACATCTGGGGACCTGAGGTTGAAGAACAGTGTGTTAAAACAAATAACGGCTTAGCATTATGTATGAACCAGGCCTTTGTGTGCCAGGGCATATGTTGCCTTGAAACAAGAAAAGTAAGAGACAGATCTTTTCACATTAGGAAAAAAAACCTCAATGCTCTATAACTTGATTTATTTTAAATTTAGATTGCAGTAAATTAAAATTCCCTGGAATATGCAACAGTGCCATAAGAGAAAAAAAAACCTCTTTGATGAAAGCAAGATACCATGATAGCTATCTTGACTCTACTGTGAAATATACATCTTGAAGAAAATATGTAATTAATTTTCTTCTCTCATTCTGTCACCGATGTAAGGACTAAAATGTATCTGGTCCTTGAACGTTGTTGCTTTCGTCAAGTTTTCCAAATTAAATAGACTTTTCCATTTCATAAATAAGTTCTTTTAATTCAGTACAGACCTATCTAAGTTTTAGAAGTATGATATCCCCTGTTGGCAGTTTTAATGAATCTTAGCATATTGGAAATTAAAAATCATTATCTTGCCTTAGCGTCACATAGCTTGTCGTAAAATATATGGCTATGTACACTGTAAGCAAGGTTCAATTAACTTTACTGGATGTTGTTCAGATAAGTATTATGATTTATGACAGCACTTGGCAGCATTCACTAGGTAAATGCGATTCTCCTTTTGTTTTCTGCGAGTAGAACCCAAAGCATTTGGCTCATGAGATGGCTCTTTCCTAAGTCTACATTACCATGTAAGTGTTGACTTAACCATATGAAAGCAGGTGTATATGACATATTGACAGAAGCAAAATCCTGGAAATTCCTATAAAGCTACAGAAAGTGAACATAGAACACTGCAGAATTGGCACCATGTTTTGAGATAACCTTGTGCAAAGTGGACCTTCTCTGATGTTGATGGGTCCCACTGGGAATGCCTGGTAGTAGTGGCAATGGCGACAGCCGCAGCAGCAGTACTCCAAGGGTGACTAGGAGCTGGCGTGTTAAGCTCCCAAGTACCCTGGAGTACCCAACATCTCACTTGATGGAATCCTGGAAAATGCCACCCAACTACAACAACAACTTTATTGCAATCATAGCCATAAGCCTTTTGCAAGTACAAATACAAATACAAATACAGATAAATGTACAAAATCAAACAAACGTTAAACAAATTAAAAAGTAGAAATAAACCTATGAATCTGTTAGTCTATGAATAAAAAACTTCCTCAGTTTTTGTGCGGCTACCGCAAAATTTGCAACCGCAAGAGAAACTGATCTGGAGTAATCCGATAAAAGTATATTAACCTTATCCTCATCGGGGTAAGATACTATTGGTTCTAAAAATATTTTTAAATTTTTTTGTCTGGGTTGTTCATAAAGAGGACAATGAAGTAAATAATGATCAATCTCATCTACAGCAACACAGCCATATGAACATTGGCGTTGAGCCAGAGGAATACCTTTATACCTGCCCTCTAGAAAGGCTGAGGGCATGACTTGAAATCGAAGAGCCGTAAAAGCTCTTCTGATTTTTACTCTGTCTATAGTATCAAGGTAGTTAGACATATAGTGATTTAACTTAAAGCGTGGATACCAGTGAGAAAAGGGGGCCATCATAATATAGGCTCGATCTTGGCCTGCATCATTCTCAAATATGTAATTACGGAGGGCTATTCTATTTAGTTCTAGCACTTTAGCTTGAGAAAGATCATATTTTGTGAGTAACTGTAGACATTCCGAAGCCCAACCCTCAGAGTGCATCTGTTCCGTCCAGCATTGTTTCACCAGAGCTGTGTCCTCCATTTTGAGGATTCTCAGCCAGTATCGTATAATGGCCAAGTCAATACGAGCTGCTATCGATGGTAAGCCCAGTTCAGCTCTTAAGTGTGCTGCTGGCGTGCCTGGTGGTAATCCTAATATCGGTCTCATAAACGCATTTTGGGTAGGCTCCAATTGGCAACTGGCTAAAAGGCCCCACAATTCTGAGCCGTAAAGGATCTTTGGTATTATTTTAGATGTAAGTATTTTAATCACGGGGTGTATAAGTTGACCTCCCTGTGAGTAATAGAATCTTCTGGTCAGGCCTAAGATTTGTGTTCTGGCTAATGTCGTGGCTTTAATTTGCGCAGCCCAGGAGCATCTGTTGGACAGATGGATTCCTAGATATTTAAATGATGCGATCTGATCAATTGGGGTCCCATTTAATGTCCAAATGTTTTTAGCTTTGGAGAATTTGCCGCAGACCATAATTTTAGATTTGGTATGATTGATCTTAAGTTTCTGGGCTCGGCAATATTCCTCTAATTTACGCAGCATACATCTGAGACCGATTTTGTTCAAGGAACATAAGGCCACGTCATCCGCGTATAAAAGAATGGGGACCTTTTTATTGCCTACTGAAGGTGGAAAGAAGGAGGGCGAAGACACAGCCTCTACTAAGTCGTTTATAAAGAAGTTAAACAAAAAGGGGGCCAAAAGGCACCCCTGTTTAACTCCCCTGGATACTGAAATTTTAGTTTATAAGGCGCCAGTAGTACCTAGGCGCACTTGAATGTTATTTGATTGATATAAAGCCCTGATCAGCCAATACAATCTGCAGTCAATATTCGATTGGGCGAGCTTTTGCCAGAGAAGTCCTCTGTCCACTGTATCGAATGCTGCGGAGAAATCAACAAATGCTATATACAAAGATGGCCAAATTTTTTTCTTTGTTTTTTTTATTAAATGATGCAATATATAGGCCTGATCAATTGTATTCCTTTTTGTTCTGAAGCCTGCTTGTTCCTCATATATGATTGAGTTTGTTTGCTCCCATTCATTTAATTTATTTAAGAGGAAGCGACTATAGATCTTCGCAGTTATGTCTAAAAGACTGATCGGGCGATAATTTGTTGGATTTGTAGGGTTCCCTTTTTTAAAAATCGGAACCACTATGCTGGTGTGCCATCCCCTTGGGATGCATCCTGTATTATTTATATTAGTAAACAGGGCCGCCAAGAGAGGGGCCCACCAGGATAAATCCTGAAGCAAGAAATCAAGAGGTAGCATATCCTCTCCAGGGTCTTTTCCGGCTTTCAGGGAATGAACTAACCTCTCGATCTCATCGATGGTGATTAACGGCCATAACGGGATGTCTTCTAGCTCTTTTGATATATCCACTGGTTTAGTGGAGAAAGAGCTGCCAAAGATTAAACTGAAATGAGCTAGCCATTCCTCTTGCATTATTGGGGGCATGGCTGTATAGCTCTTTGGTTTAAACTTCCCCTGCAAGAGACTCCAAAATTCTTTCTCATGTCCCAATCGAGCAGCTTTGTCCAAAGACCTCCAGTTTTCTTGATGAAAGGCAAGTCTTTTATCTTTTAGCAGGGATTTATAAGCTTTCCTCTGTAATGTAAGTTGATGGAATATTTCAATCCGGTTGGTAGCTCTAAAATTTTTAATTTGTCTAATTAACTGTTTCTTTGACCTCCTGCATTCATCATCGAACCATGATTTAGGCTGAAATGAAGCCGATGTTATAGTTATGGCTGTAATTCTAGGGCAAAGTTCTTCAATCAATTGTTCATAAGTTCTAATAGAATTCTGAGAATTTGTTATTACTAGCCGTTGTAAATAAGGAAATGGCTCTGATTGCAATATTGAATGGGCCTTAATCCCAACCTCTTGTGTCCATTTGCGTCATTTATACCTAAGCGTAGGTTCTGTGGCAGTTGTTTTTTTAGAATTATCACTATTTTTAGAAAAGGGAATGAGAATTAGCCTTAAAGGGAGATGATCGCTTTCAGGTCTCGATAATATATTAAGCTCTTTGACTCTATTAATTATATCGTATGTACCTAAAAAATAATCAACTAAACTAGTCCCTTGGCTTGCTAAATAAGTAAATGATCCCTTAGATATATCTAAAGAGGAGCCATTTAAACAAATCAAGTCAATTTTTTGAATTAATTGCGAAAGTGCTATTCCATATCTGTTGATAACGGAATCCTTAACAGATCTATTCTGTAATGTTAAGTGCCCGTATAGTTCATTAAGGGATTCATCATTTGATGGATTATTTTTTCCCATCCTCGCATTAAAATCACCTGCCAAAAGGATCTCATATGTTGGATATCTAGATTGTAGTTCGGCTAAAAATAATTCTAAAGTCGGCCAAGGAGATGCCTGAGCCATTGAGTTAAATGGAGAAATCTAATTATTAACACAAATAAAAGTTGGAAAGCCAGGGATTTTCATTCCCAAAGCTAGAGAAGTCTCCGGGTTCTTCACTTTTAAATCTATTATTTGGGCCGAAAGATAAGTATCTACTAGTGGCCCCCCTCTGCCACGGCCTTTCAAAGCAATTTTAGTGGCAGGTTTAAGCCATGAATTATATCCCTCAAACGTAAATGGATCCTCCGATGTAAGCCATGTTTCTTGTAAAAGAATGATATCGAATGAATGTAGAAACTGTAATAATGCGCTATCAGCTGTCTTACTCTTCCACCCTGCTATATTCCAAGAAATTATGGATAAGGAAGAGTTAGTCCCAGAGGTGTTTACTATGTTAACTCTACCTGTCATCTTAGTATCATTGATAAGACTCATTGAGTTAACTGGTGGGTTACACTGGAGTCAAGGATATGGAGTGATAATATTGATTTCTGGAGTAAGTACACTGACATTCGAAATTACTCTATATGCTTGAGTTGTTGTACAGGGGTAATTTACTTCTTTCCTCCGTGAACTATTTGGGGATCCTAGTTCTTCTGGTTGCAACATGCGCATCTCAAGCCAGGAAGCTGGGGGTACTGGCTTCCCTATGCTCGATGTTTCTTCTTGGTGCTTGAGGTTATATACACTCAGCTTTCTATCATGAGGAGAATCCCCGTTGTTTTTACTTATTAACGATGTAGGGGATTGATCTAGTTCTAATCTGTTCGGAGATTTAGAAAAATTAGTTAAAGAGAGTGAGGATCTTTGTGGTATATCGTTTTCACCTAACCCTGTAACATTTTGGGTCAAACAGTGAATAAGTTGGACTAGTCTATTTATAATTCCTCTTTGTTCTGAGTTAGGAAGACGGGAATAAGATTCTAATAAGAGCTGTTCTTCATGATTCAAGTCCTCTTGTTTGAGGATTTGCCGGTACGAATTAGATGATCGATCGTTTGAATTAGAAAATTTTTGAGTAATATGGCTTATTAGCGGAGTTTGAGAAAAATTCGCCTTATTATTTGATTGTATAGAATGACCGTTAAAAATTGAGATCGGGGGGGCCTTATTTGTAAAATATCGTTGAATTAAATAGCCATATGAAAACAGTTCATTTCTGATTTTATAGATCTGCTCAGTTACTTGGGGTGACTGGAAGGTAAATATAACCCGTTTTTCATAGGTGTGCGAATATAAATGAGTTACATGCTTTATATATCCCTGGGACGTAATATGCGGTAGAGAAAATCTAAGACAAGAATCAAAGTGTTGTCTGATATTTAAAGTTCGTCTGTCTTGTTGCTTTGAAAGTAGTAAAATGACTGCTAATTTGTCTCTCCTTAATTGTAGCTCCCATTTTGTATCAATGGCGACATTTCCATACAAAGGACTAATATGAGTTGAGTTATAAGAGTCTTGATCTCGATCCAGACTCTCCAAGATAGTTGTAGTTATAGGTATATCCTTTCCTAAAGGCGAGCTGGATCTATTCTGATGTTGAGGACTAGGGTTTTTATTGGGTTTCTTTATCCCATCTCTTACTGTAGATTGGAGATTATTATTAGGAGCATCCAATAACTTGAATAAGGGTTTGTAATTCAGTCTCTGCTTGTATTTAGGTCTAATGTTTTTTAAATTCTTCGATTTTTTCTCCATTTTTTTTGCTCTTCGAGTAACCCGTTTAGAAGTCATTGTACTCTTATTTGTCAAGACAGGCTTCTTAATCAAGGTGTCTTGGATGGTTATATTATAATCCTCACTGTTATGGGTGTTTAATAATTCTGTATTTTTTTGTCCTATGGACTTGATCAAGGTGGTTAGAAGGTTATTCGTCTCAGCAATATAAGTTTTTATTGAGTCCAGGTCTTCTGTAACCGCCATCCCCCATCCGAGGGATAAAAGATTTAAATCATTCTTTATCTGCAAGGGAGAGGAGTTGTTTGATGGCTGAATCTCCGACAAGGATGAGCAATCTTCCTGCATTTCAACAGTAGAGTCAACCGTGATTAGTTCTGAGGGATACTCTTCTTCCTTAGAGGAGGCTGAATAATTAAATCCTGCATCTTGGAGTTCTGTAGCTAAATTTTTAGCTTGTGCGTCCTCTTTAATTGGGCGAATTGTTAATTGCTGGTCTAAAGACCAGTCGTGGTGCGCTATTATTTGTGATTTGTCCTTTAGTTCATTTAATGTTGGTAACGAAGGCTCACTACAATCTAAATTCAGAGGAAAGAATTGGGTTATCTTTGCTTGTGTTGTTCCAGGTATAATCAATCCTTCCTTGTGTGAAATTTCCAACTCTCGGCATTTTTTCCTTGTTAGCATCGTTAAAGAGATAGCCCAGTCCAAAACTAAGCTCTATAATCCAAATTTCCCGATAAAATGCCGTGATATAAAGATTTGTCCATATGTTCTCTAATTAGCTGGTGCTGTAGCTAAATCCTTATGTTCATTTCAGCTTTGGCGTGTAATCCTGAAATACAAGATTCAGGATTTCTATCGCCAGTTATCTTTGCTACTGTTTGTTTTTTAATTGTTACAGCTCTAAAACCTTGTGCTTCACACAGCAATTTATCCGATAGTCCTGAGTGCCAAGTCTTTTCCTTTCATGACAGACTTGGGTGTGTTCCCAGTTCTAATCAGTTAGAGATTTGAAAGTTATAAATAATAAACATTGGAGCAGAAATAGAAAACGTCTCACCCAGACCGGAGGCGGAAGTCGACCACTATATAACACTCGGATTGTTGACAAAATAGGGCCACTGAGAAACAAGAGAGAAGGATCAGTTTGTTTGAGGTGGTGGGTGGTGGAGAAACTGCAGGATTTGCAGAAGTACAAAAATGGAGAGAGAAACTTAAGGCAGCACCAAATGCCACCCAGGCATGAAATGGTGGTTCACTGACCCAGTCTGCTGGCATTGCGGCCCTGGCAGCTGCCCTAGAATTCCAGGTGCTGACACCGAGCCTGATACACTGTAATATAAACATCTTTAAGACCATTTCAAAAGGGTTCAAAATTAGTAGGTGGGCTTCCAATGGATACATGATTCCAGCCCCCTGGAATCAGTTACCAGCATAGGCACCCATGTAGTACCTTAATATTTAGACAGCTATTGAATACATTTTTATTCAGAAGGCTTTCCCTAAAATGTGACTCAGTCATTTTTGGAATAATACTTGTACAATTGTGGAAATGGTTTTATTGTTGTTAGTTCACTGAGTCTATTGTCTTTTTGTATTTTATCTATTTTTTTCCTGTTGTACTTGTACAGACCCTCCATGGCGCAGAGAGGTAAGCGGCGGTAACGCAGCCAAAGCTCTGCTCATGGCCGGAGTTCGATTCCAACAGAAGGAGGAAGTTGAATCTCCGGTAAAAGGGGTCAAGGTCCACTCAGCCTTCCATCCATCCGTGGTCGGTAAAATGAGTACCCGGCATATGCTGGGGGGTAAAGAAAGGCCGGGAAAGGAACTGGCAATCCCACCCCATATATATGGTCTGCCTCGTAAATGTCGCAAGACGTCACCCTAAGAGTCGGAAACGACTCGCTCTATAAGTGCGGGGACACCTTTACCTTTTATAAATCTTCAAATAAATAAATAATACACAATGACAGAAAAAGTCATCCTGGCCTGTCAGCTTTTGGCCAATATAAAAAAAAAAAAAAAAAGATCCTTGTGGTACCTTAAAGACTAACACATTTATTATGGCACATGCTTTTGTGGACTTTTTTTTTTTTTTAGGGGCCACAAGACTGTTTCTTTTGCTGCAATACATGGTTATCTCTCTGGAATTTTTGAGCAATATGCTATTTTTAAAATAGTATTAAGTAAGCACTGTCAGACATAAATTACTTGCTCATGTACCCACTCAGAAGCTTAGCTCTTGATGCTTTTACAATTAATCTAGTTGTATACTTTTTCTGAAGGTCCCGTCTCTTTCTCCAACAGGAAGGAGAAAACATTTTCTATCTAGCTGTTGAGGATATTGAAACAGACACAGAATTGCTGATTGGTTACCTTGACAGTGACATGGAAGAAGTAGAGGAAGAAGAGGAGGAAGTAATCACTAACCAGGAAGAAGATGATAGCATTATCAACAACGGCAACAGCAGCCATAAGGAACTGCAACAAAATAGTGAAAAAGGTATGGATGAAATTAAGGTGAATGGAAATCATACATATCTGCTTAAACGCGCACAGTAATCATTTCTTAACTTAAGTAAATAAGGGGTAGCTTTCTGTATAGTTTGAGATTTTGGTAATTTCTGGTGAGAAATCTACAGAACTGGATGACTTCAGCATTGCCTGAATACCCTGTCTGGAAATGTCTGCACCAAGTTCAGGTTGTTCATGAAGTGGCAGCCTAAACATGTAAAATACTTGGGTTACAGTTTTCAGAAGAGTTTACAAATTATGTTTGCAAGCCAGCAAGACTGCTTCAGACTTTATCTTTCTGCCTCTATAAATTCAAAGTAGGATTCTGTTTTTACAAATTAATGAGAAATTCCATTTCACTGGATAAAGTAATCCAGAAAAAGAGGTTGCACAGAAATGAGCATAAGTAGATCCCTTCTCTGTTTTCAGATGTCAGCTGAATTTATTGTGTTTCTTTCTGTAGTAATATTGACTTCCCCACCTTCCACTTTGGAAACATTATAAATATTTTACGTAAGATGGTCTTTTTTTTCAAACTGTAATGTTCCATTTTAAAGTTATATTTATATTTTATTGTATATTTTAAATGTTTTATAGTCTTTTTCTTTTATTTGATGATTTGTCTTATCGGGTCTGTGACTGCACAATAAATTGAATTGAATGGAATTATAAATATTTTCTTCTTCATTAGAGGATTTTCTTAGAATAAATCTACCAAATATATCAAGGAAATGATTTCTTTCTTACTTTTCTCTCTCTGCCGTGCAGACTCTTTTAGTTGTAAAGAGGACCATGCCTGTCCCAACTGTGAATCCAGTTTTGCCAGCCAGGAAATCCTAGCTGAACACCTTCAGACATTGCACCAAAAACCCAGTGAGGAAAAGGAATTCAAATGCAGAAATTGTGGGAAGAAATTCCCAGTTAAGCAAGCTTTGCAGAGACAGTAAGTCTGTAACATCAGAAACAATGAACTTCAGTCACTCAGACAATTTCTCTTGTTTGTGGATGGATGGATTGCAGACTTAGCAAACCTATTTAGGCTACTTTACATTTTACATTTTTTGGTGTACATTTAAAACACGTAGAAACTGTAATGGGAATGTGTCAGAACCTGTGTGCATTGTAACAGGTATGCTTGTAAGGTAACCAGGATTGGCTTTGACTTCCTGATGAGGGTATCCTCAGTGAGCAACCTGGGTTTCTCCTGTGTCATCTATGAAAAGACAGAAAGTCAATGGGTGTTCTGGGACATGAGTTTGTGTATTGTGTAGACTTCCATGCTAGTCTCCAGGCATCATTCCAAGTACCTCAGCCATGTTGACTGTTGCCACTGAACATTTTTGGTGATGCAGCAGGCTTGGTGAACTTGTTATGAATGTATGGATCCTTTGTTCTGTTCACCCCAGTATTGGAGTATGTGGGTGGGGTGAGGCCATCCTCCCACCCCTGGCACCACTGCTGCTTACCTGGGTGGGGATAAGGTGGGATAGGGTGGCAGCGAGTTTGGGTCATGCAGATGCACCAATGGGATTGCCAGTGACAGTGGTGGCTCCACCCATGCAACGGGTCAGCAATAGCAAAGCCAGTGTAAGGACACACCATGCATACCTCTCCTTCTCCTTGCCTCTCCTTCTAATGCAGGGGTGGGGACCCTCCAGGCCACAGGCCAAACTTGGCTCATCTGTGATTCCAGTTTGGCCTGTGAGGCTGGTTTCCCCAAACCACACCCACCTGCCCCACCACATGATGTAATATGTAATGTCAGGTGTGGGGTGAATACTGACATGTCTTCAAAGGAGCTCTTGATTGTTCCATTGATAGAGGAAGGTGTGCTGCCACTGCCTATCAGCTGATGGGCAGTGGCAACACACTTTGCTTTGGGCAGAGGAAGCAGTTTCCACTGAAATTGCTGTTAAAATGGAGGGGGGGAAATCACCATTTTAGTAGCAGTTTCAGTTGAAACCACTTCCCCTCTGGGGGGCTTCAAACAACCGTGTGTTGAAAGTCCTTTTGCAAACTGCACTGGGGCTGCTCTTTGAACCTTTTTTTCAAAAGAGTGAAAAGCAGCATGGGGCTGTTTGCAAAGGGGTTTCAAACAGCCCTGCACTGTTCTTTGAAACTCCAGTTTTCAGAAGTTTAAAGAGCAGCATGGGGATGTTTGCTAAACAGCTTGCAAACATACTTGCACTGCTCTTTAAACCTCCAGTTTTCAGGAGTTTAAAGAGCAGCGTGGAGCTGTTTGAAACTCTTTTGCAAATAGCCCTGCATTGTGTTTTGAAGTCTCAACAATCAGGGCTCTAATGCAGAGCATCTGATGCCATAGTGAATCTAATGTTCTTCAGTGTTGTGAGTGCTGTGGACTTAGAAGCACAGTGTCTATGAGTGCAGCATAGAAACATTCATAATTTAACAAGAATGCTCCACTTGAAAGCACAGCAGATTGATTACTCTGAGTTAGTGGTTCCAAACCTTTTTTTCCCATGGAGCACATGAAAATTGTTGAGGGTCTTGGCACTGTGTAATGATTTTTCTGCCTGTTGTAGCAGTTGTAATGCGCAATGCTAGATGCTGTATGGTTTTTAGTTGCATGTTTACAGACACTTCGTGGACTACCTGAATGAAGCAGGGGTCTGGGAATAACAGTTTGGGAACCCCTGTTCTACTTTGTATAAGTTGATAGTAAGCCCAAATAAGTTCAGTAGGGCACACTCTTGAGTGCTTATAAGAATTGGTGCCTCAAATAAGTTCGACTATTAGCGTGTGTGAACATTTTTGGTGAGGAGTGCCCTTAACAAGCAGCACTTCTGTCCGGAGACTGACCAACAGGCAAGTGTGCACTCTGTTCCCCTCCAGCCATCAACATGGGTGTGTGTGTGTGTGACTAGGATTGTGCTCTTATTCTGCTCTGTTTTATGCTCCCCATTTTGAATTGTTGTTGTTTCATGATTGTGTATGTGTATGCATGATACTGTAGTTGTAAGAATGGTAGTGTTTTTAGTTTTTAATAGTTGTTACGGGATTTTTGTAATGGAGTTTAAATTGTATAAATATACATCTTTAAACCACCTGTGCAGCACTGCAAACAAGTAGGCTTTGTCAATTGTTAAATAATATATATGTGAAATAGTGAATGATGAAATACTGTAGATATATGTTGAAACTATTTCAGCTATTTCTCGATTTTATTATTCACATATTGTTTATATATATTGAAAGATTATGTGTAATCATTTTTTCCAAAATACAAAAAACCCTCATGCGATCATGTAACATTTATTGTACATAGAAAGCAAGCACAAAATAAAAGAGAACAATGTAAAAGTGTTAATGAAACCATTTTAAGGCTAAATTAATAACCAAAACACATAACTAGATCAAACAAACTTGCAGCCTATATAGAACATATTAAAATTAGAAAAAGCCAACTATAAGATTCAAAGGATCTTTCAACCAAATTAAAGGTATATACAAAGCAGCTATACAAAGACAATAATTTGTGAGAAAGTATTATTAAGTCTGATATAAATATATGGAGATGCATTGTAACCTTTTGGTAGTATTTGCTTTTCTCCAGGGGATTCAGGATGTGAAAATATTCCATATTTTAACTGTGTATTTTGTTTTGGAAAAACAGACCTGGGAACATGCTTGAAGTAGAGGGTGAAAATGTCTTAAATAAATATTGTACACTGAAGCTGCAACAGAGCACTGGAAATTATGCAGGCCAAATACCACACAACCCTTCTTTCCAACAAAAGTGAACTTGCAGACTGAGATGTAATTTGTGTAAATGATGCTAGTTAAATAAAATGGGCATAATTTCCCAAAAGCAGAAATTTTAGAATAGTTTTCTGTGTCTTGGTATGTACTACAAACAGTCTGTATGTAAGCAGATCACTAGAATGCAGTGCATCTATAGAGATCCATTGTGAATCAATCATTTTGAATGTGTTAATGTTTGTGGAATAAGAAAAAGAGAGAAAAGTTTTCAAAAGTGCTCCAAATATTGTATTTGTTAATGCCCAGTGCATTTTGGAAAAAGTTTTCCTTCTTCAGGAGCAATTCTTTTTGTTGGAACACAGCAGAAAAATACTATTGAGGCTCCCTCGGCCCTGTCTGCACTACAGTTGATGCCTCTTCCTAGGGAACTCTGGGAATTATAGCTCTGTGAGGGGAATAGGGATCTCCTAACAACTCTCAGCACCCTTAACAAGCTACTATTCCCAGGATTCTTTGGGGGAAGCTTTAAATGTATTGTGCAGATGGGGTATAAGCTTTAAATGTATTGTGCAGATGAGGCCCTCTTTGGACAAATAGAGGCCAGGATTTGTTCAAACCCTGAAACCAAATGGATCTTGGAATGTTTGGCTTCTATTTTCTGTTTGTTTTTTTAAAAGCTTTTTTTTGGTAAAGAATTTTAAACACCTTTTAGATATTTTTTTTTAAATCCAAACACAACAGTCTCTAACTTTGTTTTTTATGACAAAAAGTGCAAACAGTTGAAGTATATGCATGTGTTTTCTTTTGTCTTTCCTGATAGTGTTCTCCAGTGCACAGAGAATGTCTGCCCGGGGGATCGTTCAAGAAGCTTTCAGTGTTCTGTTTGCAACATGTCCTTCAGCTCAGAATTGAGGTTCCATGTCAGAATTACTGGACTACTCTCATCCTGCTGCTGACCTTCCTTTTGCATGCTTGCTTGCTTTGCAAATTTCTTAGTTGTTTTCTGAACCCTAACTGTGCAAGATGAAAAATGCTTTCATGCCTACCTGCAATAGGTTATGCATGAAGTGACCCCAGACGTCCTCTGCACAGCATGTGTTAAGCGTACTTAAAATGCCTGCTATGTGGCTGGGTTTTCTGGAGGGGGGAGGCGGAGAAGCTATTTTTTGATGTTTTATTTTCCCCACTTCTCCAACTATCCAACATCAGCTATGAGCAACACAAAGAAGCATGCCGTGGTGATGCCAGGTTCGTATGCAAGGCTGACAGCTGTGGGAAGAGATTCAAGAGTAAAGATGCTCTGAAAAAGCACAAGGAAAATGTTCACACTGGTGAGTATAACATGTTGAAATCACCAGTGTTTAGTGAGCGACATTCCAGTGTTAATGTTTCCTTAGTTGAATCTGTATTCAAGAAAATGTTGGCCTATCAGTGACTATTAGCTGCAAGAGCTAAAGTGTTCAGAGGCAGAGAGAGAGAGAGCTCCATGTCACTTATTGGGGTTGCTTTTAGAACTTGTGTAAACCCTATAATATTTGCATTGGTCGCCAATTAATTTCCAGGCCCAATTCAAGGTGCTCACGCTAACGTTTAAAGCCTTAAACAACTTAAGGCCCAAATATCTGAGAGACTGCATGCTTCCCTACACACTTACAGACCCTCTTGGATGTTAAGATCAGCAGACAGAGCCTTCTTGGTACTTCTGCCACCCTCAGAAGTTCAGGAGGTGGTGGCCCAGGAGAGGACATTCTTTGTGACAGCCCCTAAGTTGTGGGATTCCCTCCCCACATAGGTGTGTCTGGCATCTTCAGTGTACAGTTTTCGGCAAATGTTAAAGATGCACCTCTTTACTTTGGCCTTTGACACCTGAGATGCATGTTTTCAATAGCCACCCTATCCCTGTGATGGTAATTTGTTTTAATTGTTTTTCATATTGAATTTTAAGCTGTTGTAACCCAACCTGAGGCCTGCTGGTGAAGGATTATCCGTATTAGTATTAGTATTATCATCAGTATCAGTATCATTATCATTATTATTGATGGTCTGATACAGGACATTTGTGGAAAGAAAGAACAGGGGAAGTCTTATCACCACCATCTGGGCTGGCATCAGTACACGGCACCCTTGTTCAAGGCAGTAGGCCTCTGAATACTAGCTGCTGAGAATTATAAGTGAGGAGAGTGTTGGTGCACTCAGGTCCTGCTTGTGGGCTTCCTACAGGCATCCGGTTGGCCACCATAAGAACAGGATGCTGGACTAGATGGTCCTTTGGCCTGATCCAGCAGGGCTCTTATGTTCTTGGCTAGCTGCTGAGGCCCAAGCATCACAGCAGGGCCACCAGCACTGATATAAATGCTAGTGTGATCCTTCCACCCATTTCCCCTGGCTGTAGCCTGAGCTGACCTGTGTAGCAGTGGCTGGATCTGGGAGTTTTAACATGATGAGCACTTTTCCCTTATCCAGCCACTGCTGCCAGGTAAGCCTGCCAGGCTCACTGGCTAGGTATTGTTGAAGTCAGAATGCAGGGCTAGATGGGATGAGGTATCCTCAGAGCTTGGAAAAGTTACTTTTTTGAACTACAATTCCCATCAGCCCAATCCAGTGGCCATGCTGGCTGGGGCTGATGGGAGTTGTAGTTTAAAAAAGTAACTTTTCCAAGCTCTGGGTATCCTTATGTGCTTCCATTTTGAAATTGTCTGAGAGAAGCTATTGAAAAACAGCCAAAGTCTTTATAGCATCAGAATTGTCACATTCAAAATTTGATATGGAATCTTTTCCACAGTTCATGTGTTTCATGCTCACATTGGGCTAGAGCTGCCCACCAGGGGAGAATCTGGGGTTTATTTGGAGGTTTCTGTTCCATTAGAAAAAGAGCATAAGAAGAGCCCTGCTGGATGGACCAGAGGCCTATCTTGTCCAGCATTCTGTTCCCATAGTGGCCACCCAGATGCTTATAGGAAGCCCACAAGCAGGACATTTGCTCAATAGCACTCTTTTGCTTGTACTCAGTGACCTGCTGCCTCTGATACTGGATGTAATTTAGCCATTATTACCAGTAGCCATTGCCAGCCTTATTCCGTTCCACTAAATTGTAAAAGGATTCGCAAAACAACTTTTGGAAAGGGTAGTGAAATTTGCTGGGAGAGGTCCCTAAGGTGACATGAAGTTTTACCAAGTGCAAAACATCAGACTGGGTATGGAGGATCCTGCTCAGCTGAAACATACAAGATACTTGGAGGAAAGCCAAACAGACAAACAAACAAAATATTCACAAGGATACTTGTACATATCCCTCGACTTTCCCAGGATTACAAAGATGCACAATTTAGGCCGTTTTCTCGCTTTTAAGTTACAGAACAGATGTGCAGTGTTGGCATTGGCTCACAGATTAGCCTGAAGCTTAATTGGGGTGAATGGAAACTTTTCTTGGTATTAGTTAATTATGTTAAAGGGCAGAGGAAAAGATGTATTACAGATTCAAATCAGAAGGGGTTTTGCTGTGCTCTTAATTAATTTGTAAGACAGGAAAATATGTGCAACTTTCAGAAGCTAAAGAAATTAGATGCTTTGTCTTCTGCGTATGACTGAAGCCCCAAAACAAGCCACTGACCAGATTTAGGGTGTGTTTTTTTAGGAGGGAGAATAGTGGGTAATGCTGTGGAGTACCTGCAGTCCTAGACTTACTTGGTTTGCATAACATGGCAGAGAAGCAACACAATAATAACATAAATGGTGGTTTAGCATCAGAACCTGGGACAGTACACTGTGGGAGCTGGATGCGAGACTAAGGTTAGATGGCAGAGCCTAGGTAATCGAGACAGCAGGCAATCCAGAGTGCTGCTCTAGTGCTGGTCTGAAGCTTACTGAGGGCTGAAATACACCTGCAGGACATAGGTGTTTAAATAAAAGGATGACCTTCTGTTTCTGAGATGTGAACTCTGGTCAACATGGCATGTCTATTGCTGCCTTGTGGTGACTTCTCCCCAGATATCTGAGGACGTTGGCAAGTAAACATTCTTGGGGGCAGGGGATAGAGAAAGCAGAGCACTTTTTTATTCATCATCTGTGGAAATATCTGCAGGAAAGTTTGCCACAGTGGGTAATACAAAAGATGGTCCAGGGAGGGTCTTCCCAATTTCAGGATTCCTGGTGTTCAAGGGCTCATTTTTTGATACAGAAGTGCCTAGGTCCTCTGTCATGACACATTGAGCTTAAAAACAGTTTTCAGGTAAAGGCCATCTAAAGTGGGGTTTTTCCCCTTATTTGTGCTAACACTTCTTGCTTAGCTTTGTACACTTATGTCCTTTACAAATAATGTAAAAATATTCCAGTATGCGTCAGAAGAGATGTCACATAGACTTTCAGTTAAGAACATAAGAAGAACTCTGCTGGAACAGAGTAAAGGCCCATGTAGACCACTTTTATGTACTCACAGTGACCAACCAGATGCCTATGTAAAGCCTGTAAGTAGGACATGAGCAAGCACAACAGCATTCTCCCCACTTGTATTCCCCAGCAACTGTATCCAGAGTATTTCCAATACTGGGGATAGTACAGCCATTGTGACTAATAGCCATTGACAGCCTTGGGTTGTATTCCATTAAGTCCTACTCAGAATAGACCCACTGAAATTAATGAATCTAAGTTAAGGACTAGTACTGAATACTACCCCCTATTATCCATGAATTTGTCAAATTCCCATTTAAAGCTGATCAAAGTCACTATATCTTGTGGTAATGAATTCATTTACTGGATGAAGAAATGCTTTTGCCTGTCCTGAATCTCCAACTTTTCAGCTTCATTGGGTAACCCCAACTTCTAGTATTATGAGGGAGAAAGACTTCCCTCTATCCAATTTCTCCACACCCCTCTATCATGTTTCTCTTTCTTTCTAAATGAAAAACAAACAAAGCCAAGTTTTGTAACCTTTCTTTGTAGGGGAGTTGCTCCAGCCCCCTGATTATTTTGATTGCCCTTTTCTGCACCATTTCCAGCTTTAGATATGGTGTGGTGACCAGAACTGTACATAGTATACTTAGCATGGCAGCATCAAAGATTTAAAAACAATGAACTAGGCTTGTAACAATGTTTCTACAACAGAATGGAATAGTAAGAAGAATTTAAAATCACTGTAAATAACAGGCAGATTAACATAATTTTCTGTCACTTTTTAAACCACCTGTAAAAAGGAAGCACCTCCAAGTTATTAACCTGACCCTTTTGGGGATCTGTCTATCAATCAAAGGCTGATCACCATCTCCTGAGTCATCTGAATGATCTACCAACAGTACTGCCATCTTGTCTGAAACAAACTTCAATTTATTGGCCCTCATCCAGCCTGTTATTACAAACACTGGTTCAGCTCCTTCACAGCCTCACCTGAATTCATGAAGACTCATTTAAGCTATAGGACAAAATCAACATAATCTATGGACTGTAGCCGCATTCGTTAACCTGGGCCCCTCCAGGTCTTTGGGCTCTGAACAAAACATCTGGAGGGCACCATGTTGTTGAAGGCTAAACTATGGATTTGTTCCTAGTCCTTGCTTAATGTAAACATGAAATTCCTAGAAAATACAGGCGGGCCCCGCTGATACGGCAGGTTCCGTTCCGGACCCTCGCCGTAAAGTAGAACCCCATTGAGTATAATGGGGAGTGTCGTGTGAAAATGCCGCAAAAGCGGCTTTAAAACAGGGAATGAAAGTCGCCACATTAGCGGAACGCCGGTAAGCAAAGCGCTGGTAAGTGGGGCCCTACTGTAATCAGTAATTAACAAGACTGTTGGCACACTAAAATGGATGCCACTGAATGTCCATGGTAATATTGATTGTAATAGGTGATATGGCATGTACTGGATTAGGGATGGGATCAGTTGTCTGATTCCGGTTCGAAAGCATTCTGTCAACTTAACAGGCTGGCATGGGGTTCGAGTTCATTTTGTCCACTAGCCGCTGCTTTTTCCGATCCGTTTTTTCCCCTTGCAGAAAGGAAAAATCAATAAATGAAAGGAATTATTGATAAAGTTATTGTTCTTAATATCAAAATTTTAGAGGCAGATTTTTTTTTAAAAAAATACCTGTTTTCAAAAATAGCCACAGAAAATCACTACATAAAAATCTGATCCACAGTGATAGAGATTAAACAAATTAACAGAAAATTTGGTACCAAATCTAAATTGGGTGGAATTCTAGCACATCCCTATACTGGATTACTTTATTTATTTATTTTAACAGCAAAACCTTTCTTGGATCTACATTCCACAGGCAAAATCATCTGTAGGGTACCCACAGAGCTGTTCTGTAACTGAATACATTTGAGGTGGGGTAAAAGTGTAAAATATTTGTGTCCATCAAATGTCTGGTGAAAAATGGCACAGGCAGTGAAAACATTTGGCCTCTTCCTTTGTACTTCTTTATTAAAGCTGTTGGTGGTATTTTTGTTTCTGATTTAGGAAACTCTAGGAAAAGGTTGATGTGCTCAGTGTGCAATAAGAGGTGCTCTTCGGCAACAAATCTTCAAGAGCATCGAAAGGTCAGTAAAATGAAGGCTGACCCACAGCAGGTTGTGACTCTGCCAAGGAACAAGGCCATAGCGTATGGTCACTAGAGAGCTGTTGAATTTCAAAACTTTTTCATGATGACTAAAACAGTAATCTGCTTAGATCCTGAGGTTTTATTATTATAACCACAGTAAATTGAAATTAAAATGATTTTGTTTTTCTTTTCTTTGCTGTGAAAGTTTATTATATTTTCACTTTTCAGCTGTATTCTATAGAAGTATGCATTTGTTCTGGATCCATGAAACTTAAAACACTCTTAAGAATAATTTGATAGCTAGCAAAACCACATAAGGAATTAATTTCTTTCTACAGAACCCCTTCTTATACTGTTTGTATTACTAAAGGCTATTAGTACTAAGAGCAGCATATACTCTGCAACAACAAATGACTAGGATTTTGAAGAAAGAAAAAAGCCTAATGTTCTGACTTTAACAAATTACTGAAACTAAGCAAATAGGTATCTAAGCAAACATTTGTTTGGTATGCAAAATGCATTTTGCTTCTGTTAGTGGCAGAGAGAGACAAGGCTACACAGGACATGATATCCCTGATCCTGGAAATCTTGTTCAGAATACCTCTGGCATTTTGAAATTTTATTAGGTATTGCCAACACATTTCCAAGCCACTTAAGTACTCCTAAGGGCTGGAAACATCCTTGATTGTTTTGTTTTTTAAAATGAAATCCTGACTTCTCTATCCTATACCAAATTCTGCATTTGTGCTGTGTAAAGATTTTATATCAAAAAAGTCCATCCAAACTTTAGTTGACATGGCTGCATAAACTAAAACTCTTTTTGGAAGTATACTTTTGGTGTATAAGATTTGTTGCCTATGATGAAGACAGTTGTTGAAATTTCACTTCCAGACTTTTTGGTTTTTTGGCTGTTTTTGTTGGTGTCCTCCCTTAATTTTTGCTAGTGTTATTAATTGCCAGACTTTATGTGTTGTTATGCAGCAACACTAGGTCATAGGTTCTGTTATAAGAATCCCAGCAGCAGCATAAAAAACTCATCTCTCTGCAACTCAGCACTGTTGTTCCAATGCTTACTCTAAGCCATTGAATGCCAGTGACATGTACGGGGTTTTATTTCAGGGTAGGAGAGATTTTAGCTATATTTTCGTTGTATATAAATAGCTTTAGTGGGAGATTAGGGAGGTTATAGAGCAAATAAGGTAGATATTTTCAGATAGACTCTTATATTGATATTGCAAAGGGACATGGAACATCTTCTGTAGATAATCTTTTTAAAAAAATACTTTCTTTGCATTAATCTTTTGACTTTTTTATGAAGACATTTTTCAGATGGGAATGTTCATGTTATATCTAGCTGGAAATCACATAATTGGGTGGGAGCTCAGCACTCTTAAAACCTGGCTTTAAGATCCGGTCTTATAAGAAAAAAATGGCTGTTTCACAGAGATCCCTGAAAGCCATAGAAGAAGTCATGAATTAAGTATTCCTGTGACCTGCACAATTAAGTTGCACTTGAATCAATGGGACTTAGAGCATGTGGCGAACCAGCTGTGTGGTCGTGGGCTCATAAGTTGCTTCGAAAGGAGCCAGAATGGTTTTTCTGGCTGTGTTTTGAAGCGACACTGCCGTCTTCTGGCCTCACCTCCCTTCCCCACTGCTGCCTTCAAATCTTTCAGGACTGCCACAGCACAGTGTTGAACCAATCACTGTCCCTGGGTGGGCCTGCAACAAAGCGTTTTAATTGGCCACACTTGGAAGACAAAGGGGTCAATCTACCAATGATTTGCGAAACCTCCCTGAAGTGGAATTAAATAAAAATGCACTGGAGCTGATCTGAAAAGATTTTAAGAGCAATAAGGGGTGGAGTTTGACTAGTGTCATTTGCCCCCGTTTTGAGAAAAGAGGGGTAAAGATGCACTGGAACCAGCACACCAGTAAGTATGTCTCTACCCTATCATTGATCATAGAGGGTTCCATCATGTTGAACTTCTGCTGCATGAAGAATCATGCCAAATATAGATGATGTCTCAACAAGTCCACCTAAATACAGGTCTGCAGCAGCATGCAAAAATTCCACTTGAGTTTGTGGTAGCTGCCTTTCACAACTAGTTTGCCTTGTGGTTGTGGTGGTGGGTAATATCCTTTAAAGTTTAACCACATCAGGTTCATTGCTAATTCAGATATGCCTGTGGAAGATGCTGTAGTCTGGATAAGCCCTTAGGCTTGTTGTTCTGACTGAGCAAAGATCAAATTTTATTTTATTTATTTATTTAAAATATTTCTATCCCGCCCTTCTACCCTATAATAGGGTACTCAGGGCGGCTTACAAAAATAAAATCAAACATGTACATAATAAAATTGTAAACAGTAAAATCACAAAAAACATTAAAGTAAATTTAAAATACATAAAATACCATTAAAATGTGGCATATTGGCTTGATTGTTGAGCTTGGGTATGGCAAAGGTTCAATTCCCCACTGAGCTATTATCTTATTTAGTGGTCTTAAGAATATTCACTAATAGGCAAAAAACCTTGCGGTTTAAGAATGTACCTATAGCCCACAGATATTTCTACCAAACTTTAAAAAGCAGGGAAATTGGGCAGCTATAGTGAATGCACCAGGGGAGCAGGAGACCTGAACTCCTCTCTGAGATATTGTACTGCCCTACAAAGTTGTCAAAATGCAAACACAATTTGGGTTGGTCTTTCACAGTCCAATCCACTTGCTGTGTAGCTTGGAAGAATTTGGTAACATGTGCCTCTGAGCATATGGTGAGTGGTGGCAACACCTGCCATCTCCAAAGATGGAGAATTATATTTTTGTATGTTTGTTGGTGTTCTTCTTACTTTGCTTCTTTCCTGTGTTACTAATGTTTCTACAGAGAATCTGAACTAGAAAATTTTATTTCCCTCATTATTCATCCTAGAAATCTGTGTCAAATTTATTTTTATTAATTTCAAAGCCTTTTTATTGGTTAATGTCATATGATGGTGAAGATAGCCTTTTTTGTTTCAAACTGGAGGTTATGGTCTATTTCTATTTTGGGTGCAGTAACAGTTGGACCTGAAACTGCAGTTTAATGTAAAATCAGACTGATTCCAATATGCTGCTACTTTAGCAATGGCTCTAGTTGTTGGAAAAAAGAGGATGCATGTTTTCAGCCTGCTATGTTTAAACCACTTTATTTAAGGCAAGGTGTTCACAATCAATTAAAAACATAGAGCACACCTAGAATTTTGCTAGAATATATTTCACCTCCCACTGTTTTATCTTGTGCAAATTGAGACACTTCTGAGGTCCACTGGAAATTATTTTGCAGACGTCAGTGCCATTATTCCACAATTATGTTTGGAGTTTTTTTAGTATAAATTTTGCAAAGTGTTGCTGTACTTCACATATTCATAGAAACAAAAGCAAAAGAAAATGATTTCCTATAGAAAACTTAACTAAAATTGCAAAGTAAATCAGACATATTTAAAGTGACCATCTGAACTATATCAACTGTCTTAATAATGTTGCTTCCTCCCGGCTAAAACAAGATCAGCACAGGACATATCTTCTATTATTTGGGCTGATTACAGGAGTTGCCACCACTCACCATATGCTCAGAGGCACATGTTACCAAATTCTTCCAAGCTACACAGCAAGTGGATTGGACTGTGAAAGACCAACCCAAATTGTGTTTGCATTTTGACCAGTTTGTAGGGCAGTACAATATCTCAGAGAGGAGTTCAGGTCTCCTGCTCCCCTGGTGCATTCACTATAGCTGCCCAATTTCCCTGCTTTTTAAAGTTTGGTAGAAATATCTGTGGGCTATAGGTACATTCTTAAACCGCAAGGTTTTTTGCCTATTAGTGAATTTCCCTGCTTTTTAATCCGTGAGGTAAGAAATGGGATCCTGTGCAAGTTTGCTGAGAATGGATTGATCATTTGCATGCTTATTGAGTTCAGTGGGATTTACACACACACACCAGGCAATCATGCTTAGGATAGGCGAAACTGACCACAGGGGATGGGGAAGGGAGGAGAGGGAGGCGGGAGGGGTGGAAAGGCAGAGGGGAAGACTGGGAGGGGAGCAGGCAGGAGGGGGAGGGGAGAAGGAGGACAGATGTGGTCATTTGCATGTTTATTGATTATTGTAAGTAAAGTTTAATGTTGTAACCACAAGTCATAACATAAACATACAATAACACACTATAAAATACAACAACATTCAAGCAATAAAATAAAATTATACAATAAGATAATGAAAAAACATTAAATATAGGAAAAAAGGATTACAACAAGCTAAAACCAGAACTTAAGTATTTCTTTCTAAGTTTGAGTGAGAGCAGGGCAAAAGTAGCGACTTGGTTGCTAACAGTCGGAAACACATCTGCAAGAAGATAGTTCAGTTTTTCGACATCAGAACCCTTAAGTTCATCCACCATTAGTAATTTGGGCCTGATCACATTGTAAATTGGACAGTGGAGGGCATAATGGATAACATCCTCCATTTGACCAACGCCACAAGGACAGAGGCGTTGTTCGACAGGGAGCTTACGAAACCTCCCTTCAAGATATGCAGAGGGCATGGTCTGCAGGCGAAGGGATGTTAAAGCCCTTCTCAGTGGCGCATTGGTTATGTTAACCAGATATTGAGAAAGACTTCCGTGTTTTTTATAATGATAGTACCAAGTTGAAAATTTGGATGATTGTATCGCCATTGCGTCTTTGTTAGCATCCTTTTCAAAAAGCCAGTCTCTAATATTTTCTCTGTTCCACATACTAAGTTCTCCCAGAGATGGTAAGGAATATGTTTGTAAAATGGGTGACAAAAATTTGGTCCACTGGTTTCCAGCTGTGTAATGGAGAAAACAGAGTTTGGCAAGATGGGATTCTTGGAGGTTTTCTAATTTCCTATAGTGGCCCAACAATGCAAGATGTACTCTAACAGCGATGGAAGGTAGTCCTACCTCCATCCTTAAATAGGCAGCAGGTGTACCCTGGAGGAGGCCCAAGATCTTCCTTATAAAGTTATTTTGGACTACTTCCAATTGGGCTATGACCTTCTCGTCCCACCCCCAGATCTCAACCCCATACAACATCTGGGCTATCACTTTGCCTTGAAATATTTTAAGTGCAGGGGCTACCAATTGTCCTCCCTTAGCATAGAAAAATGACAAAATGGCACCTACTGTTCGCTGAGCAGTTACCAAGACATTAGATAAATGTACTTTCCACAAAAGGGACTTATGAAAGGTGATGCCCAGGTATTTAAAGGAGGGACACTGCTCAGTTAGTTGGGTATTAATTGTTCATCTATGTTTAATATTACTTTTGCCAAAAATTACTACTTTAGTTTTGTTGTAGTTTATCTTCAATTTTTCCATTTCACAGTATACAGTTGTCTGGCCAATAATCTTCTGAAGCCAATCTCAGTATAAGAAATAAGAGCCATGTCATCAGCATACATTAATATTGAGATTGTCTGTCCATTGAGCGAAGGGGAGAAAAAACTTTGTGACTTCATGGCCTCTACAATATCATTAATATAGAAATTAAATAAAAAGGGAGCAAGTAGACAGCCCTGTTTTACTCCTCTCTTCAATAAAATGGGGTCTGACAAGGACCCTTGTGGGCCCATTCTTACCCTAGCTGTAATATCGGTATATAATTCTATAATTAATCTAAGAAGGCGCTTATCAATATCTGTCCTAACTAATTTCTCCCATAATCGAGGCCTGTCAATGGAATCGAAGGCAGAGGAAAGGTCAATAAAAGCAACATAAAGATGTTTTGTATACCCGTTTGTATATTTCTGAATAAGGGCCTTCAAAATGGCACAGTGATCTATTGTACTATGTTCTTTTTGGAACCCTGCCTGTTCTGGATAAAGAAGTTGTGTTTCTACCTCCCAATCTTCTAATTTATTCAGAAGATGTCTAGCATAGAGCTTAGAAGAAATGTCTAGCAAACTAATTGGGCGATAATTAGCAGGTTCTTGCCTATTGCCCTTTTTAAAGATTGGGTATATTATACTTTGTTTCCAATGAGGGGGTACAATACATGTTTTATCTATTTCTGAAAAGAGTCTAGACAGGATAGGGACCCACCAAGAATCATTCATCTTGTATACCTCTGGAGGGATCATATCTTCTCCAGGAGCTTTTCCAAGGGCCAGGGCTGAAATCAGCTGCTTACACTCAGATTTTGTGACAGCTGGCCACTCTGGTAAAATGTTTAATTCAGTAGAGACTGTTATTGTCTCAGTATGTGAACAGCTATAAATGGAGGAAAAATATCAGGTCCAACTTTGTGCTGAAATGCATGCGTGGACATACCACTAGCCGCTAATTCCCAAAATTTCCTCTCATTTTTTTGAATTAAGCTTAGGCCAAGTTCCCTCCATTGGTCCCTATAATAAGATAACTTCTTTGTCTTTAATAGTTCCTTATATTGGGATCGAAATTGGATCAATAACTGAATCGAGGAATCTGTCCTTTCCTCTCTAACTTTCCTCGGTAATTTTCTCAAAGCTTGTCTTTTCTTTCTGCAGTCTTGGTCATACCATCCCTTCCTTACATTATTATTCCTCCTAGGATAACAGGTAGTAGTAAGTTGAGAGCTTAACGCACTATTAATTGAACTGAAAATATGATATACATTGGAGTTGGGTTGCAATGCGAGATGCCTTTGATTGAGCATCTGTGGGGTGTTAAAGAAAGCAAAGATTTTCTCACTGAGATTAAGGCTCCATCTAAGATGCTGTTTAGCCTGAATACCATCAATATTAAAGTGCCTCACAAGGGGTACGGCCTTAAAGGCCAAAAGGGTCAAAACCAAGGGTAGATGGTCACTCTCCGTTCTATTGTGAACATCAAAGGAGCTAATCTGAGAAAGAAGTGCACTGGCTCTTAGTGAGCTTAAAAAAGTATAATGCCTATTAGAACTATCAAAGTTGGAGCCATGGAGGCTATACAGCCTATGCTTAAAAGCCAGATTCAATAAAGATACCTCTTTTTGTTTAATAATTTGTCCATGGAGGACCAGGACAGATACCATTCATCTTCTGGACTAGATTGCGTCTTCCTAACATAACTACTTATATCTTTCCCAATTCTGGCGTTAAAATCACCAGCCAGAAGGATATTTGCATTTGGCAATATTTGTTCAGCTTTATCCAAGAGGGTTTGCAGGGAGGACCAGGCCTTAAGCCACAGATCTGGGTTCCAACCTGTTGGAAAATAAACGTTAATACAAATAATTAACCCAAAATATTTACTATCTGTCTGGACTGCCTGGATATGATCACAGTCTGACCAGTCCCTTTGTTGTATAATTCCTTTCATATCAGCTGAAATCAAAATTGATAACCCACCACTTGCTCTTCCATACGAGCCTAGTTTAGTGGCAGGAATATTATAGGAGCAAAATCCTGGCAAGAAAGGAGAAGAAGTATCCAGGCACCATGTCTCCTGTAATAAAACAATATTAAATTCTGACAGATACTGTTCAAAACAGGTATCCACCAATTTATTATGCCACCCAGCAATATTCCAAGAAATGGCTTTTATGAGACCTGGAGCCTTAGAAGCGAGTCAATTGGTGGCGTTCAAAATGTTGTGTTCTTGACTCGGGGCAAGAAGACATGCTGAAGATGTTGAGATGCTATTCTCATCAAGATGAAAATCATTAGCGGGCAGCAATTTTGGGCTATCAGTTAATTTGCAGTCTCCGGGTATGGCTAAATTTGCAGGCTGAGGATCTTGATTAAAATATACTCTTGTTATGGCTTCCTTCTGTCCAATTTTCTGATCTGGGTCCTCAGGTAGTACAGAGTATAGCAAGTTGTCATTATCTGGAACGGAACAGGATGGAGTCAATTTGGGCTGTTTTGAAATGGAAAGGCATGTGAGTTTACTGGAGTGTGGGTTGTTTTCCTTCTTTAACGAAGTTGTTTGACTGTCAGATTCAGAAGATTTATAAAAAATTTCTGCAGAGTTGCTGTCAGGTAAAAAGTCCAAAGATGTCATGTCAATCAGAGGTTTAGCTGAAGCTCGTGTTAGCAGCAGTGTTTGTTTTAGTTCATCCAATCTTCTCAGTATTTCTTCTTGTTCACAGTTTGGTAGGGCTTCAAAAGAGTTAATTAGTCCTGTTTCTAAAGCTTCATCAGTGCCAATTATTTCTTGCATCGTTTCAATATGTGTGTATTTAAGCCATGTCTTGTCAAGGACGCTAAAGGTACTAGGTTACTGTGGTTTTTATCATTTGGCACGTTGCCCGTAGCACAAGGCAGAGGAGTATCTGCTTGAGATGTTAGACCAAAAAGTGCAGTCCTTTTTTCATCTCGGAAAACATGCAGTGGGTATATTTGAAAAGTAGAAAGAAAAACTTTCATTTTGAGCAGCATGCAGGGAATGGTGGGATGGTTAAAAGACAATAAAATTCGTTTGTAGCCTGTGATACTAGGAAGCCATTCAACTACACTCAGGTCAATCGAATAATGCTGGCATCGAAGAAGTGAGCTAAGTGATAGAATAATTGCTCTTTTAGTAGACCAGCGTCCAGTGTTAAATCTGTTGAGGTTAATCCTTAAAACAACTTGGTTTGTTTGAAGTATGCGGTTGTGCTTGTATGGGCTTGTCCCTTTAATAGGAGGTGAGACTGTAAGCTCTGCCTGTTTTTGGTTGACCTTGGCAATCTTAGTTTGTTCTTCTGAACATTTTTGTTTCCTTTGATTGTCCTTAAACAAATTCGAGTTGGTGCCGATATTTTGAGTTACTTTAAAAGCTGCTAGCTTGTCTCCATAACTTTGCACAGAAGATTCAAAGGCTGTTTTTAAAGAGTCCACCTTTGTGTTAATGGAAGTTAGATATTCAAAAATTGAGATTACAGTTTGTGCAGTTAGTAAACATTGTTTAGCTGCAAAACTTGTTGTAAATTCCTTTAGTGATTGCTTAACTTGCTCTTCTCCCATCAGAGATGTATTAGCAATGGGGGAAGGTAGAGAAGACAGAGGTTCAATCAGATGGTTTGATTCCTCATACAAAGTAGAGGTCAACTCTAATAGTTGTTGTTTTTCAATTTCTGTTTCCAAATCCCAGTTCAGAGCATTATAACTGTTGGAAGTGGGGATGGAATAGAGAGGGTCTATTTTGTTATTATTTTTACTCACAGTTTTCTTGTCCTTCACATAGTCCTCAATTTTTGGCTGCTTTGTAGGTTTGGATAGAATGTGAGCACCTGGGCTGGTCCTGTTGCGTTTCTTGTTTTTCCCCATTGCTTCAGCGTCGAGGTGTCGTAGCTAAAGCCGGTATGATGTTTTTAGAACTTAGTGTTCAAATTTAGAATATCTCTTGCAAGAAATGTGTTTGTAAAAATAAAACTAGATAAAATTTAAGGAGTGTAGCTAGGCTATTTATAAAATAAATAAAACATTTAAAATCTCATGTGCTCAGTAAAAAGCTGCTGCTCCGTCACCATCTTAGAAACCTCCCCTATTGATTATTGAGTTCAGTGGGATTTACTCCCATGCAATCATGCTTAGGATAGGTAAAACTGACTGGGGGGGAGGGACGGAGGGCTGGAGTAGGCAGGGAAGGCGGAAGAAGGAAGAGGGGAGGAGAAAGGGAGAGGAAAGGGGAAGGAGGGAAAAGGCAGGTCTGATCATTTGTATGATTATTGAGTTGAATCGGATATACTCCTATGCAATCATGATTAAGATAGGTAAAACTGACCAGGCTGGGCCTGCCAACCAAGATGTCTTCTGTATCTTTCACAGTTGGGCAGGGGGAAGGGACAATTCTACCTTGTGGTTTTTCCCATTACAATGTTGCAAGAACACCGGCACTTGGCTGACTTTCTCTTCTCCTAAAGATACAGGATCAGTCTCAGGCCCTGAACCTGGCAATCCTACCTCCCACCCAAATTTAAAACAAAGCTGTCCCTGGCCACATCCACACCAGGCCTCTATTACACTTTGGACAATCATTATTTATTTATCTATTTATATACCGCTCCATAGCCGAAGCTCTCTGGGCGGTTTACAATAAATAAAAACATTAAAAACAAATATACAAATTTAAAAACACATCTTTTAAAAACAATTTAAAACAATTTATCATGGCTTCTCTCAAAGCAATGGCTCAAAGCCAATCATGGCTTCTCTCAAAGAATCCTAGGAAGTGTAGTTAGTGAAGGGTGCTGAGAGTTGCTAGGAGACGCCCTGTTTCTCTCACAGACCTTCAGTCAGAGTGGCTGACTGTTAAACCATTCTCTCAGGGGAATAGGAGTCTCCTCTCAGCACCCTTCACAAACTACACTTCCCAGGAGTCTTTGAGGGAAGCCATGACTGTCTCAAGTGAAGTCAAGTCTGGTGTGGGTGTGGCCCTCTTATTAGCCAAACCCAGCAGCTATGAGGCTTTTAGAACACTGACAGTTGGTCCTTACTGAGCATGCTCCGCGCTATGATTGGGTCCCAGCCAAAATTTATTAAATTAATTAAAAATCAGCCAGGCATTTTTTAAACTTTCAAACTGCAGCAGATGAAGGTCAGAGTATGGGGCAATGTCAGTATTAGGATTACAGGTACTCTGTGAACATGGCTGATTTTTAATGAATGACAACAGATTATAACTCTCAGAGAAAAAAGTCCAAAAGGGCTCTGAGGTTTTTCTCTCTCTTTTTACACTTTGAACTGTCTATTCTCTCTGACTGTTTTGTGTATCGCCATGAAAATTGACAGGGTTGTTAAGCAAGCGTTTCTGAGTTCAGGACTATAAGTTATGTAAGGTTTTGTTTTGAAATGAGCTTATGGGAAGCATCAGAATGGCATGGGGGTATTTTCCATTTAACATTGCGGAATGCGAAAAATTCCCGCTGACTATAGTATACAGCCACTCTCGTGGCTGTATAATAAAACATGAAGCTGCCTGATACTGAATCATATCATTGGGCCCTCTAGACCAGTCTTCTTCAACCCTGGGTCTCCTGATATTGTTGGACTACAACTTCCATCATCCCTGATCATTGGCTAAACTGACTGGGGATTATGGAAGTTGTAGTCCAACAATATCTGGGGACCCAAGAACTCTGATCTAGCCAATACTACAACACTGGGGAAGTTTTGGGCCTCCAGACATTGTAGGACTACAACTCCCATCTTCCCTGGCTATTGGCCATGTTGGCTGGGACTGATGGGACTTGGGAGTCCAACAACATTTGGAGGGCCAAATGTCCCCTAGCCTTGTAGTACTATTTGCTTTGTCTAGCAACTGTAGTCTTCAAGGTCTCAAGCACAGCTATTCCAGGCCCTAAAATGACGATGTCAGGGATGCGGGGTTAGGACCTTGGGTGGGCAAAGCTTGTGCCCTACCACTGGTTCTTGTCACTTGAACACACGATGTCTACTGAAAACTTCCTTAAAATTCAGACTCATGAAAATTCATTTATTGCCACTGCGGGCATTATCACATACTAATTTATGTTTCGTCAGAACTTCCAATGAAGGAACTCTTTCACATTTTAAATATTGTGTATATTTGGTTTGCCCTTCAAAGGCAAAGAACTGGTCCAAGCCCAGGAACAGTTTTTGGAGGATGGCGCTAAAGAATGACAATTCTCCTGTGCATGGAAAGATGATATCAGGTGGGTAACTAGCTCCACCTAGTGGCTGAAGGCAAAAGAGTACTGCTGACGTTTTACTGTAGGTCCGTTCCCAGTCTGCGCCTGCTCCGTCCGCAGTTTTTCTCTTTTGCCTTCACCGAATCTGGTTGATTCCTCTCTGTCTCCGTCGGTTCAGGCTTGTATTGTTTGTCTTTTAAGTCTTACCTGTTGGTTTCTGCTGTTTCTTGCCCTCAGTATATGTTTTGTCTTCCCCTGCTGTTTAAAATTTAAAGTTTAAAAACAAAAAAGCTCCTTGTGTCTTTCCTCTGGTTTTTTCTCGGTGGCGAGGAGCATTCAGCCCCTCCCCACAGCTCCTGGGGCCGTTGGCCTCTTCAGGCTCCCTCCCCAGCCGAATTTGCTACCGTTCCTCCTAGTCAGCAACTCATAGTGTCGGCAGCATTAGCCTTAGAGGCGAATTTCACCGGAGCTCGGAACTCAGGCCCACGCCTTGGATTTTCGCGCTCCCTTTCAAGCGGCTTCGTTTTCCCTGCTTCATAGCGGGGAGGGGCAGACGCACAGACGCCATAGCAGGTCGGCGGCAACAGCTTCTAATCTTTCTGCTTTACCTAGCCGCTTATTAGACAGCGTTGTCAATCATTACCAGCGGGAGCCTTCCATTCATATTTTCATTAACCCCGTAAGTCCCACAGTGTGTGCCCGCTATGGGGAAAGCCACACACAAAACAAAGCACCTCTCAAAGGGGTCGAAAGTGCTTCCCCGCAAGCCAGCAACAGGTGCAGTGCCAGAACTCAGTCCCATCCTGGGATCAGAGCAGGCTCATTCTTCGGGGGATCATTCTGAAACAGTGGTGGCCCGCCCCTCTACCGTCAGGCATGAGGTGGCTGAGGCTCAGGTTTTGGCGGGCAGGGTGGCTTCAGAAGGCAGGATTCCTGTTCCACATAAGGGAACCTGTAGAGAAGGTCAAGATTCCTACCACCACTCAAGGGACCAGAGGGACCTGGAACCCCTGTCTGATGGGGAAGGTGGCCAGTCTCACCCTTCCTTAGATGCTATTTTTTCTAACAACTCCTTGCCCGAGGCCTTCACAGGGTTTTTGGAGGAGCCAATCCCTGTCCAACAAATTCATGATGCTGGTGGGCACAGGCTTTATCCATCTCACACTCAAGCTCGCCCTATTCAGCTGCAGCTTTCAGCACATTCAATTCAGCAATTAAAAGAACAGCTTAAGGATGTCCTTTTAATGGATCTGACTAGAGATTTGTCTTCTCAAACTGCATCAGGCTCACAACCCTCAAGGCACCCGAGGGCGAACACACGCCCTTCCCCGGGCCGCACATCCCCAGACCCCTATGCTGCATCGCAGGGCAGACACCTTCAGCTCCCAGAACAGGAGCTTATAGACACAGAAAATGACTTGATTGTGTTGGATGAAGAGGAATGGAGTGGGGAATCAGAATCTGAGGAGATTTTATCTACTAGAATATTTCAAGAGGCTCATTTCCTTCCTCTGCTATGCAAAGCGATGGAGGCTCTTACCCTCACCTCTACAGAGGATCCTCCTACTCCACCCTCCTCGAGAGTCTCAGCAGTATGTCCAGATCCAAAGCCTAGGTCTAGAGTATTGAAGCTTCCTTCTCTTCTCCCCAAGGTGCTCAAATCAGAATTTGACATTCCCTTGCAATTCAAAAAATCAGTTTCGGTAGCCAACAAATATTATACACTGGAACAACCGATCATGGATAAGCTGAAAGTCCCGCTCATAGACGCGCCTATAGTCAATCTGTTGAACCCATCATTGAATCCTAAAGACTCAGACGCTCACCTTAAGGATCCTACTGAGCGCAAGATGGACCAGGGACTTAGAAGAGTGCACGAGGCTAGTGCGCTTTCAATCAGGGCAGCAGTTTCTGTGTTTGCTCGAGCCTCCCTACTGTGGTTGGAAGACCTGCTAGATGGCCCACAGCAGGATGCAGCCCGGATACGCAAATCTCTGCTGAAGGTCTCTCGGGCAGTTACCTTCATGGCAGATGCGTCAATGGATGCCATGCAGTTTGCAGCTAGGTCTCTCACTGCAGGGATCTTCACGCGAAGGACCCTTTGGCTTCGACATTGGGATGCAGACCCTGCAGCTCGTTCGAATCTTGCCTCGGAACCCTACGTGGGTGGCAAATTATTTGGGGACACTGCCCTCGCCAACATATTAGAAACCAAGGAAAAGAAAAAGTCCATGCCATCCACCAGAAAAAGGGAGGATGGAAGGACCTTTCGCCGCTCATTCCATCCATATCACTTGTCGCAGTCCTTTTGGGGCTCACGTCCCTTTGGAAGACAGAAGGACGCCCGCTCCAGCTGTCCCTTCTGGAACAGACAGCGCAACCAACTTAAGTCCCAGCAACACCTCCCAGGTCGATCCGGCCTTGCATCCCAGGCACGTGGAAACAGAAATCAGTTCTGACGCCTCCACCTTGCCGGTGGGAGGCCGTCTCCAACGCTTTGCTCACCGATGGGAGGACCTATCCTCCGATCGCTGGGTCCTCCGCACTCTTCAATACGGCCTTCACCTGGAGTTTTCCTCCACCCCCCCGGCGAGATTCCTTCCATCCCCTCTGTCAGCAAATCCACACAAAAGGGGCAAAGTTTTGAGATCAGTTTCCCATCTCCTACACATGGCAGCTATCGAGGCAGTACCTCCAGGGGAGAGGTTCCTGGGAAACTACTCTCTGTTCTTCACCGTCGACAAAAAAGACGGTTCATCCAGGCCAGTATTAGACCTCAAGACTCTAAATTGCTTCATAAAGTACCGCAAATTTCGGATGGAGACCTTACTTTCCATCAAAGAAGCGCTGAGGCTAGGGGACTTCCTCTCATCTATCGACCTGAAGGAAGCCTACCTGCACATTCCAATTTTTCCCCCTCACAGAAGGTATCTGCGCTTCGCGGTGGGACAAGACCATTATCAGTTCAGGGCCATGCCCTTTGGCCTGTCATCCGCTCCCAGGACATTCACCAAGATAGTGGTTACCCTGGTGGCACACCTCAGGACACAGGGGATTCATATTTTTCCTTATCTGGACGATTTTCTGATCCGCTCACCATCGTTACACAAAGCATGGGAGGACCTCCCTGTCACCCTGACCTGTCTAAAGGATCACGGTTTCCTGATCAACGAAGCCAAGAGTCATCTCTTTCCGTCCAGACGCATCACACATTTGGGAGCGACTATAGACTCTCAAAATGGCCTCATTACGCTATCTTCAGACAGGATCAGCAAGATCCGCAAAGTGGTGTTGCATGTCCTATCCTCCACCTCTGCAGACCTGATGGAGTTGGCAGCACTTCTCGGTTTGATGGTATCCACGTTCCAAATGACGCCATGGGCACATCATCATTCCCGCACTCTTCAGTGGGCGCTGCTGCCATTCCAGAACGACATAGCGTCCAGGCACCACCGCATGGTCGCTCTGTCGCCACAGGTTCATCAGTCGCTGTTCTGGTGGACCCAAGAGCTCAACCTGACGCGAGGCGTCCCTTTCCAGGATCCACTCCACACCCTGATAACGTCCGATGCCAGCTTATCCGGATGGGGAGCCATCTGCGACGGGCAGATGATTCAAGGCACGTGGTCGGCTCAGGAATCCGCACTGCCGATCAACCTACTCGAACTACGCACAGTTCGTCTGGCCCTCAGGCACTTTGCGAACACCAGACGGTTAGGGGCAGTGCTTGTCAGAACAGACAACGTGTTGGCCAAATCGTATTTAAACCGTCAGGGAGGCACACGCTCCCTCATTCTTCAGAAGGAGGCCTTCCTCCTCTTCCAGTGGGCGGAGCCCAATATCATATCGATAGCGGCAGAATACCTCAAGGGGGAGGACAACAGCCAAGCGGACTGGCTCAGTCGGGAGAAGCTGATTCAAGGAGAATGGAGACTTCACCCATAGTCCTTTCGTCAAATAGTGGAACGTTTTGGCCACATTCAAGTAGACCTCTTTGCCACCAGTGCCAATCGGCAGGTGCAGAGGTTCTTCTCCCGATACGCGTCACCAGGCGCGGAAGGGATAAATGCCTTGACTTCCCAGTGGCCTCCGGGTAGTCTATATGCATTTCCTCCAATTCCAGTGATTTCCAGGGTACTCAAAAAACTTCGTGCCGAAAGGACAGCACTTCTATTGGTGGCTCCATGGTGGCCAAGGAGACCTTGGTTTCCAGACCTTCTCGACCTGTCGGTGGAACCACCATGGAAGATTCCAGCGCGAACGGACCTGCTCTCTCAGGGACAGCTCCAGCACCCAGACCCAGAGTGGTGGGCACTTCATGTCTGGAACTTGAACGGAAGAGACTCTTGAAAAGAGGCATCTCTCCGCAAGTAGTAGAAACCATGATGGCTTCTAGACGCCCATCCATGCTCAGAATTTATGAAAGCACTTGGAAGGCCTTCTCATCCTGGTCGCAGAAACAAGGGGTTCTTCCTCGAAAGGCGGGAGTAAAAGAAATCTTGTCCTTCCTGCAAGATGGCGTATCTTTGGGTCTCAGACCAAACACCCTGAGGCGCCAAGTTTCAGCCTTATCGGCAACCCTCTCCAGATCCCCGGATAAGCCAATCGGATCTCACCCCTTCGTCAAGCGTTTCCTCAGGGGAGCAATGATAACTGCACCTCCTACGGTGCATCGCTACCCAACTTGGGATCTGCATAAGGTTTTGTCAGCCCTTCAAAAACCTCCGTTCGAACCCCTGAGTCAAGTTTCTCTCCGTCTTCTTTCCTTTAAGGTCTTGTTTCTCGTGGCCATTACTTCGGCCCGTCGAGTGTCTGAATTGAATGCCCTGTCTGTCCATAAAAATTTTTGTGTATTCCATAAGGATAGAGTAGTCCTCCGTACTGTCCCTTCCTTTCGTCCCAAAGTGTTGTCTGCCTTCCATTGTCAGCAGGAGCTGGTCTTACCATCCTTCTGTCCAAATCCTGTCCATCCTTTAGAAAAAGCCTGGCACTCTCTTGATGTGAGAAGAGCCCTTAAAGTTTATATTTCCAAGACTAAATCATTTCGGAAAACAGTTAATTTGTTTATCTCCTTTCACCCAAAATCCATGGGGAATAAAGTCACCACATCTACGCTAGCCAGGTGGATCAAGGCATGCATTTCCTTGGCATATGCCTCTCTGAGATTATCCCGGCCCGCCAGGTTGGTAGCTCATTCTACTAGGGCGGCGGCCACATCAGCGGCCTTTTCCCATAATGCCTCTCTGGGGGAGATATGTAGGGCAGCCGCGTGGGCCACTCCCAATACCTTCATTAAACATTATAAAATACACTCCTATGCTTCAGCCGAGGCAGCCTTTGGTAGGAGGGTGCTACAGCATGTCCTCTCAGATCACTAGTACCCATAGCCCAGCAGTATTCCCACCCTACATGGGTCAGCTTTGGTATGTCCCACCTGATATCATCTTTCCATGCACAGGAGAAGAGACATTTGGTCTTACCGTGAAATCGGTCTTCTCTGTGCATGTCAAAGATGATATCAGGGCCGCTCCCTGTGACAGCTGGGCTGCCTGTCCAAGCGCTGTTAGACCTTGAGCAGAGAGTGTATGAGTACTGTTGTCTTGTCTTTTTGTGGTATTATTTCATTTCTTTCGGTGGGCTTGTTATTAAAAAACTGCGGACAGAGCAGGCGCAGACTGGGAACGGACCTACAGTAAAACGTCAGCAGTACTCTTTTGCCTTCAACCACTAGGTGGAGCTAGTTACCCACCTGATATCATCTTTGACATGCACAGAGAAGACCGATTTCACGGTAAGACCAAATGTCTCATCTCTTTCATAGACATAGACATATAACTGTTAATTCCTGCATAAAGCCCAGAACTAGCCAGCTATTTAGAATTCAAAGTTTGAAGGTCAGATCATATTGCTTGGATTGGTGAATCTCTTTACGAGCTTATAGTATTAACTGAGTTCTAAGGAACAACATTCAGGCAGAGTCTCTCAAGAACTACCCAAACTTTGCTTATGTAAATATTTGAGAGAATGTTTCTTGTTCTGTAGTTATTCTTTCCTTTTTCCTCTTAATTTTCTCTCAGTTCAGCTTTTTGGCTTTGGGCACATATAAGGTGTGTTGTTGGTTTTTTCTCAGGACAAAGGACACTTTTATGCTCACCAAACCACTAGATTAGGGGGCACATGCCCGTGATTGACGGAGCAACAGGGTAAGCCATTAGCTTCACTAACCCTACATTCGTTTTAAGCCCCTTTTGAACCACCGATAGGGTTGCCATATTCCAGTTCCACAAATCCGGGCAGGTTAATTTGCATATTATGCAAATTATTTGCATATTATTTGCATACTATGCAAATATTTGCATATTAATATTTGGATTGTCCAGTTGTTTTGTTTTTGTGCCTAGGAATTACCACCAAAAACTGGGGAAAGATGTGAGAAATCTTTTTTTTTTAAGCAACATTTTCAGCCTTAAATGCCTAGACTCTAGTTTCCAACACTATGGAGTATTGATTGATTCATTAAGAGAATTTATATCCTGCCCTTTTGCTGTTAAAAACAGAGCTCAGCACAGCTTACAAATATAATAAAAACAATAAAAATACACAATCAATATAAAAACATAATAAAAACACAAAATAGCAACAAACATAAAGTAAGTCAGGGCAGCAGCACGGTTAACCATAACATATACAATATATTTCAGAGATGTGGTGGGTGGAGAAAAACAAGCCAAAATGTTAGGAAAAGGAGTCTTTCACACCACATGCTCAGTTCTAAATACTGTTGCAGCAAGTTTTATAAGTTCCTCCAGTATTCCACTGGTGCAGGCACTCAGACATTCAAAGTATCTGTATGTTTCTTAGGTTTTATAAAAGCAGAGCTTTGCTTAACTCAAAATTTCTCAACCACATCTACACAGGTTCCACCTCCATACTCAAAATGAAACTGGGCCTGGAAGTGTGCAACAACCCCACACAAACCTTGCTAATTAGATTACCAATGCCAGGATGTCTGTCTTATCAACTACTCTCCTGCTCCCCGGGCATCCTGAAAGACCCAGTCCTGGGCTCAGAAAGAAAATAAATATCTGGTCCTCTTCAAAGTATTGATAAGCCTCTTGTTTTAATTGAAATAATAATTATAAATTCTTGTTCTTATCACTAATGGGAGTTAATTATCTTGCATATGCTGCTGTTGCTTCTATGGCTGTAACGGAGTGAGGTTAAAGATAAGTGAAATGCAAACAGGAAAAAAAAACACAGAAGGCAGTAACACTTTCCTAAATGTAATACCATACCAACCACAACAAGATTCCTATGAGTAAGGCAAAAAACTAAGCATCTCACAACCAGTCAGGATTCCTAACCAAAAACCAAAAATATGATAAATGAAGAAATATGTATATAAGCCTGACTATCAAATATATTTATTATTTACACAAACTGTAAAGATATTTATAGCGCAATCCTAAGTTTATTTATTCAGAAGCAAGTCCCAGCGTATTCAGTGGGGCTTACTCAAACAGGGACAAAACAGCAACCTCAAGTGATAAGCAACTTCATTCACACAACCCAAAATTCCGAATCATGCCACTTTACGCTGTTTTGCAACTGTTTATACTTGTTTTATGGTCATTGGATTTTAAATGGCTTTATTTCTTGTTGTGAGCTGCCTTGGTTTCCAACCCTACCTCACAGGGTTGTTGGAAAGACTGCATACACGCACACGTACACAAAGCAGATGTATAAATACATACAGCCCATATAATAGTTTATTGTCAAACCAGTTGGTCATTGCAGAAAAATCAGTATTAGTTTTAAAAAAATCAGTATTACTTTCCTACAGAATAAAAACTGTAATACCTAAGTAAGCCCTGCCTACTTGCTTTAAAATTGGACTGGAGACAGAAAGAGTTAGAACACAAACATAATTCTTTTTTACATTCACTCCAAAGTCCCATTGATTTTGAGCACATTCATAACATGTCTACTCAAAGTAAGTCCTATTGAATTAAATGGGATTTACTTTGGGCATATGGGATTAGCATTGCTTTTACAAAAAGCAAGTATTGGGAAGGTTTTCAAAACACTGCCCAAGCTCTGACTCCTGCACACAAGAGGAAAAAAAACTGAAATGTATATACTTACCCAATTTATGAGATTTTCAAATAAACGGGGGGGGAGGGGGTGAAACCTCCATTTTGTTTTCTAGACACTGCCTGAGGTGAATGAAACTGAAACACAATCCCTGATTGGCTGCAATGCTGAACGGGCGGGGTTAAAGCTACAAAGTGCTATAGTACAGTACTGTTTAAAGAAAGATTTAACAGTCGAGGGGGGTGGCTGACGTTTTTATGTATATCTCGAGAACCGGACCACCTAGAAACTTATTTTTTTTTAAATTAAAGCTGAGAATCCAGGCCACGTAAGGGGCTAGCTGGGCGCCAGGTGGCATGCATAGAATCCGGGTAAAACCCGGCTATCCGGGCAATATGGCAACCTTAACCACCGAGGGTTGTAATAATAGTGAAAAAGGTGGCAGAAACCATAGGAGTCTCTTCTGAGGTGTTTTCAACGGTTTGAAATAAGAAATACCACTGTCATCTTTACCGTTGAGAGCAGTAATGCACGGGTGAAGGCCCAAGAAGCTGCGATATAAAAATGGCGGCGAAAATGTCTAGACTAATGAAAGATGACCCAATGCAGGTATTAACACCTGAAATAGACCAGGATGCACTTACTTCACAAATAGCGTCACAATTTGCCTCTCTTCAAAGCTCTTTACTAAAAAAATGGGATGATAGCTTTAAGCTTTTAGATGAAAAAATTTCATCTCTGACAAACAAAATGGAGGACACTGCTAAAACAGCAAATGAAGCGTTACAGCTGGGAATTCAGCCCAAGAGGTGATTAAACATATTGTGCATAATCAAAAGGAGCTCTTAAATCGGTTGGTTGATCAGGAGATTCAGGGCCGTCACCGGAATCTTAAGAGTGCGTGGGATTGTAGAACGGACAGATCATAAAGAGGTGTCACAGGTCTTATTGGATTGGAGGTCAGCAATAATACCAGAAGTGGGCATTGCTGTCTCCCATATAGAGCATGCACATCGAAGCCTGGGCCCACGGCCAAAGAATAATGCCCCCCCAAGGGACATTGTGGTTTCATTTTATAACTATGGTAAGAAAGAAGCACTACTTAAAGCTGTACGAGAAAAAGGCCAAATTGAATTTGAAGGTAACCCAGTGCTTTTTCTACAACTGCTGAAACCCTACACCGACATAAATCATTTTGTCCTGCTACTGAATTATTGCGGGCAGCAGGCATCAAGTATCGCTGGGGCTTTCCATTTGCCCTGGTAGTGGAAGCTGATGGCATTCAACACCGAGTAGCAAACAGGAATGATTTGGTGAGCTTGCTGGCATTGTTCAATTTAGCGTCACCCTGGGAAGAAGAGGAGCTGGAATCTGATGACCTGAGGATTGGAGATCCTTCCCTCAAGCTATGAAACGCAGAAGGCATCAGAAAGGTGAAACCTCCAACACTAATGTCAATTCACAGAGATCGACGAGATTGACTTCCACAAGAAGGAAATGAAAGGCAGCTAACTGGTCAAGGGGCACATCAGTGAAGTCAATGACATTAAGGGATAAGGATATTAAGGTGCAAAAGGTTATGACTGTCATTTGCAACATAATAGAGTGAGTGGAAGCATATAGTTCTGTTAAGAGAAAAACTATATAATTAATTTTGGTTAGGTTTATAGTACACTCATAAGCGGTACTAAGCCTAGTAGGTTTGGCTAACTAAAAACAGGGCTGCATCGGACAACACCTGTAAGCAGGGAGGTTTTCTCTAGTTAGTTGGGCACAGGGATAGTATGTTGGGGACAGAGTTGTCAGTTATTTGAGGATTAAAGAGCCACATTTCATCTCTCTATGGGAGTATATGGGATCATACAGTAATAATTTGGATGGGATAATTTACTACCATCCTGTGATGGAACATACGGGTGAACACACTGAATCGGCCATATATTATGTATGGCTGAGTTTTTAGTATTGACATTGAATGTGACGGGCATGGGAGATGTCATCAAACAATGGAGGGTTTCTGACTATATCAGGAGTCAGAAGCCCTCTGTCGAATTTCTACAGGAAATTTATAAGCCAAAGATAAAATATCATTTGCTTCTGCTCAAATATTTTGGTTCACAATTCTTGGCTCCAGGAAGTAATCATTCTAATCTAGGCGGATGGGTTTTATATTTGCTAAATCCCAGGACTTTCGGGTTCAAAAACAACTAATAGATACAGAGGGTAGGTATATCTTCATTTCAGGATTGCTACATATTTGCAACTTCACATTTGCGTCAATTTATTCTTCTAATACTAATCAATTTAATTTTCTGACCAGAGCATTAAAACGACTGCAGAAATTTGCAGTAGGATAAATTATCATTGGTGGAGATCTGAATATGATATGTGACCCCAAATTGGACAGAAGTATGAGAAAACAAACACCGTTTAGAAAGAGTAAGTCTCCCATGCTTAGACTGTTGTAGAGGCATGGGTTAATTGATGCCTGGTGTTGGGTCAATATTGGAGTTAAAGATTACACCTATTATTCATCTAGATTTAAAACATTTTCCTGGTTAGATTATGTCCTGGTGTCCTCAAATTTAGTATCAGGTATTATTGGAAGCAGACATACTTCCTAGATTAGTCTCGGATCACACAGCAGTTGGGGCATTTATAAAAAATATTCTGTGTACTCCATATACTCCAGTGTGGAGGATTGACACATTTATTCTTTCAGATGTTAGCTTCTAAAATACTACAGGATAAATTGGAGAAATATTTTGAAATAAATACCACCCCAGAAATTAGCTATAATATAATATGGGATGCCTTGAAAGTTACAGTGAGAGGGCACTATATAGCTGAAACAGTTAAAAAGAAACGTAACATTGATCTTATTAAAGCTCAGTTATTAAGAGAGGTGGAAAGGTTAGAATCTCAACATAAAGAAAAACACCCATAACACTATATTTAAGGAACTACAGGAGGAAAAGAAAGAACTGGAGGCGATAGACTCTGCTCAAAATAGCTAAATCCATCTGGTACACTAAACAAAAATATTACGAATAGAGCAATAAAAATCCTAGACTGCTAGCTCATGCCCTTAAAGCATGACATACAGCTACAAGAATTATGGCAATATCTCATCAAGAGAAAACAACATATGGCCCTAAGGAAATTAACAGATGCTTTGCAGAATTTTATAAAGATTTAAATAACACTATACCTACCAATGCTGAGGAAATCAAAACATATCTTATTGATTTTTCTCCCCCTACACTTTCAAATGCTCAGAAACGAATCTTAAATCAAGACATAACAATAGAAGAGATAACTGCTGCAATTAAAAGGCTCAAACATAATAAAGCACCAGGGCCGGATGGATTCAATAACTCCTTTTATAAAACTTTTAAGGAAACATTAATCCTGCATTTAGCTCGTTTATTTAATCACATCTGGGCTGGGGGAGCTATCCCAGACACATGGAAAACATCTCGTATGATGATTGTTATGTGCCTTCAAGTCGATCACGCCTTATGGTGACCCTATGAATCAGCGACCTCCAATAGCATCTGTCGTGAACCACCCTGTTCAGATCTTGTAAGTAAGCAGAAACCAGTAATGATTTGAAACGAATGCTGATAAAAGTTAAAGAGGAAAGCACAAAAGCAGGATTACAGCTGAACGTCAAGAAGAATAAAGTAATAAGAACAGAGGATTTATGTAACTTTAAAGTTGACAACGAGGACATCGAACTTGTCAAGGATTATCAATACCTCGGCACAGTCATTAACCAAAATGGAGACAATAGTTAAGAAATCAGAAGAAGGTTAGGACTGAGGAGGGCTGCTATGAGAAAGGTCCTCAAATGCAAAGATGTGTCACTGAACACTAAAGTCAGGATCATTCAGACCATGGTATTCCCGATCTCTATGTATAGATGTGAAAGTTGGACAGTGAAAAAAGCAGATAAGAGAAAAATCAACTCATTTGAAATGTGGTGTTGGAGGAGAGCTTTGCTCATACCATGGACTGCGAAAAAGACAAATAATTGGGTGTTAGAACAAATTAAACCAGAACTGTCACTAGAAGCTAAAATGATGAAACTTAGGTTATCATACTTTGGACACATCATGAGAAGACCTGATTCACTAGAAAAGACCATAATGCTGGGAAAAACAGAAGGAAGTAGAAAAAGAGGAAGGCCAAAAAAGAGATGATGATAGTCATCCCCAAACCAAATAAGGACAAGACAAAAATAGAATCCTATTGGCCGATAAATCTTCTAAAACAAGATCAAAAACTATTCACAGCCATGATAGCAGCTAGACTTAACTCAATGATGTCTGACTTAGTTCATACAGATCAAACAGGCTTCATCACAGACCCCACTAGGTGACTGCTCAATGTTATACACCATGGTAGACATTCAAAAAAAATTGCTAGGAGTACTGTCATTAGACATTTATAAAGCCTTTGATTGTTTGAATTGGGATTACTTAAAAAAGGTTTTAGAAAAATATCAAGTAGGAGAACACGTGTTAAATATGTTAGATTGTTTATATGATAAAAGTGCCAGTGTGGTCTGCACTAATAACTTAGACTCTGACTCGATACTGATACAGTGGGGCACGAAACAAGGGTGTCCATTATCCCTGTTAGTCTTTGCTCTTTCCTTACAAACTTTGGCTATGAAATTACAGTCACATGTTAGGATAACGGGTTACCGAGGTAAGGTCAATGGGGAAGAACATCTACTAAATTTATATGTGGATAATATGATGATGATGTTGGGGAATCCCTTGCAGTTAGCTCTGGTAATCAAATTGGTGTTGGAAAATTTGCAGAAATATCGGGACTTAAGGATAATTTTGACAAATCCTTTGTAATGCTTTTTCACACTTGTCCAAGGGATCAATTAATGGTCTGCAAAACTCTAGGGGTTAATATATGTAATTCTGCTTTTAGATATTTGGGAATTTTAATTCCCAAAAAATTCTCAAAATTATTCTATATTAATTACCGTCCCTTATTACATAAAATGTGTACAGATTTAAACAACTGGAAAAAACTTAATTTATCCACCTTAGGTTGGATAGCTGCTATACGAACGACAGTAATACCCGGATTCCTCTGTTTGTTCCAGGTCCTCCCCCTTCTCATTAACCATAATACAATCCATAAATGGCAGAACATGTTAAACAAATTTGTTTATCAGAATAAGTAACCAAGACTGGCCTTGTCCTCCTTTTACACCCAGACAAGTGCAGGGGGTTGGGGACTTCCTAATTTATATTTTTACTACACAGCATGCATTTCAACAGCTGGTATAGCACAGTGGGGAGGAGAGCGTGGCTGGGAGTCCAGAGTCTGTGAGTTCAAATCCCCGCGCGTGTCTCTTGGTGTCAAGGGCCAGCTAAAGATCACCCTCACAGTGAGTGGCTCACGGGTTATGTGCCCTGCCACCTGTGCAGCCGTGGGCAAGCTGCATAGTCCCAAGGAGCCCAGTTGCCCCCCAGCTGGCAGTTGCAGGCAAGGAAGGGGCTGGCTTCTGCAGCTGTGGCAAGCTGAGTAGGCCCTAGCCAGCTGGGGAGGACTAGCTTCAGAGGGAGGCAATGGTAAACCCCCTCAACACCACTTACTATGAACCCTATTCATAGGGTAGCCATAAGTCGGGATCGACTTGAAGGCAGTCCATTTTCACACAGCATTTCAGTTGCGACAAATTGGCTTCATAATAATGAGAGCAAAAAAGACTTGGATCAGATTGGAGTAATCAGTGTTGACCTCAGGTAAATTGTGGACTTTACCATTCCTACCAATCTATAACACCAGGTTAGGAAAACCTACTAATCTATTCACAAAAGCTACTGTCACTATTTGGAAATCTTAGCAAGCTAAATTGTCTCCGGTCTATTCCCCTATGACTCAGGCTTACCCAAATGTAGGGGATGAATATCTGAAAAGTTACATAGGGAAATGGGAAGGGAAAGGATATTTTAGACTTAGAGACTTCTTTTCACAAGGACGTCCAGTTTCTATACAGCAATTGAAGGTTGATATCCTATTATGGAACAGATTGGTTACACTCATTCCCAGTTGGAATTCACACTGAAGGACCCTCAGATTAAAACATACACTACTAAAGCTATTACATTTGAAAAGATTTTATTAGAAAATGGTCATAATGGGAAGGGTCTGGTTTCCAGAGTGTATAAAATATTTCTGGAAAGTTATATGGGAAGTCTGGTAGGATTAAAAAATCAGAGGGAAAAAGATCTGGGGACTGAACTGGATGTAGCTGACTGGACTTTGATATATACTTTCAAATACAATAAAACTATTTCAGCCAGTCATAAGGAAATCCTACTAAAACGTTTCATAGGTGGTATTTTACACCAGTTCATCTCTCACATATTTCCTCTTCGATGTCTCCTCTATGCCGGAGGGGATGTAACCAGAAAGGAACGTATTTTCATCTTTGGTGGACATGTCCAAAGATCAACAGGTTTTGGACCATGATTCAGGAGGAACTCAATAAAAGCACAAAAGAAACCGTTCATTTAAATCCGGAACTGTTTTTATTGACTTTATTCAAAGGTGAAAATAGTACACTGAAATCTAAAAATCTTGTTTCCAAATTGTTATTGATGACAAGAATATCAATACTGCAACACTGGAAACATCTGGATGAGCTGAACACAGGTCTGGTACAGAAATGTCTGGACAGTTGCAATACTGGACAAAATCAGAGGCAATACAAAACCAGAATTGTTTATGTCCATATGGTGGAGGTTTATAGAGTACACTTCGCAACAGGCTTTACATAATCAATTTCCTTCAATAGCAAAAGCTATTTGGCTTTCATGAGTAATTAACTAGGAACACACATTTTCTATGTTCAGGCTTTATAACATTCTATTAGTCATTTAAATTGTAAGACACCTGTATGTATGTACTTACCGATATGATCCTGTAGTCCTGTATATGAGATGCATTACTGTTACAAATAATGGCTCTGAGGAGGTGGGGAGGGGCAAAGGTTTTCATTTTAATTAGTTACATTTTCTGTGATATGTTATTGCATAATTATATAATAAAAGCTTATAAAAAACCCCAAACCAGTAGATTAAAGGCCAAACTAGGTGCGACAGTAGCAATCTTGTATTTATTTTTTGTGTTTGCCTCATTTGCACAGAGAGCAATGGGGGGGGGGATCGTACCTTAAAATAAAAATCACATAGGAAAGGGATCCTGAACCTTAATGCTCCAGGCACTTTTATCAATTCCCTGGTCAATTCTGGCATTGAAGCAGGGAAAAGAGAAAAGCACCTGCATCAACTACTGTGAGGAATGGGAAGAGGAGAGAAGGTTCGGTGTAGTAGTCCTATGTATTCCTTGTTAAAGGAAAACACTCCCTAATTTATATGTGTACAAGGCAGACACATGGTCCAGCTATATCTGCTTTGCCCATGAAAAACAATAAACCAATGGTGACATCAAACATGAACACTTCATTGATACCACATTCACTTTTCTTCAGTGGGCTTAAATAGTGGAAATGTTCATACAAGGGCTAGAAGTTCAACAGCTTTTGTCTTTAAGGGTGTTTATACAAATTCCCGCATATGTTTCCTGAACACTTGAAAAGGGAGAAGAATTGTGCCCACTGACAATGTGCCCCCAACACTGTTGTACCTTCCAGCAGCTGTACATTCATTGTTAATATGAGGGACCACATGCATATAGCATATATGCATATAAGAACCCTAGTTTCCTATCAGGTGGGGATGCCCTATGTGTGTAAAGATGTTTTCACTTAAACACCAAATGCATGGCTGCCAAGGGTATGGCCACTGGGCACATAATTCCATGGGCAGCAGTTACAATCATGCTACCCCTTCATGTGTTTACTGAAAATGAGAGTGTATTCCTATAAAAACGCCTAATAAAAAAAAGCTGTTGAGTTCCCTGGCCATATTTTTGTATGGTGGGGCATTATCTGATTCTCAGTAAATGAGATTGAAATGCAATATGGTTAACTTTCATTATTAGAAATTGCTTTTTCTCAGCAATCTCTCTTACATGAATGAACATGTAAAAGGTTGGAAGAACCAAGGGCTTATTCATAAGGATTTATCTATGGTGAGATACATCAAAATTATATCATCTTCTGCATTCTTCCTCTAAGTAAAAATGGTTTTAGGCAAGTTCCATCCCCATTTGTTTTTTCATTAATTTTATTCAAATTTTCAAACACAAAACAAAACAAAACAAGAAAGAAACAGATTAAACTATAAAATAAAATGTTGACTTCCGATTTGTTGCAGATCAGTTATAGGTCTATGATATATAATAAACCTGTCTCTTAATATATTACAAAATCACTTTCCTCCAGTAGTTATCTTAATTAATCATCAAATCTCATTAACATCACTTTATTCTTTCCGCAAAAAGTCAAAGAGAGGTTTCCATTCCTTGAGAAATATATCCATCGATTTTTCTCCAAATAAACATGTCAATTAATCCATCTCATCAAGTCTGCTAGGTCCAGTAATTTCAATAGCCATTTTTCCATTATCAGTGTTAATTCCATCTTCCAACTTCCATCCTTGCACCCATAATAATCTTGCTGTCATAGTTATAGTCATATAGTAAGAGTCTGATGGGAATTTCCTTCATCACAAATATTTCCTTGCCGTCAATTCTGAATGTGTTGCTGAAATATTGTTGTAAAGTCATATCTCTGTTCCTCTTTTTTACGAATGCACTAGCACATCTCTTGAGAGTTTTTCCATTGTCACATATCTGGAATTAATTCTATAAATTTTCTCTTTTTCAAGTTCCATCAAATCATTCCAGTCCAGAAATTCCATCGAAGCATTGATAACTTTATCTCTGATATCTTCATCAATTTCTCCAGGGACAACGCCGAATTCCAAACAGTAATCTTTATCTCCAGGATCCACAAACTCCAAATCTTTTTCCAGTTCCACACTTGATATATCTGTTCCAATCTCCAGGACTTGCATCCTCCCTTTAATTTTTGCCATAAAGTCCAAATCTTTTTCCAATTCCACATTTGATATATCTGATCCAATCTCCAGAATTTTCTCCTTCCCTTTAATTTCTTTTTCATCTTCTATTGCTTGTCCATCTGCTCCTTTTCTCATATAATCCTTTATTTCTTTCAACTCCTGTTTCACTTTACCAAATTCAGTTGCCATCTCTTGTCTACTCTGTCCCAGTTCTTGTTTCGTTATCTTAATCTCATCCATTATCTTCTGAAACATATCCAGAGGGGAAAACCCTTCCAGGGATACATCCAGGGTCTCTACCACTTCTTTGATTGTCATTCTTAAAGCTGAAGAAAAAACCCTTCAAATTTCCAATATAGCCACAATTCCCAAGCAAAGAGTAATTTGCTTCTTTTTCCAGCAATAAGGGAGTTAATATTCCAGGCCTGTTGACATCATCTGGCCAGCACAGTTCTTATCTCCCGCACATCCAAGAATGCAAAACGAATTTGGTTCACAACTCCAAACAATTAGTAACATACACAAACAGCAGATTCGTCTAAAGAAAGTAGTCCAAGAAAAAGTAGTCCCAGACATATATCAATCGAATAATCATCTAGATCAGATTTTCTCTTCGGGTAAGTTGCCCCTCATCCGTTTTAATCTTTATAGTTTCCAAATTCAGGCCAGCTTTTTGCCATAAAAAATAAGATAAGCTTTTTAAATTTTCTTTCCTCCTCCTTAATTCCTTGTATAAAAGAGAGAAGTGTAACTCACCCAGGTATCTTGATTTCTGATTCTTAAACAAATCTCTTTTACTGTAGTAATTTAAGCCAAATGATAAGATTAGACAGAAGAAAGCTCGCCCGTTGTGGATCGTTTAAAAGAAAAAACGTCTCTCTTTTTTTTCAGCCCAGCTTGCTGGAAGTCCTAACTCCATCCTCGGCTGCTAGGTATGCCTTCTTTTCCCAGGGAATTCCTGATCAATTCCAGCCACCGACAGCCTAACGAAGTTTCTGTGGATAATCTTCGGTTCACCCTTGCCTGGGAGAACATTTATACCAGTCAAAGTTCCCTTTTGACTGATTTTAAACTGAAAAAAGCTTCCTCTGAGACAGAGCTCATCTCAGAGGCAGCCACAGGCGGAGCAATCCTTCCGGGAAGTCTGTTCCATCCCCATTTGTGACACGAGAGATGATTAGAAATGAAGCTTCCCACTGAATTTCATATAGGAGACACAATAATAGACTTCTGCTCTCAGACATACAAGGAATATTTCTAAAGCAAAATACTATTTGATGCAATCAACTGAATACCATTAAGATCAAAAATTCTATAACTGTTCACCCTTCAGATGACTATTGGGCAAGGGGTGAAAACATAATATTTAGACCTACTAGTGTTCAAGATGTAACATAAGAAGAGCCCTGCTGAATCAGACCAAAGGCCCATATGTTCCCACAGTAGCCAACCACATGCTTATGGGAAGCCTGCAAACAGCATTCTCCCTACTTGTGATTCCTGGCAACTGGTATTCAGAAGTGTATTGCCTCCAGCATTGGAGATAGTACATAGCCATCATGGGTAGTAGCCATTGATGCCCTTAGCCTCCATGAATGCTTGCTTGCTTCCTCATTCTATGACTGTGTTAGCTAAACCATGGTTTAGCATTACATGAATAAACTTGTTTTCCCCTTCTTCTTCTGTGCAAAGGAGATTAGAAGCTTCCAGTTCAGATTATTGTCAGTTTAGAGTTAAGTCTAAATCCTAAAATTTCTGTCTGGCTTGTTCCAACAAACTATAGTTAAGATTAACAACCATTTGTCTGGGCTTGGATCTGACAACAAGTGGTGGTTATCTACGTCCATCCATCCCACCTTTTCTCCAAGGAGTTCAAGGTGGCGTACATGGTTCTCCCCTCTCATTTAATTCCCACAACTATCCTGTGAGGTAGGTTAGGCTGAGAGGCAGTGACTGGCCCAAAGTCACCCAATGAGCTTCATGGACAAGTGGGAATTAAAACCCTGGTCTCCCAGGTCCTAGTCCAATACCCTAACAACTATAAACTTCTGAATTTGCCCTTATAGTTGCTCCAGGGGAAGATGGGGGGGGGAATACATGAGTCTGAGTTTGCTGTGGATCATTCTGATAATGCTAAACCATGTTTTAGTGGTACTCCAAACAAAGCCTACATATTTGAGAAAACAAGAAGAATCCTGTATCAGGGCGTGATGCTTATGACACTGTGCCAAGCTTATGGCACTACCTTCCTGTCCAGACCTAACATGGAGGTGAGAATTTGGAGCAGACATTTAGTTATATTAAACATTGTCCATTTGATGAGTTTCAAATTACACAAAGGTCTCTTTGGAATGAAAAATGTGTTTCTCTTAGATAGAAACACACGTAAAGGTTTGCAGCAATATTTGGAAGAATACATTTCTTGGACAGCAGAAGAAAACCGCAAAATGTAGTGAAAGATGAGAAATGTACCATGTAGTTTTGAACACAAAGGGTGATATCCAATCTTAGTCATATTTAGAATTATGTGCCTTCAAGTCGATTATGACTTATGATGAGCCTATGAATCAGTGACCTCCAATAGCATTTGTCATGAACCACCCTGTACAGATCATGTAAATTCAGGTCTGTGGCTTCCTTTATGGAATCAATCCGTCTCTTGTTTGGCCTTCCCCTTTTTCTACTCCCTTCTGTTTTTTCCAGCGTTAATGGTCTTTTCTAGTGAATCAGGTCTTCTCATTATGTGTCCAATGTATAATAACCTCAGTTTCATCATTTTAGCTTCTAATGGTAGTTCTGGTTTAATTTGTTCTAGCACCAATTTGTCTTTTTCGCAGTCCATGGTATGAGCAAAGCTCTCCTCCAACACCACATTTCAAATGAGTTGATTTTTCTCTTATCAACCTTTTTAACTGTCCAACTTTCACATCCATACATAGAGATCGGGAATACCATGGTCAGAATGATCCTGACTTTAGTGTTGTTATATATCTTTGCATTTGAGGACCTTTTCTAGTTGTCTCATAGCTGCACTCCCCAGTCCTAACCTTCTCCTGATTTCTTGACTATTGTCTCCATTTGATTAATGACTGTGCCGAGGTATTGATAATCCTTGACAAGTTCAGTGTCTTCATTGTCAACTTTAAAATTACATAAATCTTCTGTTGTCATTACTTTATTCTTCTTAATGTTCAGCTGTAGTCCTGCTTTTGTGCTTTCCTCTTTAACTTTTATCAGCATTCGTTGCAAATCATTACTGGTTTCTCCTAGTAGTATGGTATCTTTTGCATATCTTAAATTATTGATATTTCTCCCTCCAATTTTCACACGTCCTTCATGGTCCAATGCTGCTTTCCATATGATATGTTCTGCGTATAGATTAAACAAATAGGGTGATAAAATACCCCCCTGTCTGGTGAACCAATCGGTTTCTGTCCTTATAGTAGCCTCTTGTCCAGAGTATAGGTTGCACATCAGGACAATCAGATGCTGTGACACCCCCATTTCTTTTAAAGCATTCCATAGTTTTTCATGATCTACACAGTCAAAGGCTTTGCTGTAATCTATAAAGCACAGGATGATTGTCTTCTGAAATTCCTTGCTCCGTTCCATTATCCAGCATATGTTTGCGATATGATCTCTGGTTCCTCTTCCCTTTCTAAATCCATCTTGGACGTCTGGCATTTCTCGCTCCATATATGGTAAGAGCCTTTGTTGTAGAATCTTGAGCATTACTTTACTTGCATGAGATATTAAGGCAATAGTTCGATAATTACTGCATTCCCCGGGATCCCCTTTCTTTGGAATTGGGATGTATATTGAATGCTTCCAGTCTGTGGGCCACTGTTTAGTTTTCCATATTTTTTGACAAATTTTTGTCAAAATTTGGACAGATTCAGTCTCAGTAGCTTGTAGCAACTCTATTGGTATGCCATCTGTTCCTGGTGATTTGTTTCTTCCAAGTATTTTGAGAGCAGCTTTCACCTCACATTCTAAAATGTCTGGTACTTCATCATATGGTTCCTCTGTGAATGAATCTGTCATCCGGGCATCTCTTTTGTAGAGTTCTTCAGTGTATTGCTTCCATCTTTCTTTTATGTCATCTCGGTCAGTCAGTGTGTTCTCCTGTTGATTATTCAACATCCCTACTTGTGGTTTAAATTTCCCGTTCATTTCTCTAATCTTTTGGAATAGGGCTCTTGTTCTTCCCTTTGTGTTGTCCTCTTCTATTTCTGTACAATAACTATTGTAATAGTTCTCTTTGTCCCTATGTATTAGTCACTGTATTGTTGCATTTAGGGTTCTGACCATGTTTCTATCTCCTTTTGCTTTTGCTTTTGTTCTCTCTTTAACCATTGTAAGAGTTTCTTCAGTCATCCATTGCGGTCTTTCTCTCTTTTTAATGAGAGGTATTGTCTTTTTGCATTCTTCCCTGCTAATGTCTCTGACTTCATAGTTCTTCTGGTTCTCTGTCAACTAAGTTTAAAGCCTGAAATCTGTTCCTTATTTGATCTTTATATCCTTCTGGGATGTTATTTAAATTACATTTTGGCATTGTGATTGTTTTGTTGTTGTTCTTTAGCTTTACTCTGAGTTTTGATATGACCAGTTCATGATCTGTACCGCAGTCTGCTCCTGGTCTTGTTTTCGCAGAAAGTATGGAACTTCTCCATCTTCTGTTACCAATTACATAATCAATTTGATTCCTATATTGACCATTTGGATGTTCACGTGTGCAGTCGTCTTTTTGGTTGCTCAAAAATGTGTTCGCAAGAAACAAATTACTGGCTTCACAGAATTCAATAAGTCTTTCTCCTTCATTTCTTTCTCCTAAGCCCCCTTTCCCCACAAGTTCTAGTTCTTCTCTGTTCCCTACTTTTGCATTCCAGTCCCCCATGATTATCAGCACGCCTTGTTTTGGTGGGTCAATTTCTTCCTGTACTTCTGTGTAAAATCTGTCCAATTCCTCTTCTTCTGCATTTGCCGTTGGAGCATAGACTTGGATGATGGTTATGTTAATAGGTTTCCTGTTTAATCTCATTGATATCACTCGCTCAGACCTTGCGTTGTAGCTCCTAATTGCTTTTGCTACATCACTTCTCATTAAAGCAACCCCATTTCTTAATTTCTCATTTCTTGCATAAAAGATTTTGTAGTTGCCTGATTGAAAATGTCCCATTCCAGTCCATTTTAATTCACTCACGCCAAGTATTGTAATGTTGATACATTCCATTTCTTGCTTGACAATTTCTAACTTCCCTGGTTCATGCTTCTCACATGTTCCTACTGTGTGCGTCGTACAACTCCGGACTCTCCTTTCGCATCGTGCATCAGCCTCTTGAGCTTCCTTTCAGCTTTGACCCAGCTGCGTCATTAGTCACAGTGCTACTCGTACTTGTCCTTTGTTCTTCCCCAGTAGGTCGTTGAGTGCCTTCTGACCTGGGGGTCTCTTCTTCCAGCACTATCTCATGTTGCATTTTGGATACTCTGTTCATAGGGTTTTCATGGTTTCGGGCTGACTGCTGGTGCTTTGGTGGAGGGTCGCGGGCCGAGTGTGACTGGGTGAGGTTCGGTTTGTCGTCGTTGCGGCCTTCGTCTCCGTGGCGCCGCGGTCTCCAGTTGCGTTGGTCCTGCTGCCGTTGTGTCTGTGTTCCGGGTTGCTGTGCCGCGCTCCGGCGGATTGTGTGCTGCTGTCGTTCGCCGCTTGCTGCTTGTTGCTGCTTGCTGCCGCTGCGGGAGTGCCTCCGCCACTGTTGTCGCTGCTCTTCTTCGGACCTTTGACTTTGGTTGCGGTGGCCTCGCACCTGGCTCGCTGGCGTTGTGGGTGCCGTTGTTGCCGCTTGCGCTTTGCCCTGCTGCCGTTCGTCTTGCTCTCCTGCCTTGCTGCACTCTCCAACGTCGCTGTAGGTTACTTGGACGCTGTTTTACCATCGCTGGTTTTTAACCAGTCTGCCCATCATTACCATCGGAGGCTGCTTGTCCTGGAGGCGTTGAGCGACGCATTTATTGCTTTGGGATGCTGTCGCTGCTTTCATTTTTGTCTCATCGCTGTCCTGCCATTATTTTGTTGTTGCTGTATCTTTAAGTGCGGCTACTGTTGCCAACTTAGCTGCGGCCTTTGAGATTGCAACATTTTAACTCACTGTTGCCACCTAGATGTAATTAATGGTTGAATGTGTATGGTGTTTGTATGAATGATTGAGTTGGTTGGTATTTATGTTTTTATTTGGAAGTTTTGTTGTTTTGTCGTTATGTAATTAATTGATTGGCTGTATAGTGTGAATTTTATTGCCTGAGTTAATGATGTGTGTGTGTGTGTATGTATGAATTTTTGCGTGTATTGTGTTAATACGTATTGTCTGGTGTGAATGTTACCCAGTGTGTGTGTATTTGTGAGTTTTAGTTATTTAATATGTGCCTGGGGGAGAGTATTATACATCGTTCGGGGAGAATTTCGGGGGCCCCAATTAGCGTAGTGACAGGTAATGGGAGGTACGGTGTTGTGAGGAGAACGTGCCAGGTAAGGGGAACTTGTCCCAGACAAATAGTGCCTGTGACTTGTTCCGGTTCTCCTCACATCCCCAGGACTGCTGGTTGTTTTGTCAGTCAGCCTTCGGATCTCCACATGCTGTTATTAAATGCCAGGTCGGTATGTCATAAGATCTCTCTTGTTCACAATCTGATTGTGGAAGAAGCTGCCGACCTGGCCTGTATAACTGAGACCTGGGTGGGTGACCAGGGAGGAGTTGCTCTTTCCCAGATTTGCCCACCTGGGTATATGGTTCAGCATTGTGGTAGAACCGAAGGTTGGGGAGGCGGGGTTGCTGTGGTCTATAGGAGTTCTTGCTCACTCACCAAGCACCCTGTCCAAGTGACGACTGGCTTGGAATGTCTCCACCTTGTGTTGGGCCAGAGAGACAGACTGGGAATTTTGTTGGTGTACCGCCCGCCTTGCTGCTCAACAAATTCCCTAACTGAGCTGACAGAGGTAGTCTCGGAGGTACTGTTGCGGTCCCCTAGACTATTGGTACTGGGGGACTTCAACATCCATGCCGAGACTGCTTTATCTGGGGCGGCTCAGGACTTCATGGTTTCCATGACGACCATGGGGCTGTCTCAATTTGTTACTGGCCCGACACATGTGTCGGGACATACCCTTGATTTGATCTTCGCCACTGGACATGGAGATGGTGTTCTGGAGGTTGGGGACTTATCATCTATACCATTGTCATGGACAGATCACTGCTTGCTGAGGTTTAGGCTCACAGCGACCCTTTCCCTCCGCAAGGGCGAGGGACCTGTTAAAATGGTCCGCCCCCGGAGACTAATGGATCCTGAGGGTTTCCAAAGGGCTCTGGGGGTTTTTCCAACTGAGAAGACTGGCGCTCCTGTTGAAGCCCTGGTTGATTTGTGGAATATGGAAATGACCCGGGCGGTTGACACGATCGCTCCCATGCGCCCTCTCCCTTGCAGAGCTCATACAGCTCCATGGTATACCTTGGAGCTGAGAGCGATGAAGCAAGAGCGGAGAAGGCTTGAGTGCAGATGGAGGCGGACTCCTGATGAATGTAATTATGCCTTGGTAAGTGCCTGTTCAAAACAGTATATAGTAGCGGTGAGAGTAGCAAAAAAGAGATATTTTGCTGATATTATTAAGTCATCACTCTCCGGCCCAGCGGAGCTTTTTAAAATTGTACGAGGGCTTTTACATTCTGGCCCTCGGGACATTATAGATTCATCTGTAGCCCGCTGTGATGAATTTGCCAGGCATTTTCAAGATAAGATCGCTTGCATTCATCGGGACTTAGACTCCAATATTATAGCAGTTGGTCCTAATGAAGCATCCAGAGCACGGTCTTGTCCCCATTTATTGGATGAGTTCCAGTCGGTGCAGCTCGAGGATGTTGACAAGATCCTTGGACTGGTGCGGGCGACCACGTCTGTTCTGGACCCTTGCCCCTCTTGGCTGGTGAAAGCTAGCAGGTCCGGAACCGCCGACTGGGCCAAGGAGGTAATAAATGCCTGTTTAAGAGAGGGAGTGGTCCCTGACTGCCTAAAAGAGGTGGTGGTGAGACCACTCCTGAAGAAACCCTCCTTGGACCCAGATAACCCGAACAACTATAGACCTGTGGCGAATGTTCCGTTCCTGGGCAAGGTCCTGGAATGGGTGGTTGCCGGCCAGCTCCAGGAGCTCTTGGATGACACTGATTATCTTGATCCATTTCAATCTGGTTTTAGGCCTGGTTTTGGCACCGAAACAGCCTTGGTTGCCCTGTATGATGACCTCTGTCGGGAGAGGGACAGGGGGAGTGTGACTCTGTTGATTCTCCTTGATCTCTCAGCTGCTTTTGATACCATCGACCATGGTATCCTTCTGGGGAGACTCACGGAGTTGGGAGTCGGGGGTACTGCTTAGCAGTGGCTCCGCTCCTACTTGGTGGGTCGTCACCAGAAGGTAGTGCTTGGGGAACACTGCTCGACACCCTGGACTCTCCGTTGTGGAGTCCTGCAGGGATCGGTACTGTCCCCCATGCTTTTCAACATCTACATGCAGCCGCTGGGTACGGTCATCAGGAGTTTTGGGGTGCGTTGTCATCAGTATGCTGATGACACGCAGCTCTATTTCTCCTTTTCATCCTCTTCAGGTGAGGCTGTTAACGTGCTAAACCGTTGCCTGACCGCGATAATGGACTGGATGGGGTCTAATAAACTGAAGCTCAATCCAGACAAGACCGAGACGCTGCTGGTGAGTGCCTTCACTGCCCAGATGGAGGATGTTCATCCTGTTCTTGATGGGGTTACACTCCCCTTGAAGGAACAGGTTCGTAGCTTGGGAGTTCTTTTCAATCCTTCCTTGTCTCTCGAGGCCCAGGTGGCCTTGGTGGCACAGAACGCTTTCTACCATCTTTGATTGGTAGCCCAGCTACGTCCCTATCTGGACAGTGATGACCTCGCCTCAGTTGTTTACGCTCTGGTAACTTCTAGATTGGACTACTGCAATGCGCTCTACGTTGGGCTGCCCTTGAAGATAGTTCGGAAACTACAGTTAGTCCAGAATGCAGCGGCCAGACTATTGACGCGGACCAGACGGTCCGCTCATATAACACCTGTTCTGGCCCATCTGCACTGGCTTCCTATTTGTTTCCGGGCTAAATTCAAAGTGCTGGTTTTGACCTATAAAGCCCTACACGGCATGGGACCGCAATACCTGGTGGAACGCCTCTCCCAATACGAAACTACCCGTACACTGCACTCGACATCTAAGGCCCTCCTCCGAGTGCCATCACATGAGAAGCTTGGAGGGCGGTGACTAGATCCAGGGCCTTTTCGGTGGTGGCCCCCGAATTGTGGAATAGTCTCCCCGATGAGGTACGTCTGGCGCCGACGCTGCTATCTTTTTGGCGCCAGGTGAAAACCTTTTTATACTCCCAGGCATTTTAAAAATTTTAAATATTCTTTTTAAAGAAATTGTTTTGTAGTGTATTTTAAAACAGTGTTTCATTGCTGGTATGTTCTGATGTTGTTTGGTTTCTGTTCTTTGTTTGTTTTGCTTTTTGATTTTCTTATATTTGTTCTATTCATATATTTTCTTGTTTATCCTCTATGTACACGGCCCAGAGAGCCTTTTTGGCTTAGGGCGGTATATAAATTAAATAAAATAAATAAATAAATAAATTCAGAGGTGGTTTACCGTTGCCTTCCTCTGAGTTTGGATGCATCTAAGTCTGGTGTTTCAGCTTTGACCATTCCGCCGTGTGTGCCCCTGCTAGGAGTCTAGTCTCTTGGTCTAGACTCCTGACGGCATTGCTCTCAGCTTCTTCAATACTCTCAAACCCCCTCACCATGTTAAGGTGTGCATCCTAGAGGGGGATTTAGAGTAGACCCATTGATACATGGACCAGTGCTACTTAAAGCCATATTCTGAGTGTGACCTAGCTGGGTATCACCCACAATTTTAATGTTATTCTATGCCAAGTTCACTTTTAGAAAGTTCTGTAAATGCACTTTTGTCCTGTTCAATTAGACAAATGAAGATTTCTGAAACTTTTACTTTTCAAAAATGAAGAAATATGTTCATTTCAGGCTACACAGGTTTTGGTTAGGCCCAAGCAATTCAGTCCAGTTAGTGTTTTGAGACATCTTTGTCCAGAGGTTTAGATCTCAAAGAAGTGTAAGAGTTATATTTACAATTTTAAAATCATTGCTGTTTGAAAATTATTATAGCAACCAGAAGAATGATTTATAGTGCAATTCGTATGTATATTTACTGAGAAATAACTGGCATTATATTTAATGGGGCTTACTCCCAGGTAAGTGTGAACTGAATTGCAGTGTTGATGAGTGCATTAGACGTCAATTACATTCTTCTTAGAAGTCAATGCACATTATTGAAAAGTTCTCTATATATTTTTAAGCTTTATACTAGCAGAATAACAGTTATGTATAAAAAATTACATGTCGTTTATTCTGAAAGAATGTTTCTTGGGGTTGAAATATATGCCAGAGTAGTCCTATTAATGTTGATGTAACTGTTAAAAAAATGGGTTATGGATTGTGGACTCTGGTAATTTTTGCTCATTGGAATGAACATTTAATTTTGGAGATGTGGTTGTTAAGCAAGGGAATTGAGGAAGGAAGTGCATCCATGAGTATAGCATAGCTCTAAGCTAAGGAATAATTACAGCCTGTTTTGAGATGTTCTTTTGTATCTTACGATGTGTGATCTTGTGTAAAACACATACTTAATTATCATTAAATACTTGCATTGCAGATTCATGAGATCTTTGAGTGTCAGGAATGTGACAAGAAATTTATTTCGGCTAACCAGCTAAAACGCCATATGATTACTCATTCAGGTAAAACCCCTTCTTTTCACCATGAAATCAAACTTCACATATCAGCTTGAATTGCCCTTGTATAGATTTTGTTGTTGTTGTATGGGGCTTGGGGTTAATTAACAAAAAGGTGGACCTAATGAGGCTATTGAGTAGTTGGTTGCACAGCCTAGTTAAGTTGGGTTTACTTGGATTTAAGACCCAGGATGGGGAACCTTTGATCCTCCAGATGTTGTTGGACTACAGTGCTCATCAGCCTCATTCTAGGATGGTCAGTAGTCAGGGATAATGGGAGTTGTAGTCCATCAACATCTGGAGAGGTTCAAGTTCTCTATCCCTGATTTAAGGTGACTACTGACATGAATAAGAGAGATGCTGCAGCCCTAAATACCTTTCTTGTTACACTTGCTTCCATTGTAAGTATGCTTGGAGTTGTGGCTGCCTAAAATGATTTAACTGAAATGACTGGTTTAAATGGTTTGTGGCTTTCCTAATCCTTAATTAGGATTAACTTTAATCCTAATACTTTACAATTAATGGGTTGTGCATTCCCTTCTAGAAAACCCAAAATGTATTATATAGCCTCCTGCTTCCCCACGTCCTCTCCCCTTCTTGGACACCCTTATCATTTCCTTGCATCATGATCATTTGTCTTGAAACTTAATCAAACTGGTTTCTTTTTTTTTAAAAAAAAAGTCCTAGTGGGCTCATTGCATGGAGGAAAATAATGCAAATCATGCAGAGATGGCTTGTAGTGATTGCTTTTTTCCTGGACTGACATTGCAAGGGCTGAGATAAAGGAGAAGGCACCTTGATTGGTATCTAGGTATCAGCAAGACTTTTCTGTTGCCTCTAAAGCAGACCATATAAACCTTCAGGCAGTAGCATGAATAGGCACTCCATACCAACAGTTCATCCCGCCTGGATCTTGATGGAACTGGCAGAGGAAACCCTGTGTAGTAGTTGCAAGAAACACTGTATTGTCTGATCAGACTCTGCCACTTATTTCTGTTCATTAAGCACTGGCATTTCCACATCTTTCACTCAATAATTGGATAAAAGTGCACCCAATCCAATCAAAGCATGAATTTCTGTTCCCTGCCTAAATACTTTAAAACAGAGTTTCAATATTGCAAACACTGTTTTTGTTTAGAGGCTATCTCCATTTCATTGTATGCTTGAAGTGCATTTGTTTAAACAAGCAAATAATACTCTTACCCTCCCAGCACATACATAAGAATTGTCTCTCAGAGGCATCTAGCTGGCTTTTGGGGTTCTGGATTACAATATTATACTTTGTTACTAGCAACTGAAACACAAAAGCTTATACAAAAGCTGTGTATATCGTTAAGTTTTAAAACATTCAAACTGTCATGCCCTCTTTCACATTTGTAGTCTGGCAGTAGGTTTTGCCTCTTTGAAGTTATTCTCTTTTGATTTAAACTAATTAATCAGAGTTTAGTTTTAGCCGTGATTGTTGCAAAGAACATGCCAATTTCTCGAGATGCACCATGGCTCATCTTTTACGAAGCAACTTAGCTGTGCAACATAAAGGGCGTTAGATGTCTTTCTAATTGGTTTAATCTTAATTGGGTTGACTTCATTGCAGAAATCTCTCTAAAGAGATGGCTTTCTCTGCCTTTCATCTTCTACCCCTGTATAAACAGGAGATTAAATGTCCCCCCACTCATTTTCTGCAGAAAAACGCCCCTACACCTGCGAGGTTTGCAATAAGTCCTTCAAACGACTTGATCAAGTGACTGCACACAAAATAATACACAGTGAAGATAAACCCTATAAATGCAAGCTTTGTGGAAAGGGATTTGCCCACAGAAATGTTTACAAGAATCACAAGAAGGTAAAAACAAAAACAAAAAACCACTCTGCTGTTGTTGTTTACAGCTCTGCCAGGCTTAGATTTACAGCTGTTGCTCATTTTAGTGATGGATCAGTACGCTTTGGCATGCTTAGAAACAAGAGCTTCAGGTCTTGCAAAATATATTAGCTAGTGTTCCATTGCGATAGCTTCAGTATGAAGATACTAAATGGGTTCTTTGTTATTGTTTCTTTCTTTTTAATCAACCCAAACTAGTTCAATTGAGTGCACACTTGTTTTGATTTTGTTCCTCTACGAATATTTTAAAAATAACTTTAAAACTTTAATATATATATATAATAGAAATCTATAGTGATGTTGCAGTCATTCTTTATCTTTGTGACAGACATTATCAGGAGAGCCATTAAAGTTTGCACTGATATTTCAGTTAAATATGATTGCAGCAACAGAAAAAACTCTGTCCCCAAAATATAGGGGGACCTCACATTCAGTCTCCGCTAAATGACTCCTGGCTGGGTGATTTAAACTCCAATCTGCCTGCCCTAATTTTGATAATGCCTGTCATTACTTTTGACCCTGGGTTACATTTTCAATGGCATGGCTGCACCCTTGACTGCTGCTGCAGCTTCAAAATTGCAAGACTGTAAAAAATTATCTGGCTGGTTTCCTGCTTAGTCTTTGAAACCCCCTTGCTCTTTCCCTCCACTACCTCCCTCACCCCAACACTTTGATGAAACAGATATAACAATACTTACATATTTTTCACAGTTTGGCTCATGTTATATGCCATCTGGGAATTTGGCACCGGATCTTTGCACCATCTTTTGTGTTTTCAGCCATAAATCATATGAAAGCAATAATAATAACCAGAACGCTTCTAGCAGGGTGAAACAACGATGACTGTTCTTTCCAACGCAGGCAGGATGCATGAGTCTGTTGAAAGACTGACTAGCTTGCGTACATATCAGGATCGTAGTTGACATATGTAACCTTCTTTTAAAAATACAACTTAACATAGTGGATACATTTAGATGAAAGTGAATGAAAGAAATTCTGAGTGGTCAGCTTTGAATTAGAGAGAGAGAAACACATTTTTTTTCTCCCCCTTTTGCAATGTTTGTGTCCTGAAGGAAAACATTCATTTAAAATTACTGAAGCATTTTGCTCAGGATCAAAACCTAATGTGGACCTTGTCCCCCCGTTGCTTATGAATCGCTTTGAGAGTAATGAAAGTACGTTCACATCAGTGCATTTTTATGTATGAGGTGCGAGGATTAAATTCTGACATTTCCATTTTGGAAAGCTCAAGCAACAAAACCGGGATGGACCCCTGCCTCAGACTCTGGGCACCTGGATTTGAAGCTTGTTAAAATATTGGACTAAGTAGATCAGGGGTGGACTCACTTCATTCTGCATGGTTTGTCTGTTTCTGAAAACTGGAATTCTTGTAGTCCACTAGTGTGTTTTCAATTTACAAAGCCAGGCATCACTGATCTCCATTGAGTGATGTAGAACAAGCACATGTGCTTAAAAAGAGCCTAACTTGATTCAAAGCAAGGTACATCAAGTCTTCCATTTGTAAGAGTTGCCACAAGCTGCAAGTGCAAGATGGCCCACAGCACATTGGCTTGTGATTCACCAAGGGATGATGGCCCACTTCCTGCCTATACCTATGGCAGACCATTGATCTGAATGAGTGAGAATAAGTCTGAGAATATTCTGTGCTAATAAAAAAAAAATCTGGATGCACCAACACTAGGAACAGTTGACTCCTGCAACTTGTATGAATTACACTGATTGAGCAAAAGTGTACATTCTGCATAATTAATTCTGCATCTGTAGGTTAGGGAGAGGGGTAGAAAACTAAACAGGGTACTGAAGTCCTCATGTCTCCAATAACTGGACATTCTGTTGGGCCATTCCTCTGACTTATAGCCAGGCTCAGACACTTGTTAGCTCTGTCTGTACAACGTTAAGGAGTGAATTTTTTTAAAAGCAAACAACCCCACCCTCCAAAACACGCAATCATTCCTTATTTAAAAAAAAAAAAAAGCATGTAAGAATTGGCATCAGCTACACTAAATGAACTACAGTGGCTCTCACAGAAGCCTGAGAATCTCAGCTTTTTATCTCTTTCTTTTAAACCCTTATGGTTTCAGAGATAAGACTTGGAAACATGATAGCAATATGAGCTGAAAGCTCAGAGGCCAGATGGTAAGGGGAAAGGGAACTGTAATTCATATGTTTTCTCTTAAGTTTACTAAACCTCTTTATTTTAACCCCAGAAATGAAAGGTTATGACTTTTCAGATTTTTAACACTTGAAGTTAACAATTCTGAACTAAGAATATATCCACACTAGCGGCTGAGGCACAGCATCTGAAATGAAATTACCTGCTAATTATCTTGACTGTGCACAATTAAATATACAAGTGAGCTGTGGCCCACATAGTTGACAAGCTGTTTGTAACTGAGGTCCAAAGCAGATGTGATATGTGAAATGGTTGTATTTATATGACTGCCCCACTCAAAAATATATAGTGGAGGAGGCTGTCGTAATGTTGAAAGTAATAGATTCATATCGGTGAGGGGGCTTCCCCTGGAGGCATCTCGTTTCCCCACATTACCTCCTTCCCCTTCGTCACTAGTCTAGCTCTCATACCAAAAGTGAGCTAGGCTGAGGAGTGTCTGAAGCATCAGACCATGATTAGGTAAGATGGTAGGTGGGCAGGTTCAACTCCCCTCACTTTGTGCAATTTTTGACGTGAGAGTTAGACTGTACTTCTCCCTATAAATATGAATGAGGCAGATCTGTATGATTAGACAACAGTGGACCCATTTACATCTATTTTGACCATCAGGCCTACTTCACACTGAGTGGTAAACCATTGCCTGGGCTGTATGTGGGGGCTCACATGATCAAACCTTCCTTGATAACTACAACAAATCCCTACATATAGGCAACTAGCATGTCAAAGGGACAGACTACAACCCTTTTCTCTAATACCTAATTTTCCATATGCAGGTTGTTTTTTATATATATAATATATGGAGGAGCATTCGATCATGTGAGCCCCCGTCTATAGTTTGAAGTGGCACTGTCTTGACATAGGTTTACCACCACCTCAGTAAAAACTAGGCCTGAAGCATCCACCCAAGGTACTGTAATCTCTTTTTGTACCCATGTTGTGCTACCTTCTGGGAAATGTTTTATTTGTAAAAAAAAAAAAAAAGAGGCTGAGCTTCAATCCTGCTTATGAGTTATATCCTCTTACCTGGAAATCCTTCAATTAATCCCTGGAGTTACCTGGAGTAATTGGGCACATTTATTTATTTTATTTATAACATTTTTATACCACATAACATTGTTAATGAAATTTCTTAAGAGGCTAACAAGATATAAAATATTGCAAAACAGAAATTGAAATACAAAATATAGATTATAAAAACCTGTTCAATGTGTTCATACTTATCCTCCTGGTTACTGTGCATCTCCCAAGTCTGAGCTTTGGCCCAGAAAATATTAAAGTAGTATTTCCCAACATGCTGCCCTCCAGAAATTTTAGACCACAACTCTTATCAGTCCCAGATAGCATGGCTAATGATCAGGGATGATGGGGGTTGTAGTCCAACAAACTCTGGAGGGCACCAGACTGGGGGAAGGCTATAATAGACATAAGTCCTTGTCAAAAGAATCTCTGTGAGAAGTAGCGAAAAGCCATATTTTAGCTTTAGAGTGTACGGGGTTCAGTTCCTTTGCTGTAGATCAGGGGTTCCCAAACTGTGGTCCATGGACCACCAGTGGTCTGCGAGCTTCATTCAAGTGGTCCAGGCATGTCTGTGGATTTGTGGTTGTAGATGGGAGATGACACATTCATTATGTTAAATATTCATATTGATTTTTAATTGTACTTTTACTGATTCCTTTATTTCTTGTATTTTATTGTTGGGATGGGTGAGAAATTCAATTCAGTTCACATTTTAAACTAAAACTATCAACTTTGCACTCTCTGAAACAATACGAGAACTGAAACACAGCCATTCTTTGAAATTTGCATGTATTCAAATTTTGCAGTGTAGTTTGCCAACCAACCAATGCTTACAAAAATGCATATGTTAGGGGAAAGTATGCAAAAAATGATTATACAAGTGAAAATAACACCAAAATGCATGATATGATGAGGAATTGCTTGCAAAATATATTTATTAGGAGAAATTCCCACTAAAAAGTGAGAGAATTTTCTTTAAAAACAACAACAACAAATCACTGCGGAAATGTAGAAAACTGAATTTAAGATTGGAAAAATGAGAAACTGTGAGAAATGAAATTGACAGAACTTTCCATCTCTATTTTATTGTATTACAGTTAAAAATTGTAATACAGTAGCATACAATACAAGAAATAAAAGAAGCAATAAAAATACAATTAAAAATCATACAACATCTAGCACAGTGCATTACAATTGCTATAAAAAGGCAATTAAGTGGTCCGCCAAGACCCTCGGCAATTTCTAAATGGTCCATGGGGGAAAGGTTTGGGAGCCACTGTTCTAGTTAAAGGTTACATACACTGCATACATTTTAAACATATTTAAAGCTTATTTCCCCCCCCCCAAAAAAAAATAATCCTGGATACTGTAGCTTGTTGAGTTCTAATTGTAGCTCCCAGGATTCTTTGGAGTGGGGTGGGGGGAGAAATGTGCTTCATGTATGGTGCATACAGTCAAAGAATTTTAGCTGAATTGGGAAAGATCTCTATCCATGACTTTGGAGAGTCGCTGCCAGGCCACATTTACACTGCACGCTTATTCCACTATTATTCCACTTTAAACAGTTATGCCTTCCCCCAAAGAATCCAGGGAAGGGTAGTTTGTGAAGGATGCTAAGAATTGTTAGGAGACTTGTTTTCTCATAGAGCTACAATTACCGGAGTGGTTTAACAATCAATCTGTCTTCCCAGGGAACTCTGGGAATTGCAGGTCTATGAGGGGAATAGGGGTCTCCTAACTGCTGTTAGCACCCTTCACAAACTACCCTTCCCAGAATTCTTTGGGGGAAGCCATGACTGTTTAAAGTGAAATAATAGTGGAATAAATGTATGGTGTGAATGTGGTCCCAGTCAGACTACACACAGTAGTGGGATGGATGGACTGTACCAAAGATATGCTGAGCAGCAGCATCCCCTAATACTCTAGCCTGATTTGACCTGCATAGATACCTAACAGTAAATGGAAATGGACTGCCTTCAAGTCAATCCCGACTTGTGGCTACCCTGTGAATAGGGTGTTCATGGTAAGCAGTATTCAGAGGGGGTTTACCATTGCCTCCCTCTGAGGCTAGTCCTCCCCAGCTGGCTAGGGCCTGCTCAGCTTGCCACAGCTGTACAAGCCAGCGACTTCCTTGACTGCAACTGCCAGCTGGGGGGCAACTGGGCTCTTTGGGACTATGCAGCTTGCCCATGGCTACACAGGTGGCAGGGCCCGTAACCCCTGAGCCACTCACTGTGGGGGTGATCTTTAGCTGGCCCTTGACACCCAGGAGACATGAGCGGGTATTTGAACTCACAGACTCTGGACTCCCAGCCAGGCTCTCCTCCCCACTGTGCTATACCAGCTGTTATACCTAACAGTAGACATTTAAAATTCCAAAACACATCTAACACATCAGAGGAAGGCACTAACTCAGAATAGTTTTGCAGCTTTGTTGTAAGTCTGCAATAGCCACAGCTTGGTCAGAAGAGCAAAACCCAACACATATAACAGAAAACATGTTTTTTTGAATTTGATATCATCAAATATATATCCATGATAATCTTGTGGTCTTTACACTGAATTGATATTAGAACTATTTTTCTTAAGAATATTTAATGAAAAACAGGACATAGGGATTGTGTCCTCTGAAAGGATCTTTTTATATTCTTTGGGCAGAGGTTGCCTCGACGCCTATGGATAATTTTTTTATGGATACATAATCTGGTGGTGTGAGAGTGTCAGGATAAACTTGGCTGACATGAAGTGTGTGTTTGAATATTTTCCAAGTTTAGGCAGTGCTGTAACTGATGTGGTTTAACATGGTATTTTCACAACAAGGATTTGATTTCAGTTCAAGGTGGCCTAGTCCTCCATGTGTACTATACAAGGCACTTGCACTGCAGTGGTGCTCCAATGATAAGATAGCTAACAATTAGCATCTTGATTGTACACACTTTCATTTCATTTTTGTATAATGCGATATATCATTGAAAGTCTCATTTAAAACCTTCAGATACCCAAATCTTTTTTTAATAGGTATTCCATGGGCCATCCCACATGCATACAGACAGCACATGCACATATGCATACACACATGCATACACATTCCCCCCTCCCAAGCAATTAAGCTCAAGGAAAGCATTTTTCCTTCTCTTTTTCAAGCCTAATTGCCAGAGGAGTGTATGTGATCTTTTCAGGAAGATCATTTCTTCACACTGTTATGAATGCACCTTGAACTTCCTCATGAGCATAGCTCACTAGAAATGCAAGTTCCCCTATTGCGAGTGTAGCAGGACCATTTGCTGGAGTTATCCGCATGTCACCCCACAATATGTTTAAATCTACCCTTAACCCAGTGACAGATACACAGAAAGTAAAATAAAGAGTGGTTTTATTAAGAGAAGAAACAAAGAAAAATATTGCAGTTTACAATTAACAATGAGCAGCTTTCTATTATTCATTCATTCAGCAACACTAGATAAATTAAAGCAAAGATACTAAACTTACACACATTTTCACATCAAGCTCACCCACACAGAAATAAAAGGAAAGAAATCCAGAAGTTGTGTATACCTTTCCTGGAGAGTTGCTAGAAGTCTAAGGCTGTGTGTGAGAGAGACTTTCTTATCTAGCTCAATGAGCCAAAGCTCTGCCCTAGTGTAACCAGCACTAGATTTGAAAGATCTCACCCAAATCCTTAGCTCTGAAGTTCTGCAAATTGTCCCAAAGATGCTGGGGAGCGTTGATAAGAAAAGCAGCTGTTGAGCCCTCCAGAAGAAGGAACTGCTGACCCATTCAAACCCCTCTTGTCTTATAACTTTTCTAACTAAACTTGCCTCAGTGTGAACCTGACCAGGAAGATGTGGACGTGACAAATAACAATGAAAGAGTTTAGGAGTACTGGTCAAGGAATTTGATTTTTTCCAGAAACCATTCCCCAATGAAGTCCCAGATAATAGCAGCAATCTCCCTGCTGTAAATTCCTGAGTTTCAGACAATCATTATCCTGTCTTCCCTTGAAGGTTAAGATCACAGATCTTATGCAAACTGCTTCTTTGTTTGAAAGGAGCACCTGATTCTTACTGGGCAACATTCCCCAAATTTTCATAGGCGTCCATACCCTCAGGCTTTCAAGATATGTAGCTACTCAGAGGTCACGGAGAGGCTGTTTCCCAGGAATCTTTGCTATTGCAGGTTTTCCAAACTCTGGTTCACTGAGGTGAATCAAAGATTAAAATTCCCAATATTTTGTTCCTCATTACACCCCCCCAACAATTAGTCTTGAAGAAAGCCTTTTATTGGACCCAGTACAAGGCTTGCTTATTTATTTATTTAAAATGTTTTTATCCTGCTGTTCAGCCAAAACAGACTCTCAGAGTTGCTTGCAAATGTTAGTGATAAGAGAGCCATTGACCTCAGGCTTAAATATAAAAGACGTGACACAAAAGGAAAAGGGATTGGGAGGGAAGAAGAAAATGCAAACTCGGGTATTATTAGTTCTTAGTTAATAGATTTCTTATGACGACCAGCTGGCATGGAAAGAGTTCAAAGAGAGGAGGAGCCAAAATATTGCTTTTTTTTTTAGCAGAGTGAATGGACACACCCTGCAGTCCCATCTCTCTGCCTCTGCTATAGCCTGATGGAATGGCTGCTGTTAATCCTTACTTCCTCAGATACAGTTAGCCTCCTTCTAAAACAGCCCCTCATGCCACAACTAGGCAACAAAAAAATCATTCTATTGAAGGCAATAGAAAACATTTTTCAAGCTGAATTGCAGCAGGCGCGGGATGAGGGGGAGATGCTGTGGGCTAAATGGGGAGGCCCCAGATTGTGTGTATGGCATTGTCAGTTTATTTTCTATGCAGAAAGCCCTAATTGGGTTTTGAGGTGAACATCATGTTAGAAGGTGCTTGAAAAGTAAATACCTTTAATTCCCTTGTTGTAAGATCTGATTAAGGATGATTCTCAGGTTACTTTTTCACATGGTAAAATCACCACAAGGTGACTTTTTTTAAAGAAGTAACTTTCATCATGTGGCGAACTTTTGAATGGGCAAGACATTGAAATTACAAGAAAGGGGATTTCAAGCTAAAAGTTTGGAAGAATTTTCTGAGTGTGAACTGTTCAAATATTGAACAGATTACCTTGGAAACTGAGCGACTCTCCTTCATTAGAGGTTTTTAATAAAAGGCTAGATGACCACATAGCAGGGAAGGTATAGCAATGTATTCTAATGCACTAGATGACTTGTGTGGTAGGAGCATGTCGCACCTCCCTTTTAGCAATGGGAATAACACAGACACAGGTTTATGGGTGAAGTAGGGCCACAACTATATTGATTAGAGCAAGTAAAGTGGGGTTGGCATGGCAGTACGGCAAGGATCCGCTTCATTCTGGCAGCCCTTGCTGCAGGAATGCTGAGTCAACCAACAAGCAGTTGGGAACTATTCTTGGGAGTTGATCTGCATTTAACTGAAGTGAGGCATGAACCCAAGGCACCTGTGACCAACCAGTGGGAAGGGTTATGAGCTGGATGAGGTGACGACACTCCCAAACTAGGAGCATGGCCATCATGGACCCCACTGGACCCTTTATGGGGGTCCCCCTTATGACTGATCCTGCCCAATGCCCAATGCCTAAAGTTGTGAAAGGTGAATGAACGCCTAACAACTGCACAGAGGGATAGGCGAAAAACCTGCTCAACACTGGGGCCAGATTCGTTGAGAGGAAAAATTCCTATCTGGCCCCGTCAACCAGCAACCCAGTTAAATACAAACTGAGCAAGGATGGGCAGAAAAGCTGGCAGTGAAGAAAGAGACCAGCACTCAGCAGGCTGAGGCCTTTTAAAGGCCCGAGTCTGGCTCTGACCCTCAGGTTCTCTCGCAAGACTGCCTGGGATTGTGGGCAATCCTGCGAGAGCTGGACGTGGATGGGAGGATGCTATTGCCTCCCTTCCATCACTGTCTGGGAGCGTGTTCCACCTCACAACTGGCACCCCAAGCCAAGGCTCGAGGCTTGGCTTCTGAGCTTGGCTTCCAACTCTATGATTCTATGTTCTTCATGTGACAACATCTGGCATCTTTCACACGAGGGAACGTGGACTTTGCTGTCACATGAAACTGACATTTTCAATATGTGACCCTCACATGGTATAGTCACTTCATGAAAAAGTAACCACATGAACAAGTAAAAAGGGATGCGAACATTATTTTAGCTAGGGTATTGGCTTCCAGGTGGTGTTTACTACGACCCTGGACTTGCTTGAAAACATATCGCAGGTTCCTTAATGAAAATACCAGTAATGACCCAACCTTCACAGAGAGGAAGATTTCCCACTAGTACCAATTTTCTCCTGCATTGTGCAGCCAAATGAGAGCCTTGGGTGTGTTCTGGGGAGGCGCTCTCATGTAGAGCAACAATAAAGCCCAACAGCCCTCTGTGTGAACTGACTATACACCCTACAACATGCTGAAGAATTTTGTACAATGCACAAGAGTTCCACAGCGGGCAGAAGGGTGCTCCACAGAATACATGTCAGGTTGGAGAGTCCCTTGAAAGTACAAAATATGAAACCTAGTGTGGTGTTGTGAGTAAAATGTCCAACTTGGACCAGGGAGACTAGAGGTCAAATGCTCGCTCAGCTATGAAGCTTACTAAGTGACTTTAGGTCAGTCATACTCTCTCAGCCCAATCTACTCCACAGGTATGAACATTGCCCCTAGTTTTTTGGAGGAAGGGTGAGATAAAAATGTAACAAATAATAATAATACAAGCACTAAGTTGCAGCATAGGATAACAAGCTGGTTTTGTACAATAAGGGCTTCTGGCTTTGCTGATCCCTGCCCCAAATGGATGGCTTGTATGTTTAACGACTAACTGTGGAAACATTAGCAGCTACTGAATTAAAGGGGGGATACAAGACAGAGAGAGAAATTACAGTAGTGTCCCTACAGATTGCCCATAAACAGAAGTGCTTGTTTGGACACTCCTCATGGGTAAGCCACAGTGTCAAATAAACAGACACATATTCTTGGCAACTACGCCTTGCGCAATCAAAATAATTAAAAACCCCTACTGCATCCAGAGAGCTCACAGTTATCTGGGACAGCCCTGATAAGACTAGGTCTCTCTATCAAATATGATGCAGAAGAGAATCTCTTTAAGTAACTGGACCCAGAGCTACCTGTACATTCCTCTTCAGGTTTTCTAACAGATCAGGCAGCCACCTCACGTTGTAGGTGGGCTTTAGAAGATGGCTTGAGATCTTTAAAATGGTTGCACTGATCATGTTTTCCCACATAACATGTCACCCAATTGTCATATTTTGGTAGTAGGGAGAGAGGAAGAGGACTCGTGTGTGTGTGCGTGTGTGTTTGTTCTTTTTGTTTCTTTGAGACCTGCTTTATATCATTATGCTCTTTAAATTACTTTAGTATACAATATGAACACACCACTTCAGTATATGTGTGCATATTTAATTCCCAAAGACTTGTGGAAGTATAGTTGGACTGTATCAGAGACCCCAAATGAATTCCCATCCTCTGATACTGGCTTTTCACACTGGGCAAAAAGAGGTAGAAAAAGGTCATAACCCAAATATCTCCTCTAGGTGTGCCCAAGAGCTGGCAGGATCAATGTCATCTTTAAGAACAAGTGAGTGAGGTATACAGTGGAACCCTTTGCATTTGTAGCACTGATTTTTTTAACCTACTTTGCATAGCTAAAATGTTGAAAGTATTTGAAAAAGAGCAAAAAGCAGAATAGGAACTGCCTGAAATAGATAAAATCTGAAAGAAAATCCTCACTGCTCAGATATGTAGAGTGAATTAATAAACCAGTTTTCTACTAAATGAATTGTGGTACTGCCTGTCTAATTTTAATGATGTTCCAGACTTTGTATAGCTCCAGAGAGAGTGACCAAATGCATTCAAATATCTTAGAAGCTTCAACTATCTTTACATTTATTACCATGTTAAGAAGGTCCTCTAACCATTGGTCTACTACTGTACTGCAGTCATGTAGTGGCAAATTCAGAAATGCTGGAGCCCTTCATGATAGTCACAGCTACACACTTCCCCCTTTTTTTCTTTTGCTGCTGGGTTGAGAATGAGACCCTTATAATTACCTTCCCCCACCACAACAGATGTCCTTAGGAGCCAATCAACATGAAAGGGGAGAGTGTTAGCTACTGAGAAGAGTCTTCTCAGTGGCTTACTCACCTCTTTTCACTCTGATTGGCTCCAATCAGCAGGCAAGAAGCAAGTTAGAAAACTCTTCTGCTCAGTGGCTAGCATATTCCCCTTTCATGCTGATTGCCTCATAGGACACTGGAGACATTGGGACCCTACTGCCAGAAACATAAAGGGTCTAAGACCCCCCGAGACCCTGGATGACTACACCCCTGCTGTACTGTGACCAGATGTTTGGTCATCCAGCACTGTAGAACAAGCGCCTTCTCCGCTAGGGCTTCTCTTGTAATCTGGTAAATTTGTATCTTCAAACAGCAGCCCATATGCACTGCAAACTGCTTTTGAAATTCTTAGTTTCTCTCTGGGCTTCTGTTAGGAAGAGAAATTAGTCAGAACTGTATTGCACAAAAAACAGTTGAACAGTTCTTTGAATTATGAACATAGTCAATGAAATTCTTCCTGCATTCAATTGGGAGCTAATTTAAACATCACAAGTCCCACGATGAGGCCAATAAATAAGTGTTTATCCTCACGCTTGGTATGGCAGGCATAGCATTTAAAAGCCTCTTATGCTATGTATAGGCTCAAATTTGTACAAAGTCCATTCACCAGGGCCAGTAATTGCCAGGGATGTGCATTGCCGCAACTGGTGTGGAAACACTGTGCACATTTTGGCATATGCATGGGATGAGAAGCTTTTAAATCATACTCCCAATGCTTTTGGGAGGCTATAACATTTTACATTGGCCTGATCATTCTTGCGAGGGAGCAACTGTGGTTGTGGTGTTCAGGCAAGTGGTTTAGAAATAGAAAAGCCAACAAAGGGCTGTTAAGTGGCAAAGCAAGGGAAAGTATACTACAGCTATTCTAAATGAAACTAAGGGCTTGTTTACATGATCTGGGAATAGGGTGGCCAGATGCAAAAGAGGGCAAGGCAAGTCATGCAGAAGAGGGAATTTCAGCAGTTCTAGGTTGCAACCTATATCTACTGAAATTCCTTTTTCTACTGAATTATTAAAGGTGCAGGAGGCCTGCTTTTTTTTGCGTCTGGCCACCTTGTCAGGGAAGCAGGCATGGTTTGATGAAAACTGAGCTGAATTAACAATTCTTTATGCCAAAAATTAATCCCAAAGTGATACAGCCGCACCTTCATGTTCACAGGCTACTGTTTTTGTCCTGAATTCTGTATCCCATCCATCTGTATCTGGGAAATCCCTGTGCAAGTTAATCCCTATGCAAGTTAAAAGTTTCTTAATTTGGCACAAGAGACAAGGCAAGTCCAAGTCTTCTAATTATCTGGGGGCACCTTCTTGTGCTTTCACTGTGATTTAGCTTCTGAGCAGATTAAAATAAATCAGAAGCTAAATCCATTTAAGGAGTTTTAAAACCAGGTTAGCTGATCACCTAAGCAAGCCCCAACTGTGTTTTTAAACGAGGGGGGATTTTTCACTCATGCATGGTGCCAGATTAACAGCCCTACAGACTGAAGCCTTCTATTTATCCACAGAACAGGTACAGCACAGTCAGCAGCCATGCAAGCTTCCCCACAGCAAAGTATCATCCAAATGTCTCAACCCTGTTCTGGAGGATGCACCTGTTGAGGTGAGAAGGTAGTTCAGTCTCTTTATGTCCAGACTTGATTTGGCTTTTCTGTAGCAGCTGCTGTTCAAGAGTCATACCAATAGCCCTAAAAAGGATGTGGACTTTGAATAAAAGCATTTAGCCATTTGTGTAGGCCACCTCCTTTAAAAAGTGTCATTAAATTATAATTTTGTTCTATGCAATGAAGTGATGACTTGAATATACGATGCAATAATTTTTCTGGGTGGGTCATTTCCACATCGTTTGCCATAGATTATCAGAAAATGATAACTGGGAAGCATGGGCTTTTTAGTTTCCTCAGCCTCCTGCTTCATTTCAGGAGGCAGCAAAGATGAATCCTATGTTTCTTCACAGAAAATGATGTTCCATGGATAAGGAATGTCATTTCTGGTTAAGGGGAGACTGGAAAGGTTTCTCCTGTCTCCCCATTGCCGGTTTTGCTGTCCCCCCATTCGCAAAGATATATAAGCTTGAAAAGGAGGTGGAGGGCTGATAGGGGCATGTTTCATCCATTTGGCTGAGCGGTCTTGGAAAGCCTCAAAACAACTCAAGTTCCCCCTCCCCTTGAGCATTTTCCAGGATGGCTTGAAAAAATAAAAAGAATGGTTTTCACAGTGAGCCACCACTACTTTGGTACTACAGTGTAAAGTGAAGAACTATGTTGTTTTGGTTTTTATTTATTACATTTATATCCTACCCTTCCTCCTAACGGAGCCCAAGGTGGGGGAATGGTGTGGCAAGTTGTTCTGGATGCACTTGAATGGAATGTCCCATCCTGCATTCCCCATCTGTCCTCCTGCAACCAGTCTAGAATGTATACCTATAATGAAGAATAGGGAGCAGTTATCTTGCAGGACAGCGTCTGGGAAGATGAAGCATGAGATTTGAAAGTCGCTATATTCTGCCTAAAAGCCATTGGCTAACTTATGTATTATTTTTATGACCTTTTCAAAACACTGTTTACCAGTTTCCATGCATAGTCATATGGTAGCAATCTCCTATTGGTCACAATTCCTATGCTGTGTCGGGGGCTTCTCTTTGAAGGTGCCCAGTACATTAAACAAGGACAGCAAGGCATGTAATGTTCATAGTGGCTGTTTTCTGGCTATGAAACATCCATCTTGCAGTCTGCTGAAGCCCAGAAGTAACATTAGATTTCTTTTATTTAAGAGATAATTATTCAGATCATTTAGCTTCATGTTTTTAATCTGTTTTTGAGTAGTCAAGTCCATTCTGGGTTATGGTAATGCACTTTATGTGTGGCTTCCTCTGTGGAGGATGGGGAAACTTTAGCTGGTGCAGAATGCAGCAGATGATCAGGCTACTACAGTTTCGAATCTACTAATCATATCACTACAGTTTTATTTATTTATTTATTATTTTATTTATACCCCACCCTTCCTTCTAGCAGGAGCCCAGGGCAGCAAACAGAAACACTAAAAACACTTTAAAATATCATAAAAAGACCTTAAAATACATTAAAACAAAACAACTTTAAAAACATTAAAAAAACCTTTACAGTTTTGATTCATTTGCGCTTGTTTCCAGCTTGTTTCTGGACACAATTCAAAGTGCTGATTCTAACTCACAACTCCCTAAATGATTTGGGAACAGGTTATTTAAAGGTCTGCTTCATCCCATATAATGCTGCCTGTTGACAGTATTTAACATTGGAGGCCATGCATGCTCTGTGCCCACTGGTTTCAGAAGCATGAAAGACACTGTAAGGCAGGGCCTTTTTTGTTGCGGCTTCTGGGTTTTGGACCTCACTCCCTAGAGAGCTTCAGTTAACTCCCCCCTCTCTTAAGCTTTAGGTGTCTTGCTAAGACTTTTTTTAAGTTCATCAAGGATTTAACGTGGGTTAGAACTCTGTCTCCCTATTTCAGTGCTGAATTGTTTTGCTTCTGGTTTTATTATATGAAATTGCTTTTATAATTTGAACTGTTTTTACATTATTTTGAACTGTTAATTTGAACTGTTTTTACTGTGTTTCATGAACTTTTTGTAAGCTGCTTTGAGTTTACATTAATATTTATTTATTAAATTTATATTGTGTCCTTCCTCCCAGCAGGAGCCCAGGGCAGCAAACTAACACTAAAAACACTATAAAACATCATAAAAACAGTCTTTAAAATATATTAAAACCAAACATGTTTAAAAACATATTAAAACAAAATATGTTTTAAAACATCTTTTAAAAAAAACTTTCAACACATCTTAAAAAGAAATTCCAGTGCAGACACAGACTGGGATAAGGTCCCTACTTAAAAAGCTTGTTGAAAGAGGAAGGTCTTCAGTATGCGCCGAAAAGATAACAGAGATGGTGCCTGTCTAATATTTAAGGAGAGGGAATTCCAAAGGGTAGGTCCCACTACACTAAAGGTTCGCTTCCTGTGTTGTGTGGAATGGATCTCCTGCTAAGATGGTATCTGCAGGAGGCCCTCAACCTGCAGAGCATAGTGACTGACTGGGTATATAAGGGGTAAGATGATCTTTCAGGTATCCTGGTCCCAAGATGTGTAGGGCTTTGTATACCAAAACCTTGAACTTAGCCCAGTAGCTAATAGGCAGCCAGTGCAATTCTTTCAGCAGCAGGGTGACATGTTTGTTTATTTATTTATTTAAAATATTTCTATCCCGCCCTTCTACCCTATAATAGGGCACTCAGGGTGGCTTACAAAAATAAAATCAAACATGTACATAATAAAATTGTAAACAGTAGAATCACAAAAACATTAAAATAAATTAAAATACATAAAATACAATTAAATGTTAGTGATACCCTGCTGAAGTGAGCAGTCGCTCCGCTGCATTTTGCACCAGCTGCAGCTTCCAGACCAATCTGAAAGGCAACCCTACATAGAGCACATTACAGTAATACAACCTGGAGGTTACAGTGGACAACAGTGGTCAGGCTACCCTGTCCAGAAATGGCCACAGCTGAATTACCAGCCAAAGCTGGTAAAAGGCACTCCTAGTCACCTGGGCCTGTAGTGACAAAGATGGATCCAGGAGCACCCCCAGACTACAAACTTGATCTTTCAGAGGGAGTACAACCTCATCCAAAGCAGGCAACTGCCCAATTATCCCAACTTGGGAACCATCAACCCACAGTGTCTCCGTCTTGCTCGGATTGAGAGTCAGTTTATTGGCCCTCATCCAGCCCACCACTGAGTCCAGGCACCAGTCCAGGGCTTTCATGGCCTCTCCCAATTCAAATGTTATAGAGAAATAGAGCTGGGTATCATCAACCCACTGCTGACACCTCTCCCCAAATCTCCTGATGACCACTCCCAAGGGCTTCATATACATGTTAAATGCACTGCGGACAAGATGGTACCCTGCGGCACCCCACATCACAGCTGACAGAGCCAAAAGAGAATCACCCAATGCTATTATCTGAAAATGACCCTGGAGATAGGATCAGTACCAGTGTAAAACAGTGCCTCCAATACCCATCTCACCAAATCGGCCCAGAAGGGTACCATGGTCAATGGTATCAAAAGCCGCCGAGAGATCAAGTAAAAATAACAGGGTTGCACTCCCCCTGTCCTTCTCCCAATAAAGATAATCCAGCAGGATGACCAAAACTGATTCAATCCCATAACCAGGCCTGAGCCCAGACTGGAATAGGTCAAGATAATCTGTTTCATTCAAGAGTACTTGCAATTGCTGCACCACAACCCTCTCAATCACCTTCCCTAAGAAGGGGGTATTTGTGACCAGTCGGTAGTTGTTGCAGACCAATGAGTCCAGGGTGGGCTTTTTCAGGAGCTGTCGGATCACCACCTCTTTCAGGGCAGCTGGAACCACTCCTTCCCACAATGGCTCGTTGAACGCACCCTGGATCCACTCGGTCAAATTCCCTTGGCAACTTTAATAAGTGAAGAAGGGCAAGAGCTGAGAGGACACATTGCTGGCTGCATCGTCGCAAGCACCTTGTCCACGCCATGAAGCCAGATAAACTGAAACCAATGCCAAGAAGTTGCAACAGATGTTGCACTGGCCACCTCACTGGGGACTACAGTAGATGTGGATGGGGCATCAAGATTGCTATGGAGGCAAGCAACTTTACTCTCAAAGTGTCTTGCAAACAATTCACAGTTGGGCTTCTGAAGGGTCTAAAACTCCATTTTCTGGAGTTGATGTCAGCAGACCCCTGACAAAATGGAAAGGCTCCACTGGAAAGCTACTTGAGGATGCGATAGTGGCAGAGAAGTGGACCTTTGCCACCCTCACCACCAAACAGGCACGGTTATGATGTTTTACTCATACCCAGTCAGCTTCACAGCATGTCTTTTGCCACTTGCGCTCTAACTATCGTCCAGCCTGTTTCATTGCCCTTAGTTCACTGGTGTACCAAGGTGCAAACTGGGCTCCACAATGCCAGAGAGGGTGCTTGGGGTCAACAGTGTTAAGAGCATGATGTGCCTTGCTGTGCCACAGCATGACAAGGGCTTCAATAGGGTCACCTGCTGTATCTACTGAGAACTACCCCAGGGCATTCAGGAATCCAGTGGATTCCATTAGTCTTCGGGGACAGACCATTTTAATCTGTCCACCACCCCTGCAGGGAAGGATCTGAGCCATAAGTCTAAACTTCACCAGGAAGTGATCTGACCATGACAAAGGGGTGACATCCACACACACCCATCTCCAGAACACCCCTTCCTCCATCTGGAGCAAAGGCCAAGTTGAGGGTGTGCCCTGCCCTATGCTTTGGGCCAGTGACAACTTGAGGCAGCCACATGGAGGCCATGAAGTCCCAAGCCAGAACACTAGAGGCAGCCTCAGCAGGGACATTGAAATCATCCAAGTCTTTCGTTCTGGGCTCCTCCAATACCAGAGCTGCCAGCTCAGTCAGAGAAGCTCTGGGCAGCAGGGTGGATGGTACACCAGCACCAAACCTAGTTTACTCTCTCCTTGGCCTGACACCAGGTGCAGGCCCTCCCAGCCAGCTCCAAGACAGAGTGGTTTCCTGGTGACAGAAATGGAAGTCCTGTAGTCCACAGCAACCCTTCCTACCCATCCCTGCAGCCTGTGCTGGTGTTGCACCAAATATCCAGGTGGGCAAAGCTGGGTCAGATCAACTCCTCCCAGCTCACCCACCCTGGTCTCGGTAATGCACACCAAATCAGCATGCTCTTCGATGATTAAACCATGGATGAGTGTGGTCTTATTGTGTGCTCTGGCATTAAACAACAGCATACAAAGGTCAGTGGGCACAGCAGATGAGCAACAAGAAACCCATCCATGAGAGGAGTGGGAGTGAGGAACAAAGCGTAGATAGCCTTGACTTCATCTTCTATGGTAGCTCACTACTGCCCCATGGCTATACCTCCCTCTGCCCATGATCACTGAAATTGGGGTGGTATCACCCATGTTCCTCCTTACTAAGGCTCCTCCTAAACACCTGATACGGGCACAAGAGCCGAACAGCAAAACCTACCTGAATCAGTTATCCTAGTAGGTGTCTGAGAGAATTGGGAACCATCAGACCCACTCAATATATTTCACACAGGACACTTCTACTCCCCCCCCGTCTCACACCCAGGGAGGGCCAGCCTTCTACCAGTTGCAGGCTCTGACTCTGAAGGCTTCTGGCAACTTTCTCCTATCATTCAGTTCACTGCACAGGATCTCACCCTGCATAGGAACTACACATGCCCACCCCACTACTAATCTCCTCTAGATTGGTTAAAAAAAAAATAGGAGTAACACCCTCACCCTTGGGACTCCCCAAGGGATGACCTTCTTTGGTGTCGTCTCTTCGGTGGTGACCCCGCCAGTGGCAGACCCACCGCCCAAGGGCAGCTGGACTTTTATGCCTCCTGACCCAGCCAGATGCTGATGCAGGATTGACTGCAGCCTCTCTCTGGATTCAGGGTCAGGCAGGGGGTCCCAGTCCTTGCAGCACCTACCAGGGACCTCAGCTATCTGGAGAGACAGCGATCCAGAGGAGCAAGCAAGCAAGCAAGCACCCAGATGCTCAAGTACTCACTCCCAGGGCAGGTCTTCTCCAGTCTTCCAGTGCTGCAGCATTATTTTAATAATAATAATAATAATAATAATAATAATAATAATAATAATAATACATCTTGCCCTTCCTCCTAGAAGGAGTCCAGGGCAGCAAGCAAACAACAAAACACTAAAAACATCTATAAAGCATCTTAAGAACAAAGCATCTTTATAAAGAAAATCCAAGTACAATTTTTAAAAAATAAATTAAGAAAATCTACCCAGGGACAAAAATATAAATATAATAACAGGAAGCAAATACAGGACATTATTCATACTTGTTACATTCAGCAACAGCATTTTCATTGCTGTTCATTTCATTCCAGTCACAGATATCTAGCAAAGGTATCCATGAACAGAAAGCAGGGAAGCCATTTTTTACCAATTCTTCCTTCATCCTGGGCCCTCCTAAATGGAAATGGAGTGCCTTCAAGTAGAGTAAGGTTTTCATGGTAAGCGGTATTCAGAGAGGGTTTACCGTTGCCTTCCTCTGAGGCTGAGAGGCAGTGACTGGCCCAAGGTCACACGATGAGCTTCATGGCTGTGTGGGGATTCGAACCTTAGTCTCCCAGGTCGTAGTCCAACACCTTAACCACTACACCACACTGGCTCTCTCTGAGCCCTCCTAGGGCTCCTTAAATTTTGCTCTGGAGTGTTGGAGGATCTGTTGGATAGTAGGATGTACTGCAAGGTGCAGCAGAGGGAAGGGGAAATACATTAAAATTGCCTCCCTGCTTTCCATTAGCAAAGGCCTCCACTAGATCAAAGACCTTTCCACCCATAGAAGAGCACTCCTGGATACGACCCTTTATTTATTTTATTTTATATAAGAGAAATTACATACCATTTGATTATGAAAAACGTCTGAGTGGTTTACAAAAAACATTCAAATTATTAATAAAAACATTTAGAACAAGTAATGAAAAACATCTTAAAATGATTAAAAACAAGAGTAGATATTAAAACACATCAGCATCTACGTGTCTGCATAGGCTTGCCTAAACAAAAAGCATTTTAAGCAGGTGCCAAAAAGAGTACAGTGAAGGTGCCTGCCTGATTTCACCACTTTGAATGAGCTATTTGATACTACAAAGCTCCTTCGTTTTTCAAGTAATTTCTTAACTGTAGATGGTATTTTGGTTTCCTATTTGTATCATTTGTTATGTGTGAAAAGGGCCGTTTATTGGGTAAATAGGTGAGGCAAAAATGGGAGGGGGAGTGGCTGGCTTGTAGTAAAGTGAGAAGCTGTTGCTTGAATGGTATGTTAACCTTGGGAAATTTCAGAGATCATTTGAAGGATATCAGCAAAAGTGAAAGTGACTGAAGAACTTTAGTGCAACACAGGTCTAACAGGTTGTGGTCCAGGTCACGTGCAATGCTTCCAAATCACTTAAAACACTTTATTCCATTTTATATTTAATGGAAACTTAGATTCCACCCCTTTCCTGCCAGTATGTGGATAGAGACGGAGAATTTGTGGTGTACATCCATTTGCTCATGGCTTTATATTTTGTTTATGATTTTATTTTGGCCATAATGCACTCTAAATATGGCAAACAAGGATCTAGTCACCAAAATTCTATTATTACTTACCTCTGTTTCAAAATAATAAACAAGGTTGAGTTGAGACACAGGAATTTAGTCTAGTTAGTCTAGTTAGATTTTTAAACTAAAGAAGATGGAGTTAAGCAGCTGGCTGAAATATAGGCTGCAATTAACTGAGGAAATGCTATTCTTTTTTATGTTGTGTGTGTCTGTACCGCCCCTTAAAAATCTAGAGTGGAGTTTTTATCTCTATAGCCATGATTATATTCACACTTCTCTATTTAGAGTATATCTGCTTGACACCAACCACACTAAGGGTGCAATCCAAGTCGTATTTACTCTAAGTTGAGGGGAGTTGGATATGGCAGGCCCCCAGCTGAGCTGGCAGGGTCCTGGCTGTGCTGGGCTCCACTGACAGAAGCCCCTCTGCTGCAGTGGAGTTGGGACTCTGCTGGCTCCACCAGGGGTCTGCCAGGGAAGCCCAGCCTGGTGGAAGGCCAGAAAAAGGGGTGTTCTGGGGGTGTGACGGAGGAGGGGCTAAGGGGGGGACTTCCAACTCCCGTTCGGAGCGCTTCTGCGGGTTCTGATCTGGGCCAAAGTTACGCTGAGAAAAAGATCAGTCTAAGAAAATTAATTTAATGGAAGTCAATGAGGAGCGCTTACTCATTGGTAGGGGTATTCGTGAGAGCCGTTTTTTCTTTTGTGCACACAGCTCCTGGCAGAGCCAATATTCTGGTGGGCCAGTGGCTCCCGAATGGGAAATGGATGCCGTGGAGCATCCTGCTGGCTCCTCCTCTGCCAGCACCCCTTCTGCTGGCTTTCCATGAGTTGGATTGCTTTGCCTGTTACTAGCACATGGAATTAAGCCTTTGTTGCTTCTTTGCCTGAACCAAGGCAAAATCTCTTTTGAACTAAGCCAGTGAGGTTAGCTACAATTATTGTAATGACTTCTAATTGATTTCTCTGAGCCTTTCCCCTTTAAATATATTATCTTTCATCTACAGACCCATTCTGAAGAGAGACCATTTCAGTGTGAGGAATGCAAAGCGCTGTTCCGAACACCATTTTCTCTGCAGAGACACCTTCTAATACATAACAGTAAGTGCTAATAGAGAAGGTCAAGAAGTTCAGCCTTCACCACTGACTTGTAACCCATTAGTTCTCTCTCTCTCTCTCTCTCTCTCTCTCTCTCTCTCTCACACACACACACACACACACACACATACACACATACACACAAATTAAAGGCAGCCGCCGGCAAGATCATATCACTCCAGTGCTAAAAGAGTTGCACTGGTTACCAGTTGCTTACCGGGCCCAATTCAAGGTGTTGGTTTTGACCTTTAAATCCCTATACGGTCTCGGCCCAGTCTATCTAAAGGAGCACCTCCAGCATCATCAGCTATGCTGCCCAACAAGATCAGCCTCAAAAGACCTTCTCTCCATCCCATCAGTCAAAACAGCCAAACTGGTGAGGACTAGAGAGAGGGCTTTTTCAATTGTGGCCCCCACTTTGTGGAACTCCCTCCCAAATGATCTCCGCCATGCCCCTTCTATGTTGAGCTTCAGCCGGGCCTTGAAGACCTGGCTCCTCAGGCAGGCTTTTGGGGTGGGTTAGATTTTATCTTCATTGTTTTTAGATTTTTAATGCCTATGTATTGTATGCTTATGTTGTACGTCGCCCAGAGTGGCTGGACAGCCAGCCAGATGGGCGACTAATAAATTCAATAAATAAATAAATGCACACACAGAACATTTAGATTGCTGAAGTTGAAACTTTAACGTTGTAATCTGGGATATAGTTTAATAAGGTCTTTTTCTATTTGATTAAATTGAAAAATGATCTTAAATATACCATTAGGTTGTGAGGGACAGAAAGACAAAACGTGTTTATTTTTTAGCAAATATCTCAATATGGTGAGTCTTTCGGTGGGCAATTTGAATGAGTTCATCGGAAAATACTATCCCAATTCAGTGCTCAAACTTGACATGCCAGTTTTCTCAGTTCTTCCATGTACTACTTCCCCTGGAATTGCCAAATGTGCCTTACTTACTTTGTCTTTCTTAGGAAGGGTATTGGCATCCCAGTGGTAGGTATCCTGCCCTTCTGGACCTTCTTGTTTATTACCATTCACCATGTGAAACCTGGTCATTTTGGCATGAGTTTTCCTTTATTTCAGTGTATTTTATTGGCAGGTGCTGGCAGTGGCTTGCAAACTCATGGTGGCAATGATTCATGTATTGAGTTGTAGTAAATTGTGGTAAGGATTACGACCCAGTGCATTTTATGGTACTATATAAATGCTAAGTATTATTATTGTAATGTGATATATTTTGCATGGGATTTAGCTCTCCACGTACCTGTGCTACATGGCAAACTTTATCTCCCAGAGTACTCCAATATTCCATGTGAATTTTGGTGTTTGGGAATAAACAAAATCACTGCATCATTCCCCATCACTCCTACTGAAAAGCAATTAAAACAAAAGTAAACACTGTGATTGTGAAAGTTATAGGGAAAGTCAGTCCTATAGACCGGGAATTTTTGTTTTTCCAACTTGAAATCCGTTAGCTCCCTTTAAAAAAATTCTTCATGGATGCCTGATCCTTGTTCCTCTAGTACCCAAGTATGCAAGTTGACATTTTGTATGTCTTTTGTTATAACTCATGGAAGACCTGAGATTCTTGGATAATCCTTTGAGCCTCAAAGCTGAAGTGTACATAAAAAAGTCCTATTCTGTACAATGTTTGTACAACGTAATTGTACTTGTAACAAGGTTCTGAAGGTATTGAATGATTCTCTTATTTACTAGGCTGACCTTGTATAGAGTAAGCTAAATTCTGTAAAATGTCAAATACCATCCCTGATCTAATAGTATACTGAAGAATTGTGATAGTTTAATGCTTATTTCAAAACATGAAAGGGGTTCTTTTCTCTATAAGAATTTAAAGTGTCTTAACAATAAAAATACAATAAAATGCATGAATCACTCAATAAAACAAAACCAATAAAATACTATGAATACAATAAAGCTATTATATCTACTTCAATGTTATTGTTCATTGTTTATTATTATTTGATTTATATAATGTTTATGTGCCAAATGACTTCTACATGGTTTACAACTATAAAATCAATTATAAAAATACATAATTAAAATATACAGTTACAATTCAATCAGTACATTTAAACATCCTCAATTACAATATACAATAAAACATACCAGTAAAAAAGACAATTAAAACAGTTTTTTTAAAAAGTTAATAAAATCATAAGTCCATAAATATTTTGTTGTATTCACAATAGTACGTAGCAATCTGCAGTTCATACTAGTTTTTGTGACTTTACATTTTTAAATGGCTTTGGAATAATCAAACAGACCCAAATACATTAATAGCAATGACAAACACTGGCTTGGTTTCCTTATAGCTGGCCATAGCTTTTTCATTGCTGAAAAATGTGCAAACTACACTTCACATAAGCAATTTGTAGAACAGGAAAGCGTCTCTAAGATGGTATGTAGCACGCACATTGAATATAAGTTTCTAGGTGGATGCCTTGAAATTGTACAATATTGTCCAGGACAGCTGTAGAAGGAAGGCTATGTGCCAGATGCATGCCCATCACCATCTGGGAAGCGCCTCCACTAACCTAAATTACTACTTCTACAAAGCCTGTTGAGTTTAGGAGAAAATTTTGGGATAAATGAGTTCAAAATTTGCTACTTCATTCTTGCAGTCCAAGGTACAAGAGAAAGCATACATTCTGCCTAATGAACAGGCTGCCTTTGAATGCGGTGGTAACTTCAACAGATTTATAAACACCCATTAGTACCATAGTGCTAAGTCTACTATTAACATATCTTTGTTTCTTTTTCCCCAGGTGAAAGAACCTTTAAGTGTGATCACTGTGATGCTACATTCAAAAGGAAGGACACACTGAATGTTCATATACAAGTTGTTCATGATGGTCATAAGAAATATAAATGTGATTTGTGTGACAAAGCCTTTGTGACACCATCTGTGCTTAAGAGTCATAAAAAAGTAAGTATAATCTGTAATTTGTAAAAATGGGGTCACTGTAATAGGTTTATTTTGCCCAGTGTATACTATACTTTTGAATTTGCAGATGGTGGAATTTCTTTTGAAGAAAATACTTTCAATTGTGGACTGTCTATATCAATAGAATAAGAAATACAGATGAAAAGTGATAGCATATACAAATATTAGAATTAAGGCAGCAGAAAACACAATTTTCGTTCCATTGTTGAAAAGGTTCTTGCAAGGGGAAAGCAAAGTGGGGTTCCCAATTTTAGCTGATCCCCTCTTTCCATCCATATAGCCCCTTGGGTCCCTGGAAAAGCTGCTTTAGAGGGTTGGGGACCTGCCAGAAAAAGTTAATAAGGTCAACAATGTTCCATATTCCCTTAGAATGTCATGTAAATTGAACACTCCGAGTTCAAAACCGTATCCACCCACTCCCTTTTGTTACCCTGTGGGTTATTGAACTCATGTTTATCTCAGTATTGAAACATCGGCTGCATCACTGAGGTTCAGCATTCTTGTTAATCTTTGTTTCTTTGTGATCTAGCCATGAGGTGAAATTATATCAGTATCATCATCCATTAGAACTTGGTAAGAGAGTGGCAGCAGCTTCAGTAAAAGACTCCATGCGGATCTATCTCTTTGCTTTGCAGCTAGAGGAGGATCTCTTGGCTGTTCCTCTTTTGCATTCATTCTTGTCCAAGATAAAAGTGCATTCAACTATGTATACCAGTCCTTGCTTATATGTTGCTTATGCCTAATCCTAAACAAAATATTTCCTAGTACAGTGTTTTTAGGCTAAGCATAGTCACAGATACTATCAGAAGATGCTGCGTGCTTCCAGACTACATGTTTATTGAATATTCATCCTGATTTATTTGCAGAGTGATTAGATAACACAGGCTGTGTAATGAACATTCATTCTGATTTGTTTGCAGGGAGATGAGGTTGCATCAAAGCAAGAGTTATCCCACACATTTTTTGTCACTTTTCTTACTGCAAAAAGTCTGTTTTTTGGGGGGGAGTGAGTTGCACAAGATCTCCCAATCAACTATAAATAACGGTGCAACTTGGATTTGCTGGTATGTGATTGAATCCCATCCCAAAATTGCAAAAGTCTGGAAGCGCCCAGTTTGTGTTAAAATAAAGTTTATCTTCCTAATTTTCAAACACATTTTTCTAATGCAGCAATGGAGACCTGTAAGATTGCTGTGGTCCAGCCTTATTTATGAATCAATAGGAGAGTTGCAGAGCAGCTGACTGTTAAATCACTCTGGCCACTGAAGCTCTGTCAGTGGAATAGGAGTCTCCTCTCAGCACCCTTCACAAACTATACTGCCCTCAAGTGAAATCAAAGTCTGGTGTGGGTGTGGCCCCCTGATTAGGCAAGCCAAGCAGCTGTGAGTCTGGCTTTTAGAAAACAGGCAGTAGGTTCTTACTGAGCATGCCCGACATTATCATTGAGTTCAATGCAAAATTTCTTAAATTAATTAAAAATCAGTCAGGCATTTTTTAAACTGCACTCCTCCCCTTCCATCCGCCCTCCCCTCCTCCTCCCCCAGAAGCACATTACCAAATTCTTCCAAGCAACAAAGGAAGTGGATTGGACTGTGAAAGACCAACCCAAATTGTGTTTGCATTTTGACAAATTTGTACGGCAGTACAATATCTCAAGAGAGGAGGTCATGTCTCCTGCTCCCCTGGTGCATTCACTATAGCTGCCCAATTCCCCTGCTTTTTAAAGTTTGATAGAAATATCTGTTGGCTATAGGTACATTCCTAAACTGTTTTTTGCCTATTAGTGAATTTATTTGAAGGCTCTAAAAAGTACTACAGTGTCTGGATTGTGAGAACTTTAGCGTCAACTTAAAATTCTGCATGTAATCAACTTTCTTTCTGAATCAGCGCCCCAGAAGGGCGTGAAAAGCTGGAATACGCCATACTTTCTACAGTTCTACTTTCATTGTCTTCATAATGTATATCTGCTGACAGCTATTGATCAGGAAAAGGCCCAGCTACTCAAAGTACATAGCATCTTGGAGAAAAGTTTCATTTTTAAAAGCCATTGCAAATTGTATGCCCTGTGATGACCAAGGATGTGATCTTGGATTTGAAGTATCGACTAGTTTGTATTTGTCTTGACGTTGATTTCATTATGGTTGCAGGCTGTTGCATTCAGTAAAATGAGCTAAGTCAGCATTGTCTCTCCCTCACTCTGTAAACCTTAACTTTTGATAAATATAATAAATATTGACATTGTTTATCCACTAGTGATTCAGGAATCTGTGACAGGATTTATTGGGATTAGAAGAAGTCTCTAGAAGGTCGTCTCCTCTGTCACCTTACCTGACTGACAGTGAAACAGTTTTGATTAATCTATTAACAGTTCCATGTTTTGTAATGAAAATTGGTTAACTATATTGAATCTTTTTTTAAAAAATCTCAGAACTAGAAGAATAAGAATAAAGCTACATTCAGGGGATATTTCTTCCTAAAGTCATACCTGTGGAAAGATCAGGAGTAGTCTTTGAGCTTACATCCTCTCTTCCTGCTCCATTGGCCCTTGCTGTTGAAAGAGCTGGAAGTGATTGGGAAGATTCTGCATTCAAATAAGTGCAGTCTGTTTCAGCCTGCAAAATAAAACCCATTTCAGTAGCCAGAAGCACACAATACAACAAATAAAAATTAACATTTCATAAAAACAAAATAAAACCATGACAAAAGAGTCAGGATCAGCAGTTTAAAAAAATCATAAAAACATTGGCTGTGTTTGGATGTTACACTAACAGCACAATCCTGAGCATGTGTATTCAGAAGTAAGTCCTGTTGAATTCATTGGGGCTTCATTCCAGGTAAATGGGGTTAGGATTTCAGCCCTCGTTACAAAATATGGTTTGTTTAACCATCCTGTTACATGCTCTCTCAATTTACTCCTTCCTTATTCAAGCAAGAAAGCAGACCATAGAGTAGCTGGCTTAGCATTATATCTGAAGCAGCCCGTGGTTGGTTTGTTGGTTTCAAATACACCATGATCTGAAGCCAAGGTTTGTTGTTGGCATCCTGACTAGAGAAACAAACTATGAATGTTGGTTTAGACAGCCAGTGTTTTATTCCCCTGCTCATCTAAGAGAGGACCAAAGCAGGAGGGCTTAAGTTGCATACACCAGCACAGGGCTTGTGCATAGTATAAAACAAACCATAGCTTGTGGCTTGATAGTATGTCCATTGTCTCGTCCTTATTGTCAATATGACCATTGTAAAACAAAGTCTGTCAAAATAAAAAGGTGTGAAAAACAATGGGAGAGGAGGAAACGTATTCCACTGTATGGGTGTAGTCACTGAGAAGACCCTTGCTCTTGTCCCACCCAGCTGGGTTTCCACCCTAGGAGGAACACAGAGAAGAGCCTCTCCTTCCCAACTAAAGGACAGAGCAATTCATAAGGTATCCTGGACCTAAGCTATTTAGAGCTTTAAAGATAATCACCAACACTTTGAATTGTGCCCAGAAGCAAATTGATAGCCAATGCAGCTTTTACTGCTACCTTATGATGCCTGCTGGTAAGAGTGTGGTGTTGCCCTCCTTCACACTTGTCACTCAGCAGTGATGGCCTCTTTTACTTCTCACTGCTGTAATTCACTTGCTGCTGCTGTCAGAGTGTTTGGTGTGACCTGAGCAAGTTTTATTTTGGTGAAATCCAAAATCTTAGCTTTCCTATTTAAATCAAGGGACTTAAATATCCTTATCACTGCCTGAATTGTTCTCATTTTATTTTACTATGACTAGGTCCATAGTCACTAAATTTCCCAGAAGATCTTTTAGACAAGATTTATATTGAACACAAATTGCAGTCAAAGTTATGTAACAAATGTTTTTTTCTTATTAGTAGCTAGTTGCAACAAATCCATTTATTTATTTCATTTCATTTATGAATCACTTCCCGTGAGGCATTCTGAAGCGATTTACAATATAACATATATAAAACAGTTACATATATAAAAACAGTTAACACAATTGTGTAAATAAAACTATCTTTTAAAAATTATAAATGTAAGCCTTCTCACACTAGTTTTTATAATACTTGTATTTTTCTATTGTAAAAATGCCTTGTAGGCCAAACACTCTTTTACAATTTTATCTGTCATTTAGTATTAGTAGAACTGGACATAAATACAAGCTTTAAGGGAACTTAAGCTTATCATTAAGAAATCAAGCCAGTGTTTGGTATTTTGAAAAACTGTAGTGCAAATATGGAAGTAACAAGGACCTCTCTCTTCTGCTGCAATCATTTTCAAGAACCAATAAAGATTAATTGAATTTTTATGAGCCAAACCATTTATTATTATTGTTGTTGTTGTTGTTGTTGTTGTTGTTATTGTTGTTATTATTATTATTATTATTATTTATATACCACTTTTTGGCCAAAAGGCCCCCAAAGTGGTGAACAAAATGTTATAAAACATATTACAAAAAAATACATAAGAAATAACCAGTAACAAATTTAAGGAATAAACTCATTTGGCCTGTAGTTAGGCTAGATAACTGGTTTATTTTACAATGAATAGCAAGATTCATTGAGGCATTTTGTAGTGTTGTCTTAAAGTGCAACTGTAGTCTTAAAGTGTAACCATTATTAAACTTTTAAAATCTAGTTTTTCACATTATAGTGTGATATGTAATGGAAGCCAGATAGAGAGATCTAGAGGGCTGCATTTGGCCCCTGGGCCTAGGCTCCCCATTCCTGCTATAAATCTTGGAGGACACATTTTTAAAAATAACCCTTATCAATTTCTGCTTTCTTTTGCAAACAAGTTAATTCTGTCTCTCTTTTCCCACTGTAGACTCACACAGGCGAAAAGGAGAAAATTTGCCCATACTGTGGGCAGAAGTTTGCAAGCAATGGAACACTGAGAGTACATATTCGAAGTCATACAGGTACACCATTACTGTGTAAAATGGACAACCTTTCCTAGGCACTTGAATCACACCATTTCATTGCACAGATGTGTCTGTATTCTTGGAGAGTTGCCATAACTCCCATATAAAAATGAGTGATACTGCCAGAATGTGGAATTACTTTAAAAATAAAATCCAGTAGGCTTATCATTCTTGAATATGTAACAAAAACTCTTAACTTCTGTTCAACACACTTTAATATTTTTGTAATACAAAATGAAATGGATTAAAAGTTAATGGATTTTTTTGTTCCTGCACAGTCTGCATGACTAAGCAACTAAACTCCACCATCTTTGAAGATGCTCAGTTGTTGGTTGCTATAATCCAGGAGTGGGGAACCTTTTCAGTCTGGCCACATTACCTTCTGGACAATCTTCTGGGAGCCATAGGACAATGAGCAGGGCAGAGCAAAAGTGAGAGGAGCAATGAATGTGAAATTTAACTTTGTATAGTAAGCTAGTTTCTACATGCACACACACAACTCTATTGTTCATCCAAACAAGCAAGAGGCATTATCAGAGTTCAAGGATATATTCCAGCCAGAAAATATAGGACGTTGGGCCCAATGTCCTATAGGACCCTGCAGAGTAACGTAGCGGAATGGAGAGTATTGAGCGAGCTTGTGTGTGTGTGTTTGAATCTTTGCTAAGATTCTACCTTCCATGCAAATTAGTCAGAGACTTTAAGCTTTAAAATAAGAAATAACTACTTTATTCTTGAACTACATGTTTGATAGGAAAGAGTCCTATATCTAGCTAACTAGCTAAGTTGGAGCAATGAGCACTGAGCCCAGTACTCGCCCTCATGCTGGATGAGAGGGAGAGACAAAGGAAAGATGTCTGCTCTCCTCTCGAGAAAGAAGATGACTGGGAAGGAGGAAAGGAACTGGGATCAACATCCTTTGCATATCAGTCTACCAGGAAGGGAAGAGACAGCAGGAGATCAAAGGACAGGTATAGCCTAGCAACCAAGAGGTCTCCTCTCCAGCTACCCTTTTTAACCCCATGCAGCCTCAACCCACAGGTTGGAGTTGAACCTCATACATTCCAACAGAAAAAACACTGAAAGAGGATATGAAGCTGGGCCTTTGAAGGAAGTGGTTTGTAAATGGTGTGAGGCCTGTGGGGAGTTCTGAAAGTCGGGTAGAGAGGTCTGGAGGGCTGCATTTGCCTCAGGCCCCCCATTCCTGCTGTAACTCTTTGTTTGCTGAAAGAAATGAAGCAGTCCCGTTTGCATTGCACATAAACACGCAATTTTACTTTAACCCTTTAGTTATTCTTTGCTAAAGGAACCATTCAGTTTAAAAATTTGGATTGGAGACCATACAACAACCAATTACAATTGAAAAAACAGCTGTGTAGTTTCTTCCTTTAAAATACCGATATTTCCTTTAAAAATATTGATATTAATATCAAAAAAAAAAATCCAAGCAAAAACAAACACAGATCAATAAATGCAGCAGCTAGCGGATACAGGACAAACTCAAGTTGACGGCAGCTTCTTAAGTCAATGGAATGCTTTCGAACCGGCACCAGTCAATAGATCCCATCCCTATCTGACAGTACATAATAGACCCAAATTACCAAAACAAAGTGGATGCCCTAAAGCAGTCTATTTACTGCAGATGACATATTCAAGTAATTGGCAAGCTGCTATTTTAGCAGTGTTTGATTTCCAGCTTAAAAGGGGTGAGGATTGGCGTTTGACATGCAATGTGCTTGTTAACAAATAGTCTTCTTATGACATTCTGTTCAGTTTTGCATAAACAAATTTGGCTTGCAGGAAGATGACAGAACATGTGCACTTAATCACTTGGCTTCCTAATATGTTTGATAAGTCTTAATCACTTCCATCTCTCTTGGCCACCTGTTAAGATTAAAGCTGTTTACTTGTTTGGTCCTGTTTGTAATTCTGACTGTAACCAGGGCTGAGTACTGATTACAATGAACATTTAGATTGTGTAGCTGAAACAGATCCCCTTCTTGGAAAGACCTAAATTTGTGGTTCTTAACCGGAGGGTAAGGACTCTTCAGATAGTCACAGAAACCTTGTTTGGGGGTCACCACGACACCAGCAAATAATGCTGGGAGAAAAGTTTTGTAAGAGACTGAGGGAGAATATCATCTGCACCCTGTGGCGGACACTTGCTGCACATTAATACATTTATAATACAGGAAGATAGTAATACTGACCTATCTTGCAGGATTCTTGTAACATTACAAGATAATTTATATACATGTTGTAAAGTTGCTTGGAGACCTTTAGGTAACAAGCAACTAACAAGTCTAATAAATAATAATTATATTAGTAATATATGAAGCACCTTGAGCACTCAAAAGCACTATTGTACAAGAGAACAGTGTCATTGTTACAATTAACATAAATCTCACCTGCTAAATCTCATACAGCTAGCCATCTCTGCTGCTTATCTGCTGTCATGCAAAGGACTTCATGACTGGACTTTATAAGGCCTGGAGACAGTTGTAGTAAATAAGGGCTTACAGTTATGATAGTCCATTTAGGACTACTGCTGTCTTTTCTTCTGGTTAATTATAGCCACCTTCTCTAGTTCTGGTACCTGGCCAAGGACATTTTCCTACATTTCCTCAGCAGAAGAAGAGGACAAGAAGGCCATAGTAGGGGGGACGATGATGATGAATAGGTAACAGATGAGAGAGCAAGCAAGGAATTTAGCAGTGCCTATTGGGCATGACAAGAGGACCTGCAACAAAAATGTTGCACTGTGGAGTGCTTCTGTTCACTGTTCCAGTCATGCCCTTCTCTATGACACTCCATGTCATTCCACATTTCACATGGTTTTCCATTCCACTTGCCCCCCACCAAAAAAGTGAATCAGCATTCCGTGGCTGCTGAGCATCCCCGGTCCTTAGGCTGCTTCGGGGTCCATCTCTCTCATTGGGTTTTTTCCCCCCTAAATATTTGTACTGCTGCAAAACTTGTGATTCCCTTAAGCCTGTTGATACACCTCTCTTATGCATGGCTGGTGCCATTTTGGCTATGTAAGGATCTACACTCACCTCTGAACTTCAGACGTAGAGGACATGATTACTAAATGAAGCCATGCTGTTCAGAGGAAGTATGTCATTGAATGCTAATTTCACGGGCAACAGCATGGAGAGATTCATGTCTTAATTCCAAGCTACTGGAGGCATGTAGTTGGCCATTGTGGGAAACAGGATGCCGGTCTAGATGATGGACCCTTGGTGTGATCATGCAGGGCTCTTACATCATAATAGTCATCATGCAACAGTTGCTTTGTGGATATGGGCTAGGTTTTTTTGAATATGAAATGAGCACTGTTTTGATATGTCCATCTTCAGCGTACGACACATGCAGCTGATGCTATTTAGTGTCTCTTTTGCTCTCTTCACTGTAGTGTGTGACATGATGCCATAGCCCTCTGCCTTCCTCTGCTCCGCCTCCCATGATGGCTCAGAGTAAATAAATGTAGAACAGTGGCAGCTTCATATCTCTTAATGTCTAATTTAGCTCTTAAAATGTCAAAATTGGTGCAGGATTAAATTTCATCCCTCCAGATTAAAGTGTAATGAATTATGCATGGGCAAAAAACACTTGTTAACCCCAAGTCTTGAGTATTATAGCTAACATGTGTGGGTATTGTGTTTTTGCCTTGTTCTTTTCTTGTGGCCTTTTCCACTCCTTATCCCAAGCAAGCCTGTATTTCATGGCAGGTGTGTGCCTGTCAAACATTTGCAACATAACCTTTGAGGGCTCTCCCCGTAACTCTGTTTGAGGACTGTGCATGCACCGCTGTGCATCTTATCTAGAAATGTCAGAAAAGGTTGATCTGGGACAAGCATAGGAACATAAGGAGCTGCCTTATACTGAGTCAGACCATTGGTCCATCTAGCTGTGTACAGTCTGCAGTGACTGGCAGTGGCTCTCCAGGGTTTCAGGCAGGAATCTCTCCTAGTCCTACCTGGAGTTACCGGGGATGGAGCATGGGATATTCTGCATGCAAGGCACGTGTTCTACAATATCTGCCCATCCATATTGGGGAACAAACAGTAAATCTCTTTACTAATTATAACCATGTTATTCTCAGGGATTAGTCTGGCAGTAGCACTCTCTGTGAAGCAGGAAAACCAAGCAAGATCACACTTCCCTCAGCCTCTGTTGTTTAATGTGTGGTTAGATGGCAATCAACAAGAGAAGTGATTGTTTCTCCCATCCTCCTCTGCTTTATCAGTTGGAATCTCATTTGTCTACACTTTTGATTTTTGAGAAAACTGTCCTGCTTGATGTGCAGTAGATCACAGTACTCATCAATGTGATCTGTTTATTCATCCAGTTAACTTATAGGTTTAATAACCTAACTCTACACATCAGCTTCAGTTTAAATTGTTTTATAAATATTATATTAGTAATAGGAAATACCATTACTGAGATATACTTAAAATATTTTAATAGGGGTTTTTTTGGCACCTGCAGCGCACAGGTAAAGTTGACATAGTCCCTATTATGAGGAATTTGCAATCTGTAATCAGTGGACAAGCATGACAAGAGAAGTTTAGGCTGTAGGCTGAAGCATTGGGCTGAAAACAACAGAATGAAATTTAACAGGGCTAAGTGCGAAGTGTAAAGTTCTTCATCTAGGCAAAAGAAACCAAATGCACAGTTATAAGATGGGTGCTCAGCAATGCTACATGTGAGAAGGATTCTGGAATGGTTGTTGATCACAAGCTGAATATACGCTAATAGTGTGATGTAGCTGCAAAAAAAATACTATTTTAGGCTGCATTAACAGAAGTATGGTTTCCAAATTGTGAAAGTACTAGTTCTCCTATATTCGGCACTAGTTAGGCCTCATCTTGATTACTGCATCCAGTTCTGGACACCACACTTTAAAAAGCATGCATACAAACTGGAACAGGTTCAGAGGAGGGCAACACAAGATGATTTCGGGACTGGAAACAAAACCATGTGACGAGAGTCTGAAAGAACTGGGCTTGTTTAGCCTTGAGAAGAGAATACTGAGGGGAGATATGATAGCATTCTTCAAGTACTTGAAAGGTTGTCACACAGGGGAGGGCCGTGATCTCTTCTCGATCATCGCAGAGTGCGGGACACGGAATAATGGGCTCAAGTTACAGGAAGCCAGAATTTGGCTAAACATCAAGGAAAACTTCCTAACTGTTATAACAATGGAAGTAATTACCGATGTAGGTAGTGGGCTCTCCAACTCTGGAGGCATTCAGGAGGCAGCTGGACAGCCACCTGTCGGGTATGCTTTAACTTGGATGTCTGCGTTGAGCAGGGAGTTGGATTTGATGGCCGTATAGGCCCCTTCTGACTCTACTATTTTATTATTCTAAGTTGGGGATTGACAGATCAGTAGTAAGGACAGAAGAAGGTTTGGTGACCGTGGACATTCAGGCAAAGTCTGGCTAGGTTTATTCAAGAAAGGGAGGCTGCTGTTGTGCTCGTGTCCTGCTTGTTGGCTTCCCATAGGCATATGGTTGCTACTGTGAGGAAAGGATTCTGGACTAGATGGGCCATTGGTCTGATCAGCAGGGTTGTTCTTATACTCATTACATATATACTTATGCTTTGCTAAAGGGGTGAGCCTTGTCCAAGGACATAAATCCAACAGATGCTTTTAGAAAACACTTGGTTTATATTCAGAACACAGGTAGACGGTTCCATGTTCGCATGCTTCCCCACACATCAGAAACATAAAAAATAGAATGTTAGGGAGAAGGTTCCTTTACTCTGGCACTGTAATTTTCCATGAGGAGAGAATTTTTGACATTAGGGAATACCCTTGGAAAACACCTTTCACTGCACCATAACTTTTGCAAACATACCATGATGAGATCCATATGGGTCTCTGGCTGCAATCCTGTGCTTGTGTACCATAGAGGAAGCTCCACTGAACACACTTGGAACTTATTTCTCAGTAAACATGCATACGATTGGGTTGTGGTTTTGTAAAAGGGGCCAACATCTATTCTGTCCCCCAGGCTATCACACAGCTGGCATCAGGTTTGCTTGTTACAGAGTGGTTTAGCCCAGTATTAATTTGCACAGTAGGAAAAGGCAGTGTAAGACATCATGGCCTTAAAACAGGCATACATAATGTGTGGCCCACTAAGCCAAATGTAGCCCACTATCCACATATGGACCCAACAACAGCTCAATTAAATGTCATGCTTCGTCCATGCTTGGAATTACAAAAACGGGACTGTCAAGCATCTAGCAGGACTCATAATAAAGCTAGTATGGCCTTGTACATTGTTTTCAACTTTGTGGGTCACAACTAGAACAGGCCTGCCTTAAAGGAACACATCAATAAACAAATCACCATTGAAAGGTTTGCAGAAGATTGCATTCTGTATCTCCTCTTTCTGATATCATGAACAGGAGATTGGCTTCCTAGATATTGTAACTTTTATGTGGGATTCCTGCCCAAGAAATAACTCCTTTGAAACAGCCTAATTCACATCAGAATGTGGCAAATTAATCTGGAGTTTTGTCATTTAGAGTTCCAACATTGGAAAGAGAGAGACAGTTCTTGTGGGTCAGCTGAAAAACTGTAACCCATTCTCTTGGATCTTGTTGTTCTATAGCTTCTTAGGGTCAGAGGGAGCTAGGGTTAATTCAGAAAAAGAATTCTCTGACCATGACATAAATTCTACTGGCGGTTCATAAATTGTAAAAGAAACTCTATGAAGAACAGTTTGGGATGTTGAAGCCATAGGCCAGGAGGTTAATTATTTGCATACAGTTGCATCCAAAATTCAGCGCTAATACATACCGGCTCTGGTTTGAATTTGGGTCTCCCTTACCTTGTGCATGGCCACCAAAATATAATAATAAATCACTGTCTTAGGCCCCATCTGCACTATTCATTTAAAGCAGTATTATCCCACTTTAAACAGTCATGACTTCCTACAAAGAATTCTGGGAGCTGTAGTTTGTTAAGGGTGTTGAGAGTTGTTAGGAGACTCCTATGTCCCTCACAGAGCGACAACTGCCAGAGAACTGGAGACTTCTGGTGTTTTTGTAATATTTACACACATACAAGCAGAACATAATGGAGGCAGCTCATGCCTTCTGTTTCCAACGTGCAGGCTGTCTGGGTTTTTTATTATTATATTATTATTTATTAGATTTCTTACCCACTCTTCATAGCGAGGTCCCAAAGCATGTTACACCAGTTAAAAAATACAGTATTAAAAACCATTAAAACATACTACAATCAAGAGAAGTTGCTTATGCAGCCAAAATGGCATAGCTCACAGGCATGGGAGAATTCTGAGGATTCCAGAACTATGGAAAATATGTATGGGGGAAAACCCTAAGGTGGGGAGGACCAAAACAATCCAACAAGTATTCAGAGTGCTCTGTGGCTAGAACGCTGGTGGTGGTGGAAAATGGAAGGGAGTGGCTGGACAGGGAATACTCTACACTGCAATGTACTTTATTATTATTCCAGGTTAACAAACAATTTAAAGATATATATACAAAGGGACTCGTAGGTCACAATTCACAAAGGCATTTACCTTTTATCTTTATTATTCCCATCAAGTTTTTTGCATCATAGCAAGTTACCTGGACCCCTTATCAAATATGCCTCTCCTGACATGCAGGCTCTGAACTCTCCCAACAGGATTGTTTTAATTTCTGTTCATATTTAGTTATATTTATTTGTAAAGCATCTAATGTTGGTTCCATCTTGGACTAAATTTGTAGTTCATGTTCTCTTTCTCTCCCTCCCTCCCACCCACCAGTGCTGAGTAGAGTGGGTAGGCATGAATAAAAATTGTGCCACAGAATAAAAAATCGCAGAGTAGTTTAACAATCAATCCTTCTTCCCAGTAAACTCTGGGAATTGTAGCTTTCAGCACCCTTGACAAACTACAGTTCCCAGGATTTTGGAGGGGAAGCCATGACTGTACAGATATGGCCTAAGACAATGACAGTGCTTGTCATATCTCAAGATACATCATTTTGTGGAAGTCCAGGGGGGTGATCCTCACTGATAACCTGTCAGAGGACATGGACAAATTAGTGTCTCGTGTTAACCTGTCAAACAAAACAACTGGGTGAAAACCCATAAAGCATGATCAGCAATCAAAGAACAAAAGGACAGGCCCCTGCCCTGAGAATCTTACAATCTAAAATGTGACACTGGGGAAACCATACAGGAAGGGAAACAGGGAAATAAGGAAGCAATATGTGGTTGTTTCAGTTGCACATGCTTTGGCGAAGTTGTAGTAGGGCATTAGAACAACGAGGTTATGCCAAAGTCTTCATGAAAAAGAGCGATTTTGAGGAAGGATTTGCGAACAGAATGCTGGACTAGATAGGCCTTTGGCCTGATCCAGCAGGGCTCATGTTCTTAAGAATGAGGTAAGAGAGTTGGCATCACACACATGGTCTGGGGGGCAGTTCTAAGCATAAGGGTCAGCAAGGCAGACAGGGACAGAACCTTTGTGGTGGGGGGAGGAGACCTTCAGGTGGTGGAGAGCAGTGAAGCTGGAGGAGCAGCAACCATGGGCAAGAATGTATTAGGATATAAGAACAGCAAGGTAAGGGAGGGCAGGACCGTAGAAGGCTTTGAAGGCAAAGACAAGGAGCTTGAGCTGGATTCAGGCATAGAAAGGAAGTAGCATTGTGATATAAGGAAGACCATGCTTCATGCATTTCTTAACATGTTTAAAATGGGTTTTAATAAGGAAAGCTAATTTTAATATTTTATTATTTCTAGAATAGGTCTTGTTTAGAGGAAATCTTACACAGAGATGCTCCCAACACGCTTTAGGATCAGATTTGTTTGCACAATTCAGGGGCCATCCCAAAGGTGAGTTGAGTTCAAAACAAGGAAATCAACTGTAAAAGGACCCTTAACTCACCTTGCTGATAAGTGATTATGTAAATAATAATGGAGTTGTTATCGGGGTTGGGTATAGATCATCAGTTCATAGAGAAACAAAGTGAACTGTGGATGACCCAGGATAATCAGCAAGGGGTTGTGACTGAAGAAGTTTGAAATTCCTTGTTTCTGTGAATATCAGAAATAGGACTCTTCGAATCTTGGTTAGTTACCTTAAATGTATTTTGAATCTTTGTTAATCACCTGCTGGTATCTTCCACCAATATGTTTAACTTACATACTGTTCTTAATAAAAAAGAAATCCCCAGAGTGGTTTACATAATGAAAACATTAAAATACAGGAAAACATCAAACCAACAAATATAGTTAAAACCCGCCAATACAGCCAGCATACAGGGTGGGGTGGGGTTCAAAGTAATCCAGCAGCAGCATCTGAAACGGCCACATTAATTCACCAACTTCCCCAGAGGCTCCAGAGGGGTCACCACTGAGAAGGCCCTATGTTATGCTAAAACTGGATGGGGGTTTATTTAGAACTCACATAACCCCTGTTTTAAAACAGCTGCACCAGTTGCCAGTTAACTAACTGCCCAGGCCCAATTCAAGGTGACCACATTAGTGTTTAAATCCCTGAAAAACTTAAGCCCTAAATATCTGAAATACTGCCTCCCTCCCTACAGAATTTCTCAACAGAAGTTCCTTCCTAGTAGTTCCAGTGCTCATCCATTGCCCAGGTTCGGGCTGGCAGCCAGTACAGGGAATTCTCTGTGGCACCCCTAAGCTGTGGAATTCCATTCCTAGACGTGCATTGGGCACCTTCATTATGTAGTTTTCATAGTGTGCTGAAGATGCACCTCTTCACTCTGACCTTTGATACCTGAGATATGTGTTTGCATGACTAACCCTATTCCGGTGAATTTAATTTGTTTTAACTGATTTTAATATTGTACTTTTAAATTGTAACCTGCCCTGGGACCTCGTGGTGAAGGGTGAGAAATAATAATTAATAGTGATTATAGTGATGATGATAGCAACAGCATAAATAAATAACCCTCTTTCTCTTCTGCTGCTTTTCCTGGGTTGTCTAAAGTCAAAGTATTCTTCATCTTGTGCACTGTTCATAGTAAATTTCCCTGATCTTACTGCAGCGTCAGACTAGAACAAGCACAAGGGTGATCTTTTTTTCTTTTAAGAGAAATAATCAGTTGTCTATAAAAATGCTTTTTAATAAGACAAAGTTAAAGAATTGTGCATTCCTAACCCTTTTGGGTTGTACATCATTGTCTGTTTTATCTCCCTGCGACAGTTAAATCTTCAAAAGTACCTGTAAAATCTCAGGCAGCTGTCAACCTCCTGTTGGTTTGCTACTAGTGGATGAGAGAGACTCATTCTTTCAAAGGATGCTTGGTTTGATTGCTTGTGACTTCTTTAGATCAAATGAATTACAACACCTAATAGGTTGATTATTGTGAGGAGCTGGGAAAAGAACCAGCAGTGGGTTCACAGGGGTCAGAGATTTTAATCTTTCTTTATTCCTTCCTTTTTTTTTTAAAGGGGGGTGGACAGAACTACTGATTCCAACTAAGGGCCACAAATCAAACACAGAAGAAATCAGTGAGCTCAAGTGTACTTTACACTGTTTTCGATTGTACCCCAAAATATAATTTGGGAGTCCTATCCTAAGCAGGAGTAAGTATTACTAAAGTGTATGTGACTTATTTCCAAATAAATATTTTTAGGTTTTGTCAATTTACTTACTTAGCTATGCCAAGTTTATTTACTTGAAAGACATTCTAAGTATGTAGTCCTGTTTCTACTGTAGTAAATGGCTAACCATGCATAGATGAAGCCAGGATTGCATTACAGTTAAATTCATAATGTTTATTTATTGGTGTAACTCAAGAGTTCAGTGTTATACTACCTCTTGATGTTTCATTTTAAGGCGTATAAATGCCAGTACTCTACAAATTCATAAAAGCTGTAAACACTGCTCTTCCCAAACCCAGTTTTCTGAGCCAGAATATATTTCAAGCTCAATATTTAGCTAGAACTGATTTGAATTATTTATATCTATTTGGTTTGCAAAACCTGAACATTATTTGAATGTTATGGTTTCCTTTTTTCACCCAATATTTTGTAAGCAAAAGTTTTGCATAGTGAAATAAGCCAAATGCCCTTATCCAGACCTCAGTTATTTCAGTTGCTTGGCTATCTGTCAAAAAAGTGCATCTCTCATGTCCAACGTGAGCTTAGAAAAACATCACCCCCATTTTTTATGTTTCTTGGTCTGTTTGGATAGCTGGATCACACTGTATTATATATTTCTTGAAAGCATAAGGCAGATGAGTCATAAACATGTAGTAGTACAGATTTCTGCTGATTTTATTTACCATTGAGAACTCAGCTGTAGTCTTCAGTGGAAAGTGGATCTCCTTGTGTAGTTTTTTTTTCTCTTTACAAGAAAAAAAAATAAACATCTCTCCCGTGTGATTAGGCAAAAGAAATTTGTTGGTGATTGCCGAAAGAGCTCCATTAGTGCAATTGGTTTTTCTGAATTAACTAAATGTGTAAACAAATGCTTTTGTATAGCCATTAAAAGGAAAAAGTTCTTCCAAATTTATAATGCTGTTCTCCTACCTTAACCTTTTGTCCATTCATACTTGTTATTGCCTGCTGTCATCACCTCACACTATCTCTGATTAGAAAAGCTCTCTTACAGCTCCTTTTCTGGACTTCTCTATTGATCACCTGGCAGGAGGTGTTGAATGTGTGATCCAGATGGCCCCCTCTCTCTCACCTCCCATGACCTCCTGCCCAGGAGAATTGTCTTGATTTTGCAGATAAGTTGTGCTTGTGATTGGGTATTGTCGTGTTGGATTGTTGATGCTCCTCTTTTCCTTTAAATCTGATTTAGGATGCACTCTGATTAGAAAATGTTGGAATTAAAGATTACTATTTTTAAGCTTAACTACAGTTTAGGGTATGGGCATAATGCTAAACTGTGGTTGATCTAAAATGGGACTAATTAATCTGATCAATGTGGCATCTCTGGAGGAGTGGGGGCGTGCATGAATCCAAGGCTTGCTTGTAGTTTGCCCTCATAATGCTAAAACATGCTTATCAACTATTTCATGCAAACATCTTCATGATGAAACAACTCGTTCTTATGTAACAACATAAAAACGGAATTATAAACTAAACCTCCATTTTGGGCTATACCATAACAATGTTTAGACACATTTTCTTAGATTTCAGTAACCTGTTCAGGAGCTGCATAATTGCTTCCACTTTCAATACATAAACAGACGCACACAAGATCACTGAAGGCTCATTCATACATAATGCTGTTCCTTTAAGGGAGTATATACAGAAGTGGAAAATCCCTGGTTGGCTAGGTGCATCTCATTGGTCTTAATATGTCTACCTCTGTTAATTTAGGCTACTGTTTATTTAAAAACATGTTGATTGTAAAAAAGCAAAGATATCAAGGATTGGTCTTGTACAGCAGGAGTGGCCAACATGGTGCCCTCTTGATGTTGGCCTACAGCTTGTATCAGCCATAGCTAGCATGACCAGTGGTCAGAGAGTTGTAGTCCAGTAACATCTGGGGCACCAGATTGACTATCCCTGTTACATAGAAAATTAAAGTTTTACTTTTAATTTGTCTGATACTTTTCTAATTTAATATCGAATTAGTCTGAAATGTTCACCAGTCGGACCTTTTCTTTGGCATTGTGATACAACTCACAAATTCATATTTGTACTCCCCCGAAAGAGCAGGAGAGTAGACGGGGGGTACTTCTGGAAACCAACATCATCACAAGAGACTCAGGTAGACTTGATTGCACAGTGTCTTTTCCCAGTGATGCTTAGTTTGGCAGCTATGGCTGTTTCTGGAGAAAGATAAGCTAACCAAACGATGCATGCTCTGGGAATGTCCCATTTGGATCATTGTTACATGTTCTACATGTGGCTGCCCTTAAAGATGTTCTAGAAATTTCAGTTAGTTCAGAATGCAGCTAGAAAGGATGTTGATCAGGATGACCAGTAGGGATCAGATTATACGGATCCAAAAAGATCTTCATTGGTCGTTTATTCATTTCCAGGCTGAATTTAGGTGCTGGTATTGACCTATAAAGTCCACATCCACAGGATTGCGGGTTGTCCTCTCAGCCAGCTCTCGGATCTCCAAGTGCTGCTTTTAAATGCCAGATCGGTACACAATAAAACCTCCCTCGTCCATGACTTAATTGTGGAGGAGGGGGCCGGTCTGGCATGCATAACCGAGACTTGGGTGAGTGAGCAGGGAGGAGTTACTCTTTCCCAGCTCTGCCCACCTGGGTATATGGTTCAGCACTATGGTAGATCTGAGGGTCGGGGAGGTGGGGTTGCTGTGGTCTATAAGAGATCTTTCTCTCTCGTCAAGCACCCTGCCCATGTGACTACTGGTCTGGAATGCCTGTACCTTGTCTTGGGCCAGAGGGACAGACTGGGAATCTTGTTGGTGTACCGCCCACCCTGCTGCCCAACGGCTTCCCTAACTGAGCTGACAGAACTGGTCTCGGAGGTATTGTTGAAATCCCCCAGACTATTGGTACTGGGGGATGTCAATATCCATGCCGAGGCTGCTTTATCGGGGCGGCTCAGGACTTCATGGCCTCCATGGCAACCATGGGGCTGTCCCAATTTGCTATTGGCCCAACACATGTGTCGGGACATACTCTTGTTTTGCCACTGGACATGGGGATGGTGATCTGGAGGTGGGGAATTTTTCATCTATTCCTTTGTCATGGACAGATCACCGCTTGTTGAAGTTTAGACTCACAGCGGCCTTTCCCCTCTGCAAGGGTGGGGGACCCATTAAGTTGGTCTGCCCCCGGAGACTGATGAATCCTGAGGGTTTTCAAAGGGCTCTGGGGGGTTTTCCGGCTGATAAGACTGGGGCTCCTGTCGAAGCCCTGATCGACCTGTGGAACACAGAAATGACCCGGGCCGCTGACACAATCGCCCCTGCATGCCCCCTCCTATGTAGAGCTCATACAGCTCCGTGGTATACCCCGGAGCTAAGAGTGATGAAACAAGAGAGGAGGCGGCTTGAGTGCAGATGGAGGCGAACTCCTGACGGATGCAATCATGCACTGGTAAGTGCCTTTACTAAATGGTACTCAGAAGCGGTGAGAGCAGCTAAGAAGCATTATTTTGCTGCTACTATCAAGTCATCCCTCTGCCGTCCGGCAGAGCTTTTTAAAGTTGTCCGAGGGCTATTACATCCTGGTCCTCGGGACACTATAGAGCCATCGGAAATCCGCTGTAATGAGTTTGCTAGGCACTTCCAGGACAAGATTTTATGCATCCGCCGGGACTTGGACTCCAATATTGCAGCAGATGAACCTAATGAGGCATCCAGAGCACAGTCCTGTCCTCATTTATTGGATGAGTTTCAGTTGGTGCAGCTTGAGGAAGTTGACAAGGTGCTTGGACTGGTGCGTGTGACCACTTCTGTACTGGATCCTTGCCCCTCTTGGCTGGTAAAAGCTAGCAGGAATGGAACAGCCGGCTGGGCCAGGGAAGTGATAAATGCCTCTTTATGAGAGGGAGTGGTCCCCAGCTGCCTGAAAGAGGCGGCGGTGAGACCACTTCTGAAGAAGTCTTCCTTGGACCCAGACAACTTGAATAACTATAGGCCGGTAGCGAATGTTCCATTCCTGGGCAAGGTCTTAGAGCGAGTGGTTGCTAGCCAGCTCCAAACACTCTTGGATGAAACCGATTATCTAGATCCATTTCAGTCCGGTTTCAGGCCTGGTTTTGGTACAGAGACAGCCTTGGTCGCCCTGTATGATGACCTATTTCGGGAGAGGGACGGGGGGAGTGTAACTCTGTTGATTCTCCTTGATCTCTCGGTGGCTTTTGATACCATCGACCATGGTATCCTTCTGGGGAGACTCACGGAGTTGGGAGTCGGGGGTACTGCTTGGCAGTGGCTTCACTCCTACTTGGTGGGTCGGCTCCAGAAGGTAGTGCTTGGGGAGCATTGCTCGATTCCATGGGTTCTCCGGTATGGGGTCCCGCAGGGGTCAGTTCTGTCCCCCATGCTTTTTAACATCTACATGAAGCCGCTGGGGGCGGTCATCAGGAGTTTTGGAGTGCATAGTCATCAGTCTGCTGATGACACGCAGCTCTACTTCTCCTTTTCATCTTCTTCAGGTGAGGCTGTCAATGTACTAAACCGTTGCCTGGCCGCGATAATGGACTGGATGAGAGCTAATAAACTGAGACTCAATCCTGACAAGACTGAGATGCTGTTAGTGAGTGGCTTCTCTGATCAGATGGTGGATACTCAACCTGTTCTGGACGGGGTTACACTCCCCCTGAAGGAGCAGGTTCGTAGTCTGGGAGTTCTTTTAGATCCTTCGTTGTCACTTGAGGCCCAGGTAGCCTCGATGGCATGAAGTGCGTTCTACCAACTTCGGTTGGTAGCCCAGCTACGTCCCTATCTGGGCAGTGACGACCTCGCCTCAGTTATCCATGCTCTGGTAACCTCAAGATTGGACTACTGCAATGCGCTTTATGTGGAGCTGCCTTTGAAGATGGTTCGGAAACTGCAACTAGTGCAAAATGCAGCGGCTCGACTGTTGACAAGGACCAAACAATCAGAACATATAACACCTGTTCTGGCCCGTTTGCACTGGTTGCCTATACGTTTCCGGGCAAGATTCAAAGTGTTGGTTTTGACCTATAAAGCCTTACACGGCGCGGGTCCGCAATACCTGGTGGAACGTCTCTCCTGATATGAACCTACCCGTACACTACGTGCAACATCGAAGGCCCTCCTCTGGGTACCGACTCATAAAGAGGCCCGGAGGATGACAACAAGAACTAGGGCCTTCTCAGTGGTGGCCCCCGAACTATGGAATAGTGTTCCTGACGAGGTGCGCCTGGCGCCAACTTTGTTATCCTTTCGGCGCCAGGTTAAAACCTTCCTCTTTTCCCAGGCATTTTAACATATTTTAGCATATTTTAGCATATTTAGCACATTCTGGTATTCTAAATTTAAATTGTGTAATATGTTTTTAGCTCTGGGGAATTTTTGTGGTATGTTTGTATTTACTATGTGATTTTATTATATTACTGTATTTTTATATTTATGTTGTACACTGCCCAGAGAGCCGTTGGCTGTGGGCGGTATAGAAATTGAATAAAATAATAATAATAATAATAATAAATAAATAATAAATGACTTGGGGTGCAGGTATTTAAAGAAACACCTCTCCTTGCATCAGCCTGCTCGGGTCCTTAGATCTGGGGTAGTGAAAGGCACTTGCTAATGCCTGGTGAAGTAGAAAGACCACAATAATAAATATAGTGCACAGCTACTTTGTGTCATTTATGGCGCTTAACCTCAGAAGACAGACTGTATTCCTAACCCCTTTTACTTGTGAGTAAGCCCCATTGAAGACAGTGGAACTTACTTCTGAATTGACATGATTAGGATTGTACTGTACAATATTTCCCCACACCGCCCAGCTTTTTTTTAAACATAGGAAAGCAGATTTTAAGACAATCTGTTTGACCAACACTTATGATTTATCTTCATAAACAGATTATGTGTAGATTTTAATATGTTAGTAGTAAATTGAGATTTAATTTGAAACCTGGTTATTTAAAAAAACGATTGCTACAAATCTAGTTTTTAAAAAATTACTTAATTTTTTTTATCCACCTTGAAAGTAATATTTAAAATAGGCCCAAGGCTGCAACTTCAAGTGCTTTCTAAGCACTGGAATTAATGGTACTTCCACATAACTACATACGGATTGAAATGTGAGTGAATATTTTAAGTTCTTAGTAAAGCTCCTTTGTCAAACTATAATAAAATAAGCAGTAGAAATATTCAGCAGCTGTGAAATAATGTTAATTTTTGCTCACAGAAACTGAAAATAACTGGAACCAGCATTTTTTTTTCTAATCTCCAACTCCTATTCTCAGCATTGTGCCTTCCTGCGGCTGCAGTTGTTGAATCCTTCACTACCATAACATTTTTATTCTGAAACATCTTTGTGTATTTCACAAGTTGCATGGCTGAGCAATCACATTGTCTGTTTTTGAAAATTAAATCCTTGGTACCAGGGGAATATGGGGCTGTTATCAAGATTGTAGCACATGTGAAGGGGAGGTTTAACTCTTCATTCCCCAACTGCAGTCTCCTTGCAATTACCCCCCTCATGCAGCAAAAAAGAAGTTCACAGCAGTGGGACTCTAATGCTCATCATCATTTGAGAGGATTAATTTAATAGCAATTGCCGCTAGGAAGGGAAAGCTTAAACCTCCTCTCCCTGTGTGCAGTAATCTTTGGTATCAGTTGTGGTCACCCCATATCTGGTATTTAATTTATAAGAAAACATACAATATGATTGCTAGTTGTATCACCAATGCCATACATAGTGAGTCCCTAAAGGATAACCACTTTGGAGGTAGAAGATTGTAATAAACATGAGCAAAATGTAGTAGCGCTTAGAAAAGGCCTAGATTTCATATGTACACACAACACACACCACCACGTCTACCAGTCATAATGACATTTCATTAATCCATTCATTAATGCTGAGGGTTATGAGTAATTTTTAAAAAAATAAGTATTGAATAATGAAGAAATAAGAGCTAAAATCATCTGTTGAACAAAATCATGAGCCAAGCAAGTGAAGCAACAAAAAAATTAGGACACATCTATATGATGGATGATTCAAACCAGGTCCTAGTAGGCATAACATTTTCTTATCAGATGGCAGTATCACCTTCTGCCAGCATCTGCTGACAGCTGCTTAAACACATAGACTTGGTTCCTAACTTTTCCTTCTATGAATGGAACAAAGTCCCGATTCATGGAATGCAGCCTTCTTTACTTCACCTTTTCCCTGCATCCCCCTCAAAATCTTGGGGGTTTAAGGACCCTTTGAAATGATGTAAGATGAAGGAAGGGGGTAGTTTATGGAATTGCTCCCCTTAAGTGAGTAGAGATCCAGACATATTCTTCATGAACTATAAATGCTAAGATTAGGAAGAACATTGTGAACAGTTTTCACATCAGCTCTAAACCAGTCCATTAAAGCAAAGCTCATCTCTATAAACAAAGAGTGAAAGGAGGGGTCTCCACACTGGGCTGTCGGCACTCATCTGCTTATGAATCTTCCCATACTTTTCCCTTGAAATGCAAAAGCCTCAAAACATAAAAATGTCAACTGGATTAATTAAATGTTTGAGCCCTAACAGCTCCTGCAGTGTCCAAAGGATGACAGCATGGATTAGTGACATTAAGGGTCACGGCAGATAGTGTCACGTTTCAAACAGATGTGAAATTGGTAAATCAGAGCACTTAGGACAGCTTTCAGGCCTTCTTAAAAATATCTGTTCAGATCCTTATATTCAGAGTTAATGAGCTATGGCAAGGTGATTGGGGTAGACGGAAAAGAGAGAAGCAATTGCATTTTGCAAGTAAATCAGTGCCTTTTTTTGGTTTGCTTCTTCAGGTGGCTTTATTCCTCACTATTAAAGAATAGCTAAGCTATTGAGGCCTTTTTCTGTTAGTAACTCTAGCCAGTACATTTGTTACCAGGAGTATGGGGTAGTAGATAATCATATTCACATATTAAGATAACATCAATGTTGCTCTGCACATTCCACTTCTCCAAGAAGATACGTATTCATATCATAAGATGGCTGAGGCCTGGTTCAGGTTTTCTGGCAATTGAACTAATGATGGAGTAATGCTGCCAAAGTATGAGGGGAACTACTGAAGAATGGTGGTGCGAACTCTCATTTTGGACAGTGCTCCAGAAGGATAAGATACCATGATCAATGGAAATGAAATCCACTGAGATGTTCTGAAGAATTGGCTGAAATGAACTTCACTCTGTCTTATACCAAGCAAAGATTGCCCAACAGGGAATCCAAGGCAGTTTCATTTCTGAAACCCACTGACCGCCAAAATCAGTTAAACGTGTGGCAGCAAATCTAGTGGATCAATTGTGGTGTAATTAAAGTGGTTTATTTTGAAGAACTTTTCAAGAACAGTCATATCACAACATTATGCAACTGCTTTGGCTATTAAAAATAGCCAAATAAAAGCTACCCTATTATCAGCCATGCATGAAAGTGGAGTAGTATATTGTGTGTTTTATATTTTGTTGTTGTTTTTTACACTATATCAGTGCTGATTTTTTGGGGGGGGCGGGATACAGTAGGCTAGGACCCACTACAGATATCTACTAGAAGTTACACAACAGGACCCACAGCAGCAAAAGTCCAGCAGATCTGCCTTATGTGCTATAAGACACATAAATAGAATGGTTTGAGGTAATTAAATTGGATGGTGACACCCAGATGGCTCTAATGATTAGCAGCTATGAGGTCAGGGAAACATACTGTACTTTGAGTACAATTAATAACTATCCATAAAAATGGCTATAAATTGACAATAATAGAAGTCCCTTGAGCCAGCACAATTGTCACCAGGAGTATGGGGTGGATCATCATATTCATATCTTGTTAAGACAACATCAAGCAGCTGTTCTGTTGATGTTGCCTAGCATGATGCCGAACTTTCTATTCTTTTGTTCCTTATGTGTATAGTTGTTTTAAAGCTCAGATGCCTCAGCCTCATTGGCCTCTTTCACACACTTCACACACACAGAAAGTGCCATGGGAATAGCTTCAGTGTGTCACAGTTGTACATTGCAGGGGTGCATGTTTGTAACTATTATAACCATGTGGCCCATGCCAGTTGTGTGGAACTTTTCCATGCATTCACTAGTCCACTGGGAACGAGATCTTTATTGTATGAACTAAACATTAACATTTGACCACAGAAATATGCCTTTGACAAATGTACATGCTGTGCTTCTTTGATCCTCAGTATTTTCTTTTCCACGGTCCACAATTTTTTAGATCCAGGTCATGGTTTGAAATGACAATTCACCACTATTTCTGATGCTAAGCATGTCTGGATCTGGTCAATGCCTGGATGGAAAATCATCTGAAAACCCTATGTATACTGTCTTGAGGAAGATCATCTGAAAATCCTATGTGTGCTGCTTTAAGCTCACTGAAAGAAAAGGGGGATATAAATAATAGTTTTTAAAAAAGAATCTGATGTTTATCTCATTTTCAGGTGAGCGCCCTTACCAGTGTCCTTACTGTGACAAAGCTTTCAGCAAGAATGATGGATTAAAAATGCACATTCGCACCCACACAAGGGTAAGTGTGGCTTTTTAAATCATCTCATGAGACAGCTGTTTGCTGGACAACCTAAATTAGACAATGGAAAGAAAAAATATTGGGTTGTATCCAACTAAGTCCTCAAAATATACCATTGAAATTAATGAATTAAGTCATGACTATTAACTTCAGTGATCTACTCTTGAGTAGGACTCACATTGAATACCACCCATTTTGTGCAGTGGGAAATCTTCCTCAATTATAAGCAGAGCTTGGAAAAGTTACTTTTTAAAACTACAATTCCCATCAGCCCCAGCCAAAATGGCCACTGGATTGGGCTGATGGGAGTTGTAGTTCAAAAAAGTAACTTTTCCAAGCTCTGATCATAAGACAAAATTCAAAATGAAACATCATAGCAAGATATGTATTCATAAAACTATTCAGCTTAGAAGTCAAAATTCCATATCAGACCCAACGGAACTGCAAAGTCATTTTTATGTAAGAATTGTGTGATTCTATATCTCATGGTAGGAGCTGGTCTTAGGGTAGTGTGTCAATCTTTCTGTTTCACAACAAACCTTCATATTTTAATCAGAAACAGAAAACGGTATTTCCACAGTCATTTAACTCAATCCATGTGCGGCATGACGGTTTAAATACGTTGAGACATCATGACTGTCAGATAAGATAATGAAATGTCATGTATGTTGTTGCCAATGACAAATACATTATTGGAAATCGCTGCCACACTAAGTGAAAAAAAGCAGAGACAAAAGTCTGTTTGAACTCTCCAAGTTTAGTCCTGTCATGTTTACTGAAATCTGAAAGTCATTCTTGTTTATACCTGACTGCAATTTCGTGTAACTTCTCGCCACATTATGGATCTTTCATTGTAAAATAATGGGAGCTGGCACAGAGATGTCAGTAGTAAAAATCACATTCACTTCAAACCAAACCACAAACAAGAACACAAAATGAAATGGACCCTACTCTTTTTGTATCTAAATGAATAGATGACTGACATGTTTATCACAAGGTGTAGTTGATTCATTTAATTATGTCCTTACTTTATTTCCATCAGAGCTAGATAGATTCTGTTATTGCTGCTGGCATATGGTACAGATATTTCCATCAAAATGTTGGCAAAATCAAGACATTTAAAGCCCCAAACCAATGCCTACTTAAACTATTTGTGGTTTCCCCTTTCATTGCACTTCACATACCATATATGCTGACTACGTACAGCTACTTGACATAGATGGCAATAAATGGTGGAGGAATTTTTAGCATTGGATGGATGGCATACTATAAATGTGTGGTTAATTAGCATTTTTACTATATTTAATTTGCATAAGTAGTATGATATATGCAATGGCCTCATCCTCATTATCTGTAGCCAAGGTTTGTCTATGGTTACAGACTGTGGCTAAGGAGGAGAGACCTTCACCACAATTCTGGCTTTGGATGAGACACTAAGCCAAACCTTGGCTTAACTGCCATACTACACTGTTTTAAAAGGCCTGGGAAAGAGCAAAGTGGGTGCAAGCTCCTGTCTGGGAGTCAACATGTTTGTGCAGCCCCAGCAAGCCACAGGTTTTTTACTATGAGGCATCTAAAGTTAGGATTTTGAGTACATTTTTTTTAAGTACAAGAACTATATGCATATGGATCATATGTTGTCCATTGTTGCCTTTCATAAGTGAACATGCTAAAGAATTCTACTATTGTAAATTATTTAAGAAATGTTCACAGTCTTAATAAATCACACTACTCTTTGGTTTTAGTTGGTGGTCACACCCAAACTGTACATTCCAAGCATTCTTATGCCACTTTTAAAGTCAGCTTCCCACAGAGAATCCTGGGAACTGTAATTTGTTATGGGTGCAGGGTATTGTAGCTCTATGGGGGGTTTCTTTTCTGCTGTCAGCATCCTTAACAAACTACACTTACCAGGATTCTTTGGGGGAACCTGGGGCCTTCTTGAAACAGAGCAGGTGCTCTACCACTGAACTAAGTTCTAGGTTTCCTAAGAATGTTGCAATAATTTCTGTCTCAGACAATTACAGAATCTGACAGCATCTGACATTTTGACTGATTGCTATTTAGTTATGGTTGCTATATTTAGCCTTATCCTTTAAAACTTACAGTAAAAGCACATGAAGTCTATAGAACTGGGATGTTCCTTTTTTTCTTTGAACTCTGGGAATCTAAACAAGATTATGAATTGTTACTAATTGAACATTATTTTATTGCTCCAAGGAAAGGCTTAAAACCTGGCTTTATAATAATTCATAGACAAATGTTTTCCATGTTAAATGTTCAGCATTTAGAGAAAAGAAGCAAAAGAGTGGTTCTGGTCAGTATTTTTACTATAGAAGGAGCTTTTCTGAAAATAATCTTTGCTTCATTTGCAATCACAGGTTTATTGATAAAGTTTAATTTATTTTTTCTACATAATTCTAAGAAATTCTTAAAATTAAAAAATACGTACTAAGGTGCAAGTAAGGCTCACAGAATTCAATGCGACTTGCTCCTGAGTGGATATGTAGAGGATTGTGCTGTTAAAGTTTAAAATATATTTATTGGTTGCAGATTACTTACAAGCCAACTTACAGTATACAAGGACTTGGTTGTATACTGCAAGTGTGGGGAACCTTTGGAACTCCAGATGTTGTTGAACTATAACCCTCATCAGCCCCAGCAAGTATGGACAAGTATGTAGACCAGCATCATCTGGAGGGCCAAAGGTTCCCCACACCTGGTATACAAATTGCTGTGCCCATCTTTAAAGTTGCTGTTACCAAGCATTCAAAATTATTTGTTGTTGTTGTTATGTGCCCCCAAGTAGACTATGACTTATGGCGACCCTATGAATCAGTGACCTCCAACAGCATCTGTCATGAACCACCCTGTTCAGATCTTGTAAGTTCAGGTCTGTGGCTTCCTTTATGGAATCAATCCATCTCTTGTTTGGCCTTCCTCTTTTCCTACTCCCTTCTGTTTTTCCCAGCATTATGGTCTTTTCTAGTGAATCAGGTCTTCTCATGATGTGTCCAAAGTATGATAACCTCCGTTTCATCATTTTAGCTTCTAATGATAGTTCTGGTTTAATTTGTTCTAACACCCAATTATTTGTATTTTTCGCAGTCCGTGGAATCCGCAAAGCTCTCCTCCAACACCACATTTCAAATGAGTTGATTTTTCTCTTACCTGCTTTTTTCACTGTCCAACTTTCACATCCATACATACAGATTGGGAATACCATGGTCTGAATGATCCTGACTTTAGTGTTCAGTGATACATCTTTGCATTTGAAGACCTTTTCTAGTTCTCTTTTAGCAGCCCTCCCCAGTCCTAGCCTTCTTCTGATTTCTTGACCATTGTCTCCATTTTGATTAATGACTGTGCCAAGGTATTGATAATCCTTGACAAGTTCGATGTCCTCATTGTCAACTTTAAAGTTACATCAATCTTCTGGGTTCCTTACTTTAGCCTTTTGATGTTCAGCTGTAGTCCTGCTTTTGTGCGTTCCTCTTTACCTTTCACCAGCATTCGTTTTAAATCATTACTGGTTTCTGCTAGTAGTATGGTATCGTCTGCATATCTTAAATTATTGATATTTCTCCATTTTCACACCTTCATCTTGGTCCAATCCCGCTTTCCGTATGATATGTTCTCTGTATAGATTAAATAAATAAGGTGATAAAATACATCCCTGTCTCACACCCTTTCCGATGGGGAACCAGTCAGTTTCTCCATATTCTGTCCTTACAGTAGCCTCTTGTCCAGAGTATAGGTTGTGCATCAGTCAAAATTATTTATTTGGTCAAAATATTGCATAACTTACAATTATATATAGTTTACAATTAATTATTTGCATACTGCTACATTTCAGTACAATTTTAAACTTACTTCCAAGGACTAGAATTCCCACTCCTACCCTAAGTTGGCTGCAGGAGGAGAAGAGGGTGAGGGTGAGGCTTGCTTAGATTCATTTATTATGAATTATGGTTTAGCATGATGTCCAAACTGCATTCTGCTTTTACTATCTCTTGTTTTCCTTGAAGTCAATAGGGCTAATATACCCCATACAAGCTTGAGAACCTGACTGCTCTGATATTTCAGTTCTTTAATTCTGCTATGCAAGAAATTTACACAACTCTAATAGGATGTGCAACATATGAAAAGACGTTAGGGTATCCCTGGAACCTTTACACTGCTTTGAACCTCTGGGGTTTTTTTTCAATAGTTAATGGCATTTAGGTGAGTTTTAACTGTCAATTCTAGGATGCTGCAAGCTGATTTTAGAACTTGGATACCTAGTGATTTAAATGCAAAAATACAACTGAATCCTGTGGATTTCAGCCAAAGCATTAACATATGATACTGTCTATGTTGATTCAGGCCATTAGTACATTCATATTGTCTAATCTGACTGGGAGCAATTCTCCAGGGTTTTCAGGTAGTGTTTTTTCCACATCTGCTATGTCGGATTCTGTAACTGGTGATGTAAATATGTGCTGTACTACTGAGCTACTCTGGCACCGAATCAGCAAGAGGAATCATTTTCTGGTTTAAGCGCAGCATGTACAAATGGGGGGTTTGTGTTAATTTACAATGGCTGGGTATTCCAGCACCTTGGACTGCATGTGCCATAGTGGTTGCTTATGATATCTTTCATATTGTTAGCTATGCCAAACGTCTGTTTTACGGAGGGGATGAGAATCTTTTGCTCATTCCATCCCCTTCTTTCCAGAATAGGTGATCAGCTGAGAGCTAGCCACCTTAGATGTATTCCTGGTCTTCAGCCTCAACATCATGCATATATATTTAATTTTTGGCTTTACTGTTTCATGACCATGGTCCAGAGGTTAGCAAAGCTAGCCTAGAACCTTTTCCCCTTAATGTGTTAGTTTTCTATCTATAAGATTATTTTATTTTATTCTATTACATTCAAACATATCCCCCTAGTTTGCAGCCTGTATGGTATCATCCTGGTAAAACTATACCATGTGATTCTGCTGAATGTGAAGTTTGGCTTTAATATATTCATGAATCTTTTCCGTCTCCTAAATCAATAGTCTTCAACAGGTTGGTTGGGTCGCAGTCTCACCTAAAGAGGGTCATGGCAGGAGCACCGTACACATACATGGTAAAAAAAATTAAGATGTGGTTTTCAGAATGTATGTTCTGGTTAAATATGGGTCCTGGATTTGCAGAGATTGAATATAAATTGTCCTAAAGCAGGAATGGCTAGCCCACCAGCTGTATCCACGTATTGTTTCCCCCATCTGCTCCAAGCAATTTCTGGTAGCCCCTGAATCAGCAGGTGGTACTGTTGAGCGCCTTTATCATGCTGACAAGAGCAAAGAGGAATGTCTCTGTTGATCTCATATCAGAGGAAGGGGATGATGTCACACCTTTTTACCTTTGCAAAAGGGTTGCTTCTCCCTCTGGTGCAATATCATTGTTAAAAGGTCTCAGAGAGGCTTATGAAACAGGAAGAAATACTCCTTCCTGTTTCCTTTCTAAGAGCTTCTACATCAGAGGGAGAAGAGGCCCTTTTGCAAAGGTAAAAAGAGGCTTTGTTTCTGCTGTCCAGGGAAACCCTCCTACACCTAGGGTGACTCCTATTCTCCTCACAGAGCTACAATTGCTAGAGTGGTGTAACAATCAGTTCTTCTTCCCAGAGAACTCCAGGAATTATAGCTCTGTGAGGAGGAGTCTCCTAACTCTCAGCACCCTTCACAAACTACACTTCCCAGGATTCTTTGGGGGAAGTCATGACTGTTGAAAGTGGAAACATTGGGGAATAAATGTGTGGTGTGAATGTGGCCTGAGATAGGGCATTAGTCTATCTAGCTCAGTATTGTCTACACCAGTGAGGGGGCGTTATTGGACTCCAACTCTATTGTTAGCTCATACTAGTGGATGATAGAATCATTGGGCTCAGAGAAGACAACTAGAAGGAGTAAGGTGGCTAAGCCCATTGCTTTCTGCAACAATGCATTGTTTAAAAATTGGAATACTGCAATTCCTATGGTTGTGGTTCTGCAAGTCTTTTTTTGGGTCACCTGGTGAGAAAAGTAACCAACTTAATAATAATAAGAAAAAGATTCCGTAGTTGCTCCCTGAATCCATGGATGGCAAAATGTAAGGGCCATTTCTCTGAATATTGCCCAGGGGAGGGCTAGAATCTCCAAATGTTGACGCAGAGCTTGAAAAAAATATTTTTTAAAAAACAACAAATGTTGAATTCTTTTCTAAGGGTGCAATCCAACTTGCATTTACACTGGGCTGAGGAGAGTTGGATGTGGTGGACCTGCAGCTGAGCTGGCTGAGTCCCAGCTCACCCAGACTCAGCCAGCATAAATCTGTCAGCCTGGCTCAGCTGAGACCAGAGTAAGTGAAGCCAGCATAAGTCCTCAAAAGGGTTGTTCTGGGAGCATGTCATGGAAGAAGCTTAGGTAAGGAGACTTAGGTCACATCCAGCTCATGTTTGGAGCACTCCTGCAGGTCCCAATTCAGGCAAAAGTTATGCCGGGGGGAAAGTTGGTCCAAGAAAATAAATACAAAAGTCAGTGGAGAGAGCTTCGTCCCTGGTAGGAGCATTTGGGACAGCAGGCTTTTACTTTCTGGTCCCTGCACGTAGCTGAGCTGGCATTCAGCCAACCAGAGGTCCCTGAATGGCAAATGGATGCGGCAGAACTTTACACTGGCTTCTCTTGCCAGGCTTCCCCTGGGTTGGATTGCTCTGCCCAAATTTTCAGCACTACCCTAGAGGAAAACAAGCTGTGATAATAAAGGACCAAGGGTTGGGTGTGTGTCTAGATTTCATCTATTATTTTAAACAACTTATGATGTCTTTATATGCATATATCTTCTTTAAGATTTAAAAGCAACGATTTAAACATTGGCTAATAAGGAATCTCTCTTGAAACAATTATCTCCCAGCTTTTCTGCTCTTTATAAATACCAGTCCTGATTTAAAACTAATAACAATCCCTGGGTAGCAGTCCTCAAGGTCCTTGCATCTGTCTTTGACATCACCAGAATTTCTAACAGGCTAAGTGGCTTTTGGATCAGGATTTTCATCATTACCTTAATAGGAATAAAATAATTCACATTTTTCTTCAGTTAAAAAAAAAGCTATATAGTGACTTTGGAACAGTTGTCTGTTGCCACAGCTGTTACACAAACAAGGGATTTCTTTAAAATGTAATCAAAAAGTAAGGAACTTGCCCATTCTGCCTCGTCTGATAAAGTTTGCAAGGGGTTTCCAGACCAAAGAGAGATGTTTGTAGGAATTTTGTGGGCTCATTTCTTTTTCATTGGTAGCATTCCTAACTCTGTGGTAGCTTGCTGTTAAGTGTGCTGTTGTGGGTAAATCACCCATATAATGTTTAAATGCCGACATGATTGCTGTACTGTATACATTGGCAACAAAGGGAGTCCCCCCCAAAAATAATTATAAGCAAAAGGCAGTGACTATTTACAAGAAACTCAGTGGGGAAAGAACCTGGTCTTTAACCTTTCTTTTAAAAGAAAGTATTAGCATGATTCCTAAGTTTTATTTGGGATTTGTCACTGTTGAGCATATGTATATGTGTTCCTTCTCCTATCATGAAAGCTACTTAAGCACCTTGAAGACACATTATTAGACTAGTCAGATTTCTGGAAAATGTAAAATATGAAGGCATGGGGGGGAATAAGTGGAAACCAGGTGTTTTCTCATTGAAAAAGAAGTGCTGAATTTGAACATTTAGGTTGTGAAAATTTTATACTCCAGAGTTGGCTTCCTTATTGGAAAAAGACTGCTGTTTTTCCAAAACTATTGTGGAAAATGATGGTATTGAGGAGGGTGAAGAATTAGGGGCAACCAGATGTTTCTTAATGGAACAATATGTGACCTTTTGGCTGAGTTCAAGTGGCATCCTCTGCTTTCTTTCGGAGGAAGGGCGGGATATAAATTTAAGAAATAAACAATCAAGTACCCTGGATTAAAAAATTCTAGGAGCCATTGCTTTTAAACAATGGACAAGGTCTTATAGTTTTTAACCTCCCATACCTGTATCACTTTTCATTATATTTTCTAGAAAATAATCAAACTGTGGGGCTGGCATTCTACATGTTCAAGTTCAGTGAACTTTTTAAATTTGGAAACAACTGGTTTCCCCCAAAATGCCATAACTGAATTTTGTAGAGGCCTTTTCTGAATTTCTAACCAACCTATCTATGGCATTCATAAAAAAAAATGGATAAACACTTCTTGGGCTAATTGACCCATACACCAAATTTCCTATTTCTCCAGGTTCTTGCCCTCAAGGGGTTATAAGAGCAGACATTTGTATAGTGCCCCTGGCATCACTAGCCAGAACTTTAGTTCCTGCAAGTTCTTGGCAGGGCCAAAGAGAAGGCATTACCTTTCTAGCATGGAGGTGACTTGAATCTGTATGTTGTAGGTTGCTTTATACTTTATAGCATGAGGTTAGAGAGGATTGGGAAGAGGGTGACAAAGCTCAGGTTATATGTGAGACTGTGACCCTACTATGCACAGCCTAAAGTCTAGGCTTATTCCTAGAGACTGCATGTGATACAACTGTGGATAGACATGCTATTACAGGTGTGATGTTTTCAGACATTGCTGATCCAGTGTATTAAATTAATATGCTTGGAGAAAAACTCCACCCATTTATGCAGTGAGTTCAGAATATGTGTGTGTGGGGGTCTGCACAGCCCCATCTCCTGCTGCCTACAGGGGCGTGAATTTATCTAACTCCCTTTAAAGACCTTGTTAGCAGCCCTGTGTCAAAGTATTTGTATATTTTCTCCAGACGTTGAGGCCTAGATGAGGATGTAAACCTGTGTCTGGACAGGGCCAAAGCACACTGCAATTGAGGGCTTATGTGACTGAATTCTCCCTCAACAAAGAAGGATATGCTAGACACTTTTGCGTGGCATCTATTTTTTATTTTGAGGGATAGATAGATAGATAGATAGATAGATAGACAGACAGACAGACAGTTTTGAAAGCAACAAATAGAACGTCAGCAAAGCTTGCTCTGGATCCCTCTAAGAATTCCGTTAATCACCTAAAAATATATGCACGTAATTGTGATTAACAAAATAGAGGTTTTTATTGTAATACCAAAACATTTCAGCTTCCACCTTCATCAGCTGCCAACATACAAATGCTGTTACCAAGGTGGCAGTTATAGAGCTTTGAGGATGGAATGCTCAGAGGGGCTTCATTTGCAGAAGCTAAGTAGTGGTGGTACTGTCCTCCAGGTTCAGGCCATGTGGCGCCAATGTGTCCAGAAAGTATATCCAAAAGTTCTTCCTTTTAGTCAATGCTGCTGGATCTATTGGCATCACTATAGCTGTTATAGAAAACTACAACAAGCTGTGACCCTCAGTGTTGAAATGTTTTGCAACTGGTTGCTACACCTTTTTTGTTAAGATTGCCGATTTGTGGTTTCTGAAGCATGTTCGTAGGTCAGTTGTGGTTTCTCCTATGTATTGGATATGACATCCTGGTCTTTTGCATTCGATGACATAAATTATATTGCAGGACCTGCAGGTGATGTTCTGTTTGCTGTAATAGGTCCTGCCTGTCCTAGTGCTTGTAAAAGTAGCTGTCTCCCTGAGGTACACACAGGTGATACAGCGTTTGGAGTGACAAGGATGAGACACAGGATTGGTGATAGGTGGCTTAAGCACAGCTCTCACCAACAGTCTGCACAAATTAGGAGGCTGGCAAAATGCTACAACAGGAGGCCTGCTGATGGCTCTAGCAAGGTGTTCAGAGTTTGCCAGCAATGGGTAGCTCTCCCTGATTGCTCGGTGATAGTTAGGAGATGCTGGATGGAAATCTACCACATATTATATGGGAAAGCATTTAGTCATGAGAAGTCATATGCAATCTGCAGTTTGAACTGTAGCCAGTGCTTTTTTGGTTAAAAAACTCATGTCTTGATAAAAGTACCATGAGTGCCAGCTAGGAATGGAATGTTCTGTCAGTTTTGGATCTCTCAGTTTCTTATTTTTCCAATCTTACATACACTTCCCCACATTTCTGCATTTGTGATTTTTTTTTAAAAGTGATTAAAAAAAAAATTCTCATGAAAATCGTCCAGCATTTTAGTGTGAATTTCTCCTTTGTTGTTGTTATGTGCCTTCAAGTTGACTATGACTTATGGTGACCCTAAAAAATGTGTGACTAATGTACACATTTTTGCAAGCAATTTCTCACCATATAATGCATTTTTCTATGTTATTTTCACTCATATTGTATTTTTTGCATACTTTCCCCTAACATATGCATTTTTGTAAAACTGTATCGCAAAATTCAAATAAGTGTGAATTTCAAAGGATGGCTATGTTTTGGTTCTCTTATTGTTTCGGAAAGTGCAAATTTGATAGATTCTGCTTCAAATGTGAATTGGATTTAATTTCTCACCCATCCCTAGTGCCAGCACAAAATGGTTGGCACTGGCAGTAAAAAGAGAGGTGCCAGTACTCTGTATCGGTGAGTACTGTTAGAAAAAAAGCCCTGTGTACAATCCAGACAGAGGTTACCACCTCATCTGCAGTTTGTGAAATCGTGGCCTTAGTTTTCCACATGCAGGAAGATTTTGAAGTGGGAATACTTAGAATACTTAGTTGTTCATGCTCTGGTAACTCCTAGGTTGGATTACTGTAATGCGCTCTACGTAGGGCTGCCCTTGAAGACAGTTCGGAAGCTTCAGCTAGTGCAAAACGCAGCAGCCAGACTGCTGATGAGGACCAGCCGGTCAGCGCATATAACACCTGTTCTGGCCTGTTTGCACTGGCTACCTATTTGCTTCCGAGCCAGATTCAAGGTGCTGGTTTTGACCTATAAAGCCTTACACGGCGTGGGACCGCAGTATCTTGTGGAACGCCTCTCCCGCTATGAACCGACCCGGTCACTTCGCTCAGCCTCTAAGGCCCTCCTCCGGGTACCAACCCATCGGGAAGCCCGGAGGACAGTTACTCGATCTAGGGCCTTTTCTGTAGTGGCCCCCGAATTGTGGAATAGCCTCCCCGAAGAAATACGCCTGGCGCTGATGCTTCTATCTTTTCGGCGCCAGGTTAAGACCTGGCTATGCTCCCAGGCATTTTAAAGCGTTTAATGTTACAATTTTAAATCTCTTTGTTTCAGTTTATTTATTGTGATATTTTGTATTTCTGTACTTTTAATCTTTTGTACACTGCCCAGAGAGCTATTCGCTATGGGCGGTTTAAAAATGAAATAAAATAAATAAATAAATAAATTAAGCCTACGCATTCTGAAGTCGTTTTATTTCTTGAGAGGATGGTACTGCATGCCTATATGGATACCTTAGGCAGAGAGAGAACATTCACAGTATGGAAGAAGATATTGCCTGGCATGTTCTCCACACTAGTAAATCTATACAAAACATAAAGATAAAAGCTATAGCAACAATTTGGGAAGCAAATTAAGGCCATTAGGAGGACAGTGGGGGCACTGAAGACATTAAAAGAAAGATGAAAAGATTTAAAAGCATAGAAAAAGAAAGGAGGTGGCTTAACTATCAGCAAACAGAAGGTCCTCTGGAAGATAATAAAAAACTGATTTCACAGGCTGAACGGCTGCTAAGATTGTAAATTCCAACTGTTTATGGAGCATCTATCAGATTATAGAAGCAAGAGCTTCTACCCATTCACCAAAGTAAAAGGATGACATGTCTTTGCATTTTTTGATTACAAGAACATAAAAATGGGTTGCTGGTATGGATAGTTGTCCCTGTCACTAAGTAGCTTAATAAATATTTAAAAATATTTAAAAATGCCAATCGTAAAACAAAACATCTATAATAAAGGAAACTCTAGAACCTTCCTCTTTTATGGGAACCAATACATTGGAAACACATCTCTTGGCCGTATATTAGAACTTTATGCTGCAAACATTCTCTTACCACAACTTTTCTTTCCTCCTTTCATCATGTTCCATCCTTGTCTGACCACTTAATGCCACATTCAGTTAGAGATGAGCATACATGTGTGCACCAGCCCTGTGTTGAAAAGAGTAAATAAATGACAGTCTTATTTTAGACTAACTTTGGGAGGCTTAGAGGACAGCCTTATTTTATGCTAGCATACATCATAAATGACTCCATGCTGTTCATCAGCTGCACATTTACATGTCAGAACAAGTGACTAGTATATAAAAAAAATGAGGTCGGCAACAAAATGTTTCAGTAGTTCTTGGCCATGACTCTGTTACCTGAGCCTGAGTGGTTGATGGGGACTGGAAAAAAACAAAAGTCAGCACCAAAAACAGGAATTCCTTATCTAACTTTGGTTCTAGTTCGTGAGCAAAATTTATTTTTAGTTCTTTCTTTTTGAGTAAGTGTACCAAGTCTGAATGCTAGTCCATAGAGCAGCCTTCACCAACCTGGCACTTACAAGCTGGAATAGTCCACAACATCAGGAGGGCACCACGTTGGTGAAAGCAAGCTACCATAAAGAGCATGCTGTTCTGCATACAGTTAAGATCTGGATTTGGCCAGCTAAAGGTCCCAAGGGGGCAATTCTAGGAAGATTGATCTTTGCTGCAATTTGAGAGGTATTGTGGTGTGGTTGTTTTTACTGGAAATCCAGCAAGCCTCAGTTCTTCCTCTGACCTGCAATAAAACTGTGGACTACATTATAGGGCTGCTGTAAGGTATTCTCTCTCAGCACAGCCCCCGAACGTGCAGTAGGGGTAAAATAGAGAACTACCTGGCAGGAAAAAGAACAAAGAGTCTTGTAGTACTTTAAACACACACACATTTATTATGACATAGGCCAGCCTACAATATAGAAGCCAAAACAATGGCTACCATTGCCAGGTTGTTGAAAGTTACTTTCTCAGATTCAGCCCAACCAGAAATATGGGTCTAATATCTTTAGACAACACTGCAGGTCTGTTGTAATCCAGTTGCCATACCCTTCTCTTCACAAGCAACTTCCAGCCAGGCAGCCCATTTCATTCCTGTCCCGCTTATTTTACGCTTAGGATCCAGGTGCACTTTGCTATTAGTAAAAAGGAAAGCCTTGTTACTAGTTGGCAAAATAATGCCATAAATAAATAAATTACAGCCGAATAGGGTTGAGGTAATGTTAGTAAGATATCAGGTGAAAAGCCAGGTGGATTTTGGATCATTTGGCTTGCCTGGTGAGTCAAATGACCCTTGAAAAAATCTTACTACACTCTGATAAGTCCCCCCTCCATGTATGCCCCACTAACAGTGAGGTTACTGGTTATTGCATCTGTAGAGCCAGCATCTGTGACAGAAATAGGCTTAAGTACATTACACACAGAATACAACACAATGAAAATGCTTGCTCCTAATGGCCTCAGCCCAGGTAAATGTTTCCTTGGAGTGGAGTAATTTCATTTTTCTCAAGGATATCCTCCTTCAAATGGCCTCTTTTTATGAGTCAATTTCAGTGCAGAGCTGGAGTGAGCCAATCATTCAACAGCAGACAAGACTGGATCTTCAAATGATAGCACAGGCAAACTATAAATGAAACAGTTGTGAGGAATGATCAGTAATCCCATAGCTGTGATTGTTCTGTGCGATAGTATCTATTTATTTGCATCTCGGATATGGAAATGCTTACTGCACTTTATTTTGAGCTTTTACAAAACATCACATGCAGATCATAAAATGCATTTTCAGAGGGCTTACACAAAATGTGGCTTGCATTAACTGCAATACAAAATAAATTAAGGGTATGTTGGTGACACCTGTTTTTCATATGCCTGAGACGTATACTTCTGTAAAAACTACAGGGGCCTGTTCGTGGAGTATTTACTCAATCTATAGTCAGGGGGGGAAATCTTATTGATGCAAAGGCCTGAAGAGAAGACCTGCAAGATTATTTTTAAAATATCTTGTTTGCTAGGAAATAGACCTGTTCTGTTGTATTTTTAAAAATGCTGGTTACCCAAAGTAAAATAAATATTAAGAAGCCATGAAAGTGGATAAACATTTCTCTGAAATGAAAAAATTAAACAAAAGAGCTCCATCATCAGGGCTATGTTAAGACTACATAGTGAAGTTCTTATGCACAATGCATTGGTGGTAGTTTTATCATGCGTTTACTGAATTTAAAACTTATACTGAACTATTGGAAAAATAGTAATATTATTTATGTAGATGGTGTTTTTGCAAGGAATCTCCATCAATCTTCAGTCGGTTAAACTGAAGAACATGCCCACAATCATTGTCAGTGCATAGATTTCCCACAACTGGCTTCCATAGTGCATATCCAGATAGTTCCCTTGTTGTGTGATTCTAGGAAACACTTGCGCTTGTGGTCTTTGGTATTATGGCTAACAGAATTAAAAACGGCTTCAATCAAAATGTTTCTTTTAAAAAAGGTTTGTAAATCAAGGTTTTTGAGACATCATGTTCTTTCATTGTTCATATTAGGAGTAATGAAAAACGGGCACACTCATTTCCCCACAAAGCACTGGTTGTAAAAGACAGAGAAAGATAATTAATTCCTAAATGTTAAAGTGGAAGATGGCTCATATTAATGCTAAATTATTTTAAGGGAGTATTCAGTAACTGAGCTGCAGATGTAATTTTCCATTCATTTCAGGTGCAAAAATATTGACAGGTTAAAAATCGGAGTCATAGCCCCCATTACAGTGGAGTGGGAGATGAGGGCGGCAATCCTATACCTACTTACTTGGGAGTAAGCCCCATTGAATTCAATGATGATGATGATTACTACTATTACCCACGCTTCACCAGTTGGTCCTGGGGTGGGTCACAACAATATAAAATACATTATTAAAAACAGTCTTAAATTACTTTAAGTTGATGTAGGATTGTGCTGTAAATGTTGAGTTTATTGAAAAGTGTAAAGTTGACATATTTAAGTTTTAGGCAAGGAGGAAAGTAGAGGACTGTGACTTGGAATTTAATTTACAAGCTTCTTCACTATTGGTACAATAGAGCAGCTCCTGGTAAATAATTGGATGGAGTTGTTTTTAAGATACAAATGATTTTGTATTTGTAATTTGTCTTGATCATAATGGTGAAGGATAATTGTAGAAGGAATATTTACATTGTTATAATAAGATTGTATAACTTGTATAGTTTGATAAAGAAGTAAAATAAAGAGTACATGACCAGGTTGGGGGTGGGGAGTGTAGGGTGGCAGTCCAGAGGTTTTGTACCAGGTCACATCCACACCATACATTTAAAGCACACATTTAAAGTACCTGGCTTTCCCCAAAGAATCCTGAGAACTGTAGTTTTCCCCTTACAGAGATACAATTCCCAGCACCCTTAAACTACATTTCCCATGATGCTTTTGGAGAAGCCATGTGCTTTCAGTGTATGTTAAATGTGCTTTCAATGTATTGCTGCTATCTGCACTGAACCCTATCTCAAAGAGCTAATAAAGCCTGCAGCATCCAGTCGGTAATACTGTCCTGTGCTCTACACTGAGTCATTTTAATTCCCTCTCTTGTTAACTGTATTACAGGAAAAGCCGTACCAGTGTTCTGAGTGCAATAAAGCCTTCAGTCAGAAACGTGGCCTCGATGAGCACATGAGAACCCACACAGGGGAGAAGCCCTTCCAGTGTGATGTGAGTTGGGTTTCCTTTTGCTTTTAATCCAAAGACTGGTTTTTTTAATCTGAGGCTGCAATCAAATACACACCACACTCACCTGAGTAAGTTCAATTGAATGGAACTTGCTTCTGAGCAGACATGCTTAAGATTGCCCTGTAAATATATTTTCAACGAACATTTGCATAAATGTACTATATTTGCAGTCTTCCTCAAAATCATTGAGTAATTAACTAATTATTGGTTAACTAATGAAACTTTGTTTGGCTTTATTAGCCTTGTTTTGTTTTGTTTTTGCTAAGGACATCCCTGTACATGTATTGATATTGATGGTGAACATTCTTTAAGAATTGTTTGCACCATAGTAATTATAGTTTATAGTTTGAGGCTGATTGAAGCAGACTTCTGTTTTGTTTGTTTTGTTTTGTCTGTTTTCTGACAGTTTAAAAGTTGGTGGTTAACCAGGACAGAATTATAATTTATTTTTTTGCAGTCAGATTAGGATCTGTGCAACATACATTAACAGCACAATTCTATGCTTATTCACTAAGAGGTAAGCTCTACTGAATTCTGTGGGACTTACTCTCAGGTAAATATTTATTCAATCAACCCTATGACTACAGTCTATTTTTTAAAAAAATAAAAATGAGTATATATACATACGCAAAAAAGAAGTGGATGTGTTTGTTGTCTGTTATGAAACCTTAATTAAAACGAATGACTTACAGAGCAATCCAACTCAGGGGAAGCTGGCAGAAGGGGTGCTGGCAGAGGAGGAGCTGGCAGGGAGCTCCATGGCATCCATTTGCCATTCAGGAGCCGCCGGGCCAGCAGAACATTGGTTCGGCCAGGACCTGTGTACATGACCGGAAAAGAAAAAATTGCCTGTCACGAATACCCCTACCGGCACTCCTTATTGATTTCCTTTATAATTATTTCTTAGACCAACCTTTTTCTTGGCATAACTTTGGCCCATATTGGGACCCGCAAGAACACTCGAAACAGGAGTTGGATGTAGCATAAGTTCTTCCTCTTGGCCCCTCCTCCAACATGCCTCTGGAATGTCCCTTTTTTGGGCCTTATGCCAGCTTCTGCCAACACCCCTTCCACTGGACTGGGCTTTCCCAGTGGACCCCTGGCTGAGCTTGCAGGGTCTCGGCTCTGCCGTGGCTGAGTCAGGGCGAGGGGCTTCTGCTGGCAGAGCCTGGCAGAACCAGAATCCTGCCAGCTCAGGCAGGGGCCCACCACATCCAACTCCCCTCAGCCCGGCTTAAATACAAGTTGGATTGCACCCTTATTGAATGACTATTTGAAGATAATATTATGAGGAAACGTCTTGATACCTGGTGCTGGTGGAGGGGTAAAAATACCACTGAGGAGGTTGTCTGATGACTCTGCCAGGCTCCACTGTCCTCTGCCAAGGCTTTGCCACTGTTTCCCCACTGTACACAGCTGGGTGGGAAGCTCCTGCTGGTGGTTCTTTCATTGGCAGTAGTCTGCAGAAAGGCCCGAAAACAGGGTGTTGGGGACAGAATGGTAGTAGCTTTGATCCACAGATTCCCAGTGCTCGGGTTCCTGCAGCAACCTAGAGCTAATGTGGGGGGGAAATTATAAAAACTGCCACTACCTTCCACCCCGGCTGGTGTGCATGGCAGGGCCTGAGATATGGTGCCTGATCACCACTCCACCTTACCCTGTTGCTGTCTCTCCAAGGTTAAGATTGCTTTGTAAATCTTTATCTTTTCATCAGGAATGGGGAACCTATGGCCCTTTAGGATTTCAAGGAGCGTGCCTAATTGCTGCGACAATGTCTTAGCTTGAGTAGTCATGCCTAGTTATGCTGTGTTCTCTGTAATCTGTAAACTGATCTATGAAACACTCTAAGCTGAGATTTCACATTAAGGAGAAAGGAGAAAGCACACCAGTGAGTCCGAGTCTGAATCCAACAGAGTTGGCCAGGACAGGCTTTACCATTGGGAGGGAAGTTGCCATTGATGTCTAATCACCTCCTCCTCTACACTGCTCTTTAATTAAATTTTTAAAAACACAATGTGAAATGCATTCATTCATTTCTCATATCATCCAGTTTGGCCCTTTAAGCACGTAGGATTACAACCTTTAGTTTCCAACTATGTACAGGGTCTGTGTCATTTCTCCCATAGCAATTTTTCCTAATGTTAGTGTCCATAATTACATACGTAGACTCCATGCACATATCAAGAATGTCTTTTTCGGGAAACATTTTTGAGACCACATCTTTTTTTGTTTGATCCTATTTCCTTCTGGTTAGGGAAGTGATGTCAGTTAAAGAAAATTACTGCCAGGTTTATGTCTTTGAAAATACCTAGTAAAAATGCTCACTTTAATTAGAAAATTGGCATTAAAAAATTAAGATACTGGTTTTACTTTTTTGGTGGTTCCTTTCGTTCTTTTGAGTAATTGAAGGGTACAAGTAATTGTTAAGGAATCGTTCTCTGGAGTTAAATTCTAGTAGGTTCTTAAATTTGTTGATGATCTATAGTCACTTGTGTGCTAAAGACTTGTGTGCTACTTTTAAAAGATGTAGGAAGTATCTGTACCCCTGTCTATGAAGGAGACCTACCCCTAAATAATTGTGTATTTTGTTATTTGAATGCACTTCTCCATAATTAATTCTTTTGTCTTAATACAAGCCGCTGTGAGTTCCAGTTTTGGAAAAAGGGTGGGGGGTAAAAATAATGATAATAAATAAAATATTTTTTATGAACTATCCTGCCTAGACCATTTGATTACATACTTTCGTCAAACATTTCATGCTCAGATTAGCAAGGAGAACTTAGAACCATGTTGGGGCAGACTGCATACTCTCAGATATTTCATAAATTTAACATTTGTGTGTAGTTGTGATACCCCTGTTCTTACATGGTGACAATACTATGCACAACTGTCTGGGAGTAAGCCTCATTGAACAAAGTGGGGATTACTTCTGTGTAAACATGCATAGGATTGCACTGTAAGGATCATTGCCATCCTGGGCTCCTGCTGGGAGGAAGGGCGGGATATAAATCTAATAATAAATAAATAAATAAAAATTATTGCCAGTGCACTATTTATATACCCACTATTATACAATACTGCTGAAGTCTCTTCTCTAAGTCTCTTGTATATTGTAATCATATATCTTTCAACAGCTTGCTACCCATAGATTTAGAAGCTAAGAGAAAGATGGTTCTTTAGGTTTCAACCTGTTTGTAGGAGTGGCAGATTGCTAGCTAGTCCCATTCAGAGAAACCCTCACTAAACATACCCCAAACTAGGCAAAACATACCATGTCATCAATGGCACTGTTATAAGTGCCACATAATACTTGTTCTGCAGTTGTAAGAAATCAGTCTTTTAGTGTTGTAGCACCTACACTTTGGAACAGATTGTTTATTGGCACCAGGCAGATGCCTTCATTGTACTCTTTTGGCACCTGCTTAAAACATTTTTGTTTAGGCAAGCCTATCCAGACATGTAAGGTTATATGTGTTTTAATCTGTTTTTAGCTTATTATTGATTTTAATTAGCTTTTGAATTTTTTAAATAGCTGATTTTAACTGTCTTTTATTGGTCATTTTAATGTGAGGTGAGTTTTTTTGGTAAATTCTTTTAAGGCTTTATTACAGTCAAGTGGTATACAAATTTTGTGAAATAAAAATAAACCAGTTGTTCAAAATGGTCCTCGTGTCCCTGCATGTTCACCAGAGAGAGGATACATCTGCTCATCCCACAGAATTACAGAGCTGGAAAAGACCACAAAGGTCCAACCTTTTGCTGATGCATCCCTGATAGGTGGCCATCAGCCTCTGCCAATGAAAGAGAGTCCCCCATCTTTCAAGGCCGTCTGATCCACTTATACCATCAAACAGCTTGTAACATCAAGTGCTTCCTAAATTCTAGTTGAAATCCTCTTTCTTGTCTTTTGAACCCATTAGTATGGATCCTAACCTGCAGAGCAAAGAAATCTGCTCCATCAACTAAATATTCGGATATTTGAAGATGGCTGTCTTGTAACCTCTTTATTATCTCTTCCCCATACTAAACATACCCCCCTCCTTCAGCTTTTTCCTCATAAGACGTGGTCTGCAGGTCACTAGCCATCTTTGTTGACATCCTCTGGATACGTCCTAGCCCCACATTCAGAGGTTGAACTTTTAGAAACCCAATGAGATGACAGAAACCTGAAGAATCACATCTCTAGCAAAAAGCATACTTTCAAAAAGGCAAACCAGGGATAGGGATTTACCAGGGGCAGCTACCCAGACAACAAACCTTGGAATGTCCCTGGCAAATAAGGACAGATGGAGAGTTTGAGATAGGCAGGTCCCAAGCTTTGCAGCAGTTTTTGCCTATGGCTGAGGCTTAGTCCTAAAAAAATCACTGCAGGTGATCAAATATTGTCATGTTTTATTTATTTATTTAAAACATTTCCAAACCGTTGCATATCAAAAGTTCCCTACACAGTATTCAAACACCAGGCTGGTCTAATGCTCAGATCTACGGAAAAGTAAATTATTAACTCCCCCCCCCATTTCCACTGACTTTAAGAGAAGATAAAAGGTTCACTGAACTCTAGCAACCAGCATAATTCTATGAAAAACAGACACCATGGGTAACATGAGACCCCCTTTTTTTTTCTCTAGGTGTCAGGCTTTTCTATTGTTAATTTTAATTCAGCAATTAGCATTGAGAAATGCCTTAAGTGACGAAGATTTAAATGAGATCAGGTTTCCCGTACTGCTGTAAAATACTTGTATGTGCCTCTGGAGAATTCTGCACTTACAGAAAGCACTGAGACTCCTGCCCATTAAGAAAAAATATCCTTTTGAAGTGTAAATATTCCTTTCCTCCTATAACCAGAATTAAAAGTAGGAGCAATTCTTTGCCACTCTGCCTTTACCATTGTCATCCAAATGTAGTATGCGCAGGGTATGTGTACTTTTTCTTTTTATATTTATTTATGTATTGTCTATCCAGATTAAAATATTGGTTGCATTAAGAATAATGAATAATGCAAATAGTTTGCAAGCCAAACCATACTTGGCATTATGTTTGAACCGATGCTACTTTACAAACCATGGTTTGGGAGGGGTATCTGTGGGTATCAAACCAGGTTATCTGTTGTTTGCTGAGGGGTATCAAACCAGTGTATCTGTGCTTTGCTGTTACCCCTGAATTCACCATTGACAAGCCACTGTTAGGGCCATTTTTCTGCCACAAAAGGCTGTCGCACCATGGAGATGGGAGTAAATTATGAAGCTGATAGCTGAACAGATTAAAAATTAAACAGACAAGGAGCTCTAGACTATAGTTTATCAGTTGAATTTATTGTATCCAAAAGTTTTACTTGGAGTAGACTCATTAAAATTAGTGGACCTAAGTTAGTCATGTTTATTAATTTCAGTGGGTTACTCTGAGTATGACTAAAGTTGTATGCAACCCTGTCTGGAAGCTCAGACCACAGTGTGGGTTCTTGACTATGGTTTGGCAAAAGCATGGTTTGACACAATGTCTGAATTGAGCCATTGTAGCTTTATTATCTTCTATACATTTATTTAACAATAAGCATGTATAATATTGCATTGTCAGTGCAGCAGTGACAAGAAAAGCAGCACTTGCCAAAATTCTCCTTTCTGTATAATTATTAAAGACTCAAGTGCCTTGAGTCCGCTAGTGGAAAGGCAATGTATAATTATTATTTTTTAAGTGGCTTGTCCCGAATGGTATCTAGCAATCATGCCTTTGCCTCTGGGATCTTGGGGTTAAAGATTAGAAATCCAAATAATAAATAAAATACTTTCCTATTATCCAAAAGTTACCTCATTTGAGTCCCTGATAAAGAAAAATAATGGTATCATGCCAAGGATTTGGGGAAATCCTAACTTTAAAAATTAATGTTTAAAAAATCTGAAAGTTAATTCAAAATATTGTGTGCCTAACCGGTGATATGCTCTGATCATATCGAAGTGTCAATTGCTGTGCCATATTTTGCTTTTAGCAAGAAGTTTTCAAAACCCTGAATATTGTATTTAACAATTTATACTGACGTATTTAACAATTTACAGTAGGGCCCCACTCATATGGCGGGTTACGTTCCAGACCCCCGCCGAAAAGTGAAACCAGCCGAAAAGTGGAACTCTGTCAATAAAATGGCGCCCAACCCTGAAAAACACAGTAAAAGCAGAACAAGCACCGTATGAGTGGGGCCTTACTCTAATTGAAAGCCGCCGTATTAGTGGAACACTGAAAAGCAGGCTGCTGAAAAGCGGGGCCCTACTGTAGACTTAATTTCTTTAGCACTGGTACAAACATTTTAGGTTTGTTTAAAAAAATATATTGTTAGGTTGTGTTGGTGTAAGGCAAAGGTTTTTCTGTGCTGGAAATGAAGGATTTGATTCTTTAAGGACTCATCTTGCATAGGTTGCGTTTAGAATGCTTTAAGAATCAATATGTGCCCCAGGCCTACTGCAGCTATAGCAGGTATTACACTGCCCATAGGTATGCCACTGAAAAAGGCATTCCCATGATGAGTTTTCTACTTTTATCAGCTGTTGTAAAATATAAAATGTCTTAGAATCAATATAATATATTACTGTCACACATGAAGCATTTCCACATCTCAGCAGTAGCTGCCAAGAATGTCCTGGGAAACATGTATGCTGTCCATGAGGTAAGCTATTCTAGAGACTACTCTGTGTATGTGTTTCAGTAGAACTCACCCAGCAGTGCTGTTTTCAGTGACATCACCAATGTGAGCATGTGTACTCTGGCTCTCAGTCAAGGCACTTCAGTGTTGTCCTTCAATCACCTTTTTAAACCTGCTTCTTGTGCAGATTCTGGCCACATTCACCCCACTATTCCACTTTAAACAGTCATGGCTTCTCCCAAAGAATCCTGTGTGTGAAGGATGCTGAGAGTTGTTAGGAGACTCCTATTGTCTTCACAGAGTTACAGGTCCCCTAGTGGCTTAACAGACAGTCCCTCTTCCCATGGAGCTCTGGGAACTGTAACTCCATGAGAGGAATAGGGAGTCTTCTAACAAGTCTCAGCACCCTTTACAAACTACACTTCCAGGATTTTTTTGGGGAAGCCATGAGTATTTATAGTGGAATAATAGTGGAATAAATGTATGGTGTGAATGTGGTCTCTTTCTGAGACTCCATAGGGCAGCTTTTTAATACTTCCTGACCTCTTATCCTGACCTGCTTTCTTCCATCATCCTTCTACCTTTCTTCTGAATGTGTAGCTTAATTCTTAGTAAACTTACAATCTTATTATGTGATAAACATCTCTCCATGGACTGTAACACTTCAAACTTCAGGATAAAGGATTACCACAAGCATCTCACATAGTAGGCCACAGCCACTCTGCCAGCTTCAGGGGAGTTGATTACCAGGAGGGGCAAGGCATCAGGGAGGTCCATATGGTACAAATGCACTGGTAAGAGTGTCAGATTGACTGCTGGTGCATTTGCACTGCGCTGACCTCTCTGCCACCTTGCCCCTCTCAATAGGTAACAGCAGCCCCCCTGCCAGGAAGCTAGTATAGCAGCTCCACCCCAAAGATCACGTATTTGGAAACTGTGGAAAGCTACAGCACCTGGAAGAAGTCTACAACACTTTTCCTTAACATATCAGCTTTCCATTGGGAAGAGGATCATTCAAAATGTGATCCTCAGCCTACAGTCTGAACTTGTTCAGTCCAAGGAAGGACTGTACAGACCCTGTGTTATGTCTGAATATGAAATTCAATTCTTAGTGTACATTTCACATATTGGGATCCTTCCTTATTCTGTAGCATATTCAGTAAACTGCCCATTCTTACACTAGACATTTAAACATAATTAAATTTAACTATATTCTTTTTCAGCATGTTTTTCCCTTAGCTTTTGAAGTTAGATTCTAGACATCTCAGCAAATTTTTAAAAAATCAAACTTCAGTTTTTCAGAATGTCACAGAAAAGTTGTATTTTGCATGACTCACCTTTCCTACTTGAGGCAAACCATCTTAATAATTTTCTTCATGCATTCAACTACCACTTTGCAAACTCTTTGTACTGCTTCTTTATTTTGTTTTACCCTTGGCAGTGCACACTTCTTTATTTGCAGGCTTTTGAAATGTTACAGTTATAGCATATCAAGAGGAATTTACTGCTCAGTGAGGGATAGGTATTAAGTGTGCATCTGTAAGCAGTTTATAATGTGCCATTGTTAAACTGTCATCACTGTATGATTGAGACTCATTAAGAACTACTTACTGGTAGCAGAATTTGACATAGCACATCTGCAGAGGATAATATTCTTACAATTTATTTCCAGTAAAATAAACGATGTGTCTATGATGTTGCATGAACATAGATGTTAATGGAAATATGGTCATCTGTAGTCCTTACTTGGTTAAATGTGTTCATTTGCAGGATCTACATCTGTTAAAGTTACAGGTTTCATGATTTTGGTAAAAGAGACATTTTATATTTGCCATTTAAGTATGCAAGAGTGACAGTCAGATCAACTATTTAATCAGCATGGTCCAGTGGTCCATATGATTCCATTTGACCATGTTAAGAACACAGTCAAGGCAGAGACTGCATGCCCTCAAATGTTTCACAGATGAAAATGGGGACATGTTATTTTCCTTATATTTCATAGTAAGCTTCACTTCCTGAGCCCATTATTACACATTGCTAAAGGCTGTACTCATCCAGCTGTATTTTTTTGCCCTGAAATCGCCTGCCCTTCACTGATTTAGAAGCCAGGATGGCATTTGTTCTTTAAAAAAAAAAAAAATCAACAGTTCAAAATATACTTCAGCGGCTGCAATCTGTAAAAAGGCTGCACGCTGCATGGTGCCTTAGTGTTCATGCAGGTGTATTGATATGCATGTACATTAGTGACAAGCTGCATCTCTCCATCCCCTGCAGTTAGAGACTTATGTTGTAAAGACCCTGGGAAGGAGATGAACTCTGACAATGACAACTATAGTATCTTGCACTACCAACATTTATAAAAGATGCCCCCAAAGGGCAAAAATAGGGTCCAATTATCAGAAAATTATTATCTGGGTCCATTTCAGTCAGGTTTCAGGCCTGGTTTTGGCATGGAAACAGCCTTGGTCGTCCTGTATGATGACATCTGTCGGGAGAGAGACAGGGGGAGTGTGACTCTGTTGATTCTCCTTGATCTCTCAGCAGCTTTCGATAACATCGACCATGGTATCCTTCTGGGAAGACTGGCTGAGTTGGGAGTGGGAGGGACTGCATGGCGGTGGTTATTATTATTATTATTAGTATTATAGTTGTTGTTAAAACAAAACAGCATTAAAAACATTTTTTTTAAAAAAACAACTTTAAAAAAGGATTAAAAACATTATTAAAAAACATATAAAACATATTAAACCTTTGTGATGAGGTGCGCCTGGCGCCAACACTGTCATCTTTTCGGCGCCAGATCAAGACTTTCCTCTTCTCCCAGGCATTTTAGCATGTGTTTTTAAATTGCTTTTTAAAAATGTGTTTTTAAATTTATATATTTGTTTTTAACGTTTTTAATTGTTGTAAACCGCCAAGAGAGCTTCGGCCATGGGGCGGTATACAAATGCAATAAATAAATAATAAATAAATAAAATTGGAACTGGTTTTGGTAAAGAAGACTGTAAAATTTTCTGCATGCTATAAACTGCGGTGAGGAACCTCTGGACCTCCACATGTTGTTGGAATCTTAATTCCTGTTAGACAGTATGGCCAGTGATCACAGATGATGGGAATTGTAGTCCAGCAACATCTGAAGGGCCACAGGTTCCCGACTCCTACTACAAATGGATGCTTAATCGCCATCCTTCCATAAAGAAGATTCACATAGCACTGGATCCTCCATCTCTTTGAGATGTTCAGAGACAGATGTTACCTAATTCTTCCAAGCTACAGGGGGAGTGGATTGGACTGTGAAAGACCAACTCAAATTGTGTTGTATGTTGACAAATTTGTAGGGCAGTACAATATCTCAGAAAGGAGGTCAGGTCTCCTGCTCCCCTGGTGCATTCACTATAGCTGCCCAATTTCCCTGCTTTCTAAAATTTGATAGAACTTTAGAACAGATACAGCTGTTGGCTATGGGTATGTTCTTAAACCGCGAGGGTTTTTTTTGCTTATTAGTGAATACCTGTTAAGGCTCCAACCCTGACTTAGACTCTTCCCTCTCACTTGAGGCTCAAGTAGCCTCGGTGGCAAGGAATGAGTTTTACCAACTTTGGTTGGTAGCCCAGCTACGTCCCTATTTGAGTAAAGAGGACCTTACATCAGTGGAACATGCTCTGGTAACCTCGCGTTTGGATTACTGCAATGCGCTCTACGTAGGGCTACCTCTGAAGACAGTTCGGAAGCTACAGCTAGTGCAAAACGCGGCAGCCAGACTGCTAACAAAGACCAAGCGGTCCGAGCATATAACGCCTGTTCTGGCCCGCTTGCACTGGCTGCCAATACATTTCCGGGCCAGATTCAAAGTGTTGGTATTAACCTATAAAGCCTTATACGGTGCGGGACCTCGTTACCTTGCGGAACGCCTCTTCCGATATGAACCGGCCTGCACACTACGTTCTACTACAAAGGCCCTCCTCCGGGTTCCAACTCATAGGGAGGCCCGGAGGGTGGTGACAAGATCTAGGGCCTTCTCAGTGGTGACCCCCAAACTATGGAATAGTCTCCCCGAGGAAGTGCGCCTGGCGCCGACTCTGCTTTCTTTTCGGCGCCAGGTTAAAACCTTATTCTCTGAAGCATTTTAATTTAAATTGATTTAATTTTAAAAAATGTTATTGTATTGATTTCAGATTGCATTATTTTTGTACTGTATTGTGTCATTTATTGTATTTCTTATGTTATTGTATTGCCATGTTCACCGCCCAGAGAGCTATTGCTAGTTGGGCGGTATATAAATTTAATAAATAATAATAATAATAATAATAATAATACAATTAACTGAGCATTCACTAGGACTTGAGAGGCAAATGTTTCTTTTATAAACAGGCCTCATTGGTTGGATATGCTTGGTTACTGAAACAGCTAAAGCCCAGCTTTATGGCAAGCTACAGCTGGGGGGGGGTCCAAATCAGATACAGGTAGGAGAAGATTAAATGGGCCAGGGGCAGGAGGAATGATCACAGATGAGCTAGAAGTCAGCACCAGATCAGGGATACAATGGCCAGAGGCAAGAGCCATAGCCATAAACAGGCTTAGAATCAACTAACAAATCAGGCAAGCGAGAGAATCTGTGTTGCTACTTTGTATAACAGGTTTCTCTGAGTAAGGAATAGGTAGGGATGGAAAGATTTCATATGTCTCCATTGTCTTATGAAGTCAGTTGACAGTACTTCAGCTTAGTGGGCACCGTTGACCCCCAGAGCTTAGTTAGGCTGGTTTACTGAGGGACCTAAGTGCTGGTGGCATAGCAAATAAGGTAACAGAGGCTAGCTAATACCAAGACCTTTCCAACTGAGGATGGGAGATAGTGACTTGCTTGACATTAGAAAGGAAGAGCAGCAAAATAGTGAAGTGATGGTTACCTCCTTTGTAGCCAAACAGAGTGATCTTCTAAAGCTGCACAGCTCTGCTATTTTCTCCTGAGAAAGGAGGAACCTGCTTTACCTACAGTTGTGCAAGCCACCATTTGCAGAGTTTTTAGCTAAAGCCTTCTTACACTGTTAGATAAAAGATTAGGTAAGCTACCAACATTTCCCAGTTTCAAAAACGCTGAGGAAGGTTACGTTATAGCTTATCTGTTATGCTTAATGTTGGGTTCTCAAATAACTACTTATGACGTATTTTTTTTTGTATCTTCAGCAATTCACTGATTTTGTCTTTTTATTTATGCTTTAGGTTTGTGACTTGTCATTCAGCCTGAAGAAAATGCTGATCCGGCACAAGCTGACTCACAATCCCAATCGACCCATGGCTGAATGCCAGCTTTGCCACAAAAAGTTTACAAGAAACGACTACCTCAAAGTGCACATGGAAAATGTCCATGGAGAAACTGACAGCTAATTTTGGCTTGCACAAAAGAGTGTCTAGTGTTCCCTTTGTAGGGGTATAAACTCCAGACTTCTCACCTGATTAGTGAACATGAGACACAAAAAACAACTCTGATGTGCTCACATAAATCACTTTTTTCACAGTGTCTTATATTTATATTCAGGCTAAAAAGTCTCCCAAGTTAAATGAGGCTAGAATCAAAATAATTTAATGTACTGGGGGTGGATTTACAGAATCATTTTAGAAGGGCAAATTGTCATAAAAATCCATCATCATCCTTTTATAGGTAAGTTTTTTTTCTGAATGTGCCCCCATGTGGTGAAATGGATAGTTAACTAAAACTGCAATCCAAACTACATTTACTGAAATGTAAACTGAGTCCAGTGGGATTTACTTCTGAGTAGTAATGCTTAGCATTGCACTGCACTGGATGTAACAGTTTTGTTGCCAGGATGTGGAAAAATAATTTTCACAGAGGGTTAGCATGTGACATACCATCTTATGAAATAATTGTATAAACTTACTGTGTCCAATTCTCACATTCGTTTTCAATCTTGCCTATTGAGGATAATGTGTGGGCTTTTGAATGACTTTAATCCACCTCATAATTGCAAATGCTTAAGACCCTTATAAATCAGTGGGACCTCAGTACATGTAACTATAGTATAGTCACTATTCTGTAACCTATATTTGCATTTGATAGATTGGTAAGTCTGTGCAGCACTTATGCTTTACTAAGATTATAATAATGGCTAGATTTTTATTAACCTTTTGAACTGACTTCCATTCTGTTAACCAGCATGGTTATTTTATTGCAAGCATCCTTTATTCTGGCTTATGAACATGTTGATTAAATTCAGAATTTATATTGAAATACTAGAATATTTTTCAAGCACCTGTCTGCTATAGAGACTTAGGGGGACATGCTGTCTTAACTGCTTCAGCATTTTACTTTGGGTTGTCATTGTGGAAGACAAACCAAAAGCAAGCACTGTGAGTATTTTCATTGTTGTTGTTGAAATGCTATGTTAGCACTAATGCAATATTTATAAATGCCAAGGCCAGAGGAAACAAAATCTCAGAATGGTGTCCAACATCCGATTAAGGCAAGGAACATGTAATGAAATTGCTACGAAGAATTTTTACCTCATGGAATTCTGCACAGTTTAGAACGAGGCTTATGCAATGAATCTGTCATTCATATTCATTTTTTTATTATTATAAAGACCAAGACTGTGTCAAGAATAATTTGTTACCTTCATGACTATTTCAACAAGTAGTTTCTCTTAATTATTAGTGGAAAGTCTCTAAATTCTCATGCTTGGATAACAGTAAGTCAGTTAATGCCTGAAAGATAGCAAACAACGTTCCAGGGCTTCATATTTGTGGGATACAAAACTGTTTTAATAAATTTGGTTCCATGTTGATACTTTTTTAGCCCATCTTTTCCACAGCATCCTCTTCGGGGTTAGCTGCTTGTGCACTGACAAACTAAGTTTAGCTGCCTTCACAGGCTACAAAAGAGTTTTAAGCTGCATCATTAGATAACACCAATTGATTATGGCAGCCAGTGAGGGCATATCTCTCTGCTTCTTAGCCAGGATACAACAGCAGTGACCTGGGACTACAATGGACACTACAGATCCCTGTGTTTTTTTCTTTTAAAAAAAGGCTTGTGTTTTTTAAATTTTATAGGGATGTACGTATGAAAGTCAGTAGTGGCTGGCACGAGTGAGGCTGTGTTGCTGAGCTAGATTCCCAATGTTGCGCATCACTGCTGATTACCAAGAAAGAGAGGGGCAAGGCAGCAGAGAAACTTGGTGTAGTGCAGGCACAGTGATGGAGCTGCACCCGCACCACAGCATGCTCCCCACTGCCTTCCCTCTCAGTAATCAGCAGCAACATGCAGTGTTGGGAAATGACGGTCATCAGTGCACTCATGTCACCCCGCTGGCTGCTACTGGTGAATGTTAAGTTTGCAACTGACAGTTTGGTGCAATAGGCAAATCTGTTTTGCCACGATCCATAAATTCGTGCAGCATCCCTTTTTTCAAATTAACAAATGTATGTTTTCGGAATTTAAATTACAGGAAATGTTCCTGTATGATTCAAGTTAGAAAAAGATTACTCCTCTTTACACAGGGTTACTTTTACTTGAACTGTTAAGAGTCACTGAGTGATATCCAATATTCATTGATTTCAATGGGCCTGCTTTCAGTATAACTAAGATTGGACATTTCCTAGCAAGTTCTAGCACAAAAGCTGATCGTCTTACTTGTTTCTCGCACATCAAAGCAATATTTTTCCCTCTGCTGCTTGAGAGTTCCCTTTCAGCCAAGGGCGCTGGTGCATGCACCATTGATACCATTTGTTAATTTATCTTAATACATTTTTCCTCATGTTTCATGCACAAGTATTCCATTCATTACTGTCTGCTAACTGGAGTGCATGGCAGGGCATCTTAATATCAATACAGTTGTACAGTTACAAACATAGAAGGCATGCTTGTGTCCCTTCCATAACTGAAATATACTAATGTAAGGTAGATCAGATATATTTTACAAGTTGCTGCCTCTGTGTAGATGTAATCTGAGTTTCATTGTTCTGTCAAGTCTTCTTTGAGATATTCATAAATGAACTTTCAGCTGTCAATTACACTGACAGGCACACATGGGATTTCTAGTTAAAAAGGCTTGTAGTAAGTGACTTTATTGAATCATGTCACTTGTATTTAGCAGTTATCACTCACTCAAACATATTACTGTATTGAGAACAGTCCAATCGGCTTCGCTTGTGCAAAACTATAGGGCTAAATGAAACTTGGAGTCTCAGCTCTATGGTTGAGCACTGAACTTTTCAAACAGAAGACCAAAAAAAGAAAGTATTTTATATTGTACAGTGCATAAATAGCTCTTACAATAAAACGTGTGTTTTCGTAAAGTGAAAAAAGAAATCACAAGAAATGTACACACACGAAAGCCAGACAAGTCCATAAGGAGTATGGACCTCTAATTAGAAGTGTAATTGGTAAATGGTTTTTTAAAAAATTGCTTATTTAAAAATATAAGAAGAGCCCTGCTAGATCAGGCCCAAGACCCATCCAGCCAAGCATCCTGCTATCACAGTGATCAGCTAGATGCCAATAGGAAGCCCACAAGCAGGACATGAGGGTAAAAGCTCTCCCCATGTATTCCCCAGCAACCGCAAAGTCACGTTCATGAATGAGAATGTATCGTGTGTCAAAACAGTCCCTTTTCATCTCTTTTAATTTCAAATGCAGAAGCAGCAAAATGAGACACTTTCTCTTCACCTCCCCCATGTCTTGCAACTCAGTAGTTAATGCAATATTGAGTGTTAAGTGACACATTAAGCATCACTTTCCCTGTATCTTGTAGTTCTGCTCATGTGACATCCATCTTTCAAGCATTTGAGATGATGGTTAACCCTTGGTTACTTCTCAGGTTGCAAAAAAAGCGAGTTCAGAGACTTTGTATGACAGGCACTCTATCATCACCCTCCAGTGACAAAAGAAACCAGGGAGAAGCAGCCCCCGAGAATGGCTGAGGTAGAGAGGCCAGATGCTCCCACGCCCACTCTGAATTCTGTCTGAAGTAGGTGAGACTGCATTCCTGTGCCTCATGATCTGGGTCTGGCATGAGATTAGCAGCCCAGGGATCAGCAAGGCAGTAGCAGGATGGGAAAAATGAAGGCAAAGCAAAAACCTGGATGTATTTAATGTTTGGGGAAATGGCTAACATTTAGGACAACTGAGTGAATTCCTTTGATGCATATTTCCTTTCAAAGAGATTTATAGTGTGTGAAGTACCAAGGCTACGCTAAAGATTGCAGCTCAAAAGATGTAAGCCAGGCAGAAGACTAGGTGTGCCTGAACTGAACTGAAGCATCGGTTCTTTTGTTTGTTTGTTTGTTTGTTTTATAGTATCTCTATGGGAACACAGAACATCTACTGTTTTCATAACATTTGTCCCTTTGAAGACCAGATTGTAAACTCCAGAAGCAGCCCCATGGATGTAAAGGAATAGAGGAAGAAATGTATCAGCTGCCATGACCGTATTTATAGGCACTGCATCTTGGCAACTTTGTATGCAAACGAGGCAACTGAAAAACCACACTCACACCAATCACTGCCAGAAAGCAGTGTCTGTCAGTGTGGTCAGATTGGCTCATAAGAACTTGGAGGAATAACTGGCCCTTACTCACCATTCCAGCAAACAGAATTGTCCCCCCGATCTTTCATAATTTTAAACATACTTACATGCATGACAGTCTCTTTTACAAACGATCTAACACTGAATGGAATCACTGAGGTGCAAGTGGGGCTCATCACATCGTATTTGGTAGAAATAATGGGGTTGCTTCCCCCTTTCATTGCTTCCTTTACAGGAGCATGAATCCAGCACAGTTAATGGGATAACTGGTGACATGACATTTCACGCATTCATTCATTTACCCTTAAAAAAAAAAATAGCCTACTGGTCTGAACTGCTTTTAGGACAGCTAACAACATATGATAAAACAATTAGCAGCATAAAATTAAAAAAAATAGCATAAAAATGGCAAAATTTAAAACAGGCCGATTAAAACCACAAGACAATGTGGTTTATCTTGTCTCCTCAGCCAACATTTAGGAAGGTGCCTTGTACAAATTAGACCATTGGTTCGTCTCTCTGAGCTTCGTCTACGTGTCTGGGAGTATTTCTCCAGGGTTCTATCCCAGTCCTACCTGGAGATGCCAGGGATTAAACCTGGAACTTTCTGTATGGAAAGTGTGTGTTCTGCCACTGAGTTGGGACCCTTAAAAGGACTGGGGAAATAAACATGTATTTCCTGATACCAAAAAGGCTTGGAATAGGTGCCAGGGAAGATTCTTTAGAAACAGTATTCCGGGGTGGCATCACAACTGTCTAATGGCTGGTGGTTAGAGCTCCATTGCATGAGAGCACCTTGCTGCATAAGGCACACCAATGAGTGCATAACAGCAGATACTGGACATATTCTTAATGTGGCAAGGCACTGTTGTGACGTAGAGGCTATACAAATGACACAAAATGGAAGTGTTCACCTAAAAATGAACTCAATACAATGGAATAAAAATTAGTCCACTGTGGAAAGAACTTAATAAACAAATGGTGCTCAACTTATTCATGTACCATTGACATATCTATGAGTGATATTTGAAGCTAGCCGTAGAGTAGACCCAATGAAATCAAAAGACGTGATCTAAGTCCATTGATTTCAGTGGGTTTGCTCTGAGGCTCACTGATTAACGTTGGATATCACCCTATATTTCTATATTGAGAGAAGGGAATATAAATTCCCTTTGGATATTGGGCATATGCCTGCATAAGCCCCCCCCCAAAAAGTTTCATTAGGCACAGAAAGTCTGTGTGGACTTTTCACAAAGAAGGTTCTTGAATAATGCAACTGTTTTTCTTCTCTGAGGAAAGAGGCTGTGTGTTTTCAAATCCAATCTCATTTCCAGTTTAAACAGCTGTTCAAATACAACTGGAGGAAAATTTGAAGCAGGTTCTGTGGTAATCCAAGTATGCCTCCTTTCTGTGTTTGTCAGAATTAACTAGGTTTTGTGTACCTTGATCACTTTTAATTTTCCCAGTTATATTTTTGCAATAAGTAGAACATGCTTTCATGTACTGGATTTTGAAATATATGTGTTTGGAAACAGAATAATTTAAAAAGTGCGTAAGTGGAATGATATTTCCTGGTGTCAAAACTGTTGGAACCAATTACCTAGGGAGGTGGTGGGCTCTCCACACTGGAGGCATTCAGGAGGCAGCTGGACAGCCACCTGTCAGGTGTGCTTAACTTGGATTCCTGCATTCAGCAGCGGATTGGACTCAGTGGCCTTATAGACCCCTTCCAACTCTACTGTTCTGTGATTCTATGAAGCTTAGGAGTTCATTTTACCTTTCTTTGCTGTCATATGCATGCCATAGTTTCTAATGTTTCCTAGAGTGATAGTAAGGAAGTCTCAGTCCAATAATGTGTATGTGGGTCAAACTATAGAGAGAGGATGTTGTGGAAGAGATCATCCTTCAGGTCCAGCAACCATCTGGTTTTAGCAGTTCTAAATATAGGAACTTGCTGCATTCTGAGTCAGACCATTGTCCCATTTAGCTCAGGATGATTTGTCCTACTGGCAGATATTTTTTATGGTTTTGACAGGAGTCTTTACACACCCTGACTGGAGATTCCAGAGATTGAGTCTGGGACCTTTTGGATCTAAGAATGTGCGCTACCCAATAAGCTATAGCCCTTTCCATATCTGTGAATGCAACATCAGGCATTTGTACAGGCAGTTGCCCTGGACCTGAACTCCTCAGAGGCAAAGTCCTCCAGCACCGGCAACTCTGAGGAGATGGATCCACCCCCTAGTCCATCTTGTGTAGGTCTATGAGGACCAGAGCCCACCTCCCCTCCTCTGGGGAGACACCTTTGCTGCCAGACTTTGATGGCTGGTCCACAGATGGGGGGATCAAGAGAGCCCTGAGGGAAGATCACCAGAGCTGGAAACCCCATTGCCTTAAAGGAGCCAACACCTGCAGAAGAAGGCACCAGCCTCTTAACTGACCAGGAGTGAATAAGTACCTCACCAAAAAACTCAGCCACTTTCTCCAGCGGCTTGCTGTGGTGCAACTTGGATGTTTGGCCTTGGGTGCAGAAGAACTATCTCTGGTATTGAACCCACATCTTGGTGTCTGTCTAGGGTGCTGACTTTGCCTTGTCCTGCCTCATTGTTCTGCGTGCCTGGGAAATCAGAAACTTCTAATCTCCCCTTGCTTGACCCATCATGTAAACCACTCAGAGAGCTGTTGTAAACTGCCCAGAGAGCTTCAGCTATGGGGCGGTATACAAATGTAATTAATAATAATAATAATCTCTTCTCAATGTTGGAACCCACTGCAGATCACTACACCAGTCCCCTGGTGTGCTATCTCCGATCCCTGCTTCCCACTCTGTGGAAAAGGAATGCAGTGTAGAAACTCACAGTCCTCTCAATAATTCCTTCAGTGGTGGGAGGGCATGTGATGAACATGATTCCCCTCTCATGTCTCTGAACTTCATGGTTGGTGGAGAGCTCTGCAGGGCAACTGGGGCTTGTGATCATTCTCACTTTTCTTTAAAAAGTGATACATGTTGGTGAATTCCACCACCAGTACTACCAGAGGCTAGCAACATTCTCCTCCTCTGCAAGAAATTAAAAGCAACCTACCCTACCTCAGTCAGAACAAGGCAGTTTGCCCTCAGAGGACCTTCTGAATTTTATAGTGAAGCCTGAGTCAAGGGTCAAGCAAAACCAGTTTGTGGTGGCCTGAGGTGTGTGAAAGCTTGCTGAGAGACCCAAGACAACATGTGTTTGAAGCAACACCTCACCTGCATTGCAGGGCACAGAAAAATGAAGAGTTCACATTCCTTTTCTTTTTCCTTCCCTCTGGGAGTGGAGATGTTTTCAACCACGAGGCCCAAGAATGTATTCCCAACTACCCTGCTTTTATGTATGTGTTTGTGAAATACCTTTCATTATTCTTTCTAGTCCTTTCCATGGACATCAAGGTCAAGGCCTGCAATATTTATTTACTTACTTCATTGTTTTGAATTAGATGTTGATTAAAGATAGACAGGATATAGTAAGTCTACCTTTGGAACTACAAGGATGTCATTCCTCTTTCCATAAGATTGGTGGCTTTGCTTCACAAGCTTTCTGCAAAGAAACTTCTACAGTTGGGCATGTCTTCCCAATGAATCCAGAGCAGAGCGAGGCTGCACTTGTGCAGCTCCTGTGGTTGCTCCAAATGGCTAAAGTAACAAACTTCACTTATTGCAAAAAGGAAAGCTAGATAACGCAGCTGGCCTTGGCTGCTCTTTCTCCATCCAATATCCCTCCTTGATAACGTTCTGGGGAAAAACAGAACCGCAAAAATATACTTTTCCTCCCCTGAAGCCAAATAAAAATGGATCACAGATGGCTCCTTGAGTTTGTATAATCTCTTTCTGATTTGCTGTAGGTGAACCCACAGCTGTTGTTGATATTGTGACTAAATTGATAAGCACAGCTCAAAGCTCATTCAAGAAGTCAGAAAATACATACACATTCTTTGTTATATGCCTTCAAGTCGATTACAACCTATGGTGACCCTATGAATCTTTTTTGGATATATTCATAGGGATTTCATGGTAAGAGGTATTCTTACTTAGAGGATAGTTTACCATTGCCTTCCTCTAAGTCTACAGCACTCAGTATTCCCAGGCAGTCTCCCATCCAAGTACTAACCAGGCCTGACCCTGCTGAGATCAGATGAGATCGGGTGATATACACATTACATAGCCTTTTTTAACATAAAAAGGACAGCTACATTGCTCCTCGTCAACGTACTTAAAATCTGAGGCAGCACCTTTTAGGGAATCTATTTGCAAAAGGAATAATTTCATTCTATTTTGTGTTAATCTACTAAACTACCTTTGTAGACTTAACAAATCATTCTTCTTTAGAAAATGTTTTACTACCGACTCACCACTCAAGAGACCTTTTCTGAAAATAACTGATTATTTTGGTGATGCAGCATATTAGTGATATCACACTTTGTTCTTTTTTGCTGTTTTATTTGTTCTACTTCACTGCTCTTTAAAGGGATTTCCCAGTCTTGGCTTAGTGAAAATATAAATGAGGCTGATCTCAGAGTGGTATGAGCTCCTGCTGTTGGTTGAGTCTGTGTCTAGAATAATGTGTTTAAGGTTGCCCATCATCTACCATGTGTTCATTTCCTCTTCTATCAAGCTAAATACAACAGCTAAGCCATGCAGGGCCTGCCCTACCATTTGGCAGAGTGAGGCAACCACTTCAGATGGCTGATGACTGGGAGCAGCAATAGCAGCCACTGGCTATTCCTCCTGAGCCCTCTGTTGCCACTTGGCCTCTTTTATGCCCTCTAATCTGGCCTGCTGCTTCAGGTGGGTTGGAGGATGTCATCCCATCACCAATGTTGTAAGAAAGATTCTACTGACAGTCCAGTCTATATGTGGAATTAGGAGGAGACACCATCTTGTCCTTTGCCTCAGGCATCAAAATGTCTTGAACTGGCCCTGAGACCAAGAAAAGTAGCAGCTAAATCAAGGGAGTGCGTGGAAATAGGATGTGAAACTCAGCAGGGTATGGAGCCGCTTGGTGGTTACCGAAAGCCTGTGCCCAGTTGGCAGCCTGTCCTTAAATAGGATGGGAAAGGAGCATGTGGCTCAAATTACACGTTTCTCAACCATTTAGGCTTAATTGCGGCAAAAATCCAAGTATTTCAAAATGCCTTACCGAAGGTTAAAGTCCTAAAGTTTCCCAGTGCTTTCCTCAATCTCATTTCACATCCTAGCCTACTGAGGAGGAAACGTGGTCACTGTGCTCAAAGAGCGCAGCAGACTTCTCAGTGGGTGAGTCATAAGCACAAAGAGTCTCTTCCATATTTGCAGCATACTTCACCAACCTCGTGGGTCTCGCATTGCATTTCCACTCAATCATCCTTTCAGCTGCTTCTTTTTACATCTTCATTTTCATCACACTTAGGTAGTCTGAAAGGTTTTGCTATTGTTCTAACTGGACCTCATTGGGAGGTGTTAATGGAAAACCCCTGACAAGGTACATGAAGTGGAACAATTTGGTCTGCAGCACCAATAAAAACAGATGAGAGAAAGAGAGTTGTGCGTGATGATGCAAGATGTACTCAGATGTGGATCTTGCCCATTTATCATATGAGACTGCTGACAAACAAGCAACAGTAATTGATGTGTCTCTTGAGATGCAATCTGGAACTACTGCACCTGAAGAAAATGCATTCATTGCTATGTTAGTGGTGAATAACTGCCTTGCTTAATTGAATTCCAATTATTCTGTATTAGAATATAGTGTGAGTGACAGACTTGCTGCTGAATTAACTCAGTCAAATTGGTGAGTACCAACTTCCTTTCTTGTCACGTTAATCACTGAACTATCCATTGCAAAGGTATTGGGTACTTTTTGTGTGCCATGTTTAGGCCAGTTTCAGAGGCAGTATATCTATGGATACCCAGTACTATAGAAGAAGGCTATAACCTTTATATCCTGTTGTGGTCTTCTCGGAAACAGGCACTGTGGGAAACAAGATACTGGACTAGATGAGAACGATTGGTCCAAATGTGCAGGGCTCTTGTGTTCATTATCTGGACTGAATTCGTTACCTCCTTGGGAGAATTCACAAAACCCCTCAGCTGTACTTTTAACAATGTATGTGAGTGTGGTTCTTTCATTGTTTCTTTCTTTTAAATCATGATGGGCAAATTAGATTGAAATGCACTTCTGACAATAATTTTAATGTAAATAAAAACAAAGACGGTCTTATTATAGAGATTATTTATGAAATCTCAGTACTGGACTGCAAGTGCTATCCCGTTGTGAAACAGTGGGAAAAACAGCCCTATGAAACTTGTACTGTGCAACAAACTGAGAGTGAAAAGTGCTTAAATGTTGAACATCTCCCCCCCCAAAAATTACAGCTAAATGAAAAAAAAACTATCAATGAAAAATCTGTTGAATTACTTTTTTCCGCCTATCAGAATATATGGATTGTGTCCAATCCTGTTGTTTTGTTATGCAATGGACCTCCATTTGCACAAAAAAACTTCCTGCAGCAGTCTGTGAACCCTCAAACTCTGCTTCAGAGAGTTGGGAAACACTCCGGAGTAGATTTTGGGTGTGTGCATGAGGAGAGGAAGAAAGAGTCCCATTGTCCAAATGGAATTCCATTCATGTAGTGTCAGATACAGCCCTCTGGGACAAAAATTGTGAATTATTAATGTTTAATGGTGATCATAGTTTGACAAATATGTGTTTCAGAATTCTGAACTCTCTTCCGCTACTCTAAAAAAAATACTAAAATTCAAGATCCACATTGTGAGCCTACTGAATCAAATAGTAGCATAAACTAAATTGCATCTTACTTATAAATACACATTTTCAAACAGCATGCATAAATAGGCCACTGTTAAGCTGATCACCAGAATCGTCATCACCACCATTGTCTTCATATTAAAAAGTTAAAAGGTCATGTCTTAAAAGAAAATATGCCGATCATCCATGCTACAAAATGCAGCATAAGGCAACATAGATTAAATAAGAACATGATGACCTGGAACATATGCATAAATCAAGATGTGTATGCTTGTGTGTGTGTGTGAATATTCAATGCATATTTAAGAGAACTTTTCCTTCTAAAATAAATGCTGAAGCTTACAGCTGAACAAATCAGCAGCAGCATTGCCATTCCTGATAGTGCAGATTGTCTGTTGGAGGAAAAAGAAAGGGACTCACCTCTCAAGTAACTGTAGGCAAGACCACAGCATTTATTCATACAGTTTTGTGTAAAATGTGAAAACTGGGTATAGTTCAAAAATAGTTCAAAAGTGTTAAAGCACTTGGAAGAAGTCTATGGAAGAAAATGCACAGTGTCTGTCAACATGCCAGAATCTTTTGTCAAAGTTTTAAGTTGTTCAAGTCAAGCCATTTCTTATCCTTTCTACTCCAAAATTGGCATGGACCATCCTCAACCCTACAGCCCCTACACTGCCAAGGTCCAAATCAGTCTGTTGAACCATTTCCTAACTAGAAGCCGTACAGCCAGCTCTCTTCTGTTTCTCATAATAGCAGAATGCTGTTATAAATTTATGTTCTATTCCATTTACATTCTACTGCATATAAATTCAGTTAACTTACCCTAATAATGGGCCACAATTGTGTCCCTATAATTGAATTCATTGTCAATAGTTGAACACTACAATGATGGAGAAAAACATGTAAAAGTAATATATTAACACAATACAGGAGGATGTAATGTATCTATAAGGCTACATGAAAAGCAAGGACTGGAGCTTGAAAATGTATCTTAAAAATACCCGTGTTGTATTTTATTTTGCTGCTGTTATCAATGATTTTTTTTTTTACCAGATCTATTGGAGTGAGCACTTATCCTTGTACAACTCATTTGTAGTTCAATGCAGTTTCCTTGTAGCTGGAAAGAGCTATTGCCTGGAGTGATCTATTGGCATCCAATAAGCATAAAATAAATGTTGAGACACAATAAATGGTTGTCTCACATAACAATTTCCAGTATGTCACAAAATGACCTTGTTTGGTAGTCGTGATGAATCATTCAGACACTTGGCTTCAGTTATAAACAAAGCACAAGTCAATATATCCCAAAAATGTATGAAAGCAAGTTGAGTGAGAATATGGCAGGTTGATCCAGACATCATGAAGCACATATAAATGGGTGTAGTTGTCTGGAGTCGCGGGGGTCATAGACCCGTTACTTTTTGGAGAGCAAGGTCTCAGCCAGATCCCTACGTATGAGCCAATCAGCATGAAAGCGGAGTGTGTTAGCCACTGAGAAGTGGCGAGTCAGAAAGACTCTTCTCAGTAGCTAACAGCCTCCCCTTTCATGTTGATTGGCTTGTAGGGATGTCTGTTGTAGTGGAGGAGAGCAAGGGGTGTGTGGGAAAGGGGGCTTGGTTGTGCTGGGCTTGGCTTGACTATCATGAAGTGACCCTACGCTTCTGAATATGCCACTACGCTACTGCATATAAATGCTAAGATATTCAGGACTGATAGAACTTCATGGTATCATTGACAGATATGGCTCTATCCAAAGATGTGGAGCAGCCGAAGACTTTGCTCAGTGCAGTTTATGGTTTGGGGCAGTGCAGGAAAAACAACTGAGGCATCAAGAAGGTACCATTAAAATGATGAAACTGAGGTTATCATACTTTGGGCACATAATGAGAAGACCTGATTCACTAGAAAAGACAATAATGCTGGGAAAAACAGAAGGGAGTAGAAAAAGAGGAAGACCAAACAAGAGATGGATTGATTCCATACAGGAAGCCACAGACCTGAACTTACAAGATCTGAACAGGGTGGTTCATGACAGATGCTCTTGGAGGTCACTGATTCATAGGGTTGCCATAAGTCGTAATCGACTTGAAGGCACATAACAACAACAACTACTGTTTCAACCTATGTTGAATATGACTACACTTTCTGGGTGAGCTGCTGCTATCTGGTTGGACTGATTCTAAGGACATTTCTCATTCCATGAGTATAGTCTGTAGATACACGAGGCCATCGCCATGTGAAGCTAAGTAGGTCTGGGTCTGGTCAGTCCCTGTATTTAAGACTGGCTGAGAATTAAGTTTACTCTGCCTTGGGTTTCATGATGGAAAAAGGGCAGGATACATAAATGTAAATAATGATATTGATAGTAATGATGATGATTGATGATCCTAACCAGTTGTGGATTTATCAGATGGAATACAATAATTGCACGTATTAGAAATATTTAATTGCATTGGAATATAATATTTTGAAAATGTAAAGAAAGCCCTTAATTTTTGGTGACATTTGGTGAAGATGTGGCTGTAGTAGCTTACCACATCAGGCCCAAGACTGTAACTAAAATGCATACTTGTTTTTCTGTGTTTTGGAAGGAGACACATAATACCATAACTGCTGTATTCTGTGATCTATCAGAGTGAGGCAACAATAATTGAATTCAAAGCCACTTTAGAAACTGGAAATGAATAAGACAATCTAGATGAAGGCATACCAAAGTGATCCATGCCCTGGGCATTATCATCAGTAATTCCCTGTGGTAACAGAAGGCTGCCACCTGGTTTCTCATGGCTTTTACAGATCCCTAACCCACCTTTCTCATTGCTTTTGCTAGAATACTAATTTCTGTTTTGCAGCTCATCATTTATTCAAAGGAAGTTCCAAGAAATGTAACGCAACTGTTGTAAAATCTCTGGAACTCCTGAATAGGCCAGGGTAAGTTCACAGAGTCACTTGTGTAAGTGATGTAGGGTATGCAAGAGGTGTATTAATAGAACATGTGCTATTGGTAAAATAAACAGAAGATCAGGGAAACAGTAACTGAAATGCGAATTCTTTACCCACACTGAAAGGCAGGAGAGAAGGGTGAATTATTAAATGGAGGTTTACATTTTGTAAATAAGACAACAGGTGCGAGTTGGATCCAAAGGGCCCTCTCTGCAAATGGAAAGGCTCCTTCTGTTCATGGAAGGAACAGAGAGCCAGGAGGCACTCCTGCTGGAGGAAATGGGGAGGCCATTTTTGCCAGTTTATCCTTTCCCTGTCATCCCACACCGCCTCCCACCTTGTTCCAGTGGGTCCTCCAAACCTCCTGAGGAGCTTTTCAAGAGCCATTGGGGGCTGCAAAAGAAAGGAGGGATTGGAGAAATGGTCTCCTTCCTTTCCTCCAGCAGGATCCTCCACATAATCTTAGTCCCATATGCCCGGGGTGGGGAACCTTAGGCCTATGGGCCAAATGCAGCCCACCAGGCCTCTCTGTCTGGCTCTGAACTCTTCCCCAGACCACATCCCTCCTCAGCCACATCATCTCTCATCAGTCTTGTTTCACACCCTTGTTGAGTATTTTTGCCTGGACTCTGACAATGACTTGCCTGTGTGTACTAACTAGCCTACTGTAAAAGGCGAGTTCTTCCCACGTTTGCTTCTGGCCCTGCCTACCACTGGTATGTGGCCCCAGAAGATAGCCCAGAAGGTGATGCAGTCCTCTGGCTGAAAACGATTTCCCACTCCTTCCTTATATAAAGGAGCAGTTCATTCACAGAACCCATTTTAAACACACAAACACATATATGTAAAAATATATATTTAAAAACTCGAGAAAATATCATTTGCATTTCGGTTCTAAGCAAAGAGACAAAGACTGCAGTCCAAGACATGTCTTCTCAGAAGTAAGTTCCATTGGGTTCAATGGGACTTATTCCCAGGTAAGTGTGCATTGGTTTGCAGCCTAAAATCTCATGAAATATTTAGAGCTCCAGTGAATTTTCACCAGTGAAAACCTTTAAGAACACAAGAAGAGTGCTTCTTGATCAGGCCAAATGTCCATCTAGTCCAGCATCCTGTACCTCTGCCACTTTACTGCAAAACTGGAAACTTTTACCATGGGCTATACTGGAAGAAGCGTAAAGGAGAGGAATTTGGGGATCAGCTGAATTATAGTGCAAGTTGTTATGATAGGTGTTTGCTGGCAAGCATCTTACTGACCTTTGAACTCTTGTGATCTGTTTTCCATTGAGTTAATTGGCTGTATGTAGAGTGAAAATGTTGCTGTGTTTATGCGTTTGTACAAATGCACACATATTAAAGTGTAAAAAGGGAATATATTTCAACTTGATCAAAAGGGAAAATATTGCAAACTTGATGACAATCCAGGAGGCTGGTTAAGTATGTAAAATGCAGGACTGAATCAAACATTATGCTAATAGCATGAAGGCCCACTCAAATTGTGCCCTATAATAGAATGCAACTATCTGAGAGAAGAACATTTCCTTGGATGAGCACTTCTACTGTGATGCAAAAGGAGAACAACACAATCCATATATTCAGTAGCTCTACCCATCTCATTGTTCCATCCATTCTTATTAGAGTGATACTGCACAAAACAACAGGCATCGTTTTTCAAATGATATGCAAAGAGTTGTTTTAGCAGGGATTATCTTTATATTTTTGCTTGTTAAATCTGAGATATTTAGAGCTGTAAGCCTCCAGACAAAAGAGTATTATTGAGCATTCCTAGCTTCAAAAGAAATTCCTAGTATATTGGCTCCACAAGCTTCCTGGAGGGGATTTTACAACATCCATGGCTTCATATCTATGTATTGCACATGTTTTGCTTTCCCCCCCACACCAATGTTACTCATGAGCAGTAGTTCTAAGATATATTTTTAAGTATTTACAATTATTATTATGATGTCATTTTTAATTCTGAAAAGTAGATCAGGTGTCTGAGCAACTTCTTCCAGTCTATGCATTCACAAACTTTACATAAAACCTGTTTCATTTCTAAAAATTACATTTCTATGATAGACACACTATTCTTTTTGTGGCATTTAACATGGATACAAATACCACCAAAAAGGCAGGCTATAATCGGATCAGTGTCTGTAAACAGCAACTAATCTCACATCATGGAATTAAATTTAAACGGGCTCAACTGTTTCAGATGCCTACAAGACCTGTTTATCCAAAGCAAAATATCTTGCTTGAAAATATAAACCCCTTTTTTCTTTTCCAGCACTGAGAAATCCCTAACAGTTTGCTTACTTAAACATCCAGACTTACTTTGTGAGATAAATATAAAGTAAAAATAAATCACAAATATAAATGTCTTCCTAAGAAAACTGGTGACAATCTGAAAGTTTTAAGAATGTCTATCCCCAAAGTATGAAATGCTAGTAGATGTTTTAATTTGGGGGGGGGGGTGAGGGATACAAACAGACTGTTACCAAGAGCACACACATTGAATAGTTAGGTAAACAGACAACACTTCAGCTCACAGAACTGAGCAACATTAGCCACTGATTTTAGTGCAGTCAGAATTTTACATGTTTTTGCCAGGTCTGACAATAAAAAGCTTGCAGCCTTCATTTGAAAATGCTGTTTATAACATACTCATGTATTATACAGCCACAAGAGTGGCTGTATACTATAGCCAACATGGATTTTTTCGCATTCCGCAATGTTAAATTGAAAATACCCCCATGCCATTCTGATGCTTCCCATAAACTCATTTCAAAACAAAACCTTACAAAACCTATAATCCAGAACTCAGAAATGCTTGCTTAACAACCCTCTCAATTTTCATGGCAATACACAAAACAGTCAGAGAGAATCGAGAGTTCAAAGTGTAAAAAGAGAGAGAAAATCCAGACCCCTTTTGGACTTTTTTCTGTCAGAGTTCTCATAATTTGTTGAAATTAATTAAAAATCAGCCATGTTCACTGAGTACCTGTAATCCTGTTACTGACCTTGCCCCATACTCTGATCTTCATCTTCTGCAGTTTAAAAGTTAAAAAAGTCTGGCTGATTTTTAATTAATTTATGAAATTTTACCTTGAACTTGATAATGTTGGGCATGCTCAGTAAGAACCAAATGTCAGTGTTCTAAAAGCCAGACTCACAGCTGCTGGGCTTGGCTAATCAGGGGGCCACACCCATGCCCGACCTTTATTTCACTTGAGACAGTCATGGCTTCCCCCAAAGAATCCTGGGGAGTGTGACCATAGCTGCCCAATTTCCCTGCTTTATAAAGTTTGATAGAAATATCTGTGGTCTATAGGTACGTTGTTAAACCACAAGGTTTTTTGCCTATTAGTGAATATGTAAAAGAAGACACAGCATTACTGCTTTATAGAGCAATCCAACTCTGGGGAAGCCGGTGCAAGAGGAGACAGCAGGAAGGTCAATGGCACCCAATTCCTGTTCAGAAGCCTCTGGGCCGGCTTAACGCCAGTTCAGCTGGCAGCAGTGCACAGGGACCAGAAAGTAAAAGCCGGCTCTCACAAATACCCCTAATGGGGAGTAAGCACTCTGCATTAACTTACATTGCAATTATTTTCTTAGACTGACCTTTTTCCACGTGTAACTTTTGCCTGGACTGGGACCTGCAGGAGCACTCTGAACATGAGTTGGATGTGGCCTAAGTCCCCTCCGGCCTCTACTCCATCATGCCCCTGGAACACCCCTTTTTCAGGCCTTACGTTGGCTTCCACCAGCTCCCCTTCCGCCAGACTGGGCTTCCCTAACAGAACCCTGGCTGAGCTGGCTGGGTCCCAGCTCCGCCACGGCTAAGCTAAGCTGAGGGGCTTCTGCTGCCGTAGTCCTAGTGGGTCAGCCGTGGGTCCACCATATCCAACTCCCTTCAGCCCAGCGTAAATATATATGCACTGTAAAGATTCATTGATGTACTTGACTTAATTTTTTGGTGTAGAGTGAGACTTAAATGTGCTAAACTATAGCTGGATTATGTCCCATCTCTCTCTCTCTCTCTCTCTCTCTCTCTCTCTCTCTCTCTCAAAAACACTTATGTGAGCAGGAGTTAGTCTGGTGAACCAGCCTGCCTTTTATTCTGAACCTTAATGGTTTCCTTCTGGGTAAGGAAGCCGCACATTTGTAAAATTTGCACCTGTATAAATATCCTGTGTCCGTGTGTGCAGAACTTTTCAACAATGAAAGCTGAGTGGATTCAAGATGTGCTTTGAATGTTTTCTTCTGCTTTAGTGAGAGGAGACAAGCGTTTGACAACTGCAATGACTGGGAAGCAGAAATTGTATTGATGTAAACAAGCAATAATGTATTATCAGTAGTTTCAATGGTAGCATAGAGAGAGAGAGAGATGCTAAGAAATCAGCACTCTATACCCACAAAATTATTTGAACTAATGTCTTCGACTAACAAAGCAATTCTATGTACCCTAAGCCTGACTGAGTTTGATGTGGGTTACTTCCAAGTAAGTGTGTATAGGATTGCAGCCTATATACAGAATTAAATTTCAAGAATGATCCTGAGAATTTGTGCAGCTTTCTAAAGCGTTCAAAACAATTAACATAATTAGTTCAGGAATCCAAACAACTCTGCAAGATCATTTATTTTGTAGTGACTTATTTAAAACATTTCTGTGTTGCCCTTCATAATATATATGTAAATAATCTGGGACGGTTCACAACTATTTAAATATGTTCTGAATAAAATTAATTCATTAAAAACAAATACAACAATACCCATAGTAAGCCAGAATAATTATTAAAAGCTTGGTATTAATAGCAAGCAAATGCTGGGGTGAACAGATAAATCCTTAACAGGTGCTGAAAACACATCAGGGCTGGCACTTGCCTTATTTCAGTGGGGAGATCATTCCAAAGGCTGGGTGCCACAACAGGAATAGCCCTTTCCCTGATTACTGCAAAATGAATTTCATCAGGCTATGGAACAACCAGGAGAGCCTCATCTGAAAATCTCAGTGAGTTAGTAGGTTGGTACAGGAGAAGGTGTTCAGATAACTGGGTCCCAAGTTGTTTAGGGCCTCATTTGTCAACAGCATCACCTTAAACCAATGCAGTTGTGTGAGCAAAGAGGCAACATGCTTGTGGTAGGTTGCAGCACTGAACAACTTAGCCATTGAATTCTGTACCAGTTGGAATTTCCAGACCAGCTTCAAAAGAAGCCCCACAGAGTGCATTACAGTATTCCAGTCTCCAGGTTACCAGTGTGTGGACCACTATGGCCAGACTCGCCCTGTTCAGGAACAGTCATAGCTGGCACACCAGCCAAAGCCGGTAAAAGGCACTCCTAGCCAATGTAGTCCCCTGGGCCTCCACTGACAAAGATGGATTGAGTCCCCGCCCATCCCAACTACAAACCTGATACTTCAGGAGGAATGCAGCCCTACTCAGAACAGGCAGTCTTCCTAATTTCAGGAAATACAGAGCATCTGTCTTATCAAGATTCAGCTTCAGTTTGGTAGCCCTCATCCAGCCCCTACTGCATTCTAGTCACTGATCCAGGATTTGCACAGCCACAACTGATTCAGATGTAACAGAGAAATGGAGCTGGGTGTCACCAGTGTACTGATGACACCTCCAGTGGCTACTCCCAATGGCTCCAGAGTGATATTAAACTGAATTGGGAACAAGGTGGTACCCTGTTGCACCCCACAATGTCAGGGGGCTGAGATGCAATCACCCAATGCCAATCTCTGGAACAGCCCTGCAGGTAGGAAAAGAACCACTGTCACATAGTTTCTTCCACTCCCAACCCACCTAGCTGGTCTACTAAGATATCCTAGTTGATGGTTTCAAAAATCACCAAGAGATCCACACTGAATCAAGAGGGTTACACTCTCACTGCACCTGTCCTAATAAAGGTAATCTATCAGGGTGATCAAGGGCAATTCAGTCCTGAAACTAGGCCTTAACCCAGATTGGAATTGATTCAGAGTCTGCTTCCTTCAAGAGCATCTCGAGCTGAGCTGCCACCACCCTCTCAGTCACCTTCTCTGAATGGCGTATTTGTGACCTGATGGTAGTAATCATAAAGCTCTGGGTCCAGGGCGTTTTTTCCCCCCAGAGTGGCTGTACTTTGAGAGCAGCAGGAATAGGTTCATGGCCCATCACATGGTGTCCCCCCGAAAAAACAACAACTAAACTACAAAAGTAGTTTCAGTTTCTCAGTCTGACACAGATTTATTCAAAGAAACATAAAGATACCTTTCCTTGGGCTTAAGCTATTGCATGGGATTGCATAGTTGTTGCATTTTCCCTTCTTAAAATTTGCTTTCAACATTGGCTTTATAAAGCACATGTCTGTGACAGCTGAATAATAGGTCACTGGTCAGGATTTACTGACTAGAAAATAATGCTACAGAGTAGATGCAGTTAAGGTGCAAAAGATAGTTACTTGCTGGAATCTGACATATATAAATGGCATTGGCGCTCCACAGGGAATCAAGTAGCAGGACTGGTGCTTGTGATAATCTTTGGTTTATATGAGGCTGGGAGGCTCTTTGAAATTACTACCAGCCTGTAATCATGTTATCTAGTGACACATATTCATAAATCTAATTCATGTTCTTTGCAAGGATTGGAGAGATTTGTATATATTTTGGAGGTTGGGCAACCCCATCACTCTGAAAATCTAATTTCTGGATTTAATCTGATGGAACTGGAATGAAAGCCCTTTACAAAGACCTGATAGATGCTATTCCTATTTGAAGCACTGTGTATTCATCACATATGACCTTTCTTCCTGATGCTCTGGCATGATGCCTGAGCACACTTCAATGATCCACTTAATAGCTTGATTCTGCCATGTGGGAGACAATAAAAGAGCATGAGGCATCAATTATCCTTCCCTTACTTCCAGTAAAAATGAAGCACCAAGCATTTGAAAAGTTTGTATATAAAGTCTGAATTTTCATTAACCAGATATAATTGGTGTAAATAATATTAATGCAAATTCTATGACCAGCTTTAGGTAAAATGTGTCTCTTTTTTTATTTGGGATGGCTAACTTTTATAGGTTCAAAGTATTTCACACTTGCAAAGAAATATATATATATATAAACGTAACTGTGATTAACCAAACAGAGGTTTTTATTATGCACTCTACGTGGGGCTGCCCTTGAAGACAGTTCGGAAACTCCAGCTAGTGCAAAACGCAGCAGCCAGACTGTTGACGAGGACCAATCGGTCCTCACATATTACACCTGTTCTGGCCCGTTTGCACTGGTTACCGATTTGTTTCCGGGCCAGATTCAAGGTGCTGGTATTGACCTATAAAGCCTTACACGGTGTGGGCCCGCAATACCTGATGGAACGCCTCTCCCGCTATGAACCTACACGTGCACTTCGTTCGACATCTAAGGACCTCCTCCGAGTACCGACTCATCGAGAAGCTTGGAGGGTAATGACAAGATCTAGGGCCTTTTCGGTGGTGGCCCCCGAATTGTGGAATAGTCTCCCCGAGGAGGTACGCCTGGCGCCTACGTTGTTATCCTTTCGGCGCCAGGCCAAAACCTTCCTATTCTCCCAGGCATTTTAATTCATTTGTATGTATTTTAATGTTTTAATTACCTTAATATTAGGTAGTGCTATTATGTATTTTGTATTTTATATCTTCCGATTTTTGTTGATTATTGTTATTATTGTATGTTGTACACCGCCCAGGGAGCCATTGGCTAAGGGCGGTTTATAAATGAAATGAAATTAAATTAATAAATAATATTATATTAACAAAACGTTTCAGCTTCCGCCTTCATCAGCTGCCAACATACAAATGCTGTTACCAAGGTGGCAGTTATAGAGCTTTGAGGATGGAATGCTCAGAGGGGCTTCATTTGCAGAAGCTAAGTGACGCTGGTACTGTCCTCCAGGTTCAGGCCATGTGGTGCCAATGTGTCCAGAGAGTATATCCAAAAGTTCTTCCTTTTAGTCAATGCTGCTGGATCTATTGGCATCACTATAGCTGTTATAGAAAACTACAACAAGCTGTGACCCTCAGTGTTGAAATGTTTTGCAACTGGTTGCTACACCTTTTTTGTTAAGATTGCCGATTTGTGGTTTCTGAAGCATGTTCGTAGGTCAGTTGTGGTTTCTCCTATGTATTGGATATGACATCCTGGTCTTTTGCATTCAATGACATAAATTATATTGCAGGACCTGCAGGTGATGTTCTGTTTGCTGTAATAGGTCCTGCCTGTCCTAGTGCTTGTAAAAGTGGCTATCTCCCTGAGGTACACACAGGTGATACAGCGTTTGGAGTGACAAGGATGAGACCCTGGGTTGGTGATAGGTGGCTTAAGCACAGCTCTCACCAACAGTCTGCGCAAATTAGGAGGCTGGCGAAATGCTACAACAGGAGGCTTGCTGATGGCTCTAGCAAGGTGTTCAGAGTTTGCCAGCAATGGGTAGCTCTCCCTGATTGCTCGGTGACAGGAGATGCTGGATGGTAGTCTACCACAAATGGAATCCATTGCTCTCTGCTCTTTGACACCTCAGTATGATGGAAGAGGTTTTCTCTGGACAGAATGGGGGCTCAGTGGATGTTCTTTAAGGTGTTCTTTAAGTTCACTGATCTTTCTCTGTTATTTATCTTCAGTGTTTCAAATAAGTTTGATTCTCAGAGCTAAGCTATACACAATGTTTTTCTTTATATGCTTAGGATGGCAGGATTTCCAGTTTAAATAGGTGTGGGCATCAGTGGGTTTGCTGTAGAGATCAATGGCTATTTTGTTGTTTTCAATGGTGAGAAGGACATCCAGAAAAGGGATGTACGGATTGTCATTTGTACTATTAAATGTAAACTTAATAGATGGATGGATAGAGTTGATGTAATTTTTAAATTGTTCTAAACTCTCTTTACCATTTGTCCAGACCATAAAGATGTCATCAGTGTATCGCCACCATATGTGGTTTATTGATGGCCTTTTTGAGGATCTCCTGTTCCAGTTTACCCATGAAGAGATTCGCATATGATGGAGCCATGTGAGTCCCCATAGCTGTGCCTTGTAGTTGCAGGTAGTGTTCTCCATTGAATGTAAAGTTGTTGCAAGTCAGGACTAGTGTAGCTAAAGTTGTGAGAACCTCTGCTGGAGGATTGTTCATGTCTCTGGTGTTAAGGAACTCATGTAAAGCCTGAATCCCATCATTATGTGGTATTGGTGTAAAGAGATGTGACATCTAAAGTAGCTAGTATAGTATTGTTGTGGAATATCAGTATCAATTCCACAACATATATATTCCAGCAAATGAATTATAGAATCATTTTATATAGAATCATACTTGTGATGGGGGTGAGAGAGAGATAAAAAATATGATTCTAAAACACCTACATGGATGTGATCCCAAATTATTTCAGCAGTATGTATTTCAAATAAGTGTTAGATTTGGGACCAGTGATTTAAAAAACCCTCCATTTGCAGTAAAATTATGCAGGAAGTAACATTGTTAAGGACAATAAATTGCTTTTAGGATCAGTTTCATGTTCTCACCTATAGTTTATTAATTGTGCAATTAGTAGCACAATTGTTTGCAAACAACATATTACTGATTCCATACTCTTACTTAAGGCCACATTTCCCTTCTGTATTCCCTGCCTTTTCTATCACACATTAGCCCAGACACTTTATGCTGCCCCTGGAAAACTTTTGAAATGGGATTTAGTCAGGGGTAAAATTCCAGCTCAATAAGAATGTAGGCATCCGTCCAGAAATCTATCCCCAATACGTAATGCCAAATTGTGGCTCTTGGCAGGCTATGATTCAGCATTAAGATCCATGCCAAGAGATGAGCCAAACAAACAATTGATAATTGTTCCATGTCCCTGCCAATCTTGATGCCACAGTGTGTAGTCCTTTGCAGACCTATTGGAGGTCCCCAGAGCACCATCTAGTTACAGCCTGTGGGATCAGTTTCAGTTGTTGTGGCCTGAGAAGATGGACAAGACTCCTGCAGCAGAGAGGCTAACATCATGCTTTCTCAATCCCTGCCCATTGAGGTTTTATTTATTCATTTATTGCATTTGTATCCCACCTTTTCTCCAAGGAGCTCAAGGTGGCATATATAGTTCTATCCCTTCTCATTTAGTCCCCACAACAACCCTGTGAGGTTAGGCTGAGAGGATGTGACTGGCCGAAGGTCACCCAGTGAGTTTGTGGCTGAGTGGGGATTCGAATCTTGGTCTCCCAGGTCTTAGTGCAACATGTTAACCACTATACCACACTGGTTCTAGTAGGAGGTGATTGACTGGATGGGTCCAGAGAGTGATTAATGCCTCATTTTAAGAGGTAGTTATGCCCACCAATCTGAAAGTGATGTGGCCCCTCCTGAAGAGGCCCTCCTTGGACCCCGAGGTTTTAGAAAACTATCACCCAGTCCCTAATATTCTCTTTGGGGGCAAGGTGATTGAGAGGGTGGTGGCAGCTACCTACAGATGTGCCTAGAGGAAGCTCATTAGACCAATTTCAATTTGATTTCAGGCTTAATAACCTTGGTCACCATGACTGATGACCTCTGTTAGGAGACAGACAGGGAAAGTGTGAGTCTGTTGGTTCTCCTTTATATCTCTGGAATGACTCGGGGGGGGAGTGTTGGAAGTTGGTTCCACTCCTGGTTGGAGGTTCACCACTAGGAAACTGCTGCTCAGCCCCATAGCTTTTGTGTTGTGGGGTCCAGCAAAGGTCTATTCTGTCCCCTATGCTATTCACATCTATATAAAACTATTGGAAGCTGTCATCCTCTTCTCCCAGGCATTTTAGCATGTGTTTTTAAATTGTTTTTTGTGTTTTAAAATTTGTATGTTTGTTTTTAATGTTTTTAATTGCTGTAAACCACCCAGAGAGCTTCGGCAATGGGGCAGTATATAAATCATCATCATCATCATCATCTAGTGATCTGGAGCATAGTGTCATCAGTATGTATGTTCATGACATGCAGCTCTACTCCATTCCATCTGAATCAGGAGAGGCTGTGAAGCTGTTGGGCCTGTGCCTAGAAGCAGTGATTTGGTTTGATGGGGACCAATAAACTGAGTCTTAATCCTGATAAGATGGAGGTGCATGTTTAGTCTGGGGTGGTGGTTAAAGAGCATTTGATTGAATGCACTTTGAAACCCCATGATCTGGAGCCTTCTCTTCTAAGGGTTTCTGATCACATAAAGGTTTCTCAGTGCGTTCAACAGAACATCCTTAGAAACCCTCTCCAGACCTTCACACTAATCATGCAAAAGCCTGGGGATGTTGAGGGAAGGGCGTGCGTGTATGTATCTCTGCCCCCATCCATGGTTTCAGTATTTGCATGGTCAGGTGAATGGCTGAGCACACCTTTATCTTGACCCTAAGTTTAAGTCCTCAATAAGGCTCAGGCTTTGAAACAGATTAGAAGCAAACCAGATGGGAATGAAGGTAGATTGTCATTTTATTCTGCTTGGAGATTCTCCTTTTTCTGCAGCCTTACTGGAAAGAAGAAATCGATCTAAATAGTAAAAATACTACTTTTTTTTTTACTAGTGGAAATGAAATGGAAGTTTTGACAAAAGCAGTATATGATGTCAAAGGAATCAGGTTTCTTTGTAGTTCTAAACTTTTACCTTAGAAACCTTCTGGTATTTGATAAATATTAAGCATGCATTTTTGAATGCATTTTCATCTGTCAGTGGGCTTGTTATTATCTCACAGTTGTTTGAGACTGTATTTCCATAATGCAACATGGTCATCCTCCTGATTGGTAACAGTGATTTAAATGGTATATTTTGGTTGATTTTAGAGTAACAATCATTTTCATCAGCTATTTTCAAATGTTCTTAATTAAAGCCAAGAACAGCGGAATGAATAGGAAAAGTAACTTTTAAAAAGATTGGCTTTAAAGGGTTTGGGCTGGGTGAACTATTACAACACATTTTGGATGTGTGGTACAATTTCATTATCAATACACTGTCTCTCTGTCTGTTTGAGATAGATAGATAGATAGATAGATAGATAGATAGATAGATAGATAGATAGATAGATAGATAGATAGATAGATAGATAGATAGATAGATAGATAGATAGATAGATAGATAGATAGATAGATAGATAGATATCCCACTCTTAATCCCAATGGATCTTAATCCCAAAGGATCCCAGGGCAAGGTACAATATGTGAATGCCATGTGAGATTAATCTGTTTCTGGAATGGAAAGATTCTACTACAACCTAGTCTTATTTGAGAGGGGGTTGTGAATAATATCATAATTGCTTTTTAAAAATGTTTTTCAATATTTTAAAGATGTTTTGTTTTTAAGATGTTTTTAGAGTTTTATCCCTTGTTTGCCACCCTGGGCTCCTTCTGGGCAGGACAGGAATTTAATTAACAACAACAGCAACAGCAGCAGCATATGAAAAGCCTGCTGGATCAAGCCAATGGCTCATGTAGTCCACCATTCTGTTCTCACAGTGGCCAGCCAGGTGCTTATGGGAAGCCAGTAATCAGGACCTGAATGGAACAGCACTCTCTCCTCCTGCAGTCTCCAGCAACTGGTATTCCAAAGCTAAATAATATCACTTGGCATTTGTATACAGAGCTGTAGTCTGCGGTTTAACTGAAACATGGACAGCCATGACGGCTGCAGAGTGCAGGGCACTGCTGGAGATTATAGCTCATCAGCAGCCTGGAGAGGAAGACCGAGGCTCGAGTCCAGAAGAAGAAGAGGAGCAGGACATCCTGCTGCTCCCACCACCATGGGCATCATTGCCACACCCAGAGCCAAGTCACCAGCCCCTCAAACCTAGACACTCGGGGTTTGAACGACACTATCTTTGATTGCAAGTGGGTGCCCTGCAGCTTCCGCCTCATCTGCGGGACAGCTTTCCATGTGGCTCTGATGTTATCCAGCTGTACAAACTCCAAGGTGGCCGCCTCAACCTCCTCCACAAAGTGACTGAGTGACTGAGCAGATTGACTGAAGCAGGCTCAAGCGTAGACTGTGCCCCCCCCTTTGGCTGGGCCTTCCTCTCTTTTCCCATCCTGCTGCTGCTTTTCAGAGGGAATTTAATGCTAATGTGAATGACATTAATAGCTCTTGCAATAGTGCTAGCAAAGTAGATGTTTATTCATTCATTAAATTTATATCCTGCCCAAAGAAGCCCAGGTAGCAAAGATGTCACTCATCTGTAGTACTATATGGGGAATGGATTACCGAATTCTGTTTGGTTTAAGTTATACTTTGAATAGTTATAGGATGGCCAAGTGGCTTTTGTTGAATGTTTGGGTGGTAAACTACCTTGAGTACAGTAATGCAGAAAGGTGGTATACAAATTAAAAATGAAAAAAAAAATGAAATTAATAGTCATGGGGGGTTGTAGACCTGTTACTTTTTTGGGAGCAGGGTCCCAGCCAGGTCCCTATGTGTGAGGCAATCAGCATGAAAATTGAGCACGTTAGCCACAGAGAAGAGTCCTTGTCCTTTTGTGCTGATTGGAGCCAATCAGAGTGAAAGGAGATGAGTCAACCACTGAGAAGACTCTTCTCAGTAGCTAACACACAGCCTCCCCTTTCATGCTGATTGGTTTCTAGGGACATCTGTTGTTGTGGAATGTGGACTCATTAGACAACAGGTAGAGCAAGATAGACAAGGGAAAGTGGAAAAGGGGGCATAGCTGTGAGGGGGTATGGCTGTGACTATCATGAAGGGACCCTGAACTTCTGAATTTGCCACTACACTACTGTTTGTATAGTGCCTTTTCTTCAGTCCTCAACACACTTAATATGCATCATCTCAGTATGACAACCTTGTTCAGTAAGCCCATAAAATATCCACATATCAGGGGGACTGACAGGAAATGGTTTTTAAGTCATCCTCTGAATTGAATGAACTGAAACACTGGCATGAACTAATCTACAGTATGTTTGGGAAAGTTGTTTGTTCGCTATACATTTGGACACCTCTTAAGATACCATAAGCAAAATTTGTATAATGATTCCTGAGATTAAGGAGCAGATTTTTGTTTATGTTTGGAAATACTTGAATCAAGATGATTCTCTTCTTGATTGTCCCCGAGTGCAGGACATGGAATAATGGGCTCAAGTTGCAGGAAGCCAGATTTCGACTGAACATCAGGAAAAACTTCCTGTTAGAGCAGCATGACAATGGAACCAATTACCTAGGGAGGTGGTGGACTGTCCAACTTGGAGGAAGGGTGGGATATAAATCAAATAAATAAATAAATATTATTTATTTATTTATTACATTTATATACCACTCCATAGCCAAAGCTCTCTGGGTGGTTTACAGCAATTAAAAACATTAAAAACAAATATACAAATTTTAAAACACAAAAACAATTTAAAAACACAATTTAAATTAAAAAAAAACCAATTAGAAACACATGCTAAAATGCCTGGGAGAAGAGGAAAGTCTTAATAAATAACACTGGAGGCATTCAAGACGCAGCTGGACAGCCACCTGTCAGGTATGCTTTAATTTGGATTCCTGCACTGAGCAGGGGGTTGGACTCAATGGCTTTATAGGCCCCTTCCAACTCTACGATTCTATGACAGACTGAACCTTTTAAACTGCACCAATGTTAACCACTGATTTCAACACAGCACTGATTTTTTGGTTTCTTCAAATTCCTGACCAATGCCACGCATGAGACTGCTAATAACATATTCTTAACACTATATTGCACCGAGTCCCTAATAGCTTAATATTCTTCTTGTGCCAGTAAAGATGTGTCTTTCCCCTCACATATATTGATTTGCATGGGAGGGTACAACTGGATAGGGCTATTGTTGCAGCTGTTTGCACACACTGTAAACATCAATGGTGTCCATAATGGCAAGGGAATCCACTGACACTTCTTTTCTATGCCAGTTACAAGTCATTGCACCATCCCTTCTCTCTGGAATAGAGAGACCCTGCCACTGTCTATCCTTGCATATATACTAGTGATGCTACCAAAAGGTGAAAGTAGTTCATTAGTAGGTTCTTGAATGTTTAACAATCCCTGACATAATAAACATTAATATTTTTGTAGTTCAAACCAGGATTGATGAGGAGTAGGAAGGGACAAATTGGTCCATTTCGGTCCTCCCAGTTTCTCATTTTTTCAATCTTGAGTTCAGTTCTCCACATTTCTGCATCAGTTTGCCATTAAAAAAAAGCTCATGAAAATTCATCAGCAATTTAGTGGAAATTTCTTGTAATACACACCTTTTTGTATGCAACTGTGCCTGATATAAACATTTGCAAGCAATTTCCCCCAATATAATGTATTTTGCATGTTATTTTCACTAATGTGTATGCCTTTTTAAGCACACACCTACATAATATATACATTTCTGTACACTTTATTTAGTTGGAGAAATGCATCACAAAATTTGGAGAAGTGCGAATTTTGGAGGATAGATGTCTTTCCGTTCGCATATTTTTTCAGAAAGTGTGAATTACATAGATTCACATTAAAATCCTACCCAATTTCTCTCCCCTCTCTAATTAAGAGTTAGTTTTTATTTTCTTTGTCTGCGCAGTCTGCATGAGGGGATTGGAGTAAATTCACAGTAGTATGAGGTGGCCTGAGGGCATTTTAGCCATTTCTTTCTTTATTTTCTTTATCTTTCTTAAAAGCAAAGCATCTCTGTGAGGCTAGAAAGTGTGGATCCTGGAACACACTTTCAAAATGGAGCTGGAATTGCCTCTGGGAATGGGGTTATGTGATCATAGAACATTGTTTCTAGGGATTTGTTTATTTAATATATTATATTGTACAGCCTCTGGAAACATTAGTGATCATTTAGCACCATTTCCAGGGACATTGCCAGAGCCACGTTTCCTAGCCTTTTGGAAAGACTTTTATCTTTAAGGAAGTTAAATAAACAAGAAAATAGTTTTAAACTCCTTGGACTACCTGGTATTATTGCACATTTAAATTCAAAGATACCCTAAATCTCATAATAACAGAAAACATTTACCCAAATTTTTAATGCTGCTTCATAACTAAGCAAACACACTGTGCAAACTAAGCAAACTGACAAGATCGGTTCGTCTGTCACTAATATGAAACACATTAATTGATTGTTTGGCAGTCAAGCTATTGTTTCAGTGTATTTCAGATATATTGTGAAGAAAGGTTTCCTCTCTTAATTCAGTCTCATGCTGTTGAACACCCATTGAAAACTTTAGAATGTTGGCTCAATAGCTGACCTTTAAACATACATTTTGTATATTCACAAAGTAGAAAGAGTCATATTTGGAAGAAATTTGCCATGGGACAATCTGGAAATAGACCACATTGATAAAAGGCAGTTATGAGAAATGTACCTGTGTTCTGCTGGTTTGCAATTTGTATGGATTTTTTTTATTGTTGGAACTTAAAGGTCTTCAGATAGAAATCTATGGGGCAATAACTTTGTAGCTATCAATTATTTAAAGAATGTCTGCCTGGAGAAGCATGTCAAGAAGTTCAATCTACTTTAATGGTTGGTGGATGTGGATGCATTTGCTTGGGGAGTTCAAAGAGGAATCCTCACATAATATATAAATTCTACTTCAGTGTTGGAATTCTGCTTTGGTGTTGAAATTGCTTTTGAATATGCTTTTAAACCTTTTTTTAAAAAATATGTTTTTAACCTTTTTTTAAAAAAAATATATCTTCAAAGCTTTTAAAAATGTTTTTAAAGTTGTTTTGTTTTAATGTTTTAATGTCTGTTTTTATGATGTTTTAACGTGTTTTTAGTGCTTTTGTTTGCCACCCTGGCTCCTGCTGGGAGAAAGGGCGGGATATAAATCAAATAATAAATAAATAAATAATGAATGAATAAATGAATGAGGAGTAAGGGAAGAGACAGGAAGTTTGATTTTAGCTGTGATTGTAGAGAAAGAGATGCTACCCCATTTCAGCTAAAACTAAATTCAGAAGGGAACTGCTCAGGCTGTGCAGTGTGGTGTAGTGGTTAGAGTGTCTGACAAGGAATGGGGAGATCCAGAGTGAGACCCCATTCAGCCATGAAGCTCACTGGGTGATCTTGAGCCAGCTAACTGTGAGGATAAAATTGTGTGTTGGAGGGATGGGGAGAGAGAGAATCAGGTGTACCATTTTGAGTTCCTAGAGGAAAGTTGGGATGTAGGCCACATTCACGCCACACATTTATTCCACTATTATTCCACTTTAAACAGTCATGGCTTCCCCCAAGATGCCTGGGAAGTGTAGTTTGTGAAGGGTGCTGAGAGGATTACCCTCACAGAGTTACAATTTCCAGAGTTTCTTGGAAAGAGGAATTAATTGTTAAACCACTCAGGGAATTATAGCTGTGAGAGGAGAATAGCAATCTCCTAACAAAGCTCAGCACCCTTCACAAACTACACTTCCCAGGATTCTTTGAGAGAAACCATGGCTGTTTAAAGTGGAATAATAGTGGAATAAATGTATGGTATGAATGTGGCCATAGATACAGGGTTGTATTCAACTAAGTCCTATTTGGAGTAGACCCAATGAAATTAATAAACCTAAGTTAGTTGTGTATATTAAATTCAGTGGGCTTGCTGAGTAGGACTAGCACTGACTATTACCCATTGAGATTTAAACAAAACAAAACAAAAATGACAACACACAGTCTGACATTAAACTCCATTAAATAAACACATTGAAATAAGTTTCCTTGTAAGGATGGTTGCCATTTAATGATATTCAGAGCCTTGCTTCATTTTTTTCTGCTAATATGGAAAGCTAAGGCTTTCTGGTATTGTGGCACAATGAAATGGTTAGTATGTTTCACTTGCTAACCCGTGCAAATGGCATCATAATTGCCATAAAAGATATACTGAGAACAAGATGGTCCATGTGCATACCTGGTGCAAGTGCTCTCATGGATAATAAGGTCATTGTGTAAAGGTTTGTATAAACAGTCGCAGAGCAGGGAAAATATGTAGTAATAAAGGCAAAAGCTTTAGGATGGGGGACTGGACTACAACTCCCACCATTCCTGACCATTGGCCATGGTGGCTGGGGCTGATGGGAGTTGGAGTCCAACAGCATCTGAACAGCTACAGCTTTTCCATCCCTGTTTGAGGATACATAAAAAAGAAAAGTGTTCTCTTCATCCTTCTGAAAAAGGAGTGAGAGGCAGGAGCGGATACCTTAGGAGCAGAGGGAAAAGATTTGGCGACCAAGAAACAGGATGCCTTGCAGCTGAGAGACTGAAGGTTTGGCAGTGAAACTGAAAAGGAGCCTTGAAGGAATGTGTGACAACAGCTTCAGGTTGGCCATAAAAATGTTATTTTTGAGTCACATATGCTGCAGTGGCTCAAGGAACTGGAGATGTTACCAGGCCTTGAAGATCCAGCCAGCCATGAACATTGCAAGGTTAAAACAATGACAGGTTTTCCAACAGATTATATGTTGGAACAGAAAAGGTTTCTGTGGCTAAGATTTTAAGTGCTATGAGAACTTGGGTGGGGAGAGTTTGGAACATGCCTACACCTGCAACTGATAACAGTTTTGTCACCAGCACCTCTAAAAGTCTTGTGCAGACTGGAGTACATTCCAGGAGCCTTGAAAGAATTTGTATGCCCTCTGTTTAAAATAAAAACATACTTTAGACTGCTTGGATGTGCCAAAACATTGAAAAGAAATAAATAATTTAGGGGCATGCACTCTGAAAGTGGAAGACTGCAACAAGGATTGGACAATTCTACTGGTGATTCTACAGTAATGGGTGAATCTACCACAGTTCACATAGGATTGACTCAGAAATAAGCCGAGCTACTTCCCCAAACCATGGGAATTAATTGGGCATATTTTAAGGCTAATCCAAATTTGGATAGACCCCAAGCCCCACCTCCCAACCTAGCCCTCTTACCACATCTCCCGATTCCATTTCCTTCACATTCCAGGCTGCCACAGCACAGGTGCTCCAATAGTGGCAGGCAGGTTGAGAGGAGGGAGGGCGGCTTTTCTCCACTGCCACTACCACCCTGGTGGCAGATTTTCAATGTCAAAATGTATTTTCTCCCAAGGGCTGTTCATGGTCTGACTTGATGCTATGTGACACACCAGATACCAGAGAGGGGAGGAGGAGCAATCTCCCTCCCTGCTCCCTCTTCCCCCCTGCACAATTGGCAGAGTGCCTGAGTAGTAAGTGGGGTTAGAAGGGTTTGGAAGAAAGAGGGGTGTTGGTGGGGAAAGAGGAGCAAAAGAGGGGATCAAGCAGTGACTATGTAGGAGGAAAATTCTTCTCAAATGTGGATTAAAATCTGATCCAGAGAAGAATTTATGGTTGTAAAGCCCTCACACTTGAAAAGAGCATTGTGAGTTCCTGATATTCATATTTCTGAGCCTGGGAATAGGAGTCTCAGTGACATCACTAGATATATGTGAGCTCCAGATGCACATAAAACACATACATCTCACTGGCTGCTTTTTGGTTTATGTGTTACCATTTCTTCTTCCGCCCACATTTTCCACTTTTCTAATGTTTATTTATTTAGAAAAAAATTAAGACCACTTATTATTGAAACAAAAGACAATAAAATCACCTCTGTAAAACATATAATATTAAAAAGGATACAAAAGGTATGGGGTCCAGCACTGAGATGTGCAGAAAACTCAAGAAAAAAAAGGTAGGTGTTCAAAAACAGATAAACAGATGACATTTCCCATATTGCAGAGGAAAGGGAATTCTAAAGTATGGGCACATCAGAGCACAATGTTTGTTTCTGGGTCACTGCCATAGGATAATTTGCAGGATGCAGTGACATTGATAGAGTTGCCTGAAATCATCTTTGTAACCTCACAGGTCTATGGAAGGGGAAGGCAGTCTGTCAGGTAACCTGATCCCAATGACTTTCTATATTAATATCATGACCTTTAAAATAGCTTGGCAGTCCAGTTCTTGCAACACAGATGTAGTGTGTGCCTAGTCTTTGCATTCTGTGCCAGCTGCAGCTTCTGAACCAGTCTCAAGGGAAATCCCATATAAAGGGTGTTACAGGAATCCATTTGTGAGGTTACCAGTGTGTGAGTCACATCAGTAGTGGGCAAGAAAGGCTGCCATCAGCATGCCACCTGAAGTTGGTGGTAGGTGCTCTGTGCCACAGAGGTTATTTGAGTTGTCACTGTCAACAATGGATCTTGGAGCCCCCTTGAACTGCATACCTGTTCTTTCCGAGGGACTACAACCCCATCTAGAACAGGTGAGCTTCCCAAGTTCCAGACCTGGGAATCACTCACCACAGAATCTCCATCTTACCAGGATCCACCTTCAGATTTTTCGCTGTCTTCCAATCCACCACTGGCATCCAGGCACTAGTTCCACAAGCATGGCCTCTCATGATTCAGGCGTAATCCACCAACAGAACTGGGAGTTTTCAGTGTATTTGTGCTATCCAACTCGCCCAATGTCAGTGACAGGCAGAGCCCAAGAGGCCACATCTCTCATTAATTTCTCCTTTCAACTTCATTCATACTCTCCTATGTTTTCTCAGGTACTTACCAATAAACACACTGCCCATTCTGCAACTTCCTTCAGTTCTTCTGTTAGCTGGGCCCTTTTACCACACACCTGGTAACCCTTTTACACCCTCTTTGAGTCCAACACTCCAGCCATCAACCTCCCTATCTCGCCAATCGCCATTCAGAATCTTATCTCTAGGACCTGTGAGAGGTTTGCCTCCCAATAAAACCATTTTTTCATTGCCCTCTGTGTACTGTTTGCATTTTCCTACACATTTTTATCAGACTCTTAGAATGTTGTGAGTATTCTGTCACATCACTGCAAATCAGCCAATGGCTGGATGGAAGACTTGCAGACAGCCAGTTCTTTTGATTGTTTCAGTCACAAGTCACAGTCGCGATATATTTTGGAAAGTTATTTGTTCATAATCCATTCCCTCTTAAGATATCATAGCCAATTTTTTCATGACGGTTGCCGAGATCAAGGAGCAGGTTTTCACCTGGATGCCATTTTGAATCAAGATGGCAAACTGAACCTTCCAAAACTGCACTGATTTTAACCACTGATTTCAAAACTGCACTGATTTTTGAGTTCCCAAGCACTGCCGGGTATTTATTTATTTATTTATTATACTTGTATACCGCCCCATAGCCGAAGCTCTCTGGGCGGTTTACAGTAACTAAAAACAAATACAATTTAAAATACATCTTTTAAAAAACAATTTAAAACACAATTTAAAAATTTAAAACAATATAAAACACATGCTAAAACGCCTGGGAGAAGAGGAAAGTCTTGACCTGGCGCCTAAAGGATAACAGTGTTGGTGCCAGGCGCACCTCGTCAAACAGATCATTCCATAATTTGGGGGACACCACTGAGAAGGCCCTCTCCCTTGTTGCCATTCTCCAAGCTTCCCTTGGAGTAGGCACCCGGAGGAGGGCCTTTGAACTTGAACGTAGTGTACGGGTGGGTTTGTATTGGGAGAGGTGTTCCATCAGGTATTGTGGTCCCAAGCCGTGTAAGGCTTTATAGGTCAAAACCAGCACCTTGAATCGAGCTCGGAAACATAAAGGCAGCCAGTGCAAGCGGGCCAGAATCAGTTTTATATGTTTGGACCGTCTGGTGCCTGTTACCAATCTGGCCGCTGCATTTTGCACAAGCTGCAGTTTCCAAACCGTCTTCAAAGGCAGCCCCACGTAGAGTGCATTGCAGTAATCTAATTTAGAGGTTACCAGAGCATGGATAACTGAAGCCAGGTTATCCCTGTCCAGATAGGGACGTAGTTGGGCCACCAACCGAAGTTGGTAGAAGGCACTCCGTGCCACTGAGGCTACCTGAGCCTCAAGTGACAGAGACAATTCTAGGAGAACCCCCAAGCTATGAACCTGCTCCTTCAGGGGGAGTGCAACCCCATCCAGGACAGGTTGGACATCCACCATCTGGTCAGAAGAACCACCCACTAGCAGCATCTCAGTCTTGTCTGGACTGAGCCTCAGTTTATTAGCCCTCATCCAGTCCATTGTCACAGCCAGGCACCGGTTCAGCACATTGACAGCCTCACCTGAAGAAGATGAAAAGGAGAAATAGAGCTGTGTGTCATCAGCATACTGATGGCAATGCATTCCAAAGCTCCGGATGACCGCACCCAACGGTTTCATGTAGATGTTGAACAGCATGGGGGACAGAACTGACCCCTGCGGAACCCCTTACTGGAGAGTCCAGGGTGCCGAGCAATGTTCCCCAAGCACCACCTTCTGGAGGCGACCTGCCAAGTAGGAGTGAAACCACTGCCATGCAGTCCCTCCCACTCCCAACTCAGCCATTCTTCCCAGAAGGATACCATGGTCGATGGTATCGAAAGCCACTGAGAGATCAAGGAGAATCAACAGAGTCACACTCCCCCTGTCTCTCTCTCGACAAAGGTCATCATACTGGGCAACCAAAGCTGTTCCTGTGCCAAAACCAGGCCTGAAACCCGACTGAAATGGATCCAGATAATCAGTCTCATCCAAGAGTGTCTGGAGCTGGCCTGCAACTACTCGTTCCAGGACCTTGCCCAGGAATGGAACATTTTCTACCACCCTATAGTTATTAAGATTTTCTGGGTCCAGGGAGGGTTTCTTCAGGAGTGGTCTCACTACCGCCTCTTTCAGGCAGCCAGGGACCACCCCCTCTCGTAGAGAGGCATTAATCACCTCCCTGGCCCAGCTGGCTGTTCCATTCCTGCTAGCTTTTACTAGCCAAGAAGGGCAAGGATCCAGCACAGAAGTGGTTGCACGAACCTGTCTAAGCACCTTGTCAACGTCCTCAAGCTGCACCAACTGAAACTCATCCAAGAAATCGGGACAAGGCTGTACTCTGGATACCTCGCTTGATTCACCTGCTATAACACTGGAGTCTAAGTCTGTTAGTATTAAATAAATGCTTACATGCAGCCCATGCCTGTATATGCAGAAGCAACTTCTAACAAGGTGAGTGGATCTTACTCCCAGGTAAATGTGCATAGGATTGCAGCTTTAGTTTCTAATATATGGCTCTTAACAAAATGTGGATGTTTTAGCAGTTCCACGACCAGGATATTGCAGAGGTAGTTTACTGTTGGACACTTGAGTTTTTGTCCTGAAATAATATGTCTCATTAACTCATAATTATGTTACCTTACCTAGAAACATTACCTTTAAAGGTTATAAAATGACTGTGGCATTTTTGGACTCAGAAAGCATTTAACAATAAACTGTCATAGCTGATGGAATGGCTAATGGAATTGTATTGTAATAAACAGTAATAAACCATTGCTCTGTTTTTTTCCACACACTGCAGAAATGCGTGTGCAATCTGTTTAGCAAGTTTACTGGAAATTGAAGTCAAGGTTCAGGAAGTGCAAGCCATATAGAAAAGAAAGGGCCTTAGGCTAGAACATTGAGCTACTGATGCAACCTACATACACAGTTCATTGCTGTATGTGTATGTTTGTTTTCTAAAAGTGTCATGTGTTTCACTGCATGACCTGCTACAGAGGTTATCTATGTTTAAATAGAGCAGGGGTAAATATTCATTTAAATAAATGCTACACCGAGATTATGTATCACTGATTCGATTATTTGGCCTCATGCCTATATTCCTTAGGATGCCCACAGGCACCCAGATGTTTAGTTACTGAAATAGGATTTGCTTTACTCTATTAGCATTTAAAAATGTAATCTACCATAAATAAGGTACTGTACATAGTTTTAGAGGTATGGATGTCAATGCAAGTAAGTTTCCAAAGGCAAAACAATCCCAGTAGGGATAATTTATCGAAATTGAGGACAGAATTTGTCAGAGATTTCAAATTGTTTCTTTATCCATCCCCCTTCCCCAATTCTTTAAAGCTTGTCATCTAAAGCATGCGAAGCTCTGTGCCAGTGCGGAGTTTGTTGTTGTTGTTAAATTTATTACCTGCCCTTCACAAGTAAGTCCCAGGGTGGGTCACTACAATATAAATTACATTATTAAAAATAGTTCAAGATAAATGATAGCTAGTAGCTACTTCCTTAGACAAATATAGGCATGAGTGAAGGACCACAAATCCAACATTATTTACCAAAATTCTAGAAACTGGGGGCAGCAATTCAGAAAAGAGACTATCCATAATTAAGACATGAATATTTTTAGCAGAACAATGTAGGGCTTGGCCTGCAAATTAAAGAAATGAGATAAGAAGTACTGGTTTGGGGTCCTCCTTGATTGTCAAGGGAAAGCATTTTTAAGACCTCTATGAAAGGAGATAGCATTTTTCTGTTCATTAAAAAAAAAGTATGCACATAAAGGATGAGGAAGAAATTCAATTTTGTTTGCATTTTTACAAAAAACTGCCTGATTTGCCCTTCTCAAACCAATACACAATCTGAACCAAATATTCCTTCAAAATTTACATTTCTCAATTTTGCACAATAACATCCCAAAACACATTACATTAGGGGGAATTGCTTACAAAAATGTTTACATTTGTTACAACTGGATACAAAAATAGGTATATTAGTAGAAATTCATGTGGAGATGCTGATGAATTTTCATTAGGATTTTTTTTAAAAAAATAACAAATTATTGCAGAAATGTGGAGAAATGAATTTAAAGAGTAGAAAAATGAGAAACCAAAATTGACAGATTTGTCTATCCCTAGCATATAGGCACTGCAATGTGTGAAGGAGGATATTTTCACCAAATAAACATTATATACATTCATTCATATAATAAGGACTTCAACTTCATATGTTGTACGTGTTTTCCTAACAACAACAACAACAACAACCCTGTAGGTATTATTTCCTGCAGGAAAAAATTGACATGTGGCAATCATTATTTTTATTTTTTATTTATTCATGAAATTTATATCCTGCCTTTTCTCCCCAAAAGAGCCCAGGGTGGCAAACAAAAACGGATAAAACAATAAAAAGTACCTTAAAAACATATTTAAGGCAATCCCAATACAGGTGCAGATTGGGGTAAAGGTCTCTATTTAAAAGATGTGTCTATTTAAAAGGAAGGTCTTCAGTAGGCACCAGAAAGACAAGAGACGTGGCGCCTGACAAATATTTAATGGAAGTGAATTCCAAAGGGTCGGTGTCACAACCTAAGAACATAAGAAGAGCCTGCTAGATCTAGTCCAGCATCCTGTTCTCACAGTGGCCAACCAGGTGCCTGGGGGAAGCCCGCAAGCAGGACCTGAGTACAAGAACACTCTCCCCTCCTAAACACTAAAGGTCTGCTTTCTATGCTTTTGTATGGAACGGATGCCCTGATAAGATGGTATCTGCAGGAGGCCCTCACCTGCAGAGCACAGTGATTAACTGAGGGATATAAAGGGTGAGATGATATTTCAGGTATCCTGCTCCCAAGCTGTATAGGGCTTTATACATAGGGTTGCCATATTGCCCGGTTAGCCGGGTTTTACCCAGATTCTTTGCATGCCACCCGGCGCCTGTTTAGCCCCTTAGGTGACCCGGATTCTCAGCTTTAATTAAAAAAAAAAAAGTTTCTAGGTGGTCCGGTTCTCGAGATATACATAAAAACATCAGCCCCCCCGACTGTTAAATCTTTCTTTAAATAGTACTGTATAGCACTTCGTAGCTTTAACCCCGCCCATTCAGGATTGCAGCCAGTCAGTGAAGCCAGGGTTGTGTTTCAGTTTGATTGACCTGAGGCAGTGTCTAGAGAACCTCATTGCAATGCCAGAAAATTGTGGTTTCCCCCCATTTATCTGAAAATCTCATAAATTGGGTAAATATATACATTTCAGGTTTTTTTCCTCTTGTGTGCAGGAGTCAGATCCTGGGCAGTGTTTAGAAAACCTTCCCAATACTTGCTTTTGTAAAAGCAATGCTAATCCCATATGCCCAGAGTAAATCCCAATTAATTCAATAGGACTTACTTTTGAGTAGACATGGTTATGAATGTGCTCAAAATCAATGGGACTTTGGAGTGAATGTAAAAAAGAATTGTGTTTGTGTTCTAACTCTTTCTGTCTCCCCTCCAGTCCTATTTTAAAGCAAGTAGGCAGGGCTTACTTAGGTATTACAGTTTTTATTCTGTAGGAAAGTAATACTGATTTTTTTAAAACTAATACTGATTTTTCTGCAATGACCAACTGGTTTGACAATAAACTATTATATGGGCTGTATGTATTTATACATCTGCAGTGCGTGTGCGCGCGTGTATGGAGTCTTTCCAACAACCCTGTGAGGTAGGGTTGGAAACCAAGGCAGCTCACAACAAGAAATAAAGCCATTTAAAATCCAATAACCATAAAAACAAGTATAAACAGTTGCAAAACAGCGTAAAGTGGCATGATTTGGAATTTTGGGTTGTGTGAATGAAGTTGCTTATAACTTGAGGTTGCATTTCTGTCCCTGTTTGAGTAAGCCCCACTGAATACACTGAGACTTGCTTCTGAATAAATAAACCAAGGATTGCACTATAAATATCCTTACAGTTTGTGTAAATAATAAATATATTTGATAGTCATGCTTATATAAATATTTCTTCATTTATCATATTTTTGGTTTTTGGTTAGGAATCCTGACGGGTTGTGAGATGCTTAGTTTTCTGCCTTACTAATAGGAATCTTGTTGTGGTTGGTATGGTATTGCATTTCAGAAATCATGGTACGAAATGGCCTGAATCAGTATAAGGCAGATTCCTTGGTTCCTAAAAGTGGGAAGAGACTCAAGGGCCACAGTGACTCCAACATTTATTTATGTATTTTTATTTACAACATTTATATACCGCTTTATTGTAAAAAATCTCAAAGCGGTTTACAGAGAGAATTAAAACAATAAAATATTGGCAAAAGCATTAAGGACAGATAGTTAAAAATATTCAAAATAATAAAACCAACAATGAGTTAAAAACAGATTTAAAAACACAATAGCTTCCACATGCCTGGAGAGGCTTGCCTCAACAAAACTAATTTTAGCAGGTGCTGAAAAGAGGCATCTGCCTAATGTCAGTAGGCAAGGAGTTCCAAAGCGTAGGTGCTGCCACTTTACAGGACTGATTTCTTACAAGAGTAGAACAAGTACTATGTGGCACCCATAACATGGAAAGCACAGCTTGAACTTGGCCTGGTAGCAAATCAGCAACCAATGCAGATTTCAGAGCAGAGGTATTATGTGCTGATAGGATCTCACTTATGTCAGCAATTGTGCTGCAGCATTCTGCATTAACTGCAGTCCCCAGGTCAGGTTGTGTTGCATGGGGATTTCTGTGACCTGACTGACTGGCTGCTAGTATTTTTTTAGTTTGGGTTTTTGGTTATGAATCCTGACTGGTTGTGGGATGCTGAGTTTTCTGCCTTACTCATAGGAATCTTGTTGTGGTTGGTATGGTATTACATTTAGGAAAGTGTTACTGCCTTCTGTGTTGTTTTTTTCCTATTTGCATTTCACTTATCTTTAACCTCACTCCGTTACAGCCATAGAAGCAACAGCAGCATATGCAAGATAATTAACTCCCATTAGTGATAAGAGCAAGAATTTATAATTATTATTTTAATTAAAACAAGAGGCTTATCAGTACCTTGAAGAGGACCAGATATTTATTTTCTTTCTGAGCCCAGGACTGGGTCTTTCATGATGCCCGGTAGGGGGGGGAGCAGGAGAGTAGTCGATAAGACAGACATTCTGGCATTGGTAATCTAATTAGCAAGGTATGTGTGGGGTTGTTGCACACTTCCAGGCCCAGTTTCATTTTGAGTAGGGAGGTGGAACCTCTGTAGACGTGGTTGATCAAAGGGAGAAAATTTTTTGAGTTAAGCAAAGCTCTGCTTTTATAAAACCTAAGAAACATACAGATACTTTGAATGTCTGAGTGCCTGCACCAGTGGAATACTGGAGGGACTTGTAAAACTTGCTGCAACAGTATTTAGAACCAAGCATGTGGTGTGAAAGACTCCTTTTCCTAACATTTTGGCTTCTTGTTTTTCTCCACCCACCCCATCTCTGAAATATATTGTATATGTAATGGTTAACCATACTGCTGCCCTGACTTACTTTATGTTTGTTGCTATTTTGTGTTTTTATTATGTTTTTATATTGATTGTGTATTATATATGTAAGCTGTGCTGAGCTCTGTTTTTAACAGCGGAAGGGCAGGATATAAATCCTCTTAATCAATCAATAAATATTCCATAGTGTTGGAAACTAGAGTCTAGGCATTTAAGGCTGAAAATGTTGCTTTTTAAAAAAAAGATTTCCCCAGTTTTTGGTGGTAATTCCTAGGCACAAAAACAAAACAACTGGACAATCCAAATATTAATATGCAAATAATTTGCATAATGTGCAAATAATATGCAAATAGTATGCATAATATGTATAATATGCAACTTAGCCTGTCTGGATTTGTGGAACCGGAATATGGCAACCCTATTTATACACCAAAACCTGCACCTTGAATGTAGCCTGGTAGCTAATTGGCAGTCAGTGCAATTCTTTCAGCAATGGGGCGACATGTAAAGCACTTGTCTAGTAACAACAAGAGAGTGCTATTGTGGTCATGTCCTGCTTGTGGGATTTCCATTAGCATCTGGTTGGCCACTGTGGGAAAGAGGATGCTAGATTAAATAGGCCTTTTGTCTGATCCAGCAGGGCTTCCCTTATGTTCTTATGAGAATGGATTTGCTGTTAGGTTCTTCAGGAATCCATCAAATTCTCCTGTAGTGTGACAAGTTGAAAAGAGAGAAAGTGATGGGGAAAGGAAAACCTTTACATATTCCACATTGCTGGTGTTCGCATTTAATGCGGAGCCACATATTTTACATTCAGATCTTTTTGAAAATAAACTCCAGATTTGTTAAAGAAAAAAAGTGACTTTATCACATTGCTCTGTCAGCAAGTGCATGTGGGGAAAATAAATTGGTCAAATGCTGGCCTTCAGGCATTTATTCCCACTTCTAATCAGTAGTAGATCATAATCTTAGCTCCCGAATGGAACTGAAAGCCAAAATTGTAACAGCTCTGCCATGCAGCCACAGCAAAATTGCAGTTTTGTAAACTTTACTTATTCCAGTGATAATTTAATATTACAGCTAATCCATCAAAAAATAATCTTGGACTCTCAATAAAAAAATGGATGGTGGCGGTAGAAATACTAACAAGTACCAAGCTGAATTGCTTCTCAAAGGTGGAAGAAATACTGGTTATTGTGGGAGTGATAGAGAATTGTATATGGCAAAACTGCCAGCAGAATCCATCATTTATTGCAGTCCTTTTCTCATTTTTTGTGTTGTTTGTTTTATTCATTCTAGGTCATTTTTCACATGGATAATTTAGTATGTTGAATGGATAGCAATACTTGCAGTCAGCCTTAAAAAACTCCCAATCTTGTTTTTTATGACCATGACATGAACAAGATTAATGAAAAGATCTTTCAAGTGTATGTGTTTGTAATTCACATAACATTAATCTGAGTCCATCTACCTGTTATAGTATGTTCATGCTTTCAGTATCGTAGTCCATAAAATCTATTGCTAAAACCTTTTCCAAAAGTTCCAAGCTGTTTCCGTATCTGAACGCCCCTAATATGTGTTCAATGTGCAAATCTGTCCAATTTGGTTTCTCTCCATTTCTCATTTTCCCAATCTTAAACTCAGTCCTCCACATTTCCACATCAGTTTGCAGATAAATTCAGTCTTTAGCTTGTCATGAAAATTCATCAGCATTTTAGTGAGAATTTCTCCTAATATACGCATGTACAGTATGCAATCTTGCCTTTTATGCACATTTTTGAAAAGGTTCCGCTAACATAATGCATTTTATATGCTATTTTCACACATATATTTATTTTAATGCACACTTTACCCTAGTATATGCATTTTTGTACACATTACGTACCTGGACAATGACACTGCAGAGAGAAGTGTGAATTTTGAAGAATGGACATGCTTCAGTTTGCATATCATTTTGGAAAGGATGAACCCTCCATTTCTAGTCATAATAATGGAATAGATGGACGAAGAGGCTGACCTGGGACTTCTCCAGATGAGCTGTTTATTGAACACTGATCCTGGTTGCTTGCACAAAGCTTGGGCATAGGTTACATGATATTCACTCTTTATTGAGCATTTGTTCTGATTTATTTGCATGGTGGTTATATGATTTCCTGTCAGTCAATTATCCCACACTTTTGAGTGCATTTCTCTTACAGACCTTAACGCCAAAAGTCCATTTTCTTCAGCAGTGGATTTATTGTGCCAGAGTGATACAATGGCTTCAGTCCACTTTAATTGCACAAACCTAAATTTCTGGTATCCAGTTGAATCCCTCTGACAAAGTAGTGATGGCTTGGTGGCAACCTTGGTATAAGACAGCTTCCCATCATCTTTTAAAAATTAACCACTACCTAATCAACATACACTAGAAAAGCAAACACATGGTGGTTTCTGCATGTGATGTTTTTCAAGTCACTGTAATGTGGGGAGGCATTAGTTTATTCCCCGTCCCTTCACTATGTGAGGGGGGGGGAAGTGTTAGTATGTCATGTGATTTTGCAAAGTTGTTGTGTGATGAGTTTGTGATAGTCAAGATCCCTCTGCAGATTCCTCTGCTTAATGTTATACCTGGCAAAAAAAAAATGAAGGGAAAATGTGAGATGCAAAATGTAGAGGGCACTTTGGTATGTATTGAGAAATATAATTTTTTTTGTATGGCATAAGTTTAGAAAGACAAATAGGTTATCCAGCAGTTGCAAATGACAACAACTTTTGTCTAACCAATACTGAGCATTGAATTCAACTCAAAAAGGCATAAAATGCTTTAAATTATTTGTGAATACTGTGTGGGTTTAGCTTTAGGACATAAAATATCATTGAGAAAAGTTTGCTACCTGCCATAGCTTAAAATTTGCAAAAATATAGTTGTTCATGCCTCTCATTTCAATCTCATGTCATAAATGGAAATAATATTCAGAAATGCCCATCCAAACTTGTATAAATTATGGAAATCCACAGTACATCTGCAAAATAGCAATATTCTGCTTGTGGTGGTTGCCTGAAAAATATTCTCTGCTTAGAATTTCATTTTTTTACCTTAAAAATCTTTATAAACTCATTTTTCATTGGATTCATTGAGTGGGCAAGCTATCCCAGTGGCACACTATTTGCTAAATTGGAAGACAACAGAATGGTTCGCTTTTCCAGTCTCTGATTTTGAACATGTTTGTTTACAGTAATTTGTCAGCAAACAAAACTCTATTTGTATTATCCATCAATCTAGTAAATCTAGTCCTGTAATCTGTTCTCACAGTAGCCAACCAGATGCCTATGGGGAGCCCACAAACAGTACCTCAGTGTAGCAGCATTCTCTCCCCACTTGATTCCCAGAAACTGCCTTCAACAGAGCATAGCCATCATTGGTTGTTTTTAATGTTGTATTTTAAAACTGTAACCTGCCCTGGGACCTTTGGGTAAAGGGCAGGTAATAGATGTTCATGATCATCATCATCACTGCTAGTGGCCTTCCATGAATTTGTCTAATCCTCTTTTAAAGCCATCCAGATTGGTGACCATCACATCTTGTAGGAATAAATTTCATAGGTCAACTATGTACTGTGTGAAGAAGTACTTCCTTTTGTAATCAAAATATGTGAATTTGTTGAAGAGGAGCATTTATTTAAAAACAAAAATGTTTTCGCCATGCACAGATATCTTACTATTAATCTATTGATGTGAACCCTTGCGGTAGAATGCAGACTTGAGACTTCAAGGGGGTAGGATATGAAACAATATAAAAACAGTATGAAAGGATGCTGGACATATTTTATAGAAATAAAAACACTCCATCATATAATGTGCAACATCTGTTAAAAAGTGAAAAATTAAAGTTGTGGCAGGCAATACTGAAAGATATGTGTTGTTGTCATCGTTATTATTGTCAAGCAAGGACAGTCAAGACATCACCAGTGGAACAAATAAATGGTACCCAGGAAAGAGAAAAAAGCCATTAGCAAAAAAGGGAGGCATTCACAAAAGAAATCTGGCTAATGTTATTTGAAGGCAATGAAAAATCTGAAATAAAATATTTGAGAAACATTTTGGTCTTGTGGTCCTTTACCTACCTTTGTTTTTATTAGATCCATTAAATGTAACATATTGCACCAGCTTAAATGTCCTTAAAACGACCATTAAAATGGTTAAATGCATAACAGATGCACAGGTTAGCTCTACTGCTTATAGAACTATATTAGCCACAAAAAATTGTCAGCAAACCTTTCACAAGCACATTTTTCTCCTGCTCATGTGGCATCCACCTGTGTAGCTTTTTGGTACTGCACTGCAAGGTCATTCAACTGAAAGCTCACCTTGATGCTTAAGAAGGCACATTCCCTCATCCCACCCCATTTACAGACTATTATCTGAGTGTCCAAAAATATTCAATAGCACTTACATGTATAAAGTGAGCTGTAATATAAATGCAGATCCAACAAAAATCTATCTGGACATTTAGCTAATACAAGAGAGACCTTCTAATCATGTTCACAGCCAGTCTCCAGTCCTAACATGTTTTACATTACAGCCCACAATGTTAACACTTGGCCAATGCACCATGAATCTCCCAATGCATACAAATTACAGAAACATCTGGGTTAAATACCTTCATGCCAGTCCACTGAGAAAATTTGCAGAGGATCCGTGACTCCTAAAAGAAATTGCTCATGTTATATAGAAGATAGCAGGCTACATGTTTAAGGTCATAAACCCATTCATGGACACATAGGAACCCTTTTGATTTATAGCAGCCTACAGTGCATCCTGTATTAATGGAAGATTAATGGACTCCCTTCATATGGCTCTTGAGTTTGAGGGAGGGTATGGGACCTCTCTTGGCCATAACAGCCCCTATGTGTGGGCAATCCCAAGGACTTAGGGCTATCTTGTGTACACCTACTTACTAAGTAGCTCCAATTTAGAATAGCATCTAGTACAAAAATGTGGAGAGTTGATTTTACATCAGTGGTGGATGCTTAACCCCAGTGAGTGTTGCGACCCAGGTTAGGAGGGGAGGCATTGACAAGGGTGATACCAACTTTGAGGACTGGGGTGATGAGCTGAGGGAGGGGATCGAGTAGTGAGGAGAGTTCACAACACACCCAGTCCCCTGGTCTCCCTGTTGGAGTGCAACCTGAACTGTCAGAAACTGTCTTGTCAGAGACTGCTCCATTAGACACGCCCCCTCACCCACGCCCGAGGTGCCTCTTTGTCAACCTGACCTTCACCAGCCAGCTGCCCCACACTTCCCACGCTCAAGCAGACAGTTAGCCCCCACCAGTTGGAGGGGGAGGCTGAGATCCATCCCCCAACACTTCATGCTCGGAGGCTTCAGAAGCACAAAGTTCAACAGCTGATGTTAAGGAGGAGCCGTTGTTTACGTGCGAAAGCCAAGCCTACTTAACTGGACTCGGGGAGGGGTTCATTGCTGAGTCAACGTCTGAGAGCTGCGAAGATATGCTTAGTCAGTGTTAGCCAGGGCAAAAGTTCCTAGAAAGAGTAGTTAGGTTGATGAGTCACAAAGCTTTTGATATATCTATTACTTTCAGGAAAAGAGAAAAACTCACAGAACCATGTGAGACTGTGATCATTGGCTTTGGGTAGGACAGTGAGTAGTGTTGAAGTAAATTGACTCAGAGCAACATGGGAACCAGTGTCACTCTCCTTTGAATTGCTTCTGTTTCAGCCTTTTAGCACCAAATTGAAAGTTATGGGGATGTTCTAAAAAAAATCTGAGGATGCTGTGGCATATGAGAATCCACCACAAAATTGTACTTGGACAATGTAGACCAACCTTTCCCAACCTTTGGTCCCCAGATATTGTTGAACTACAGCTACTATCAGCCCCAGCCAGCATGTCCAACGGTCAAGAATGAAGGGAATTGTAGTCCAGCAACATGTGGGGACCCAAAGGTTGGGAAAGACTGGTGTAGACTAATCTGCTCCAACCTGGTGCCCTCTAAATATGTTGGACTGCAACTCCCATCAGCTTCAGTCAGTGCTAGCTGAGTCTGATGGGAGTTTTAGTCCAAAATATCTGTAGAGCACTAGGCAAATTGCTGGGGTAGACAGTGCACCTATGCTGGTTATGTTTTGATGGCAACGTCCTTCTATGTGCCTGCTCAGAGAAAAGACCCATTGTGGACACACTATGGGGCATTACTACAGCTTTTAGAGGCACAGTTTTTTTCAGCACTAAGAATTAGGGGCAAGCCTGTTGACCATGCTCATAGTAAATACTACCTATTATAAATGTATTGTTCATTTCATTCATTCATTCATTGGCGATCATTCATGGCCAAGTAAGATTGTCTTCCAAGTTAAGGAAGGGTCCGTAAGTGACTGTGGAGGCCAATTCTGGATCCACACAGCCTCCCACAGTGAGGACATAGGTTTCCAGATGGAAGATGGTCGTGATGAGGATTTGTTTGACGTGCCTTCCGCTTAGCTCGTTTGTCCCTTTTGCCCTGTATTCGTGCTTCTTCAAAGTCCACAGCACCTTTGATAATAGCCGACCTCCATTTGGGACGTTTGTGGGCCAAGACTTCCCAGTTGTCGAAGTTCATGTTACATTTTTTTAGATTTGCTTTAAGGACATCTTTAAACCTGTTTTGCTGTCCACCAATGTTCCGTTTTCCATCCTTAAGTTGGGAGTAAAGTAGCTGCTTTGGAAGACAGTGATTAGGCATTTGAACAACATTGCTGGTCCAGCAAAGTTGATGTTGAAGGATCATTGTTTCAACACCTGTAGTCTTTGCTTCTTCCAAAATGCTAACATTAGTCCGTCTGTCTTCCCAAATAATTTGCAGAATTTTCTGGAGGCAATGTTGGTGGAATCTTTCAAGAAGTTTGGAGTTGTGTTTATATATGGTCCATGTTTCACAGACATACAGTAAGGTGTGTAATACAATGGCTTTGTAAATAAGCATATTTGTCTCCCTGCGAATATCCTGATCCTCAAACATTCTACGCTTTATTCGGGAGAATGCGACACTTGCAGAGCTCAGACGATGTTGAATTTCAGCATCGATGTCAGCTTTTACAGAGAGATGGCTGCTGAGATAGGGGAAGTGATCAACATTCTCCAGCATCACACCATTAAGCTGGATTGATGGTGCTACAGAGGGACTAGTTCGCACCTGTTGATGAAGCACTTTGGGTTTTTTGATGTTAAGCGAGAGGCCAAGCTTTCCATATGCTTCTGCGAAGACATTTAGGATAGTTTGAAGATCTTTCTCTGAATGTGCGGAGACTGCATTATCATCAGCATACTGAAGTTCTACAACAGAGGTTGACACTACCTTACTTTTGCTTTCAGCCTACTGAGATTAAAAAGCTTTCAATCTGTTCAATATGTGATTTCCACACCAGTAGGAAGTTTCCCCTCAATAAGGTGTAGAATCATAGCAATGAAGATAGCAAATAAGGTAGGAGCAATCCCTGTTTTACGCCTGATCTGACTCTGAATGGATCGCTCTGAAAGCCAAAATTGTTGCTGTCATGTTGTCATGAAGGAGTCGCAAAATATTCACAAATTTATCAGGTCATCCAGTTTTTAGAAGGATGGTCCAGAGAGCGGTTCGATTCACAGTGTCAAAGGACAGTCAGATAAATAAACGCCATATATAAAGGTTGATTCAGCTCCCAGCATTTTTCTTGAAGCTGTCGTGCAGTGAGATCATGTCCACTGTCCCCCTGGAAGGGCGGAAACCATTTTGAGATTTGGGAAGGACATCCTCTGAGATCAGCAGGAGGCAATTTGCGAGGATCCTTGCAAGGATTTTACCTGCGGTAGCAAGAAGAGAGATACCTCGATAGTTCCCACAATCTGTTCTATCACCCTTCTTAAAAAGGGTGATAATTATGGTGTCCCTAAAGTCTTCCGGGATCTCCTCCCTCATCCAGATTTTTTCGATGAGCTTATGAAGTTGTTGTGTAAATTCAGGCCCACCTTCTTTAAAGACTTCAGCAGGAATCCCATCAGGTCCACTAGCTTTGTTGTTCTTCATTTGATTGATGGCTTTACTGACTTCATCCAAATTAGGAGATACTGCAAACTCGTCTCCAGTTTGTTGTTGTGGAATTTGCGAGAAGACCTCATCAGCCACGAGAGAGTTACGATTAAGGAGGTTGTGGTAATGCTCTTTCCAGAGCAGTGCAATAGACTCTTTATCCTTAAGAAGTTTGCTACCATCCATTGAACATAAGGGATTTGTACCATAATTTGTTGGTCCATAGATGGCCTTTGTGGCATTAAAAATGTATTAGCATGTATTAGCATATAAATGTATTAGCATGCTGCTGGTAAGGATGATTATAACTGGGATGGGGTGCAAAATCTTATGCATTGTCATTTAAGATGTTTTGTTTTAATATGCTTTTAAATATGTTTTGCTTTAATATACTTTTAAAGATGTTTTGTTTTCATATATTTTAAAGTCTTTTGTTTTTAAGATGTTTTAAAGTGCTTTTAGTGTTTTTGTTTGCCACCCTAGGCTCCTTTTGGGATGAAGGGTGGGATATAAATGTAATAATAAATTAATTAATTAATAAATATTATTATGTGTAAGGCAAGTAGAGCAGGTTCCTCATACTATACCCTGTGTATCAGCTGCAATCCTATTTTAAGCATTTACATGCCACTTTTAGGGTTACTATAGCACAGCAGTCTCCATATTGAGCCAGACATCCTTAGCCTGGCATTAGATGATGCACAAATAGGTCTTGTCCATTACAACCAACAGCCTGATTGCATTCCATCAAATTTCATACCACCAGCTGCACCAAATAATGCCCTAATGTGATGTGGATGGTTTTGGACAACTAGGTGTGGGGGAGAAATTTGATTCAGTTGCCCCTGAAAGCGAATTTGCACATTCCAAAACAATACACAGACTAAAACACAGCCACCCTTTGAAATTCACACTTTTCTGAATGATGCAATGCAGTTCTTTAGCCAAGGAATGTGTACAAAAATGCAAATACTTCAGTAAACTGTGCATAAAGTGCACATATTCGTGAAAAGAACTTACAAGAATTCATTATTTTAGGGAATTGCTTTGCAAACTTGTGTGTGTTAGATAAAAGTACAAATATAAATGTGTATATTGGGAGACTGCAGTAAAATGCTGATTAATTTTCACAATAACATTTTTTTAAAAATGCAAGCATATGGCAAGTGGGGAACAAGAACTTAAGATTGGAAAAATGAGAAACAGAAAAACCAAAATGGAGAGATTTGTCCATCCCTATGGACAACTTAGCAGCTGCGATGTGAAGTTTAAGCATTATTATTATTATTATTAAGCATTATCACTGTGCTTGTGATGTAACTGTGAGCACTATGCTTCTGAACCTCTTCTTTCCCCAAAAGCCTCTTTGAGTGGCATATGGAGAAAAAAGCATGCCTGCAATTCTGGAGAACTTCAGAAAACCCTGGAAAACCCTGGGGCACATCTAGAAGCACTTGTACTAGGGAACTCTAGCTAAGTTCTGGCTTTTATTTTTGTATTTAGGGGCCTAGTTTAGCATTTTTTTTGGAAATAAAAATGCATGATATTATCATAATTTAAATTTATGAGCACAATATTTAGTATGGGGGCAGAGATCCACTTTTGGGACTTCAGACAAATGTATATTCCATGTCATATATTGATAATAATGATAAATATATATTTCCACTTCCCTTTTCCTATCAATGAAAATAGCCATTTGGCTATGAGCAAACTTATGGACCATGCATCAAAGCTCCATATATATGTTCAATTTACACGTGGCCATCTAGGATACCATTGGTCTGAACATTTATGCATATGGTGGCACCCCTTGCTCTCAAGGAGCTCCATAAGCTCCATAAGCACATGAAATCCCTTCTGGTTTGCACATGTGAGCCACTGGATTTGCATGATTGTACGAATTAGCAACGTGTGAGTCCAAAAGAAGGTAGTCTTCACTTTTTAAAAACACTACTAGAAAAGCCCTGTGTAGCACACAGGGTTCCAGTGCATTTTTTAAGAGAGAAAAGAAAAAACAAATCCAGTGCTAGTCATCTTTCCTTTTAGTGTGTTTTTCAGCAATATAATATGCTCACTATATCGTAGACACAGCTGGCTTAAACTTTGCTCCATTTCCCTTGGAAAATTATTACATTATTTAACAATCCTTGCTTTTATGAAATAGTGGACTTGTAAACCTTTCACTACTTTAATATACCTGTGTGCAGTTAACTATGCTGTTGGAGTCCTCCGTCTCCTTTGCTCCTTACTTGGAGCAGGTGGATTCTGCCTTTGATCAGCCTTGCTCTCCAGAGGTTTTGGACTCCAGCTCCAGCAGCCCCAGCCAGCATGGCTGTGCATCAGGGCATCAGGTTGACAATGGGTTCCGTATATTCTTGAAGAAACAGCAGGTGAAAATGGGACATGGAATGTAACCCTTCTACAAAAACACAGGAATAAAAAGGGGGGATTAGTTTAGGGAAATCTGCTAACTAAAACTAACACTGGAGAAATAACGCCCTGCTCACCCGCATAGCATGGGCGAGCGGCACATAGTTGCGGGTGGGGGTGATGCTGCCGCCACCATCTTAGCTATGAGCAATGTTGCGTGTCGCAGCAGTTATGCACGTGCGGTGTGCAGCACGGAGGGGCAGAGCTCTTGGGCTTATTTAAGTCCAGGCCGTCCCTCCTATCCTCCTCTTTCGTGCACAACGGGAGGACGACGAGGGAGCATCGTAGAGACTGCAGCTGTGGTGGCCATTTTATCTGGCTGCGTGGGCAGCACCATTTTGCGGTGCGAAAAACGACCACGGTTGTGAGGCCAATTAGGCCCAAAGAGCGGCCGGCCACATTGGAGAGGTTGATTAGGCCCATTCCTGGTGCCCCGGAGGGGGCTTTTTTGGCATTAGGCTGCCTGCGTGGGCGGTGCTGTTTTGGTGCTGCAACATGGCTGCAGCTACAGTAGGCCTCGTTTGAGGGACCTAGCCAGTGGGCCTTCTTAGAGGGGCCCAGCTGGCGGGGATGTCCAGGCCCCCCCCAGGCAATTAAGGGAGGTGGCACGAGGAGTATTTAAGCAGCGCAACATCAGGGCTGCTGACTGTAAAACAAAGAAACATATACATAAAGTAAAATAAAAATAAAAATAAACAGAACAAATAGACATCCTATATTAATAATAAAATACAGTACAATAAAATAAAGTAAAATACATAGAAGGGGAGTGAAGGGATTGTGGCATAGCCATGCCTCCCAAGAAAGGAAAAGGGGGACCAAAAGGGAAGGGAAGGCCTGTAGGCCTCCTCAAAAATGACACCCCCCAGTGCCTCCCTCTTCTGACGAGGAGGAGGCGCCTCCATGGGCAGCTATTTTGGTGCGTTTGGAGGTGTTAGAGCAGTGGGGGAGGGGGGCATCAGGGCAAAGCACCAGACCACCCCTGGCTGCCACAGAGATGGCAGCCACGCCTGGGTTTTCAACTGGGGTGGCGGCCAGGCCAAAGAGAGCTAAGGCTGGGGCACAGGGTGGTATTGGCACGGGGCAGCAGCAGGGGGCTAATAAAACTGTTATTAATTTGATTTTAGCCCGGCTGGATGCCTTGGAATCCCATTGTGGCTCAACACAGTTTGTGAGTGAAGGGACAGTGGCTCCCGCCACATCAACAGTGATGGTTGGAACCAGACAGGATGAGGCTGCAGCTGAGGCTGGCGCGATGTCATCATCCGCAGGGGAGGGTCAGGCAGCTAGTGTGCCAGGGCTGCTGGTGGGAGCAGGTGAGTCTGCTCGGCCTGCCCAGGCAACTGGGTGGCCAGGATGGGGATGACCTCCATGGGGTCCATGGGCCTCAGGGGCAGGGGGTACATTTGCTACCCCCTCCAGAACGGAAGCGAGTGGTGCATCCCACACCGGGCCTGGTGTGGGGATGACGCCAGGTGGTCTCCAGCCACCGCTCAAGGCCGTGTGTACCCACGTATGGCAGCATGCAGGAAGGGGACAGATGGTGGCATCAGCCACATCACCTAGTGGGATGGACACGACGACCACATTGGCTGATGAACATACAGCTGCAGCAGTAGGTCAAAGGTGCAATGTCGGACCCCTTGAGGTCAGTTGCAGCCAGTGCCATCCCCTTTGGGGATACATCTGTCACCCTTGGTTTTCACCTGCTCCCTGCGACCAAAGAAAAAATTGGGCGAGGGGAATACGTGGACATATTTTCACTGCTCTATAGGGAGCACCTCAAAAAGACAAGGATAAGAAGGGCGAAGGCAACGTGGAGAGGCCTAGATGCCAGAGGGTAGACCGGACATGGACCAATTGGTTACCAGCGTACCTGATTTATGCTGGAGTACTGATGGAAAGGCAGCCCCTAAAGGGGCTGTCTTTGTTGAAGTACCTGGATATTATCTATAGGGCGTATGTTGAGTTTTCTGGCCTGGCCTGGCTTGGCTGTCTTATGACAAGGCTTTTCACATGCGTGTGCCATGTGATAGGTCTCTGCCATGGGATAAAAAGGCACCAGAGTTATGGCTGCAGTTCATGGCAGCGGCCCAAGCCATGACCGGGGATAGGTGTGATAGCGGGCATCTACTGAGCAGGCAGTCAACTGCTACCCTTCCCTGTGTTAATGCAGGGCAAGGGGTTCAACAATGGCTGCTGTGCTGGGATTTTAGTTCCCAGGGGATCTGCACACGTAACCTGTGTCGTTTCCGACATGAGACTTTCCTTTTCTCCCAGGCATTTTAGCGTGTGTTTTTAAATTGTTTTAATGTTTAAATTGTGTTTTAAATTGTTTTTAAAAGATGTGTTTTAAATTTGTATATGTGTTTTTAGTGTTTTTAGGTACTGCAAACCGCCCAGAGAGCTTCGGCTATGGGGTGGTATAGAAATACAATAAATAAATAAATAAATAAATTTGTGGAGCGGCACACCCTTGCACTTCCTGCCCCAGGGGCAGGTTATACAGGGAAGGAGGCAGGGATCAGCAAGGGGGCAGAAAACAGCCCCCACCTGGTGCCACTCAGGGAAAAGGGTCCCTCCCCAATTAAGTTACAAGTTTTGCAGACCTTGCTTGCTGGTTACCCAGCGGTTGGGGACGCACGTTTCCTGTTACAGGGTTTTTTGTTAGGCTTTCGAATTCCTAACTGCGGTCCACGGTCCTCCTTCATGTCACGTAATCTTAAATCCATACTGGGCATGGAGGTGATTGTACAAATGAAAATTGACAAGGAAGTACAGGCAGGGCAAGTGCTTGGTCCGTTCCAATCACCCCCACTACCTAACCTTAGGGTGTCCCTGCTGGGTATTGTGCCCAAGAAGGCAGCAGGGGAGTTCAGGCTGATTCACCACTTGTCCTACACGCAAGGACAGTCAGTTAATGATTTCATTCCTGATAGTCTATGTACAGTCCACTACACCTCCCTGGATGCTGCAGTGCGCATGGTGTGGGCTTGTGGCTGGGATGCATTCATGGGTAAGTGTGACATTAAGTCCGCTTTCCACCTCCTGCCCGTCCACCCTGCAGACTTTGAGCTGCTGGGTTTTGCTTTCGCCAACAAATTTTATATGGACCGAGCATTACCCATGGGATACTCGATCTCCTGTGCAGTGTTTCAACACTTTAGCACCTTTTTGGAGTGGGTGATCAAGAGACGGACGGGTCTGAATGCAGTGGTGCATTATTTGGACGACTTCCTGTTTGCGGGTAGGGCTGGCACAGGTGAATGCCAGCACCTCATGGCACAGTTTGAGCACATGGCAGAGGAACTGGGGGTTCCTCTAGCTATGGAAAAGACAGAGGGCCCAGCCCCTGTTTTGACTTTCCTGGGTATAGAAATTGATTCTGAGAGGCAGTACTGTAGGCTGCCCAAGGAAAAGATTGAGATCCTCCAAATTAAGATTAAGGAAATTGCAGAGGCTAAAAAAATTTCCTCTCCACCCTCCAGGAGCTGGCAGGGCACCTAAATTTTGTGTGCAGGGTGGTAGCACCAGGCCAAGCATTTCTGAGGCAAGTTTGTGATGCTATGGTTGGGCTCTTACGGCCACGCCATAGGTTCAGGGTGACGGCTGCATTGAGAGCCAACCTGGCTGTGTGGTCCTCCTGCCTGCAGGATTTCAATGGAATATCCTTCTGGAGGCAGGACCGACTCTTGGAGGCTGAGTTACAAGTTCAATCTGATGCGTCTGGGGGTTTTGGATTTGGGGTAGTCTTTGGGTCTTCCTGGTGTAATAGACAATGACCACAGGCATGGATTCAGGAAGGGATGACCAAGCATCTGACCTTTCTGGAATTTTTCCCAATAGTAGTGGCAGTCTATTTGTGGGCTGAGAGGCTGAAGAACTCTACGATCCATTTTTGGTGTGATAACATGGCTACATCCAGGAACGCCTTTTTGTTCTCCAATGGCTACGTTTTAATGTTCTTTTCCGGGCACAGCATGTTCCTGGCATTGACAATAGTGTTGCTGATGCTCTGTCACGGAACCAGATGGACCGTTTCCGTCAGCTGGCACCGCTGGCCAGGGCTCAGCCAGAAGCCGTGCCTCCCGTGATTTGGGAGATTGGAGAGCAGAGTCAGAGAGGGCCATAAGCCCTTCCATTGCCCCCAGCACGCTCGTCAGTTACCAGAGAGCAGGCAGGGCGATTCAGGAATTCTGGGCCGGCAAAGGCTTTGCACCACAGTGGCCTATTCCGGTGAGTCACCTACTGGAATTCCTGGTGGACGGCAGGAGACAGGGTCTGTCAGTCTGGGTACTTCAAGGTAAGCTGGCGGGGCTTTCCTTCCTAGCAAAGGCTGGTGGTTTTCCAGATCATGCTGGGGACTTTAGGGTCCGCCGTATGTTAGCCGGGTGGGCTAGAGAACACCCTGCCGCCCCTGATCCCCATCACCCTTTCTCACTGGCCATTTTACTGGGCATGGTTGGTCTGTGGGAAACAGTATGCTTCTCCAGCTATGAAGCCAGACTATTCCAGGCAGTAGCCCTGATGCTGTTCTTTGGAGCTTTCAGGATAGGAGAGGTGGTAGCTGGCTCTAAGCGAGACCTGTATTGATGTGCCCTCTAGCTATCAGATGTCTCCATGGAGGGGGGTTGCGCCTGTATGCAACTGAGAAGGTCTAAAACGGACCAGAGATGTAAGGGAAGGACTGTACGGTTGGCCCCTTCCTCAGTGCCTAACCTCTGCCCTGTGTGGGCTTTGCAAGTTTTCCTGGGAGCCAGGGGATCTGGGGAAGGATATTTATTCACTCATGCAAGTGAGGATCCCCTCACGAAATACCAGTCTGGGGCGCTAACGAAGCGGGCATTACAGGGGCTAGGGCGTGACCCCTCAGAGTTTGGAACCCACTCTTTTAGAATTGGAGCTGCTTCTATGGCAGCAGGTCTTGGGTTTTCCCAGGCAAAGGTACAGGCCGTTGGAAGCTGGTCCTCTGGTGCTTATAAGGACTATATTTGCCCCTTTTAGAGGGCCTGGGAATTTGGAAGCCTAACACGTTGTAATTTGTTTCAACAGGTTGCTGGACAGGGATGGAACAGACGCACATCCTAATATGCGGCCACAGCATGGTCTTCTGGGCAGACCGGAGGGCAGCGAAGTCAAGCATGGGCTTGCAGTTGGACCTCAGTCGATGGGCTGCAGTACAGTGGGTTGGCCGGTGAGCAATGCGTTGGGAGGCGCTCCTACCCGCTTTGTTCCAGCAAGGTTTAGTATGAGCAGTTCTGCAGGTTGTGGTCATTCACCTCAGTGCGAATGACCTTGGTTTGATGTAGGGCAAGGCCCTCAGTGTTCAGGCATGCGTGGACATGCAGTTAATAAGGTAACGTTGGCCTTCGGTACGTCTGCTGTGGTCAGACATGCTCCACGCAGGGTGTGTCGTGGTGTATGGGACTCATGGGGGATTGATTGGGCACGGAAGAAGGTCTACCGGTGGATTCAGTTGGCTCTTCTTGGGCACAGGGGGTTGGCTATTCAGCATCCCCACATACAGCATTGGAGGGTTGAACTGTATAGGGCCCATGGTGCTCACCTGTCAGATGCAGGGAACGACCATTTTTTTGGGAGACCTGCAGAGGTGTCTGGGAGAGGTGTTTTTCGGCAGTGGGGTAAAGGGGGACTAAATAGAGATTTGTCCCCCTTTTGTGGTGGAAAGGTGCGGAAAGGGAAGTAGGTGTCAGCTCTACACTGCGTCAGCAGTGCCAGTGGGGGGCTGGAAATTCCTGGGTGGTTGGCAGGGAAGCAAAGTCCTTAGCAGGCAGTCTGGCCATAAATCTGCCGGGTCTAGGAGGAGGGGAGCTGATAAGGGCCAGGCTTGTCCGAAGTGTACTTGCCGAGTCAGGAGTCCAGAAGCGAGGTCAGTAGAGGTCCGGGATCAAGTGCCAAGGGGTCAGTCCGAAAGAGGGTGCCAGGAAACTAGGAACACACAAGCCACGCCTGCCGTTGCAGTCAGCAACAAGCTGCAGCCAAGGTGTGCCTTATAAAGAGCAGGGTTGACAGCAGGTGTGAGCCCTCAGCGTTTGGGCCTTAAGGAGACAGGCCTGCCCGTCTTCTGCCTGACCTTCTGCTGTCTACGTTCTGCAGGTGAGGGGGGAGTATCCTGTTCACTGTCTGTGTCTGGCTGCAGGGCCTCTGCTGTATCTGGGGTGCTCTGCAGCTGAGGGGGAGAACTAGCTGGATTCTCAGGAGGCTCCTCCATGTGTCCTTCTGAGTCTGCTGCTCCTGGGTCTGCTGCTGTTACTCCCGAGTCGTCCTCATCTGAGGAGTCCTCTGATGGGGCCATGACAGTAGGTAAGGACAGCTAGGTGGCCCCCTTAGGGACCTTTGGAGGTGATTGGCGGTTCCAGGGGCCTGTCTGTCAGGGCCTTACAGCTCGAGGGCAGGATATGGGCTGCTTCTGGGGCCAACTTACCTCATCCACCCGGAGTTTCACAGCCTCGGGGGGTGGTGACAACAGAAGGCCCCCTACTCACCTACAGGGTCGCCCGAGAGCTGTATGGCAAGCTGCTTGCTTATAGACAGTTCCCGCACCTAGGTTTCCCCTCTGCAGGTCACTTTAAAAAGGGGTGTTTTGCTGTAATTTAATAAAGTGGCCCTTGTTCAACGCAAGCTGATGTGTCTGTGTCTTATTTCGCCCCTCAGTTGCAAATGGAAATTATACACTTGGATGGAGCCAAAGGTTCCATGCTTGCATTTCCGCCATAATGTGTCGTGACTTGGGCTAATTAAAAGGGGCAGTGTAGACCAGCCCAAATGGTAATAAACTCCTTTTATATGAAGTATAAAATCTTACTCGTGCTCTTTGGAAGTAGTGATCTTTTCACAAAATAAAATAAAAAGTCAGTAAATCATAAACTGTCAGCATGTTATAGATATGTTACTCTATGTCACTGCCTTTCAATAATATGGGGTGCAACCCTTAAACTCTGTTGTTGTTATATGCCTTCGAGTCTTACGACTTCCGGCGACCCTATGAATCCTTTGGATGTATTCATAGGGTTTTCAAGGTAAGAGGCATTCAGAGATAGTTTAACCATTGCCTTCTTCTAAGCCTACGGCACCTGGTATTCCCAGGCAGTCTCCCATCCAAATACTAACCAGGCCTGACCCTGCTTAGCTTCTGAGATCAGAGGAGATTGGGCTTGTTCAGGATAGTATGGCCATAGACAACCCTTAAACTACTTCTGCTATAATGAGTTATTATATGAATAGAGGCTGTGCTGCAGAAATGGATGTTGAATTGTGCCTGGGTGAAGCAGAGGTAAAACAGATTTTAAGGGGTATTTTGGGGCAGTGAGGGCAGCATATTTTGCTGGCACTATCAAATCATCAATCTGCCGCCCAGTGGAGCTTTTCAGAACTGTCCAGTGACTATTACACGCTGGCCCCAAGGACATGGTAGAACCATCTGAGGCCCGCTGTAATGAATTTGCTAGGCACTTCCAGGATAAAATCTTTAGCATCCACCAGGACTTAGACTCCAGTGGTATAGCAGGTGAATCAAGCGAGGTGTCCAGAGCACAGCCTTGTCCTGATTTCTTCGATGAGTTTCAGTTGGTACAGCTTGAGGACGTTGACAAGGTGCTTAGACAGGTTCATGCAACCACTTCTGTGCTGGATCCTTGCCCTTCTTGGCTAATAAAAGCTAGCAGGGATGGAACAGCCGGCTGGGCCAGGGAAGTGATTAATGTTTCTCTGTGAGAGGGGGTGGCCCCTGGCTGCCTGAAAGAGGCGGTAGTGAGACCACTCCTGAAGAGGCCCTCCCTGGACCCAGAAAATCTTAATAACTATAGGGTGGTAGAAAATGTTCCATTCCTGGGCAAGGTCCTTCAGCTAGTGGTGGCAGGCCAGCTCCAGACACTCTTGGATGAGACCGATTATCTGGATCCATTTCAGTCAGGTTTCAGGCCTGGTGCAGAGTGGTAAGCAGTGGTAACACAGCCGAAGCTCTGCTCACAGCCAGAGTTCAATTCAATGGAAGAAGGAAGTCGAATCTCCGGTAAAAGGGGTCAAGGTCCACTCAGCCTTCCATCCACCCATGGTCGGTAAAATGAGTACCCGGCACATGCTGGGGGGTAAAGAAAGGCCGGGGAAGGAACTGGCAATCCCACCCCTATATACAGTCTGCCTAGTAAATGTCGCAAGACGTCACCCTAAGAGTCGGAAACGACTCGCACTATAAGTGCGGGGACACCTTTACTTTTTTTTTGGCATGGAAACAGCCTTGGTCACCCTGTATAATGACCTCTGTCGGGAGAGAGATGGGAGGAGTGTGACTCTGTTGATTCTCCTTGATCTATCAGCAGCTTTTGATACAATCGACCATGGTATCCTTCTGGGAAGAATGGCTGAGTTGGGAGTGGGAGGGACTGCATGGCAGTGGTTTCACTCCTACTTGGCAGGTCGCCTCCAGAAGGTGGTGCTTGGGGAACATTGCTCGGCACCCTGGACTCTCCAGTAAGGAGAGGGGTTCCGCAGGGGTCAGTTCTGTCAACATCTACATGAAACCGTTGGGTGTGGTCATCCGGAGCTTTGGAATGCATTGCCATCAGTATGCTGATGACACACAGCTCTATTTCTCCTTTTTATCTTCTTCAGGTGAGGCTGTCAATGTGCTGAACCGGTGCCTGGCTGTGACAATGGACTGGATGAGGGCTAATAAACTGAGGCTCAATCCAGACAAGACTGAGATGCTGCTAGTGGGTGGTTCTTCTGACCGGATGGTGGATGTCCAACCTGTCCTGGATGGGGTTGCACTCCCCCTGAAGGAGCAGGTTCATAGCTTGGGGGTTCTCCTAGAATTATCTCTGTCACTTGAGGCTCAGGTAGCCTCAATGGCACGGAGTGCCTTCTACCAACTTCGGTTGGTGGCCCAACTATGTCCCTATCTGGACAGGGATAACCTGGCTTCAGTTATCCATGCTCTGGTAACCTCTAAATTAGATTACTGCAATGCACTCTACGTGGGGCTGCCTTTGAAGACGGTTTGGAAACTGCAGCTTGTGCAAAATGCAGCGGCCAGATTGGTAACAGGCACCAGACGGTCCAAACATATAAAACCGATTCTGGCCCGCTTGCACTGGCTGCCTTTATGTTTCCGAGCTCGATTCAAGGTGCTGGTTTTGACCTATAAAGCCTTACACGGCTTGGGACCGCAATACCTGATGGAACACCTCTCCCAATACAAACCCACCCGTACACTATGTTCAAGTTCAAAGGCCCTCCTCCGGGTGCCTACTCCAAGGGAAGCTTGGAGAATGGCAACAAGGGAGAGGGCCTTCTCAGTGGTGTCCCCCAAATTATGGAATGATCTGTTTGACGAGGTGCGCCTGGCACCAACACTGTTATCCTTTAGGCGCCAGGTCAAGACTTTCCTCTTCTCCCAGGCGTTTTAGCATGTGTTTTACATTGTTTTAAATTTTTAAATTGTGTTTTAAATTGTTTTTTAAAAGATGTATTTTAAATTGTATTTGTTTTTAGTTACTGTAAACCGCCCAGAGAGCTTCGGCTATGGGGCGGTATACAAGTATAATAAATAAATAAATAAATACCCGGCAGTGCTTGGGAACTCAAAAATCAGTGCAGTTTTGAAATCAGTGGTTAAAATCAGTGCAGTTTTGGAAGGTTCAGTTTGCCATCTTGATTCAAAATGGCATCCAGGTGAAAACCTGCTCCTTGATCTCGGCAACCGTCATGAAAAAATTGGCTATGATATCTTAAGAGGGAATGGATTATGAACAAATAACTTTCCAAAATATATCGCGACTGTGACTTGTGACTGAAACAATCAAAAGAACTGGCTGTCTGCAAGTCTTCCATCCAGCCATTGGCTGATTTGCAGTGATGTGACAGAATACTCACAACATTCTAAGAGTCTGATAAAAATGTGTAGGAAAATGCAAACAGTACACAGAGGGCAATGAAAAAATGGTTTTATTGGGAGGCAAACCTCTCACAGGTCCTAGAGATAAGATTCTGAATGGCGATTGGCGAGATAGGGAGGTTGATGGCTGGAGTGTTGGACTCAAAGAGGGTGTAAAAGGGTTACCAGGTGTGTGGTAAAAGGGCCCAGCTAACAGAAGAACTGAAGGAAGTTGCAGAATGGTCAGTGTGTTTATTGGTAAGTACCTGAGAAAACATAGGAGAGTATGAATGAAGTTGAAAGGAGAAATTAATGAGAGATGTGGCCTCTTGGGCTCTGCCTGTCACTGACATTGGGCGAGTTGGATAGCACAAATACACTGAAAACTCCCAGTTCTGTTGGTGGATTACGCCTGAATCATGAGAGGCCATGCTTGTGGAACTAGTGCCTGGATGCCAGTGGTGGACTGGAAGACAGCGAAAAATCTGAAGGTGGATCCTGGTAAGATGGAGATTCTGTGGTGAGTGATTCCCAGGTCTGGAACTTGGGAAGCTCACCTGTTCTAGATGGGGTTGTAGTCCCTCGGAAAGAACAGGTATGCAGTTCAAGGGGGCTCCAAGATCCATTGTTGACAGTGACAACTCAAATAACCTCTGTGGCACAGAGCACCTACCACCAACTTCAGGTGGCATGCTGATGGCAGCCTTTCTTGCCCACTACTGATGTGACTCACACACTGGTAACCTCACAAATGGATTCCTGTAACACCCTTTATATGGGATTTCCCTTGAGACTGGTTCAGAAGCTGCAGCTGGCACAGAATGCAAAGACTAGGCACACACTACATCTGTGTTGCAAGAACTGGACTGCCAAGCTATTTTAAAGGTCATGGTATTAATATAGAAAGTCATTGGGATCAGGTTACCTGACAGACTGCCTTCCCCTTCCATAGACCTGTGAGGTTACAAAGAATGATCTGTCTGACGAGGTGCGCCTGGTGCTAACATTGTTATCTTTTCAGCGCCAGGTCAAGACTTTCCTCTTCTCCCAGGCATTTTAGCATGTGTTTTTAAATTGTTTTTTTTTTACAAGTGTTTTTAAATTTGTATATTTGTATATTTGTTTTTAATGTTTTTAATTGTTGTAAACCGCCCAGAGAGCTTTGGCTATGGGCGGTATACAAATGTAATAAATAATAATAATATATTATATTTTCGTCCCAAAAGGGGAAATTTGGTCATAAAGGGTTATTGTGACAACTCAGGGTACTGTAAAGGTATGCTAGATGATAAAAGTATGCTAGATAGACGCCACAGAACTCTTCATCCTGACATGAATATATTTAAAACACAAGGAAAGATAGAACATCACAAAAAATGTAAAAAACCAGAATGATCTCAAGAAGACATTCTATGAACATACAGCTAAATGACAACCATCTCTTCTGATGGACCTGCATTGTCAAAGAGACCTGATCGGTGTTAAGTGGGCACATGTAATATATGGGGAGTTCTTGTGTGGAATAGACGGTATAAACCTAGTCTACGTATGCATAAAATGTATGACTAGACTCTGTATGTATGACTGGGAACCTTGCAAAAAGCAGGATCCTCAGTTGCATCTATAAGCCTTTGTGTATAATTTGCATGAGTGTACACTAGGGTTGTCAGGCTCAGGGCCTGAGACTGATCCTGTATCTTTAGGAGAAGAGAAAGGCAGCCAAGTGCAGGTGTTCTTGCAGCATTGTAATGGGAAAAACCACAAGGTGGAATTCTCCCTTCCCCCTGCACAACTGTTAAAGATACAGAAGACCTCTTGGAGGCTGGGCCCGGCCTGGAGTTGGACTCGATGGCCTTATAGGCCCCTTCCAACTCTATTATTCTATGATTCTATGACCCAAATTATGCTTCAAATTCAGTCCAGTGGCATTTCAGCAGCTGATGTGATGGCTAGTTTGTAGAATAAACTAGCAGTGCCATGGGAGAGATTTATGGGGTTTGTTCTTCTGTGGAAAAGGTGGGGGGATTGCAATGTCATTCATCATCCTCTGAATGAATCCAGGTTATTCCCAGAGGTGTAGCAGTGTTGCTCTGTTGCACTGAGTCACCTTAAATGCTAAAGTTGCAGTCCTAGGCCTACTTGAAAGAAGTCCAACTGAATTCAGTGGGGCATATTTCTGAGTGGACATGATGAACTAGAACTCCTTTAAATACATGAGTGTTTATAAGCCGGAATCTGGCTTCATCAGTTGCCTGACAGCTTGTACCACAATAAATGTGCTGGGCCACATCCATGCCATACATTTAAAGCATTATTACACCACTTTAACAGTCATGGGTTTCCCCCAAAGCATCCTGGGAAGTGTAGTTTGTTGAGGATGCTGACCGTTAGGAGACCTCTATTCCCCTCACCGAGCTACAATTCCCAGAATTCCTTGGGAAAGAGGGATTGATTGTTAAACCACTTTGGGTATAATACTGCTTTAAATGTAAGCTGTGTATGTGGCCCTAATCTTTAAAGTGTCCCAGACTCTTTGTTATTTCAATAATCCCTGTATTTGTTGCTATAATCCCTGTACTGACAGATTTGAGAAATGAGAGGTGTCTGAGGCAAGTAATGAAGGATTAAATATAATCTAAAGGCAGCTCCTGAGCAGAACTGGGTCTCAGCCTCTGAAATTAGCTTGAGCTACAAAACACAAGCTTGGGAATATACTAATATTAAAAAGGACTCCTGAGCATGCACAGTGTGTTTTCCTTAACTACTAGGTAACCAGTAACAGCCAGTTACCAAGCTGGATGTACTGAAACTGCATAGTATTGCCTCCTACTCTCCTCATTTAAGTTATAATAAATCCATGCCCTTTGCCATAGGGAGTACATGCTAATCAAGGCAAAGAAAGGAATGTATCTGTCCTTTTTAATGTCCAGCGATCTATGGGAAATAAAGCCAAGTTAAACTTTTTAGTCTGCTCTTTGCCAAATAAGGCCTGTTATTACATACAGCAGTGGCTGAGGAGGGACTCACGGTTTGAAGCTTACATTATTGATTCTTTAGTACCCTTATGAAACTAATGACCCACAAGCTTTACCGTTACAAGGAGTAAGAGCAAATGGCAGTCAATATCACTCTGATCTATGTAACTTTTATTCTCAAGAATTTATCTTTCCTTTCCTTTCCTTTCCTTTCCTTTCCTGGGTGTGTTTACAAAGCATCAGATCAGACAAAGATACCTCTGATATCCTTCCAGAGCACTGATGCTTGAATGAGCTGAGATGAGAATTCATTGCTTGAAGATCAACCAGATACAGATGAAAATCATATTACACTGTTGCCCAAGCCAGTCTTTATTTTTATTTTTATTATTATTATTATTATTATTATTATTATTATTATTATTATTATTATTATTATTATTATTATTATTATTATTATTATTAATTTATTTATTTATTTATTTATTTATTTATTTCATTTCTAAACCGCCCATAGCTAATAGCTGTCTGGGCGGTGTACAAAACAAGATTAAAATACAATATTAGAATAAAATCAGTAATAAAAACAACAAAATTACACTAAAACATTAAACATAAAAACATTAAACATTAAAATGCCTGGGAGTATAACCAGGTCTTAACCTGGCGCCTAAAAGAAAGAACCGTAGGCGCCAGGCGTATCTCCTCCGGTAAGCTGTTCCACAGGCATTCTTGCAGCAGAGAGTAAATCAGCACCTGCTTAAACATTATGATTTCTTCAACAAAAAAGAGAGCACAATCCATCTCAATATGCAGCATTATAAATGCTCACATTTAAAAGGCTTACATGGAAATTGCTTTCTTTTGGAGGGGCAGAGCAAAGGGAAAAATTGGCGGGGGGAGAAATGAGGGAGAATCTAGTGGGTCTGGGGAGATTAACTGAAGGGAAAACAAAATTAGGGGGAATTTGATTACCTTTGCATCACTCTCTATTTATTGTTTTGGGTCTCCATTCCATTCAGTATTTCCAATAAAATACTTCCAGGAAGCTTAAAAGCAGACAATAAGAGCAACATCATTTCTCTGTCATTTTCCCCAAGAACATGTTATTCATAGGTATACTGCCTCTTCATATGGAGGTTCCATTTAACTGTCATGGCTGATAAGAGATGGTTCCTGGGACAGATGTGGGGTGGAATGGGAGGGAAAGCTTGGCAGAAAGGGTGGGACTTATAGCACCCCAACTTTTGGAGGGACCAGCTGCAGTTGAATTTATCTGAATCATGAACTAGCTTTATGAAGGGCACACTGATGTAGAACAATCATTTATTCTTTCAATTATGATTTCTAAAATGGCTGCTGAACAGATTAACACTAATTGCCTTGGTCTATCGAGTACTACATTTTTATAAAACAGTAACTGGCTCCCTACAATACTCAGGGATAGATGTCATTTCTTTTTTGACATGTTTTTTGCATGTGTGTGCAAGAGTGTGTGTCCAGATAAAAAGAGTATCAGGCTGCCAGAGGGCTTTCTGAAGCATTATCATACCTTAAAAGGGGAGGGGGAAATGGTAATACCAAGCTAAATGAACACATGATGGCATATGATCTACTGAATTTCTCATCTGTTGAATCATTTTCTTGTATAAATTGTATTTTAATTCATTTTGGATTTGGAGTGAATTGTCAGGAGAACATGGAAATCTTTGAGTCCAGGTGGCTAAAAGGCTATGATCAGTTAAAATTGTGATGTGGGAAGGAAGGATAAATAAAAACCTTGAGTCAAGTGACATACTTGCTCTAATTTTCAAGCAGATCTAAAGTGAGTTATAGTTCTTGCTCTTTCACTAGAAGGGCAACTTCAACGCATTTAGGTGACAGATGACAGTGCCCACCCTCTCAACTTGTTGTCTTTATGTTAAGCTGGAACCAAGTGGGTACAGTAGCGCTGATACATTTTACTGCACAATGCCTCCCATGTGGGGACTATGATCCTTGCTGACCCCCTCTTCATTGCAACCTTTGATATTGAACACTCAGGCATGGAACAAGGGAGGGAACAAACCACTGAGTGCAGTTGCTGGCACATGAGAGTTAGACCATATGAATGCTAATCCAACTCAGAACCAGTCTTTGGACATGCCCTTTGCTCTTTGAGGGTGTTGCAGGAGCATCCAATATTACTTGCTTCCAGCAATTACTAATATTCACTAATAGGGAAAAAACCTTGTGGTTTAAGAACATACCTATAGCCCACATATATTTCTATCAAACTTTAAAAAGCAGGGAAATTGGGCAGCTATAGTGAATGCACCAGGGGAGCAGGAGATCTGACCTCCTCTCGGAGATATTGGACTGCCCTACAAATTTGTCAAAATGCAAACACAATTTGGGTTGGTCTTTCACGGTCCAATCCACTTCCTGTGTAGCTTGGAAGAATTTGGTAACATGTGCCTCTGAGTATATGGTGAGTGGTGGCAACACCTGCAATCAGCCCAAATAACAGAAACAAGACATGTGCTGTACTGATCTTGTTTTAGCAGAGAGGAGCATGCCTGACACCATCATTCTGTTCAATGCAAAAAGAAATTAAATTAATTAAAAATCAGCTAGGCATTTTTTTAATGTTTAAACTGCAGAAGATGAAGGTCAGAGTATGGGGCAAGGTCAGTAATAGGATTACAGGTACTCTGTGAACATGGCTGATTTTTAATGAATTTCGACAGATTATAAGAACTCTGACAGAAAAAAGTCCAAAAGGTCTCTGGGTTTCCCCCCTCTTTTTTAGACTTTGAATTCTCTATTCTCTCTGACTGTTTTGTGTATCGTCATGAAAATTGAAAGGGTTGTTAAGCAAGCATTTCTGAGTTCAGGACTATAAGGTTTTGTAAGGTTTTGTTTTGAAATGAGCTTATGGGAAGCATCAGAATGGCATGGGGGGTATTTTCAATTTAACATTGCAGAATGTGAAAAATCCACTCTGGCTATAGTATACAGCCACTCTTGTGGCTGTATAATAACACCAGTTCCAAGTGATAAAGAATAGAGCTTTATCACAGGACAGTTCAGGAAACTGACAGAATTAGGGAGCTAATGGTAAACAACTTGCCCTGCACCTGCTGTGCTGTACTAAAGTTAGCCGTTATGGATAAATGTGAGAGGTAAAATCTGTGTTGATTTATTCCTCCAAAATAAAATAAACATGACATTGATCTGACTTTTCAGAGAAACTTCAACCTTGGCCCTTATTGTACACAAATACAATAGAAGGTAAGTATTCAAGACTTTCAGTTCAGTGTGTATTACCAACTAGATAGTATTTTTTGGGGGGGGTATTTAGTCTTAAAATAATCTTGTTACAGATGAAGGGCACCATGCTGGACTTAGTAGGAAGCATATCCATTTGACTGAAAGGTTAAGTTTAATAACCTTTCCTTGGTAAGGATAAAATAAGCACAACCCTTTTAAAATGCTCTCTCAGGAAATAAAAATAGCAGCCCCTAAAGTTGCATATATTATTTATTTATTTATATCCCGCCCTCCTCCCAGCAGGAGCCCAGGGCAGCAAACAAAAGCCCTAAAACAGACTTTAAAATACATTAAAACATCAGTGTCCTGACATCTAAAGTAGCATCTTGCCCCCAGCAAGTGAAGTAAAGATGCTTTGCATTACTGGCCATATATTCCCTTTTTGTAAAAGCAGCACAGCTGCTTCTGACTTGGTTCTTGTATCAGCTCACAGAATGTTTCATTAAAGACTGTTGCCAATCTTGCCTTACTATGCCCAGCACCATCCAAGAATCCCTTTTGTCATGACCAAACAAGATGGGATGGCTGAAGGAAGTGGGTACTTTTAGCCTAGAGGAAGTTGGATTCAGAAGTAATGTGTTGATGGTTTTCAAATTCTTAAAGGATTCCAAACAGGAAAGACTTATTCTTCACCCCAGTCTGGTGATGATGGGACAGATGCAGTGAATGGAAGTAACAGGGAGTTTGACTGAGGTTAAACATTCCTGAGAACTCCCTGATTAGATGGGATGCTCAATAGTGGAATAAACTGTTTAGAGAAATTATAGAATATCTGCCTTTGACTCCTTTTTTTTTAATGGTCAAACAGGAATTTGTTAGCTTTTTGTAGACCCTTTCCAGGTTGCCCCACCTGATAACTGAGGCTGGTGGTTAGTAAGGAGAGGTTTTTTTTCAGCGCTGAGACCATGTTTATGGAATGATGTCCCCAGAGAGGCTTGCCTGCAGCCTACTTATATGGTCATTTAGGCACCAGGCGAAGGCCTTTCTGTTCTCCAAAGCCTTTTAATTACTATTTATTTATTGAATTTATTAGTCGCCCATCTGGCTGGTTATCCAGCTACTCTGGGTGACATACAACATAAAAACATACAAATTACATTAGAGCATTAAAAATATCAAACAACAATAATAAAACCTAGCCCACCCCAAAAGCCTGCTTGAAGAGCCAGGTCTTCAAGGCCGGGTGGAAGCTCATCATAGAGGGGACATGGCGGAGATCATTTGGGAGGGAATTCCACAGAGTGGGGGGCACAATTGAAAAAGCCCTCTCCCTAGTCCTCACCAGTCTAGCTGTTTTAACTGGTGGGATGAAGAGAAGGTCTTTTGAGGCTGATCTTGTTGAGCGGCATCACTAATGATGCTGGAGGCGCTCCTTCAGATAGACTGAGCCAAAACCGTGCAGGGTTTTAAAGGTCAAAACCAACACCTTGAATTGGGCCCGGAAAACCACTGGTAACCAGTGCAACTCCTTCAGCACTGGAGTAATGTGTTCTCACCAGGGGCTGCCTTTAATCAGGTGAGCCGCCGCATTCTGTACCAGTTGCAGCTTCTGGACCATTTTTGAGGGTAACCCCATGCAGAGCGCATTACAGTAGTCTAGGCGAGAGGAGACCAAGGCATGTACCACCAATGGGAGCAGATGGTTGGGAAGGTAGGGGCGCAGCCTTCATATTAGATGGAGTTGATACAGCGCCACCCGGCTCACAGGTGAGACCTGAGCCTCCATGGACAGCTGAGAGTCAAGAATGACCCCCAGGCTGCAGACCTGGTCTTTCAGGGGCAGTTGTACCCCATTGAGCACCAGGTCAACATCCCCCAGCCTTCTCTTGTCTCCCACGAACAGTACCTCGGTTTTGTCAGGGTTCAGCTTCAGCTTATTCCTTCCCATCCAGCCACTCACTGACTCCAGGCACTTGGATAGGGTTTCTACAGCCAACCTCAGTGAAGATTTAAACGAGAGATAGAGCTGCGTGTCGTCTGCATACCGGTGACATTGCAGCCCAAATCTCCTGATGATAGCCCCCAGCGGCTTTATATAGATGTTAAACAGCATCGGGGAGAGGATGGAGCCCTGTAGCACCCCACAGATGAGAAGCCAAGGATCCGAAACCTCATCCCCCAATGCCACTCTCTGGTACCTACCAGAAAGGAAGAAACGGAACCACTGCAATACAGTGCCCCCTATACCCAATCTCTTCAGGCGGCCCAGAAGGATACTGTGGTCAATGGTATCAAAAGCCGCTGAGAGATCCATGAGGACAAGGAAGGTACATTAGCCCCTATCCAGCACCCTCCTCATATCATCCACCAATGTGACCAAGGCCATTTCAGTCATGTGTCCAGGCCTGAAGCCTGATTGAAATGGATCTAGATCATCCGCTTGCTTCAAATGTGCTTGCAACTGCATGCAACTGCTTGCAATTACTACGTTAGGTTACTTTTATCTGGTATGTTGAATTCTTTAATGGCAGTTTTAAATTGTTAACTGTTGAGTTTATGCTAGTTTTAAATGAATTTTGCTATAGTGATGGTTCTCGTTGGTTCTAGTCTTTTTATTATAGGCACTTCCAGATTGTCCGTATTTTGCAGGACAGATTCAAGCACATACCAGGGAATTTAGGTTTGCACAATTAGACTGGATTAAAGTGCTCTGTTGTCCTAAAGCAATAAATCCACTTTACAAAACAATTCAACTTTTCGCAGTTGGAAAAGTGACATGGAAATGCATTGAAAAGTGTGGAAGAAATGAATGAACGATTTACAGGAAAACATATAAACACCCCACAAGCAAATGAGGATGAATGCTCATTGTAAACAAATCAGAACAAATGCTCAATAAAGACTGGATATAATCTAGCCTCTGTGTAAGCTTTGTGCAAGCAAATCAAGATGAATGCTCAACAAATAGGTAATCTGGAGGAGCTCTACATAAATGTTGAGTTGTACTTAGTATTGTTGTGAGTTTGGGGGTTGGAATGGATGATCCCTTCCAGCCTCTGATTTGGAATCCTGTGCCTTGGGGTGAGGGGCTGGCTCTGCTGGAGTTTCTTTTGTTAAGCTAATAGAGTGGCCAGGTTGTTAATGGGCCTATTAGGGGCCCAGCAACTGGTGAATGGGCCAGGAAGATCCTTTTGCCATTGAAACTCTTCAGGAGAGCCTCCCCCCCTCCTGGCAGCTAGCAGAAGTTTGTGCTTTGAGTGTGTTTAGAGGTGTCTAGAGAAAGGCTGGGAACTGGAGGCAGGCAGAGAGGCTATATCTCTGCATGATAGCTTTAGGATGCCTCCTGCAACCCAGATGGAAAAGCTGGATATTGGACTGCTAATGCCTTGAACCCCTACATCCTAAGCTCAGGTTGAAATGTGTGTAAATAAACAAACCATATTTCATAAAGACACCACAGTCTCCGCTAACCTTCCCAAAGGAAACCAAACCCCGGATGAGTGCAGGGACCCCTGAAATCTCACCGCTCGGAGATTGGGTAGGCGCGCAACAGTATTTTTAACGTCATTGTACACTGCATGAAGAACCTTGTCACATGGGTGGTATACAGGTGTAATAAGCAAGCAAACAAATCTGGATATGTCAAACAGTATGAGTTTTACACTAAATCACTTTTAAAGCAAGGGCAGTGTGTTTCATAAGTTTTTATTGTGCTTGGTTGGTTCTCTTCTTTCCCTCATCAGATTCCTATTCCTTTTATATCTCTCTTGGGATATTGAAATGAAACGTATCACTCTTTCCTGTGATACTTGCCTGACATATGATACCTGTTGCAATGTTGACATTCCTGTCAAGCAAATTGTAATGTAATGCATACATACTTGTATTGTAAATGGTACTTCATATAAAAACATTATATGATGAAGAGTATCAGGTATAGATTACAGCTAAATCTGCTAATTTTGAGAAATTTAGGATCCTTATTTTGCTGGTGTGATTGTAGCACTACTTGTCTCTCAAGTTACTGCAGAAGAATTCTGCTTTACATTGGTTGATTTATAATGGGTGCTTCTGCTGTAGCCACTGCTAGGTATAAGTCTTCCAATGAGATATTTTATAGAAAGCTTAAGCTTTGGTCCAATATTTTGCATCCACAAAGCTGTTCGAATGTCCTAGGTCTCTATGTGCACCCTAGCTAAGCTAAACAAACATAAACAAAATACATATTCTTTGAATATTTCAGCCAGAGGGAATATTTCAGTGACATTGGAGTTTTGGACGTAGGAAGTTGCTTTATATGAGGCCAGATCATTTGTCCATTTAGCTCTGTTCTGACTGGTAGTCAGTCTCCAGAGTCACAGACCGAGGTCCTCCACATCACCTGCTGCCTGATCCTTTTAACTGGAGATGCCAAAGATTAAACTTAGAACCGATCGTATTCAAAGCACATGCTCTGCCACTGAGTTGTATGATTAGACTTTGCAGTAAGTTCTTTAAAACATTCAACTTGGGAACAATTGTTCGCCATTTGCCTTTGGAATAAATATTTTGAGGTGCTGAGGACAGCATCGTTGTACTTTTGATGCGGTGATCAGACATGCTTATGATCTGACATGTCCCACAGTAGATTTGAGATCATGGGTTACCACTTCCTGGAAAAAACCATGAAAATGTGAATTGAGTTAAGAGGTAGCAGGATTTACATGTAATACAACAGGAACCTTTGGCCTTCCAGCTGTTGTTGGATTTCAACTCTTGTCAACCCCGGTCAGCATGCCAGTGGTCAAGGATAATGATGATGGGAGTTGTGGTCCAAAATCATCTGGAGGATTCCCCACCCTGATATAGAACATGGATTGTGTGTTTGGCACTCAGAAACTGCATGTGCAACTGTTCATGCTTAAGAGATTCACATGTGCTTCGTTGAATATGATTTGATAGATATGTGTGACATGATATGTAGGGAATGGTATCCAGCAGAGCAACAAACCAAGTTCTTGGCCTTTGAAGTTGAAAAGACAAGAAAACCACAATAACATTGGGTCCTTGAAGGGAAATGCTGCCTCTGTCTGCCACCACTGTGAGACAACCTTCCCCTTTTGAAAGTTTTAAAGAACATGATTGTGCAGTTTAGCAAATAAAGAGGTGAGAAAGAAACTGATGATGGGAAGAGTCCCTTCTTGGCATGCAGTGTTAGTTTCACCCACTTCACCAGAAGATAAGAGGCCATACTGCAATGAGCCTTAGCTTCTGCACTACAAATAAACGAAAGATTTCAGCCCCCTCCAACTCATTGGGTGGTTCTCTTTGAAGAAAGAGCTGTGCTTTTTGGCAGGAGCTGGTAGCATGGGCAATAGCACTGAAAGGAGAACATCAGCCAAAGTTGAGACCCAGCTGCCAAAACAACAGATTTTTATTAGCACTACAACCACATATTCCTTTGTGTAGTCTCAGTTCTAATTTAGTTTAAAATGAAGAAAATACTTTGACCTCAGTGCCATTCTGTGGAGGAGTTACCCTTTGAGGAACTTCTCCAAATATGCAGCTTTCTCTACGGTTGGCATACACTTTGTATCTCAGGGTGGACTGAGATGACCATGCGAGGTTGGGATGGCTGTGTGACTGTGGTGATACCACAATGGGATGATTTTTTTTAAAGCATGCTGACTGATCATGTGAATGCTCACATTTAAAGTTTTACAGAAAGCATAAGTTAAGCTTTTTCCACATCTAAAATAAGTCCAACTATTCAAATGACATGGTCCATACACATCCCAAAATTACTCTGTGGAGCTTTACACTTTGGTCACTATCTCAATTAGTCATCCAAATACATTTTTTGATAACAAATTTACCTATTATTGCAAGGGTAGGTGAGAATTAATCATGTGATATGTCAGGATGCTCTCTCTCTGTCTCTCTCTCTTTTAGTTTTATTCTCCTGTCTAGAGCTAAGGGGAAGACATACATTCTCAGGGCTGTTCCAGAAACAAGAAGGCAAGCTTTTTTGTGCTTGGGTTGAGAACGTCTGCTATTTATACCATCAATCCATGTCCATCAGGTTCCTGTTGAGGCATCAGGCCCCTAGGTTCATCCCCAACCTAGCAGGCACCAGCTTCTACCCCTTGATCTGCTCGGCACCATTCCTCAGCTCCCAGGACCTTAGTCTCTAGAGACCTGTTTTCCTATCCCTTTCCAGGAGGGATCAAATTGGATTATAGTTGCAGTTTTGGGGGATGTAGTGATGAGACCTAAGTGCTTAGCCATAATCTCCTTTAAGTCTGCTAATGGATTCATTAGGCCTCATTTACACAAGTATGTTTTTAAAAAGCATCAGGATGAATCTATAAATGGATAGTTAATTCTTGAAAATAGCCCTTGTGGAATATATGAAACTGTAAGTCTGTTAATTATTTCAGGCAATGTTGATATATTAAATATGACCTTGTTTTTAAAATGGACAAGATTTAATCTGTTCTTTGCTTCTCCCTCTTGGTTTCAGTAGCACATTGTAGACCCAAATTGATCATTTAAAAACCTGAGAGGTTTTTCAAGAATCTGTTTAATACTTTCTTAGGAATGAATTTTATATGTATTTATATGACTGATTCAATAAGCTAATAATTGAGTTATTTTAATTCATAACCTCCTTGCCTTATTAATGTAACCCCTAGAGTGTGATGCTGGGTCCTATTTCTGCTTTGGTATTCATACACTGTGTCAAAATGTTGTAACAGATTCAGCTTACATGGTTTTCTAAAGTGATTTTGGGGGTTTCAGCATTAATTGCACATTTGCCTCAGCCTCCATGCTTATTATAAAACTTGGGAAATAACTGGTTCAAAGATGAAATCTGTGAGATACAGGGCTTCTTAATGAAACACATTGGGTCATCGTTCTTGTATCATTTCTGGAGGATAATTAACTAAACACCTATAATACAGTACAGGAAATATGTATGGAGTATATTGAATGCTCTAAATTACTGTATAAATGCTAAACGTTCTCATTATTCTTAACAATGGAAGTGAAGCTGCATGTAACAGCAACAAGATAAAGGGCTGTAGCTCAGTGGAAGAGCATCTGCTATGCACGCAGAAGGTCCCAGGTTCAATCCCTGGCGTCTCCAGGTAGATTTGGGAGAGATGCCTTAGGAACTCCTGGAGAGCCACTGTTGGTCAGTGTAGACAGCGTATGAGCTCGGTGGACCAATAGTCTGATTCAGTACAAAGCAGCTTCTTATGTTCCTAATGGCATATGCCAAGAAGAGAGGTGGCAATGATAAATGGAAGCGTGGCTTTCTAAGTCCACCAGATTTAAACAGTGAGAGTTTGCCATGAATTTAAGAGAGAATTTAAACTTACTGTAGTTGAGACTTTAAACACACTGCCAAAGCTTGGGGGACTCTTCTAATATTTACCCCACTTAACACATTTGCCTTACCTTGTACACGTCCCTCTTTCAAACTCCTAGGTTTTGCTCCCTAGGAAAACAGTGTGAAGCAAACACGTGTACACCAGCTGTGGCCAGCTGTGTTCATGAATTTACCTTCTGTAATACAACACACTCGCTGCTTAACCACAGATGGACTGTTGTTGCAACTGGATTGGCTTCAGCGCTCATTTTAGGGTCCTATTATCTAGTTTGATTTCTATTTTCTGATTTCTCTTTCTCTAGTTTACATAGTATTCTGATAGTGATAGGACTTTTTATTTATTTATTTATTTATATCCCGCCCTTCCTCCCAGCAGGAGCTATATTCTGAATATAAGTCTAGAATAGTGGTGATATTTTCAATTCAGATATGGGCATTTCATTTACACTTTTTTAGAAATGTGATATGTTACTCAAGGTTTCTTTACATACATCCTTAAAGTATTGATAGAAAAAGAAAGGTTGGTATTTAATGATTGCCCTACTCAGAGAAGACCAACTGAAGTTAATAGGCACGGCTAACTTATGTTTGTTCATTTCATTGGGTCTACTCTGAGTAGGGATGGGGAAAAATTCATTTCAGTTTGCATTTAAAGCTGAATAAATCAAATCTGCACTTTCTGAAGCAATATGAGATCACCCATATTAGGGCAAGTCTTTCCCAGGAGCATAGTTTCTTGCAGCTGGACATTAAACTTGAAGGTGAGGGCATGAAATAAATGATTGGGCCATCTGTCTAGGGATTTGATGTGTTTGCTTAGTGCACCCAATGGTATTACAACAAGAAAAGAGCTTCAACTGGGAACTGTTTCTAAGCCTCAGAATTAGAGACTGGATGTAGTTCAGATTATGTAAAATGCTGAACAATTGCAGAGATACTGAAATGAATATTCTAAACCCTGAAATAATTTGTAATATATTTATTTTCTCTGATGGCTTTTTTTATTTTTTAAACATGAATCTGATTTGGAAGTTACTATTTAGATAAATGATGGGTCATTGATCCTAACTTAAAGTTAAACCCATCCAATATGTTCTTGGATTTGCTGGTATTAAATTACCATATAAATAAGAAAAACCAGAACAGACTGTATCACATACCATAAGATATACTTTAAGCATAAAGGTATTTTAAATTATATAAATACTGTATGCAGGAAAAACGTTAATACTGCAAGTAATCTCTGTGTAAGGCCTAATTGATTAAGTAGCTTCTTTTCACAGTGAACCTGGAGTGTTCAGAGGTTCTGAAGAAGGCCCATGTTTTCAAGTAGAGCCTTCTAATGGGTAAATAGTTTATCTTAAATCAGGAAGACTGGGTAAACTTTCAAAAATACATTCCCAACAACTTAAAAATCTCTCATTGACTAAAATATTAATGGGAGAAATATCCTAGAGAAAAGGTAACATATACAAATACATAGATGTTATATAATTTTGGATTTCTATATTAAAAGTATATGGTATTATGATTTTCAATCAAATTCTCCTCAGTTCAGTTTTTGAAACAATGTGCCTGTTTCATTTAGGGACAGTTGTAGGGTGCTCCTTCATCTTGGTCTGTGCTACAGAAAATCTACACAATAAAATGTCATACATCTCGATTAAAGTCTGCTTTTTTTTAAAAAGATACTACAGTGAATTTCAAATTGGGCTTCCTCCCTTCTAATATCAAACTAAATGGTGTGGTGCCATCCAGATGTTGCTGGATTACAGCTCCCATTAGCCCTAGCCAACATAGCCAAGGATGATGGGAGGTGTAGTCCAACAACATCAAAAAGACACCATGTTGGCTACTCCTGGTCTAACATACACAGAGCAATCCAAACGATCGGAAGCCAGAATAATTTTATGCTGGGGTAAGTTATGCCGCTGTAACCTTCCCCTATTCCAAACTCTGTTCAGGACAGGGGCTACAGCTAACCTGGCTGGCTCATGTCTGGCAGAGGGCAAAACAAGCCTTTAAAACAGAGTTTGACTTACTCCACACTTTTTGCCAATATAACTTCCACTGGGGTGCTAAATATTTGACCAAACTGAATGGAGTGTGGAATAGGGGTAAGTCTCTCCCTCCCCTCCCCTGTCCTGCCCCAGCACCCCCACAGAACACCCTGTTTTCGAGACTTAACCCAGTCTTGGCTCAGGAGTTACACTGGTGTGTCTCCTGCAGAGCCAGGATGAGGGATTAAACCCACCATAGCCCTGGCTGAGCCCAGGCTCAGCTAGCTCAGCCAGCTCAGCCAAAAGTCTGCCTTTTCCAAACTCTGCTCATCCCAGCGGATCTTGGGTTTGGATTGACCTTATAGGCTCTGCCTGTGTGACCTCATAAGTGCCCCCCCCAGGTCTAGGTTCCACCAGCCTCCACTGCACACAGTTATTCGGGCCTGACACTTATTTATTCTTAAATTCAGTGGCTGGGATTCCACACTTGATGAGAATTTCTTTTCATACAGCAACTTCCAAAAGTCTAAATTTTGAATTTTAACACAGGACCCCAGGAAATTCCTAGGAAGAACTGCACAGAAGTTCAAGTTTCTGCTTCATGCTATCCTTTCAAAGTCAGCCCAGTCCCACAAGTCTTTGGTAAGTTCTGTTCCTTAGCTAAAACTGCCCACAATCTCCATCTGTACATTTTAATGTCACATGTCATGTGATGTATAAAATGCAAATGGTCTCTGACAGTTATATAAAGAAGCAACTGACAAGTTATTGAGGTGAAGCATTCATTGTCTTTCAGGAGGATAATGCTGTTGTACAACACTGCTGAGGTCGGGGGTCAACATCTCACTAATGGTAGCTATTCAGCAAGTTAGAACAGTCTCTGTTTACTTTGATAGGTACATAAAATAGAGCCTGGCTGTTTTTCCAATCATGGCAAAACAGAAACATTGGGATGCACCAGAAAAAGGAAAAAAAATCAGCATAACTAGGAGCTATACAGCCTGTTTCTAACATTTAACTTTTGCTGTAACATTTTCTGGACATGATATTCCTGGAAAACAGTCTCAAAAATAGGACACGTGTCTCCTGTTTAACTTGCTATATTTAATAAACATTAATAATTAAGCCTTTGCTACAAAGAATACGCTTAATTCTTAGATTGCGCAAACAGAAGGAAGCTGCATCCTTCTGCATAGTTGTGAATTAAAACCATTCATAGTGGAAGAGAACTGGTTGGAATCAGTGCATGTTGCATTTGACTGATAAGTGTTTTTCATAATAACAATTCTTAATACACCATTAGTACTCCGTCTTTTGCAATAAAACAAAATTTCTTTAATTGTATTGATAAGGAATAGACCTTCCTTAAATCTTCTCTAGTCAATTACATAACTGAACTGTTAAATTACATCATTCAAAATATGAAAGATCAAGATTGATCTGGTAGATCCTTGTTCCAATTTACATACTTCATTTATTTATCTAGATTGCTTTCCTTCTTTCATCAGCATCTCAGCTATCATAAATAAGCTCTTACTTTTATTTGCAGAAATATTTCACAAAATGACCAAAATGACACAAAGTGGACGTGAAACTGTATGCTAAACCCATAATCTAAACAGAATGTCCTGCATTCTATTTCTTGATGATGATGATGCAACATAACAATGATGAAAAATCAGATAGAATTACTTGATTGAATTCCTTTATTGGAGTGACACTAATTGACTCTGACTTTCTTCTGACACCAACAACTTATTAAAGTCTGTGACATCTGCTTGTGTAAAGACTATATACCTAAAGCCCACCTTCTTGAACATATGGTGTTAGCGGTTGAAAATCTTAATCCTGCTATTCAACACATCAGTCAAGATTTGCACAGTCAGGAGCACAACCTTGCACTGTAGTCTAATAGTAGAATTCTAAATCTGGATCAACTGAAATTATAGATCCATTAGTCTCACTTTTGACTCGCATAAATTGGTAGAAAGTATTATAGATATTTAAACATATACATCTTGCTGAAAGAGAATCAACAGGGTGTCTACAAAGAGAAATCTCATTACCCAAATTCTTTGAGAGAATCAACAAACATGAAGATAAAATTGATCTGGTAGATACGTGGGGTTGTACCCATTGCTAATCTTACTCAGAGTAGACCCATTGAAAATAACAGACATGTCTAACTTAGATCTATTAATTTTAGTGGATCTACGCTGAGTAAAACTTAATTGGATACAACCCTTGAGGTTCAGTCCTATGCATGTTTACTTCTAAGTCCATTGAGTTCAATGGGCCTTACTCCCAGCAGGTGTCTATATGATTGCAGCTTTAGACTTCCAAAAAGCTTTCTATAAACTCATTCACAATATGCTCCTGGGGGGGGCAGCTATCCAGTCCCCTTGCCTCCAAGAATGTCCTGGAAATAATTCTACATCATTACATAGCATTGTTCCTATTGGACCATTCTGTGACGAGGTTTTTCTATTTTCTTATGAAGGAGAGAGGAGGACAATACCCCCTGTCATCTCATCTTAAATAATAGTACACACACCCCATGAATTAATGGATCATGGAAAATCCCAAATATTATTACAATATTTGCTTCGCTTCGGAAACCAATGAAAAGTCCCTGCCAAATACTTCAGCCCAGATTTCCCATTCTGCACTTGAGGGAGTAGCCTAGGAGAGCAGGTCTATGGCCTGAGATTGAAGCCCCAGCTACCATTGTGGTGGTGGTGGGCAGGTGTGGTCACATGACATGGTATGCATGCCAAGAGTGGCTGTGTGGGGGTGGGGCAACAGAGCTTATTTAAGCCCGCACTGCCCATGTCTCTTCCTGTTTGGCCTGTGATGCCCTCCCTCCCCTTGCTATGGTGTAATCAACTTGGTTGCTTTGGGGTTGAGTAGGAATTTATAGGCAGATTTGTTGCCTACTCCACACTGTGGAAGAGGGATGGAATTGGGTGTGTGTGTCATTTTTTAATAGGTTGTTTCAGCTAATTTGGCTGATCTGGCATGGTCTATGGTACATATGGCTATTTAGAATTTGGTTATAGTTTGTTTGGTCATTTTGGCAGGAAGGTGCGGGAAGGGAAGCAGTTAAGGACAGCTAGGTAGCCCCCTTAAGCACTTTGGGGGTAGAGTTGCCAGGTCAGAAGCATCCCAAACCCAGAGATTTCAGGGGTAGGCCCTGGTGATGTCACAGACGCAGGCCTGAGTGATATCATGGGTGGGCCCGAGTGATATCATTAAGCATGATACATTAAGCAACAACCACAGTTGCTTGGAGCACAAAGTTCAAATAAAAACATTTCTCTGATTGGAAATTAAGATAGAAATCTTAGCTAAAAGATGGAGCTTTGGGTAGGGAACATTTAATCTAGCCTACTTACTTATGGCAAGAAGGGTTTAAGTGCCCTCAGGCCAGGCCAGGCCAGTCATCAGAAGGCCATTCGTAGTTTTAGGTGGGTGTGTTCCATCAGTAGTGAACAGCAGAGGTTGCAGAATTAATCTCATGTCTCTAAAAACTTTTTTTTAAAAAAATCAAGGCACACCTGAGGTTTTTTTAAAAAAAAGATGCAGGTGTCTAATTCAGCCTGTATTATTCACACAATGTGGAGTGTATGTATTTTGTTCTGGGCTATATGTGCCTGAATACAAAAATGGACATTAGCTGTTAAACACAGCGAAGCCATATATTCATTTCAAGATGAGAGTAGTGTGCATTCATAGTGCCAGACTTGGACTGCTAAGACCCAGGTTCAAATGCCCGCTTAACCATGAAGCTCTCACTGGATGACCTTGGGCCGATGATCTCAGCCTAACCTACCATAATGGGCAGGCAAATGCCGAGGCTAAATCATGTACATTGCCCTGATTTCCTTGGATAAAAAACAGTATAGATACAATATAAATAAAACATTTATTTATAAACTTCTTTGAGTCCTTTCCAATCAGGCATTTGCAAGGTGATATATATTGGCTTCCACATAAATGCTGGGAAATGTTTCATGACTTTTCATTCTGGCAGCCCCCTTCAAACATCTAAAGACTTTTAAAGGTCACCAGAGTTTACAATGGCATGTAAAGAGTGCCTTTTCTCACCCAGGAGTGCAATACTCTAGAGTCAAGGGGGTTCATAGCCAGGTCTCTATATACAAGACAATCAGCATAGAAGGGGAATGTGTTAGCCACTAAGAAGAGTCCTTGTCCTTTCATACTGATGGGAGCCAATCAGAGTGAGTCAGCCACCGAGAAGACTCTTCTTAGTAGCTTTCACACAGCCTTCTCTTTCATGCTGATTGGCTCCTAGGAATATCTGTTGCAGTGGAGTGTGGACTTGGAGATAACATGGAGAACAAGGATGCCAAGGGAGAATGGAAAAGGGGTGCTGCTGTGAGGGGGCATGGTGTGATGATCATGAAAGAACTTTGCACTTCTGAATTTGCCACTACATTACTGTCCTCATGACTAATAAACAATAACCGGACGACATTTGCATTTCCGAGGATTTTTTTCCAGAATAGAAGGCCTCACTATGCAATTCCAGCTTTCATTTAAAAATATATCCTACTGCTGGCAAAACAGCTGGGTGTAGCTCAGTAGTGGACAGCGAGGTGGAGATGCCTACCTGACCTCCTGGCAGATGAGTCGCTGCTGGTTACCAGGAGGGTGATGAGATCAGTGCAGTGCAAACACACCAGTGCAGCCAATCCAGTGCTTCTGTCAGTGCATTTGCACCATGCTGGCCTCCCTGCTGCCTCCCCCTCCCCTTTGATGAATATCTGTGACTCACCTGCCAGGAAGTCAGGTAAGGGTTTCTGCCCCACCACACTATCTGCTATTGGTATAGCCGTATTCAGCAAAGCTATACTGGTGCAGAATCTTAAGCAAATATATGAGGGAGTAAATCTAATTAAACTTAGGGTAACTTTCTTCTTAATATGCATGCTTAAGATCATGCTGTTCATGACTCAAAGTAGGAAGCAGGTTGCGAATTTTAAGTGATTTTGACACCATGATGCTTTACAGTAATACAAAACTGCAGGGGCATATTCTGCCTTTGGGAAGACCCTGGAGACAAGGCTTCGTTGTACTATATTTACCAATAAATCTTCCCAGTGGCATTATCTGTCTATAAGGGCATCATTCCTCACCGAGTAAATAGTTTCCCAGCCAGCTGTTTAGCATTGGCCTTATAAGAACAATGTACTCATCAGTACAACTGCATATTACTGTCTCTCATCCCACAGACACCAAAGCAAGTCACCCACAGACACCAAAGATAACCTTGAACACTCTACCAACAGTTTGTAGGGAAGAACATTAATGATGTCAATCCATTAACTCACCATGAGGTCTGACAAGCACACAGAAAAAATGATAGCTTTGAAACTGGAATTTAACAGCTTATGGTTGGAAATTCTCTTCAAGCTGCTATAATATGAGAAAGGAAGGACTGCTGCAATTAAGACCAGCAGGAGAAATATTTTCTTTTTGTATATATGCAGATAAATCTAGTCTGCTCTGCGTTGCTCCAAGCTACATTCTCAATTGCTGTTAAGAAATGAATGCTTACATGTTTAACATCTTAACATACCATTCAAATTATTAAATAAAGACATACAACACTTGTACATGAAGAATCAATTATGCATATACTATATACGTTTGGAATGTGCACTTAACAATGCAATGCTAAGCATGTGTACTCTAAAGTCAGTCCATTGGGTTCAATCAGACTTCAGTGTTTAGAATCTCAGTCTTAACCAGCAAATTTTCACTGGTCAGTTTTTACATCAGTTGAAGTCAATGGGCCAAAGCAAGCTTAAGAGCCTTATAGATCACAGTCTAAGTAGCTACAGTTTCTCATACTTCATATATCCCAGTTTATAATTAATCAACGAGACTGTCAAGAGTGAACATTAATGTGTCTGCATTTTTTATTTTTTTATTTTTAGAGTTGGTCTTTAAAATGCAGTTAGGCTGTGATCTACTACCCAATTATACAGTCCCGAGAGTGGCTGTATACTATAGCCAGCATGGATTTTTCGCATTCTGCAATGTTAAATTGAAAATACCCCCATGCCATTCTGATGCTTCCCATAAGCTCCTTTCAAAACAAAACCTTACAAAACCTATAGTCCTGAACTCAGAAATGCTTGCTGAAAAACCCTCTGAGTTTTTATGGTGATACACAAAACAGAGAGAATCGAGAATTCAGAGTGTAAAACAAGAGAAAAAAAATTCCAGACCTCTGTTAGACTTTTTTTTGTCAGTGGTCTCATAATTTGCTGAAATTAATTAAAAATCAGCCATGCTCAGAGAGTACCTGTAATCCTGTTACTGACCTTGCTCCATACTCTGATCTTCATCTTCTGCAGTTAAATTTTTTTTTAAAAATGCCTAGCTGATTTTTAATTAATTTAAGAAATTTAACATTGAAGTCTATTATAGCATTGGGCATGCTCAGTAAGAACCGTCAGTGTTCTAAAAGCCAGACTCACAGTTGTTTGGCTTGGCTAATCAGGTGGCCACACCCACAACAGACATTTATTTCACTTTAGATGGTCATGGCTTCTCCGAAAAGAATCCTGGGAAGTGTAATTTGTGAAGGGTGCTGACAGATGTTAGGGGACTCCTATTCCCCTAACAGAGCTGCTATGGCCAGAGTGGTTTAACAGTCAGCTCCTCTTCTTTGGGGAAAGCCATGACTGTCCAAAGTGAAATAAAGGTCTGGCCAAGGACAGCTTTGATTTAAATGTGGTTGGGAGACTACATTTATTTTATTTTATTTTATTTATTTAATTTCATTTTTAAACTGCCCATAGCAAATAGCTCTCTGGGCGGTGTACAAAAGATTAAAAGTACAGAAATACAAAATATCACAATAAATAAACTGAAACAAAGAGATTTAAAATTGTAACATTAAACGCTTTAAAATGCCTGGGAGCATAGCCAGGTCTTAACCTGGCGCCGAAAAGATAGAAGCGTCGGCGCCAGGCGTATTTCTTCGGGGAGGCTATTCCACAATTCGGGGGCCACTACAGAAAAGGCCCTAGATCGAGTAACTGTCCTCCGGGCTTCCCGATGGGTTGGTACCCGGAGGAGGGCCTTAGACGCTGAGCGAAGTGACCGGGTCGGTTCATAGCAGGAGAGGCGTTCCACAAGATACTGCGGTCCCACGCCGTGTAAGGCTTTATAGGTCAAAACCAGCACCTTGAATCTGGCTCGGAAGCAAATAGGTAGCCAGTGCAAACGGGCCAGAACAGGTGTTATATGCGCTGACCGGCTGGTCCTCGTCAGCAGTCTGGCTGCTGCGTTTTGCACTAGCTGAAGCTTCCGAACTGTCTTCAAGGGCAGCCCTAAGTAGAGCGCATTACAGTAATCCAACCTAGAAGTTACCAGAGCATGAACAACTGAGGCGAGGTCATCCCTGTCCAGATAGGGGCGTAGCTGGGCTACCAACCGAAGGTGGAAGAATGCATTCCTTGCCACCATGGCCACTTGCGCCTCCAGAGACAAGGAAGGATCGAAAAGAACCCCAAGACTACGAACCTGTTCCTTCCAGGGGAGTGTAACCCCATCTAGAACAGGGTAAGCATCCACCATCTGGGCAGGGAAGGCATTCACCAACAGTGTCTCAGTCTTGTCTGGATTGAGTCTCAGTTTATTAGCTCTCATCCAGTCCATTATCGCGGTCAGGCAGTAATTCAGCACATCCACAGACTCACCTGTAGAAGATGAAAAGGAGAAATAGAGCTGCGTGTTATCAGCGTACTGGTGGCAACGCACTCCAAAACTCCTGATGACGGCACCCAGAGGCTGCATGTAGATGTTAAAAAGCATGGGGGACAAAACCGACCCCTGAGGGACTCCACAATGGAGAGTCCAAGGAGTTGAGCAATGTTCCCCAAGTACTACCTTCTGGTGACGACCCACCAAGTAGGAGCGGAACCACTGCCAAGCAGTGCCTCCAACTCCCAACTCCGCGAGTCTCCCCAGAAGGATACCATGGTCGATGGTATCAAACGCCGCTGAGAGATCAAGGAGAATCAACAGAGTCACACTCCTTCTGTCCCTCTCCCGACAAAGGTCATCATACAGGGCGACCAAGGCTGTTTCAGTGCCAAAACCAGGCCTAAAACCGGATTGAAACGGATCCAGATAATCGGTCTCATCCAAGAGCACCTGGAGCTGACCGGCAACCACCCGCTCCAGAACCTTGCCCAAAAAGGGGACATTCGCCACCGGTCTATAGTTGTTCAGGTCATCTGGGTCTAAGGAAGGTTTCTTTAAGAGAGGTCTTACTACTGCCTCCTTGAGGCTACTAGGGACTACTCCCTCACTCAAAGAGGCATTTATCACTTCCTTGGCCCAGCCGGTGGTAGTAGTCCTGCTAGCCTTCACTAGCCAAGATGGACAAGGATCTAGAGCAGACGTGGTCGCCCGCACCAATCCAAGTACCTTGTCCACTTCCTAAAGCTGCACCAACTGAAACTCATCCAATAATGAAAGACAAGACCGTGTTCTGGACACTTCAATGGATTCGTCTGTCATAACATCGGAGTCTAGGTCCCTACGGATGCATGCGATTTTATTTTGGAAGTGCCCTGCGATGTCGTTACAGCGAGCTTCAGATGTTTCAATAGTATCTCGAGGACCAGAATGTAAGAGTCCTCGTACAACCCTAAAAAGCTCTGCAGGGCGGCAGAGAGATGTCCTGATAGAGGCAGCGACGTGAAACTTCTTCGCCGCCCCTACCGCTTTTATATACGACTTAGTAGAGGCACTTACCAAAGCATAACTGCATCCGTCTGGAGTTCGTCTCCATCTGCACTCCAGCCTCCTTCTCTCTTGCTTCATCACTCTCAGCTCCGGGGTATACCACGGAGCTGTATGAGCTCTGCATCGAAGAGGGCGCGCGGGAGCAATCGTGTCAATAGCCCGGGCCATCTCCGTATTCCACAGTTCGACCAAGGCCTCGACAGGAGCGCCAGTACTATCAGCTGGAAAAACTCCCAGAGCCGTCTGAAAACCAATAGGATCCATAAGCCTCCGAGAGCGGACCAACTTAATAGGTCCCCCACCCTTGCAGAGGGAAAGAGTCGTTGTAAGTCTAAAACTCAGCAGGCGGTGATCTGTCCATGACAATGGAGTAGATGAAAAACACCCCACCTCCAGATCACCATTTCCATGACCAGTGGCGAAGATCAAATCAAGAGTGTGACCCGATACATGCGTTGGGCCAGTAACAAATTGAGACAGCCCCATGGTTGTCATGGAGGCCATGAAGTCCTGAGCCGCCCCAGATAAAACAGTCTCGGCATGAATGTTGATGTCCCCCAACACCACAAGTTTGGGGGACCTCAGCAATACCTCCGAGACTATCTCTGTCAGCTCAGCTAGGGAAGCTGTTGGGCAGCAAGGTGGGCGGTACACCAACAGGATTCCCAGTCTGTCTCCTTGACCCAGCACAAGGTGGAGGCACTCTAGACCAGTCGCCATCTGGACAGGATGCCTCGTGAGAGAGAAAGTACTCCTATAGACCACAGCGACCCCGCCTCCCCGACCCTCAGGTCTACCATAGTGCTGCGCCGTATACCCAGGTGGACAAAGCTGAGAGAGAGCAACTCCTCCCTGCTCACCCACCCAGGTCTCGGTTAGACATGCCAGGTCGGCACTCTCATCCACAATTAAGTCGTGGACAAGGGAGGTTTTATTATATACCGACCTGGCATTCAAAAGCAGCACCTGGAGATCTAAGGGCTGGCTGATAGAACAACCAGCAGTTCTGTGGCCTTGAGGAGAACCGGAACAAGGCACAGACACAACTTGTCTGGGGCGAGTTCCCCTTACCTGGCACGTTCTCCTCCTAGCGTCATACCTCCCATAACCCGTCACTACGCTAATTGGGCCCCCCGAAAGCCTCCCTGTTAAATGCAAAATATGCTCTCCCAGGCACATATTTAAAAATACTAAAACACAACAGGCACATTCACACAACAACACATAAAATACACATAAACGCACACAAACACATCCACATAATCTCATTCACACGCACAAACAAACAAACTAACTAACAAGTTAAAATACACCCAAACATCAACACTAGCAGCCGGTATTAAGAATACTCCTCCGCATCAAACTTCGTCCATAAATAATATCTGCAAATAAAGTTGTAAAATATCTGCCCACGACCCAATAAACAAACAAACAAGTAAGCAAGCCAAAAGGGTAAAACACGCCCCAAGCAGCGAACTTGAATGGAGTGGCGGCAAGCAGGCAGAAAGCCACGATGAAACAAAGACATGGGAGCAGGCAGAAGCAACGGAGCCCAGCAGCAACGATCCAGCGATGAAACAACAACAAGGAGCAGGCAGAAGCAGCCGAAAGAATGTCCGAGCAACAGTGGCACGAAGGCCCCGGCAGCAGTGGAAAAGCAATGGGCCCGGCCGCTACGATGATGTTTCAGCGGCGACACGGCCCGCGGCGGCGGGGGCGACGACGGCGGTGGCAGCACAAGCCGCAACGATGACGACCCGGGCGAGAGCACAGCCCGCAGCGGCAGAGGCGGCGGTCACAACGCCCGCACACGGGCGGGCCCGCAACAACGGCGGCTACAGCACCAGCCGCAGCGATGGCGCCCCGGGCAGCGACACAGCCCGCAGCGGCACACGGGCGGGCAAGCGCCGGTAACAGCAGCACAGGCCGCGACGAAAAGCAACGGCCCAGCCGCTGCGACGGCACTCCGAAAAGCGGCCCGACCGCCGCAACAACGGCACCCCAGCAGCACGGCACGGCCCGCAGCGGCGGCGATGAAACAGAGCCGCAACGCCCAGGCAGCAACACAACCACGACAGCGGCAGGTGGGCAAGCGGCGGCAGCGGGCAGGCGGCGGCAGCGGCACAACCCAGCAACGACGCCCGCACACAAGCAGCAGCAAAGCCCCAGGCAGCACAGCCCGCAAGGACGACAACAGCAGGTAACGGCGGCGACAACGGCCCCAGGTATGCAGCAATATTCAGCCCGTAGTGACAGGCAGACAAACCGGCAGATGATAATGATGGTATTGATGGCATTGAAGTTTTTTTAAAGATGTTTTTAAGTTGAAGCGCGGAGCTCCCTGCTAAGCATCCGCCTCAGTCCTACTCATGTGCCTACTGTAGAATAAAAAGGTGAGGGAAACCCTGAAAAGCAATGATACTGTTCACAATGTTTTCCTTTTGGAAAGGAAAAGGACTTTCCCTCTACCCAGTGTCCCCTGACTCAAACTCCTCCCCTCCCTCTCCCCTCTAACTTCCTCCCTACCCCTACCCTTCCTACTCTTCTCTTCCCCTTTGCTCGCCTCCCCCCTCCCTGCCCCTCTCCCAGGTCAGTTTCACCTATCCTAAGCAGTAAATCCGACTGAACTCAAAAAGTATGCAAATAATCAAACCTGACCTGCCCTCCTCCTCCCTCCTATCCCCTCCCTTTTGCCCCTTCCCTCCCCCTTCCTGCACCCCTCTTTCCCCATCCCCTTCCAATCCCCTCCCCCAGCTTTCCTCCCTCCTTCCCTCTCCTGTCCCCTCCCCCCTCCATGGTCAGTTTTACCTATCCTAAGCATGATTGCATAGGAGTAAATCCCATTGAACTCAATAAGTATGCAAATGATCAGACCTGCCTTTCCCCTCTCCCCTACTTCCTCTCTCCGCTCCCTTGCTCCTCCCTTCTTCCTCCCCTCCCCTCTGCTTCTTCTTCCTCCCCTGCCCACTTCAGCCCTTAACCAGGCACATGTTACCAAATTCTTCCAAGCTACACAGGAAATGGATTGGACTGTGAAAGAGCAACCCAAATTGTGTTTGCATTTTGATAAATTTGTAGGGCAGCACAATATCTCAGAGAGGAGGTCAGGTCTCCTACTCCCCTGGTGCATTCACTATAGCTGCCCAATTTCCCTGCTTTCTAAAGTTTGATAGAAATACCTGTTGGCTATGGGTACATTCTTAAACCGCAAGGTTTTTTTTTTGCCTATTAGTGAATATATACTGTGCTTCCTATGCACTTCTGTGATGGAAGGAATACTCCATGCATTCATCTTGCACACTGAACATTTTGGTGCCATAGACAATCCTACAAACAGTTACGATGCTTAAGTCCCACTGAAATCAAAGGCTAGTCATCAAAAAAGTGGTGGTGTCACTTTTTAATTGATTAGTCTTACAGCAACATGAACATATGTTTTTTAAATTGTTTTTTTTTTAAATTAAATTGTGTTTTTAAATTGTTTTTTGTGTTTTAAAATTTGTATATTTGTTTTTAGTGTTTTTAATTGCTGTAAACTGCCCAGAGAGCTTCGGCTATGGTGCGGTATATAAATGTAATAAATAAATAAATATGAAAAAAAGCATGCTTCAAAATCAAAACAACATTATCCAGGATGAGAAAGGAAGAAGATGATACAAGAAGATAATGAATAACAGTGTTTAGCATTTGAGTTAGTTCACAATTTTGTCTCTGTTGAATGAAAATTGGAATTTGTTTTGTATTCCAGGTTTGATTACTTAAAAGGGTGTGTGTATTTCACATGAAATATTTTCTTGCTATAAATGCTAGGTAAACATCAGTTTTATGTCCCCCCTCCCAGCAACAATTCACTTGTTTAATATACATTTAATTTAACTATTTCCTTCTAATATAAATGATCATAGCTCTCTCCCTCTCTTTCTGGCAGAAGGTTGCAGAAAGTCCACACTCAAAAATATGTTAGAAGACACCTGGGGATGCTGTTCAACAATGATTTTGATATATTACATTGTTAACATGATGGAAGAGAGACATAGATCAATCCTAGATTTTAAGGTTTTTTAAAACAACGTTGACCTGAACCCATATATTTCTTACTAAATGTATAAAAGAGGAGTTAGGTTTTATTGTTTGTTAACAATAAAAATACACATGGCCCTGGACATAGATTTTATAGTTCTTATCCACTATTGTATTTCACACCTTAATGACAGCAGAAGCACCTGATTTTATGTCCTGTTGGTTAACCAGCATTTGTATTTTTAAAAGGTTCTTATTTCAGGTTCTTTATAAAATGGTTTGATCTGTTTTAAAGAAAGCTACTATTCTGCATCTCCACATACAAGCATTTATCTTTCAAACACTAGTAGACAATAGGGACCGCCAATATCTGGATTACTGGGGGTCACTCAACTAAGCAGGCAAAGGGAGTTGTAAGTTACTTAGCTGCAGAGCCTGACCTCTTCCTTGGTCCTCAAGCTTCAAGTAACTATGCAGGGTTAATGTCCCAATGTGACAACATTGGGCAGCAGCTGAGGGACCACTGTTTCTCCAATACTGCTGCCCCAGGCCTTCTTTGCTGGTGCATGATTGACCACTGGACAGCTATGGTTGTAATTTCTCACAATCCCCAGGAGCTATGCTACATTTGAGCACCACTTGTAACAGGAGCACCTCCTCTTCCATGGTAAGTAGGGCTGCCTGCCTACCTTCCCATGTGGTGGAATTAAATAGGAGGGGTAAGAGGGGATGCCTATCAACGTTGATAGGAAGGTCCACCAGATGGTTCCATGCTGAGAGCCCCTCAAACCTGGAGCTGTCCCTGTAAGCATAATATCACAGCTATGGAGCTCATGCATGCTTGAGCAGAGCTGCCGGGACACTGGAAACAAAATCCAAAGAGAGCTGTAATAAGAGAACATAGGCTTTCCATTTTTTCCCTCCCTTTCTGCCCCACATCCACATATACCCATATATAACTATACACAGAGAACTTTTGAAAATAAATTTCTTACCCCTATGAATGATTTCCCCCCCTCACTACATTTATATTTAAAAGTGGTAGGCCTTCTGGGAGCTCATAAAATTGCTTCATGGGTTAGATTTCACCTTTGGTTAGCCAGCCAACTCTATGTTATATGTCCACTCACAGTACTGTATTCACACAGTTACTATTCCTTAGCTAACCAAGCACTCACAATGAACAGAATAAATGATCACAACTGCAAATTGCAAAATTCAAGCATTTTTTAAAAAAGAAAAGAAAATATGAACATTTCTGTGAAAGCAGCCTAACTGGAACCAATGGTTGCTTGATTAATTGTTTTATTTTTGTGGAATCATTATTTCCTGTCAATCTTTCTTGAAATTATTTCAGGTACTTCTAAAGTGCAGTTTTTTTGTGGACTTGGTACTGCTCAGACATTCATGCTTTCTGTGTGAGAGGCTGGAAGGGAGGAGCCTGCTTATTAGCTAGGCCTGCCGCTCAACTGTAAGGGAGTCTAAATCCATCACAGTAAGATAAAATCTTTCTTTATGTCTGGGCAGTGATAGAGATAACTTGCTTTTTGCCACCCTGGCTCACTGCAGACGGTACATTAAAAAATATAGCCACTGATCTCATCTTGGCACTTCCATCAGCTCAGCTTAGCACCCATGATGTTTCACCGGTTATGTATTGTCATATGCAAATAAGGTAATGTATACAAACTGAAACTGTATTAGAGGTAAAATGGTAAGTAGAGTGTGAGTGTGAGGGGGAATGAGTGAGTCAAATGTTGAGGTATGCTAGAGGCTGATTGGCTGAGTGAATGGTGTGAGAGTGCAAGTGTTTTTGACAGACAGTTTTAGAAAGGGTAGGGAGAGGAGTTGATATGATTTTGGGGTGATAGATTGGGGAAAGGAGGAGATAGGTTTGAGAGGAATCAGGTTGGTAGAGTGGGGAAGAAGGGGTAGATTTGAAACAGCGGTATCACTAGGGGAGTGCGGGGGGTGCGAACCGCACCGGGTGACACCGTCACAGGGGGTGACACCCAGAGCCGCCCCTAGGCACCGGGAAGCGGGGCAGTTGCTGCAGAGCGGTTTTTTCCCCCATCCTGCTTGGCCTGCCCACTCATCAGCTGTGAATTTTAAGCTGTGAATTTTAAGTTCTGCCACCTGAGTGGGTCAGCTGAGCGGCCAATTCCTCCCCAACCCAGCCACTTAGCTCATCAGCACTCCAGCTCCGGGGACACTGGGAGCTCTGCCTCGACTGCCGACTGAAAGCAGCGGTGGCTGAGAGAGAGGCAAACTACGGAACAGAAAAAGGAGCAGGAGAGGCAGGGCCGGGATTGGAGTCACAGAGGGAGAAAGGGAGGTGTCTGGTGCCACCAAGCTGCATGCAGGCTCTTGTGCACAACAATGAGTCAATTCGAATGGAGAGTCCGGGAGAGCCTCACGCGCTCCCCTCCCAAGACATTCAGTAACTTCCCAGCAAATCTATCCAACCCATCTCATCACCAGGGCAGTTTGTGGCAGAGCTTCTCCACAAGCACAGAGCTCACCTGCTGGACTGCAAGAATCAGCTAAGACTTTCCCATCTTCTACCCACTGTTAAGAAACTTTAAAAATAAATTAATCCCCCCTTCTTTGTTTGCGTGTGTTTACCTGAAAACGTAAGAGATTACTTAATGCATCTTTGGATTCCGCATCCTCCTAACACTAGAAAGGACTCTAAAAATATTGTGTTGCTATCTACTTCACAACTGCATACATGCCATCTGTACCTATTCAGTAAGTCTTGTGCCTGGTTGCTGTGTTAAATTAACATAACATTCCAAAAGAGAAAAGAACAAAGGGCCACCCATACACACAGACAGACACAGCAGTAGCTGCAATAGTTAGCCGTTTTATTCATTCTGCCCTAGGTTGAGGTAGTCTGACCAGCACACACATAACTTGGTAGATATCAGGCACAGATTGAGGCAGCTATCTCAGGAGCTGATTCTGGGTGCCATACAAGCACAGGAAATTGTCTGTTACTTAGTTCATTTGTGTTGATTTTTTACTGCCAGAGAGGGAAGAGACACTTGTGGGATTTTTTTGCTTCTGTCCTGCCTTGGGTATTATGCACTGTTTGTGTGTTGCTGGGGAGGGGGTGGAATTTGCTGCTCTGCCTCAGGTGGCAAAATGTATTAGCAAGTCATCACAACTGCAAAAAAAGCAGTTGATGTGCCATGAGAGGGCTACAGGAAAGGCCTCAACTCCCTACGCTAGAGTTATGTTGAAGGATAGACTGGGGGTTCCCAGATGGTAGTCTATGAGCTTCATTCAGGTGGTCCACAGCATGTCTGCACTTGTGGTTGAAGACGGGACACATCCATCACATGAAATATTCATATTGTTCTTAATTGTGTTTCTCTTGTTGTTTTTATTTCTTATATTGCATTTCATTGTTTTACAATTTGAATTCTATGGAATTCAAATTGTACTACAATCAAGGACATTGTATAAGAGATGAAAGAAGCAAAAAAAAAATTTTAGAAAATCATACAGCAGCACCTAGCACCGCTACAACAGGCAGAAAAATCATGATACAGTTTGCCAAGACACTCAGTAATTTTCAAGTGGTCTACAGGGGAAAAAAGTTTGCGAACCATTGGGATAGACTTAAAATTCTGGGTATCCAGCCTGGAGATGGAAAATGAGGCTCCCCATGGTAACATTAAAAAGATCACTGAAGTATATATGATGGTTATTTTGATAGACAGCTGTTGCTTGAATAACCACTGAAGGTTATATGATGATTATTTTGATGGAAAGATGTTGTTTGTGTGTAAGGATAAGAATTCCAACCAAAATTGGGAGAGGAAGTTACCAGTCTTCACTTATTCATCTCATGTTCGGAATGGAAATCAATGCAGCAAATTTGATCAGTATTCCCTGTTATTGCTGCTTGCAGTCTGCAAACCATATGTAATTATGTTTCTCCCCCTCCATTTGCATTGCACTTCCTTTCCACTTAAATGAATGGGGTGGAATAAGAAAATGACAGTGTAATTTATGTAATTATATAGCCACAAGAGTGGCTGTATACTATAGCCAACATGGAAAACTTGGAAAAGTTACTTTTTTAAACTACAGCTCCCATCAGCCCCAGCCAGCATGGCCACTGGATTGGGCTGATGGGAGTTATAGTTCAAAAAAATAACTTTCCCAAGCTCTGGCCTCTAATCCCGCCCTTTCAGGATTGTAGCCAATAAGGGGAGCCAGGCTTGTGATTTGTTGACCCAGGCAGTGCTTAGGCTTCATTACAACGTCAAAATGGTGGTTTTGAGGTCTTCAGTTTGAGTAAGTAAGAATATGGGTTAAAGTTTTTTTTCTCTTGTGTGTAGCATGCAGTCAGACCCTGGGCTGTTGGAGAGGGCAGTGCTTTGAAAACCTTTCCAATATGAAAGCTTTAATCCAATACTTGCTATTGATTATGCAAACCTAATCCATTAATGTAACTCATGTAACGGTAAAGTTTAATGTTCAAATGAACATAATTTTGATGTAGTTCTTAAATGTTTTTACTTTGAATTCTATTGTTTTCATACAGAATTTTCACTTTAACCACATGAAAATATGTATAAATGTAAATACATTTAGGCTGTGCGTATGGTATTGTAATTTAAAGGTGTAATTTTAGTTTTGCTAGTTGTTTATGTCACTACTATTGCCATTACATTCAGTGATATATGGGAATTACGATTTACGAGTAACATTAGTACAAAAAACATTACTAAGGATTCTGTATGGTCTGGTACAGGAGGAGGTCCATGGGGGTGACACCATGAGTTACCGCACTGGGTGACACCAACCCTACTGATTTGAAATATAATTCTCTCTGGATGATAGTCCATCAAGTGGGTTTTGTGCATCACCTAGCATTCACAGGCAGGAATTGCAGTTAAATTCTGAGGGGAATAGGTTGTTTCGGTCACGTGACCCCTCAGTCCATTTCCTGCCTCATCATCCAGGCGGTTGCTTTGTCCTTTACCTCTGACAACCTTCTTTGCCTTGGTCCTTTTAACCTATTTATTATTTTCTGTGGTTTTTCTGCCTTTCCTCTGTGTGTGATGAGTTTTGCTGGCATTCCCCCACTTCTTTTTCTCCTTCAGTCTTTGCTTCCCTCTGTAACTGCCCCCCCCCCGGTGATGGCAGGAGCATATCACCCTAGCCTACCATTTTTCACGGTTTCCCCCCTTCCATCCTCAATTTACAGCTGATTGCCAGGCCGCTTTCCCCTCACCTTATCTCCTGCTTGTGTTTGCTAAGTTGAGCAGTACAACATGAGTTGAGCAGTATGGCGGCCTTCCCTTCTTCAGCAGCTAGAAGCCAGACCGCAGTGGATGTGGGCCATTTTATCGTGGCAGTGGCTTCAGGCTTGCTTCCGCCTTCCTATGAACAGTCTTTACATCCAACAGAAATGGCCATAACGGAGGTAGTGAGAGTGAGATTACCTCCATGGAAGGTGATTAAAAAGTCCAAGCACAAGGAGACTTCTCTTTAGATTGGAGAGGGAGGAGACAGGTTTGAGAGGGAGCGGGGTGTTAGAGTGAGCGAGAATAGACAGATTTGAAGTAGAATTCTTTGAAGTGAATTTGTTGAATAACAGAAGTATTTAAAATTGCATTCAAACCATAAGCTTTTGAAAAAACAACACATTGAGTAAACTTGTTTATATATTTTAATGACATCTGTTCTTTGAATAATTTCTATTTATTTGTACACAAACCTGTTTCTTGGTTAAGTTATAAAAAAGGTACCAAGTAGTGAAAGAATCATTCATTCATTCATTCATTCATTCATTCATTCATTCAATCCACCAATCAATCAATCAATCAATCAATCAATTTATATCCCACCCTTCCTTCTAGAAGGAGCCCAAGGAGGCAAGTAAATATGTTTGGTAGTAGCAGAAACCCACTAGTGAGAAACAGTTCAGGTTACAGGGGATCAGCCCATAGCTGTGTTTTTTAAAGATATAAACTATCCACAGGAGACTTCCTGTTGCCTGGGCATTAGGGATGGGTGAGAATTTTGATTCATTCCTCATTTCAAGCTGAATTTATCGAATTCTCACTTTCCAAAAAAATATGAGAACCAAAACACAGAACCCTTTAAAATTTGCACTTATTTGAATTTTGTCATCCAGTTCACCAAACAAACCGTGTTTACAAAAATGCATATATTAGGGGACCCACTTCCGGGAAGGGTGACTTAGCCTGTGCCTGCTTTTGGGACGGGCTCCCGCCGCAAAAGAAGCTTATTCAGATATAAATCAGTCAAAACATTTTTTTTTTGACTGATGAAACTTCTCCCGGGCAGGGAGAAACGAAGAGATTAACCTCAAAGCCTATTTTTGTTGGGAGGACTAGATTTCATTGATTTATGAGACGAGGTCCAGCCAACAAGGAAGGACGGATTTTCAACAAGCTCTATCTGATAAAGCGACACGTTCATCTTTTCTTTAGAGAGAGAACGGACTAACAGGCAAGCACCCTTCTTTCTATATTTTTTTACTTGACTTAAACTGTTGCAGTAAAAGGAGATTTGCCAGATGGATCGGTTTTGGACATCTTTTCGGTGAGCTATAACTCTTCTCTGCTATGCACTAATTAACAGCTTATCTCTGTTTTTGTTGCAAAAAGCTGGCCTGGATTTGCATTCTAAAGATATACACAGAAGAGAGATTTCTATTCCTGATTTCTATTCTGAAGAATATTATATTGTCTGAGATTACTCTCTTTTTGGTTTATTTTATTTTGACGAATCTGTTTCCTGACGACGCCATTAATTGTTTCGATCCTGGGAACTACATTTTGTTTTCCTAAGCATAGTGAGATAAGGCTGGCTGTTCTGTTTATACTGTGATGTCATCAAGTTTGGAGTATTAACCCAATTGTTGCTGAAATAAGAAGTGGTTCTCTTATATTTTTCTTTTAAAATGGCAATCAAGAAAGTGGCTGAGAATCTGGAAGTAACTAGGTTTCAGAAAATAATGGATGAGATTGAGATAACGAAACGAACCCTGCGACAGGGTTGTAAGGAGCTGAAAATTGAATTGTGCAAAATGATCCAGGAGTTTAAAGAAATAGGGGTCCCTGTGAGAGAGGAGACCCTGGAGCCTGGAACAAACGTGGAACAGGAAAAAGATTTGGAATTTATGGATTTTAGAAATAAAATCTACTGTTTGGAATTCAATGTTATCTCTGAAGAAATTAATGAAGATATTGGAGATAAGGTTGTCAATGGCATGGATAATCTTCTGGACTGGAATGATGTGATGGAGCCTAATATGGAGAAGACCTATGGAATTAACTGCAGCCATGTGACAAGGGAAAAACTTTCAAGAGATGAGCCAGTACATTTTGTAAAAAAGAACAGAGATATGTTTTTACTGCAGTATTCCAGCAACCTATTCAGAATGGATGGCAAGAAAATACTTGGGATAGAGGAAATTCCCATTAGACTCTTACTATATGACTATGGTTATGACAGCAAGATTATTACGGAATACTGATAATGGAAGATTGGACACTGAAATTACTGGAGTTAACAAGACTATTGAAGATGGAAGATGGAAGATGGAACTAATAGGGATAATAGAATAATGGCTATTGAAATTATTGAACCTAATAGACTCTGATGAGATGGATTAATCGAAATGTTTATTTTGACTATGGTTATGACAATAAGATTATTATAATTATTAATGAGATGGATTAATCGACATGCTTATCTGGAGAAAAACTGATAGATATATTTCTTAAAGAATTGAAACCTCTCTTTGACTTTTTGTGGAAAGAATAAAGTAATGTTTATGAGATTTGATGATTAAGTAAGATAACTACTGGAGGAAAGTGATTTTATAATATGATTTAAGAGACAGGATTGTTATACATTGTAGACCTATAACTGATTTGATCTGTGACAAATGGGAAGTTAATATTTCTATGGTTATGACAGCAAGATTATTACGGAATACTGATAATGGAAGATTGGACACTGAAATTACTGGACTTAACAAGACTATTGAAGATGGAAGATGGAAGATGGAACTAATAGGGATAATAGAATAATGGCTATTGAAATTATTGAACCTAACAGATTCTGATGAGATGGATTAATCGAAATGTTTATTTTGACTATGGTTATGACAATAAGATTATTATAATTATTAATGAGATGGATTAATCGACATGCTTTTCTGGAGAAAAATTGATAGATATATTTCTTAAAGAATTGAAACCTCTCTTTGACTTTTTGTGGAAAGAATAAAGTAATGTTTATGAGATTTGATGATTAAGTAAGATAACTACTGGAGGAAAGTGATTTTATAATATGATTTAAGAGACAGGATTGTTATACATTGTAGACCTATAACTGATTTGATCTGTGACAAATGGGAAGTCAATATTTTACTTTTTATTTTTTTTTGTCTAACTATTTTTGATTTTGTTTTTTGTCTTTGAATGTTTTATGGTTTTGTTTTGTATGTTTTATGAAAATCTGAATAAAAATTATTGTAAAAAAAAAATGCATATATTAGGGGAAAGTGTGCATAAAAATGAATATATGAATGAAAATAACACGCAAAAAATTAATTATATGATGAGAAAAGGTTTGTAAAAATGTATACATTAGTCAAAAGTGCCTACAAAAATATGTTTATTAGGAGAAATTCACCATAAAATGCTGGAGAATTTTCATGAGGATTTTTAAAAAATACAAATTGCTACAGAAATGTGGAAAACTGAATTTAAGATTGGAAAAATGAGAAATTGAGAGAACCGGAATTGGCAGATCTTTCCAACCCTACTGAGCATTGATAGCAAGGGCTGGGGATTAGGTCAAAGACCCTCTATATAGCATTGCTATACTGTGGTGTGAGCAGTAAAACCATGTCTCAACTTGCTCAAGGCAGAGTGTGTGCAGGGGAGACATGACAGTGCACCCCTCAGCTTGGTGCCCTGGGCGACTGCCCAGCTCACCTTCCCCTAAGGCTGGCCCTCTGTGTTAAAGCACTGCCACCCCCCAAAACACTAGCTCTGATGTAAACATAGCTATATGAGTGTAAACACTCTCATTATTTCTTTGCTTTGTTTACTTAAAATTAATTTGGAACTTGTCTTGAACAAAGAAAGAGGCACTTGTATACATTTCAGTGTACACTTCCTCGTTAATACCCCACTCTGGCAAAACTAGTTCTATTTGTGTTGGTTATTACTGAAAACTATTGGATTTAAAACTTGTAACCCACTCTGGGACCTGTTTGTGATAATAAACATGATAACAACAGATTCACTCTGATTCTCTGTAATCCTTGTGGCCAATGATTTAATGGGATGGCTCATACATGTTGATGTTAGGCTACTGCATGGCAGGGGGAGAGAGAGCTGACCTTTCCCTTACAGTATCTCAAGGAAATTGAGAATGAAATAGTAGCAAACATTCATTGTCTGCTCAATGTTCTTTATAGTTTATAAATCAAAATAACATCTTTTTGTTCTACTTTTTATGGTTTAGAGGCCTTTGCCAACATTCCATACTTTTTTGAAGCCAGAATCAGCAAGACCAGATGTCTGGAAATGTGGATAGCATTTTGTGGATATCAGACATAAAATGGGAATTATTGCTACTTTTCATCATAAAAAAAGATACTGATGGAGAGGTTAAAAAGCAAACATCAGCAGGCTTCTCTTGTTAAGAATGTCCAAAACATCTGTATTCTGATTCCGATCAATCCAGACATTTCCTGTAAATTTAAAGTATTGGTCATATATGAGAAAATATTAGTTTCTTATTTCATTTTTAAAATTGTCTACCAAGCCTGCTCTGATAGTTTTGGGTCAATAACAAAACCAATGAAAACCCCAATTAACATATTAATGCTATAGTAAATTGCAATACCCCATAAATACTTGACTTTGACAACTGCAAACCAGATTGAAGGAAAAGTTATTCTGTGCTGGCTTACAATATGGGAGATATTTCAGGAACAGGAGCTCCATATTTATGTGCAGCCACTGAGAATAGTTTCTAGGATGTCATTGTCCATCATGGACTTGATGCACCGATGGCATAGCCCAACAAGTGTTTGCAAATCATTTGTAAGTCTGTGAAGATATCTAAAGTAAGGTATTCATTGCCCAAGATGTATAGATCCCTTGATTTACATCCAGAAGAAAAGACAGTGTCACAATTTCAGGAGTCTCAACCCCTGCAGAACAGGTATCAACAGCTCCTGACTCATAAGGAAACTGTCAGACTTTTGATACCTCAGTTCCTCAGGTTCAGGGTTCCCTTCCCCACCTGCCTGTTCCTTCTTCAAGAAGGAAGAAATAAACACAGACATGACTTTGTAGATACAGTTGGTGTCCCAGATACACAAGAGGAGGTCAGTCCTCCTGTGTGGGCTTCCCAAAATATCAAGAGTTTTTAGGCCACCTGATACTATAATAGATTTAAAGACTATCTATGAAATCAGTGTTGCTTCACAAACCCAGGACCTGTCAATTTGGTTTCTCTCAGTTCCTCAATTTTCCAGTCTTAAATTCAGCCCTCTACATTTCCACATCAGGTCCACAATACTTTTTGCTGCATGAAGCAAAGGAATGAAGGAAGAGGTGGCACCTCCTCTATTGGATGTACCAAACCCAACCAGACTAGCAGCTGAATCTTTGTGGGATACAAACCTACCCTGGAAGCAGTTCTCTTTGTGCAGTTTACACATTAGACCTTCAGAGTAGTCTATCTAGGACATCGTCACAAATTGTTCCCTGTACAACATCCCCAAATTTCTGCCCGTTACCACTAACTGTTTTCCTTCTGGGGGAAAAAACACTTGGGGTATAAAATGTCCCCAAAATGCATTGAATTTTGCCATTGGGGTAACATTGCAGCAAATGTTAGCTGATTGAGGTAGTAAAATACCCCATTTTTTTCATAGGAAAATGATCAGGGATACGCCAAGAAAAAGCACTGGAGTCAAATTTCCCTTCCCAAGCAAACAAGCTTACAGTCACATGACAGAGGTGTGAACAAACTTGCAATCAAATCTCCAAGGTCCCATTGTTGCAGAAGGACACACCTTTGGCTCTTTGAAGAAATAAAATGGCTTCTACAAGCAAAGTAAATTGTATTTTATAAATGGTGGGAATGATAAATGCCTGGGAAGTTTTATGAACATCTGTCCCACCTACTTTATGTCATTCAAAGGAGAAAAGGACCTTTCTTTGGCCAGGCTATCCCCCTACAACCCCATTTTCTGAGAGAAACTGGGATGGGAAGGGAGTTAACTCATCTGCATGCATCCAGAGCTGATCACAAGCTCTTTTAAAGGAGGGAAGCCCCTTTCTTTGCCCAAGATATCCTCCCCCCCATTTTCTCAGAGAAGCTAGAATGGGAAGGGATGGGAAATTACTAATCTGCATCCATCCAGACCTGATTCCAAGCATCCATCATGGATTGGGTGGGTGTACTTTGAAATGCCCAGGACATATCTTTGAAGGGTAACATCTACCTTGGCAAGCAACCTGGAGGGATACAGGAAACTGAGCTTGGTTACAATGTTGTTACCAAGCTAGTAGAACCATGGTACAACAGTGCTAGGGATGTCATTGGGGACATCTTCACCAGTATTGAGTTGACTGAACATTTGCTGCAGAAAGATCTTAACTCTTCTGGAAGAACTGGATGCTTCCACCTTTGCAATAGGGTACAGGATAAGAAAAACAGCAGACAGTGCAACAGCTGTGGGAAGATATGGTGCAAGGTCCACAGCATGATGGAAATTAAGTGTGGGGTGTCAATAGGTTGGCATCAGCTATATAATGTTGTTTGGGGACATTTCTCTAACCAAGGACAGTTTTTGTGCAGGTGTCTTAATGGGGTTAAGAAACACCCCACAAAACCATTAACATTACTTCTCAGGTGCCATGAAGTTTTTTCTAGAAAGTTTCCAATGTTTTTGTAACATTTTAACTTTAAGAAGTTGTTGTTTGTAATTGAAAATAAAAACCATAGCTTATTAAAGGAACAGAAATGGTGTTGTTTACTTAATATGAAGGGGGAGGCACAAATGTTTATTGCACAGAAAAATTTCACCTTCTCTGAATAAGTATTTTCTGACTCTGGGTATCTGCGTATTGTTAAACACACTTCATCTGACACAGATTTCATCTGGGGTCAAGTAATCAGCCCACCATACACTGGAAATCCCATTGGGGTAGAAAAGCACCCGGAAAACCATTGCTGGGTTTTTTTGTGTGACATTGGATGAAACACTGGTGGTGGGGCAGCATCCTCCATAGCTAGCTTAGGCAAGGGAGGGCAGAGCTCATGCCATACACTGCTCTGTCTTCTGGCACTTTGTCACTGTTTCCTGACCCTCAGCATCTTCCTCCTGAGCTGGCTGCCACCCTCTGGACGCCTCCAGACTGGTGTTGTATTGCAGGTGTATTCTGCAACTTGTTCTTGACAAAATAACAGTGCATTAGTGGTGCATTTATTCTGCTCTAGTTTGTTCTGTAATGCTTCCCCAGTACTACCACATTATTACAGTCCAAAGGGGTTACAGCAAAGTAAAAGCAGGAGAAAAATAAGGTGGACATTTGCGGTATACAGTTACAGGATTTCAGCAGAAAGTTAGGGGATATGCACCAATTGGAAATGAAACCATGCAAAGAGTTCTGAAAGTGCGATTGCATGTGACCACCCTAATATCATCAGAAGCACAAATTATCATGAACGTGCAATAAAAAGGATGTCTGGAGGGGCCCTCTGCCTAATCATAGGGCTGACACTGGTCAGAGGAGCTGGGCAAGGGAGAACTGGTCTTTCTCATCTAGTACTCACATGAAAAATCCACACAAACACTTGGATATTAGTTATCTTTAAAGGACAATATGCTTCTGTACCCTTCTTGCTTTAACTCCTCTTTCTGGGCAAACACTAAAAGATTTCAAGAGGGTTGTGGACTCAAAGTACACTTATTAAACTGGAGTAATCATTTGTATGATTGCTGTGGCTGAGAAAAAAACTGGTTCAACAGAGGCAAAGGACCGAGTCCCTGGGGTTTGCAGATGGTAGCATCTCTTGTCTTTGTTACGTCTGTTTAAAATGTAATATAACATAAGAAGCAGCAACACAATTCTTGCCTTGTACTGCAGTATTCATTTCAATACGCAGATCTGATCTTGGTGAAATCTATGTTTAGGCATTATGTGTGTGTGGGGTCAGGTTATGTAGGGGCATGAGTGATACCTGCATCTATAAAAGTAAAAGTCCAAATTGGTCCTATGGGTGTCAACGTCCTGCATTCCTGGTTGGTGTTGTAAGTTTCACCTGTGTCGACTGGCAGGATCACAGAAATCCAAAGCATCTACAGAAGTAACTTGTGGAGTTGAGAAGCAATGAAACAGTTCTTCCGATCCTTTCAGTTTGAATCATCTGCAAATGCCCTCAGGGAAGCAATGATTTTACCATTTTCCTCTTATTATTTTACAACTGTTGACACAGAGTTAAATTCAGCACGTTGAAGGTGTTTCCATGCGTCACTTCTAATAGGATACATGTGTCAGGTGATATGAGATTATTTCAAAACTGATTTTGCTTGAATTAAGGTGCAAACTACTGCACAAAAAGCAGGTGTCCATTTCAGCCCTTCTGAAATATGTTATTTTTACAGTGAATGGTACATACTCTATTGGGAAAAATAAATAATGGATTGCACGTATTTTTTCTTTTTAAGGGCAAATGTTTTAAAAATACTTGTGCACCTGCCAAAAGAAAATGACTGTCATTGCAAAGAGTAGGGATGGGAAACTTGAGGCCTTCCTTTCCCATCATCCCTGATCATTGACCATGCTAATTTTGGCTGATGGGAGTTAGACTCCAACGACATCTAGATGACCATAGATTCCCCAGTCTTGGGATACAAATGAAGTATCCCTTCTGTGGAGCCATCAGCTGCAGCCCCAATGTGGATGCTAATAAGTTTGCATGTTGTAGTTGTTTTTTCTTGTTCTTGAGAAAATATGCATCTCTTTTGCTTCTGAGGGAGCAAAGACCAGAGCAGGCTATGGTCAGCTATACCAAAATCAAGACATACCTACAGGATGCAGCCTCCCTGGGACCAGTTGCTGGAGCTGGAGATGCTGGAACCTGAAGTGTAGAAGGCACTATTCTGTTGGCTAGGCAAGAACAAAAAACAAGGTTTGGCCAATCTGGGTACTTTATATTGCCAGCTGTTATAAGAGCTGTTCTGATTCCTTTTTGTGCCTGAATATGTCCAGAGATATGAACATATAGAAGTTCTGTTTATCTCTCCTGGAAGTACAGTCATGTGAGGAGAGAGTAGGAATGTGTTCACTGGCCCCGTCAGCTCCATCATTTCCCCATGAGGGTCCTAAATTGTCCATATGTAAAGAAGATGTCCACATGTAAAAGGTCCACATGTAAAGAAGATTTCATGTAGGGGAAAGGCTGTAGCTCATGGGGAAGGGTGTTGGTGCATCTGCTTTGCATGCACAAAGTTCCAGATTCAGTCCTTAGCATCTCCAGGTAGGCATAGGAGAGACCATTATCTGAAACCCTTGAAAGCTGCTACCAGTCACTGTAGACAATATTGAGCTAGATGGGCTAGTGTTATGAATCAGAATAAAGCAGTGTCTTATGTTTCTATCCACACCAGATCTTCCCCATCATATGCATGGAAGGTAGTGGAGCAACAGGCAATGGGGATCCAACAAAAATGATGAGGCTGGCAAGCATGTCCCCACTGTCTTCTCAAATATTGGGAACTGAACCTGAATAGGGTTAGAATTCTAGATAGGATACTAAGCTAAGTCTGTCTCATTATAAGGTTCCAGGTTCCATAACAGCCAAGATTTCACAACTGAAAACACTTGTAATACTCAGTTGTCATACCATGGATCACTGTCCAAGCCTTACCCCAACACTCATACAAACGGCTGAAGGCTGTCCCTCACATCTTGTATTCATTAACTATACCAGATAATTCCATAAAAATGTCAGCCTATATCATTTTAAAGATAAGTTTCATTATCTGGCAACAGTTTTTCAAAATGGCATTTTACACATGAGTAAAACAACCAAAATTATGGCATGCAAGATGGCTCAGAATTTCTCTATTCCCCCCTCCAATATTCAGCTATAGACCTCTCCAAGAAAATAGATTAATGATGCTTTATTATATTGATAGTTTCGTTTTCTCATTCAGTAAACTGAGAAGAAATTTTATGTTAGGAACAAAATCAGGTGAGCTTATCACAATAACACTTATGTGGGTTGAGCATGCTACGTTGATCACAGAAACACAAACTTTTTCCTCCTCAACAAGTGAAAAGAAAAATCTATAAGTTTTAACTTTATTCCCTTCTTCAAGTTTGTAAGCATTAAGAAAATGTGATGAGATGTTAAGTGAAATGTGTTTTACGTGCAACAGCTCTTGTGACCAACATAACACCACAATGTACAACTTATCTAGCATAAATATGTTGTCGTGTCATTTAACCCCCTTTTTAAGACTGTCATAATTCTTTCCCTGATAATCCAGTAATTATTAGACATATTATTTGTACCACATTATTAATGTAGGGCACCTTACAAAGATTTAACAAAAAGAGACAGGTCCCTGCCCTCGAGAAGCTTACAATTTAAAATACAAGTCAGAAAAGGGGAGGGAAGACAATACATTATTGCATTTAGAAGAAAGATAATATAATTATTTTAATAGAATTAGTAACTATATAACTTTTTAGATCATCAGGAAACTTCAACCTAGATGTGGTTTACAAAAATGTAGAACTGATATTTCTCTACTAGACCTACACCCACTTTCTTGAAGCATGTAAAAGTTTCTACCAGCTTCCTTTCAGATTTATCAAGGAGGCAAGCCTGTCCTGATTGGCTCCCCCTAGCTATGCTGAATAGGTGGAGTTAGGGAGTGCCAACCTTTCTGGTCCAGAAGGCACATTTCAAATTTTAAGAGAGTGCTGAGGACACCAATCGCAAAATGGCTGCCATGGGGGTGTGGCATAACACAAAATTAGAGAATAGTCATGCTGAAGGTTTTCCCACAAATGTATTTCCATACTAGAAAAGACTTGACCTGTTGAATTTCTGCCTGCCACTCAGGTGTTAAAGGGACAAGAACCCTGTTTTTCCCATGTGCAACCCAAATTTTTCCAAAGTTTTCATAGTTGTCTGTTGGGGGGAAGGGGATTCTTTAACATTTGCCCACACTTACTGTATAGTAATATTTGCAGAAAATATTTTCTAGGCACTACCTGATCTCAGATGAACCCAACACAGGGAAGATGCATCCTGGGTGCTAGGGAAAAAGGAAGGGCAAACTGTGGAGATTCCAAGGACTAAAAACAACAAGAAGAAAAACACAGAAGCAGGACAAGTGCACTAAAAGGGGAGGCAAAACAGTGGCCCTTTAGGACCCCAGAGATTCCTATTGCCTGTGTCCAAACAACTCACTTATCAGTCACAGCTCTAACTTCACTTATTGACTGATACTGACAAGCAGGAGCAGCCAGGCCGGTTCATTTCACATAAATCACATAGATGGGTACATGCACATTTTGCTCCATAACATTTTTTCTAGGAGAGCTAGAGACTTACTTTTTTAATGAAAGCTCAGGTTTTGGGCTACCTGATGAGAATGCCACTGGTGGCCTTTGTGGGCACCCTGGCACCCATGGGTGATGGGCTGGCAACCCCAGAAGGGGTCAAATAGAGATACAAAAACTCACCTCAGGAGCTGAAGGTCTCTTGCCTTGCATCAGAGAACAGTACAACCCTGTAGAAGGTTGAAGGCAGTCTTGAAAACACAAATTAATATTTTACATAATTTAAAACCAACACCACAAAGACAGGGGATAATGCTTTTACAAGAAATGTGATTATCCTGAAAGGAAGCACAGAAGTAGAAACATCCATTGAAGTACTGGTGTCAATTGGCAACTTCATTATTGTTGAATTTGAGACATGGAAATTGAAAAGAAAATTTACTGGTGAAAATTTGTTTGATGATCATTAATATTTAATCCTCATCCTAAACGATGGACTTCTGTGATATTTATATACCCTGCAAATGATGATAAATGTTGGGTTGAAAAGAAACAAATAATTAGGGTACTGTCAGAGTTCAGTGTTAATTCCCATGGGCTTTACAGCTACCCACATGGTCTTGACGCTGACCTGCAACTTGTGAATGCATAGTAAAGTGACATACACACAGGATCTTGCTTTTGGAGGCATTTATTTGTGGGTGTCTGTTATTGAATTGTCACACGTTATGTTGATCATGCTATAATTTACCAGAAAACCTTTTTTCCACAGGTTCCCATAAACATTACCATAAATTTGATACTTGCTCATGAAACATTAGCTGTTTATATATGTTGTTGCTGATGGAATTTATTTTTGATCCATACTTTTAGAGAACACAGTTATCTAAGTTACATATGAGTTCTTCAGGTTATAAAACCATTATGGTGGTCACAGAGAACGTCTGCTGTTTTGGATAGAGATATGCCTGAAACACTTAACTATCCTAAAACAAGTTCAAAAGATCTCATTCACTGAAGTGTGTGAAATGTCAGAGCTGTTTACTGCATTGCACCTTAGCGTCCTGCATACGCATGTACGTAAATGTGCACTAAAGGCAAGATGCATCCATTCTCCACTCAGAGATTTAACTTCTAGAGACACCCCAGGGAGGAAGCTGAACCCAGAAGAATGACACTAACTCACATTAGCAAAATTTGAGCAAGGCAACTTCCAAAAGCCAAAAACAGGGATAAAATGGAGACAGTGATTTATCTGAGTATGAAATCAGAAAACAAGGACTGTTCTTGGAAGCTAGGAATAGTTGGAACATATGCAGTTGAAATCCTAAAGCATGTGCTCAGGGCCCAATATTTATTCAACGATGGTAACAAAAACAAAACTGCAAGTATAATATCTGAGTTAAGGTTGTTGCATGTTGGCTCAATCTCCACAAAACCAGGAAATCGGATGAAGCTGATGCCTTAAGAGAGATGTCCTGTGATCAGCAATGAAGTTGTGCAATGTCACAGTTTACACCTTACCCTTGATGCACCCACACATTTCCTTGGTCTTTCAGGCCAAAGCCAGATGGGGAGAATAGTGCCTGGGACCAGCAAACATGCCCCATGTTGTTCTGATTAGGTATTGCCTTATAAGTATCTGACCTTTGCTGCATTGCTAGAAGAATCCTCCTGTGACCCCTTCCTGCTTTTTGCATACATCAGTAGGTGGCATATATTTATCTTGTTTTGATCTCTAGCATGGATGAATAAATAAATGAATAATGTTATTTAAGTATTTGGTATATTTTAGGGTAACTCAGCATGGCCTACAACCTGTAGAAAATGAAGGTTTGGGGGGAAAGTATTGCAGGAGGGGAAAACCCTTGAGGATTTTTATTATGATGTGGAAGATGTGAAAACAAATTTTAGTTTTTATTTAAGTTTTTTAAATGTATGTAGTTTTACTTTTTAATCTATTCCAGACAATAAGTACCTTTACACATTAATAATAAAGAGATTATTTCAAAATTCCTAGCTCCTAGGGAGTAATTCCCAACTGTATTATAGCCCTATTTAAAATAGTCTGGCAAAAGAGAGTTTGTTAAACTTTTTTGGATTGAAGATACATATCTATTGAACAATCCTAAGGATCAAGCCATATGTCAGCTAGATTAATGAGCTTGCCTATAGTGGAAAGGTGATTTATATTTTGAGAAATTTGATCCAATATATTTAAAAGGGGACAGTGCATTCTCAAGGGAAAGATGGCTCCTAAGCCAGAGCATCTTTAGAACTAGGTCAGTTGGAGAGTGGGAGGTGGAAGCTGGTATATTGATTTGTTTGACTTCAACTGCTTCATCTACTCTTTCAATTGGGATATTTCTTCCGTTGGAGGAAGATATTTCTCCTGCTTCATTGTTGAGGAAAAGCCACATTATCACATAATTTTGTTGGCCTTCTGCACATTACTATGCTTCTTAATTGTTGTTGTTGTTATGTGCCTTCAAGTCGATTACGATTTATGGCGACCCTATGAATCAGCGACCTCCAATAGCATCTGTCATGAAGCACCCTGTACAGATCTTGTAAGTTCAGTTCTGTGCCTTCCTTTATGGAATCAATCTATCTCTTGTTTGGCCTTCCTCTTTTTGTACTCCCTTCTGTTTTTCCTAGCATTATGGTATTTTCTACTGAATCATGTCTTCTCATTATGTGTCCAAAGTGTGATAACCTCAGTTTCATCATTTTAGCTTCTAGTGACAGTTCTGGTTTAATTTGTTTGGACACCCAATTATTTGTCTTTTTCACAGTCCATGATATGTGCAAAGCTCTCCTCCAACACCACATTTCAAATGATCTTTCTCTTATCTGCTTTTTTAACTGTCCAACTTTCACATCCATACATAGAGATCGGGAATACTATGGTCTGAATGATCCTGACTTTAGTGTTCAGTGATACATCTTTGCATTTGAGGATCTTTTCTAGTTCTCTCATAGCTGCCCTCCTCAGTCCTAGCCTTCTTCTGATTTCTTCACTATTGTCTCCATTTTGGTTAATGACTGTGCCAAGGTATTGATATTCCTTGACAAGTTCAATGTCCTCATTGTCAACTTTAAAGTTACATAAAACTTCTGTTGTCCTTAGTTTGGTCTTTTTGACATTCAGCTGTAGTCCTGCTTTTGTGCTATCCTTTTTAACTTTCATCAGCACTAGTTTCAAATCATTACAGGTTTCTGCTAGTAGTATGGTATTGTCTGCATATCTTAAATTATTTATATTTCTCCCTCCAATTTTCACATCTCCATCATCTTGGTCCAATCCCGCTTTCCGTATGATATGTTCTGCATATAGATTAAACAAATAGGGTGATAAAATACACCCCTGTCCCACACCCTTTCCGATTGGGAACCAATCGGTTACTCCATATTCTGTCCTTACAGTAGCCTCTTGACCACAGTATAGGTTGCGCATTAGAACAATCAGATGCTGTGGCACCCCCATTTCTTTTAAAGCATTCCATAGTTTTTCATGATCTACACAGTCAAAGGCTTTGCTGTAATCTATAAAGCACAGGGTGATTTTCTTCTGAAATTCCTTGGTCCGTTCCATTATCCAACGTATGTTTGCCATATGATCTCTGGTGCCTCTTCCCTTTCTAAATCCAGTTTGGACATCTGGCATTTCTCACTCCATATATGGTAAGAGCCTTTGTTGTAGAATTTTGCGCATTACTTTACTTGCATGGGATATTAAGGCGAGGGCCGGTTCTAAAGAGCGGCCAGGTGGGGCACTGGCCAAGGGCCCCTAGTGCTACAGGGCCCCCTGGGGGCCCCTGGGCTCCCCTTCCACAATCCATGCAGGCATGCCGGTTTGCCATCAATCAAGATGGCAGCCGAGGTTTCCCTAAGGAGCTGAAGTCTCTGCCTCCATCTTGGTTGATAGCAGCAATGTGCGCACCGCCAAAAAAACAGCACAGAGAAAGGTAAGAAGAGCAGGGAATGGGGGGCGGCTTGGGATCTCCCACCCTACGATCCATGGTACCAATCCTGCCATGAATCCCAGAAGGGGAGTGCTGGGGCCCAGGGCAGTCTGGTGCCCAAAGGCCCCAGCATGCCTGGGGCTGGCCCTGATTAAGGCAATAGTTCGATAATTACTGCATTCCCTGAGATCCCCTCTCTTTGGAATTGGGATCTATATTGAATGCTTCCAGTCTGTGGGCCATTGTTTAGTTTTCCATATTTGTTGACAATTTTTTATCAAAATTTGGACAGATACCGTCTCAGTAGCTTGTAGCAACTCTATTGGTGTGCAATCTGTTCCTGGTGATTTGTTTCTTCCAAAGTATTTTAAGAGCAGCTTTCACCTCACATTCATCACATGGTTCCTCCATGAATGAATCTGTCATCCTGGCATCTCTTTTATAGAGTTATTCAGTGTATTGCTTCCATCTTCCTTTTATTTCATCTTGGTCAGTCAGTCAGTGTGTTCCGCTGTTGATTATTCAACATCCCTACTCTTGGTTTAAATTTCCCGTTCATTTCTCTAATCTTTTGGAACAGGGCTCTTGTTCTTCCCTTTTTGTTGTCCTCTTCTATTTCTATACAATAACTATTGTAATAGTTCTCTTTGTCCCTGCGTACTAGTCGCTGTATTGTTGCATTTAGGGTTCTGACCGTGTTTCTTATTTATTTATTTATTTATTTATTTTATTTCATTTTTAAACTGCCCATAGCGAATAGCTCTCTGGGCGGTGTACAAAAGATTAAAAGTACAGAAATAGAAAATATCACAATAAATAAACTGAAACAAAGAGATTTAAAATTGTAACATTAAACGCTTTAAAATGCCTGGGAGCATAGCCAGGTCTTAACCTGGCACCGAAAAGATAGAAGCGTCGGCGCCAGGCGTATTTCTTCGGGGAGGCTATTCCACAATTCGGGGGCCACTACAGAAAAGGCCCTAGATCGAGTAACTGTCCTCCGGGCTTCCCGATGGGTTGGTACCCGGAGGAGGGCCTTAGAGGCTGAGCGAAGTGACCGGGTCGGTTCATAGCGGGAGAGGCGTTCCACAAGATACTGCGGTCCCACGCCATGTAAGGCTTTATAGGTCAAAACCAGCACCTTGAATCTGGCTCGGAAGCAAATAGGTAGCCAGTGCAAACGGGCCAGAACAGGTGTTATATGCGCTGACCGGCTGGTCCTCGTCAGCAGTCTGGCTGCTGCGTTTTGCACTAGCTGAAGCTTTGGAACTGTCTTCAAGGGCAGCCCTACATAGAGCGCATTACAGTAATCCAACCTAGAAGTTACCAGAGCATGAACAACTGAGGCAAGGTCATCCCTTTTGCTTTTGCTTTCTTTCTCTCTTTAACCATTTTAAGAGTTTCTTCAGTCATCCATTGAGGTCTTTCTCTCTTTTTAACTCGAGGTATTGTCTTTTTGCATTCTTCCCTGATCATGTCTCTGACTTCACTCCATAGTTCTTCTGGTTCTCTGTCAACTAAGTTTAAAGCCTCAAACCTGTTCCTTATTTGATCTTCAGGGATGTTATTTAAATTGTATTTTGGCATTATGATTGCTCTGTTGGTCTTCTTTAGCTTTACTCCGATTTTCGATATGACCAGATCATGATCTCTACCACAGCGTGGTCCTTGTCTTGTTTTCGCACAAAGTATGGAACTTCTCCATCTTCTGCTACCAATTATATAATCAGTTTGATTCCTATATTGACCATTTGGTGATGTCCACATGTACAGTTGTCTTTTCGGTCGCTCAAAAATGTGTTCGCAAGAAACAAATTATTGGCTTCACAGAATTCAATGTCTCTTGCTTCATTTCTGTCTCCTAAGCCCCATTTCCCCACAATTCCTAGTTTTTCTCTGTTTCCTACTTTTGCATTCCAGTCCCCCATGATTATCATCACATCTTGTTTTGGTGTGTGATCAATTTCTTCCTGTACTTCTGCATAAAATCTCTCCAATTCCTCTTCTTCTGCATTTGCCGTTGGCACATAGACTTGATGGTTATTTTAATAGTTTTCCCATTAAATCTCATTGATATCACTCGCTCAGACTTTGCTACATCACTTCTCACTATTAAAGCAAACACATTTCTTCTTAATTTCTCATTTCCTGCATAAAATATTTTGTAGTTGCCTGATTGAAAATGTCCCATTCCCATCCATTTTAATTCACCCATGCCAAGTATTGTAATTTTGATACGTTCCTATTGTGTTCCATGTTCCTATTGTGTGTGTTGTACAACTCCAGACTCTCCTTTCGCATCTGTACGCATCAGCCTCTGGGCTTCCTTTGGGCTTTGACCCAGTTGCGTCATTAGTCACAGCGCTACTCATACTTGTCCTTTGTTCTTCCCCAGTAGCTCGTTGAGTGCCTTCTGACCTGGGGGTCTCATCTTCCAGCACTATCTTGTATTGCATTTTGGATACTCTGTTCATAGGGTTTTCATGGTAAGATGCACACCTTAACGTGATGAGGGGGTTTGAGAGTGTTGAAGAAGCTGAGAGCAATGCCATCAGGAGTCTAGACCAAGAGACTAGACTCCTATCATGGGCACCCAAGATGGAATGGTCAAAGCTGAAACACTAGACTAAGATGCTTCCAAACTCAGCGGAAGGCAATGGTAAACCACCTCTGAATATCTCTTACCATGAAAACCCTATGAACAGAGTATGCTTCTTAATTATATGAAAGCATATCCTTTTAGGAAGACAGTCTAAGTAGTAGCCTATGGCAACTGATTACCAGATTTCTTTGCATCCAACCATTATATGTCAAAAGAACGAACAAATAAAGTGTGCATGCCACATATTGTTTAATATGTCAAGTGCAATATGCAGCTCAGTTCAAATTACCAGCTTTAAGGCAATTAAGATCCCAAAGATGCTGTGCTGGTGGCAATTTCTGTGCTGCTGGTCCTGGGTAAAAGCTTCTTTGATAATCTTTTTCTTGCACTCAGCAAGCCGCTTTTTCAAAGTGGGAATGGAGGTGTCCACAGCCTTAAACACAACCACTGGCTCACTCATTGTGGTGCCTTACACATCAGCCCCTCCTCCCATTAGTTAAAATTGGGCTCAATCCACCAGAAAGTTCTACTACACAAATCTCATTGAAATTAACAGAAGCCATCTTTTTCCTTTCCTTGTCTGAAGGTCAAATTAGACAAGACATTAGTGATTCACAATTGGATCTCTTGTCCCTTAAAACTGCCTAAAAAGGAGTCACAGGGGCCTGATTCAGATGCATCAGAACAGACTGTAGTGACATGGGAAAAGAGATTAACCCTTCCCTCTGTGCCATTTCCCTCATATAAATCTTTCTCTCAAAGCTGATATTTGCCCCATTAGGGGAAACATATATGTGATTTACACACAGAGAGAGCTACCCTTATTTTTTTAAAAGGTATGGAAGATCCAGTTATGAAACCTTTCTAGTGCCCTAAATTGTGTCCAACCTGAGGCAGCTGCTTCACCTTGCTTCATGTTGGGGCCACACCTCCAATGGGACCAGCTTTATACATCTCACGTAGTGTCATCATTGTGCACCAAAAGATGAAATGAGAATTTATATGCACAAAATAGCGATGGGTGAATCTGTCCAATTCAATTTCTCTGTTTCTCATTTTTTATAAACTTAAGTTCAGTTCTCCATATTCCCACAGCAGTTTGCATTTTTAAAAATAGTCCTCATGAAAATTTATCAGGATTTTAGTGCAAGTTTATTTTAATATTGTTGCGCGCCTCCCCCAATCTCCGAGTGGTGAGATTTCGGGGGTCCCCGCTCCTCCAGGGTTTGGTTTCCTTTGGGAAAGGTCAGCGGAGACTGCGGTGTCTTTATGAAATATGGTTTGTTTATTTACACACATTCCAACCTGAGCTCAAGGATGGAGGGGTTCAATGCATCAGCAGTCTAATATCCAGCTTTTCCATCTGAGTGCAGGGGCATCCTATAGCCATGATGCAGAGGGATAGCCTTTCTGCGTGCCTGCAGCCCTAGCCATTCTCTTGAACACACTAAAACTACAAGCACAAAACTCTCCTAGGCTCCAGGAGGGGGGGGAATGCTCTCCTGAAGAGTTTCAATAACAAAAGGATCTTCCTCCTGAAATATAGAAAAATTTTCCTGACTGGTGGGCACCAATTTTGGCACGTTTATTTTCGACGATTAATGAACTAGGCATAATACCGGATGGATGGAGACGAAGCATAATTGTCCCAATTTATAAAAAAAGTGACCCCTCTGACCCATCTAATTGTCAGCTCTACACTGCGTCAGCAGTGCCGGTGGGGGCTGGAAATTCCTGGGTGGTTGGCAGGGAAGTAAAGTCCTTAGCCGGCAGTCTGGCCATAAATCTCCCAGGTCTTAGGAGGAGGGAATCTGATAAGGGCCAGGCTTGTCCGAAGCGTACTTGCCAAGTCAGGAGTCCAGAAGCGAGGTCAGTAGAGGTCCGGGATCAAGTACCAAGGGGTCAGTCCGAAAGAGGGTGCCAGGAAACTAGGAACACACAAGCCACGCCTGACGTTGCAGTCAGCAACAAGCTGCAGCCAAGGTGTGCCTTATAAAGAGCAGGGTTGACAGCAGGTGTGAGCCCTCAGCGTTTGGGCCTTAAGGAGACAGGCCTGCCCCTCTTCTGCCTGACCTTCTGCTGTCTCTGTTCTGCAGGTGAGGGGGGAGTATCCTGTGCACTGTCTGTGTCTGGCTGCAGGGCCTCTGCTGTATCTGGGGTGCTCTGCAGCTGAGGGGGAGAAGGAGCTGGATTCTCAGGAGGCTCCTCCATGTCTCCTTCTGAGTCTGCTGCTCCTGGGTCTGCTGCTGTTACTCCCGAGTCATCCTCATCTGAGGAGTCCTCTGACGGGGCCATGACACCATCCCCCGCCCCACGACCAACCCTCCGCCTCCCACCGGGGCCCGGCTTATCCGGGTAGCGCTGGTGGAAGCTCCGGACCAGACGAGGGGCATGCACCTGCGTCGCCTCTTCCCACGAACGTTCCTCAGGACCGTACCCCTGCTAGTCTATGAGGTTCTGGAGGCGGCCACGATCTGTGGTCCAGGATCTGTGCCACTTCGAATTCCTCTTCCCCGTTGACTTGTATCGGCGGCAGGGGCGGTGGTTTACTACTCACGGGGTGAGGTGGGAGAGCGGGAGTCAGCAGTGATCTATGGAAGACAGGGTGAATGCGGAAGGAGGCAGGGAGTTGGAGCCGGAACGCCACCGGGTTAATTTGCTGGGTGATCCGGAAGGGACCTACGTTCCGAGCCTCCAGCTTGTGAGACGGCCGTTGCGAACGCAGGAATTTGGTCGAGAGCCATACCCGGTCCCCTACCTTCAGCGGCGGGCCTGGTTGGCGGTGGCGAGCAGCAAAGCGCTTATACGCGTCCTTGGCCTGCTCCAGCTGCTCCTTCAGGACTGCCTGCAGGGCCTGCAACTCCTGCAGCATGACATCTGCAGCGGGGACCGGCGACGGGGGTCGCACTGAGGGGAAGAATCGGGGGTGGTAGCCGTAAGAGGCAAAGAACGGGGTCTGGCGCGTGGAGGCATGCACGGAGTTATTATACGCGAACTCCGCCAGCAGTAACAGATCCACCCAATTGTCCTGTTGGAAGCAGGTGTAACACCGCAAGTATTGTTCAACGGTGGCGTTGGTACGTTCTGTTTGTCCATCTGATTGAGGGTGGTGGGCGGGGGACAAGTGGATCTGGACGTTCAGGGCCCGAAACAGGGCCTGCCAGAACCGGGCGGTGAACTGGGCTCCTCGGTCAGAGATCAGGTGGTCGGGGAGGCCGTGCAAACGGAAGACCTGGGCCAAAAATAGTTGCACAGTTTCTGGGGCAGAGGGTAGTCCGGCACAGGGGAGGAAATGGGCCATCTTGGTGAACAGGTCTACGACTACAAGGATGGTGGTCATTCCCCGGGAGGCTGGCAAGTCCGTGATAAAATCCAGGGAGACCGAGCGCCAGGGCCCTGGGGGGGTAGGCAGTGGGAGCAGGAGCCCCGGGGGCTTGCCGGGGTGGCTCTTGGCTCACTGGCAGGTATCACAGGCCGCTACATAGTCCTTGACATCCGTTTGGACCTGGGGCCACCAGAAATCCCGTAGGACCAGGTGGAGGGTCTTATACGTTCCAAAATGCCCTGCAGGCTGGCTGTCATGGCAGAGGTGGAGCACCTCTCCCCGCAGAGCTCCCGGGGGAACGTACAACCGGTTCCGGTGGTACAAGAGGCCCTGATGCAAGGAAAAGGGGCTGTCCCGGGCGGCCATCCCGGACTGGAGCTCTCGCTGCTGGGCCAGGGCATGGGGTCCTTTTGCTGCTGCTCCTGCACCCGGTCCAGGAGGGGTTGTGGTTGGTGTGTAGCGGCGAAGTTCTCTGGGCGGAGGATTGGGCGAAGGGGGCGATTGACCTGCTCGGCTCGGTATTCCGGCTTGCGAGAGAGCGCGTCTGCTAGGGTGTTTCGGCGGCCAGGGAGGTAGGTGACCGTGAACTGGAACCGGGAGAAAAACAGGGACCACCGGATCTGGCGTTGGTTCAGCCGTCGGGCGCTTTGCAGGTGCTCCAGGTTTCGGTGGTCCGTCCGTACCTGGACCGGATGGCGTGCCCCTTCCAGGAGATGACACCAGGTCTCGAAAGCTACTTTGATGGCCAGTAACTCCTTCTCCCAAATGGTGTAGTTCTGTTCCGAAGCGTTGAGTTTCCGGGAATGGAACGCACAGGGGAGCAGGGACTGCTTGCTCCCCACCGGCTGAAGTAGGACCGCTGCCACTGCCTTATCAGATGCATCGGCCTCCACTATGTAAGGTCGGGTAGGGTCGGGTTGCTGGAGGATGGGTTCAGATGTAAAGGCGTGTTGGAGGCGCCGGAAGGCCTGTTGAGTGGCCTCCGTCCAAACAAACTTCTCTTTGCCTCAAAGCAGGTCTGAGATGGGCGTGGTGAGTTCAGAGAAGTGGGAGATGAACCGATGGTAATAGTTGGCGAAGCCCAAGAAGCGCTGCACATCTTTGGGGCTTCGCGGAGCTGCCCAGTGGAGGATGGTCTCAATTTTGGCGGGGTCCATCTGGATACCCGAGGGCGAGATCCGATGGCCTAGGAAATCCACGGTCGTGAGGTCAAAGGCGCATTTTTTGAGTTTGGCGAAGAGGCGGTGCTCCCGCAGGCGCTGCAGCACCGCTTGAACGTGCTCCTTATGTTCCGAGGGGTTCCGCGAGTAGATCAGGATGTCATCCAAGTAGATCACCAGGAAGCGGTCTAGGAGGTCCCGGAAGATGTCGTTCATGAAGTGCTGGAAGACGCCAGGGGCGTTGCACAAGCCAAATGGCATCACGGTGTACTCAAAGTGCCCATAATGGGTGCGGAAGGCCGTCTTCCACTCATCGCCCTCCCGCATACGCACCAGGTTGTAGGCCCCTCGCAGGTCTAGTTTGGTGAAAATGCGAGCGCCCCGCAGCTGCTCTAACCGTTCTGGGATCAGGGGCAAAGGGTAGCGATTCCGAACTGTAATCTGGTTGAGGGCGCGGTAGTCATTGCACAGCCAGAGTTCCCCACATTTCTTTTTGACAAAGAGGACAGGGGCGGCTGCAGGGGACATGGAAGGGCGAATGAACCCTTGGTGCAGGTTCTTGTCTAGGAACTCTCTGAGGGCTGCCAGTTCGGGTTCTGACAGGGAGTAAAGCCGGCCCATGGGAATCTTGGCTCTGGGTAGCAGATCAATGGGACAGTCATAAGGACGATGGGGCCGCAACTGGTCTGCCTCTTGCTTCCCAAACACATCTGCGAACTCCCGGTACTGTTCCGGTAAGGGCTCGAGCGCGGAGCTTGCCTCCCGGGTCATCAGGATGCGCTCCTTTGGCCTCCAGCAGTTGGCTTGGCAATAGGGGGATCCAAGGGTCAGCCGGCCCATGGACCACTGGATGATGGGGTCGTGCCGCTGGAGCCACGCCAGGCCCAGCACGACCGGGAAGTGCGGTGCGGCAGCCTGGTAGAACTGGAGGCTTTTCTGGTGCTCCCCCAGGGCCACGTTGAGCGGCACTGTCTCCTGTACTACAGGGCCCGAGGCGAGACGCCGGCCATCAATAGTCTCCACCAGGAGGGGGCGACGAATTGGTTGACTAGGAACCCGGTGGAGCTTGGCAAAGGACACATCCATAAAATTGCTGGTGGATCCCGAGTCCAGCATGGCGGGTACTTGTAGGGTCCCCCTTCCGGGGACTGTCAGTGCGAACACGGTCAGATGCTTGGGCGGTGAGGAACTGAGGTGGCAGGCCCCTTGAACCACGAGGTTGCCCCGGCTCAGGGGCCTGTGAAGGCCGGGGCATGGACGTTTCCCGAGGCAGGGGCTGTGGGTCGTTTCGTGGAACACTGGGCTGCAAAATGTCCTGGGGCCCCGCAATACAGGCAGAGGCCCTGTTGCCGGCGTCAGCAGCTTTTCGGCCGCAGAGAGATGTGGCTGAGCCCCTCCCAGCTGAATCGGTTCTGCCAGGGGTGTAGGGTCCTTGCCGACGGGCTCCGAGGGCCCAGCCACTGGGGCTGATGCTCTGTAGACTGGCCGGGGTCGGTTGGCAGCACGCCTGCTTTCCAGCCTCCCATCAATCTGGAGACACAGGCGTATGAGGGCGTGCAGGGTTCCAGGGCGCTCCACCCTAGCTAGCTCATCCAGAAGCTCATCCGACAACCCCTCCTGAAATTGGTCCATGAGAGCTGCTTCGTTCCAGCCCAGGTTTTGTTGTAATAAACGAAAGTCTGTTACACATTCCCCCAAGGGGCGTCGGCCTTGCCGCAGCCGGCATATGCGGCGGTTGGCTGTAGCTGATTGGATTGGGTCCTTGAACATAGCCTTCAGTTCTCTGGTGAAGGCAGCTAAGTCGTTGAGCACGGGGCTTCGCTCGAGGAGTAGGGGCGTGGCCCATCTAGCTGCGGCCCCGGTGCACAGGTTAATCAAGAATCCCACCCGGGTCTTATCATCTGGGAAGGCCTCTGGTCGTAACTCCATGAAGAGCTGGGCCTGGGCCAAGAAGGCTGGGAGCTGGTCGGAAGCCCCAGTAAATTTCTCTGGGAGAGTCACAGGGCGCTTGGCTCTCCCTGTAGGGAGAGGGGGTGGGGCTGCTGCTAGCTGGGTTTGCAAGCCTTGGACGGCCAACAGCAGCTGGTCTACTTGTGAGCGCAGGAGCAAGTTTTCCTGCTGGAGTTGCTCCATGGTCAGCACTTCCCCCACTCCCTCGTTTGCCTGCTTTGTTTTGGGCTGACTGCAAACTGTCAGCTTTACACTGCGTCAGCAGTGCCGGTGGGGGCTGGAAATTCCTGGGAGGTTGGCAGGGAAGTAAAGTCCTTAGCCGGCAGTCTGGCCATAAATCTCCCAGGTCTTAGGAGGAGGGAATCTGATAAGGGCCAGGCTTGTCTGAAGCATACTTGCCGAGTCAGGAGTCCAGAAGCGAGGTCAGTAGAGGTCCGGGATCAAGTGCCAAGGGGTCAGTCCGAAAGAGGGTGCCAGGAAACTAGGAACACACAAGCCACGCCTGACGTTGCAGTCAGCAACAAGCTGCAGCCAAGGTGTGCCTTATAAAGAGCAAGGTTGACAGCAGGTGTGAGCCCTCAGCGTTTGGGCCTTAAGGAGACAGGCCTGCCCCTCTTCTGCCTGACCTTCTGCTGTCTCCGTTCTGCAGGTGAGGGGGGAGTATCCTGTGCACTGTCTGTGTCTGGCTGCAGGGCCTCTGCTGTATCTGGGGTGCTCTGCAGCTGAGGGGCAGAAGGAGCTGGATTCTCAGGAGGCTCCTCCGTGTCGCCTTCTGAGTCTGCTGCTCCTGGGTCTGCTGCTGTTACTCCCGAGTTGTCCTCATCTGAGGAGTCCTCTGACAGGGCCATGACACCAATTACCGCCCCATTAGTTTACTAAATGTGGCGTTAAAATTGTATAGTAAGTTTCTCTTGTCAAAACTAGAACAATGGGCAAATGTAAACAGTATTATACCAGCTGAACAAATTCGCTTTAAGAAAGGGTCCTCCCCGGTTGATCATGGCCTAACCCTTCACTTCATAGCAAACCAGGCCATAACAGGCCCTACAAAACATCTATACGCGGCTTTTGTAGATTTGGCCATAGCATTCGATTCAGTGGACAGAGGTAAACTTTGGTCCAAATTACATAATATGAACATAGACCACCGACTATTATTCTTAATAAGGGCCCTGTATAAAGACACTTCTGCCCAGGTTAGAGTGAATAATCACGGAGCCATGACAAGTCCGATATTAGTGGCCAGGGGTGTAAAGCAGGGGTGCCCCCTCGCACCTCTATTATTTAACCTATTTTTAACCGACATAATATCTGATCTAACTGACCCTCAATATTTCCCCCCCTCAATTGGAAATAGGAAGATATCAACACTGTTCTATGCAGATGATATGGTTCTCCTTTCTCTAGTACCAATAGGCCTGAAAAAGCTAATGAGACGACTTCATGATCTCTGTGAAACCGAGGGACTGAAAATAAACTACAAAAAAACAAAAGTCCTAGTATTTGGAAGAAGACATGCGAGCCACCGTTGGGCAATGTACAATCAACAATTAGAACAGTGTCGGATATTTAAGTACCTGGGAGAGATTTTTGCAGATACCCTCTCTTGGAAGACCCAACTACAATTTATTAAACAATCAGCAGCAAAAACAGCGGAAGCCATTTTAAAATTCTACCGCTCAACAGGGGTAACTTGGTCACCTCTGCCTTAAAAATTTTTGAGGCCAAAGTAATCCCTCAGGTCCTTTATGGAGTTCTGATTAGGGTATGGAACATGGAATCAATATCATCTTTAGAGACAATTCAAACAGACTTTCTCAGGCGTCTATTGACCTTACCCCCAGGAACCCCTTCTGCAATGCTTCGAGCGGAAACTGGTCTCCCTCCGCTGACTGCTCACATTCATTTAGCTCTTCTGAGATTCATGAGATCCATACCATATCTACAAAATAAGGAATTGTTATATCTATGCCTCACCCACCCTGCTTCTAAAAAAACATGGGATGCTAGACTTGAAAATCTATTGCATAGATACCATTTAACTATTCACCAATTTAATACCATTGGTTCAGATAAGAATCTACGACAGGCAGTTATCCATCACTGTGAATATTTAGACCGATTATCCCTACTTAACTGTAGATCTGTCCCATGGTATTGGAGATTTAAACCTGATCACATTTGCTCTCCATATCTTACAATAGCCTTGCTGAGCAATTTTAGACATGCACTTGCCTCAATTAGATTTTTCACTTTGCCTAATGCAGAACTAGAAGGGAGAATAGCTAATGTCCCTAAAGAACAAAGACATTGTATCTGCGGGTCTCAAAAGGTGGAGGACCTCCCACATATTCTACTAGATTGCCCAATCTATCATAACCTTAGAATGAATCTTATTTCCAAGTGGGTAGATCCCTCCGAAATGGCTTTGACCACTGACAAAATATTATTGTTAATGTCCGATCAGAATTTTGAAGTGACACATAAGGTAGCTCTATTTGTGTCCGCAGCCATGAAACTAAGAGCCAGATATCTTTTAGAATTTGATTCGATCCCGAAACCCAAATAGGTGTTAAGGATGTAACGACCAGTAACTGAATTTATTGTATTTTAACAATTTTTATATTTCTTAAAGTACACTTTGGTTTTTTGTTAAATGTATATCTTGCGTTGGCCTGTGGCCCTGTAATAAAGATGAATTGAAAAGGATCATCCTGGCCCATAAAAGGATCATCCTGGCCCATTTCACCAGTTGCCAGGGCAACCGAAAGGCCCATCATCTTACCTGTCCACTCCATTTGATCAACAAAGGAGATTCATCTGGCTAGCAGAGCCAGCCCCCAGGGCATAGGATTCCAAATCAGAGGCTGGAAAGGTGACCCATAGAAACCATCCATTCCACCCCCCATGCTCACAACAATATGCATATTTTTGCAAAGCAGTTTCCCCAAATATAATTCCTTTTCATATGTTATTTTCATTAATATGTGCATTTTATATACACTTTCCCCTAGTATATGCATTTTGCACACTTTATCTGGCTGGACAGTTGCACTGCAAAACTTGGAAAAGTATGAATTTTGAAGGCTGGCTGTGTTTCAGTTTGTATATTGTTTTGGAAAGTGCAGATTAGGTAGGTTTGCCTTTAAAAGTTCTGTACTGAATAATATTTCTCCCCTATCCCTAGCACCAAATGATCTAGCTGCTTGCTTCACATAGGATGACATGGTGCAACAGCTATTGCAGGTAAGAGTAGAATTGTGCACCCCAGCTACATTTTTAAATAATTCATTCCCTTTGAAAGCAGTGGAAAATGAGACAAAATCTAAACACTCTGGTTTAACTGTTCTGACCTGGGCCATTAGTCAGTGATAACTTTAATGATCACAAATGTTTCTTGGATTCCTCTCCGAACAGCAAGCTATGGATACCCAGCAGCTAGGAGCAATAATAAATCTCTTTGAAGACTTATCTGCTGTCATATTTTTCCAATGTTCTAGAAAGGCTGAAATATTTTCATCATTCAGCTCCATTTATCAAACATCACCATCCCCAGCCTAGTTCCAAAATAGTTTCAGCTGTGAGCAATATTTTGATGATACTCGGTATCAGATGGGCATCTAACGTGTGTCAAGAACAAAGACATCCCTTTGACATTTGAAAGCACTACTATTCCTTCAGGCAAATAAATCTGCAACTCATTTTTACCAAGTTTTCACTCAAATGCAAATGTACTTCAAGGAACAACCAGAAAAAGGCAGCCATCTAGGATCCTGTATCGGAAGGGGCCATGTGGATGCTATTAAAATATATATTTTTACATTATATATATATATATATAATGTTGAAAGTGATGAGTGTGTGTATGCTACCATGCTTTTGTCCTACCAAATCTATGTCTTGCCTTCAAATGATAATTTTATAATGAAAAAGTAAGTTTCAACTTTGAATTGGCACCACACACTACAAAAACATTTAGTAAAACTTCCCATATGAATTCTAGTTTTTCTATCAACCCCTGTCTAGGCTAAAGGTTGGTCTAAAATGTGCATGGCCATTCTGCAGTATGGTCAGGGCCAGTTCTACCATTAGGCAGAGTGAGGCAGCTGCTTTCGGTGACAAATCCTGGAGGTGGGGAACAGTGGTGAGGTGTTGGAGGGACAGAACTATGTGTGCCATGATGCCTAACTGTGCACCCCCTAAGCTAGCCTTCTGCCCTGAGGTGTGGTGAAGGACATTGTTCCGGTGCCAGTGTTGAAGTAAGATTCAGCTCTCAGTCTGGTCAGCTTCTGGACATGGAATGTGTGTGGGGAACACCATCTTGTTCTTCACCACATGCAGCAAAATGTCTTGGGTCAGTCCTGAGATTGGGTGCCACAAAGGAAATTTGTGACACTTCTGGATAGGTGCAAAGTAATTTCTGGACCTGACTATGGCACCTTATCAGACCTGCTTACCTGTCAGGTACTGTGGTGCTGCCAACTTCTTGGCTTTGTAGACCGGAGACAGAACCACACTAGGGAGGGACAAATCTGTCAATTTTGGTTTCTCAATTTTCTCATTTTCTTCATTTTTCCTCATGAAAATTTAGCAGCATTTCAGTGTGAATTTCTTCTGATATAAATATAGCTGTATGCCATTTTGCCTAATATACATATTTTTGCACATCAGTTTTCCCTAATATAATGCATTTTGTGTGCTATTTTCACTAATATATGCATTTTATGCACACTTTACCAAAGTATATACTCCTTTTTTACATGTTATGCATTACTCATCTGGAGAAAGGCACTGCAAAATTGAGAAAAGTGCAAATGTCAAAGGATAGTTATGTTTATGGCTCTTATATTGTTTCAGAAAGTGTGAATTAGGAAGCTTCTTCTCTAAATGGGAACTGAACTAAATTTCTCCCCTATCCTAAAAGCACACTAAGGCCGAGGAACTAAAGTAAACGGGTCATGCATATATCACAAACTTTCTTTAAAAAAAACTTATTGGATGTTTCCTGGAAAATAAATATTTTAATTAACAGATAGGGAAATACAGGCTTGCATATTGATCCCAACAATATCATGTGGATGCTGTAAAATATTTGCATGCATGAGGAGCAACCATCTCAAAATAAAAACCTATCTGGAATAGGGATGGGGGTGAAATTTGATTCAGTTCACATTTAAAGCTGAATTTATCACGTTTGCACTTTCCAAAATGGTATGATGCAGCTCTCCAACCAATGTTTACATAATGTGTATAAAAATGAATATATTAGTGAAAATAACACAAAAAATGCATTATATTAGGAAATATTGCTTGCAAAAATGTGTACATCAGTCAAAACTACAGACAAAAATGTGTTTATTGAGAGAAATTCACACTAAAATGCTAAAGATATGTAGCTACTGGGCTACCATAAAGGAAGTATTCTTCCAGCACATTCATGTGTTGCAAAAGATCTTTATTATTTGCCTTGCCTCTCCCTGGGCTTTATGTCATAGGCTTTTGCTATAATTCTCTATAGGATTTATCATCTATTTTTCCTAATGTAAAATTGCCTGTTATTCTGGAAAGAGTCAAAATACAGCACAATTCTTTGTCAGCATGTAGGATACAGATTGAACAGAAGTACCTTCTCTTGTTTAATGAAAACAAACTACTCAGGCGCATTCCCACATGGAGCTGATTATAGGATCAGGGGCTAAGTATGAGGCAACCTCCTTGAGAGAATGTGAGAACTTTCCAAGCAACAGCTTTTCAAGGAAAGAATAAATCCCATCAGTAGAGAGGAAGAAGAAAGGGATTCCTGGTCTTTTTTGCAAAACAAACCAGCTCAATTCCACCCCCTCCCTTGCCTGCAGAGCTATTATATGCTTGCTGATTTTATTTTTAAATTATCTCTCCCAAATAAACCTTTACGCTCAGCAACATTTCACATTATTTATTTGGGGGCTTTTGATACTCCTCACGTAATGAAAATGCAAAGGAATGTTAGTCTTTGGTGACCAGAGAAAATATCAACTCACACAAAGGTCTCCGTATGCTTGACTCCTGCTTTATTTGGAACAGTAAAGCAGACCTGAGACTGTAACAAGACTGGCAGGTGCATGTAGGGAATGGAAAGGAGAAGCAGTTGCCAACATACACAAATCTCAATCTTCCTCCTATTCAAATTGTGGATATTCTTGGTCACAAGAGGAAATAATTAAACCATTATTTTAAAATAATAAATAAAGCCTAGAACCCAAAGTTTTGACAGTGGTGGATGTGAATGGCAAATCACCCGACACTGCACTACAAAACATGGTGCCTTCTGCTCCTATTTGCCTTGACAAATAATCATTTCTATCTCACCCTTCTACTGAAACCTGGGCCTTTAAGGAGACTCACAAGACCATTCAAAAACAAAACACAACAAGCCAGAATATAATACAGCTGAAACACACAAAAACACCAGAAATAAGCACCTATTTAAATTAATAAATAGATTGATATTATTTGCTGTACTTGTGATTTGGCACCTAAAGGATAGTGTCATATGTTTGGGGTTCCTTTCTGGAGCCACTGCTATGGCATTGGGGAACTCACCACAGAAACCTAATGGGGGAGCAGGATCTGTAGAGTGTTAATGCTGTGAACCTTCTGTCTTATGCTCAGCCTACATATTGTGTGTAAATAAACCCTATATTGGAGAACATGACAGTAGTGTTCAGTGACATTCATTCCAAGGAAACTAAACTCAATATGTCTGGTACCCCTGAGATCTCTTGCTGATTGGATATTGGAATGTGTGTAGCAATTACCCTGGAGCTGGAAGTATACATTTGGGAAGGAAGTTTCTTAATCAGGGCTCCAGCACAGAACAATCCCTGTCTCACACCAGTAAGCGCCTACTTAATTTCTGAATGTAGAAATAGCTGGAGCAGGGCCTCAGCTGATGGGCAAGGTCCTAAGGTGGAAGAAAGTGCTTTATTAGATAATCTAGGCCCATATCATTCAGGGTTTTATAGGTTTAAAACAACTGTTTGAATTATGCCTTGAATTAAATTAGGAGTCAGTGAAGATCTTTAAGTTCTCTATGATGGGACCTAATTTGGCTGCTGTATTCTGGACAGGGCTGGTGCCAAAAGGTGGCCAGGTCAGGCCCTAACCGAGGGCCTCATGGCCCATAGGGGCCCCTGAAGGGCACCTCATTAGGGTGGGAGAGTGGTGCTCCCCTTCTGTGATCCACAGTAGGCTCCCTGCCATGGATTGCAGGGAGGGAGCTTTCAGGCCACCCACCTGTTCACTCCCTCCACCTACCTCACTCTCCTGTCTCCTGAGGCTGCACATGTAGGGTTGACATCACCCAAGATGGCGGTGGAGGCTTTTAAAGGGGCTGATGCTCCTACCGCCATCTCAACCCTTTAGAGAAGCCTCCGCTGCCATCTTGGTTGATGGTAGTCCTGTGAACATAAGAACATAAGAACATAAGAAGAGCCTGCTGGATCAGGCCAGTGGCCCATCTAGTCCAGCATCCTGTTCTCACAGTGGCCAACCAGGTGCCTGGGGGAAGCCCGCAAGCAGGACCCGAGTGCAAGAACACTCTCCCCTCCTGAGGCTTCCGGCAACTGGTTTTCAGAAGCATGCTGCCTCTGACTAGGGTGGCAGAGCACAGCCATCACGGCTAGTAGCACGCGCAGCAACAGGAGACAAGAGAGAGATAGGTGAAACAGGCAGGAGCTGCACGCCCCGGGCAAGGTGGTGCCCAATTCTGGGCCCTGCTTGATATGGATGGGAATTTCACTAAAGTCAAACTTGGCACTGGACTATCCTACAGTTTGCATGTTCGTCATCTTTGAGGACCAGTCTCGTTTGCTATGAACTTCCATGAATTTTCCCATTACCTGATTTTTTAAATATATATTCATATTCATATATATATCAGTGGTGAATATGACAACATGGTTACTGATGACTTTTTGATCTAAACAGCTGAAATATGTAGTCCCTTTAACTTCTATGTCAAAGAGAATGGTAGTCATTAACATTCATTGTTTTATTCTTAACCTGTCTCTCCCTTGTATCTGATTTTTAACTCATAGGCACAGCAGTCATTTGTATAGTCATTGTCTGTCAGATATGTCTGCTTAAAAGTTTCTGTCTCTTTAAACAGTATATTCATAGTATTATCAGTTGGATATACCTCAAAGACCATCATGAACGCAGTCTTTGAGTGATGAAAGTAAAGTATTAGAGAGATTAGGGTAATCCGAGGGGGGGGAGGCAAAGAGTAGAGGGAGCATAGCAGACTATATCAGCAAAATAGTGATAAAAATGCTTTCATTCTTACCCAATAAAACACAAATATAAAACAGGATCAGCAGAGTAGCTTCAGGAGCAGATGCCTTCTTCTCTACAGCAGGCATGAATGGACTAGTAGTACAGTCGTGCTGGATAGAGCTACCCAAGATAGTAAAGCAAGGAAAAATTACTTTTAGAAATACTGATGACAGACAGTGTGCATGAGTGACTGTCTTTATGTGAGACACTCCAACAATCAATGAAATGGCTCACTGATTGGCTTCTCAATTTGGTTCTTTTGTTTACTCATCTGTTGGCTTGGGCAGGCAAAAAACAGTCAGCACAGCAGAGCAGTACACAGGTCAGAGAAAAAATGACTAAGGGCCATGAGGAAGAAAATAATCTTAAATCATCATTGGATCCAGCAATATCATTTTTGGTTGGCAAACAGGCTAAATGTATTAACAAGAACACAGCAGCAAGTGAGTAGTTTACAACTTTCAAACATAGATATCATCGCGGGAGGGAAATTCAGCTGGACAAGTCTCCTTCAGTTGTGGGGTTTGTGTGTGGAAAATTAGTTGACTGTCCTAGGACAGGCAGTAAGCTGGAGGAGAGAGATGTAATTGATAGGCAATTGCCTGGTTCATTTACATTTGAATAGAAAAAAATCACAGACCATCGGTAGAAAGAATGAAAACAATAACATTATTTTTTGGAGGAGGACAAAATCGTAAAAGCAGAAGATAATGAAACGTGAATAGAGACAAAATGGAACTGGGTGCTAGTTCAGCAAAGTGAGAATCGAACAGGCACTGACATGCAAACTATATCCTTAATTCTGGACCGTTTGATTGTTTTTCAAAGGCAGCCCTACATACAACATACTGTAGGCCTGGTGGCAGTGGGCAGCCAGGTTGGGACTGGCTGAAGACCCAAGAGCTCAGAAGGGCCCCTTACTGGCCTGAGCCTGACTCAGTTGCATCAAGCAGGTCTCACTCACCAGGATGCATTGTGTGGGCAGATGAATATTTTAAGCTCCTGTTTAGCCTTGTAGTTAAAATGTGTCTTATGTGGTAAGATATGCCTTGTAATAAGATGATCCTTGTCTGGCAACATTAACTGCAAGCAAGTCAAATTGATTAATGGATCCTGATAGATACTAATTTGTGAAATCTGTCACCAAAATTCTGATCCAAATGGGTGGGTGTTGGTTAATACCTTTTTTTAAAAATGGTAAAGAAATTGTTAACTTATTTTGTAAAGAACAAACATTGTTTGCTAAATGCTCTGTGCCCATTTTATTTGAAGGCAAGATATTTTCCTCTCTGTTGAAAAACCTATCAATTTATTTGTTATACATGTAATGCAATTGGTTATATATGTTGCTTTGGGTTGCCTTGTGAGAAAAGCAACCCATGAATATAAATATAAATAATAATTCCAAATTTAGTCACTAACATTGGAAGAGAGAAGTATCTACTAGTAGGGCGTTTAAAAACTCCAGGCAAGAGATCTTGGACACGAATCTGATCCCAATTTATCCTGTTTCCCAACAATTTATTTTAAAAAGATCTAGTGTGCTCTCCTAGCTCCCTCAAAAATAAAGCAAACCAGCCTTGCCATTCATAGTGCAGCTGTAACACTTCTGGCTAAGAGATCTACTTAGTTATTTCTTTTTACATTTATATCCCTCCCTTCCTCCCAAAGGAGCCCAGGGCAGCAAACAACAAGCAAAAACATAAAAATATCTTTAAAAGCAATTCCAATACAGATGCAGACTGGGAAAGCCAAGTAAAAGGCTTGTTGGAAGAGGAAGGTCTTCAGTAGGCACTGAAAATACAATAGAGACAGTGCCTGTCTTATATTTAAGGAGAAGGTATTTGAAAGAGTCAGTGTTACAATATTAAAGCTCCAATTCTTATGTTGCGGACCTTTTTATAAGATGGTATCTGGAAGAGGTTCTCACCTGCAGAATGCAGTGATCAAGTGGGTATATAAAGGGTAAGACAATCTTTCAGGTATCCTGGTCCCACATTCTGTAGGACTTCATACACCAAAACCAGGAATTTAGCCTGGTAGCAACTGACAGCCAGTGCTATTCTTTCAACAGTGAGATAACATGTTGGCAATATCCTGCACCAGTGAACAGCTGAGCTGCTGCATTTTGCAAGAACCAATCTTCAATTTTTGTTCTATTTCTATTTTCTTACATTTAAATCCCACCGTTCTTGCATTATGGAACCCAAGACAGCACACATATGGCTCCCAGGTGACCATCCAAGTATTGACCAGACCCAGACCAATTTAGCTTCAGCAAAGTGCCTTCAGATCATATTTTGAGACAATGTCTTCCTTTGGCACTGGAGAGTTCTCAAGACATATGTAGTATTTCTCTTCTGAATGTTTCTGATTGGCTCATCCTATGCACACTTTCCTTAAAACACAAACTTTAAAGTCTCCTTGAGCAATCCTCCCTACACTTCTTTGTCTGAAATGTGGCATGCTTCATCCTCTCAGAAGGGAATACTACATTTGAAAATCTCATCAAAGTCTGCCAAAATAAATTTCAAGTACATGAAAGGTTGTCACATAGAGGAAGGCTGGAATCTCTTCTCAATCGTCCCAGAGTGCAGGACACAGAAGAATGGGCTCAAGTTGCAGGAAGCCAGATTTTGACTGGACACCAGGAAAAACTTCCTAACTATTAGAGCCATACGACAATAGAATCAACTACCTAGAGAGGTAGTGGGCTCTCTGACACTGGAGGCATTCAAGAGGCAGCTGGACAGCCATCTGTCGGGAATGCTTTGATTTGGATTCCTGCATTGAACAGGGGGTTGGACTTGATGGCCTTATAGGCCCCTTCCAACTCTACTATTCTATGAAATAAAAAAAAGGCTATGCTAATGGTTGATTTCTCCATTATAGTCAGTGAGAGTATATTCAAAGCTTTGGATCCTTGAAGTGAGGTTCTGCCTTGGATCTAAAACTAGGCAGTTCTTTTCCAAAGATCTGAGGCAAAAAAGCCCCCTTTATGAAGTGTGGTCGGAAGCAAAAATCTGTCCTGAAAAGGTTGTTGCTTTTGGTATGAGGCCCAAGAAACGCACATGGAAAATAGATGGTCAGAAAATTATCAGGCAAGATTTTTTTTTGTTATCAAGAGGATTCCCCCCCCCCCTGAAATGAATGGATGGAACATTCTCATAAGGCTACCAAGTTAAACACAGATGACTTAATAGAAGTTTAAAGCTGTGGAGGCATAATCCGGCAAAGTTAATACACTTCTTAAAAGACTTTCAGCTAAACTACTCACTGAAATTTTATACAGAATTAGCATTTGGGGTCATGACGGTTTAGCTGAATTAGAAGAGTGTCAGAACATTGTTTTTAGATCCATTTTGGATGCTCCTAAGAACATATCCTTTGTACTTCATAAAGTTGGGATGTTAAGTGTGTGTGCATTTTTGCATTGTTAACTATTGGATTAAAATGCAGTCCACTGAAAATAGCATATTACCCAAACTATGCCTCTAGAAGCACATTTCTAAAACTAACAGGAAGGGGAAGCCCTGTTCTTTGAAAACAGGACATTTGATGCAGTTCTATGGATTTCACATGTATATCTTAGGGGCATCAGACCATGGTGGCCAAAGTTCCATTCAAAAATAGCTTGAGTCTTGATGGCTTGAGTCTTTTACCTAATCTGACTTGTAAGTTATGGGAAGTAAAGGTTATTCCTTGGTATTACATCTATACATTTTGTCCACATGGTTATGAAAGTTAGACCTTTCCAACCTCCTTATTAGGAGAGCCCTTAAATTTCAGTTGAAGTCTTCTTCCATTTTGGAAAAGGATGAGTGGATGTCCCCCATTCCGTTTTATTGTTACTGTGATGTGAGACACAAATGCCCTTGTCTCCTCTCGCCTAGACTATTGTAATGTGCTCTACGTAGGGTTACCTGGGAAAACGGTCCAGGTGTTGCAACTGGTACAGAATGCGGCGACTCGCCTAATTAAGGTCAGCCACCGGCGAGATCATATCACTCCAGTATTAAAGGAGTTGCACTGGTTGCCGGTTGTTTACCAGGCCCATTTCAAGGTATTGGTTCTGACTTTTAAAACCCTACATGGTTTCGGCCCAGTCTATCTGAGGGAATGCCTCCAGCCTTATCAGGGATGCCGCTCAACAAGATCAGCCTCAAAAGGCCTTCTCTCTATCCCACCAATTAAAACAGCAAGACTGGTGAGGACTAGGGAGAGAGCCTTTTCAATTGTGGCCCCCACTTTGTGGAATTCCCTCCCAAATGATCTCTGCCATGCTCCTGCTATGATGAACTTCTGCCGGGGCTTGAAGACCTGGCTTTTTAGGCAGCCCTTTGGGGAGGGTTAGGTTTTTATTATTCTTGGTTGAGATTTTACTGTTTTAATGTATTTATATGCTTTTTGAGTGACTGGACAACCAGCCAGATGGGCGACTAACAAATTGAATAAATAAATAAATAAACCTGTCCCAATTCTGCAGTCTGGTTTAAACTTGTGTTTGGCAACTTGTAAAGATAAGAAGAGGTGAAAATAGCTGCAGCAGACTGCATATAACTGAACAGTCTGAACAAAAAAACAGTTTAAAAAAAACAGAAGTGTTTCACTTATGTATCAATGATGCTCTGCAAACAAGATCAGGTAATTCAGAATACCAAAATCTGGGGGGGAATTCTGGTTTTTTGTCCATAGTTTTGGATTAATGCTATAAGGAAATTCTGTATGACATCAGACTTTGTATATTTGGTGTTGACCATGTGGAGGATTAATGGAGTGGTGCATTAACTGCTGCATTGCCCGATTTATAAGGATTTAAGATGGAGCTATTTGGAATACTTTTGTTGTGTTACCACTGGGCCAATGCAAATGAAATTTTATTAGTAAATGCTGGTAGATTTATGACTGTAACATTATTGATGCTGCATTGTTAATGGGCCATAGCTCAGTGGTACAGTGCATGCTTTAAATGCAAAAGGTCCCAAGTTCAGTCCCTGCCATCTCCAGGTAGGACCAGGAAAGATGCCTGTCTGAAACCATAGAGAGCCGCTGCCACTCAATCTAAAAAACATAGAGCTACATGGACCAATGATCTGACTCAGAATAAGACAGTTTCCTGTGTTCCTAACAATCTTTTAAATGCCAACTTTCCCTAATAATAAAGGAGCCACAAAAGGCATGTATAGTGAGCCTTTTGACTAGGACTAATAATATTGTTCCTGAAGACAATCAGAAGAGATTCATAGTTGGAAAAATGTTGGGGGGAAAACCACATTGGTATCCCAATATTACATTGATAGTGTAGCTAAATGTCTACCTGGCTTTTCCAGTGTGGAGAAAAATCATCTGCCACATTACCACTAGTTTTGATTTGGCAATATCCACACATTCCCCAAAGGAATATTACAGCTAAATGAGGAGGCTGTTGTGTAGCTACTTTGGCTGACACACCGCCCAGCTGAACTATTAGATGGTTGTCAAATGTTACCAAGCAGATCTTAAAGACCATGCTGGCTGCTGGGAAACAGATATAAAATCAGCAAACTTATTTCGTTGTTGCACTTATCAGCCTTCTAGTGATGTTATGTAAGCTTTCAGATAACACAGAACTTTGTAGAAGGTAATCCTCATGCAGGGCCAAGATAGTATCTACAAGCTGTCTGTGATCAATCATAAGGGGAAAAGATAGATGTACGTAGCCAAAATCACATATTATACCTTCTCTGGAGAGATTCTGCTAAATGAAATAGGATAAAACAGGATCATGTCATAGAATGCTTTCTGACCCTCAAACAGATGGCCGTTGAAAGCAGGAAGTTTGGGTAAAGCTGATTTTTTGGGTCACCTCAACACATAATATGGTCCCTAAATAGCAATAATCTCAATGGACTGAATCTAATCGTTCCTTTGATGTAAAGTGGAGGTCTCCACTAACAGAAGAGGAGGAGGGCCATTTCAGTTATTCCTCTTGAAGCCCTTCATGACCTCTGAACATCTGCTCCAAATGTTTGGGGACCCCTTCAAAACAGAGTGGAAGGGGATGTGCAGTCACTCCCCTCTTCTTCTATCAGTAGATGTGACCACTAGATCAACGATACTTCTGCAAATGGAAGGATTCATTCCATTTGTAGAAGGGGCACCATTAGATATAGCCCTGTGTAGGAAAAAATGTAGGGGAGAAATTCAGTTTAATGGTGAACTTCAAGGTGAAAAAATATGTGAACTGATTCCCAGCCATCCTTCAAATTTTTTTCAGTGCAGTTCTCCAGTCAAGTAAACTGAGCATGCAAATGCACATTAGTGAAAATAAGAATGAAAAATACATTATATTTGAATTATTGCAATGTACTCTATATGAGGCTGCCCTTGAAGATGACTCAAAAACTTCAACTGGTCCAAAATGCAGCGGCCCAATTATTGGCTGGGGTTCCTTTTAGAACTCATATAACCCCTGTTTGAAAACAGTTGCATTGGTTGCCAGTTCATTTCTGGGCCTTCAAGGTGCTCACATTAGTGTTTAAAGCCCTAAGTGACTTAGACACTGAATATCTCAGAGATCATCTACAGATCCTCTTGGGTGTTAGCATTAGCAGAGAGGGGCTTGTTGGTAGTTCTGCAATGCTAAGACGTTTGGGGGATGGTGGTTTGGGAGAGCTTTCTCTGTGGTAGCCCCTAAGTTGTGGAATTCCTTGGCACCTTCTCTCTACAGTTTGTAGCAAATGCTAAAGACACATCTCTTTACCCTGGCCTTTGGCTCCTGAGATGTATGTTTTCAGAACACCCTATTCTTATGATTCAAATGTGTTTAACTCTTTTTAATATTGTATTTTGTAACCCACTCTGGGACCTATTGGTGAAGGATGGGCAATAATAATAATAATGATAATGATAATAACAATAATAATAACAATAGGGAAATTGGTTTGCTAAAATGTATATATTAGGCAAAATTGCATACAAATGTGTGAACTGACGTGGAAATGTGAAGAAATGAACTGAAGATTAGAAAAATGAGAAACTGAGTGAAACCAAAATGGACATATTTGCCTATCCCTAATTCTCTCTTGTGTGATGGTGCATATTTATCTTGCTATGAATTGTTGGGAAGGCAATGAATCCGGACAAATACATAAATAAATAATGATATTTGCCATATTGTTCTAAGCAATTGAAGACTTTGACATTATGGTTAATTTATTTTAACTGTCAAGGGACAGAATTGTCATCTTCATTCAAAGCCAAGTTAAAGACTCTGCAAGAGCAAGAAGAACCAATAAAAATAAAAGGCTGACAAACTGATTTAGAGGGAAAAGCAAGAACTGTGCTTTTCTACCTAGTATAGCGTCATTGGCATAAAAGTGAAACAACACTGAAATATTGTATTGCCCTACAAATTTGTAAAACTGCAAATACAATTTGGGTTGGACTTTTCACAGTCCAATCCACTTCCTGTGTTGTTTGGAAGAATTTTGTAACATGTGCCTCTGAGCATATGATGAGTGTGGCAGAATTCTCTGGAAAGAGTAGTTGACTGTTAAACTACTCTGGCCACTGGAGCTATGTCAGGGGAATAGGAGTCTCCTAACAACAATCAGCACCCTTCAAAAACTACACTTCCCAGGATTCTTTGAGGGAAGCCATGACTGTTTAAAGTGGAATAAATGTCTGGTGTGGGAGTGCCCCCCTGATTAGCCAAGCCAAACAGCTCTGACTTTTGGAACACTGACAGTTGGTTCTTACTGAGCATGTCTGCGCTATAATAGACTCCAATGTTAATGTTCTTAATTAAAAATCAGCCATGCATTTTTTTACTTTTAAACTGCAGAAGATGAAGGTCAGAGTATGGGGCAAAGTCAGTAATAGGATTACAGATACTCTGTGAACATGTCTGACTTTGAACTCTGGATAGTCTGAATGTTATGTGTATTGCACGAAAATGTAGAGAGTTGTTAAGTAAGCATTCCTGAGTTCAGGACGATACATTTTGCAAGATTTTGTTTTGAAATGAGCTGATGGGAAGCAGCAGAATGGCATGGGCTGTATTTTTAATTTAACATGGCAGAATGTGAAAAATCCATGTTGGCTACAGTATACAGCCACTCCCCCAAGATATTCTGTATTTGAAGCATTCCCTACAGGATGCCTGTCCATCTTTTTCTGAAAACCATCCACGGAAGGACATAAACGTTCCATTTTCATGAACAGGCATATCTTCATGTAAGGATGGTGGTGGAGGGAATTTGTATAGCAAATCTACCCAAGTTACACTTTGTGAACCTAAATATAGCCCTTTCCCCCCAAAAAATTCGTGTTTCTCTGAAATTCTCCAAACAAAACAATTATTTGAAATGTGTACTTGCAGGAAAGTGTGCTTAAAATTGCATATATTAGTGGAAAATGAACAAGGGGAAATTGCTTGCAAAAATGTGTATATTAGGAGATATGCTGTAAGGACTTTTTAAAAATATACACACACACTAGGGATGGAAATATCAGTCAATTTTTGTTCTCCCAGTTTCTCATTTTTCCAGTCAAATTCAGTTCTCCACATTTCTGCAGCAATTTGCTTTTTTTAAAAAAATACAAAAATTCTCCAGCATTTTAGCGTGAATTTATCCTAATAAACACATTTTTGTAGGCAGTTTAATGTTCACGTTTGCAAGCAATTTCTCATCATATAATGCATTTTGTATGTTATTTTTCACTCATATTCATTTTTATGCACATTTTTGCCTAATATATAAATTTTTGTAAACATTGGTTGGCAAACTGCATTGCAAAATTTGATTGTGAATTTTGAAGGATCACTGTGTTTTGATTCTCATATTGTTTTGGAAAGTGCAAATTTAATAGATTTGGCTTGAAATGCGAACTGAATTGAATTTCTCACCTATCCCTAATACGCACACGCTTACACCCAAACTGATGTAGAAATGTGGCAAAATGCATTTTAAGTTTGGAAAAAAGAGAATCTGAAAGAAACTGAAACTGACAGGTTTGTGCATCCTGATACCTTCAGCACAGTGTTCAAATAGTTTTAACATTCATTCTCTCTTTCCAGGAGAACCATGGGAGCTGTAATGCTGTGAAGGGGGCTAGGCATCTCTGCAGGATCTCAGAAGATCCAAGAACACCCTCTGCACAGAGAAGCATCTAGCATCTTCGAGAGACAGGCATGGCATCGGTTAAAGCTAGGGCGCAGAAAGCAGCCCTTCTGTATTGCAAGAGGGCCCTGGACATGACGGAAGACCGTCTTCCAAAGCTATGCCTGAGAGAGCAATGGAGGAAGGGTGGTTGGGCCAAGTTATGCCAAGAGTTGCTGATCTCGAAAAACCTCCCATTGGACTTTTTTTTATCATCGCTGGTTTCCAAATTAAACTGAGAGATTGGTTATATAGGATGGATAACAATCAGGATTTAGATCTAATCAAATCATGAAATTTCTCTCATTGGTATTGTTTGCTGAAATCAAACCACGAAAGAGCCGAATACTTACAAATGCTTACTTTCCCCTCTCTGAGACTTGCATTTACAGAACTACGTTGTCAAACTATGCCTTCGGCCTTTTTGGATGGAAGATATAGGCGAGTCTCAAGAAACCTACAGCTCTGTATTTGTGGTGGGGGAGAGATAGAGGATATTTCTCACTACCTATTACTCTGCCACCTATATCAGACCCCTAGAGAGAGATTCCTGGGCCAGATTTTAACAGCCTTATGGGGTGAGACTTCCTATGTGAAAGTATGCTGGTTACTGTCAGATTGTGACCCATATGTTACATACAAAACAGTTTTGTTCTCTAAGACAGCAAAACATATCCATGCAAATACCTTGAGCACAATCGCAGTGGACTTTACAGGGGACTCGTTAACTTGAATTTTTCTGCACTTTGTTTCTGTATATATATATTCTTTTGTGTTGTGATGGCTTTTAGTCAAATACAATAAACTGAACTGAACTGATCTAACATCTTCATTTTACAGCTTTCATCATATGCTGAAGTTGTACCTTTTCACCCCGAGAGTTTGACAGTTAAGGTACTTTGTTTTGTGAGACCCTCCTCTTTCACCGAATGTATATTGTTCTGTTCCATTTGGAACTATTTTACATGTTTTATAATTGCAATGGTTTTATCTGTTTTTATAATTATATATTCTATTGTTGTCCCCTGTCCCGGGACCTTAGGGAGAAGGACGGATATGAAATCATATCAATAAATAAAAGATGGATGCAACATAAAAAGAGAAGTGAAGCCCCACTTACCTGCGCAGCATGGATAAGCGGGGCATAGTTGCAAGGAGGGAGCGATGCTGCCATGGCCATCTTCGTTGAGGGCAACGTCGTGTGTTGCAGCGTTATGCGTGTGTGACGTGCGGCAGGGAGGGGAGGGGCCATGGGCCTATTTAAGGCCAGGCTGCCCCTCCTACCTCCTCTTTCAGCGAGCAACTCCCACCCCGCCCTCCCTCTCTTATAGTGTGTTCAATGGTTGCTTCGGAACTGAGTAGGAATTTTTACCCTGCCCACCCTTGTTTGGGGGGAAGTTTTTTTGCCTACTCCACACTGTGAGAGTGGGATGGAATCGGGTTAGGGGGCATTGTGATTAATAGGTGAATTTGGCTAATTTGGCTATTTTGTTATGGTCGAAGTTTAATTGCCCTAGGAGGGCAGTTTATAATTGCGGCACTGGTGTGGGAAGGTGCGGAAAGGGAAATAGGTAAGGACGGCTCGGTGGCCCCCTTAGGCACCTTTGGAGGTGATTGGCGGTTCCAGAGGCCTGTCTGTCAGAGCTTTGCGGCTTGAGGGCAGGATATGGGCTGCTTTTGGGGCCAACTTAACTCATCCACCTGAGGGTTGTGTGGCCCCGGGGGGGTGACCTGAGAAGGCCCCCCTACTCACCTACTGGGTGTGGCTGGCGGAAGGGTTAAGCAGATGCGGCTGGTCTCCCGTGAGCTGTATGGCAAGATGCTTCCTTATAGGTAGTTCCGCACCTAGGTTTCCCTCTGCAGGTCACTTTAAAAGGTGTTTTTGTATAGTTTAATAAAGTGGCCCTTGTTCAACCTAAGCTGATGTGTCCTTGTCTTATTTCGCCCCTTCACTCGCAACTCGGTGTAGTGGGCCTGGTTTTGCAAGAAAATAATCTTGAGAATAAATAACCATTAAGCAGAGAGAGAGACAGCCACCTCAAGCAATGGCTGCTGAGGCTGGGGAGTGGTGGTCAAGTTCTGGAGGACAAAACTGTGCGTACTCCGGAGCTAGCATTGTTATTGTGCTGACAAGATCATCTCTTGCATTTTTGCTTAGTTAAAAGCGTTAAATCAAAATGTCAGAATGCAAACAAAATTAACTTTTCAAGGTGAAACCAGAAAGACTTTGCTAATAAAGTCCTTCTTGGAGGAAGGGCAGGATATAAATAAATAAATAAATAAATAAATAAATAAATAAATAAATAAATAAATAAAAAGGGCAGATTCCTAACTGTCAGGCCTTACACAGTTTCTGGATATATACAGTTTCTGGATCCATCATTATTTCTTAGGGTATCTTGGCTCAGTGCCCAACAAATGATATAGTCAAGAGCTTCCAGCTAAAACAACACCCTCCACATCTCCATCTTGCCATCCATCAGAGGTTGGTGGAAGAGAAGTCTAATTTGTCATTCTAGCCATTTGGAAAAAAAAGTTTGATAAATGGTTTAATTAGATTTTCTTTTTTTAAGAAGAAGTTGACAACGTGGGGCTAGGAAAACAATGTGTAAGGGATTTATGAGAAAATGAAAATATTGTTTCTCCAAAAAGTATCACTCAACTGTAACATAGAAGCAAAAGTGATAATGAACAGGAAGACTCCAAAGACACTGAGTGGCACTAATAAACAAACACCACAGAGTGTGGCGTAGTAACTCTAAAGCAGGCAGATTCCCACAGTAATAACAACAGAGCCGAAAGGACAAACCATGTTACATGAATAACAGGTTTTAAAAAGTGTAGACTAAATGCACCTTTCTTTCAAACAACTGCATCAGCCTCTTGCCATTGATCCACATCAACCCCATGGTTTGGGGAAGGGAGTTAACACTTTCCCCCTACTCTTTTGTCCTGCTGAAAATCACCTTCAAAAGCCATTTGCCCCCAAAGGTGCTGTTTGCAGTTAATAGCATATTCAAAGGCAAACAACACCTTCCAAGGTAATGTTGCTGTTGGAACACAGTGCAAGGCAAATAGTCAACCCCTTCACCATAATCAGCATCTAGATCAGGATCCTCTGTAACTGCTTTTAGGGGGGAAATGTGTTTTGGGGGAAGAGTTGTGCCCAGTTCTATGTTAACCATGCTCCTATAGAACTTTTAATAACTGTTAATTATGTGTAATACAGCCATTGCATTGGGCATTATGATTGAACTAACCATTATTGTATCTCCATGCCCATATGCATCATGCAAAAGTTCAGGCAAAAGGAGACTAGGAATCAGAGAGGATGCAAGAGGTACTTTCCTGCAGCATCTCTTGTTAACTGAAAATGTTTTGTGCACACACAAAAGATTTTGGGATCTCAGGAATGAGCAATTAAGACTAGGGGGTTTGGGATCTGCTTTTAGGTAATAATAAGAATGATCAACACTTCAGCATTTTTTTATTTAACAAGATTTGTGTAATGCTTAACTGTAAGTAAAACCCCTAAGCAGTTTACAAAGAAGATAAAATATATATTAAAATTGTCCATAAAACAATGTAAAAACAAGTTTATAAAAAGTAAAATGAATCAAATCAACAGTTAAAAGTAAATATTCTAAATTATGGATTAAAATACACATCAGCTTTACATCTCTGGGTATGTTTGCCTAAACAGAAACATTTTTAGCAGGCACCGAAAAGAATACAGTCATAGAATCATACAATCATAGAATAGTAGAGTTGGAAGGGGCCTATAAGGCCATCAAGTCCAACCCCCTGCTCAATGCAGGAATCCAAATCAAAGCATTCCTGACAGATGGCTGTCCAGCTGCCTCTTGAATGCCTCCAGTGTCGGAGAGCCCACTATCTCTCTAGGTAATTGATTCCATTGTCAAGGTTGCGCGCCCGTTTAGCCCCTTCTTAAAGAACAGGCGGGAAGCAGCCCCTTGCTCTGTCAACTTTCTCCCAATGTCGCAGGACCTGTATCCCTGTATTGCTTCATGAGAAAGCGCAGTCTTTGTTGGACATTACTCTAATAAAACACAAATTAACTACAACCTCTGGTCTGGTTCCTGAGTCGCATCCTGGGCCTGACACTGGTTAGCGATGTAATTATCATTTTGCTAAAGCATTTTAAAGGCTGGAAAATTGAAAGGCAGGCAAACGGTTAAGAAGTATGATAGATAACAATGAATAATTATTCAGGTTATAACCATTCAGAGGGTCAAATTAAATGAGGCCCTGCAACTGGTCCCTCCTACTGATTTATAAAAATAGAACAGGAGACTTCAGAGAACTGTTTCCTGTTATATTTGGCTATTACATGGATGGTTCATTTACAACTTGGCTGCCTTATTAGGTATCATATTGTTATGTGCCTAACCACATTTATTGTTTTGATAGTTTTGTTGTACTTGTTAAATGCTTTTGATCAGATGCTTTGGACAGATTACCCACAGTAAATTAATCACATCTGCTGGGAATGAAATATAAAAATAATCACATGGGTGGAATGGTAGCTGCATGTTGAATAATAACAAACGATGTGGAAAATTCATGCCTTTATAGAAGGCTATGCTCACTTTAATTCCAGTGCAAAACATTCTTTTGGGATGGGGAGAATCTAAGGGTACTTTCATTCCACCCAAGTCAACCTCAAAATGACCTCAAAACCCATTATTCAGTGAACTTGTGATAAAACAGAGATCAGATTACAGGAAGAAGATTTTGCTCATTCCATTTTATCACACTGATGTAGTTTTTTGTGCCTTGAGTATGCCCTGTAATTCTATTCACTAATAGGCAAAAACAGCTTGCAGTTTAAGAAAGTACCTATACCCAACAGGCATTTCTATCAAACTAAAAAGCAGAGAAATTGGGCAGTTAAGGTGAATGCACCAGGGGAGCAGGAGACCTGACCTCCTCTCTGAGATATTGTACTGCTCTACAAATTTGTCAAAATGCAAATACAATTTGGATTGGTCTTTCACAGTCTCGTCTGGCTTGGAAGAATTTGGCAACATGTGCCTCCCCAAAGGGCTTTCACCAAAGAATCCTGGGAAGTGACCATTTGCATGCTTATTGAGTTCAATGGGATTTACTCCCATACAATCGTGCTTCGGATACTTAAAACTGACCATGGGGGAGGAGAAGGGGAAGGGGAGAGGAGAGGGAAGAAGGAAGGGATAGGAGGGGGGAAGGAGAGGGAAGGGAAGGGGGCAGGAGAAGTGAAGGGAGGGGAAAGGAAGGGCAAGAGGGAGGGTATAGGAGGGAGGAGGAGGGGAGGGCAGGTTTGATCATTTGCATGCTTTTTGAGTTCAATGGGATTTACTCCTGTATAATCACACTTAGGAAAGGTGAAACTGACCTGGGGGAAGGTAAGGGGGGAGGGGGGAGGGGAATGGGAGGGGAGGAGATTGAGTGGGTTGGCAGTGGGCAAAGGGAAAGCCCCTTTCCTTTCTAAAAGGAAAACATTGTGAACAGTGTCATTGTTTTTCAGGGTTTCCCCCATCTTTTAATTCTACAGCAGGCACATGTAGTCTCCCATCCAAATTTAAACCAAGGCTGTCCCTGGCCATATCCACACCAGACCTTTCACTTTAGACAGTCATGGTGTCCCCCAAAGAATCCTGGGAAGTGTAGTATGTGAAGGGTGCTGGGAGAGGCCCTATTCCCCTCACAGAGCTACAATCCCCAGAAGCGGGGCTGACTGTTAAACCACTTTGGCCACTGGAGCTCTGTCAGGGTAATAGAAGTCTCCTAACAACTCTCAGCACCCTTCACAAACTACACTTCCTAGGATTCTTTGGAGGAGGCCATGACTGTCTAAAGTGGAATAAATGTCTGCTGTGGGTGTGGCCACCTGATTAGCCAAGCCAAACAGCTGTGAGTCTGGCTTTTAGAACACTGACGATCCTTACAGAGCATGCCCAATGCTATAATAGATGTCAATGTTAAATTTGTTTAATTAAAAATCAGCCTTGCATTTTTTAAAATTTTTAACTGCAGAAGATGAAGGTCAGAGTATGGGGCAAGGTTAGTAATAGGATTACAGGTATTCTGTGAACATGGCTGATTTTGAATTAATTTCAACGAATTATGAGACCACTGGCAGAAAAAAGTCCAACAGGAGCCTGGATTTTTTTCTCTTGTTTTACACTTTAAACTCTTGATTCTCTCTGCATGTTTTGTGTATCACCATGAAAACTTAGAGGGTTGTTAAGCAAGTGTTTCTGAGTTCAGGACTACAAATTTTGTCAGGTTGTGTTTTGAAATTAGCTTATGGGAAGCATCAGAATGGCATGGAGATGTTTTCAATGTAACATTGCAGAATGCGAAAAATCCATGCTTGCTATAGTATACAGAAACTTTCATGACTGTATAATTCCTCATAGGTGGGTTGGGGTTTCTTTCACTCTTACATTTGGAAAGCCCTGATGGCTCTGCAAGATGATTTTGACTGAACTGGGTAAGTGAGCTAATAGTGGTTAAGAGTGATTGACTGGTCCAAAGCAGTCATGTTCTCTCAAACAAGCCAAGCAAATCTATAACACAGATGTAAGTGAGAAGTCTTCCTATTTTATTAGTCTCAGAGTCAGAGCTGATGAAGTCTAATATCATTATTAAGGATGCCATAAAGCCATACTACATATTGCTCAAAACAGCCATCTCTGGTTGATAGTGTTTCCTACAATTTAGAAGGTTTGCACAAAAGAAAACAGCAAAAGGAAGCAATTAAGAAGATCACTCATTACTAACAATTAAGAAGCACTGTGAATTTTATTATTGAAAAGAATGCATGTATAAATTTGCTTCATGTCAAGTCAAGCAAGGGAGGTGAGGGATGTGCTCTGTTTGATCCAGTGCACAGAAAACTGGCCATCGTATAGCCATTTTAGAATTTCAATTCCTTGTGGTAGCCTTCAACATGCAGAAATTCCATGATGATTTTTTCCATACCTTCACAAATATTTTGCAGGACCAAACTTAGAACAATGTGTGTGTGTGGGTGTGGGGGGATTCTCTGATCCACACGGTGAGCTCCTAAATGACTTGACATGTGGAGATAATTGCAACAAGAACAATTACAACGGCATACTCTGGCAGCTATTTTATTTATTTATTTATTTATTATTTAACGCCCTTCCACCCAGCAGGAGCCCAGGGCAGCAAACAAAGCGCTAAACACACTTTAAAACATCATAAAAACAGATCTTAAACTACATTAAAACAGCATTAAAAACATTTTTAAAAAGTTAACAAAGGGTTAAAAACATTATTAAAAAACATATTAAGCATATTTTGTACACACCAGCCCCCAGACCAACAATAAAGGCGGACCTGTCTCTTAATTGCATCTAGGAAACTTTAAGTGGTTTGGCTTCTCAAATATGTTCAGGCTCTCTACCCCTTGGTCCATCAAAAAGAAAGAGACTTTGTTTTCCTGTACCATGTTCTGGCTCAGACTAGCAAATCCATCATTTGGCTCAGACTGAAAATGTTTGCATCAGTGTTGTCCAGTGTGGCGAGGAAGAGCTGTGGAGCCGCTCTCCCAATACTGGTGTCACCACATCTTACCTGGACAGGGCTCAGGTGGGGCAGGGAGGTGGCAAGGTTGGCACTGCACAGCGGCGTCACTAGCGGGAGTGCGGAGGGGGTGCAGACCTCTGGCGTGCGCCCTCCCGCGCATGCGCACACACACTCCAGGCTGGTGGTGGAAGGTCCATCCCGGCTTCATTGCCAGCGAGCAGGCGCCTGCTTTCCATCTCGCCCACCAGCCTCCGAGGAGGAGTTGGCTGCACAGACCCGGAGCAGTTCTCGGCTCCTTTGCTGGGCAATGGTGCAGGGTGGGGCGGCTCTGGGTGTCACCCCCCTCAGGGTGTCACCCGGGTGCAGTCCGCACCCTCCGCACCCCGGTAGTGACGCCCCTGGCACTGCATGGTCTCGCTGGCAGGAACCCTCCTCTGGAACAGAATCCTTTACACCAAGGTTTTTCTAAAGGCCTTTATAAATATGACTGGAAATGGCAAGATTTAGAAACAGAAAACTGATGTTTGAAATGGCACTTCATAGGAAGGAAACAAAGCACAGCTTTAAAAGGGTTATCTCACGTGTCTGAGGATTCTGTCTGATGGTTCTGTATGTTCTCCTGCTGCTACAAAATACTTTCTCTCCAATGACTCATTGACAATATTTTCTTCTTCCTCTGTGCATTTGAATGCATATATGAAATTCGATAGCAAATCCTGTCAGAAGTAAACAAGAAGGCCTTATCTGTGCCAGCAGAAGAACTGCTCCAGTCCAAGAAAGGCAACATGGAAATAATTGTGCAGTCTGAATATTTCAAGATACTGTATTTAAATAACTGTGTTTTGTTCTGCATTTTCATTTATTAACCCTGGAAACAATTCATACTAATCTTCAGCATCAACTTTCTTGGCCTTCAAAATATGTCTGAAGTAATTCTTGATGTCTATCTTTTGACATGTAAAATGTGAAACTTATGACCTGTGTTTTTCTGGGTTCATCCATAACTGCAAGAAACAGTAATGATGTGATGACCTGCTGCTGTAACTATGCAGTTTTACGCCTCTGAGGCTCTCAGACCAGTTGCCTTCAGAATTCCATTGCCAAGTGAGAGCCTTCATAGTGTAGTTAATATGACATGTACAACAGAGCATGTACAGTACAACAGAGAAGAAAGCCCGAGGCTAGAGAGGGAGAGAGAGTTGATAAATGAGATAGCATTTGTTGACCTGGAAAAAAACAGCCATATGAGAAACATATGAGGGCAGAGGTGACAAATCAATAGTAACGATGTTGGCATTTAAGGGGCTCAAAGTTCACTGTAATAGTAAGATCCTGATGATAACTATAGTATTGTAGTCTTCCTCATATTATGGAGATGTAAACAGGGAGAATCTCTGAACTATGGCTATATCTTTTTCCTCCCACAAGGGAGTCAAAGAATAGGACAGTAGTTATCTGAATGAATCTTTAGGTGTTCTGGGTACATGGTACATAGTTCTGCTGCATACTCACAGCACTACCTGTGGCCTCCCTGCTCTCCTTAAAGGGCAATTCCCTTATTTTCCAGGACTTTGCCCTCCTAATAGGCTATGCCTACTAACCACCACTAGTTTCACAGCCACCAGGACCTTTATCTTAGGCCCAAATAACGTAGGTATGTGAGATGTATGGATGAAACCACTGTACTATTCAAAATTCAAAGTGCTGGTATTAACCTATAAAGCCTTATACGGCGCAGGACCACGATATCTGTCGGAACGCCTCTCCCGATATGAACCCGCCCGTTCACTACGGTCTACTACGAAGGTCCTCCTCCGGGTCCCAACCCATAGGGAGGCCTGGAGGGTGGTGACAAGATCTAGGGCCTTCTCAGTGGTGGCCCCCGAACTATGGAATAGTCTCCCCGAGGAGGTGCGCTTGGCGCCGACACTATCATCTTTTCGGCGCCAAGTTAAAACCTTCCTCTTCTCTGAGGCATTTTAATTTAAGTTAATTTAATTTTAAATTATTGTAATCTGATTTCAGTTTGTACAGTTTTTATATACTCTGTTTTATGAGATTGTGTCATTTTATTGTATTTTTTGATGTACACCGCCCAGAGAGCTATTGCTAGTCGGGCGGTATATAAGTTTAATTAATAAATAAATAATAAATAAAATAAATACTATGACTTTATTCTCCTTTAGTAAAGTAACAGAGTCTCAGGCATGGGATACAGAAAAATGTTTTTTATTATTACAGTAAATGAACATAATATTACAAGAAGCTATCAGTTCTCTGCACAACACTGGTTGGCACAGCAATCCAAATGACGGGGAGCCAGTGGGAGGGGTGGCCGGCAGAGGAAGAACCATCAGAAAGCTCTGCAGCATCAACTCCCAGTTCAGGAACTGCTGGTCTGGCTGACCGTCAGCTCCATTGGCCACACAAGACCTTCTCTCGGTCCCACCAGTTAAAACAGCTAGACTGGTGTGGACCAGAGAGAGGGCATTTTTGATTGTGGCCCCCACCCTCTGGAATTCCCTTCTTTTCGATCTTCACCATGCCCCATCCTTGATAGATTTCCACCGAGCCTTGAAGACCTGGCTGTTCAGGCAGGCCTACGGGAGCTTTGGGGTGGGTTAGCTTTTAATGTTGTTGATTAAATATAAGAGTGGTGGTTGCTTTTATTATTGAGTGTGTTGTATTGGTTTTATATTGTATTTTATCCTGTTGGTGTACGTCGCCTAGAGTGGCCATTAATTCGTCCAGATAGGCGACTCAAAAATATTTTTTTTAATTATTATTATTATTATGTATATGGGAGCCAGCAGAGAAAAGATGGCTCCCACAAACAGGTCTACTGGGGAGTAAGAGGTCCCCATAGGAATATTTTTACTGTGCTGGGCTACCAGCCAGCGGAATTCTCATGGGGATTGGGACCTGTGGGAGCACTCCGAGGGGGACTTGGATGTTGCATAAGTCCCCCCATGGCTCTTCCCCTGCCATGCCGCCTCTGATTTCCACTGGCTCTCTGTCCGCCAGGCTGGCTGTCCCCAGAGGACCCCCAGCAGCACCGGCAGGGGCCTGGAGGCGCCGCAACTCAGCGGGGATGGGGGCCTTCTGCTGGCAGAGCGTGGCGGCACTGAGAGCCTACCAGCTCATCCAGGGGTCCACCTCATCCAACTCCCCCCAGCCTGGCACAAAATCAAGTTGGATTGCACCCTACCTAATTTAAATACTCAGTCCCTCACTGTCACTGACACTAAGCCCTATACTGAAAATCCTTATCAAATCCCACCACTCAGGAAACAAACCATAACACTTCAGAATCAAATCTCTATCTAACTGACAAACTCTCAGTCAGTCTCTCAGCAAATCACACACAGCACTCACCAACATTCTAATTCGCTTACTCCCCCCTCCTATCACTCACTACTTGCCATAAACACATCAATTACAAATATATGTACAGCGGAACATTACACTACCCAATATAGTTGCCCCTGGAACTTCTAACATTCCCAGGGGAAGGAATATATAACATGGGTGGCTAATTTGTGGTTCTCTAGATGTTGTTGGACTACAGCTCCCATAATCCCTGGCCATTAGCCATCATGACCAGGACTAATGGAAATTGTAATCCAGAAGCTTCTGCAGGGTCACAAGTGTCCTACCTGTGATATATTATGATAGAGACTCATGGAGAAGGACCATAACTCAATGGTATATCACCCACTTTGCATGCAGAAGGTCCCAAGTTCAATCCATGGTATCTCCAGATTTTTTTTATTTATAAAAATATTTGTATACCACTATTTCATTAGAAACATCAACGCAGTTTACAACACGTTAAAAACAACAACCATAGAATTTTTTAAAACCATTAAAAATACAATAAAAACAAAGGTCAACTGTTGTGGAGGAAAAAGCATCTTCTTAATTGCCTGCATAAACCTGGCGGAACTGAAAGGTTTTCAGCAGGCGTTTAAAAGTTAAAACAGAAGGCGCCTGCTGAATCTCTGTTGGCAGAACATTCCAGAGATCTGGGCCGATGACACTGAAGGCCTGATTTTGTGTAGATGTTAAATAAGGCTTGCCAACTCAGGGGATGATCAAAGCTGCTCCTGCAGATGATCTCAGTGATCAAGCTGGGATATGAGGGTTCAGATAAGACTAGAAATGTCCCCCAGCTGGAACCCTGGGGAGCCATTGCCATTCGGTGTAGGCAGTACTGAGATAGATGGACCAATAGTCTGAATCGGTATAAAGCAGCTCCCTATGTTCCCATTTAATGGAAAATTCCTTTTGAAGGTTGAGGATCCTATGTTGTACGAAACTGGATTATTTAATAAAAAAAATCTCAAGTAATTCTGTTACATGGGGCCATGGTCACTCTGTTACCAACAAGCATCAGTGTAATAGCATTTGTTCAAGGGAACTGTAAATATGGGAGGGAGGGTTCCAGGAGAACACTTGGAATATATTGGAGTTATAGCTGCAGTAGCACTCAAGACAATGAATTACAGTAAAAGTAAATAAATATATAACTTCTGTTAACTACTTTAAGAGCCTCAACAGAAACTTTTAGACAGACTTGGTGAAATATTTTAGAAAAGATTACGGGACAAAGACCAATAATGAAAAATGTCAGTCTTAAACTTAAATTACTGTTTAAGTTTAAATTACAGCTAAACTTAAATATGTTGACATCAACTCCAGGAAATGGACTTTTAGACCCTTCGGAGACCAACTGTGAATTGTTTGCAAGGCACTTTGAGGGTAAAGTTGCTCGCCTCCATAGCAATCTTGATGCCCCATCCACATCTACTGTAGTCCCCAGTGAGGTGGCCAGTGCAACATTTGCTGCAACTTCTTGGGAATGGTTTCAGTTGATATGGCCTGATGATATGGACAAGCTGCTTGCGATGATGCAGCCAGCAACATGTCTTCTCTACCCCTGCACTTCTTAGCTTATTAAAGCTTGCCGAGGGGGGTTGCCAAGGGGGTTGGATCCAGCGTGTGGTCAATGCATCATTGCAGGAAGGAGTGGTTCCAGCCACCCTGAAAGAGTCAGTGATCCGACTGCTCCTGAAAAAGCCCACCCTGGACCCAGTGGTTTGTGACAACTACAGCCTGGTTGCAAATACCTTCTTAGGGAAGGTGATTGAGAGTGTTGTGGTGGAGCAATTACAAGTACTCTTGGATGAAACAGATTATCTTGACCCATCCCAGTCTGGGTTCAGGCCTGGTTATGGGACTGAATCGGCCTTGGTCGCCCTGATAGATGACCTTTATCGGGAGAAGGACTGAGGGAGTGCAAACCTGTTATTTTTACTTGATCTCTCAGCGGCTTTTGATATCATTAACCATGGTATCCATCAGAGCTTGGAAAAGTTACTTTTTTGAACTACAGCTTCCATCAGCCTAATCCAGTGGCCATGTTGCCTAGGGCTGATGGGAGTTGTAGTTCAAAAAAGTAACTTTTCCAAGCTCTGGGTATCCTTCTGGGTCGACTTGGTGAGATAGGTATTGGAAGCATTGTTTTACAGTGGTTCTAATTCTATCTCCAGGGTTGTTTTCAGAGAATAGCATTGGGCTATTGTCTTCAGCCCCCTGGCAGTTGTGCTGTGGGGTGCCACAGGGTTCCGTCTTGTCCCCCATGCTGCTTAACATCTATATGAAGCCTTTGGGAGCAGTCATCTGGAGATTTGGGGCACAGTACACTGACGATACCCAGCTCTATTTCTTTGTAACATCTGAATCAGGAGAGGCTGTGCAAACCCTGGACTGCTTTCTGGACTTGGCGGTGGGCTGGATGAGGGCCAATAAACTGAGTCTGAATCCTAGCAAGATGGAGACACTGTGGGTTGATGGTTCCTATGTTCAGATAATTGGTCAGTTGCCTGCTTTGTACTCCCTCTGAAAGAGGAGGTCCATAGCCTGGGGGTGCTCCTGGAACCATCTTTGTTGCTAGAGGCCCGGTGGCTAGGAATGCCTTTTACCAGCTTCCAGTGGTAAGACAGCTGCGCCCATTTCTGGACTGGGACAGCCTGACCACTGTTGTCCATGCTCTGGTAACCTCCAGGCTGGATTACTGTAATGGGCTCTATGTGGGGCTGTCCTTGAGGTTCATCCAGAAGCTGCTTGTGGCACAAAATGAGGTGGCACAACTGCTCACAGGGGCAGGGTATCGTCAACATGTTACCCGCTGCTGAAAGAATTGCACTGGCTACCTATTAGCTACCAGACTAAGTTCAAGGTTCTAGTTTTGGTGTACAAAACCCTATACAGCTTGGGACCAGGATACTCGAGAGACCATCTTATCCCTTATATGTCCACAGTGCTCTGCAGGTGAGGGCCTCCTGCATCTTATCAGGAGGTCCATTCCTCACAACATAGGAAACAGACCTTTAGTGTAGTGGCACCTACCCTTTGGAATTCTCTCCCCTTAAATATTAGACAGGTGCCATCTCCATTATCTTTTCGGCACCTACTGAAGACCTTCCTCTTTCAACAAGCCTTTTAAGTGGAGACCTTATCCCAGTCAGCACCTGTGCTGGAATTGCTTTTTAATTTGTTTTAAAATCTTTTTTAAGATGTATTAAAGCTTTAAAAAAATGTTTTTAAAGATGTTTTGTTTTAATCAATAATTTAAGATATGCAGATGATACCATACTACTGGCAGAAACCAGTAATGATCTGAAACAAATGCTGATGAAAGTTAAAGAGGAAAGCACAAAAGCAGGACTACAGCTGAATGTCAAAAAGACTAAAGTAATGACAACAGAAGATTTATGCAACTTTCCAGTTGACAATGAAGACACTGAACTTGTCAAGGATTATCAATACCTTGGCATGGTCATTAACCAAAATGGAGACAATAGTCAAGAAATCAGAAGAAGGCTAGGACTGGGGAGGGCAGCTGTGAGAGAACTAGAAAAGGTCCTCAAATGCAAAGATGTATCATGGAACACTAAAGTCAGGATCATTCAGACCATGGTATTTCCAATCTCTATGTATGGATGTGAAAGTTGGACAGTGAAAAAAGCAGATTAGAGAAAAATCAGCTCATTTGAAATGTGGTGTTGGAGAAGAGCTTTGCGGATGCCATGGACTGTGAAAAAGACAATTGGGTGTTAGAACAAATTAAACCAGAACTGTCACTAGAAGCTAAAATGATGACATTGAGGCTATCATACTTTGCACACATAATGAGAAGACATGATTCATTAGAAAAGATAATAATGCTTGGAAAAACAGCAGGGAGTAGAAAAAGAGGAAGGCCATACAAGATATGGATTGATTCCATAAAGGAAGCCACAGACCTGAACTTACAAGATCTGAACAGGGTGGTTCATGACAGATGCTCTTGGAGGTCACTGATTCATAGGGTCACCATAAGGCCTAGTCGACTGGGAGGCACATAACAACAACAACAACAATAATAACAACAAAGTCTATTTTTATGATGTTTTAAAGTGTTTTTAGTGTTTTTGTTTGGTGCTGTGGGCTCCTACTGGAGGAAGGGTGGAATATATATCTAATTAACAACAACAACAACAACAACAATAATAAGGCCTACTTAGCCTATTCAGAGCAGACTCAATGAAATCAATGAACCTAAGTTGGTCATGTTCATTAATTTCAAAGGTCCTAATTTGAGTAAGACTAGTATTGAATACCACCCTGAATACAGCAACGTTTACACATAGATATTGAACTTCCCCTCATCGTGTTTCCTGAAGCTACTTTTCATGGCTTATAAAAACTAGCAGGGATGGAACAGCTGACTGGGCCAGGGAAGTGATAAATGCCTCTTTACGAGAGGGAGTGGTCCCTGGCCGTCTGAAAGAGGCGGTAGTGAGACCACTCCTGAAAAAATCCTCCTTGGACCCCGAAAATCTTAATAATTATAGACCAGTCGCGAATGTTCCATTCCTGGGCAAGATCTTGGAACGAGTGGTTGCTGGCCAGCTCCAGGTGCTATTGGATGAAACCGATTATCTAGATCCATTTCAATCGGGTTTTAGGCCCGGTTTCGGTACTGAGACAGCCTTGGTCGCCCTGTACGATGACCTATGTCGGGAGAGGGACGGAGGGAGTGTTACTCTGTTGATTCTCCTTGATCTCTCAGTGGCTTTTGATACCATCAACCATGGTATCCTTCTGGAGAGGCTCGTGGATTTGGGAGTTGGGGGCATAGCTTGGCAGTGGTTCCGCTCCTACTTGGTGGGTTGTCTCCAGAAGGTAGTGCTTGGGGAACATTGCTCGACACAGTGGGCTCTCCAATGTGGAGTCCCGCAGGGGTCGGTTTTGTCTCCCATGCTTTTTAACATCTACATGAAGCCGCTGGGTGCGGTCATCAGGAGTTTTGGAGTACACTGCCATCAGTATGCTGATGACACGCAGCTCTACTTCTCCTTTTCATCCTCTTCAGGTGAGGCTGTCAATGTACTGAACCGTTGCCTGGCTGCGATAATGGACTGGATGAGAGCTAACAAACTGAGGCTCAGTCCAGACAAGACTGAGATGCTGTTGGTGGGGGGTTTCTCTGATCAGATGGTGGATATTCACCCTGTTCTGGATGGGGTTACACTCCCCTTGAAGGAGCGGGTTCGTAGTTTGGGAGTATTTTTAGACCCTTCCCTGTCTCTCGAGGCTCAAGTAGCCTCGGTGGCACGGAATGCATTCTACCAACTTCGATTGGTAGCCCAGCTACGTCCATATCTGGACAGGGAGGACCTCACCTCAATTGTCCATGCTCTGGTAACCTCTCGACTGGATTACTGCAATGCGCTCTACGTAGGGCTGCCTTTAAAGACGGTTCGGAAGCTACAGCTTGTGCAGAATGCGGCGGCCAGACTGATTACGAGGACCAGGCTGTCTGAACATATAACACCTGTTCTGGCCCGCTTGCACTGGCTACCAATATGTTTCCGAGCCAAATTTAAAGTGCTGGTTTTAACCTATAAAGCCTTATACGGTGCAGGACCACAATACCTGCTGGAACGCCTCTCCCGATATGAACCTGCCCGTACACTACGATCAACATCGAAGGCCCTCCTCCGAGTTCCGACTCATAGGGAAGTTCGGAGGATGGTAACAAGAACTAGGGCCTTCTCAGTGGTGGCCCCCGAACTGTGGAATAGTCTTCCTGATGAGGTGCGCTTGGCGCCGACATTGTTATCTTTTCGGCGCCAAGTTAAAACCTTCCTCTTTTCTCAGGCATTTTAGTTTTTTAAGTATGTTTTACTTGATTTTAGATCTGTGGATTTTTACTTACGTGTTCCTCGCACTGAATTATAGGATTTTATTGTATATATTTATATTTTTTCTGTTGTATACCACCCAGAGAGCTATGCTAGTCGGGCGGTATAGAAATTTAACAAATAAATAAATAAATAAATTTGTTCTATAGGGGAAAACATGTTGGCAAAAGAATGTGCCCAACTTTAGACCACATCTGCACCAGACATTTAAAGCACTATTATACCACTTTAACAGTCATGGCTTTCCCCAAAGAATCCTTGGAAATGTAGTTTGTTAAAGGCCTGAGAGTTGTTAGGAGACTGCTATTCCCTCATAGAGTTACAATTGCAGTTGAGGGATGAAATAAAACACAGAGGCATCAGCTTGGGTTGAACAAGGGCCACTTTATTAAATTACAGCAAGAAAACCCAATTTAAAGTGACCTGCAGAGGGAAGCCTAGGTACGGGAACTGTCTATGAGCAAGTAGCTTGCCAAACAGCTCTCAGGCAACCAGCCCCTGCTGGGGTAAGGGCAAGCCCATCTGCTTACCCCGGCCACACCTTGTAGGTGAGTAGGGAGGCCTTCCCACGTCATCCCCACCCGGGGCCGAATAACCCCTGGGTAGATGAGATAAGTTGGCCCCAAAGGCAGACCATATCCTGTCCTTGAGCCGCATAGCCGTGACAGACAGGCCTCCGGAACCGCCAATCACCTCCAAAGGTGCCTAAGGGGGCCACCTAGCTGTCCTTAACTATTCCCTTCCTGCACCTTCCTGCCACAAAAGGGGGACAAATCTCTATTTAGTACCCTTTTACCCCACTGCCGAGAAGCACCTCTCACAGACACCTCTGCAGATCCCCAAGAAATAGGTCGTTACCTGTGTCAGACAGGTGAACGCCATCTGCCCTGTATAGTTCACCCATCAATTCCTGAATATGGGGATGTGGAATGGTTAAATCTCCATGCCCAAGAAGAGCCAACCAAATCCGTTGGTTGACCTTCTTCCGTGCCCTATCTATAGCCCATGGGTCCCATACCCCACACCACACCCTGTGTGGAAGCATGTCTGACCATATCAGACGTACAGAAGGCCACAGCTGCCTTATCCGCTGCATGTCTATACATGCTTGAACGATGAGGGCCTTGCCCTGCATCAAGCCAAGATCATTACCACCAAGGTGAATGACCACCACGTGCGGAGTTGTCCGCACAGCACCTTGCTGGAACAGAGTGGGGAGGAGCCCCTCCTAACGCATTCCTCGCCAGCCAAGCCACTGTACAGCTGCCCATCTACTGAGGCCCAACTGCGAGCCCATGCTCGAGTATGCTGCTCTCCGGGCTGCCCAGAAGATTATGCTGTGGCCTCATATTAGGATGTGTGTCCGCTCCATCCCCGTCCAGCAACCTGTCAAAACAAATGACTTTGTTAAGCTTCCACAATCCCAGTCCTCTAAAAGGGGCAAATATAGCCCTTGCATGCATCGGAGGACCAACGTCCAACAGCTTGTACTTGTGCTTGGGAAAAACCAAAACCTGCTGCCGTAGAAGCAGCTCCAATTCTAAATGAATGGGTTCCAAATTGCGATGGGTCGTACCCGAGCCGTCATAAAGCCCGTTTTGTTAAAGCCCAAAACTGGTAACTAGAGAGAGGATCCCGATTTACATGAGTGAATAAATATCCATCCCCAGATCCCCTGGCTCTTAAGAAAACTTGTAAAGCCCGTACAGGGCAGAGGTTAGGCTCCAAGGACGGGGCCAACCGAACCTGTCTTCCTTTACACCTCTGGTCCGTTTTAGACCTTCTCAGCTTTATACAAGCACAACTCCCTTCTATGGAGACGTCTGAAAACTGGAGGGCACGTAGCGATACATCTCGTTTAGCGCCAGCTACTACCTCTCCAATCCTGAAAGCTCCAAAGAACAGTGTAAAGGCCACTGCACGGAATAGTGCAGCTTCATAGCTGGAGGAGCAAATCGCTTCCCATTGACTAACCAAGCCCAGTAACATGTCTAAAGAGATAGGTCGATGGGCATCAGGTGTGGCAGGGTGTTCCCTAGCCCACCCTGCCAACATGTGGCAGACCCTAAAGTCCCCAGCATTATCCGAAAAGCCACCTGCCTTTGCTAGAAAGGAAAGCCCCGCCAGCTTACCTTGCAGTGCCCGGATTGACAGGCCATGTTTCCTGCTCTCCACCAGGAATTCAAGTAGGTGACTTACTGGAATAGGCCACTCCAGTGCATAGCCCTTGTAGGCCCAGAATTCCTGCATCGCCCTACCTGCCCTCTGGTAACTGGCAAGCGTGCTGGGGGCAATGGAAAGGCTTATGGCCCTCTCCGACTCTGCTCTCCAATCTCCCATATCTCAGGGGGCACGGCTTCCGGCTGAGCCCTGGCCCACGGCGCCAGCTGATGGAAACGATCCATCTGGTTCCATGACAGAACATCAGCAACACTATTATCAATGCCAGGAACATGCCGTGCCCGAAATAGAACATTAAAGCGCAGGCACTGGAGAACACAGGCCCGGACAAGGCCCATAACCCTGGAGTTCCTGGATGTAAGGAAGTTGATAACATGGACTGTGGCCATGTTATCACACCAGAAGTGGACTGTAGAGTTTTTCAACTCCTCGGCCCACAGGTAAACTGCCACTACTATTGGAAAAAATTCCAGAAAGGTCAGATCCTTGTCTAAGCCTTCTTGAACCCATGTCTGTGGCCATTGTCCCATATTCCAGGAAGATCCAAAGACTACCCCAAAGCCACAACCTCCAGACGTGTCCGACTGAACCTGTAACTCAGCTTCCAAGAGCCGGTCCTGCCTCCAGAAGGACATTCCGTTGAAATCCTGTAAGAAGTAGGACCACACAGCCAGGTCGGCACGCAAAGCAGCCGTAACCCAAAACCTATGGCAGGGTCGGGAAAGCCCGACCATGTCATCATTGACTCACCGTAAAAATGCTCTGCCAGGTGCTACGACCCTGCACGCAAAATTTAGGTGCCCTGCCAACTCTTGAAGGGTGGAGAGGAAAACCTTCTTGCACGTGTGACTTGTTTAATCTTTAAACGTGTGACTTGTTTAAGCTTGTCCTGGGGCAGCCTGCAGTATTGTTTTCTAGTGTCAATTTTGATGACCAAGAAGGTCAAAAGGGGGGCTGGACCTTCAGTCTTTTCAATGGCTAAAGGAACTCCAAGCTCTTCTGCCAGGGCTTGGAACTGTGCCATCAAATGTTGGCACACACCCGTGCCAGCCTCACCAGCAAATAAGAAATCGTCCAGGTAATGGACCACTGAATTCAAACCCGTCTGCTGCTTGATTGCCCATTCCAAAAAGGTGCTAAAGCGCTCAAAAACTACACAAGAAATTGAGCATCCCATGGGTAATGCTCGGTCTATATAAAATTTATCTGCAAAAGCAAAACCCAGCAGCTCAAAGTCTGCAGGGTGGATGGGTAGAAGCTGGAAGGCAGATTTAATGTCATATTTACCCATGAATGCACCTGGGCCACAAGTGCGCACCATGCGCACTGCCGCATCGAAGGAGGTGTAGTGTACTGTACATAGACTGTCAGGAATGAAATCATTAACTGACTGACCATGAGGGTATGACAAGTGGTGAATTAGCCTAAATTCACCTGCTGCCTTCTTAGGCACAATACCTAGTGGGGATACCCTAAGGGTATGGAGTGGGGTTGATTGAAATGGGCCAAGCACCCGCTCTGCCTGCACTTCCTTGTCAATTTTCATTTGCACAATTGCCTCCATGCCTGTGGTAGATTTTAAATTCCTGGACATGAAGGCAGTCCTTGGACCATTGTAAGGAATTCGGAAGCCTAACAAAAAAACCCGTAATAGAAATTGAGCATCTCCTACTGCTGGGTAACCAACAAGTAAGGCACGTAATTACCGCAGGGAAGGGTAGCTGCCGACTGCTTGCTGAGAAGATGCCCACTATCACATCTATCCCCTATCATGGCTTGGGCTGCAGTCATAAACTGCAGCCATAGCCAGTGGCGTCACTAGGGTTGGTGTCACCCGGTGCGGTAACTCATGGTGTCACCCCATGGACCTCCTCCTGTACCAGACCATACAGAATCCTTAGTAGTGTTTTTTGTACTAATGTTACTCGTAAATCATAATTCCCATATATCACTGAATGTAATAGCAATAGTAGTGACATAAACAACTAGCAAAATTAAAATTACACCTTTAAATTACAATATCATACGCACAGCTCAAATTCTTGCTCTTATTACTAGTGGGAGTTAATTATCTTGCATATGCCCATAGTAAATGTTCAGATACTTTCAGACCCTCAGCAATTTTCAAGTGGTCTATGTAGAAGAAAGGTTTGAGAACCCCTCGTCTAAGACATCTGCTTATGTCCCTATGCTGCTCCCACCCTTCATTTAGGTGCCTGGGATGCATGCGTGTGGACACACCTCCTTACAATTATGGAAAGTGATTCTTAATAATAAGTCTCCAGACACAAAGTTACATAGGTATTTATCAGTTGTTTAGTAGAAAATTCAGAGCTGCAGGGTCCCTTCATGATAGTTACAGTCACATACACCCTTTTTTGCTCCTGGATTAAGAATGAGATCTTTGTTAATGCATTCTCTCACAACAACAAACATCTCTAGGCACCAATCAGCATGGAAGTGGAGAGCATTAGCAACTGAGAAGAGTCTTCTCAGTGGCTGACTCACCTCCTTTCACTCTGATTGGCTCCAAACTGCAGAAAAGGCAAGGAAGCATATTAGAAGACTCTTCTCAGTGACTAACACACTCCCTTTTCATGCTGACTGTAGGATGCTTGGAGACATAGTGACCCTGCTCCCAAAAAAGCAGAGAGACTAAGATCCCCTGGGCGACTACCCTCCTGGTGCTTATGGACATGACCGTAATATATTTTGTGATGTGCAAGTTCGATATTATTTATTAAGTGTGTTTAGGATTACACTGATGGCATTCCCAAATGTGTACTTTCACACAGACTTTGGTTTTCCATAACACAATGTTTGTCCAAGCCTCCACACTTGGGGGGGCACTACTTGCACACCCCTTCCATAAGCACATCAAAGTTGGATACACACCTGAACCAAGACCCAGACAAAAGAGCACTCAAAACAAAAAGGTAATTACAGTGGCTGAGTAGATCTTGTACTGTGGTTATACTGACTGGGCAGCCACTGTCCTTCACATTTTACAAAATACTTGTTCCTATACAAAGATTAAATTTCTGTGTATGAAAAAGTAATATATGGTCTCAATAGTGAGAAAAGTAAACAAGTGAATGGTGATCCAAATGTTTTTCATTCTCACATTATGAAGCTAGCTGCCAGATGATGTATCACCTTCCCTACGCATGCAGCGTAGACTGAAAAAACAGCACCCAAGTCACCATTCAATACGTGCATGTGTTCTTTCCAACATGAATCTACAGGTCTCAAAAAGTAATGTGCGACAAAGTCCTCAAACACCTTATAACATGCCTCAAACATGGTATCTTGTTCTACCAGCATGCCTTCACACCATCACTTTGCCAAATCATAAGGATAGGTAAATTGCTTTTAGGGAGGTTCACAATTATGATTTCCTATTTATTTAATCTAAAAATATTTAAAATACATAAAAACAGCCAGGGGAAGATATTGGAGACATATAAAATAAATACAAATAAAAAAGGGGGGGGGAGGTGAAGAGACCTTAAATATGCTACTCACCATCTCTCAGCCTATCCTCCCCTTAGGATGAAAACAATGGAGAACCATGACCACCCCCAGGAAGAAGGGCACACTTAAAATGTAGAGGAAAAAATCATCTACAACCATAGTGTGAAATCAAATACTTATTGGGACACAATATGAAGAAATATTTATATAAACATGACTCTCAAATATGCTTATGAATTACACAATCTGTAAATATATTTATAGCGCAATCCAATGTTTGTTTACTCAGAAGCAAGTCCCAATGTATTCAATGGGGCTTACTCAAACTGGGAAGTGTGCAGAGAACTACAGCCTCAAGTGATAAGGAACTTGTTCTTTCAACTTGTTCTTTTAAGTTGAGACCTTATCCAAGTCTGAGTCTGTGTTGGAATTGCTTTTTAATATGTTTTTAAGCCTTTTCTTTTTTTTTTAAAAAAAATGTTTTTTAAAGCTTTTAAAAAGTATTTTCAAAGATGTTTTAATATATTTTAAAGTCTGTTCTTATGATGTTTTAAAGTGCTTTTAGTGCTTTTGTTTGCCGCTGCCTGCAAGGTATGATCAATTTATTCAAAGCCTTGCAGTTCTTTTACTCTAATTTATCTGCCACTTTAATTTATTTCACTTACTGTATATGTTAATGAGTGTGTGATCTTGTTTAACTGACTGCAGAAAAACAGCCTTGAGTATTCAAAGCCTTGCAGCGCCTTCACTGTAATTTTTTGAAAACCCTTTATACTATTTAAATTGTGTGTATGATCTTGTTTAAACAGCCCTTAGGCAACACTGCAGGAGCATGCCACGCGCCTCCCTCCCCACCAGCTGAGGGGGGGGTGTCCAGCAGCGTTCAGCTTAGCAAGCCCTTAAAAAAGGCCCTCTTTAGCCGCCGCCACTCCTGCAGCCTTTGTACCACCTGGCTTTATTTAAATGTGTTGCTCCCGCTCAACCAGCCAGCAGCTGCCCGGCCGCGTCACCCCCAGGTGGGAGCGGCCCAATTCGGGCCTCGTTCGGCCCACAAACGCTGCCTGAATGGCCAGAAAAGCAAGCGCCAAAATGGCGCCGACCATGCGGTCACAATAAAATGGCCACCGCCGATCTGCTGATCTCCACTCCGCGTTGCTCCGTCTGTCCCTTGCTGATGTCGCAGCTGCAAGAGGAAGATAGGAGGGGTGGCTGGACTTAAATAAGCCCAGAAGTTCCGCCCCTAAGCTCTGCTGTGTCGTGTTCGCATCATAGACGCGACGCACAACTTTGCCTTCATTCAAAATGGAGGCAGCAGCTTCGTCCCCACCTGCAATTGTGCCCAGTCTGCCAGCTACGCGGTAAGCAGGGCATCATTTCTCAGAGTTCCCTGGGAAGATGGATTGATTATAGTTACAGTATTTGGACTACAACTCCCATCAGCCCCAGCAGGCACAGACATGCTGGCTGGGGCTCATGGGAGTTGTAGCCTCAAACATCTGGAGAGCGCTAGATTGGGAAAGGCTGGATTAGAGCATGTTTGGTGCCATGAGTTTGCCTTCAAACCTTAACTATGAGACATACCAGTGAATCAAAGACTGACTGATATTCTTCAACCTTGCCTGTCCTTGTTGGCTCCATCTCTTTCTAACATGCCTTCTTCTCTTACCCACTTATGAGTTCTGATCACTTGCGTTCTGCTTCTTTTTGAGGAAAGCTCAGATATCTAGAAACATCATTAGTTTTCCTTCCCCAAGACCCAGAAGAGGAGACAGCAGGAAAGAACAGAAAGTAGGTTTGGACTATACTGAAGAGCTTCAACAAGCATTCCATTTGCTGCTGGTATGTCTCACAACTCATATTTGAAGGTGTGACTGGAGTGTGCCTGAAAAACACACACTGAGCTCTCATTCTGTCAGAGTTCTATAACTCTAGTTTCCCTCAATTTATGGAGAAATGCTTTTCACTGTTGAAATATGTTGGTTTCATTTCATAACTGATCCTGAAACGCTGACCATTGTATGACCTTGAGGCTAAAGAATAATAATTTCCTGTTCTTTGCATATGAAGGTGCCCTCAGTTTTGGTCAAGTGGTAATTTTGGAACAGGAGGCTCCCCTGTTATTAAGAATCCCAAGCTCTCCATGGGCTTTCCTAATTGTGACAGAGGAACATTTCCTCAAGTTTTATTTTCAGAACAAGATCATTTCTCATCCTGACACTATAAGGTAAACAATTTACAATTTCCCATGTCTTATTCAAATACAGAAGAAGGTTGCCTGATTGGTACATCATCAGACATGTCAGCTGTATGACGCAAATGTCTCAGACCACTTGAGACATTTTCTTAGTTCTATTGTTCATATGCTTTTTTTAAATTTCCTCTGATTATTCAGAACTTTAAACATTGATCACATGTAACACCTGTGGCATGACATTAAAATACCACTTTCCCCAATATTTACATATCTGATAACAATGCACTTATTGCTAAATGTTGTCTTCCAAATTTTTGTTGCCTTCTGCAAATTATTTAACTTTTTCTGGAATGTCAATGAAAATATGAATCTGTAATTATTTGAATCAATGTGCTTGTGGCAGACTATGGTTCAGATTGTGCATGCTGCTATGTGGTTGTCACATTTGCTAACAGTGAAACTAAGAGTTTGAAAGATGACCACAATTCTAATGCACTTTCAGGCAACCCTAACCATACAATTAAGATGAATCATTTAATGGGATAAACACTAATGTAAGATGAAGTCCCTCTCAAAAAGTGTCATATTAAAATAACTAAAGTTATTAATTTTGAGTTGACATTGACTAAATTAAGACATGCTGCCAATAAGTATGGTCTGTCATTGCAGGAAAATGTGGGAAAGAATTCTCATATAACTTTTCAGTACATAATCTTTCCACATTTGTAAGTAAATAAAAAAGCAAGTAGCTTGAAAAAATACAAAGGGGCAAAAAAAAGCTACCCATATGTGGTAGACATAAACAATGAATGATGCTTCAGATACATGAGCTAGCATGAAACTGGCTTTAAAATTCAAAATTAATATATTTTATGAAAAATTATTTTTTACTGTCATATGCTGCCACATTTAATACTGTAACAGCCCCGCTTCGCACCCGGGACTTACCGGGTTGCGGGGTGTGTTTGCGGCCCGGGTGAATCCGGAGCCTCCATGTTTGAAGAGGGGAAGCGTGCTGGACTGGCGTGACGTAGTCACTGCACGCTTCTAGAGGGGGCAGGGCATGCGAGCTTATTTAAGCTCGCGCTGTCCGCCCCCTCTCCCTCTTCATAATTGTGGATGCAGAGTGCCTGCGCTCCTGGCGTGGTACACGGTGCCATTTTGAGAGCGAGGCAGCAGCAGCGGCGCCATTTTTTCGGCGCACGAAGCTCTGGCGTCGGCCTTGTTTTGGCCGCGCAGCTCCGGCCCGAAGGGCCTTCTTCGGCCACGCTCGCACCGCCAGCGGCTCTGTGAAGCAGCGGGCCTTTTCGGAGGGCTCCCTAGGCTCCGCAGGAAGCGACGGGCCTTCTTCGGCCACACTCGCGCCGCCAGCGGCTCCGCGAAGCGGCTGGCCTTTTCGGAGGGCTCCTTAGGCTCTGCAGACAGCGGCAACAGCGCGTGGTGGCTCGTGCCAGGGACGGCAGCAGGCCATCAGGGAGGCAGCGGCGCGGTGGCACACCGTCTCAGGCGCTGCGGCGCCAGTCTCAAGCACTCATCTACCTCCCCCTTTAACGGTTTTTTGGGCTAACACTGGGAAGGGAGGCGGACACATATTTTCCTTCTTAACATTCTGGAATAGGTTTTGGCCTTGTGGAAGGCTGGTGTTGGGCCTGAGGGTAGGAAGGAAGGGGTGGGTGCGTTCCCCCCCCCATTCTGAGGCACTTAGCCTTTAGGTAGGCTGGTGAGCAGGCCCTAAGTGGGAGGAGGCAGGAGCAGATTCCTCCCAATTCCTGGATATATATATATATATATAATATTATATATTAAAATAAAAAATAAAATAATAATAATAATAATAATTATATAAATAAAGAAATAATTATTTTGGTGGGAATTTCAGGTCTTTCTCCTTCCTCTGGCCATGGCACTCAAAAAGGGTCAAGGTGGGCCTAAAGGAAAAGGGAGGGCCCCTAGAACAAATATGGGGCCTCCCCCTCAGGGGGTCTCTGGGGCGGGGGTTGGCGAGCCACCATGGGCGGCTGTCCTGGCCCATCTTGCAGCTCTCGAGGGGGCTTCCTCTCGCCAATCCCAACCTGTCCAGCAGACTGCCGTTGTGGCAAGTACCCCCCAAGCGAAACGCACCACGGGACAGACTAATAGGACATCCAGTGCAGCTCAAACATCACCCGGGGTTAGTCAGTCTAACGTGGCTATGACATTGCTTTCACCAGTTTCTAACCAACGTTGGAATTAATTCTAGCTCGTCTGGATGCCCTTGAGGCGGGTCCCAGTGGGTTGACGAGAGAGGCTCCCATACAGGAACGGCGCGCTACTACTACTGAGCAGTCGGCTATGGAGGCGGTGTCGGATGGAAAATCAGGTGAGTACGCAGTGGCGGGCTCCCCAGGGATGGCCCCTGCATGGGGCTGGCCCCCATGGGGATACCTATATTGGGGGCCTGGGCAGGTTTGGCCTTTCTCTCTCCCACATAACACTGAGTCTGACACCCAGGCTGCTCTTCCAGCTGCCCAGACAGGTGACACACAGTCACTACCCCCCTCTTCGTTGGAGGCCTGTGAGCGTGTATGGGCACTTTCTTGAACAGGTGCCGTGGTTGAAACAGCCATCTCCCCCCAGCCCACTGTTTCTTTTGATGTTTCCGTGGTCCCTCAGGGTTTTAGTGACCCACTGGGGTATATTAAAGAAGGCGCCATCCCTGTCAGTGAAACTTCCGCACCTCTGGGTTTTCATTTGCTCCCAGCCACAAAAGAAAAAATCTGGAACGGGGAATACATTGACCTGTTTTCCCTATTATACAGAGAGCCAATTAAGAGAGACAGGGAAAAAGGCGATGAGAAGGATGTAGAGCGGCGCAAGAGACGCCGGATTGAGCGCACTTGGGCCAATTGGCTTCCCGCCTTCCTTACATACATAGGGGTGATCATACAAAAACAGCCACAGCGCGGTTTGGTACTGATTAAGTACCTGGACATTATCTATAGGGCCTACACCGAGTTCATGGGGTTTGCGTGGCTCTCTTACGATGAGGCTTTTCGTATGAGAGCGGCATATGACGCCTCCTTGCCATGGGATAGGAAGGAGACTGAACTGTGGTTACAGTTCATGTCTCATTCACTTTTGGTTGCTGGGGATAGGACTGATAGTGGCCACCTTGTGGCTAGGCAATTGACACAAGTTCCCTCCCGCGGGCCAGCGAGGCAGGGGGTTCAACCCCGCCTGCTCTGCTGGGAGTTTAGCTCCCGTGGCTTCTGTAGTAGGAACCCCTGCCGGTATAGGGACGAGTGTACACTCTGCGGTGGTCAACATGCCCCTGCTGCCTGCCCTAGGAACTGACCCTATCAAGGTGGTAATAGGGACTTCCAGGGGCAGCGTAGAGAAGGACCCCCTAGTACAACTCAGGGAAAAGGGCCCCAGCCCAATTAAGTTACTAGCTTTGCAACGTTTATTAAGTATTTACCCTTTAGCACAAGAAGCTCGTTGCCTCTTAGATGGTTTTTCAAATGGTTTTCGGATCCCTTATTCAGGGCCCCGGATTGCCTTCCGGTCTAGGAACCTGAGGTCTGTCTTAGGCATGGAGCAGGTTGTTCTGGATAAGATTAATAAAGAAAGGGAAGCGGGCCGAGTTTTGGGCCCCTTCGCTTCCCCTCCCGTCCCGTCTCTGAGGGTTTCACCACTGGTTATTGTGCCAAAAAAGATGCCTGGAGAGTTCCGCCTCATTCACCACCTCTCCTATCCGCATGGGCAGTCAGTTAATGACTTTATTCCACCTCACTTATGTTCGGTACGCTACACCTCTTTTGACTGCGCAGTGAGCATGGTTTGAAGATGCGGTGTGGGGGCCCTCATGGGGAAGTGTGACATAAAGTCTGCATTCCGCCTCCTCCCCGTCCATCCTAGAGATTTTGATCTATTGGGTTTTGCTTTTGCGGATCATTATTACATGGATCGTGCACTGCCCATGGGCTGTTCCATCTCGTGCGCCGTATTCGAGCTTTTTAGCTCTTTCCTGGAATGGGCGGCAAGGAGGCAGTCTGGATCATGTTCTGTTGTCCACTATTTAGATGATTTTTTATTTGCTGGAAGGGCACACACAGGGGAGTGCAAAGATCTTATGGATCAATTTATGGAGCTGTCTAGGGATCTCAGAGTCCCACTGGCAGTGGAAAAAACGGAGGGCCCGTCCCCGGTTATTACATTCCTGGGGATCGAAATAGATACCTTGGCCCAGGCATGTAGGCTCCCACTGGCTAAATTACAGCTGCTACGTGAAAAGTTATCTCATGTTCGGACTTCCAGGAGTGTAACACTGCGCACCCTTCAGGAGCTGGCGGGTTCACTGAACTTTGCCTGCAGGGTGGTGGCGCCGGGGCGGGCTTTCCTTAGACGAGTATATGACGCCATGTCAGGTTTGTCCCGTCCTCATCATCATATTAGGCTCTCAGGTGCGCTCAAAGACGATCTGTCGGTCTGGGCTAAGTTCTTACAGGACTTCAATGGGATTTCTTTTTGGAGGCGGGACCGCCTCCTGGAAGCTGAACTCCAGGTGCACTCCGACGCCTCAGGGGCATTTGGTTTCGGTGTCATCCTTAATGACTCTTGGAGCCATGGCAGCTGGCCGCAGACCTGGGTTCAGGAGGGCTGGACTAGAGACTTAACTCTCCTAGAATTTTTTCCCATCGTGGCGGCAGCGCATCTTTGGCCGGACAGGCTACGTGATTCCACAGTCCACTTCTGGTGTGACAACCTGTCCACGGTGCACGTTATTAACTCTTTGTCATCAAAGAACCCCAGAGTTATGCACCTAGTGCGCGCATTTGTTTTACAATGTCTCCACTTTAACATTCTGTTCCTGGCGCGCCACATACCGGGTATTGATAACAGTATTGCTGATGCTCTGTCACGGAACCAGATGGAGAGGTTTCGCAACCTGGCGCCGTGGGCCAAGGCTCAGCCGGACGTGGTCCCGCCAGATCTGTGGGAGATTGGCAACTTGAGTCGGAGAGAGCGATAAGCCTGTCCATTGCGCCTAGTACTATGGCCAGCTACCAGAGAGCAGGCAGGGAGCTATTGGGTTTCAGGGTAGAAAGGGGTTACGTACAGCAGTGGCCCATCCCAGTGGAACACCTCATAGAGTTTTGCGTGGAAGGCAGGAGGAAGGGCCTTGCCTTTAAGACTATTAGAGGTAAGCTCTCTGGCCTATCCTTTTTGGCCAAGTCTCGGGGTTTGCGGGATTTTTCTGATGACTTCCGACTTCGTAAGATGTTGGAAGGCTGGGCAAGGGAACACTCCGCCACTTCTGATCCTCGCTCCCCTATTCACCCAGAACTTTTGCTAGGGCTCTTGTCCCAATTTGAATGTTTATGTTCATTGTCTTTTGAGGCCCTGCTTTTTCATGCAGCCGCACTTACACTGTTCTTCGGAGCTTTTAGGATCAGTGAGGTGCTGGCGGGGTCTAGGACTGACCTATCCTCCCATGCCCTTTTGCTGTCTGACTTTAGTTGGAGGGAGGGACAGGCTACCCTCCAGCTGCGCTGGTCAAAGACCGATCAGCGCAGGAGGGGACGTATGGTGGTGCTTTCCCCCTCACAGCTACATGAAATTTGCCCTGTAGCCGCATTAGGTAAGTTCTTAACAGTCCATGGACAACAGCCAGGATACTTATTTGTACATAAGGATGGCCTCCCCCTTTCTAGATTTCAGTTTTGGGCGGTTACTAGGTTAGCCCTTGGGCATATGGGAGTCGATCCCAACACGTTTGGGACACATTCTTTCCGTACTGGTGCAGCGTCTACTGCTGCCTGCTTGGGTTTTTCCCATGGCCAGTTACAGTCCCTGGGCAGATGGCGTTCCACAATCTATAGGTCTTATATTCGGCCTTTTCGAGGGGTTCCAAAAACCAGTTTGTGACTTGTTTCTGTCACTGTTATAAGTTTCCATTGTTTGCTTTGACAGGCCGCTGGAAGGGAGACAAAAGAGTGTGCATCCTCCTCTGTGGCCACAGTATGGTCTTTTGGGCAGGCCGCAAGGCGGCGAAGTCGCGTTTGGGCATGCAGCTTGGGCTTAGCAATGGCTGGGCCGCCGTGGGATGCGCTGGGATGGGCTCCTTCCAGCGCTCTTCCAGACGTCAGTAGTTTGGAATGCACCACAGTTTTTAGTCATTCACCTGGGTGGAAATGACCTTGGCATGTTGAAGGGTAGAGCCCTTATTGAACAGGCGACTGCTGACTTCCGGGCCATTGTGCAGTGTTGGCCGGGGGTGCACTTGATTTGGTCCGATATTTTACCCCGTAGACACTGGAATTGTATGGGTGACCCTAGGGGGATAAATAGGACCCGCAAAAAAGTAAATAGGCAGCTCCGTCTTGCTCTATTGGACTATGGTGGTTTTGTCATTCACCACCCGGAGATAAGACGCAGTAGGGTTGAACTATATCGGTCAGATGGCGTTTATATGACCGATGTAGGTAATGAGATCCTTTTAGAAGACCTGCAGAGGGGCTTGAAGGACATCTTGTCTGAATGTGGGGTAAAGGGTGACTAAACAGAGGTTTGTCCCCTTTCTGTGGCGAGGAAGTGCGGGAAAGGTTGAAGGTGAAGGGCAGCTAGGTGACACCTTTAAGCACCTTTGGAGGTGATAGGCGGTTCCGGTGGCCTGCAGCTCCGGGTTTTACGGCCCGAGGGCAGGATACGGGTCGCCTTTGGGGCCAACAGGTCTCATCCACCCGGAGTTTCAGGGCACCGGGGGGCGGTGACGCAGGTTGGCCTCCCTACACACAATTGGAGTGTGGTCAGGGCAAGGGGTTGACAGATTGCACCCCTTTGCCTGACGGGGTTTGGGTCGCCCAAATAGCTGCAAGCAGGCTTTGCCTGACTCACCAGTTGAATCCCGCACTTATGTTCCCCTTTGCAGGTTCATTATCATAATATGAATTTGGTTTAATAAAGTGGCCCGTTGTTTAACCCATCATATTGTATCTGCGTCTTATTTCACCCCTGGGTCGCAACCCTGCTTCGCACCCGGGACTTACCGGGTTGCGGGGCGTGTTTGCAGCCCGGGTGAATCCGGAGCCTCCATGTTTGAAGAGGGGAAGCACGCTGGACTGGCGTGATGTAGTCACAGCGTGCTTCTAGAGGGGGCGGGGCATGCGAGCTTATTTAAGCTCGCGCTGTCCGCCCCCTCTCTTCATAATTGTGGCACCCGCCCTACCCTCCCTGTGCTGCAGTGTGATTCATTTGGTCGCCTCTGGGGCCGAGTAGGAATTTTTGGCTTGCCTGCGTTTTAGCTGGCGGGTTTCTTTTGCCTATTCCATACTGTGGTTAGCAGGAAGGGCATTCAGGGTTAGTACGGGTGTTTTTTTGTGGTTATTAGGTTGATTTGGCTGTTTGAATTTAATATTTAATGGTCGCTTTATTGAGGAAGTGCGGGAAAGGTTGAAGGTGAAGGGCAGCTAGGTGACACCTTTAGGCACCTTTGGAGGTGATAGGTGGTTCTGGAGGCCTGCAGCTCTGGGTTTTACGGCCCGAGGGCAGGATACGGGTCGTCTTTGGGGCCAACAGGTCTCATCCACCTGGAGTTTCAGGGCACCGGGGGGCGGTGATGCAGATTGGCCTCCCTACGCACAATTGGAGTGTGGTCAGGGCAAGGGGTTGACAGATTGCACCCCTTTGCCCGACAGGGGTTTGGGTCGCCCAAATAGCTGCAAGCAGGCTTTGCCTGACTCACCAGTTGAATCCTGCACTTATGTTCCCCTTTGCAGGTTCATTATCATAATATGAATTTGGTTTAATAAAGTGGCCCGTTGTTTAACCCATCATATTGTGTCTGTGTCTTATTTCACCCCTGGGTCGCAATCAAGAATTTTGTTAAAATTAAGCTACAGCTGAAGGATGTGCAGTGCAGTCCTAAGCATGTTTACGCAGAGGTTCATTTAATAGGATTTGCTCTCCAGTAAGACTGCAATCCTGTACCTACTTACCTGTGAGTAAGCCCCCTTGAACTCAGTGGGGCTTATTTCTGAGCAAACATGTATAGGCTTGTGCTGGAAATGTGTTCAGGTTTGCAGCCTTAAAGACAGAATAATGTTTATAACTGCTGGATTTTATTTTTGTGCTGCAACTTCTGTGAGAGTTCAATATGAACATATGTCTTTGTGTCCTCAAGCTGTCTTATGAAGATGATTGTATTTTCACGTTAACATCTTTATGATGGTGCTCATTAGATGGACAGAAAAAACAACTTTAACAACTTTATTATCAGTTTAACAAGAGAGATCAAAACCCTTTTGCTATATTGTTCACTGTTGACATCTCTTTACAATTAAGAACACTATAAAGCTGATGGTTAAGCTCTCCATCCCACATACAAATACAGATCCACATCCATAAAATACAGTGTGGCAGATCCACATTCCAAAAAATGATGGGTTGGATTTTGAGAGAAGAAAACTTGTGGAAGGGGACTTTCCTGCCTCCTCCCCTCTGCATTGCAGCCCCCTACATGAGGGTCGGGCAACCCTTTGAAAGGGCATGGGATAGGAGTGCAGGGAATGGGTGGGAGAAGAGGAATTGGCCAAAATTGAGTGAAAGTATTTCCACTTAGACTGCATGCACATGACATTTTATTCCAGAATCAATGGAGAGTGAGTACTTGGTTTTGCTATGTAGTCCACACACAATCTAGATCTATTGCATATTTTTGCACCTGAAAAATGCTTTTCAGAAACTAGTTTCATTTCAAAAATCAAAGCTCATTATAGTTTGATTCTACATTATAGCACAGTGCGTCTATTTGAAAATAGATTAAAACAGATGTAGGCACCCCAACAATGAGGGCTGTATCCATATCTGCATTGTGGCAAGTAACATTGTGTGTAGGTGTATACCAAGACTGCAATCACCACTTCCTTCTTCATTCACCTGGGGCATGTGCAGGGAAAAAAAGGTGCAGATAATCTAATCAAGGGGAGGTTTTGCTAATCTGTTTCAAGTAACCACACCCACTCTTGTGGACAGCAGAATGTACCATCAATTTAGCTTGAAAGTAGCATGTTGAGAATGAGCATGAATGATTCCAGATTAAGAAAAATTACACTTTTGTGCTACAAAGAAGTTAGTGTGTACAGAGCCCCAGTTTCCCGATGGTTTCACCGCCAACAAGAGCAGCTTTTCAGGAGACACAAGGGTCAACATTTGGGGGGTGGGGCAGGAAAGTCTTCTGCCAGAAGCTTCCCCCTGCTCATGCTTCCAAGAATCTGAACCTATGTCTACATACCACACAAAATGGTCAAGATGTGTTTGTATAAAGGAATCCATTGTTACAGAAACGCAAAGAAATGTGTCCCATCTTTAAATTGCACTTCTTAGTTCTATATCTGTTCCGGTGTAATTAATAAAATGTTGGCTTGGAAGAGACCCAGATTCAAATGTGTTCTCAGCAATGAGTAGAGTGTGGCTTACCTCACTATTTCTCAATCAAATCTGTGGCACAGAGTTGTTCTTTGATTAAAAGAAGAATTACGAAGTATTTTGCATGCAGAAAGAGGGGAAAGTATCTTGAATTAACAATCATTTGCTTGTTCATGCAAAAGCATAGGTCCAGGTTATTTTGTTTCACTAGGCAATTTTAAACATATCTATCTGAAAAGGAAAAATAAAAATAAAATCAGCCCCACACTCAGTAAAGCTGGGGTACACATACTAACCAGTAAAATGGAAGCTTAGTAACACTATGGACCTTGTGGAAACAAATGAGTTACCTTTTTCCATAGAATATGAGGAAGATGAATTTTTCAAACTTGCTGTGAAGCAATTTCAATAAAGCCAATGGGGCTACATCACAGCTTTTAGAACTGTAGCTTAAATCAATCAAACCTCAGCAAATTGTTTCAGCTCAATTAGCTGTGCTACTGCAGATAAGGCTAATTGTGTAATACTTGTTTTAATTAAAAACCATCTTCTTTCATTACATTTTAATGTGCTGTCCTGAAGTTTGTTTGAATATCCCTTTGTCCTTGAAGAGAGGGTATGCAGATGTTCAGTACTAACTCTTGGGTCTGTCTCTTGCAGTTGTATGACTTACATCCATTAATCTCAAATTATCACAAGGACATTCCTAAGAAAATGCAGGCTGTAGAGGGGCAAGGACTTTTTCCAGACTAGACTGAGTAGGCTATGAAGTTGCCAACCTTTTCCTCCACAGTCCATTTCTAAGACTTATAGGAAACTATATTTATGTGCCCCCCTCTACATGTGCTAGCTGCCCAGTCAAAGGGCCAGTGGGGCATCTCTCAATTTAGTGAGAGTTTCACTTCCCTTGTATACGTCCTCTTGAGACTTTAAGACAATCTGGGCTCTTCTGTGCTGTACTACTGGTGCTGTTAGTGCTATGCCAATCATTTCTCAACCCCCCTCCCTCCAGCCATTTTCCATCAGCTATGATAAAAGAAACTGCATTTGAAAATCATCAATGGCGAGAGAAAATTTCAGTGAAATTCTCATGTATGGGGACAGATATTTTTGTTACACTCACCTTACTTTCAATTTGCACAGTGGGTGTTCAGGAGTGTCCTTTCTTTCATTTTATAAATCATCTCTCTAGTGGTCTGTATTCTGCAGCCTTCCCAGGTGCCCTCGTCCTGAAAAAGCCATGACATTCTCAGTCAGGCTTTCCTATAAGAATCGGAAGACAAAGAGGTGCTGCTGACGTTTACTATAATTTTTTTAGCTGAAGTCTTTTTACTTCTAACAAAATCACTGCAGATTTTGTTAAAACAAAAGTGACCTGATATAAGGTTCTCAGTAGGCAGCCCCTCAACTTCCTGTGCTTCAACTAATGCTCAGGTGAAGATGTCATCAGGGAAATTCTCCCATGGGACATTTCCAGATAAGAGAGTGCAAAGCTGCAGAGTGCTAGAGAAATGTTTACTGGGGGGGAAACATACACAGCACCCATGAACACCTAGAATTAATAAGGAATTCTCCTCTTGCTGGTGGGCCTGCAAGATTCTGGTGTTGATGGGACTTTGGAGCTGTGCCAGGAAGGGACCTGGCATGGCTTCAAAGCCCCTTTGTGCCCATGCATGTGGCACTGTGCTGGGGCGGGACTTGGCAAGGCAATTTAAGTTTTGCTTTGCCCTTCCTTGGCCTCTTGCAGCCTTGGGCGGCTGTAATTTGTTTGATTCTTAATTTGGCTGATTGGTTGCTACCAAGATAAAGGATAATATCTTAAATAGGTAAATTTGATCACTTTTTGGTGGATATGTGTGAGAATTTCACAGTGTAGGGCTTGGTGAGTAATTTATTATTATTATTATTATTATTATTATTATTATGAGTCCAGGGCAAAACATGGGACAAAACAGTAAAAACATCTTAAAACATCTCAAAAACAAAACATCGTTAAAACATCTTAAAAATATAGTTTAAAAAAAAATCTTCTAAAACATTCCAAAAGCAGATGCAGACTGGGATAAGGGCCACATCCACACTAGACATGTAAACACACCAGTAAACAGCCATGGCTTCCCCCAAAGAATCCTGGAAAGTATAATTTTTGAAGGGTGCTGAATGTTAACAGACTCCTATTTCCGACAGAGCTCCAGTGGTCAGAGTAGTTTTACAGTCAGCCCCTCTTCCCAGAGATTTCTGGGAACTGGAGCTCTGAGAGGGGAATAACCATCTCCTAACAACTCTCAGCACCCTTCACCCTATACTTTCCAGGATTCTTTGGGGGAAACCATGGCTGTTTAATGTGGAAGAAATGTCTGGTGTGGATGTGGCCAAGGTCTCTACTTAAAAGGCTTGTTGAAAGAGCAAAGTCTTCAGTAGGTGCTGAAAAGACAACACAGAGGGCACCTGTCTAATATTTAAGGGGAGGGAATTCCAAAGGATAAGTGCCATAACACTAAAGGTCCATTGTTGTATGGAACAGATGTCCTGATAAGATGATATATGCAGGAGGTCCTCACCTGCAGAGCACAGTGATCGGCTGAGTATATAAGGGTTGTTGTTGTTATGTGCCTTCCAGTCGATTATGACTTATGGTGACCCTATGAATCAGCAACCTCCAATAGCATCTGTTATAAACCACCCTGTTCAGATCTTGTAAGTTCAGGTCTGTGGCTTCCTTTATGGAATCAATCCATCTCTTGTTTGGCCTTCCTCTTTTTCTACTCCCTTCTGTTTTCCCCGCATTATGGTATTTTCTACTGAATCATGTCTTCTCATTATGTGTCCAAAGTATGATAAACTCAGTTTCATCATTTTAGCTTCTAATGATAGTTCTAGTTTAATTTGTTCTAATACCCAATTATTTGTCTTTTTTGCAGTCCATGGTATCAGCAAAACTCTCCTCCAACACCACATTTCAAATGAGTTGATTTTTCTCTTATCCACTTTTCTCACTGTCTAACTTTCACATCCATACATAGAGATCGGAAATACCATGGTCTGAATGATCCTAATTTTAGTGTTCAGTGATACACCTTTGCATCTGAGGATCTTTTCTAGTTCTGTCATAGCAGCCCTCCCCAGTCCTAGACTTCTTCTGATTTCTTGACTATTGTCTCCATTTTGGTTAATGACTGTGCCAAGGTATTGATAATTCTTGACAAGTTCGATATCCTCATTGTTTACGTTAAAGTTGCATAAATCTCCTGTTGTCATTACTTTAGTCTTCTTGACGTTCAGCTATAGTCCTGCTTTTGTGCTTTCCTCTTTAACTTTCATCAGCATTCACTTCAAATCATTACTGGTTTCTGCTAGTTGTATGGTATAATCTGCATATCTAAAAGTATTGATATTTTCCCCTCCAATTTTCACACCTCCTTCGTCTTGGTCCAATCCCACTTTCCGTATGATATGTTCTGCGTACAGATTAAACAAATAGGGTGATAAAATACACCCCTGTCTCACACCCTTTCCGATGGGGAACCAATCGGTTTCTCCATATTCTGTCCTTACAGTAACCTCTTGCCCAGAGTATAGGTTGCGCATCAGGACCATCATCATCATCACTGTTCATTTGTATGCCACCTTTCCGTAGCAATCTATGCTCAAGGTGGCTCACAACACGAAAAAGTTACACAATTCACTGTTAGAAAATTGATTCAAATAGTCAATAAGTTAACAAAAACATCTTAAGAAATGTCCAATAAATTGATACTCCCTTATAATTCCTAATAAGATCCAACAATAAAATACAGAAGCATAATCCCAAAAACAGCAAAACAAAAAAATGACCAGCAGAATTAACCTTTTACCCAAACAGAAGCCCCTGAACAACTCCCCACAGTCAAGGTGGTCTCTGGCATCTTCAGGTAGTGATACCTTTTATAGCTGCAGTCAGTCAAGGCCCCACCCTTCCAGGCCAGGGGGAAAGAGGCCAGCAAGCTGGGAGAGGGTCTTGCAGGTCTTACAGTCAAGATGGTCTCTGCCATCTCAATCAGTTGCTGTGGCACCCCCATTTCTTTTAAAGCATTCAATTGTTTTTCATGATCTACACAATCAAAGGCTTTGCTGTAATCTATAAAGCACAGGGTGATTTTCTTCTGAAATTCCTTGCTCCGTTCCATTATCCAACGTATGTTTGCGATATGATCTCTGGTGCCTCTTCCCTTTCTAAATCCAGCTTGGACATCTGGCATTTCTCGCTCCACATATGGTAAGAGCCCTTGTTGTAGAATCTTGAGCATTACTTTACTTACATGAGATATTAAGGCAATAATTCAATAATTGCTGCATTCCCTGGGATCCCCTTTCTTTGAAATTGGGATGTACATTGAATGCTTCCAGTCTGTGGGCCATTGTTTTATTTTCCATATTTCTTGACAAGTTTTTATCAACATTTGGACAGATTCCGTCTCAGTAACTTGTAGCAACTCTATTGGTATGCCATCTGTTCGTGGTGATTTGTTTCTTCCAAGTATTTTAAGAGCAGCTTTCACCTCACATTCTAAAATTTCTGGTTCTTCATCATACGGTTCCTCTGTGAATGAATGTCATCCTTGCATCTCTTTTATATGGTTCTTCATTGTATTGCTTCCATCTTCCTTTTGTTTCATCTCAGTCAGTCATTGTGTTCCTCTGTCTCAGGTCTGACCGTAAAGGGTGATTAAGGGTACCTGAATTTGGAGACAGGCTGGATGAGGGCCAATAAACTGACTCTGAATCCTAGTAAGAAGGAGGCGCTGTGGGTTGGTGGTTCCCGAGTTCAGATAATTGATCAGTTGCCTGCTTTGGATGGGGTCATACTCCCTCTGAAAGAGCAGATCCGTAGTCTGGGGGTGCTCCTGGATCCATATTTGTCACTAGAGGCCCAGTTAACCTCAGTGGCTAGGAGTGCCTTTTACCAACTTCAGCTGGTAATACAGCTGTGGCCATTTCTGGACCGGGATAGCCTGACCACTGTTGTCCATGCACTGGTAATGTTAGGAAAAAATTACTCCCTAGACCCCAAGAGTTGTCAAGAGTTGTCAAGAAACCTACATTATTGTCAGAACCCATGTTGCAATGAATTCTGGAACCTGGAGGGGGTGGAAGGGACATACCACTCTAAGTTTCGTTTTTCTTTCGTGAGAAGAAAAACCCAAAGGCGCCTCTCAGACTACAACATCTCTGTAAAAACAAGATAAAATGTATCCCTTCTAGATATTATTTCTCTCTGTCTTTAAATCACTATATACAGCCTGTAACATTGTAGCTAACTCAGCACAAACAAAACGTTTTCTCAAAATATCTTACTACAATTGTATCCACAAGATTTACGTAATACTGCTGAGTGAGCAAAGGTCGCAGATGCATTAGTAACATTTTTATCTCTTTTGGTGTCAATCTGCTCCTTTTCCTCACCTTTTCATAGCTCTTATCTCAAAACAAGCTTTCTTTAAACTGACATGTATATGAATTCTTTTATCAAACTCTTGCTTTTTGGAATCAAAAGAAATGCAACAATGATGAACCAATGCGCTTACTTATCTCTGTAATGCTGTATTTCCATCTTATGATTTTTAATAATATTGTATCTTGCGTGCTTATGAAAAACTATATAAAGGATGCTTTAATTAATAAACGATGCTCTTTGCCCTGACGGACTTCTGTCTGTGCAGAGCAGAGATCCCTCTTGATCAAGCAGTATTTTGTGTGTTGCTTTATGTTTGGTATCTGGCTGGACTACTAACAGGTAAATTAAATTACTAAACTTGCGCTCCTATTCAGGGCTGAGCTGTGCGCTAGCTCATCCTTCCTGGGAGGGGAGGGGGTTTAAATTTGAACCCAACAGTAACCTCTAGGCTGGATTACTGTAATGCGCTCTAGGTGGGGCTGTCCTTGAGGTTGGTCCGGAAGCTGCAGCTGGTGCAAAATGCAGTGGCGAGACTGCTCACTGGGGCAGGGTATCATCCCCCTGCTGAAAGAACTGCACTGGCTGCCCATTTCCTACCAGGCCAAGTTCAAAGTTCTCGTTTTGGTGTACAAAGCCCTATACAGCTTGGGACCAGGATACCTGAAAGACTGTCTTATTCCTTATATACCCAGTCGATCACTGCGCTCTGCAGATGAGGGCCTCCTACAGATATCATCTTATCAGGAGGTCCGTTTCACACAACATAGGAAATGGATCTTTCGTGTGGCAGCACCTACCCTGTGGAATTCCCTACCCTTAAATATTACACAGGCGCCATCTCTGCTATCTTTTCGGCGCCTATTGAAGACCTTCCTCTTTCAACAAGCCTTTTAAGTTGAGACCTTATCCCAGTCTGCATCTGTATTGGAATAGCTTTTTAATATGTTTTTTAAACTTTTTAAAAAATATGTTTTCAACCTTTTTTTTTAAGATGTCTTCAAAGCTTTTTTAAAGAATGTTTTTAAAGGTGTTTAAATGTATTTTAAATGTATCTGTTTTATGATGTTTTAAAGTGTTTTTCGTGCTTTTGTTTGCTGCCCTGGGCTTCTGCTGGGAGGAAGGGCAGGATATAAATAAAATAATAAATAAATAAACTGCCACAAGGGTGCCACTTGAAAAGCATCTGTTTGAGGACAGCAACACATAGCAAGCGATTTGTGCAGTAAAGACAACTTGTGGACTGGCTTTGTAAAAATAGGTGTTCACATGGAATACAACAATATTGAATAGGTTTTTCCCCATAGTTTTTAGCCATGCCTATCTGCATCTATAATTGGCAATTAGATGACATTATTATTATTATTAGTCCCTTTTTTAAAAAAAGAAACTCAAAGACACATACAACATTAAGAACAGATATAAAACATCCTAAAACACACACGAAATACATAAAAACAAGATCCAACTCCTTTACTATAAACAACTTTACTATAAACAACCAGAACATTAAACTCAAAAGGCCTGGGTGAATAAAAATGTTTTTGCCTAAAAACAAGCAATGATGGTGCCAGGAGTGCCTACCTGGGGAGAACATTCCATAAATGCCACCACTGAGAAGCCTCGTTATTGTGTTGCTACTCTTCGCACCTCAGCAAGAAGAATGTGGTAGTGCTTATTTTCTAATATTTGTTGTGTCTTTTTTCCTCCCTAGGGCTGATCAGAATTTTATAAAATGATGACTTTTGGTACGAACTGGGTCAATAACGTGGTATGAAGTGGGTGAAATATTTCATGAAAACTGTCACTCGCTCATCTTATTCACCCCTTCTTTCGTTTGTGGTTCTGGCAATAGCGACCATGGCACCTCTCCATCACTCAGGGCCATTCCCTCCTCCCCTTTTGCTACACCAGAACAAGAAGCATTGTCCTCACTTTGACTTGGACTAAAGACATCATTAAGTGGGCAGATGTGGCTATCTGCCATTGTCATTCAGCTTAATTACCAGAAGAGGATCCCATTGCAGTCCATGAACAGGATGGTGAAGTCAGGAGGTGAGTTTTGGCTCAGCTGTATTTTATCCCGTTATTAAGCTGAAGTCTTTCTCTAACATTATGTCTTAGTTTTGTAGGAATAGGATTGTATTTGCAAATTACATTTTTTAACAGAAAAGAATTTTTGCAAGCCAGAACACCAAAGAGGACTTTCTGTATTAATTATGTATGGGAGGAGGCGAGGCCCTGAAGTTCAGAGAAAAGGACACTGATGGAAAGAGGCAAGGGAATACTGTTTGGAGTATTGCTACCAGCCAACTTGGTGCTTGTTCTAAAAACATATTGGACCCAGATGGAAGGATAAATTGAGTCACAGAACTTATAACCAGACCTAGTCATTTATGGCCAATGTCCCCCATTCATGAGTTATTTTCAGACAAGGAAATGGAAAATCTGAAGTTTAGCTCAATGAATTTTCTTGTCCTTTTCACACCAGGAAGGGTTGTTCCTTCTACTACTATCTAGAAATGCTGCAGGCCTACACCGTATTCACAAAGCTTGGCTTCTGTTGGGTTTGTGGGTGTTTCCTTAGAAGCTCATCTCTTTCCTGCTTCCTATTGCCCATACAAGTGCCAAAGGCATTTTTGAGATATCTGTTTTGGTCTTTAAAATGGCTACTTTGGATGCTGCAGAATGGAAAGTGTTTGATGGAACTTGGAGCCAGGAGAAGAATAGTTAATCTTTCAATGATTATACATAAAACATAACAGTGAACAAACTGATGGTGCTGAGACCTTTGTTACTGCATCAGCTCACTTCCTGATCAATCATTATACAGAGGCCTCCCTGCCTTCTGGTTGGTTCATTAATATAACAGGTGAAGTTATCCCAACCTTCTTTTCTTCATTCCCATTCTACCTACATCCCTTCTTTGTATCCATCAAATGAAGTAGCATAGTTCCTTCCATGCTCTGAGAGTATCTCAACTATAGAAGATGATTTCAGATATTCATCATTCTGTCTAAAGGTGGTATTTCTGGGAGGCCCTCAATGAATACAATTCAGTGCTATTTTGATAAGGGGTTCTTTGTTTTGTTTTGTTTCATGCAATGGTGACTTCATGATGAGATAATTCCACAGGTGCAGTCGCACTTACAATGTCAAAGATCATTAGTTTACTCCCAAGTTAACCTCTGCACTGTTTTTCAAGGCATCGTCAGTGGGGTAAATTGGAAACCACAGCTGCCCAGTCTCTGCTTTGCCTCCATGACTACTTTCTTCCACTGAAAATAAACAGAAGCTATTTCATACACCATTCCACTGTTGCTGTCTTGTCATCAGTAAGGGAGAGTGAGGTGGACAGAATTCCCTCAGCACAATTAATGGCAAGGAAGGTTAGGAGTAGGTAGTTAACTACTCTGGGCCCCAAAAGTAGCTCACCCCAAAATTTAAGGGGAAGGTTTAGTGTTCATATACCTCAGGGTTTACAGGAGCTTGCAGTGTTCATAAATAATTAATGAATGCTCTTCTACCCTTCTGCAGACCCTTAATTGTTATTTAATAAATGCATTGCTCGTTTTAAACCCAAATTGCTGTTGTCTGTCATCATTTACATGGGCCCAGCTGCAAAAGGTCTTCTCTCTTTGAGCTGCTGTCACATTCTACCTTGCACTTTCCCTGGACCCAGGCAGAAGGCAGGGTTTCAGAGTGGGAAGGTAGCTAAAGAGAGTGAGGTGAGCTTAAAAATCTAGTTACACTTTATCCTGGCAGTGGGTATTTGAAACCTCAGCCTACAGGCCCAGCCCTGCCATTAGGCAAAGTGAGAAAGCTGCCTCAGACAACTGAGTATAAGTGTCAAGAAAGGGCAGCACATTGTTATTTATTTATTTATTTATTTATTTTATTGCATGGCATTTTTACTCCCAGGGGAGGCACTTGTGGAATTTTCTGACCCAGGGGCCCAAATAACTTTGATAGCCTTGAACACTATGACCTTGATTTGGGGGTGGGGGGATGCCATTCAGATAGCAAAATCTCTTGGACTGGCCCTGAGCCCAAGCCATACTGCCGTAAGAGGTCTTTTGATCAACAAATTAGGTGTCTAGCAAATCCAGAGTTTGCAATGAGGTTTATGGACACAGAGAAGAACCAAAAGGCTCAATTCTAGCATTTAATTTTTAAAATGAATTGGGCTGTACCTCAAGGCTACTTGTAACCTGCAAGTTCTTTCTTCTGTCCATGATTATTAAGTGAACAACACTATCTTCCAGATATGACTTCACAAAGTTTAGGGCTGAGCCCTAGCATGGGGATAGGTTCTGGAGCTGATCTGAGCTCTCTCTCAGTATAAAGGGATCAGGCTGATTCCCCCGCCACCACCGCTGCTTTAATTTGGAGCCTAGCTGTTAGTATTCATGTACTATTCCAGAACTAACTAAAGGATTTGATGTAGGAAGATATGAGAAAGCATGGATGACCTCCAATAAACATGGGAAACATTTGCTAATGGAAACACATAGATTGGCAATTTGAACATCCTTTCCCAGGGAAGAGATGTCTTGAGTTCTAGATGGGCACCGAGGTCCTATCTCTGAAGGGGTTCAAACCATCCATTTGATCATTACCCAAAGAGGAAGAGTCAGTTGTGCACTCTCTTTTTAGTGCTATCAATGATATCCCATGTACTCCACCAACCAGTGTAGTGATACAATCAATGATTGCAGTTTTGGGGAACCTCTGGCCTGTAGGCCTGACTGATTGACTGATATCCCGCTGTTCCTCCTGAAGAAGCTGAGGGCAACAAACTAGGGTTGCCAGGTCAGAAGGATCCCAAACCCTGAGATTTCAGAGGTGGATCCTAGTGATGTGATAGGGTTGTGCCCTGGTGATGTCATAGAGGGGTTGTCCTAGTGATGTCATGGGGCAGGCCCTAGTGATGTCATTAAGCATGATACATCAACCATCAACCACACTTGCTTGGAGCATACCACTCAAACAAAACAAAATCTCTGATTGGAAATTAAGATAGAAATCTAAGTTAAATGAGGGTGTTTCCAACCGAAGTGACAGGATCATTCCTTCTTACTTGCTTAAAGATCCTGGGTAAGGAACATTTAATCTAGCCTACTTGCTTCTGGCAAGAAGGGTTTAAGTGCCCTCAGGCCAGGCCAGGTCAGGCACCAGAAGGCCGTTGTAGGAAGAAAACTTAGTGTGGAGATGTTAGATGGGAGAACTCAGGAGTAAAGATGGATACCCCTGAAGGCTGCAATGATAAACATACTTACTAAGGGACTAAGCCCCACAGAACTCAGCAGGACTTACTTCTTCTTATTATTATTATTTATTTATTAAATTTATATACCGCCCGACTAGCAATAGCTCTCTGGGCGGTGAACATAAAATAGCATAAAAATACAATGAATAACAAAATAATACTAAAATACAATCAACAATCCAATACAATAAACATTTTTAAAAGTAAATCAGTGTAACTTAAAATGCTTCAGAGAATAGGAAGGTTTTGACCTGGCGCCGGAAGGAGAGCAGAGTCGGCGCCAGGCGTACTTCCTCGGGGAGACTGTTCCATAGTTCGGGGGCCACCACTGAGAAGGCCCTAGATCTTGTCATCACCCTCCGGGCCTCCCTGTGAGTTGGAACCCGGAGGAGGGCCTTCGTAGCAGAACGTAGTGCACGGGCCGGTTCATATCGGAAGAGGCGTTGCGCAAGGTATCGTGGTCCCGCACCGTATAAGGCTTTATAGGTTAATACCAACACTTTGAATCTAGCCCGGAAACATATTGGCAACCAGTGCAAGCAGGCCAGAACAGGTGTTATATGCTCGGACCGCTTGGTCCTTGTCAGCAATCTGGCCGCCGCATTTTGCACTAGTTGTAGCTTCCGAACTGTCTTCAAAGGTAGCCCTACGTAAAGTGCATTACAGTAATCCAAACGTGAGGTTACCAGAGCATGTACCACTGATGTAAGGTCCTCTTTACTCAAATAGGGACGTAGCTGGGCTACCAACCGAAGTTGGTAAAACGCATTCCCAACCACCGAGGCTACTTGAGCCTCAAGTGAGAGGGAAGAGTCTAAAAAGACTCCCAGACTACGAACCCGGTCCTTTAGGGGGAGTGTAACCCCGTCCAGGACAGGGTATATATCCACCATCCGATCAGAGAACCCGTCCACCAACAGCATCTCAGTCTTGTCTGGATTGAGCTTCAGTTTGTTAACTCTCATCCAGTCCATTGTCGTGGCCAGGCAACGGTTCAGCAAATCGACAGCCTCACCTGAAGAAGATGAAAAGGAGAAGTAGAGCTGCGTGTCATCAGCATACTGATGACAACACACTCCAAAACTCCTGATGACCTCTCCCAACGGCTTCATGTAGATATTAAAAAGCAGGGGGGACAAAACTGACCCCTGCGGGACCCCATATTGGAGAGCCCACGGTGTCGAGCAATGTTCCCCAAGCACTACCTTCTGGAGACGACCCGCCAAGTAGGAGCGGAACCACTGCCAAGCAGTACCTCCAACTCCCAACTCCGCAAGCCTCTCCAGAAGGATACCATGGTCGATGGTATCAAAAGCCGCTTCTGTGTACTTCTATACTTCTGTGTAGATATTGTTAGGATTGTGCTGTTGGTAAGGCTTGACCAGGAATCCTCTGCAACGATATCCACATCAAAGCAGGGTTGACAGACCCCTGCCTGGAATGCCCTGCCTGCCTTTTAACATGGCTGCTCCCAACATCTTTACAGACTTGACCCTTCACTGCAGAGAGAGGTTTGAGAAATTAGTAAGAGTTAAGATTCTCTATTCTTTCCTGCCTACTCTGTGCTATAAACTCACTTTGACAGCCAACCCAATTCCAGTAAATAATAATTTACAAAGAGAAAACACACATGGTTTGGTCTACCTTCACAGGCAGTAGATTGGGAATAACCAACTGGCCACACTTCCCAGTATGTGAATTCTCTTTTACCGCTATTGGGCAAGAAACAAACCATCATGGAAATAACAAGATGCATCATCAGGGGGTTTAAGGGGGTTGAGCTGACCGCATGGAACCACTATTGTTGCTTCTATGGATGTAAGGGAGTAAGGTCAGAGGTAAATGAAATGCAAATAGAAAAAGAAAAAAAAAGATAGTGATGATTTCCTAAATGTAATACCATACCAACCACAAGATTCCTATGAGTAAGACAGACAACTCAGCATCCCACAATCAGTCAGGGTTCCTAACCAAAACTAAAAAAATCCTGGCAGCCAGTCAGCCTAGATCACGGAAATCCCCATGCAGCACAACCTGACACCACGGCTGCAGTTAGTGCAGAATGCTGTGGCATGATTGCTGACATGAATGAGACCCTATCAGCACATAATATCTCTGCTCTGAAATCTGCACTGGTTGCTTATTTGTTACCAGGCCAAGTTCAAGGTGTGCTTTCCATGTTACAGGTTCCACATAGCAATTGTTCTGCTCTTGTAAGAAATCGATCCTTTAGTGTGGTGGTACCTACACTTTGGAACTCCCTGCCCATTTATGTTAGGCAGGCGCTTTCATTGTACTCATTTTGGCACCTGCGAAAAACATTTTTGTTTAGGCAAACCTACCCAGGCATGTAGACGCTATTATGTTTTTTACCTGTTTTTAACACATTGTTAGTTTTATGATTTTGAATATTTTTAAATACTTGTCTTTAAGTGTTTTTGCCAATAATTTTATTATTTATATAAACCACTTTGAGGTTTTTTTATAATACAGCAGTATATAGCTGTTGTGAATAAAATATATAAATAAATTTCTGAGTCACTGTGGCCCTTGGATCTCTTTCTTCTTTTATACTGAGTCAGGCCATTTGGTACTATCTAGCTCAGTACTGCTGACATGGGATAGCACACTGGTTCTCCAGGATTCCAGGCAATAGTCTCTTCCAGATATTGGATTTTGGACCTTTGCATGCAAAGCATGTGCCCTACCACTGAGCTTCAGCCCTGTTTTTAAAAGTATCTTTTAAAATGGTTCTTTTCATTTCACTAATGAATGCACAGCATAGTAAGGGAGATCCACATAATACATTTAAAGCACATGAATCCCACCACAGAATGCTGGGAATTGTAGTTTGTTAAGGATGGTAGGAACTATAACTGTAAGGAGGAAACTACACTTCCCAGGATTCTTTGGGGGAAGTCATATGCTTTATATGTGGGTTGGATATGCTTTAAATGTATTATGTGGATCTCTATTACTTCATAAACATTTTCCTGCATATAGATCATTTTAATTAAATTTTAAAATGGAAATAAGATACAAAGTTTTCTGGGTGACCATGGGCTACGTACCATCTCTTAGCCTAATCTGCCTCTCAGGGTGAAAACCACAGAGGGGTGAGACTGCTGGGACCATCAAGGGGCAAGTTTTACCACCTGCCTTGCCCCACCCCTCTGCCTGGACCTTATCAGGAGGAGCTGCAGACTGGGAGGTACTGCTGCAGGGGTGAGACTGCTGGGACCATCAAGGGCAAGGTTCCACCTGCTTTGCCCCCTCACCCCTGCTCTTAGTGACATTTTTCTGGGGACTGTCCTTTACCAGGAAGATGAATGCTTTTGGTTAGCTGTTGTTGCTTTTTAGAAATGCTGCAATTTTGTTAATTTGATTTTTTGTAAATTGTATTGTTTTTATTTGTGTTTTGTATTTGTGTTTTGTATTTGTGTGTAAGCTGCCTTTTGGGCCAAAAGGCAGCCTAGAAATAAACCGTAACGTAACATAACACACCAATCCCATGAAAGTTTACTCAGAAGCAAGTCCCAATGTACGCAATGGGGCTTACTCAGACAGGCAAGCATGCACAGGACTGCAATTCAGTGATAAGGAACTTTACTCACACAATCATTATTGATATATTATTGTTTTATTGGTGTGTTTTTATATGGGTGCTCTTTTGTAAGCTGCCTTGAGGGCCTTTTGGCCGGAAGGCGGGGTAGAAATATTAAAATCAAAATCAAAATCAATCCAAAATTCAGAATCATGCCATAGTAAGCTGTTTTGCAACTATTTTATATTTATTTTATGGCTACTGAATTTTAAATGGCTTTATTTATTGTTGTGAGCTGCCTTGGTTTCCAGCCTCACAGGGTTGTTGGAAAGACTTCATACACACACACTGGAGATGTAAAAATGTATACACCCCATATAATAGTTTATTGTCAAAACCAGTTGGCCACTGCAGAACATTTTTTAAAAATACATAAGTATTAATTTCCTGCCAAATAAAAGCAGTGACACCTAAGTAAGCCCTGCCTAACATATATTTAAGCTTTAATTATCACTGACTGTAATTTTTGCATCACATTGCCAGTCAACTGCCACCTAACAATTTTCTTCTCTATCTAGACCTGCCAAGATTTTTCACATCATGCATCTGACAGAGTGGGCTTGAGTCCATAAAAACTTATGCCATAATTTCTTTCTTTTTTTAGTCTTTAAGGTGCCACAAGACTCTTAGGGTAGTATTCAGTGCTAGTCCTACTCACAGTAGACACACTGAAGTTAATACACATTACTAACTTACGTTCATTCATTTCTGTGGGTCTACTCTGAGTAGAACTTAGTTGAATCCAACTCGTAGGGGTTTTCATTACTGATATGTTTCTCTGTGCTAATCCTCTCCAGTCATAATGAACATTTCCTTAGGTTAAACTTAGGAATTTTTCCCTCAAACAATAAAGCAAAACTTTAAATAATTAGTTGATGTTCATGTTAAACTTTGAAGACTGTCAGGTTTTAATATGACACGGACTTTCTTAACAATAGCACTTCCTGTCTTTTGCATAAACTGAAGGTCAAAGGAGAACTTTGATTTTTGATTTTTTTGCAAAAGGAAAAACACATTCTTATTCTAACATGTCGTTTATTATAGAATTAATTGGTTCAATGTGCTAGCCATATTTTTAAAAAATAAATAAAGGTCAGGCCTTTTGGTTTTCCATTAATCCAGAGCAAATTGGACCACTCTTATGTCCTACCGCTAGCAACAACAAGACTTTCTTGAATTCCATTAGTCCATTCAGCATTTCTGCTCAAAGGTGAGTAATTAAAGCACCTGAGAATTGAGAGTGGCTAGTGGTTAATATATTTGAATCCTAGTTTTTGTTTTGTTTTTGTTTTTATTCTTGGAGTTCACTCTTGGGGAAATTTGGAAGAGCTGAGAACTGATTATATTAACTCACTCATAAAATCCCCATTTTATGTTAAATTGATACTTTTAGTCTAAGGCTCAAATCAATATCCTGAAAAGTAAAATGAATTTTACAGTCCTCAAAAGTATACATGAAGACAGGGGGCCACATCTACAGCATACATCTAAGGCACTTTTACACCACTTTAACTGTCTGTCATGGTTTCCCCGAAAGAATCCTGGGAGCTGTAGTTGGTTAAGGTTGCTGAGAGTTGTTAGGCTCACAGAGCGACAACTCTCAGCAAACAAACTACACTTTGTTTAACAAACTACAGTTCCTGTGATTCTTTTGGAGAAGCTATGGCTCTTAAAGTGGCATAAGAGTGCTTTAAATGTACAGTGTGGATGTGGCATTTAGTCCTGTACATGTCTACTCAGAAGTCACTCCCAAGTCAGTTGGTACAGGATTGCAACCTTAGATATATGAAAACTAGCTCTTTTTTAGTACTGCATGGTTTTTCTTTTCTTGCACCTTTGTTCTAAAATCTCTTCCAGAACAAAATCAGGCTTGTAAAGTATAGAACAAGCTGATTTTGCAGATTGGAGAGATTCTCCAAAATACTTGCTCTCCACCCATGTCATTTTATTTTTGTTAAAATACATACTTTGAATTTCTTAAAAAGCAGTAGCAGTTGTACTAATTGCTACCACACAGGCCTATTCAGATTTCAGCGGTCAGCATTTAAACTGGAACGTATACATTCTGAGACAAACCACACCTTAATCTGCTTTAAATCCTGGCTCACCGTATCATCTCATCTGACATTTAATTTAAGCATTTAGAGAGGAATTTTGAGCATCGCCATAAAGAAGAATAGCTCACAACAGAAATAAAAACTCTGGCTCTGTAAGACTCATATTGATATTATTTATACTGTACCCAGAGAGATAGGAACTGGGCCAACCTATTCATGCCAAGTAGAACTCATTGCAAATTTACAGAGCTTGGAAAAGTTACTTTTTTGAACTACAGCTCCCATCAGCCCCAGCCAGCATGGCCACTGGATTGGGCTGATGGGAGTTGTAGTTCAAAAAAGTAACTTTTCCAAGCTCTGCAAATTTACAACTTCAGGGCACAATTCTTTCTGAATTTCTCTTGCATAAGCTCCATTGAGATTTTTAGGAGCTGCAACAAAGCACATTTTCTTGCACAGGTCTCCCGTTCATTCCAATGGGGTCTGTGCAAAAGAACTTCCCCAAAAATGTACCTTTAGGCTGGATTCCTATACCCTCTTACCTGAGAATTAAGCAGTGTTGAACTCAATGGGATTTACTTCTGAGTAGACAGGTACTGGCTTGCATTTGCATCATTTCTGCCTAAACAAGAACAACAGCATGGCCCCAACTAAATATGTCTGTTTACAGTTCATTACTCTATTTTAGCATTATTAAACTGATGTCCTCTACCTTTTCTTCCATTCCTTTTCTATTTTGCGTCCTCTCTTTGTAAGTTTGTAAACCTGAGGGCCAGAAAAATATTTGGAGAAGTGTTAACTGAAAAGTGGGATAAAAGTATAACAAACAGAAATAAATATCACCACCTTTATGCCACCATCTTCCAGAATTCTGGCCTCTAGTGAATTTTATTTAGTTACTTTATTTAAAACACTTTTATACTGACTTTTATTGAAGATCCCAAGGCAGTTTACAACACTAATATAAAACAATTCAAAACTTTGCTGATTTTATTTATGCTTATAAAAAATACTGTCATTTGGCCCTGGCAGGAGGCAGTTCTTTCTATAGATACCTTTACACAATGCTTAACCCAGCCTTTCCCAACTAGTGGGCCACCAGATGTTGTTGGACCACAACTCCCATCAGCCTCAGCCAGCATTGCCAATGGTCAGGAAAGATGGGAATTGCCATCCAACAACATCTGGTGGCCCACTAGTTGGGAAAGGCTGGCTTAACCCAACTGTCAGTCAGTTTAACTGCCATGATGTCTGCCACACAACTCTGCAAACTGTGGCCTTATTATTATGTGGAGAATTTCCCCAAGAAAGATCTTTATACACTTCATGGTAGCTCAATGTGGCTCAACTCTCAACAGCACAGGTTTGAGTGGTGATACTATGGACAAATAAATGTCTCATGTTGACATTTGCTAAAGCTGCAGTTTGATTCCTGACCTTTAGATCTACTCCATCCTCCCTGCCCATTCTACCAACATCCTTTATGCCAGAGCCCTGCCCCTTCCCATGAAATGAGATGATGAATCAGGCTGTCCTGGGACTTACCTCTCACCTTCACCATCCACCATGAGAGACATGGGATTAAAACAAATTTAGTTCTTGAGTTCTTGAGTTATTTTTTTTCAAAACACAAGCAACTCATGTTTAAAAACCATTTTTACTAATACCACACTTGAATTCCATATTTATGTAGACCATATGCACTCATGTTCAGTCAACTCATGTTCTTTTAGGCTAGCCCCAAGAACCACAGTTCCCGTAAAATAAATAAGAATGCTTATTTGTGGTATATGAAAAAGCTAGATGAATCACAAGAACTGGTAAATGACATTAGATGGTCAGAATCTGCACGGAAATGTTATAATGAATTCTTGTGTTGCAATCATGTCTGTTTCATAAAAAGGGCCCATCTAAAACAACCACTAAAACATTGCATCTGGATTCTTTTTTGAGACATTCTATCACATTTTCAAAATTCCATTTCTTTCAAAATTAAAACCAAACAATGACAGAGGTGTCCCTTTATCAGAATAGGGCCACATGGGGGACTTGCCTGGCTCTGTGTTTGAACGTGTGTGCGCTTGAGGGTGCCTGGGAATCTCTCTCTGTGTGTGTATGTTGGAATCCTGGTAGGGACTGGTGCACAAAGTGTGCAGGAAAGCCCCATGTGCCATAAGTCTCTGTTCTTTTAAGTGTTATGGTATTATGACTTTCCAAAAACAGGGTGGTGTTTTTCAACAAGTAGGAAGGCCTTTTTTAAAAAACACAAAGAAAATGTTGTGGAGTATTCAGAATATAGTCAACCACAAGCATAATGAAATCATCTACAAAGGACAGCTATCTGTGTGGTTTTTCTTAATGTGATGATCAGCTCAAATTGTGCTGTGTATTTCTGGTGGCCTCTTGCAATTGCAGATCCTGATTCAGACCCAGCAATCCTATATTCTTACTACAGAATCAAATGATACCAACAGCCAAACATAAAATATTTTATTACCTTTGACTAATGTGTATAAACAGGGTCACCAAAAAAGAGAAAACACATCACTCGAGAAGAGGATGCAGATTTGCATAAAATTTCCATACGCTAATTTATATTTATAGATGCAAATTTAGATACAATGACTATAAACAGAAATCAAGACATCTCACCATAGTGAGGAAGGCTATGTGGGGAAGGCTATGGGGAAGAAAATGACCTGTGTGCTTGCTCAGTCTAGCTGTACACTTTTAACGGGCAACTTCAAGGCTCCTGCTCTCCTTCAAACAGAGGACTGGCCTCTTGAAAGTTGGACACATGGCCACTCTAGGATCAGCCATGCTTCCTGAGATACAGCAGCAGCAAATAACCCCCATTCCCCAATCATGGTGCATAGTACCCAAGGCTAGTCAAGTTATTTTGACATCAGAGGCAGAAAAGCCCACAAGAGCCTCTCTCCCTCCCTGGCAGTAAAAACACTACAATAATAAATTATAGAGGCTAGGAGTCTGTAGGATGATTCTCAGTGTCCACACTAAATTACATTCTAAATTTTGGGGGGACAGAACTGCTACAAAAGTAATATATGTTTGTAAGAGAAATGCTTTCTTTGATATAAAAAGCTGCTTCTGACTTCAGACAGCTCCAAAACCAAGGGTAACCTTCATCTAATGATGCAGGTTTATTAGTACTTTACAAAGTGCAAATGAAATCCGGTTAGTTTTGCCATGGCGTGATATTAATGCCTTGGGGTAACACGAAGGTGGGTTTCACTGGTGGCAACAGCGAAAAGGAATGCCTGCCCTGTTAAAATACGAGAGGCTCCATCTGTATTAGCATTCTGTCAGCTCCTGAAGACACACCCGTTTAGGCAAGCATTCCCCTGCATTTGAACGTTTGATTTTATTAATCGGTTTGTTTTTTTGTTTTTTATTATTTTTATTATTTTTATTATAATGTTTTAACTGGTTTGTTTTATTGTATATTTTAGTTAAGGATGTTTTAATTGAATTGTAATTTGGTATTTTAATTATGTATGTATTTTAAAATTGATTTTATGTTGTAAACTGCTTAAAAGCTATTTGGGTATATATATTTATATTTCTTATAAAAGAAATAAGGAAAGGGATAAATGTCTGGCTGACTTAGAACAAACAGAGAAAGAGGACACAATCATCAAGCTTGGCAGCTCATCTGCGAGAAACTGATATAATTGGAAGTCATACAGTACATAAAAGCATGGTGTTTACAAGACAAAAATATTATTAGCATAAAGCAAAAGCAGGAAAGATACTGGCCAATAAATTTAAAAAAGAATAACATCAGTTAGAATGATGGATGGTAAAATAACAGCTCAAGAGGGAGAAGTAGTTAAACAATTTTATGATTATTATCAACCACTATATAATACAATGAATCCAGACCAAGAAGATATCTTATTTGTTCACCGCCCTGAGAGCTATTTTTGCTAAGGGCGGTATATAAATCAAAATAACAAATAAATAAATAAAATTTCAAGAAGTATGTATGTCAAGTACATGTACCCACATTAAGTGAAGAAGAGAAAAAGTGTTTAGATCAAGACATAAGTGGTAGCAAAGTGAGTCGGGTCATTAAACAGCTTAAAATAGGCAAAACTCCTGGACCAGAAGGCCTTAGTGCAGAATATAAGGAATTTTTGGACATTCTGCAAGAGCCACTAACAGCAACGATAAATAAAATTTACAGGCCTGCTTATCTTCTGCAGGATTGGGCATCTGGAAAAATCATACTAATATATAAAAAGAATAGACAAGGAAGGTGTAAAATCCTATAGACCTATAACTTTGATAAATTTCAATTATAAGATACTGACAACAATCCTAACAAATAAATTAAACATGATAGTCTTCAAATATATTCATGCTGACCAAACACATTTTGTTAAGGGATGATCATTAACATCTAACAGAAGAAAATTAATAAACATAATTCATTTCTCAAGCAGGAACAATGTTCTAGCTGTCTGTGTCTTTCTCGACACAGAAAAAAACATTTGACAGGTTAGAATGACCCTTTTTGAAGCATTGTATGACAAGAATTGGTTTTGGGGGTACATTTTTTAAATGGATTGACATAATTTATAATTCCCCAGTATCAAATCTGATGTTTTATGGACAAAGCTCACCTACACTGCATCTAAAGAGAGGAGCAAGGCAAGGTTGTCCCCTGTGTGGAGTGCTTTTTATAGTGCCACTGGAATTGCTAGCCACGACAATTAGGCAACAAAAAAGATGTACAAGGGATTTATATCAGGAATAACAAACACAAAATATGTTTACATTCCAATGACATGGTAATATTCTTAAATGTTGAGGAATCAGCAGAAAAACTTGGAGAAGAACTGGATAGATATATCAAAATCTCAGGGTATAAAATAAACATATCTAAAAGTGAATACTCCCCTTAAATGGAACCTGGTTGGGGGGGAAATCAAAACATACAAAAACGTGAAGTATTTAGGAATACATATATATCAAAAAGACCAATCATAATCTTCAAAAACAAGTCCAAGATGATCTCAGAAATTGGAACAAGACAAGTGATTCTTTATTGGGAAGGATTAACATTATAAAAATGAACCTACTTCCCAGGTCTTATTTTTATTTCAAAATTTGAAGTAACTAGATTAAAATCAGTGGGATTAGAATGGCCGAAGATAATTGGAAAATTTATATGGAAAGGAAAGAAACCTCAGATGTCAAGAAAAGTGAGAAAAGAAACCCAGAGAGAAGGTGGTTTAGGTATATCTGACTTAAGTCGCTGCTTTAATGCACCTGGCCTCATGTCATTGACAGTGAAATAATATGAGTGAGAGCCACAACAGATCAATGGAAGAATACTAATTTAAAGCTAAGATTAGGAATCTCTTGTTGACAGGAACGAAAGAGAGGAAATCTAATTATAGAAGTGGGTCATATATAATATATCTGTCTGGGAATATGGGATCGTTATAAACAGACACTTTCATCTAAAACTTCTCCTCTGGCCTCATTAATTGATGATGAAAGGTTTAATTTGAAAGTTCAACTAGGAAACTTTAAAATTTGGAAGGATTTGAAGTTGGAACTTTTCAGATTGGAAAGAAATGCAAACAGTGGAACAAGTAAAAGCTAAATTAAAAGAGATCCACCTGCTTGTCAGCTTATACAAATAAGAATGTTTCTTCATCAGTTGGTTAAAGATCGACAGATCAGGAGAGGAAGAAACAAATTTGAGAGATTATTAGAAACAGAGATACCTAGACTGTTATCAAAGCTATATCAAATGATAAAGAAAAATCCTGGAGCAACCCCACATCAGTGTATTTATTTATTATTTGATTTATATCCCGCCCTTCCTCCCAGTAGGAGCCCAGGGCAGCAAACAAAAGCACTAAAAACACTTTAAAACATCATAAAAACAGACCCTAAAATACATTAAAGCAGAACATCTTTAAAAACATTTTTAAAAGCTTTAAAAAACATCATTTTTTAAAAAAATTAAAAACATATTTTATAATTTAGATTAGAATGGAATAAAGATCTGAATATGAAAATCCCTGAATATGTGTGGAAGTTTATATTTCAAAAAGGATCCAATTTTTCAATTGCAATATTACATAAATAAAACTATATAAAGATGCTAATCCACTGGTATTGGACCCCCTGGAAAAGTAAAATAGTAAGTAAAATGGCGATGGAAAGTGCTGGGTATATCAGGAATCCAAGGGAGATTTTTGGCATATGTGGTGGAACTGTAGTAAAGCATGACATTTCTGGAGAATGGTGGAGGAAATAATTAAAGAAATGTTTAATATTCAGATAGCTGCAGACCCTTTGTTATGTCTTCTAAATTATGCATAATGGCAAGAGAGTGTTAGAAAATATCAATCACAGATTCTGTTTGTAATAAGTATAGCAACGATACTCTTTGCAAAAATGGAAACAAGAAAGGAAATTAGGAAATTAGACAATCAGGAAAATTTTGGAACATTCAAAGGTTGTAAAATTGACTGCGCTGCTGCAACCTTACAAAATTATTAAGGAGGAAATGGGGAAATAGATATATATCAAAACAGAGCTAGGCATAAAGGATTTAGGACTATATTGCTGCTATAGATTATACAGTATAAATTATGAATCATTAAGTACATAATTATTAATTATTAGCTTATTAAAACATTAATTATTGATTAGCAACTACAATATGGAATTATAATATGGAATAATAGGGTTTGGGGATTATTATTGAATTATTATGTAAAATGATGAATTGTCTTGTATTTATATTGTTCAATGTCTATGTGTATTTGTGATTGATGTAATAATGTTTAATATTTTTTTTAAAAAAAATGTAAATGCACTGCCTTCAAGTCGATTCCGACTTATGGAGACCCCATGAATAGGGTTTTCATGGTAAGCGGTATTCAGAGGGGGTTTATCATTGTCTTCCTCTGAGGCTGGGAGGCAGTGACTGGCCCAAGGTCACCCAGTGAGCTTCATGGCTGTGTGGGGATTCGAACCCTGGTCTCCCAGGTCGTAGTCCAACATCCTAAAAAAATAGTGGTATATAAATAAATAAATAAAATAAAGCAATTCTAACCATGTATTCTCAGAAGTCCTATTTAATTCAGTAGGGCTTATTCTGGGTAAGTGTGGTTAGGACTGCAGGCTTATGCACTATTGTTCCCAAATGCAATGGCAGAAACTTAGTGGACCTTATATCACCAACTTAAAAATAATCAATTTATTGGGTACTAACCTGGCTGTGAGGAAAAACATTATTATTTATAAATCCTAAGTATTGGTGATTTAACTCATTATATTTTGTTTTATGAAAGATATATAGATTCTAGCATACCCCTCATCCAGCTAACACCACAAAGTTGTGCTTTTCTGTTGTTTGCTAGCAGTACAGGGAGCCAGGCCTTAGAAACCAGACACATTGAGATGACAAGAACAGATTAGCCTCCTGCCTTGCCTCCAGGTTCTCAATAGGAAGCACAGACAATGCTCCCTTAATTAAAACAATGGCTGGATATTTCTAGGCTGCATGATTCTAGGAGGAATATGTGAGCATGGCTTTCAAGAGGAAGGGGCCGTGAGAAAGTAATACATGCAAATAGCCTTTCAGTGGATCAACTATGAAGAGTCTTTATAACTGTCAAATCATCACTCTGATGTCCATGGACACACACTCTATAGAAAGGGTCTGCCTACATAAAGCATGCCATCTTTAAACACTTCTGTTTGATGTTTTAGATGCTTATTCATCTCTGCAGACATTCTTCCTTTCCCAGCCCCCAGCCATTTTCCCTTAGATTTGTTTTTCACCCTGACTGTGTCATAGACCCTAGTGATCTCAGAACATTGGTGGGAGAGAATTACAGTCAGCGTTGGGGTCATTGCAGTTTTACAGCATGGCTTTAAATGCACACTGAAATAGCATAAAGATGAAATTCATATGGAGCTTAGATTGGTCGCAGATTCTAACTTCCTATCTGAATCCAGACTACTGTTTAATTCATTTTTCCCCCAGAAAAATGAATTTAATGTTTAGTTAATTAAACAGTTTCATATAATTTAAGGTTTTCTGTCTTATTTGTCCATTTACATGCAAAGCTGTGAAACCAGAAAGTGTACTGAATATTGTATTCCTTTATTCTACATTCTAAATAAGCAAATTATGTGCATCGGATTCCCCTGTTGGGTTTAATCTCCAAATCTGAAAATGAAAATGCCAACAAAAAAGTTTTCACTTTACATGAACTGGATTTTTAATTTTTTTAAAAGTTTTTGCAAGGACATGTCCATTACATTATGTTATTTGTTACATTTATTTCCAGGGTTTACACCAAAGGAAATATACACAAGTCACATTAAGAAGTTTGTTTACATTCTTAAATGAGCATATACATAGGTTCCTACAAATAGTTTTAAAAGAATCTGATCACTGATGCAAATGCATTCAAAAGGTAAAACTTAAGATGACCCTAATTAATTTAAGGCAAGTGATTTTTTCTGGAATTAAGTTTGCACACTAAATTTTTGGTCAGGCAGAGAATTCTGGACATTGATGGACAAAGTATGATAGCCCTGTCAAACTGCTCCTGTTAATGTATATAAATGTTCTATAATGTCCTATAAATGTCCTATAAATTTATTTTATTTTTTATTTATTTATTTCATTTTTAAACCGCCCATAGCTAGTAGCTCTCTATGTTCTATAAAAGGACTAAATGTTCCCCCCACAAAGAATGTGCCCCTTATTTTAGCAAACTATCTGTGCCAAAGTATAAGAGAGCATTTTTTCTGGCTAGGGTTAACGCCATGCCCAATGATGATGGAAGGATGCTTCCAAGGCACGCCTCACGATCAGAGACTATGTCCATGTGGTTCTGGTGCTGTGGAGTCTATAGTACACATGCTTTTGTACTGTAGTTTTTACAAGGGTGCAAGGGACAGGTTGCTGCATCCCATTTTGGAACAGTTTCCTTGTCAAGCTGATGGAGTTTTTTTGAAAGTATGTTTGAACTGTAATAGCCTCTATGGCATTTTAAATGTTGCCAAATTTTTAAGTATTGTTATTGACACTACGGCTAAAATGCTTGCTGATTAGCAGCTTATAGAGCAACTAGTCTTAATGTTTGTTCAGTTGTTTGCAAAGGTTGCTAGATCAATAAACATATTTGACATTTTTCTGGAATTGCTGTTTTTCTTTAAAAAAAAAAAGATACTTGAGTCATAAGTAGAGATGGAAGGATCTGTAAGTTCCAGTTCTCTCAGTTTCTTATTTTTTCAACTGAAAACTAACTTTGGTTCAGAAGGGCCCCCTGCTGGCACAGTTGCTTCTCTGGAAGACCTCCACCTACTCTGGTTCTTTCTCTATCCTCCTTTGCAAAGAAACAGTGTACACATAGGGCAAGGTACATCTTTGACTTGGTTTTTGCTCCAGTCATGGTCAGACCACTTCCTAGTGAAGTTTAGACTTACAGCTCTGATCCTCCCCTGCACGAGTGATGGACAGATAAAGATGGTCTGCCCCTGGAGACTAATAGAATCCACTGGATTCCTGAATGCCCTGGGGAAGTTCTCAGTAGATAGAGCAGGTAACCCTTGTCATGCTGATGATCATGCAAGATGCATCAGGCTGTTGACACGGTTGCCCCTGAGCACCCTCTCCAGCATTGTGGAGCCCAGTTTGCACCTTCGTACACCAGTGAACTAAGGGCAATGAAACAGGCTGTACAATGGCTAGAGCGCAAGTGGTGAAAGACATGCTGTGAGGCTGATTGGGCATGAGTAAAACATCATAACTGTGCCTACTGTATGACAGTGAAAGCAGCGAAGAAGGCCCACCTCTCTGCCACCATCGCATCCTCAAGTAGCCGTCCAGTGGAGCTTTTCTGTATTGTCAGGAGTCTGTTGACATCAACTCCAGGAAATGGAGTTTTAGACCATTTGGACGCCCACAGTGAATTGTTTGCAAGGCACTTTGAGGGTAAAATTGCTTGCCTCCGTACCAAGCTTGATGCCCCGTCCACATCTACTGTAGTCCCCAGTGAGGTGTCCAGTGCAATGTCTGCTGCAACTTCTTGGGAACAGTTTTAGCTGATACTGCGTGATGACGTAGACAAGGTGCTTGCGATGATACAGCCAGCAATGTGTTCTCTTGACCCTTGCCCTTCTTACCTTATTAAAGTTTGCCAAGGGGGTTTGACCTCGTGGATCCAGGGTGTGGTCAATGCATCATTGTGGGAGGGAGTGGTTCCAGCCACCCTGAAAGAGGCGGTAATCTAACCACTCCTGAAAAACCCACCCTGGACGCATTGGTTTCTGACAACTACTGCCTGGTTGCAAATACCCCCTTTTTACGGAAGGAGATTGAGAGGGTGTGGTGCAGCAATTGCAAGTACTCTTGGATGAAACAGATTATCTTGATCCATTCCAGTCTGGGTTCAGGCCTGGTTATGGGACTGAATTGGCCTTGCTTTCCCTGATGGATGATCTTTATCAGGACAGGGGGAGTGTGACCCTGTTATTCTTACTTGATCTCTCAGCGGCTTTTGATACCATTGACCATGGTATCCTTCTGGGCCAGCTTGGTGAGATGGGTATTGGAAGCAGTTTTACAGTGGTTCCGCTCCTATCTACAGGGTTGTTTTCAGAGAATAGCATTGGGTGATTGTCTTTCAGCTCCCTTGCAGTTGTGCTGTGGGGTGACACAGGATACCATCTTGTCCCCCATGCTGTTTAACATCTATATGAACCCCTTGGGAGTGGTTATGCGAGTGATTTCGGGTGAGGTGTCAGCAGTACACTGATGATACCCAGCTCTAGTTCTTTGTAACATCTGAATCAGGAGAGACCGAGCAAGCCCTTGACTGCTGCCTGGACTCGGTGGTGGGCTGGATGAGGGCCAATAAACTGAGTCTAAATATTAGCAAGACGGAGGCACTGTGGGTTGGTGGTTCCCAAGTTCAGATAATTGGTCAGTTGCCTGCTTTAGATGGGGTCATATTCCCTCTGAAAGAGGAGGTCCGTAGTCTGGGGGTGCTCCTGGATTCATCTTTGTCGCTAGAGGTCCAGGTGGCTAGGAGTGCCTTTTACCAGCTTTGGCTGGTAAGACAGCTATAGCCATTTCTGGACCGGGACAGCCTCACCACTGTTGTCCATGCACTGGTAACTTCCAGGCTGGATTACTATAATGGGCTGTATGTGGGGCTGCCCTTAAGGTTTGTCCAGAAGCTGCTTTTGGTACAAAATGAGGTGGCATAACTGCTCACTGGAGCAGGGTATCGCCAACATGTCACCCTGCTTCTGAAAGAATTGCACTGGCTATCTATTAGCTACTGGGCTAAGTTCAAGGTTCTGGTTTTGGTATACAAAGCCCTATTCAGCTTGGGACCAGGATACCTGAAAGACCGTCTTGCCCCTTATATACCCAGTTGATCATTGCGCTGTGCAGGGGAGGGCCTCCTGCAGATACCATCTTATCAGGAGGACCGTTCTGCACAACTTAGGAAGTGGACTTTTACCGTAGTGGCCCCTAACCTTTGGAATTCCCTCCCCTTAAATATTAGTCAGGCGCCAACTCTGTTATCTTTTTGGTGCCTACTGAAGATCTTCCTCTTCCAACAAGCCTGTTAAGTGGTGATCTTATCCAAGTCTCTGTCTGTGTTGGAATTGCTTTTTAATATGTTTTTAAAGCATTTTTTTAAAATATGTTTTTAAAGTTTTTTTTAAAAAGTTATTTTTAAAGATGTTTTGTTTAATATGTTTTTAAGGATGTACTATATTTTATGGTCTGTTTTTATGATGTTTCAGGGTGTTTTTAGTGCTTTTGTTTGCTGCCCTGGGCTCCTACTGGAAGGAAGGGCAGTATATAAATCTAATAATAAATAAATAAATAAATAAATAATATGCTAAACATTGCAGTTTTATTAATAATGTTTCTTCTGAAGGGGTCAGTGCTGTCACAATTTCTAGTGTGGGCTCCTTATGGGAAGAAGGGCGGGATATGAATTTAATTAATTAATAATGTGGATTTATACCATAATAAGTGTACATTACTCAGAGATAAGCCCCCACTGAAATCCACTGGGATTGCTTCCTTGTAAGTATGTTCAGGATTGCAGCCTGAATTAATTGGACTTAAACCTGCCACACAGGACTGTTAACAAAGGACCCCATACATTTCCGCACCTAAGGGAAAATATTTTGTCCCTTCCCCAGGTTATTTATTCCCTCATCTTTTTTCCAGAATGTGGAATAAAATGCAGATAAATTAAGTGGACTAGGACCTTGAGGTCCTTGGAGGAAAGGTGGAGTGGGTGCATATATATTACTGATAAATAAGGAATGCTAAAATTAAAAAAAAAATCTCCTGCCTGCCTGCCTCTGATTTTGAATTAGGGGAGGGGTGTGTGTCTAGATTTGGAATCATGAAAAAACCCAACCTAGAAAACAAAGAAAAAAGAATCTGGAACACAGCCAGGATATTCAGACCTACAAACATTGGACTTTACATGTAGGTCCTCAGCAAATCCAATATGTGGCTGCCTGCTGGGACAAGCTTGCAGTGGGTGGGGTACAGGCAAGGTGCAATCCATGCTCCCATACTACACAACATTCTGCTCTTAATCATTCCCTGCGGTTTCCTACATTTTGCAATGTCATTTTAAATTTGCCAAAGTGTTTTGTAGTCTTCCATCCTCACAATAACTCTGTAAAGTAGGTCACAGTACAACTTTAGCAAAACAACAGAACTGTTCCAGCACCTTAAAGACACACCCAAAAAGGTATTATGGCATAAGATCATTCCTGTCTCCAAAAATTGACTGCATAGATATGATGTGATTTTACCCTCACCAAACAGAATTTGGATGCAGCAGAGAGGATAGGGAGGAGGGGAATTGGGATACTTATTTTTTATATAGGTGTGCACGGCAAACTTTATTTGTGTAGACAGATCCAAATACACCACAATTTTTAATTTGGCAAGTCACCATCTTACAGTGTAATCCTAACTATGTCTACTCAGAAGTAAATCCTTGGATTAAGTGGGACTAGGATTGCAGCTTTACCTTTTAAAGAACACCATTTTCAATTGAGCAAGTCACCACTTTACAGTGTAATCCTAACCCTATATACTCAGAACATCCACTGAGATGTACTCCCATGTAAATAGGGTAAGGATTGCAGCTTTAGCAAGGAGATCAAAAGCTAGACTGGAACAATGATCCACCACCTTCTCTCTCCTGGGCAAACAAACTTACAGGAGAGGAAGGCAGTCCCCCTCCCAATGTTATGGGCAAACAAACTTGTAAGAGAGGACCGTGATGGGACATGGGAGAGCAGAGAATCTCCCCCTTCCACCTTTCTAAAAGCATTGGTGACCAAACAGACTTGCAGAAGGAGGAGTCCAGGTGAGAATGTAGGAGATGTGCTTACTGCAACCTCCTCCTAACTTTTCCAAAACCTTTGTGAGCAAACAAGCTTACAGGAGATGAGTTTTTTATTGGGCAAGTCATTGCCTTGCAGTGGAATTCTAACCAATGAGGCCAAAGCAAGCCTAGACTCACTCATTCCCCTCATCAGTCTTGCAGTCCAAGATCCTAAGGAACAAATAACTGCCATACCCAGGGAGTCCAGTAGGTCCATACCAACATATGATTCTGCAATCAGGAGAGTCATGAAGAATAAACCATCAGCAATGCTCTTCTCTCTTGTTTGAAGGCAAGCAAAACAAGATGTTGCAGCAACACACACACATACCGAGACAGGCTGACACTTCTCCTCTCAATTGTCTCCCCCATCCACTCTCTAAAATAAATGAAAATAAAATAAGAATAGCATCATATTTATTATAGAAAAACAAGACAGACTCACACTACATCCAGTATTTGTTTTCTCTCTGTCTCTCTCTGTCTCTGTAAAGCTGCTCATAAAAATACCAAGCACTCTCTGCTACGTGCAAAGAATATGGTTTAAATGTGAGGTGTGGCATTCAGGAAACCACTCTGAGCATGCTCAGAGCCAGTATATGATTCTGATATAGGCTAAGGCTACGAAGTGGGGCTGTTCTTGAATCAGTCGAGACTCCTACCTAATTTGCTACAGTGGCTGTGTTAGATAGGCTTCATAAATGGAGATGGACCCTTCCTAGGAGGGCTGCTAAGCAGGCATACCAAGGAGAGGGACAGTTTTGCCACAGCTACACTTTTGGATTAGGATTGGCTGATTGTACAGAGAGATAATTGGCCAGAGAACAAGAAGCAGATTGGTCAGAGAACAGTAGACTGATCAAAATGTTTGCAGAGCTTCTCTGAGTTCAAATCAAATGTGTGTGGAACAAGAAAGAGTGTGTGGCTTTGAGATGTTGGGGGGATTTTAAAAAATTGCTTGATATTCTCATTGGCCCTAGTAAGAAGTAGCTGATATGGTTCAGAGGGTAGATAGGGGTATATGGGAGGTGTACACAAACCTCCTATTCCCTGTGATGGCCCTTTACACTGTACATGTGTGTCCTCTTACACCCACATTGGTTAGGGAACCAGACAACTAGGGCTCTGTTGAGTCTTATGGGCTCCTCTGGATACACGCCCTATTTCCACACTTTTGACTGGATCGGAGCAAAAATCTCAGTCAGGGCAAGTGGGAGGCTTCTCTCGACTAAGGTCTGCCTTTTCCTCAATTGAGTTTATGTAAAAAACTCAGTCATGCATTGGAAACATATTTTAGGGAAAATGTACTCAGTCATTGTATGTCATCTTATGTTTTACCTTATGAACATATTCACGTTAATGATCAGCATGATGTTCCTTTACAATGATAATGAAGGCATCATTTAGTATAGCTACTAATACTCATTTAAGAGAAATGCAAGCAGGCTTCTTAATGCTGCTCATTTATTTTCCATTTACAAGTACAACATGCAACGAGAGAAATTGACTTGTCCTCATTTTGCTTTCAAGACGTATGGGCAATTACGGACTTGAAATTACAGCCTTTTAATAAACAGCAAAAACAAATTCTGTGCCAATGGGATCAAATTAGGACTAGCTTCTTCTCCCCCTGCCCCCGATTATAAAAGAAAATTGCCTTAATCAAAACACGCAAAGCATTAATGGTAGTGATTGGGTTTTGATTGCAATGAAAGAATTTACAGTGCACTAAGGCATTCTGTGGAATATGACAGCATCTAAATGAGTAACACAGGCCAAACATAGTTCAGGCAATTAGTCTTTACCAAAAGTTGTCAACCTATTTATTTATTTTATTTGAAATATTTTTAACCTGCCCTTCATCACAGCATGATCCCACAATGTGGTTCAACAACATATGATGTTTTCTGATCCCCAGTTCTGAGCCATGTACTTAGCAGAGTGATAGTAGTCATTGACTACTCGCAGAGTAATAGTAGTCACACTTCCAGAGCAAGAGGTGCCACTATCTTTATTTATGTTCACCGCCCAGAGAGCTATTGCTAGTCGGGCGGTATATAAGTTTTAAAAATAATAATAAAAATAAATATCTGCTGCTAACTAACACAGTGTAGTTCACTAGGAATTACAAGCTAGACCATCTGTGGAGCTTCAGCAACCTGTCTTCTCATCTCCAAAAAAATCTTCATGCAAAGATTTTTAATTCTTCACAGTAACTTTCCTCCAAACTTCCGTATTTTTATTTATTATTACATTTATATCCCGTCTTTCCTCCAAGGAGCTCAAGGTGGTGTACAAAGATGGTTCTCCTTCTCCTGATTTTATGCTCACAACAACCCTGTGAGGCAGATTAGGCTGAAAGACAGTGACTGGCCCATGGTCACCCTGGGAACTTCATGGCTGAGTGGGGATTTGAACCCTGGTTACTCAGGTCCCAGTCTGACACTCAAACCTCTATACCACAATGGGTTTGAATATTTGGGAAGAGACAGAACTATGAATCATCATGGTCTTCCCTGCTTTCAGAATCAGCTGTGTCATGGACAGGTGAATATGTCCATTTCAGTTTCTCTCAGTTTTTTTCATTTTTCCAGTCTTAAGTTCAGTTCTCTACATTTCCACATCAGTTTGTGAATTTTCTTTTAAAAGTCCTAATCAAAAATCATTTTTAGTGAGAATTCCTTCTAATAAGCACACTGATGTATGGATTTTTCCTAATATACACATTTTTGCAAAGCAATTTTTCCTCGTATAATGCATTTTATATGTTATTTTCACTAATATGTGCTTTTATATGCACACTTTACCCTAACATATTCATTTTTGTACACATTACTTGGCTGGGTACTGCATTGCAAAATTCAGAGAATTTTGAAGGATGGTTTGTTTCAGTTCACGTATTGTTTCGGAAAGTGCAAATGCGCCTTTCAAAGCAAAATGAATCAAATTTCTCCCCCATCCAAAGTCATGGATCGTATTAAAAAAAATTATATGTGACTTTCTCCTGCTACTCTTTAAGATAGCCCACAATCAAAATTGTCTCTCATCAAGTATACATGCATTGAAGTACATGTGACATATACTTTTCTGCAAGACAAGCTCCACCTTAGATATTGTGGCAATGGCAATGGCCCCCTCCCCAGTTGTTGCTTTTGAGCTCCCCTGGCCATTCCTCTGCATCCCCAGCAAGTGTGTTTTGCTGGTGGGATGCTTTGGGATGCTGTCCCATTACTTTTTATGCAGGCAGCCCCTGGCCGGCTTGATCGATACAGTGAAGAGCTCTGCAACAGCCTCTCTGAGAAGGGCCAGACTGCAGAGGAGGAACAGTAAGATGAGGTACCACACCACGCAAGGCAGGAGACAGGCTGCAGGCTGGGTGAAAATCCACCTAATGCTGAATGGGGGGGGTCTGAATTAAGCAGATGTTTGCCCATCCCAGCCTACAGCTTATCTTTTGGCCCGTATTGTGTGGTGCCTCCTCTTCCTCCTCCACTGTCTGGCACTGCTGGGAAGGCTATTGCTGCAGCCTCAAAGCAGCCTGGGGGGGTCCTCCTTCTCTGTAGTGTGGGTGTCGGTGGTGGGTGGGTGGAGGATTGACAGAGGCTGGGAGGGGGCAGAGAGGCTGAAGCTGGGCCGGTGGCAAAGAGGTGGCAGCAGCACATTGACTGACTTAGCTGCTTGTGGGCTCAGCCAAGAAGCAGCAGAGCCGCTCCCAGTTCTGGGTACTTGTGCCCAGGTGTCAGCGGAAGAGGAGGAGGAGCAGGGCCTGTGGGGAAGAAATAGGGAGGGTTCAGCATAGGTGGCGGTGGCAATGCCCCCTCTCTGTCTTCCTCCTCATCCCTCCCACGGCCCCGCCATGCCTGTCAGGAAACAAGGTAGTTGGGTGAGTGAGTGAGCAAGCAAGGCTGGCAGCAGCCCCTCCTCTTTCTCCTGGTGGCAGGGGATTGCAGATTGTCAGCACTGGCCAATCCACAAGGGGTGCGTGTGTGAGAGAGGGGGGTGATGGGGTGGACTGCCAAAGCGGATGTGGCATGAAGGGACCCTGCACTTTTAAATTTGCCATTACATTACTAAAGCCTACCTGTTCCCATCCTCCTGACCTAAAGCCTTGATAGCAGCAATGCTTGGTTGCTGCTGGCCTAGTCTGGCATGCTGTCTCACCAAGTCAGTTTCTCTGAATTTGTCACAAAGAATTCTTATTTATTTCTTTCATCAAGGAAGATGGCAGACGTGGTTCCCAGTGCCTCATGTGCCTTCAGACCATACCCTGGGACTGTGATGGGTAAGGTCCTCAATCAACTAAGCAGGTAGGGAAGCAGCCAACCGAGCCCAGAGCATGTATTCAGCATGCATTGTTTGGGCATATGTGTTGATCTGAGCACGTGACACATGCTGTTGCTGTCACTGCTGCGCTGTAGCATTTGTTTGAGGAGGCAGTGAACAGGTACCAGGTGGAAAGGTTGGGAAGTGGCAACAAGGTGCTGAAGGACAGAGCTTTGTGTGCCATGTGGCTTGCCCTGCATCCCTAAGCTAGATTGCTGAGCTCAGGTGTGCAAGGGCTGCTGTCCCGCTGCTAGTGTTGAAGTCAGATTAAACTGCCAATCCATTTGGCTTCAGTTCATGGAATCCATGGGTCACCATTCCCTTGTCTTAGGCAGAGGTGTAGCTAGGCAGTTTTAGACCCTGGACTTGGTCTTACATCCTCCCTATAGATGACTGGGTGCATTACTTTAGTTGTGAAGTTCACCATTCATTTTCTTCTTCCTCGCCTCCACCATTCCATGCTTCTACATTCCTGATGCATAAAACAATAAACAAACAATCAAAAACAGTTTCCCAACCACATTCATGGCTAATACAATGGCTTTGCTCCTATTGCTCTGATGGAAAACACATTTACTTGGGATGGGAATAAGCACCATTTTATTGTAGAGAAAATAATGTATCAAAAGTAAAAAGAATAAAATGAACATCCACAGTCCTATACATACCTGGCCAGCCATCCCTCCAAGTATGCAATTTAAAAATAAAAAAGGAAGAAAGCAAGGATGCTGTGGTGATCAGCATCAGCCCCAGTGAACTTTGGCTTGTGGGTGCAGGACCAGGTGCTGAGGGCTGGGCCTCTTGACTGCAGCTCCCATCATCTGCTGTTCTCTGGCCAGTCAGTTTTGGGGCCCTGGACTTTGGCCCCAAACCACTGATCTGAGACAGCAAAATATCTTGAGCTGGCTCTGCCCAAAGCACCCCTCGATCCCCCCCCAAGGATTTTCAAACACAGGCCTGCCTCTTGGGAGAGCTGTTTTAGGGAGAGATTGAACATTACTCTCCCTGCTTCTTCTCAAGTGCTGTTTCAAGCTAAAAGGGGAGGGCGGATAACAGGCCTCAGTAAGGCTGTTTCAAGAGTTGGCCTTGAATCAAGAGTTTTCTGAGCTGAAGCATGAGTCACTGTGGATTGAGCTGAAGAGTGATAGCCTGCAGCTGTAATATGTTTTGTATATCAGGCATAAGAGAGTTACATGTAAACATGCTAAACATGGATTAAATATGATCGACTTAACAGAATTCTACTTACCTCATCCTGACAATAGAAGAAACGAACATGCATCCTGTGTGTTTAGGCCCTGTATATTTTAGAGTGGTTCAGATGCTTTATTAAAAACATTGCTCTCCTTCTCTCTGCCCCCACCCCAACCCCCAAATGCTCAAGGAAGAATGCCCAAGTACAAATATGGCATCAATCATTTGCTTCCCTAATTAGCTAATTAAATTAGATTTATTTACCATGACTCAGGCAATTTCTGCTACCTTTTAATATCATCTAGTGAAAGAATGGTAGTGAAAGAATGGCAATACTTTGGAGGAAACAGAAGGAAGGAAAGCTCGCTGGTAGAGGCCAAATAGAAGAGGAACGTCTCATCATTTCTGCTGCTATATCTTATCTGTTCCTCATCTTTTTAGATTCCCAAAGAGGGACTGCTGTAAACAAAATGAATAGTCTGTGAACCAAAGAGGAAGTCAGAGCTTTTCAGTGCACATTCCACATCTGCCTTATCACCAGACTATCTTGTCTACAATAGATGTTGTTTATAAAGATGTTTGTATAAAGCAAGCACCGCTTTCTAGATTTAAATATGCAAATATTTGGGCTTGCTTCACAAGCAAAGGTTTATCACAGAGATTGCTATACTAGGAAACAACCCATAAAACAATGATACAGGCAGATAACATCAGTGAAGCATTTAAAAAAGGAGCATAATCTTAGCAAAGAACTTTGTTTTATGACCTGGTATGACGCCACTGTACGATCTTTAAATTGAGTGCTGTTGTCCTTGATTTACACAAGCATAACCATCTAGCGGTGGAAAAAATCTATCAATTTCATGTTTCTCATTTTTTCCAGTCTTAAATTCAGTTCTCCACATTTCCACAGCAACTTGTGAGAGAGTCTTTTAAAAATTCTCATGAACATTCACCAGAATTTTAGTGTGAATTTTTCCTAACAAACACTTTTTATGCTGTTTTGACTAATATGTGCAGTACATTTTGCTAGCAATTTCCCCTGATTTAATATATTTTATATGTTATTTCCCCAACATATTTTATGCACTCTTTTCCCTAATATATTAATTATTTATATATTGTTTGGTTGGAGAAATGCATTGCAAAATTCAGATAGGTGCGAATTTCCAAGGTTAGCTGTGTTTCAGTTTGCATGTTGATACAAGAAGTGTAAATTAGGTAGTTTCTCATTAACATGCAAACAAAATTAATTCAATATGGGGCAAGTTCCCTTTAAAATCATTTTCTGCTCATACAATGTTCATGTTAAAAATCATCCACAGATGGTAGATGACCCTTCTAAAACTGTCCCACATAAACAATGTGTTTTCAGCATTGTGTGGGAGAAGATATGCAAACAAAATCAAATTTCTCCCCCAACTTTATGCAGGCCTGTATATTTTTCAGTACCTTTGATTTTTGTAGTGATTCTCTGTTCTCCTACAGCCTTCCAATTCATTGTACTCCAAGGTTTTGCTTATCATTTTGAATTCAAAATGGAATTGGAAACGTGTCACTTTCTTTTATGGAGGCACATGTTTTCAGGTTTTAACAACACAATTGTTCATGTAACTCTGAACCTTTGGAAAAGAGAGGGCTACAAATATACCCACACCAAAATTTGGTTCATTACAGCCCTAATCCTGAGAATGAAGCCTTTTGTTTTTAAAAAGACTTGGACATTTGGCATGGCAAACATGGAAATACAGTCACTAAGAGAGCAATCCAACTCAGGGGAAGCTGGCAGAAGGGGTGCTGGCTAAAGAAGAGCTGGCGGGAAGCTCTGCAGCATCCATTTGCCATTCAGGAGATGCTAGGATAGTGGAATGTTGGCTAAGCCAGGAGTTGCATGCATGAACGGAAAAGAAAGAGCCAGCTCTCACAAATATCCCTCCTGGCAAGTAAGCACTCCCCATTGACTTCTAATATAATTATTTTAACCTTCTCAGTGTAACTTTGGCCCAGATTGGGACCCACAGAAGTGCTCCGAATGGGAGTTGGATGATGAGTAAGTCTCCCCTTGACCCCTCCACTGACATGCCCCCAGAACACTTTTTTGGGCCTTCCGCTGGCTTCCACCGGCACTTCTTTTGCTGGGCTGGTCTTCTCAGTGGACCCCTGGCTGAGCCAGAGTGAAGAGCTGGGACCCTGTCAGCTCAGCTGGGGGTCCATCACATCCAGCTCCCTCAGCCCAGCGTAAATCTTAGTCAAGATCCACTCAGCATTATTCACACTGTTGTTTTGATAGGCAGAACATTTCCATTCTAACCAAGCCAGAATGAGTTTTTGGCTGCCTCTGGATTATATTATCCCTTTATTATTAAACTTTCTGGTGTGCCCAGATCACTTTCCCAGTGAATATGTGGTATGTGAAGAGCATTCTACTTTTATACCCCAAAATAAAAGTAAACTTTGTTTTAATGTGTGTGTGTGTGTGTGTGTGTGTGTGTGTGTGAGAAAAGACACTGTCAAGATAATTGTTGTCAATTAATGATTGTGGTTTGCTCATTGTCAGTTATCACTCACAGGCAATTAAATCTGATGTTTCATGACAAGCTGTCAATAACTTACAAGATCTGAACAGGGTGGTTCACAACTGATGCTACTAGAGGTCGCTGATTCATAGGGTCGCTATAACTCATGATCACATAACAACAATAGATTTTTAAAGGCCAGGCTGAATCTTTCACATCTCTCTCTGTTTTGTGTATCGCCATGAAAGTTGACAGAGTTGTTAAGCTAGGGTTTCTGAGTGCAGGACTATAAGTTTTGTAAGGTTTTGTTTTGAAATGAGCTTATGGGAAGCATCAGAATGGCATGGGGGAATTTAAGATTGTGGAATGCAAAAAATCCATGCTGACTATAGTATACAGCCACTCTTGTGGCTGTATAATATTTGTGTGTTTAACAGAAACTGGTATGCAGGATTGGTATGCAAAATTGGTATACTCCACCTCATGATCTCCTCCGGAATGGGATTACACATGGCTAAGCCAATGTCAAATATTGTACTGAAGCCACTGTTCCACCAACCCAGGAACTCTAGAGGATTTATCAGTGCTTCCTCAGGTCTGGCTAGAGAGATGATGTCTCTGCACAGCATTTGTACCTCCAGGGTACAATAGCAATTATCTTCCCTGCAGGGAAATTTAATCAAACAGAAGGTCTTATGGACCCCTACATGTAGCACATAATTACCTATACCTGTTAGAGATTAGTTCCAATGAATAAAGCAATAACATGAGTCTCCAGTTGATTGTTGATTGACTTGAAAGTCTTTAACAAGAAAAAATGTACTTTTTAATACCAGGGATAAAAAAGGTGATTTACAATAATCAGAAAGAATGAAGCTAGCATAATAAAGTAGGCTGATTATTCAGGAGAATTCCTTTCTGCATTGTAAGAGAAAAATACATCTAGGACAGAGTTCCCAAACTGTAGCCCACAAGCTTCATTCAGGTGGATTTGTGGTTGAAGATGGGAGATGACACATCCATTGCATTAAATCTTCATATAGATTTTTAATTGCATTTTCATTGCATTTTCTTATATTGTATTTTTTGTATTACAATTTAAATTCTATGGAACTCTATGTAATACAATAAAATACAATATAAAAGAAGCAATAAAAATCAATTAAAAATCATGCAGCATCTAGCATATCACATTACAATTGCTAAGAGAGACAGAAAAATAATGAAGTGGTGCACCAAGCCCCTCAGCAATTTTCTGGTGGTCCATGGCACATGACAAAAGTCTGTGAACCACTGATCTAGGAAACTGATCTAGGCCCTTTTAAGGGAACTGTTTAAAGTGTCATAGCATTGGGTGGGGGGTCCAAATTATGTCTTTGGGTCCCCTCCAAGCCTGTAATTCTGTATCTGTAAGACTGGGACCTGTAGGGGAAGGAATCTGCTGAACTAGTCAACCACTTTCCTTTGTTAAGGTAATGATTCTGGCCAAGTCTGCCATGCACCCTATATGTATGACAAAAGAATTGGCCGTGTTGCCATATGAACAACTGGCTGGTAATGCTCTTTTAGTAAGGGAGTAGGCGTCATAATCTTGTAGGTAGAACAATATCCCAGAAGCTAGCTTTGTCTAGTTTGGTCTGGAGCTGGAAAAGACACAGAGTCTTGAGTTGCTCTCCGTGCTGAAACCAAAGCTATGGTTTTGTGAGGTCCATTAGGAGGAAACCTAATGGGGAAGCAGAATCTCTTGGAGTGTTAATGCTGTGAGCCATCCCACCTTGTGCTGAAGTTGTATATATATGTAAATAAACAATATATTCTAAAGACACCACAGTCTCCAGTGACCTTCATTCCAAGGAAACTGAACCCTGGGTAAGCACTGGAACCCTTGAAGTCTCTCACTGCTTGGAGATGGGGTGTACACAGCAATATTAATAGTGAGCTGCAGAAATATTTCTGCTTTGGTGAGCAAAAAAGGAGGGGGGAAATCCTGCCTCTTGCTCTCAGAGAGCCACTATCAGTCAGTATAGACAATCCTGAACTAGTTAGACCAAAGGTCTGACTCAGTGTATCAGACAACTTTCTAAGTTCATGTTAACCCCCCCTCAGTTTTGGTCATAGCTATGCTATCTGAAAACACAGGAAGACTAGTGCCTTCCCCACAAATAAATAGTTGATGTACCACACAAAACTTTATGCTTCCTAAGTACAGGGCTTCTAAACACAGTTTATGGCTATCCCACATTATCTGGGTACAGTGCACATACTTGTGATTTAAGCTGCATGGGAATATGACATGGAAATAGTTTCATTTGCATCTGCTTTCCGTTCAGATGTGTGTCTTCAGAACCTGCTTACAGAAGATTGACCTACATCTGCCCTCTTTGTTACCAATACCAACCTCTTCCTGATATACAAAATTAGCATAATCCCATAGTACTGTACAGTTTTGATGGGATTTTGCCGCTAAAGTCTGCAGCTGAGAGGACTGCAGGCTTAAAGTCAATGCCTTGACCCAAACTATTAGTGCCTCTTGTCTTATCTCATGATGCACAGATGTACTGTGAGATGCTCTGTCCAGTAGATAACAGGAGTATGAAAATATGCTAAAATCACCTTAAACATGTATTGACAAGCAATAAATCAGGTGCATTTTTATGTGCCATTCATGTTTATCTGTTTTCTTTCTCTGCCCTCTCCTTGAAACTGCATAGGAAGCAGCTGTTGTTTTAATATATAAATGATACACATTAAAAGATTACTGCTATTGTAGGAGAGGAAATGAAGCTTTTAAACATTTAAAACAATATTCAATTGTCACTGTTACCATGTTATAGGTTACACCCGTCAAAAGTGATAGCAGTTTATTTATCAACAACTGCTTCTGATGGGGGAGGGAAAAGGAAGGTTATTTCCAGGACAGATATCATCAGTAAAAACAATGTAAGCGTTATCAGCCAGAAATAACTCAGTTATCTCAAATACTGCTTCTTCAAACTATGGAAGGGTTTGTTACATGTGTCTTTACATGATAAGAGTCCCTTTCAGGGTAAACATTTTGCATATGCACTAGGGTGGCCAGTTATGCACTGCCACAAAATAGGATACCTATTTGCATAAAATTTGCATATGTTTATTTATATGTATATTTTCAAATTTAGAAATAATTACTATAATTTAAACAGAAATATGCTTTACCATGGGAAGGAACAAGACTATGACCAAGTGACCTGTGACCAAGTGACCTGTGTAGCCAGCCTTCCTTGTTAGGTGGGGTAGCCACATACCCCCATCCCACAGGTTGAGAGGACATGAGGGCCAGGCCAGGAGAAGGGAAAGGCAGTGACCTTTCCCGTCACTCTTTCTCCATCCAGAAAGTGTGTTAACTTACATGAATAAAGTTTAATCTGTTGAATTGTTTCACCCTTTTTGGAAAGATCTCCAGGAATACCAGACTCAAAAGCTTGATTTTGCCCATAGCTATAGTCCCCTTTCACCTTTGGTCTATCCCTGTGTTCTGATTCTTCCTGAAATGATCTACTTTGATAAAGACAGTGAGCTCCTGAGCTTGGCTTTGATGCTGCATTAAGTATCTTAGTTTTAGATTCCACTTGAAAAACCAACTTGTCCATGCTATAAGTAATGGGAACGGCAGAGGGAAAATAAATACTATAGGATGTGTTTGTTAATGCCTCCTTGAGAGTCCCTCCTTCTAGTCTTGTTCCTGGCCTTTAGATTTTCCTTCCTGTTGCACAATCAGGGGAAAACCTACTGGGTGCTATATATAGGACAAACTAAGCAGTTGGAAACTTATAGTGTAAAGCAATTGGATTTTTTTTTACTGGTTGCTGGGTTTATTTTTCTGTCCAGAAAACCTGAAAAGGTCTCATGTTGAGCTGCACATATTGGGAAAATCAGAAATTAAGCCTGAGTTACAGCTTAGGTGTCTGGCCAGCCAGCTAGCTAACTGTAGCGTACACAGCAATATTACTATTCCTCTAGGGCTGTTTTCATTTTTTTGCTACCATTGCCACCCAGAGCTCCTTCTGGGAAGAAGGGCAGGATATAAATTTAATTAATGATGGTGGTGATGATGGTGGTGGTGGTGTGTAATCAAGGAAAAGGATAAAATAGCCACTATGAGTGCTTTAAAAGAGTAAAGAGTAGCCATTTATATATCACTAAGATCTCTTTATTTCACTCTTTAGCAATAAGCACCTAGTTCTGCTCTACTCATTATAATAACTGCAGAATAAACAAACCTTTACTTCTTACTGGAGGCAAACAAACATGCTTCTTTATTGCTGGCTGGGTAGACCGCACAAATGAAAATGAAAAGCAGAGCAGAGGAAAGTTGAAAGGGTGGAGTCCAACTCTAGCCCATAATACAAAGTTCTAATATTTAACTCTTCAAGGGTCATGTCACTATACAGACTGTTTTTTTCAGGATCACTTAAGTAATTATAGGGTGATTGTGATCATGAAAAATCCACCCTGGTCAGGGAAAGTCTTGAGTGAACAGACTTTTGGGGGCTCTTCCAGATGAGGCTTTTGTTGTGCACTCGCCCTGCCTTATTAACTGAATTTTTCAGAGGTCCTATTCTTAAATTGCTCCTGTTCTCAAAACAATCTATCATTCTTTAAATGGAGGTTGCTATTGTCTGTCATGTCACACATTTAAAAAAAAATTCCAAAAAACTCCTAGGGGGCCAAAGCATAGCTTGGGGTGGTGGTGGTGCCCCCATTTGCCCCTCCCGGTTACAGACCTGCCTGTGTGTCTATTCAGTCTGTTATCCAAGTACTGCTGTTGATGGGCAACTTCATCCTTCCCTTGTCTCCATTCTTACGTTTCTTCATCTTTAAACTACAGATGAGTGAGCGCTTCAATCAGTTCGCACTTCAAGCTGAATCTATCAAATTCACACTTTCTGAAACAATATGAGAACTGAAACGCAGCCTTCCCTTGAAATTTGCACTTAATTAAATTTTGCAATGCAGTTTGCCAGCCAAATTTCAACCAATTTTTACAAAAATGCATATGTAAGGGGAAAGTGTGCATAAAAATGAATACGAGTGACAATAGCATATAAAATGCATCATATTAGGAGAAAATGTTTGCAAAAATGTGTATATTAGTCAAAACTGCCTACAGAAATGTATTTAGGAGAAATTTGCACTAAAATGCTGGAGAATTTTCATGAGGATTTTTTTTAAAATAACACACACACAAATTGCTACAGAAATGTGTAGAATCAAATTTAAGATTGGAAAAATGAGAAACGAAGAGAACCAAAACTGACAGAGCTTTCCATTCCTACTTTAAACCACACATGGAAGGGACAGCTTTTCAAATAAAGGACACCTTCTGTCCTCTGATAATCCTTCAAACAGATGACTGTACTAAGTAAAGTAGGCCATATGGCCACACTAATATACACAGTTAACAGTACTTTTCAATATCTCAGAATATTCAGACTCTTAATTAATTGCAAATGACTGTTTAATATTTTAGGTCACACAAACAGTAAAGGTAGCCGTGTTGGCCATAAGAAAAAAAATCCTAAATCTTTATTAGGGCAAATCCTTTATTAGGCAAAACAAAAGATCACAAATAGCATGCAAGTTTTCAAATTCTCCAAAGTCAAAATTGTGCAATACCTCAAAAGCTTAATTTACAGTGATGACAATGTATCTTAGGATACATCTTACTAAGTAGTTTTATAAATTAGATCTTATATTTTTAAAGCAAATTTAGAACCTTTGGAGTATAGTTTTATCAGCTCTTTCTGGAAACTTGACAAACCACTCTAAAGCTTTGCTTTAATACATATATATATAATATCACATATGCCTGTAAAAGAATTATAGTCTCATAATTCAAAGCCACCTGTAATTTAATGTTTCACACTGAGGAATATTTTTTCTAACACATTTCAGGGAAAAGGCTAGAATATATCTGGACCATAAATTATTGCAAGACCTCATAAATGCTATGTAGCATATTGCAAGCATATTGGTAGAATAAAATGCTTCTTTTCATTCTACAGTTGTGCAGTCCAACACAATCACACACATTAGGAAAACTGAAACTCGTAACTCTTACCTCTGGATTCAATGGTAAAATTGGCATTAGCAAAAGTTTTTTTTTTAAGGAAAAGATTACATCATCTTTCTCAAAACATATCTGTTCAGTTTTAAAATATGAGCTACATGACTTTGTCCTTATTCTAGAGAGCAGTGATTGCTAATGTTATTAGCAAATCACTCTATGGTTCAGTGGAAATTATACAATGTATCATAAAATTAGTATCATGATAGGTTAGACCCAGATTAAATTAGTTGACATTAGTTCCCACTGAAATTTAAGTTCAATGAATTTACAGTGCAATTGTATGCATGTCTCCCCAGAAGTAAGTTCAATGGGGCTTACTCCTAGGTAGGTATGAATGGGTTGTATCCAATGCTGCTATTCTTCTCACGCAACCGAGGCATGCTCATGCAATGAAACTTCCCCCTCCTCTCCTTTTCCCTGTGGCCACCCATGCACCCTCAAAATTTGCTTCAGAGGGTTGGAGGATCCCCTGGAGCAGATTTTGAGGGCATGTGGGGAAAGGAGAGGAAGGGGAAGTCCTGTTGCATGAGTAGAAAACTTCTCAAACAGTGTTAGATACAACCCAATAGTATTGCAAACCTAGTCTGGATCCAACCTAAGGCATTTAATTACATCTATATCCTGAAGTAGACATGGTTCTTCCCCCACATTTGTTCCTCACAATAATCATGTTAGATAAGTAAGGCTGGAAAATGATGACTGGCCCCAGGTCACTGAGTCAGTTTCATGGCTGAGTGGGGATGTGAACCTGCATCTCCCCCATCCTAATCAGGCACACTAACCACCACCCATCAGTAGTTCATTTAGACCTGTCCCACTATTTATTTGTTGTCTGTCAGCCATATAAAGTCTAAATCTTATCTTCTGCACTGGTCTAGCTTCTAATTAAAAAGAACATAGCAGAGTGGGAAAGAAGCTGATGATGTAATATACTTCTCATTCTGGAGAGTTTTGAATGTGTAGAACAGGACTGGGCAACTAGTGGACTTCCAGCTATTTACCCATCCCTGCGTAAAAGTCAGAAAAAAGTTACTACAACTCCACATTATCTTTTCAACACTATGACTTTTTCTCTTTAATATACTGCAAGTGTGCTCTGATAGCATGGCTAAGGCACATCATATTTGATTCTATAGACTACACCAGTGGCAGGGACAGGGTGGTGTGACCTGGCCTGCACCATGTCTGATAACCGTTGACTTTTCCAGTCTAAGAGATCAGAAACCTGCTTAAAGTAGATTAGAGCACTGTTCTTCAATCTTGGGTCCCCAGTCATTGTTGGATTATGGACAACTCCCATAATCCCCAGACATCGTGGTCAATGGTCAGGGATGATGGGACTTAATAAATATTCACTAATAGACAAAAATGTTGGTGCGTGTGGAATTGCGTGTCCGGCACTGTACAGGTGAACAGCAAAAACGTTCAAGAAATCCAAGCACAGACAGAGAACTTGGTTAAGAGTCCTTTACTTTGGACATTAAAGCAGCAAAACAGCATACAAGGCTTTTCTCTTTTCCTCACGAATACAACACCTCCCTAGCAAGAACCGCTTCCCCCACAGAGCTTCTTTCGGTTTCTCTCCAGCCTTTTGTAGATAAGATTGGCCTCATTGGGCACAGCTGCCTGCCAACGTCCTTGGTGCTCACCCTGGCTGGATTAACCCCATAACTACAGTTTTGCTCTTCTACTCATGTGAGGCACATACGCACGTACACACATATCCAACAGCCCCCACATGTGTCTCACATGTAAATAATCGATACATACAGGTTGTTACAGTACATTTTTACAACTTAGCACAACATTGCATTTTACGATTTTACTTGCACCATTGATCCCTTCAAGCTTTATTTATTCACTGAATTTTGGTTGTACACATGTTGAAACCACTCCAAGCTTTGCAACCAGTTCGCTGAACTTCTCTTGACACAATGGCTTGGTCATTATGTCCGCCAGCATGTCTTTTGTGTTGCAATATGTTAAGGTAATAAACCCCTTCTGCACATGATCCCTCACGTGGTGGTATCTGACGCTAATGTGTTTGGTCCTTTCTGTGTGTGCCTCTGAGGTTGCCATACCGATGCAGGTCTGATTGTCTTCATGCACAGGAATGGGCAGTGGCACCTGTATGTTTAGTTCCTGCAGGAGCAGGTCATACCATTGGAGCTCGTTACAGGCGTTCGACAGGCCAACATATTCGGCCTTGGAACTGGATGTGGCGACTATCGCCTGTTTTCTGCTGCTCCAGTCGACCACTGATCCATTTAATACCACCACTATGCCCATGGTTGATTTCCGGCTGGACATATCACCTGCGTGATATGCATCTACATAGCATTCGAAACCACCTTGCGTATGTGCAGAGAGCAATAGCCCTTTTGTTTTAGTGCCTTGCAAGTAACGCAAAACTCTTTTTATGCCTTGCCAACCGGCCTCTGAAGGCTGCGCAACTTGCCTACTCAGTATGCTAACCACGTTACAGATATCTGGCCGTGACACCTTAGCCAGATACTGTAACTTCCCCAGCACACTTCTGTACAAGGCTGGGTCGGCACAAGGTGTATCTGTGACATCCTGTTGGAATGTTACTGTCATGGGTGTTCGCACCGTGTTACATTCCAGCATGTTACACTCCTCCAAGAGACGTGTGATTTTACCCTCCTGCTTCAGTATAATACAGCCATCAGTGGTGCGCTCTATGTCTGTACCTAAGTACTGTGCTACAGGACCCAGGCTTTTGGTGTCCACCTGCTTGCTCAAGCAGGTATGGAAGTCTTGTTCCTCCTGTTCATCATTATAAATATAGAGGATGTCATCCACGTAAACAGCACAGTATGTGTACCTAGTTCCTGTCCCCTTCACATACACACAAGTGTCAGCCGTGCACCTCCTGAAGCCCATGTCACGCAACACACTATCAAGTTTCATGTTCCAGCACTGGGCGCTCTGTCTCAAGCCATACAGCAACTTATTCAGCTTGCAGACCAACCCCTGTTCGGATGAAAACCCAGGGGGTTGTTCCATATAAATCTCTTCCTCTAAGTCACCATGGAGGAAGGCCGTGCTGATATCATAGTGATTTATATGCAAACCCTGCATTGCTGCCAGCTTCAACAACACTCTCACAGACTCATACTGGACAACAGGCACAAACACCGCGTCGTAGTCTGTGCCTTGCTGTTGAGTGAAGCCTTTAGCTACCAGTCTAGCTCTGTACCTCTGTACCTCCCCTGCCCTGGACCGTTTCCTCTTGAAAACCCACCTGCACCCTATAGCCTTTTTACCTATAGGGAGTTTACACAGGGTCCATGTGCCATTATTCGCCATAGCCTGCAGCTCCTCTTGCATGGCCTGTTGCCATTTGTGCTGCTCTGCCTCTGGCATTAGCCTGATTTCACTGATTGAGGATGGCTCCTCATGTGCCATGTGAGGCACCTCCATCCGGGCTGTAAATACTGACAGTGAGTTGTTGACAGCAGTATTCTTGCAGCCCTGTCCGTCGTTCCCGCTATGCCCCATTAACCTCATGTCATTACTGCCTTTCATACACAACACACCCATCGTCATGTGAAACAGTCCCTTCGTCATAAATCCCCTGCAGGTGACCTCACCCATTCTCTGCACAATACATTTCTCTTTATCAAAGATTACAGTATAACCAATATCAACTAACTTCTTCACAGATAGAATATTGCTAGCTAACTGGGGTACGTACAAAACGTTTGTCAGAATTCCCAGCTTACTCAATTTTACCGTGCCTTGTCCCGGAACGTCTCTCCTGGATCCGTCAGCCAACAACACAGAGTCTTTTACTGCTCTCGACGTGTGAAACAAACTTAGGTCCTTCAAAAGACAATGGGAAGCACCGCTGTCACACACCCATTGTGTAGCGATGGTTTGAGGTTTTTCTGCACTTACAAAGTTCACACTTGACTGCTTCCAGCCACAGTCTCTGCTTTTCCGCCTGGCTGCACAGTTCCTTTGTATATGACCCCGTGCTCCACAAAAATAACAGGTTTTCAGCCCCTGCTGCTCCTTGAAGTTAGACTGCCTGCTTTTGACAGCTTCCTTCAGCTCAGTTCTTTTCGTCTCCTGTCTTCTTTGCCATTCTTGGTTCAGTTTTTCCTCCACAAAGTCCAAATTTAGACCTCCGTCTGGCATAGCCTCCATGGACATCATGAGATTATTCCAGGTTTCGTCAAGTGAAGACAAAACTATGTACACCTTTTGAAGATTGCTGTGCTCAATCCCTCTGTCCTCCAATTCTGCAAACAAACGTCTGAACTCTGTTAGATGCTCGGTCATGGTGCTTTCCTCAGTTAGACGCATCTGGTACAGTTTCCTCGCCAAGGAAAGTTTGCTCCCCGCTGTTTGTTGTACATGGACAGTTTGTAACACATCCCACATCCATTTCACTGTGGGTTCGTCTCTCACATATAGTAATTGATAGTCAGAGAGTGCCAACGTAATAAAAGCCTGTGCCTTCTCATCCTTACGCGTCCAGGCCGCCTGAGGAACCGCCAGTGGGGTGGTGTCGATAACTTCAAACAAGTCTTCTTTAATCAGGAACGCTCTCATCCGTAGCTTCCAGCTGGCATAGTTAGTCTCTGTGAGACGTTCCATAGGCATGCCTGCAGACATATTCACTGCCATTCTTGCTCACCTCTTCAAGGCACGATCAAGCTGCCTTCCGGAGCCCTGACTTGGATCAGAACAGTCTTCACTGTGCTGTAACATACGCCGGATCTGGGCCCATAACCCTGTTGGTGCGTGTGGAATCGCGTGTCCGGCACTGTACAGGTGAACAGCAAAAACGTTCAAGAAATCCAAGCACAGACAGAGAACTTGGTTAAGAGTCCTTTACTTTGGACATTAAAGCAGCAAAACAGCATACAAGGCTTTTCTCTTTTCCTCACGAATACAACACCTCCCTAGCAAGAACCGCTTCCCCCACAGAGCTTCTTTCGGTTTCTCTCCAGCCTTTTGTAGATAAGATTGGCCTCGCTGGGCACAGCTGCTTGCCAACGTCCTTGGTGCTCACCCTGGCTGGATTAACCCCATAACTACAGTTTTGCTCTTCTACTCATGTGAGGCACATACACACGTACACACATATCCAACAAAAAAACCTTGCGGTTTAAGAATGTACCTATAGCCCACAGATATTTCTATCAAACTTTAAAAAGCAGGGAAATTAGGCAGCTATAGTGAATGCACCAGGGGAGCAGGAGATCTGAACTCCTCTCTGAAATATTGTACTGCCCTACAAATTGGTCAAAATGCAAACACCATTTGGGTTGGTTTTCACAGTCCAATCCACTTCCTGTGTAGCTTGGAAGAATTTGGTAACATGTGCCTCTGAGCATATGGTGAGTGGTGGCAACACCTGCCATCTCCAAAGATAGAGAATTATATTTTTGTATGTTTGTTGGTGTTCTTCTTACTTTGCTTCTTTTCTGTGTTATTACTGTTTCTACAGAGAATCTAAACTAGAAAATTTTATTTTCCTCATTATTCATCCCAGAAATCTGTGTCAAATTTATTTTTATTAATTTCAAAGCCTTTTTATTGGTCAGTGTCATATGATGATGAAGACAGCCTTTTGTGTTTCAAATTGGAGGTTATGCTCTATTTCTATTTTGGGTGCATTAACAGTGGAATCTGAAACTGTAGTATGATGTAAAATCAGACTGATTCCAATATGTTGCTCCTTCAGCAATAACTCTAGCTGTTGGGAAAAAGATGGTGCATGTTTTCATCCTGCTATGTTTAAACCACTTCATTAAGGCAAGGTGGGCACAGTCAATTAAAAACATAGAGCACACCTAGCATTTTGCTAGAATATATTTCACCTCCCACTGTTTTATCTTGTGAAAATTGACACACTCCTGAGGTCCACTGGAGACTATTCTGCAGAAGTCAGTGCCATTATTATGTTTGGAGTTTTTTTAGTGTAAATTTTGCAAAGTGTTGCTGTACTTCACATATTCACAGAAATAGAAAAAAAATAAAATGATTTCCTATAGGAAACTTCACTAAAATTGCAAAGGAAATCAGACACATTCAAAGTGACCATCTCAAGGATATCAACTGTCTTAATAATGTTGCTTCCTCCCGGCTAAAACAAGATCAGCACAGCACATGTCTTCTTTCTATTATTTGGGCTGATTGCCCGTGTTGCCACCACTCACCATATGCTCAGAGGCACATGTTACCAAATTCTTCCAAGCTACACAGGAAGTGGATTGGACTGTGAAAGACCAACCCAAATGGTGTTTGCATTTTGGCCAATTTGTAAGGCAGTACAATATCTCAGAGAGGAGTTCAGGTCTCCTGCTCCCCTGGTGCATTCACTATAGCTGCCCAATTTCCCTGCTTTTTAAAGTTTGATAGAAATAGCTGTGGGCTATAGGTACATTCTTAAATTGCAAGGTTTTTTGCCTATTAGTGAATTTCCCTGCTTTTTAATCCGGGAGGTAAGAGATGGGATCCTGTGCAAGTTAGCACCAGCAGTAACAGAAATAGTTCAGCAGTGTATTTTAAATGTTATATTACCATCAAGAATGCCTTTACTTTTACAAGAGGGTCATGGCTTAGTGGCAGAGAACATGCGCAGAATTCAATACCCAGCATCTCCAATTAGGGCTAGGAGAGATCCTTATCTGAAACCTTGTCAGTCAGTACTGAGCTAGGGAGTCTATTGTTATAGGAGAAGGGATTAAAAAGGATCTTATTCTCAACCCAGCAGCAAAAAAAGAAGGAGGGGCATGGCTGTGACTATCATGAAGAGACCCTGTACTTTTTAATTTGCTACTGCACTACTGGTCACAAACAGAAAAACCACTTGGCCACCTCATTAGTGTAATATGGTACTACACTAACTGCAAATGTTTGATGCCCCTGCAAATGTTTGATGAAGACCTTCTGGTCTCTGCAAAAGATGAAGAGGAAAATGCCTCTTCCCTATACAGCAAAGGCTTTCACAAAAGTGGGAGGCAGTGACCAACACAGCACTAATTTCAGATGGGGGCTTCAACACAGGACTAATTTCAGATAGTGAGTGAGTGAGTGAGAGAGTGAGTGAGTGAGTGAGTGAGTGAGTGAGTGAGTGAGTGAGTGAGTGAGTGAGTGAGTGAGTGAAAGAGATTTAAGATTAAACAACCAAGAGCTAAATTCAAGATTATAGTGTTAAAAACAAAGTGTCGCATCAAATCTCAAAATAACTACAGCAATGTTATGAGCACAGGTCATACAGCCACAAACACGTCAAACAAAAAGTATTTGAGCGTTTGTCATTTATAAACCCGTTTAAGGATTTATACTACCAGCATCAACCCAAACACAAGAAGCCTCTATTTTTCTCCCATGAGTGGGAAAGCAATGATCCCTCCACCCATTGCCGCCCTGGGCTCCTTCTGGGAGGAATGGTGGGATATAAATTTAATAAATTAAAGAAATAAATGATGCTGCTATAGTCAATTTAAAAGTTCTTTTCAAAAAAGAAAAAGAAAAAACACAAAACCAAGAAACTGAACAACACTGGACTACACTTCAGGGTTGTCATACACAACTCCCTCTCAGCCCCCCCAATATCTGTACACCCACACTAGGCTACTTTGCAGGGCTGCTGTAACCTGGCTGCTGTAACCTATGCATATATCCACCCCTCCCCACTGCTGCACTATGCATATACTAATGGTTTGTGTGTGTGTGTGTGTGTGTGTGTGTGTGTGTGTGTGTGTGTGTGAGGGAGGGAGGGAGGGAGGGAGAGGGAGAGGGAGAGGGATTTAAGAACCAAGAGCTAATTTCAGGATTAAAGTGTTACAAACAAAGAGTCTCATACAATCTCAAAATAACTACAACAATGTTATGAGCACGGGTCAAACAGCCACACACACTGCAAACAAAAAGTATTTGAGCTTTTGTAATTTATAAACCCATTTAAGGATAGGGGGTAGGGGGTGGGGTGGGGGTGGCAGGGCGATTGAGCCAGCAGAAAGAGCAGGCTGCAGGAGACAGCAGGGGTAAGAACACACACAGACATCACTGTCACTCACCCCCATTCTGCGGCTGCCTTCTCCATCATCCTTGCCCTCTGGCTTTCTCCCTCCACAGGCCTTTTTTTCCTCTTTCTCTCTTGCTTCCTCACACAGAGCACAAGGGAAGAGCAAGCTCAGCAGAAGGCCAGTGCGAGTCACATGTCTGTTGCCCACCAATCACAGGAGCAGCCTTCCCCTGCTTCCTCCAAGTAACTGGAAGGGGAGGGGGGAGGAGGAGTGAAACGAAAGAACTCCTGCTTTCTACTGCGTCTGCGTGACGTTATCACCCACAGCAATGCATTTTTTAATCTATGAATTAAAAACAAACCATGCTGTTTTTTTACTTTAAACCTACTGAAGATGAAGGTGTGTGTTTGAGGCAAGCTCAGGGATTTGATTAGAGATACCTTACAGTCATCTCTGATTTTTAATGAATTTCAACAGATTATGAGAATTTCTTAAGAAAAAAGTCCAAACGGCTTCTTGTTTGTGTCTCTCCCGTTTTTCACTTTAACCTGTGGATTCTCCATGGGGGTTGTGTATCACCAAGAAAAGTTTCAGAGTTGTAGAGCAAGCGATTCTGAATCCAACAGTATAACACTTGTAAGTTTTTGTTTTGAATTGGGACTATACAAAGCACCAGAAAGGGGTGGGGGGTATTTTCATTTAACATGGTAGAATGCGAAAAATCCCTACTGGCTATAGTATACAGCCACTCTTGTGGCTGTATAAACAACAACAACAAAAACAACAACTTCTACCCACTGTTCCTCCCATCCATCAGCATCTGGGGACCCAAGGTTGAAGAACACTGGATTAGAGGAGACAAAATGGTGCAGAAGAAACTGACTCCAAAAGCTTCTAGAATAAAGTCATGTGTACTTACAAAACAGGCACTATGTTTTGTATTATAGGTTATCAGTGGTGGCTGGTGTCCATTGGGATTGGTAGGGTGAAACTGGCGTTTTTGGCAGCATTCATACATTATAGTAAAACATAATTAATAGTTCACTGTGAAAGTCCAGATTATGCCTGTTGTGCTCCACCCCACTACTACAGGTGAGAAACAATCTACAGTCTCTGGCTTAGTGTTACATCAGAATTGAGGATTGTGGTTTATTTTGCTCAAAGAAACCATGATCAGTAAGCCAAGGACAAACTTTGGCTAGATTGCTGTTTGTTTGAATGAGACAAACCACAGTCTCCAAGCTGGTTGTAAAGCTGAGCTAGGAAAAGTTATTTGTTTTCTCCCCGCAGTACCAGGAAACAGCTAAACAGGCCCAATCAGTTAACTACAGTTTATTGATAAGTGCAACAATTATTTGCAATTGCCATATCAGGGGGTGAGCAATGTAATGTTGCCATAAATCAATAGCATTCTTCTAGTTTCTATGTTGGTGTGTTTTTCCAACTCCTTTTTTATTCATGTTTATGTTTATCTATTTTTCACCTTTTTTTCTAAGTCTGTATGTTGAAATTGAATAAAGAAAATTAAAAAACAATGGTTTACTGGGCCTTTGTGTCCTAACAGTTCAGACTTATAAGTATGTACTCATCAACTTCCTTTTACCAAGGAGTTCTTATATTTTTTCCTCATGGGTGGAAAAGCAGACTGGGAAGGAGATGATTTGATAGCAAAAATGGTCGAATTTAATTTTGATGTATGAATGCTGCCAAAAATTTGCAGTCTCCCTAAAACAAAATTCAGGAGTTTGATCATGGTCTCACAGCATCACATGAAGTTTGGTTCTCAATAAGGCTGCCTTTCATCTTTTTGTAGTCCCCAACTGTGTTTATTTATTTTACTTAAGCAACAGGCATTGGTCTGGTTTGTAATTCTTCGGAATTATGCAGAGGAATTGCAACTGCTAACTATGCCTGCAAACCATACTGCTCCTTTTGTTTGCTTACATAATTTATATCCTGCGCCTTCAACATAAATTTATGTTTCCAAGCTGGCGAACAAAATAGTACGAAAGACTGAAAAATGGGAAAATAATAAAATAAAGCATACATACACACACTCCAATCTAAAACAGCAACAGTCCAATCAGAAAAAGAGAGTGACATTAAAACTGCTCTAAGGGAGAAGGAGGAGGGGCATGTATTAGCAGTACTTAAAAGTGTGGGGAAATTGTAATGTTTTTGCCTGGTGCCTAAATGAGATTAATGATTAGGGATTAGGGTATGTCCCAGATGGCACCTCAGCCTGGTATTCTTGGGGTTTTGCTACAGGCGTCAAGGATAGCTTCCTGACTCCATTGGGCTTGATCCCATACCGCAATGTAACAATCGAATGCAAGTATTCCTGACAGGTAGCACACTATTAAGCACGAAGAGAATGGGGAAGACCAGACAATCAATACAGAAAACCTAGCAGGAGCAACGTACATATGATATGTTCTATTTTAAGAACCATAACATTTCTAAGAGAGAAAATAAATTCTTTCCAGCCTTCCTCCTGGCAAGTGTTACATAGTGAAGATACCTAATCTGGGCAAACATGTTTTCCCCAACATCCAAAATCTTAAAATGACTGTGGACTTGATGCTATATCATCTGCGCATCAGTCCCAAGCCTGACATATAGCAGGTGTGGGAGACCTCAGGGCCCAGGGCCACATCCTGCCCTCCAGGCCTCTCTCTGGCCCTTGGATCCCTCCCAGGTCGCATCCCTGCTCAGGGCCACCTCTCATTGTCCCTGCTTCTCACCCCAAGGGTGTTTGCCTGGCTTGAACTCTGATAATGCCTCTTGCTTGCCAGGATGGAGTATAGAGAAAGGTGCGTGAGCATGTGTAGAAATGCACTGATGTACAAAGGTAACATTTACATTTGTTGCTCTGCCTCCCTTTGCCTCTGGCCTGGCTCACCACAGGCATATGGACCTCAGATAGTTGCCTAGAATGAAATGTGGCTATCAGGTTGAAAAAAGTTCCCCACCTCTGCTATGTAGGATACCACCCACTGGCATTCTTCTTATGCCAAAATGCAGCAGATCAAGGTCTATATATAGCCATTTTCTATCTCATGCGGTGGCAGGACCGGTATTGTCTCAGATATATCTCAGAAATAGTTCAAGGTCATTTGTATTCACATTAATTCACTTGACTGAAGCATAGTAATTGCTAAGGTCTTAACATTATCTAGCGTGCATACAGCACCTTCATATCCAAGAATAATCTCTATACAAAAGCCAGATTTTCCATCTTTTATAACTTTACACAAACTATAGGAATCTGTGGTGTGGCACAAGTTCTGAACCTCAGGCTAAAAACTGTGCGTTGCAGCACACATGTGCTGCTCCTGATCCATGTTTCTTTCCATTTCTTTCAAGTAATTTCCATATTCTTGTGGTCAGCCTTTCCTTACCCTTCCAACTTCACTGCCTGCCACTTGTGTATGTGGGAGTGGGGGGTGGTACCAAGCATTATGACATTCGTAATCATCATTTGTTTATGGTTGCAGAAGAAACATTTTAAAACCTTCTTAATAAACACATTTGATCTGACCTTACAGATGGATTCTCTCCTATTTGCCACTTTGGGTGGCTGAAGAAAGTACCATGTTGTGGATCCTGATGCCTTCCTCATGGGTTCTATGTGAGACAGGGTTCTTAGGGTCAATCAAGGGAGCCCAACACCTGGCACTACTCCTGAGGTTGCATGGCTTCCCCTAGCCCTGCTCCTGATGCCTGCAGGGGAAAGCCTATGCGCAAAACCCTCTACATGTGTAGGCTTTCCATGTGACTTGGAGCCCTGCATTTCCAGCTTGCATGTACATAGAGGTCTATACATGTCAGCTTTTCCCTCCAGATGTTTGCACATTGGGGAAACACTGGAGAAAGCCATGAACCTCAGGAGTGGGACCAGCTGAATAGCCCCACTGCCCCTTGAATGTATGAACAGCCCTTCCTGTGCATAATGCATGAAGGGAGCTACAGTTGCACTATCATGGAAGCATCCAGTGTTCTGCATTACGCTGTGAAGTATTAAATGCAAATGCAGCCTTAAAATTACTTTGCTTCCCAGTTATCAGTTTTTTATATTTATCTTTCCAATGGGCTTGGCAGAATGATAAATGCAGAGTAAATGCAAAGCCAAATCACATGCAACCTGTCTAATATAGATGCAATGGCTGGTTCCTCCAAGCCTCATGAACCGAATAACACCTATGGTGGCAACAGAGTCGATACTGAAACTGTCCTGGCAGCTATTAATGTGATTTAAGCTTAGCTTGTCCATCTACAGCCTTTCCTAGAACTTTATCCCTGGTTTATCCCAGGCAGAGGCATAAAACACCCTCTTTACATTAGGTAAGAGAGGATTAAACTACATTAGGATGGAGAGAACCTTTATTCCTGGGGAAAAATGCACCCATACTGCTCTGATGCTATTATAACACTGAATGGTTTTCCTGTAGTTTCTCAGTATTCATCTGTAACAGATTTTATAGGAATTTATGGGGGGACAGAGCCTATGTTATGCAGAAGGGTTAGTGGTTTGGAAAGTATATAATGTGGCACTGCTGTGTCTCTGTTGTTCCATCACTGACAAGCTGGGCTGTATCATCAAGATATTTATTTTTGCAGCAGAATATTATAAATCATTGCCAGTTCAATAAGCATTCTCTTTCCACAGCCTTATTTTGCCAAATTGTCCCAACTGAGCTATTGACCCAGAGTGCATATGTTTATTTAATGGGCCATGTACTAGCGAATTCTGCTGGTTGCCCATTTCCAACTGGTGGAAGAAACAAGAGGGAGGAGTACGTCTCAACAGTTTATGAGAAGAAGATTTGTGTTAAAAGACAAATCATGACTAAGCAGCAGAACCCTTTATATCTCACTTGTCTTGAAAAAATCTTCTTGGTCTGCATGAGAAATGACCATTATCTTGATTTGAGCTAGAAACATTGCTAGTTAATTGTTCTTTTTAAGTGGGCAATGAATCCATTTTTAAAAAATTGAAAGTTTAAAACAATAATTACAAATGAGCAAAAGCAGAGCAATAGCAACATGCAAACTCGCCTAAGGGAAAACAAAAACAGTAATGGATCACAGATCATCATAGTAGCTTACTCAATACATTTGGAAAACACACACGCAACTTATCATACCACATGATGATTCTATAGTCTGAATCTCTCTCCCCCCCCCGGCAATACTCATGGTTTTGATCAAAAAAAGCATGAGTGGAATTCTGCTCACATAGTGGAGTTTTCCCCCACCCCCAACAAAGCAGTCCCCTGCACCCCTTGAGTTGCAAACATAGCACAGCTCCCTGTGCCCCTGAGAGCTGTAGATCCTCCAGAATGGCCTCTGGCAGCCTTCCCCAACCTGACACCCACCAGATGCCCAGCTGTTAAAACAAGGATCAGTTCTTTGCCATAGACTAAAGTCCACCTGACAACAAAACTTGCCCTGTGATACTCTTTAGCCAGCAAGAAACATCGCTGTTCAGACCAGTGAACAAACCTGGCTCAGAAGGCTTCTTTACAGGAGTGTTACCTCACCTGATGTGGCTTAGTGATATAAGAAAGCTTCCCAGGCTAGTGTGACTAATCTCCTAAGGTCCCCACCTTTGGCCAGAGTTGGGTAGGAATAGAATGATCTCTCAATTTCAGCTGTCTCAGTTTCTCATTTTTCAAATCTTAAATTTGGTTCTCCACATTTCTGCAGCAATTTGCAATTTTTTTAAAAAAAAATCCTTATGAAAATTCTCCATTTTCATGCAAATTTCTCCTGATAAATACATTCTTGTATGTAGTTTTGACTAGTGTACATATTTTTTCAAGCAATTTCTCCCAATATAATGCATTTTTGTAACTTATTTTCACCAATACATATTCATTTTGTTCACACTTCGACCTAATATATGCATTTTTGTAAACATTGCTTGACTGGAGAACTTCATAGCAAAATTCAGATAAGTGTGAATTTCAAAGGATGGCTGTGTTTCAGTTCTCATATTGTTTTGGAAAGTGTGAATTTAATAAATTCAGCTTTAAATGTGAACTGAATCGAACTTCTCCCCCATCCCTAGAGTCTGGTGATGTTGTACAGGTACAGACTGAATTCCTATGTAATATCCGTTAGATCAGACACTCAAGAGACCCACAGGAGACTTGGATTCTGACACAAAAGGTCTCAAACTGTCTTACAGGGAGCAAAACTGATGCTATCCTTCAGGTGGGACTGCTAGTATTTAAATTGCTGTGAAAGCTCTTTAAGTATTACACAGTGCTTCTGTTTCCTGACTCCTAACTGGGCAAAAAGGAGGAACCTGGGAACAACAGGCCAGTCAGCATGACATCGATCTGTGGGGAAATTCTGGAGCAGATTGTAAAGCTGTCAGTCTGTAAGCAACTTGAAAACAATACAGTGATTACGAAAAGCCAACTTAGATTTATCAAGAACAAATCCTGCCAGACGAATCTTATCTCATTTTTTGATTGGGTAACCTCCCTGGTAGACTGTGGGAATGCGGGAAGACCAGAACTGGATGCAGTATTCAAGATGAGGCCTAACCAGTGCGGAATAGAGGGCAACTAATACTTCACGTGATTTGGAAACTATACTTCTGTTAATGCAGCCTAATATAGCATTTGCCTTTTGTGCAGCCACATCACACTGTTGGCTCATATTCAGCTTGTGATCAACGGCAATTCCAAGATCCTTCTCACATTTTGTATTGCTGAGCCAAGTATCCCCCATCTTATAACTGTGCATTTGGTTTCTTTTTCCTAAGTGTAGAACTTTGCATTTATCCCTGTTGAATTTCCTTCTGTTGTTTTCAGCCCAATGCTCCAACCTATCAAGGTCCCTTTGAATTTTGTTTCTGTCTTCCATGGTATTAGCTGTGCCCCCCAATTTTGTATCATCTACAAATTTGATAAGCATGCTCTGTACCTCCTCATCCAAGTCGTTAATAAAAATGTTGAAGAGCACTGGGTCCAGGACCGAGCCCTATGGTACCCTACTCGTTACTTCCACCCAGTTTGAGAAGGAACCATTGATAAGCACTCTTTGAGTACGATTCTGTAGCCAACTCTGGATCCACCTGATAGTTGTTCCATCCAGCCCACATTTAGCTAGCTTGCTAATCAGAATATCATGGGGCACTTTGTCAAAAGCTTTGCTGAAGTCGAGATATATTATGTCCACAGCATTCCCACAGTCTACCAGGGAGGTTACCCGGTCAAAAAATGAAATAAGATTAGTTTGGCAGGATTTGTTCTTCATAAATCCATTTTGGCTCCTAGTAGTCGCTGCATTGTTTTCAAGGTGCTTACAGATTGACTGCTTTATAATCTGCTCCAGAGTTTTTTGAGGGATTGATGTTAGGCTGACTGGTCCCTAGTTCCTCCTTTTTGCCCTTTTTGAAGATAGGGACAACATTAGCTCTCCTCCAGTCATCCAGTACTTCACCAGTTCTCCATGATTTCGCAAAGATAATAGACAGCGGTTCTGAGAGTTCTTCAGCCAGTTCCTTCAATACTCTAGGATGCAGTTTATTGGGCCCTGCCAATTTGAACTCACTGAAAGTGATTAGGTATTCCTTGACCATTTGTCTATCAATCTCAAGCTCCAGTCCTGCCCCTTCCACTTCATGTTTCCCAGGAGGGTCATAGACCCTTTTTTGGGAGAAGACTGAGCCAAAGTAGGAATGAGCACTTCTGCCTTTTCTTTGTCATCTGTTATCATTTTGCCATCCTCCTTGAGTAGCTGTGCCACAGTTTCTTTTCTCTGTCTTTTACTATGGACGTACCTGAAAAAAGCTTTTTGTTGCTTTTAGCTAGCCTCAGCTTATTCTCAGCTTTAGCCTTCCTGACACCATCCCTGCAATTCCGTGATACCTGCCTGTACTCTTCCTTTGTGGCCTGGCCTTCTTTCCACTTCCTGTGTGTGTCCTCTTTTGTTTTCAGGCCCTCTCTAAGCTTCTGTGAAGCTTAAGGATTCCTTATCTTGAAACCAGGCTTGGACTGGAGAGTCATCAAAGAGAGGGCACCTTCAAATAGTAGATTGTCCTTTGCCAGCCCTTCAAACTAAAGGACTGTAAAGCAGAGCATGTGGCCATCCTTCATGCATATCAGAGCTGGTGACAAATTTTAATAGGTTTTACTATTATAGGGATATCTAAATAGTATTTAGAAAAGTATTCTCCTTTTTTGTGATTCCCCCGAGGAACAACTGTGCCTTGAAAACACAAAGCATCCTTTAATAAATCCTTTGTTGCCCAGGCTCTCACTGACCCATAAGATCGGAGTCTGTTTTTCTTTCTATGAATTCCCTGGATTTTTTATATGCTTTTATACTACCGTTTTACTGTTTTTGTTATATTATTGTTTTAGTGATATTGTTTACTGCTTTTATGTTGTTTACTGCTTAAAGATATTAATCAGTACGTAAATGTTTTAACAAAAGAATAAATATTTTTTTCGATGTTTGTCTTCTTGCTGTATTTATTTACTACAGTAGCAGCCAGCAAGGCAGAGAGGTGATGGTGGGGCTGATTTCCCAAGTGGAGGTCATTGCTGGTAACCAAAAGGGAGAGGGGCAAGGCGGTGGGGAGGTCAGTGCGGTTGTGGGTGCAGTAGCAGAGGCATAAGATTGGTTCCACTGCTTTGCCCACACTGCACCAACCTCTCCACCACCTTGCCGCTCTCCTGTAGATTACCAGCAGTAATCTCTGTGCTGGGAAGCCAAGTGAGCAACACCCCCTGCTCTGCCCTGTCGGCTGCCACTGCTCCAGTAAGATACCTTATTCTTTTTTCAAGGGCTGCAGAATTTGGCATAGTACAGCTGATTCAGCATCTCCGCCCCTACATAGAAAAATCCTGGTACTGGGCTGAAAAAGGCTGTTCATAGATTAGTCAGTAGAGCAGTTAAACTGAATAGCTAATCTATATTAAGAATACACCTTTTTTAAAAAAAAACGTTTCATATTTTATGAAAAGTCTGACGATGAAATCTTTTAAAGGATGTGATCAACACTTCCAAGTAGTTTTTTGATAAAACTGTCAAATTGTGTCCTCTCTCTCAGACTGTTGTCTACAGATGTTGCTGTACCCAGCTGGACAGAACAGACCTCCTTCTTTAAGCAGGCTACCCCAGCATGGGGTCTCTGCAATATGTCCCACTGAAAGTATGAATGGGCCTTCTTTGCTGCATTGAGCATAATACACAAGAAAGAAGAAAAAAAAGGCAGCTATTCTTCCAAGCAAATGATTGACTGATTTTAAAGTCACTAAAAAGGAAAACCAAGAATGCTTGGTCCTTTTCCGTTTTTGGAGCTTTCATTTTCACAATGCTTACCATCATGTGTGCCAACACATAAAAAGATATTTTGTTTTGCAAATGAAGTTTGGAAAAGGAGCTGAACATCATAAAAAAAAAACATCATTGCAGCAAGCTCAATCAGAACTACATGCATAAACAACACTGTATCGTAAAATAAATACAGAGTCTTTGTACACATGCCAAAGAACCAAAAATGTTGTAGATGCAAACATTAGACAAGATTCATGAGAAAACTGACAATTTCCTGTTTGGAAAAAGAGGAATATATCATAATTCTTTGGAATATTCATTAATAGAGAACTGTAAGTAAAGTGTCTATAAAAGAAACAGATTTATATTGCCATTTTATTCTAAATGTTATGCTGTATTACAATAAGTTTCAAAGCTGTTCAGTACCAGTTTAATTCTGGTCTTTAATTCGTTTCAGATTAAACAAAGGCTGCAATCCACTGCACACATATTCGGGAGACAGCTCTGTTACACATAGTGGGACATGTCTGAGGAAACATGCACAGGATTAAGTTGAAAGTAAGGTCTAGGAAGCAACATTTTGGAAAACTGCAAATATGAACTAATGTGATATGAAAGTATGGCCTAGCTATTTTATTGTATTGAAAAAGTGAAACTCTGCACCTCTACACTTTTTTTTTTTTTAGCAACAAAGCAGCATGGTCTAAGAAGACTTGTATTGTGGAATCATCCTATTACATAGGTCCCCCACTGATCAACAAGGGAGGTGCACTCTGTGCATGTCCGTGCCCTTTATTTCTGAGGCTCATCATTCCTAATTAACTGTTTCACACTTTATATGTAATTAGATGGCCTGTGTGCCTGCTCAGTCTGCTATCCAGGTGCTAATTGGTGACAGGCAGTTCAAGGTCCCTGCTCTACGGCTTTGGTGCAAACGTCTGTCCCCCTTTAGGCAGGGGGAGCCACAACCATGCCCTTTCCTTTCTTGTCTCTCTCCCTCAACCAGCCTCGTCACCAGTCCCCCTGCTAATCTCCCTCGTCTGCTACTGTCAGTAGCAGTATAATCTCCATTCCTCACACCTCACAAACTGTTAAAATGTTGTCCGCGCAGCAACAGCAGCCAGTTCCCCCCCAAGTAATTTGACATGTTTGCCTAAGTTTAAACAAGCAGCAGCAGCGCAGGCAGCCTCCCAGCCACCATGCCCAGAATGCATTGCTCTGAGGAAGGACCCTTGACCCTTTTTCGAAACAGGGGAGGGGGAAGATAGGGGATGCTGCCACTCATGTGAGGCTTCAGCAGCCCAGTGAGGCAAATGTGTAGGGGGACCAATGTTTCACCCTCACTTGACCCTGGAGACATTTGTCCTAATTCACCTCAAAACTGGGCCAGTCCTGCTGCTTTCCCTTCTTATAGTTCTTTATCTTTTAGCTGGAGTTGGATTGGACAGACCTTCAAGTAAATGACTGTCCTCTTTGCCAGCCTTTCAAACAGAGAACTGTTTTCTTCTAAAGGAGGACACATGGGCACCCTACATTCATTTTGGCCACAGCACACAGGTCCTGTATGTGTAGAAGATGGAATTAATATGTAGAGGTCAGTGGCAGGGTCAGCAACCTCAATTCAGCATTTAATTTTCCTCAGTTGTCTGACCTTGGCTTAACTATTGGCTTGATGCATTAAAAGTAATAGACAAGTGGAGGTTGGTAGAAAATCTATCAAGCATAAAAGAACATTATTAGTCAGCTTGTTCATATTTAGACTTGTATTTCTACCAAAGACTTCCATGTGATATGTCTTGGTAGTATAAGCATCATAAGTGCCTATGTATTTTAGACTTCAGATTTTTTCCTAAAAAATTGTGTTTTATTCTGTTTTTAACTTTTTGGATTTTTATTTGGTCTTGTTGTATTCTGTAGTTTATTTGTTGGCTTTGAATTGTATTTTTATGTAGTGTGAATTTGTTTAAACTTTGGTACCCTGCTCTGGAATCTTTTGATGAAGGGTGGTTAAGACATAATTTGAACAATAAAGGTTGATTATATATTGATATTTCTTCACTTTATTTCATTTACATTCCTAAGAATGTGGGTTGGGGTCAATTACAAGTATAAGCCAGCAAGGGGTCAATGAACTCAGAAATGTGGGAAACCATGTGCTAGCTTTTCAGAATTTCTCTATCCCACTTCTGAACTTTTTTCGTTATATAAAGAGCTATAGAGGAAGCTTGAAGACATATTAAATGGGTTTTGGTCAGTGTATTTATCCTTGGTTCCTTGCACATGGCTACAGAATTCAATTTCCAGGTAACCCAAATACAGAATTCTCAGAAATGAAATGTTTTCTGTGAATCTCTGTGCAGAATATTTCTTTAAAGATATATACAGTCCAGAATGCAGCGGTCAGACTGCTGACGCGGACCAGAAGGTCCACTCATATAACACCTGTTCTGGCCCGTCTGCACTGGCTTCCTATTTGTTTCCGGGCTAGATTCAAAGTGCTGGTTTTGACCTATAAAGCCCTACACGGCATGGGACCGCAATTCCTGGTGGAACGCCTCTCCCAATATGAACCTACCCGGACACTGCGCTCAACATCTAAGGCCCTCCTCCGGGTGCCATCCCATCAAGAAGCTCGGAGGGTGATGACTAGAACCAGGACCTTTTCCGTGGTGGCCCCCGAACTGTGGAACAGCCTCCCCGATGAGGTGCGCCTGGCGTCGACGCTACTATCTTTTCGGCGCCAGGTGAAAACCTTTTTATACTCCCAGGCATTTTAAAGTGTGTTTTAATAGCATTTTCATTATTATTTTGTATTTTGGATGTTGTTTGGTTTCTTTATTATTTGTTTGTTTTCTTTTTGATTTATTGTATTTGTTGTATTTATACATTGCTTGTTTTTATCTTTTTGTACACCGCCCAGAGAGCCTTCGGGCTTAGGGCGGTATATAAATTTAAATTAAATAAATTAAATAAATAAATACAGCCCTGGTTATTGCTCTATAGCATTGTGCTTTTGAATTCCTCTATATGGCAAGAATAGGGTACTGGTGACCTGCGAGCTATATCCAGAACATGGTGACCCAAGATGAATCAAGATGTATAGAAAAAGGGTTTTCCTAAGATTTCTGTTACAAGGAAAAGAAAACATACTTTGAAGTTGGAAGAGGTACAGAAAGTCCACCTTGAATGTTCAACTATTCCTTGGATCTTATGCCCCAGCTATGCCTACCCTTAACATATATGAGCCATAATTGTGACATCTATTATGTTATTTGGCACCAACTTTATTGCAGAGTCAATGTATCTGTTTGGATATCAAATGCATATGTGGCCACTGGAACACTTCCTGGAAAACAGAATGATAGAGATCCTAGAAATTATCCATAAATCATTTTTTAAAATTCCTTACCCATAGACTATCATAAATCATACAATAGTGCAATAAAAAGTGTAAGACCATTCAAAATATAGTTAAAACAAAAGAATAGCATAATCACTGCAATATCTAATATAATCTTTTATCACTCATCACAAAAGCAAACAAACAGGATCCTACTAATTTATAATTTAACTCAACACTTTAACAACAAAGTTGACAGTCCCCTATTATCTGACCTTCTTCATTTACCTTAATTATTCTAAACTGTGCTGGCAGTCAGTCATATGAGTTCAGCCCATTTTCTTAATAGATAAAACTAAAAATAGCAATCTAGCTAGATCAAATATCCTGTCGGTCTGGTTTGTCAGTAAAAGATACCAGTATGTCTTCTCCCACCTAATCCATTTTGTTCTCCAACAACTTTGCTATAAACTTCTGTCTAGGGCAATGATACAGACTGCAATACTATAGGCCCCGGGGTTTCCACTGCTGGTTGTCCAGAGCAATACCTGTGCTTATTCAGCTGAATCCCTTTAAACCATCCTAATGAAACTGCTGAAGGGAAGCTATTCAACCTTGCCAAGGTGATTTCTCTTATTTGGTGGAAGGGAGCTCCTAACAGCCAGTTTTGGGTAAAAGCGAGATATTCTTCAGGACAGAAATTAGTCATCGCTATTCTGTTGTGAAAAATATATTTTCCTGTAGCAACACGCTATGCTTCTTGAATTTCTGTAAATTGATTTTAATCAATCAATCAAATCAGTTAATCATGTTTAGTATTCATTTGACAAGGATCTCCAAGCGGCTTACAGAAGAATTAAAATAACAATACAATGCAATAGAACAGAAATGTATGAAACAATTATATTGCAAACAGATAAAGCTCAAGCACTAAAACGAAAAGATCCAAAAGGTGAGAGCAAACGAAAAGGTCTTCCACCAAATGCCAAAATACAAACCTCCCAAAAAACTTTGGCCAGGAGGTTATCTTTGGAAAGCAAATTTCAAAATGGGGCATGGCAACCAAAAAAACAGAGTTTCTGGCAGTCACCACTGATAGTGGAAGAGGAGGGGGATCCCAGAGAAGGGCCTCTGAAGACAATCTCAACACAGGCAGGTTCATGTGCGAGGTGGTGATCCTTAAGGTATCAAGGCCTTTTAGAGTTTTAAATCTTTAAAGCTACACTTTTAAGTTCAGAAACAGACCACGGGACAAGTATTGTTGTTTCAGAATTGGCTAGATATGTTAAATTTGTCCAGTCCCAGTTAATTGTCACTCTAGCAGCTGTATTTTGAAATAATTGTAGTTTCCAAGAAGTCTTCAAAGGCAGTCCCGCATAGAATGCATTACAGTAATCTAAATGAGATGTTATTTTCTTGACCATGGATAACAGATTGTTGGTTACACTAAAGCCAACATTTCACCCAGCAGAACCATAGAAGACCAAATGCTTCATCTCACCTCCTCCACAACATTTGAAAAACATATCAGCTCTTTTTTTGTTTAAAATGTCATATTTAAAATGCATTTTAATTAATACACATTTTTCTGTTTTTAAAACACTTCATAGCGTAGATCTCTCTTCTGGACTTAAATAGCCCATGTACTGGAGGTCATTAAAAAGGAAATTACTTCAATTAAGTCTAACCCACCACAGGTTTAAAAGAAAGAACAAACTGTGAAACTTAAAAGGAAAAAAAGAGGGAAGGGGAACATTTTATAGATCCATGAGAAATATTTTAGTTACAATGAAAGAGAATGCTGATGGCTGCCAGACACCCAGAGTTGGTCTCCTGTGACTAATTCTTCTTAGCTAGTTTGTAAATTAATCTCTGTGTTCAGTTTTTCCCTCCCCCCTCCCCCCACTCACACCCTGGGTGCTAAACTAACAAAAGAAGTCTATACCAGAACTCTACAGGTAAAGGATGGAAATTAAAGCTATTACACACCCTCATTTGACCCTGTGGCACGCTTTTATCTTTAAAAAAATATTATTTTACAGGTCCTCCCCCCCCATTAAGATGTGTTTTTCATTTAGAGCCTCTAGACAATTACTTGGCTTTTCCTGAGACAACACATACTTTAAAATGTGACTTTCTGTTGTGATGCCTTTAATAGTTTCTATGAAGCAGCAACCTTTGGTCTCAGGGGATGTAAAAGAAATTCAACACTCTTTGTAGGAAAGTGGCAGCACTTTACAAAGCTCTGATGCATGCATCTTTTTCAGATAGGCATCCAAATTTTTGAGCTGCTTAAACTGATACATGTTTTCCAAAGAAAATATTGTACATGAGTACTGAGCATGAGGGCCATTCTCCCCCTCCTTCCCCTCTCTTTCAGACCTACATTGCAATTTGCTCGTGATAAACAGGTCATGGGAAGGCTCCAACACAAGCTCACACTGGAATTGTTTTGCCAATGAATGCAAGCCTTCCAAAAATTGTTTGTGGTTGGGAATGCCATAATTACTAAATCTTGGACCATGGTAGAGTCCTTAGTTACTATGAGCTGGCTTCCATACATTTTTAATAATTGGAACTTGTATATAAGATCCCCAGGTGTGGTTGTGCTGGACAATGTAGGAGAAGGTCTCTACCACCTTATCCTTGCAAAAAAAATGGGGGGTGTCATTATGACCCAGATCTGGAAAACTGTCACATACAAGCGGTGCGTGTGCCCACCATGAACTATGCAGATCAGCTAAAGAGGTGAGTTATTGCCCCCTCTCGGCTCATCAGATGATTGATATGATCACCACGGAAGGGGCAACTTACACTCCCATCAGGGCACTGGGCTTCACCCACCCCAGTGTGGTGTCTACCTTATTTTCCTCCTCCTCCTTTTTTTTTTTTTTTTTACTGTTGCTTCTACCAAATCACTGGGGTCCTGGAGGGCCACTGCTGCCATAAACAGTATGAAAACAATAATAAAAATCATCAGCAGATAACCCAAACAATATACTAAAACCAGCCTTGCTATCCCCTGCGAAACTCTAAACCTCTGCAAAATAAGGAGGGCATCATTAGTCTTCTGAAGGTGCTCATAGGTATTTCCTATACATGGTGCAAAAATAAGTAAGGATGTGTCATATTTCAGATGTGCAAAGCTCAACATTTAACATGGACAAAACAGTGCAAATGCTTGGCAGAAGGATGGATTCCTTCTCAAAGCAAATGGTCTAATGTGTCCAAGTTTCTCGTGATATTTTGTTTTCAGAAACCAGCTGCTACTTTGAGCTTTTGAGGCTGCAGCACGTGGATCTTCACAAAAGCAGATTCAGGCCCTGAAAGTTAAATCTGACATACGTTAATGTGAACATTTGGAAGTCATATTATTCATTCTGTGTTACAAAAGCAAAAACCTTGCTTTAACATTCTACAGAATCGTCAGTGTGGTGTTGAGAGTAAGAGTACCCTTCAGAGAGGGCAATGTCCAACATTACTCATACTCGGAGCAGACCTAGTGAAATCAATGGACTTCAGGGTATCTCTCCTGAGAATGACTAACCTTGGATATAACCCAGAAAATTTTTTCACAAGTGAGTGGGAACCCACAAAGAATGAAGAAGGAAGAAAGGGGAGGGAGACCCAGCTCTTTACTCTTCCTGCTTTTTCCTTCTCTTGCTTATCTAGCCCTTTTCCTTTCCCCTGGCCTGCAACCTTCAGGTGTTGTTGTTTTTGCAGGTTATATTTTTTACATTGGAGAACAATAAAAATGACACCCCATGTGGTACACCTACTCTGAAGTGGTACAGTTCATATTCTGTATGAGGATGCCATGGTGGCATGGCACTGCTCACCTGACCTCTCTCAGTCATGTTACTGTTGCTTACTGGGAATTAGAGGGGAGGCGCAAAGTGGCAGCAAGGTCGGCATAGTACAAATGCACCAGCAGAGCCAATCCAGTGGTTCCCATCGATGCATTTGCAACACACTGACCTTGCCCCTTCCCTTCCAGGTAAGCAACAGCAATGAGACCACCTGGAGGTAAGGTGAACCACATTGCCCCACAATGCCGTCCGCTACTGAATATGGCCTCATTGTATTATAGCATGGATCATGCAGGTTTTGTTCTCTGTAGAATTTTCTCAATTAGGTTATGTTCCCCGTTTATTACTGCTGTGGCACCCTAGCTTCCCTGGGCCCTGGACCCTGAGGGGAGACGAGGGGAAGGGAGAGCCAGCCAGAGTGTCTCTCTCTGTTCGACTATCTGACCTGGTAAACGTTTGCTGCCACCAGGTGAAAAAATTTTTTTTTCCCCAGGCTGCCTTTCACCAAACAGCCTTGTGTCTCCTCAAGAACACCTCTGGGTAGTGTGGGGTTTGGCTCTTAGGTGTAGGGTGGGTATACTAAGAGACCACAAGGTTTTATTGAATCAAGATTAAAAGTTTAGTAAAGGAAACACAAACAAGTTTGTTCTTGGGGAAAGGATTTTAACATAGGAATGGTTACCTGCACACAAAGCAATTCCTAAAGGAAGTACAGAAACTAACCAAGGAATAAATGCATTTGGCTACCCCTTAACTAGATGGTCCATAACAGCAAAAGACTTACAGAGAGTCTTATGTTAGGTCTCCTCTCCTTACACCCGCTAGCACTGCTGTGTGTCCCTTTGTTGAGATCCAACCTGATCTAAATGTCAATGCAAGTTGCTGGGAATTACCTTTCTCTTGCACAAACATTACACAGCTTCAAAGTAAAACAATTGTTTTGACATGGATTAGATGCACCAAGGTCCCCTAATTAATTTGTGACACCTACCAACTTGCTTACCAGACAGGAAACAAATTAACCTCTTAATTCCAAATTATTGTATTTAAAACAGCTCAGTTCCTTCACTATTACATTCCAACATGTAATCAGTGCACTTTGATGTGAACACAATGAAAGAAGCAGATAACTGAGATGGTGACAAGCATCACAGAGAAAGCCAAGTGATTCTCCAGACATGGCCAGGCTTACAGCAGGGAGGGTGCTCTATGAATAACATAACCTGCTGCACTGGTCCCTGCCTGTGACTGGCATTGTTTGGAAAACATTATGGATTGAAGTACCTTGAATACCAGTCTATAGAGAATCTCTGAAACAGCAAGCTTGGTTTGGGTAGATTAGTCATCTAGGTATGCTGTAGTACAGCCAATGAACTGTGTGTAAATAGCTCCCACACACTTGCCGTGCTTGGCTGCAGCCTGAGCCATGTTTTTATGTGTGTGTGTATGAAGCCCACTGTGCTTCCATCTTACCTTCTGCTCAGAGCTATCATTAAATTTTCCAAAAAGTAATAATCATACTTGCCACCTGCTTATCTAATGCTGAAAAGCTTTAGTTTTGCAACACAATTGGGGGATGGGGGAGAAAGAAAGGAAGTTGCTTCGGGAACATTTTTAGTTTTAACACTGCCAGTGTCAAGGTTTCATGGAGAGACGTCCACAATGTCTGAAGCCGTTAGGTTTAATATACCTTTCCTGACATTGTGAAAGTTAAGTGAGGACTGCAATGAATGAATAGAAATGCATAAGCTGGGGAGCCTAGAGATCAGTGAAGCAGCTTGCTGGGTGGATCACTGTTCCTTACTTGGAGGGGTGAGGAGGCGGGGAAGTAAGTGTGATGCAGACCCATCAGCAGGAGCACCAGAGTGGCTCCACTGGTGCATTTGCACCATGCCAACCTCCCTGCCGCATCACTCCTGCCGGTAAGCAAGAGCAACCCACTTGCTGGGAAGTTAGCACAGTAGTTCCATCCCACTCGTTGAGCCACTTCTGCTTCTTCCTGAAGTTGGTGAAAGGTTTATTGTTTAACCAGTTGGGTTACAAGACATCTTATTGCAAATTTCAAACCTTAGAATAAACCCTCACTTTCATTCGAGCCAAAATTATAACTAGTAGATTTAGAAGTCAAACCTTTGACAACGGGGGTAATTCAATTCTTCCAATAAAATCAAAGATTATTTTTGATTGATTGTTCACAGATGTTTTGATATTGTTTTAAGAACATCAACGTCAGAAGAGCCTGCTAGATCAGGCCCGTGGCCAATCTAGCCGAGTATCCTGCTCTCATAGTGGACAACAAGATGCCTATGGGAAGCAAGCAAGCAGGACCTGAGTGCAACAGGTTTGTAATGGCACGGATGGACTTTTTGGGAGAATAATGGAATGAGGGACTCAAAAGGGACCAAAACAATATCTTGTCCCTTGGCATACCACCCTATGTTTTTCAATAAAAATCATATGGAAGATGTTAAGTGCTGGTGTGCCAAGGGATTATATCATCTCCGTGATTTTTATCAGAATGGAATGCCCATTGGAGAAGATAAGTTAAAAAATCAACTGCAGGAAATCCCATTTCCATGGTTATGGGAACAATTTTTTTAAATAATCCAAAAATAAAAGAAGCTGCAACATGCAGATTTACCAGAAATTAATATTAGCATATTCAGAGGGTTCAAAGGGCCTGACATCGAATACATATAAAAACTTCGTTGATGACATAGGAGGAGATACATTAGAATTAAAATTGTGGTGGGAAAGGGAACTTGGAATTGAAATAGAAAGGGAAGAGTGGGTAACACAATAGAATAAGCCACCACACAGAACAATAGCAGCTAAACACAGAGAATTGTCTCTGAAAATCGTATATCAGGTGTCTGACCCTTCAAAAATACCACTGATGAATCCAGGAACATCTTCAATCTGCTGGAGGGGATGTCAAAGAACTGGTACGTATATACATATATGGTGGGACTGTCAAAAAAATTGCAGATTTTGGGCATCTGTGATTGAGGAGATTGAACAGATAACCCAACAAAAATTGCACTGACACCACAATTAGCAGTATTGAATTTATTTCTGAATGAAGACCTTGATATTAAAAATAAGAAGTTAAGTTTTTTGTTAGCAGAAGCAAGGACTACTATTTGCATGATCTTGGAAAGACCTTAAAGGAGCAAATATGGATTCTTGGTATAAAAAACAGTTTGGGATATGGCTCTAACCAAAAACCTAACAGATAATTTAAAGAGAGCAGCAGGACAAAGTAAAGAGACTAATTTCATTTCAGTATGGTATGATTTTATCAATTATATAAACCTATTAACTAATAGGCAAAAAAACCTTGCGGTTTAAGAATGTACCTATAGTCCACAGATATTTCTATCAAACTTTAAAAAGCAGGGAAATTGGGCAGCTATAGTGAATGCACCAGGGGAGCAGGACGCCTGACCTCCTCTCTGAGATATTGGATTGCCCTACAAATTGGTCAAAATGCAAACACAAATTTGGGTTGGTCTTTCACAGTCCAATCCACTTCCTGTGGAGCTTGGAAGAATTTGGTAGCATGTACCTCTGAGCATATGGTGAGTGGTGGCAACAAATAACAGAAACAAGACATGTGCTGTGCTGATCTTGTTTTAGCAGGGAAGAAGCAACATTATTAAGACAGTTGACGTAGTTCAGATAGTCATTTTAAATATGTCTGATTTCCTTTGCAATTTTAGTGAAGTTTCCTATAGGTGAGTGGTGGCAATACCTCCCATGTCCAAAGATGGAGAATTACATTTTTGTGTGTCTGTTGGTGTTCTTACTTTGCTTCATTCCTGTGTTACTATTGTTTCTACATAGAATCTGGTTCAGAAAATTTTATTTCTCTCATTATTCATCCTAGAAATCTGTGTCAAAAGTATTTTCATTAATTTCAAAGCCTTTTTATTGGTCAATGTCATATGATGGTGAAGACAGCTTTTTGCGTTTCAAATTGGAGGTTATGCTCTATTTCTATTTTGGGTGCATTAACAGTGGGATCTGAAACTGCAGTTTGATATAAAATCAGACTGATTACAATATGTTGCTACTTCAGGAATGACTCTAGCTGTTGGAAAAAAACAAACTTAGCCTGCTCAAGATGCATGTTTTCAGCCTGCTATGTTTAAACCACTTCATTTAAGGCAAGGTGGGCACAGTCAATTAAAAACATAGAGCACACCTAGAATTTTGCTAGAATATATTTCACCTCCCACTGTTTTATCTTGTGCAAACTGAGACACTCCTCATATCCACTGGAGACTATTCTGCAGAATAGTCAGTGCCATTATTCCACAGTTATTTTTGTTTTTAGCGTAAATTTTGCAAAGTGTACTTCACATATTCACAGAAATAGAAGCAAAAGAAAATGATTTCCTATAGGAAACTTCACTAAAATTGCAAAGGAAATCAAACATATTTAAAGTGACTATCTGAACTATGTCAACTGTCTTAATAATGTTGCTTCCTCCCTGCTAAAACAAGATCAGCACAGCACATGTCTTGTTTCTGTTATTTGTTGCCACCACTCACCATATGCTCAGAGGTACATGCTACCAAATTCTTCCAAGGAAGTGGACTGGACTGTGAAAAACCAACCCAAATGGTGTTTGCATTTTGACAACTTTGTAGGGCAGTCCAATATCTCAGAGAGGAGGTCAGGTGTCCTGCTCCCCTGGTGCATTCACTATAGCTGCCCAATTTCCCTGCTTTTTGATAGAAGTTTGATAGAAATATCTGTGGGCTATAGGTACATTCATAAACTACAAGGTTTTTTTTGCCTATTAGGGAATGTTTCTGCTTTTTAATCCAGGAGGTAAGAAATGGGATCCTGTGCAAGGTTGCCAAGAATGGATTGATCATTTGCATGCTTATTGAGTTCAATGGGATTTGCTCCTATGCAATCATGGTTAAGTTACGTAAAACTGACCATGCGGGAGGGGGAAGGGGGAAGAGTGGATTGGCGGGGGACAAAGGAAGGGGGAGGGCAGGTTTGATCATCTGCATGCTTATAGAGTTCAATAGTATTTACTGCTATGCAATGATGCTTAAGATAGGTGAAACTGACCATGGGGAGGAGGAAGGGGAGGAGGGGGAAGGGGAAGGAGGTGATTGGAAGGAGGTGGGGATGGGGAGGGAGAGGCAAAGGAAGGGGGAGGGAAGGGGCAAGAGGGAGGGGATAGGAAGGAGAAGGAAGGGTGGGTTTTATCATTTGCATACTTTTTGAGTTCAATGGGATTTATTTCTGTGCAATCATGTTTGAAAATGGAAATGGACTGCCTTCAAGTTGATCCCGACTTATGGTGACCCTAGGGTGTGGTATTCAGAGGTGATTTACCATTGCCTTCCTCTGAGGCTGAGAGGCAATGACTGGCCCAAAGTCACCCAGTGAGCTTCATGGCTGTGTGGGGATTCGAACCCTGGTGTCCCAGGTTGTAGTACAACACTGATGCAGGGGAGGGGCAGGGAGAATAGGAGGAGGGGGAGGAGAGGAGATTGGGTGGGTGGGCACTGGGCAGAGGGGAAGCCCCTTACCTTTCCTAAAGGAAAACATTGTGAACACTATCATTGCTTCTCAGCATTTCCCCCACCTTTTTATTCTACAGCAGGCACATGTAGCCTCCCACCAAATTTAAACCAAAGCTTTCCCTGGCCACATCCACACTAGGCCTTTATTTCACTTTGGACAGTCTTGGCTTCTCCCAACGAATCCTGGGAAGTGTAGTTAGTGAAGGGTGTTGAGAGTTGCTAGGAGACACCCTGTTCCCCTCACAGACCTTCAATCAGAGTGGCTGACTGTTAAACCAGTTTGGTCACTGGAGCTCTATCAGTGGAATAGGAGTGTCCTCTCAGCACCCTTCACAAACTACACTTCCCAGGATTATTTGGGGGAAGCCATTACTGTCTCAAGTGAAATCAAAGTCTGGTGTGGGTGTGGACCCCTGATTAGGCAAGCTAAGCAGGTGTAAGTCTTAGAACACTGACAGTTGGTTCTTACTAAGCATGCCTGACACTATCATTCAGTTCAATGCAAAATGTATTAAATTAATTAAAAATCAGCTAGGCATTTTTTTTAACTTTTAAACTGCAGAAGATGATGGTTAGAGTATGAGGCAAGGTTAGTAATAGGATTACAGGTCCTCTGTGAACATGGGTGATTTTTAATGAATTTCAACAGATTATGAGAACTCTGACAGAAAAAAGTCCAAAAGGGCTCTGAGTTTTTTCCTCTCTTTTTAGACTTTGAACTCTCGATTCTCTCTGACTGTTTTGTGTATTGCTGTGAAAATTTAGAGGGTTGTTAAGCTAGCGTTTCTGAGTCCAGGACTATAAGTTTTGTAAGTTTTTGTTTTGAAATGAGCTTATGGGAAGCATCAGAATGGCATGAGGGGTATTTTCAATTTAAGATTGTGGAATGTAAAAAATCCACGCTGGCTATAGTATACAGCCACTCTTGTGGCTGTATAATGATGGCTATGTTCTACCTTCACTTTGGAAGCGATATGCTTCTGAACACAAGTTGCTGGGAATCACATGTGGGGAGAATGCTGTTGCTATCAGGTCCTCTTGCAATTATTGCATAGGCGTATGGGTAGCCAATGTGAGAACTGGATTCTACACCAGATGGGCCTTTGGCCTGATCCAGCAGGCTCTTATGTTCTTATTTTAAACAATAAAATTTGCAAGGTATATCATATGTAAGGAGCATCAAGTGCTTTTACTTGCTCTGAGATTGATTTTTAAAAGGGAGAAAATTGAAACCCATGTACAGATCTGTGATTTTAGCTTATTCAATTATTTCAGCTTTTTTTATTTAATAATTGCTCTTAATCCACACATTTCTTAATTCAATTTTGAAGACTATGTTGATATTTATAAAATACAGTGTCCAAATGTTACCTTTTGTGGATAACTTATGTTACATAAAATACCATTTGTTCTATTATTAGAACACAGATGGGCAAAAATATTTGATGGATGCAGCCATCACACACAAAGATGCTAACTTATTAAAGGGAGGTCATTCTTTTCTTCCCTGCTAAGAAAGCTGAGAAAACAATGAGAAGACAACTAGTGCACTACACACATTGTCAGAATTAAAGGCATAAAGAAAATAAACAGGTTTACCATTGTACTATGATATTGAAAAATGCAGAAGATCTGGTGTCCTCTTCTCCTGTCTCAGTGAAACTAGAGTTGTTACTGAATTTCACCTAATGTGACATTTTGGGTAAATTTTTGGAGGATCTTACTCAAGGGAAGCATCCAAGGAATTTTGAAAGAAACACACAATACAAAGAATGCCTATCAAATTGTGCCATTTCTTGGTAGAGTCTATACATCCCTTCTTGCACAAATTAATGCAGGTTGTTAAATCTTTAGTGTGGGTGCGCCACCTACCTTTCAGTTCTGACTGATTCCCACAAAGGGACCTAGGTTTCTAGTACTGTGAGAAAGGGAGAAAAACATCACTGTCCACTTTCTCCACACTGTGCATAATTTTATACACAGTATAAAAATTCTCCCCCCAACTTAAAAAAGGCCCAAACCTGGAGTTGCTCCAGTCCCTTCATCATTTTAATTGCCCATTTTTGAACCTTTTCCAGGTCTACAATATCTTTTTTGGGATGTGACAACCGGAACTGTACAGAGTATGCCAAGTATACTGACACCAACATTATTATAATATTGGTGTTTCATCTCTTTCCTAATTATTCCTTCCATGCAATTCACCTTTTCACAGCTGCCACATCCACATCAGGATTTTCACTGAACCATCCACCATGACACCAAGATTTCTTTCCTGCTCAGTTAATATAACATAAAACCACTGAATTATCAAAGGTTCAATCCCTGACATCTGCAGATAGGACTGGGATATCCCATGTTTGAAATCTTGGTAAGCTGCAGCCAGTCAGTGTACACCAGGGGTTACCAATATAATATCTGTGGGCACAACAGTGCCCTTGGGGGCTTGCTCTGGAGCCCACAATGCCTCTGAGCACCACTCACTGTTCCCTTAGTATGAGGTTGTGAGAGTGGTAACCCTTTTTTCCCTTGAAAGAGTGACCCTCTTCCCTTTCCCAATTCCTCTTTCAGCTGTATGCACTTTGCAAGCTCAGATTAATTCTACTGCATACATTTTTTTGCCAGAAAAGCAAAGTGTGTGCTTGTGTGTGTGTTGTCTCTGGTGATGGTGGGGTGTGATCCAAAGGAGCAAGAGGGAGAACTGACCAAAATGGGTAATTCCCACAGCACTCATTCAAAACCCAAAAGTGCCTAAAAATGTTGGCAGCTCCTAGTGTATAGATTACTGAGCTAGATAGCCAATGGTCTATCTTGGCACAAGGCAACTTCCTTTGTGTGTAGTTCTGATGTGCCCTTTACCTATAGTCTGTTATGGAAATATGTGGAGTAACTCAGCTGTCTGAGCTTGGGATGTGCCAGTGTGTGTATTTACCTAAGTAGCAGGCTTTTACCCTGCATTTAGATCACTGAGACTTAAGACTTAGGGCTCGTCCAAACTGACCCCGATAATCCACGTCTTCCATATTCACTTTGTCATCTGACAGTCCCCACTTTGCCTGAAATTCGCTCTTTTCCGATCTGAAAAATATGCTTTTTTTGCGCCTGCACATGCAGCGGGAAGACACATTCTTTTCTCTTTTTCCCAGCTCTGCCTGAAACACCACCCCCTATCAGCCAATTGGTCCGCAAAATATGACGTATGCTCCTCTCCCCCTTTGCACCGAAGCACAATAATGCGCATGTGCTTGAACGTAAGAGTGCAAAAGTTTGAATTTCCTGTTGGCTTGGTAGTAGTGGCTGTAATGGAGTTGACCGAGTTTTTGGCTCTTGTACAGCTCCACTTACAGCTATTAAATTTCTGCCTTGTGCAGTTGAGGGCAGCCGGAGCCCAACGGGTACCTGGACAGGGTCGTGTGACACCCCGGAGCCCAGGAACAGCAGGAGCCCCAGCAGCCCCGGAGCCATGCTGAGCTTCCTCAGCTCATGCAGGGATGGTGGTGGAGGAGGCTACTTCACAGCAGCTGCACCGGCAAAGCTTTGGGATAGGAAGCACTGCGATGTAGCGAGCTCAGCATGGTGGGAGGTGGCGGCGGCAGCTACATTTTCCTCCTTTATGGCAACATTGTTCACAAGCGAGGGCTTGGGGGAGGGGGATCTCCATCTCCCCCCTCGCACCCCCTCCCACCCAGCACCCAGCAGCCTTTCCTAGCTAGGGAACCCCACGCGGCTGCTGGATCCCTCGATTCTTGGAGGCTGCTGGTGGTGGTGCTCAGTCCAGGGCCTCCCTTCCCCCCTTTTGCACACACACACGCACGCTGGACATATTCTCCAGGAACAATTTGTAATAGGAACGCATGCAGGGGGAATGAGGTTAGAGCTGCTAAACATCCTTTCCTCTTTTTCCGCTTTGAAGTGTTCCCTCTTCTGATAAAAGAGAACTGCAAACCACTTATCTGACAATAATTGCTGTATTGTTGTTTGCTTGCATTTGTGATATATTGTTAAACCGAATGTATGTGGTTTTGCCTTTTTCCATATCAAATTTTCTGGGGGTAAACATGCCTGGCAATTCCACTTATTTCTCATGGAACTGCAAGCAAGTAACGACGTGTCATGTCTAGGAAGGTAGACCACCAGTCTCTATGGTTGTGGGTGCCCGAGATGTTCTAGCAAACCACTTATATGCGAATAATTCCTGTGTTTTTGTTTGCTTGTGTCTGCGATATTTTGCAAAACCGACTGTATGCTTTTCTGCCTTTATGCATATTACAGTTTCTGGAGATACACATGGCTGGCAATTCCACTTATTTCTACAGAACGGAAAGGGGGGTATTGAGGAGCTGCTACTACTTGCTTCTTTAGTAAAGAATGTCAGGAAAGCTGAGAGTTTAATGGGGAGCACCCCCCTTTTTACAGAACCAAATTTTCCTGGGGTGGTGTGGCAGTTTTGTGACTCTGCGTATTTACGCACACCCACCCAGGCGTGTTCTCGATTCAAGTTGTCCTTGTACCTCTCATCCCCCCCCCCAAAGTCTCATAAATCGAATACCACGCAAGAATGCGAGCTGGGACCTCTGGCTCCACTGCAAGGTTCCTGACCCCCAAGCTTTTCTAGAGTGCAGTGCCCGGTGGTGGCTCCCAGCTCCTCCCCATTCTCTCTCTTGCTCTGCCTGCCTTTTGCTCTCCGCGTAGGCAGCGTCGGCAGCGTCAGGGAACAGCCACCGAGAGAGGCTTCCCAGCAGCTTCCCAACCACTTCAGGCAAAACTTGATGCTCCTTTGCTTTCACCCCCCGCCTTCTCCCTTTCCTTCCCGTGGCCGTTTGCAAAGTGCCAGCAAAGCAAGCTCCCTGCACCAACCAGCCGCACTTGAGCGAGACCAGGAAGGAAAAGGGGGGCTTTACAATCAGCCACAGTTGCAGATCTCACCCAGAGCGGCCACCCAGTTCGCAGGCTGGCTAAAAATAAACGGCTGTAGCTGCACATTAGAAGTTGCAGAGCCCCCTCAACACCACATCATTGCTCTGATTGGTTCAGTTTTCCTGGGCTTTCCCTGGACATTCGCTCACATGTGCAAAAATGGAAATACATGATTGGCTGGGAACGAGGGAAGGGGTATGGGGAAACGCCCATGGACCGCCCACAGCTCTAAAGTCTGCGGTATTGCATCCGAGCGCCTTACGGTACAGCGGATGATTCCCGATTTTAAAAAGCATATTGCATTTTTTGCAGTACTGCAAAAGCTGATTTAACCGTGAGAAAATGCGTAAAAACGGACAATGTCATATGGACCACCAAAAATTAATGAATGCACAAAGCGATCATATTGCACATTATACAGTCGTCTGGATGAGCCCTTAGTAAAATAAGAAAAAGCTACTTTATTTATAGAAATACATAGTAGATAGGAAAGGCATACCTTGTTCTAACTAACTAACTAAGTTGGAGGTGCAATGCCCAGACTTGGGTATTGCCCCCATGGCTCAGGAGAGAGAACAAAGACAGAGATGTCTCCTCTCTCCTCAGACAGTTGAAGAAAAAGTCAAAGGAAGGAGGTGCAGATAAGCTTCCCTGAGCATATCAGTCTACAATGGAAAAAGGTTAGGTAGAGAACAGCACAGGTAAAGGTAGGCAAGCCTACCCAGCTGGAGGACCCTAACTGTATCTTCCTTCTGGAATACAAACAAAATGTTCTTATGTTCTTAAAAGAACCCAAACAGGAATTGCTCCTGCCCCACTTCCAACATAGTCTATGCTTCTACTATGCCTTCCCTGCAATCCTGCCAATATTGTTTAACACTGAAGCCTAGAAGTCACTGTCCAAACTGCAGAAACACTGTAAAAACCTTTCAGTCTGACTTTCAAAATGGCTTTTATTGTATGTGGACTGTGTTTGGACAGCTGCCTCTGCTATACCTCTACTATATCATATCCCAACTGGTCTGATGATTTCCATTTTAAAATCACTTACTGAACACATATTGTACTTTTATTGTAATTATTTAACCTTTCTCGCACGATTTTAAATATAAAATCAGCACTGAATAATAATGAGACTATAAACACTAATTTAAACCAGGGAATTAGATGTATTATATAGTTATTAAGGGAATGTAAAAGAAACTCTTAGTTTAATTCCAGTTTCTTGCTTCGCTAACCACAAGCCACCTGCAATCATTATTCTCAGACATACTGTAGGATTTTTTTTAAATACAGACGTGAAAGGATATAGTGTGATATTTCAGCTGATTGCTTTTCAGATGTATTGAAAGAGGATCTAATTTTCAGTAATTTCATACATTAAAAATTTGATATGCCATTAAGAACTGAAGCCTTGACACTACTTCAGTGGAAATAAATGGATTTTTCAATATATTTTCCTAGAGGCATGATCTAATTAAAGTATAGTACACAGTTGTTCAGCAGGTTCCAATTAATCAGTTCATATCATGTTTATTTCCTGGCATGAAGTCTAGAATAACCTAAAACTCTTACATGGAGAAAAATACCTAGCAAACTTGCATATAGTGAGATGGAGTAATGAATGGTAGCCTTGTGCTTCTTCAATAACTATCTTTCCAGCTTACCTATCCATAGCCTCAGTTTAACACTTCTATTTCCAAATGATAAAAGGTCATTCTGTTCAGCATGTGCTTGACTATTTACATTTTCTAATTTTGTATAAAAAATTGGTCACTTCTCATTGTAGAAGTAGACATATTGCGGTGAAAGAAATTGACTTGCCACTAAAATTGATTAAGGCTGCAATCCCAACCCCAGATCTGTTGGACTGGTAAGAATTTGGATGATGTAAAGGTGTCCCTCTGCCCAGCCCGGTCTGGTTCTGCCAGCATGCGCATCCACCCATGTGGCAGGTGGGTGGAAGCTACTGCCAGTGGAGTCCAGCAGAAACACCTGTGAAATGGGATGTTTCAGGGCAGGGAGGGAGCAGCACTGTGCTGGCAATGGAACCAGTTGCTTCTGGGGTGACCCTGCTGCTGTCATGTGATCCCAGTGACCTGATTCAGGACTCTTTGCTGTGACAGTCTGAGAGGTGGTGTGGCAAAATGCCATTTTTCCTCCACCCTTCCCACCTTCCACACTGGCTGGTGCAAGTGGTGGAGCTGTGGATATGACAGTGGTCACACTGCTCAGTTAAGCCCCAGGGTTTGGACTGCTCTCATTTTGCAGCATGTATTACAACTCATCATGTGCCCTGGTGTCATTATGTTGTTCATTTCCTTTTTCTTTCTTTTCATCACTGGTAGCTGCTAATGGTGAAATGCAAATGTAATAATGTTAGAAGGATACATGGTAAGTTACATTATACATTACGGAGAGCGTCAACTCAACACTGGATGTCCATTTTTGGTAGCAACCTTGTGTGTTTTGCAGCGTCTGCTCCTGCTGCCCTTTGCCCTTCTGTTTCTCTTGCTTCTTTTCCCTCATGCTCTTGATAATTGGCTGTCCTGTTTTCCTGCCTTCAAAACGTATTCTTAGGACTATGATTAGTCACTTTTCCCCTCAGAAAGTGAATATCAACTTTTGTAAGTGACTTACAAAAACAAACATTAAAAACAAGAGTAAAAACAACCCAAAATGCTCACTATGTATGAAAGAGTGGATCCAACTCAACTCCACCCCACTAAAAGGTAAGCAGAAAATTAAATTCCAAAGGCTGAGTGAAGAAAAATGCTTTTGCCTGGTGCTTAAAAACAGACAGTAATGGGGCTAGGCATAAGGAGAGCATTCCACAAACAGGGAGCCACCTATTACTATGTAAATAGTAAAATGTCCTATAACTATGATATTTGGTGAATTTATGAGGTCATTGTGTGTGCTTATTCTTGATGATATTCTCATTAATTATTCTTGATTATATTCTCATTTGTTTCTGTCTGTGAGTTTTGGTTCAACATTTCACTCTTCGTTATTTGGGGAAGGGGGAGTCCATATATTTTCATAGGTAAATACACAGCCAATGTGTACCAGGTGAAATATTAAAAGGGTCTTTTGAGCTTGAAATTTGCTTTAATGGAAATGTAGAAAGAGTCTTCTCATTTTATATTAAAGCTGGTGGTCAAACACAGAGAAGTGACTGGTGCTAGGAGTTTGCAATATATAGTTTTTACGCACAGATGAGCTAATATACTGCCAGCCTAACCAGTAACATAGCCTAGCTCTCTGGAATGGGAACTGCTATTCTTAAGAACAAGCGATAGTGTCATGGACAGTTGTTTCTCTGAAACCATGATAAAACCACCTGATTTATTTTACCATTATGTTTGTGTTATTTCTATGGTAAATTTAGTGCAATACAATATTTATAGGGCCTTCTTCAGCTACATTGAACAAAAAATCTATGGGTTGGGGTCAAGGCTTAGTCATACTTAGAATAGGTGCTTTGAAATCAATGGGCAGTATCCAACAAAGTAGTTCCAGTAGTGCAAGAATTTTTGTTTGTGCAAGGAAGTTATTTCCTGTTCTCCCCTATGCTTCCCTTGTACCCTCCCCAAACCTGCTCCAGAGGAACAGATTTAGAGGGTGAGTAGGGGGAGAAAAGGAAGGGGGTGTTCCATTGCACAGCCAGACATCTTTGCACTAATGAAACCACTTTGCTGGATACCATCCAATGAGACTTTTACGTCCTACTTATTTCAATGCCTCCACTCTGAGGATCCAGCCTCATGTATCCCAATTAGCAAGAAGCAACACACAAGAACAGATTTCCTTGCATTTATTTCCCTCATCCCATGCTCAAAGAATGCACAACACATTATTATTCACTAACTCACTTTCACAAGATGGCTTTATGGATTAGATACATTCAGAAAGGACCAAAGGTAGATCTTTCTATGACAGATAAAAGTAGGGACACTTGTGGAGCTTGTTCTTTGAAAAATCTGATATGGACAGTCCTGATCTCCACCTCTGCAGATCAGCACACAGTTATTCTTTGGATTTTGCCATTCTTTGCATTTTAAGATTGCCTCTAAAAATAAAAAGGCACATAAAAGGCATACTTTGAGAAAAATACGTTCAGAAATGTGTATTTTTTGTGAGAAAATATGTCACAAAAACTTAAATGTGAATTTTTATGCAGATTTTTTGTAAATTGCAGATTAATGTGCAACAGGACAGAATGGACTTATGAACAACATGCAGAAGTGATGCAGACCAGATGCATACAGATCTGTCCATCTCCAGTGACAAGTTGCTCATTTAATAACCTCTGTTTAATTGGTGGAGCCTAATCATTCACTGACTGTTTTCTCCAAATAGTGCCATCATTCCACTTCTGCAACTTCATTCTGGTATAGCAGAAACTCAAAACAATTATTTTTGTGTTGTATATATAACACCGTTCTCACTCTCATGATCATCTAAATATAATAGTCCTATCTCATCTCACCTTTATATTAGTTCAATGAGTTTTTGTTTTGTCAGGCATACTTGAGTTTCATTGGGAGAAAAATATCCATGTGTAATTTGTTTATGACAAATCCATTGATCCAAACCAGAATCCATTCCTTGATCAAGACCAGGATACCAGAATGCTCTGGGCTAAGCATAGACTAGGCCATCCCAGAACTTACAGTAGGCAGATGGGGTGGAAGGAAAGGAATTCTGGAAGGAAGAACACCAGTTTGTATGCAACTGTGAGCAAGGAAGAACCTCTAAAATAAACCTCTTAATCTAATAAACATAGCTTGAGTCCATGTTCTTATTTCCAAGAGTCACAGACCTCTGGACACAACACCACACTAAGCTGCTAAGCAAATTTATACATGTATACTTTCTATGGATTGTGTAATCCATTTTAATGAGTGGGTGAAATTGTTCTTTCTCATTGCATTTTTAAAATATATTATTTTGTCCACAGAATATGATGTCCTAACAATGGCCTCTGTCCAGAAGCATTCAGTCAGACCACTTTTTATAAACATATACTGATATCAAGGTATAAAAGCTCTTGTATTGTGCTACAAATCAGGAAGCACAGTGTGAGAATCTTATCTCTGCCACAAACTTGCTAGGTGATCTTAAGCAACCCTTTCTTTCTCAGTCTTAGTTGTCCCATTTGCAATGTGGGTGATAATAGTACTGATGTAACTTAGAGCAGGGATGGGGAACCACTTTTGGGTGGAGGGTGGGATCAAATTGTGGCTAACCTTCTGTTGCCCAAATTTAACAGGTGGGCACATCCACCCACATGCCAATCACCTGACATCATGTGACAGGTGGATTCAAACCTGGCCAGAGCAACAGGACTTGCGTTCAGGGCCAAATTTAAACAGCACAGAATGCAAACCATGCTTGTAAAGAAAGAAGTGGGAGCCTTGGAGTGTGGTCCTGATTGTTTCTTTGCAAGCATGGCAGTGGGTACTATTTAAATTTGGCACTGAGAATGCAAGCCACACTGCTTTTGACAGACATCAGACCCATGCCGGAGCTCTGACTGGAAGCTCCCACTTGGATCGTTTGTATTTTGTGCCAGATTTAAACAGTGTGGCGTGTAAGCCACAATTGCAAAGCAACAAGGCACTCTAAGGCTCCTGATTGTTACTTTACAGCTGCAGTTTTGCCTATCCCATCCCTGACATCATGTGGTGAGTGGCTGGGGAAAAACAACTTTGCAGGCCAAATTGGGAGGTCTGGGGGACGTAATTAGGGCTGCAAGCCAGAAATACCCGACCTGGGCCTTAAACGGTTGTTGTAAGGTTTTCAGGTAGATAATGCATGTGAAATGCTATGAACGCTTGAAAGTGCTACACAAATGCTAAGTATTATTATTTTTAAAACATTTAATTCTGATATGTTTATATTCCTGACTAGAATGCTTCCAGTCATTCTTATTCCATCCAGTTAAATTTTGCATTTGGTAATTTAGCTCTGACAGCGTCTGAGATGAAGATCACAATCCTGGCCATAATATTTATTTAAGTAAACTGAACAAAACAAAAAACACATCCATGAATGAAAGGGAGAAAAATATGATTATCCAAAGGAAAATCAGGGAAGGTTATGCAAGTTTGCAATGTCAAGACCACACAAATTTCCAGTCACTACTTTTTGAACCAAATTTCTTTAATTATGTTTATGGCCATATATACGAGCTGTGATTGCAAACATAACATTGCTTGACATATATGGGTTTTTTGCCTGCTATGGCAACTATAGCTACTAGTATGTAATGCAATATATTTTAAGCAAAGCTTACATAAATAAATTCCTTTTGTTCCACATCCTTTTGTAGAACACTTCTGTCTTCAATTCTGTTTGCCATTGTAACACTGAATGATACAAAGCTAACAGCTAGTATTCAAAATGACTTCAAGGCCTGTCATAAGTGGCAGCATTTAATTTAGCACTGTGTGAATTTCTTTCCCCCCAATGTGCAATATTTTGTGCTTGTCAACACTGAATTTTGTCCATCGTTTTATTGCTCAGTCATGTAGTTTTGTGTGATTTTCCTTAGCTCTCAAGAGGCTGCTTTGCATTTCCTGTCTTGAATATCTGCAGATTGTATCGCTGTTTACCTCCTTAGACTTTTCCCAGATCACAGAGTACATTACTGACTCCAGTAATACCGATGTTTCAACTACTTGTATGCTTATTTTTTAACTGTGAAAACAACCATTCGTCCCTCTTCTTTAATCTAATATGTTATCTGATTTCATGAAAACCCACCGATACACATACTCCCTCCTCGTTTTTTGCAAGTCAAATGTAGCAGAAGCCTATGCAAATAGCTGTGTAATATATATATCTCATTGTGTTTGGGGGGGGTTGTACCTAGTAAGTGAGCTTAAGACTGCAGCCTCTGTTTCTTTTGTGACTTTATTTGCCAGCAACTTTGTGACAATCCAAGAGTGCAGTTTGATTTAGTTTTACCCATGTGCTTTCTGACATACCTAAGAGACAATTGAAACATGACTTGGCTGTTGATAGGCTGACTACATGGTCTGCTTTTTACCTAACATGGACGTATATACAACCTCTGAAGCAGCCTTCCCCATCCTGGTGCCCTCCAGATATTTTGGACCACAACTACTATCAGTTCCAGCCACATCTGGAAGGGTGGGGAAGGCTGTTCTAAAACCATGCTGTGTACTCAGATCATATTTTAGATCAGCAGGATTTATCCTAAATAGATTTCTTTAGAACTGCACATTTGAAGGTTTACCCTATAAAACTACTGAAGCTTTCTGATGCAAACAAAGGTTTGAAGCTGGTGTTATAAAACACCATACTGTTAGATGCACCCCAATATCCAAGTGTTGAGAGGTTGCTGTGGTTCCAGTACATACCTTGGGTTGAGTTCCTTGGAATGAAGGTCACTAGACACTGGTGATATTTTCTGTGATATAAGGTTTATTGTAAGATTACAAATTGAGCACAAGATGGAAAGGCTCATAAGATTAACATGCCAATGGATTCTGCTCACCCATCAGGGTTCTAGGAAGGCGACGAAAGCCATAGCTTTGAATTTTGTGCAAAGAGCAAAACAGGCCCCTGTGTCAGTTTCTCAGCTCCAGTGCCAAGACAGCTAGTTTCCCTGTTTTCTTTCACATACATCAATGACATCACCTCCAGCCAGAGGAGGCAAAAAGAAAAACATTCCCCTTCTGCTTACCTTCTAGAAGAGTCTCCAGCTGTTTGCTCCTATGGCAACAAATCACCTATACTCTGCCAACTCTTTAGGTATGCAAAGGCTCATTCTCCCAACAAAACAGAATGTGCCAGTCTATCTACTTAGCAAAAGAAAATGGTTTGACCTTTGGGGGGGACATGTCTCCTCTTCTGCAGACTCAAAGCTTATATTATAGGGCTGGAAAGGATCCTAAGAGGACATCTAGCCTAATCCCAATCCTATAACGATATTAGGAAGATGGCGGCTCGGAGGACGCGGTAGTTGGAGCTCCGTAGCCAAGCTCTTTTGCTTTTTTGCCATCTATTTTAACATCTATTTTTACTTTATTTTATTAACTTTGTATTTTTTGGGCTCACATGTGCGTGGAATTAAGTGGTAGTTCTCGCCCCGTTTTAATTAATGAAAGTTTACATACCTCGGGCGTTGGGACGAAGAGTGCTGTGGAGGAGTGGTTGTGGCAGTGGAGGAGACGGGAGTTGAGAGGCGGCGGCGAGCGGGCGTTGTGAAGGAGCGGCTCGGCGGTGGTGAGAGTACCGCAGTAGAGCGCCCGGCGGTGAGAGCGCTACGGAGGAGCCCCCCCCTGGTGGCGGTGAGAGCGCCGCAGGGGGAACGCCCGACGCCGAGTGTGGCTGCAAGAAAACATCGTGAAAGAACTACTCCGCGGTGGTGAGAGCGCTGTGGAGGAGCGCCCGACGCTGAGTGTGGCTGCAAGAGAGCATTGTGAAGGAGTGCCTGGCGGCGGTGAGAGCGCCGCGGGGCGGGAGTGCCTGACGACGAGAGTGGTGGCGGCGAGAGAGTACTGTGAGGGAGCAACTTGGTAGTGGGGAAAGCACCGCAGAGGAGCGCCCGGCGGCGGTGAGAGAGCCGTGGGAGAGCAGCGGTGAGAGAGCTCCGTGTAGGAGCAACTCCGCGGCGGTGAGAGCGCTACGGAGGAGCCCCTGGTGGCGGTGAGAGTGGGAGTCGTGTTCCATCTTCGGCATCTTCGGCCTCTGGCGCCGCGGCCTCGAGTCGTTTCTGGAGTCGGCACTGCTTTCTGGGTCGGCTCCATTCATTGCATTCATTGCTTTTGGGCCCATTTACCGCCTTTGGGCCCTTGTTGTGACGGCTACCGCTATTGTCGTTTGTCAACTGTTGTCATTGTTGTTGTCTGGTTGTATGAGTGGCTGTATGAGTGTGGGTGTGATTGTGTATAGATTATGAATTCTGTTGTTTATTTTATTTTTATTATGTGCCTGGGCGGGAGGATAGGGTGCGGGGAGGGAGGACCAGAGGGGGCCCCTATTAGCATAGTGACAGGTAATGGGAGGTATGGCGTTGTGAGGAGGACATGCCAGTTTAGGGGAACTCGGCCCAGATAATTGGTGGCTGTACCGTGTTCCGGTCCTCCCCACATCCACAGGATTGCTGGTAGTTCTATCAGCCAACTCTCGGATCTCCAGTTGCTGCTTCTTAATGCCAGATTGGTAAATAATAAAACCTCCCTCATCCATGATTTAATTGTGGTTGAGGTGGCCGATCTGGCGTTTATTACTGAAATCTGGGAGGCATTAATCTCTCCCAACTTTGCCCACCTGGGTATTCGGTTCAGCATCTGGGTAGATCCGAGGGTCAGGGAGGGGGAATCGCTGTGGTCTATAGAAGTTTAATCCCTCTTGTTAGGCACCCTATCCAGGTGGCTAATGGTCTGGAGTGCCTTCACATTGCGTTGGGTCAACGAGACAGACTGGGAATACTGTTGGTGTACCGTCCACTCTGCTGCCCAACAGCTTCCCTAACTGAGCTGATGGAGGTGGTCGTGGGCTTGGTGTTGCGATCCCCCAAACTTCTGGTATTGGGGGATCTCAACATTCATGCTGAGACCGCTTTGTCCGGGGCGGCTCAGGACTTCATGGCCTCCATGACAGCCATGGGGCTGTCTCAATTTGTTACTGGCCCTACGCATATTTCGGGGCACACTCTAGACTTGATTTTTGCCACTGGATTAGGGGATGGTGATGAGTGATGAGGGATTTTACATCTGTTCCTTTGTCATGGTCAGATCACCGCCTATTGAGGTTTAGACTCACAATGTTTTCTTCCCTCTGCAAGGGTGGAGGACCAATTAAGATGGTCCGTCCCCGGAGACTAATGAATCCTGAGGGTTTTCAGAAGGCTCTGGGGAGTTTTCCGGCTGATAAAACTGACGCTCCTGTCGAAACCCTGGTCAATCTGTGGAATACGGAAATGACCTGGGCAGCTGACACGATCGCCCCAATGCGCCCTCTCCTTTGCAGAGCTCAATGGGCTCCGTGGTTTACCCCGGAGCTAAGAGTGATGAAGCAAGAAAGAAGATGGCTTGAGTGCAAATGGAGACGAACTCCCGACGGCTGTAACCTTGCACTTGTGAAGGTCTCCACCAAGCTCTATGTGAAGGTGGTGAGGGCAGCAAAGAAGCAGTACTTTGCTGCCTCCATTCAGTCATCTTCCAACCGCCCAGTGGAGCTTTATAAAGTTGTTCGGGGACTCTTACATTCTGGTCCTCAGAACGCAATAATATCATCAACAGCTCGCTGTAATGAGTTTGCGAGACACTTCCAAGATAAGATCACGAACATCCGCCGGGACCTTGACTCCAATATTGTAGCAGTTGATCCTAATGAGGTGTCCAGAGCACAGTCTTGTCCTGTTTTATTGGATGAATTTCAGTTGGTACAGCTCGAGGATGTGGACAAGGTGCTTGGACAGGTGTGGGCGACCACGTCTGCTCTGGATCCTTGCCCCTCGTGGCTAATAAAAGCTAGCAGGAATGGAACAGCCGGATGGGCCAAGGAGGTGATCAATGCCTCTTTACGAGAGGGAGTGGTACCACTTTGTCTGAAACAGGCAGTGGTGACACCACTCCTAAAAAAGCCCTCCTTGGACCCTGAAAACCTTGACAACTATAGACCGGTAGCAAATGTTCCATTCCTGGGCAAGGTTTTAGAGCGTGTGGTCGCTCGCCAGCTCCAGGCTCTCCTGGATGAAACTGATTATCTGGATCCATTTCAATCGGGCTTTCGGCCGGGGTTTGGTACAGAAACAGCCTTGGTCGCCCTGTATGATGACCTGTGCCGGGAGAAAGACAGAGGGAGTGTAACTCTGTTGGTTCTCCTGGACCTCTCAGCAGCTTTTGATACCATCAACCATGGTATCCTTCTGGGGCGTCTTGCGGACTTGGGAGTTGGAGGCACTGCTTGGCAGTGGCTGCGCTCCTACCTCGATAATCATCTCCAGAAGTTGGTGCTTGGGGAGCATTACTCGAATCCCTGGGTACTCCAATATGGGGTCCCGCAGGGTTCGGTTCTGTCCCCCATGCTTTTTAATATCTATATGAAGCCACTGGGTGAGGTCATAAGGAGATTTGGAGTGCGTTTCCAGCAATATGCTGATGATACACAGCTCTACTTCTCCTTTTCATCTTCTTCAGGTGAGGCTGTTGATGTACTAAACCACTGCCTGGCTGCGATAATGGACTGGATGATAGCTAATAAACTGAGACTCAATCCTGACAAGACTGAGATGCTGTTGGTGGGGGAGCTCTCTGCCCAGATGGTTGATGTCCGACCTGTCCTAGATGGGGTTACACTCCCCCTAAAGGAGCAAGTCCATAGTTTGGGGGTCTTATTAGATCCGCTCCTGTCACTGGAGGCTCAGGTAGCCTCGGTGGCACGGAATGCGTTCTACCAGCTTCGGCTGGTAGCCCAACTACGACCCTATCTGGACAGGGAGAACCTTGCCACAGTTATCCATGCTCTGGTAACCTCTAGATTGGACTACTGTAATGCACTCTACATAGGGTTACCTCTGAAGACGGTTCAGAAACTTCAGCTAGTGCAGAATGCTGCGGCCAGAGTTCTTACCGGGACTAAAAAATATGATCATATAACTCCTGTCCTGGCCCAGCTGCACTGGCTACCAATATGTTTCTGGGCCAGATTCAAAGTGTTGGTTCTTACCTATAAAGCCCTTAACGGCATTGGACCGCAATTCCTGGTGGAACGCCTGTCCCGCTATGTACCAGCCCGTTCACTGCGCCTGACGTCGAAGGCCCTTCTCCGGGTTCCAACGCATATGGAGGCCCGGAGAGTAATAACTAGAGCTAGGGCCTTCTCAGTGGTGGCCCCCGAGTTATGGAACGCCCTCCCTGACGAGATACGCCTGGCGCCTTCTTTGTTATCTTTTCGGCGCCAGGTAAAGACCTACCTCTTTGCCCAGGCATTTTAAATTCTACTTTAATTTGTCTTTGTCTTAATTTTGTTTATATATTTTTTATACTGTATTGTTTTCATGTTTATTTGTGTTTTAACCTGTTTTTATCTTTTGTACACCACCCTGAGAGCTTGTTGCTATAGGGCGGTTTAAAAATGTAATTAAATAAATAAAAATAAAATTATGCTAGCAAGTGGGTTGGAACCATCCAATATCACTTCTGCATTCTGAATCATATCATATAGTTGAAGTGAAAATAAATATTTCCATACTGTAGCAAAGAAAACGGAAATTGGAATCAATATTCTTATAGAAAATATATAGCCAGCTACTTTGAGAATTCACTTTGAGCAAAATATAATCAGACAGTAGGTCCTATCTAAAGATCCTTGAGATGTCATTCAGACTCACCCCAAACCCCACAACAATATATTACAAAATGCATAATATTAAAATTTGCACAATATTATTATACATAATAATTGCATAATATTAATATTAATTTGCATTTGCTCTACACTGGTAAACATTATTTGACAGCAATGGTCAGATTTGACAGCAATGGTCAGGGGCCAGATCTGGCTCACTAGACAATATTTACTGGTAGAATTATGTCATTTTAATTTTTTAAAAAATCAGTAATTTGCAAAGGTGTGGTTAAAAACTTTGTGTGCAGTTTCACTTGTACAGAAAACAGACATTTCCCAGTTATGAGACAAAGAGGTATACCATATGTTATCCTTAGTGTTAGATGATGTCAACTTATTATGGACCCTGACCAAAGGATCTTGTCTGTGTGGCAAAATTCACTTATGGGTCTTTGGACCAGTTTCTGAAGAACAAATCGGAGGTGTTGGCAGTCTCTGATCTATAGTATTTTTAGAAAATTTGCTTCATTTTGTTCATTATTCATACCAACAAATGAATTCTAGCCTAGATTAATTCACAGTAAATACACAGTTGCAATAAAGAGTACATTAAAATATGAGTGATTTGCAGCACTTTGGCAAAATTATACAGATTGAAAGCGTCAGCTTCCAAGCATCAGCATCAGCTATTCTCAAGAGAAAACAAGTACAATACTAGTAACACATCTGTCTGACAATACACAAATTCTCTGGGTGGGTAAAAAAGTGGTGTAGAATGTAGAAGAGCTCATGGAATGTGGTGTGAGTGACTGATTTACCAGTATAATATTTTTGGTGGTTATGTTATTTATTTGTTAAGGGCACTTCATCCCTAGTTAATACAGGAAGTTGCAATATCATCCAGGGCTTTCATACAAAGTTATTGAGAACAAGAGAGCCTATCAGCTGAATCACTCAAAAATAAACGTTTCACTACAACCAAACCTGCCAAATAAACCTTCTATATGCATCAGACTCTTTTAAGATCTGGTGGTGTGAATGCTTATGTGTCTTTTTATATGTACACACATATACACAAAAAAGAGGGAAGTTGCATTTCAAAAGCCTAGTGAGATAGGCAACAGTTAACCAGTGTGTTTTTAGGGCTGAAAATACTTGAGTAATCCACTCATGGAGCCATTCAACAAAATTACAGCTTTGCAACACGTGATTCCAGGGTTATGTTATTTGTTAGTATAAGTGATAGAAGGGATCCCACCACCCTCCAAGTTTGATCATTCAAAACTGATACTTCTATTGTAACTGCTGAGTATGTCATATACATTATGAATAGTATCAGTTGCAGAGCTTGGAAAAGTTACTTCTTTAAACTACAACTCCCATCAGCCCCAGCCAGCATGGCCACTGGATTGGGCTGATGGGAGTTGTAGTTCAAAAAAGTAACTTTTCCAAGCTCTGATCAGTTGTATGTTTTGTTTTTATGCCATAAGCCAGCCTGTTGTAGTCCAAAACAACTGGAGGTCATGAGGCTGGCAAAGGCAGAGCTAAGAATTATTTCTTTGTGGGAGGGGAGTGGTTCAGGTTCAGAATTGACTTCCACATATAGTTTGCTGTGAATATTTATTGTAACAAAGGCACCATTGATTGCAAGGACAGTGTATGCCAAAGCATGGAAGCCAAATAAGTTAAATATACTTAGAAAAATGTGGGAGCAGTTGTGTGTGATTAAATTAACAGCTACGTTGAAAAATAAATAAAAGTATTTAGAAATGCTGAAACAATGGAACTTTGTAACCAATGTGATATTACTCAGTGCTTCGCCTTCAGTCTTAGGGTTTTGTTTAGGTTCAACATGCCCTCAAAGCCCTCAAATCATCTGACATTCACTAAAGGGTTCTGGAGAGTCCTGTATTGCTCCAGGAGAAAGTCTAGGACTCTTCTCATCATAAGGCACCCACACTTATCAAGTATTATGCATGTCTGCCCCTTTTTAGTTACACAACCCCTCACAATTCTGTCCTTCCCTCCACTTGGAAAAGTTCCCACTTAACTTGTACTTATCTCCCTCTTCAAGGTTGGTTCATGGGTCTGGTATGCTACAGGGTCCTCCTACCTTTTACTTTCAAAGCCAGATTCTCTCAGTCATGTGTTAGGCCTATATCTCCTCCCCCCCTCCCCATATAGCAGAGAAGGACAGAGCATCTGCATTCCTCAGCCGGTGTCTCATCACAACCACATGTTAAAAGGGAACTTGGAATATCTGTCATTGTAAACAACAATTGAATGAATGTTAATTAATGTAATAGTTAAACAGCTTTACATTTTTCTTTCTTTAAGGTGTAGGTGAATAAACAATGTAATGTAGAGGCTGGGCCTGGCAACCAAGAGGTCTTCTATATCTTTAAAAGTTGTGCAGGGGGAAGGGAGAATTTCACCTTGTGGTTTTTCCCATTACAGTGTTGCACGAAAACCTGCACTTGGCTGAATTTTCTCTTCTGTTAGATACAAAATCATTCTCAGGCCCTGAGCCTGGCAACCCTAGTGTGTGTGTATGTGTATATAAATGTTCCTGAACTTCGTATGACTTTGATAATTTTTCTGTAAAGAAACATTTATTTAAAAGCACCAATCAAGGCACCATGAACTTAACAGCAGTCAGTTGGGACCAATGTGAAAAAGAATGGTCAGCTTCCCAGATAAAGCTTTGACGTGAATCAAAGGAGAGGGTGGCTTTTCATTAACATGTGAATATGTCCATGGACAGGCTCTAACATCTTAACCTACACACTGTCTAGGTTAATGACAAAATCTTACTCTCATATGGGCTTCAAATAGCTCCTCGCTTAAGGGATGTAAATGTAAGGGGCTGGCCAATGAGCCACTAATTTCACTGCATACAGGTAATTCCCAGTGTGGAAGGAAAAATAACTCACCAGTCATATTTAGAAGTAGCAGTCGCTTGAACAAGCTTTATTGCAATAAAGAAGAAATCACTGATGTACATCAGGAGAGAGAGTCAAACAGTCTCCCTCTCGAACCATGGACCCACAGGCTTATATACTTACATACGTCACATAGAACCTACTAGATTTATCCTGTACATGGTAAGCTGGCCATTTCATGAGGAGTGGTTACTAATATATGTGATGTATTTCCTCCTTAGAGTAGTGAGGAGGGGTTTTCAGAGCATTTGTTGAGTGCATGTCACACTCCAGGATGGTTCTTTACATGTGTCAGGTGTTACATTTTCTTAACCACTGTTTTAGCTAGAAACAGGCACAAACCTCTAACAGAAAGATTTCACATATCTCTGTTGCCCACAACTTCCCTTTTCCCTCTGCTAGCTGGCATCACACAGAACTTCCTCAGTTCCCTTTGTGAAGATGTACCTTAAGATGTGATAGAAAGCCTCCCAGCTCTTATAAGCAAGTATAAGCCTATTGATTATAGAATTCTCCTTATCAAAAAGGTCAAAGTTCATTATTCTTTCACACTAGGGATGGACAGCTCAGTCATTTTTGGTTCTCTTAATTTCTCATTTTTCCAGTCTTTCAGTTCTCCATATTTCTGCAGCAATTTGCTTTTTTAAAAAAAATCCTCATGACAATTCTCTAGCATTTTAGTGCGAATTTCTCCTAATAAACACATTTTTGTAGGCAGTTTCTCATCATAGAATGCATTTTGTATGTTATTTTTACTCGTACATTCATTTTTATGCACACTTTCCCCTAACATATGCATTTTTGTAACCTGCATTGCAAAAATTTGAATAAGTGTGGATTTTGAAGGATGGCTGTGTTTCGGTTCTCATGCTGTTTTGGAAAGTGTGAATTTGTTAGCTTTGGCTTCAAATGCGAATTGACTCAAATTTCTTGCCCATCCCTAGTAATAGCACACATACTGTAATTATTTGTCTCCTAAGCTGGCACAGGTGCCTTTGTCTGCTGCAAGTCTTGCTTACAAAGCCATGGTCATTTAAGTTGTGCTATAGTTGTATCTCCTTTCCAGGTCCTGCAGCAAACAATTTTCAGTAATTTCATTTGGAAGAATAAGCATCTCTCCCTTCATTCTTATAGTCTGCATCCTTTGGCATCCTGTTTTTCCCTCTAGTTTTTTTGCCCTCTCTCTGATACAGTTGGGAAAATTAATTGAAAAGCTAAATTATACAGGTGCATCTATTAAGAATTTATGGCCTGCTCCAAACTGCTGCATCAGTGTATGAAATATGAGCAGGCTCTACTTTATGTAACTGCTCCTTTTAATCTAAGGATACATCACTGAACCTAATGGGAGAAAACAGAATCTGTCCTTTGATATATAAACAGAATGAAAAGCTTTTTATCTGCCATATTCCCCTTAAGTAGACTATCCTATTAATATTTCCATGGACTGTGTCAGAATTTATCTACTGATCACCTAGGTCTAAGGTAATGCTGATGGAATGTGAGATAAAAGCTCCAGTGTCTCAAAGTAAGAGTCCCAAGCCTCTAGAACAAAAACAAAAGACATTTTGTGACTACCAGAAGCTTGATTAATTGAGAGTGACATTCTGCACCTCGTACAGGTGACCCAATGATTGGGTCATGCCCTGAAGGTTTATAATATCATGTCTTTCCTAAGGAAGCGGTCAAACAGGCATGCTTAACAGTCATTATCCAAGTACTGTTTACAAATTTCAGGATTGCGTATGGTCTAGCTATTGTTGTCAGAGATAAACACAAGGTATACCAGCATTTGAAATGGCAGACAGCTTTCCAGCAGTGTGGAGAGTGGCAGTGCAAGAATGCTAATTACCAATGACATTAATGATGGCATTAACCTTCCTTGCTTTACATTATAAAGTCATGTGTTCAGTATTTTTTATTTATTCCAAATGGATAACAAATTATATGTTTAATGTGTGATGTAGTAACAGAACTAAATTATCTGCTCTTTGGGGAGACTCGTTTTCTCCTAATTGCTCTAAACAAATCAGTAAAAGAATTATCACTGGCATGATCCCACTGGGAGTTATGAGAGCAAAGACAAAGTCAATTAGTTTCCTGCAGCACAATGCACTCAAATAGAATACCCAAATGTAAGATTCAAGCTATCTGGTATTCGCTTCCAGTGGAGAGAAAGGTTAGTAGGGAACTCTACGCAAAGAGCCCACACATGCTGTTAGTTCTTTGTCTATATCCAAACTTTAGTCTAGCTTTTTCATTTTCAAAGAGAATCTTTTCTCAAACGACTGACAGGATAGACTACAGTATTTACTTTTAACTGAATTAAGTGACACCCCCCCATTTCATACGTCCCTCCTTCTGATAGCAAAACTACACAACCCCAGTGTTTAGTCTCTAATGATGGCAAATGCTACTAACAGAATGGAATATAATACTTCTGGGTTTAGCTGATGTTAGACATCTGAACATTTTACCTGGTACTCTCTAGTACTCATATAAACAAGGCATTGTGAAATAAAAATGAATCATTACACATGTCAAAATAGTAAAACAAAATGGTTATTTCACATTTCATGTTCAGTTTTGGCCTGTGCCATATGTTTCTATGTCAGTGGTACATATCACGTTAAGAAATCGTCAGTCAACAGTTTCAGTCTTAATCATACTCAGAAAAAAGAAGGCAACAAGTTAAGGTCCTGTCTTCCTTGAACTGACTGCATGTCTAGCACAATAAGTAAAAGTTAAAGAGTGAAACATATTTTCTATAGTCAAGTCAAATAGCTGCCCTTGTTCCTTCTAGATTTTCTTTCTACATTGGGTCTATTATCTTTGCTATTAAAGCTTCATTTTCCTATTAGACAAAGGTCACTGACCACCCAAGGTTTCAATGCCTAAAGTAATGAAGTGAACTCAGCAGTGATGTAATGTATTTGAAAGCACATTATCCTTTGAGTTTCTCTTCTGTACTTGCACATAAAGAAGTCAATTGATTTTTGAACAGTAATACAATCTTAAAGGCATCCCAAAACTGTTGTTAAAGGACCATGGTCAGTTATCAAAGTCAACACAACCATTTCATTTAGAAGAAGTCAACAATGCTTGGTTGTCCTAGGCAGCAGGAATATATATATTCCTAATTTAGTGTCACATTAAAACTAATTCTGTTCCTTCTCATATGCTCCTAGCAAAGTCAAGTTCCAGTGACCTCTTTCTGGCCATGATGGACCTGGATGGAATTTGAGCAGCTTAATGAAGCACCCTGACATCATCATCATCATCATCAATGTGCAAATACCTGTTAAAATAGTCCAAAATGTTACAACAAATTATATCTGCACACATTATAGTCCTATCACATGAATTTCCCTATTATTTAGATCAACAAGAGCCTCAAAAGGTGCAACCGTATGCACATTCAATGGGAGTAAGCACACTGAGCACAGTGGGAGTTATTTCTGAGTAAAAATGCAGAGAATCAGGTTGCCTCATACATTAACAGTCCAATCCTATAACACGTATGCTCAGGAGTAAGTACCATTAAGCTCAATGGGGTCTACTCCCAGATAAGTGGTATAGGATTGCCACTTAAAGGAGAAAATTGGGTCTGGCTATTTTCAGAGAACAACTCCTCTCTTGGGTGCAATAATGAAACATAGTACAGATTACATATATGTATTTTATAGGCCAATCTGCTGGTAAAAATACCCTGAAGAATTTAATTGTCATAGAATTAAAGAGCAGATAGGCCACCAACTTAAACTTCATTCAGTAAACTGGATTCTCTAAACAATCTCTGACAGATAGTAACTGTAGAACTCCAAATAAGCATTTTGTATACATTTTGGAAGGCTGGTGAGTTCAAAATGAGGCTCATACAATGATTTTATTATTTTAAAAAACCAACAAAAATACAGCACAGGATTGGGTTACTGTATTGGAGCTACTTAATAGAATACAATACCTGAACATGATGCTTAAGATGCCAAACTGTTAGAAAATTCATACGACTTGTGATAGGTAATGCTAATACCTCTGAATCTGTAATGATTACTAACATTCTTTAGTGCTTTGATTAGGGCTTGCATTGTGCAATTATGCCTTTTGGCAAGGGTTTTGAATTACCCTCATGATATGATTAATGTCATTTTGCCTTCTAAAACTATAGAAGTGTATTCTACTAAAAGTGGACTTAATTTACATTGTTATAAGCTTTGATGGCTTAATGATAAATAATTCTATGCAAAACCTTCAAATCAAATTGTCCTTTCTAAAAGCTTCAGTTTTCAATATTATTTTCAAATGCATTCTTCTTTTGCTGTTTGTTTTATCGCCAGTGTCAATACAAAAAACAACATTTTATTTAAATTCATGCATAGAGTGTTGTTCACATTAGCCTATTTTAAATTCCTCCTTTGTTTCTTGATGCCCAAGCTAACCACCATAATTTCTCTCCCCATTTTATATCACCTTGTTTTGTGCCACTGCAGTCCTTAATGCCGCATCCAAAATACCGCTCCAGGTACTTGATCAGTTGGGATAGATTAATGTTCCAAAATCAGTGCGGTTCTTTCATTCTATTCCGTTCCTTTTTAACACTGTTCATTTGTTTGGCCAATGATTGATTCAAAAGAGTTCAGTAAATTGTTTGTACAGCACTGCTACTGCATGAAATGTTTTACTGTGGGCTTGATAATCTTCATAACAAAACTTTTGTGGTTGTGTCAATTTGCATGACAACCCCGCTTCGCACCCGGGACTTACCGGGTTGCGGGGCGTGTTTGCGGCCCGGGTGAATCCGGAGCCTCCATGCCTGGAGAGGGCAAGCACGCCAGACTGGCGTGACGCAGTCACGGCGCGCTTCTAGAGGGGGGTGGGGCATACGAGCTTATTTAAGCTCGCGCTGTCCGCCCCCTCTCCCTCTTCATAATTGTGGCAGCGGAGTACCTGCACTCCTGGAGTGGCCTGCGGCGACATTTCGGAGAGCGGGAGACAGGAGACGGCGCCATTTTGAAGAGCATTCGACCCCCGGAGCTTCGGCCTTAAATTGGCGGTGACATCGGCGGCTTGACAGCTCGCCCCCCCTCTTCCCTTGCAGTCTCAGCGGCGGCTGGGGAAGCGTTTTTTGTGCGGCTGCTACCAGCTGCTTGGCGGCTTGGCGGCTTGACAGCTCGCCTAGCTGATTGGCGGCTTGCCGCAGCTTGGCGGCTTGACAACTCGCCCCCCCTCTTCCTTTACAGTCTCAGCGGCGGCTGGGGAAACGTTTTTTGTGCGGCTGCAATACCAGCCGCTTGGCGGTTTTTTCGCAACTTGGCGGCTTGACAGTTCGCCCCCCCTCTCTCTTCCCTCACGGCCTCAGCTCTAGGGCTTCTGGGAGGGAAAGGGTGGATACAACCCCCCCCACCTATTCTGAGGCTTTAGCCTTCAGGGAGTGGGCCCACGGTAGGAAGCCTCTGGTTATACAAACGCATACATATACCTAATACATAAAATAATAATAATAATAATATAAATAAATAAATAATTTTGGTGGGAATCTGAGGTCTTTCTGACCATGGTGCCCAAAAAGGGTCAAGGTGGGCCTAAAGGAAAAGGAAGGGCCCCTAGAACAAATATGGGGCCTCCCCCTCAGGGGGTATCTGGGGCGGGGGTTGGCGAGCCACCACGGGCGGCTGTCCTGGCCCGTCTCGTAGCTCTGGAGGGAGCTTCCTCTCGCCAATCTCAATCTCAACCTGTCCAGCAAACTGCCATTACGGCAAGTACCCCCCAAGCGAAACGCACCAGGGGCCAGACTAATAAGACATCCAGTGCAGCTCAAACATCATCTGGGGTTAGTCAGTCCAACGTGGCTATGAGATTGCTTTCACCAGTTTCTAACCAACCTACGTTGGAATCAATTCTAGCTCGTCTGGATGCCCTTGAGGTGGGTCCCAGCGGATCCATGAGAGAGGCTTCCATACAAGAACGGCGCGCTACTACTACTGAGCAGTCGGCTATGGAGGCGGTGTTGGATGGAAAATCGGGTGAGTACGCAGTGGCGGGCTCCCCAGGGATGGCCCCTGCGTGGGGCTGGCCCCCATGGGGATACCTATATTGGGGGCCTGGCCAGGTTTTGCCTTTCTCTCTCCCACATAACAATGAGTCTGACACCCCGGCTGCTCTTCCAATGGCCCAGACAGGTGACACACAGTCACTACCCCCCTCTTCGTTAGAGGCCTGTGAGCGTGTCTGGGCATCTTCTCGAGCAGGTGCCATGGTCGAAACAGCCATCTCCCCCCAGCCCACAGCTTCGTTGGATGTTTCCGTGGTCCCTCAGGGCTCTAGTGACCCACTGGGGCATATTAAAGAGGGCGCCATCCCTTTCAGCGAGACTTCTGCCCCGCTGGGTTTTCATTTGCTCCCACCCACAAAAGATAAAATCTGGAACGATGAATATATTGACCTGTTTTCCCTGTTATACAGAGAGCCAATTAAGAGAGACAAAGAAAAAAGTGATGAGAAGGAGGTAGAGCGGCCCAAGAGGCGCCGGATTGAGCGCACTTGGGCTAATTGGCTTCCCGCCTACCTTACATACATAGGAGTTATCATACAAAAACAGCCACAGTGTGGTTTGGTACTGATTAAGTACCTGGACATTATCTATAGGGCCTACACAGAGTTCATGGGGTTTGCGTGGCTCTCTTACGATGAGGCTTTTCGTATGAGAGCGGCATATGACACCTCCTTGCCATGGGATAGGAAGGAGGCTGAACTGTGGTTACAGTTCATGTCTCATTCACGTTCGGTTGCTGGAGACAGGACTGATAGTGGCCACCTTGTGGCTAGGGAATTGACTCAAGTTCCTTCCCGCGGGCCAGCGGGGCAGGGGGTTCAACCCCGCCTGCTCTGCTGGGAGTTTAGCTCCCTTGGCTTCTGTAGTAGGAACCCTTGCTGGTACAGGCATGAGTGTACACTCTGCGGGGGCCAACACACACCCGCTGCCTGCCCCAGGAACCGACCTTACTGAGGTGGCAACAGAGACTTCCAGGGGCAGCGTAGGCAAGGACCCCCTGGTGCAACTCAGGGAAAAGGGCCCCAGCCCAATTAAGTTATCTGTTTTACAACACTTATTGAGTATTTACCCTTTAGCTCAAGAAGCTCGTTGCCTCTTAGAGGGTTTTTCAAATGGTTTTCGGATCCCTTATTTAGGGCCCCGGACTGCCTTCCAGTCTAGGAACCTGAGGTCGGTCTTAGGCATGGAACAGGTTATTCTGGATAAGATTAACAAAGAAAGGGAAGCGGGCTGAGTTTTGGGCCCCTTCACTTCCCCTCATGTTCCGCCTCTTAGGGTTTCTCCACTGGGCATTGTGCCTAAAAAGACGCCTGGAGAGTTCCGCCTCATTCACCACCTCTCCTATCCGCATGGGCAGTCAGTTAACGATTTTATTCCACCTCACTTATGTTCGGTACGCTACACCTCTTTCGACTGTGCAGTGAGCATGGTGAGGAAGTGTGGTATGGGTGCCCTCATGGGGAAGTGTGACATAAAGTCTGCATTCCGCCTCCTTCCCGTCCATCCAGGAGACTTCGATCTATTGGGTTTTGCTTTTGCAGATCATTATTACGTGGATCGCGCACTGCCCATGGGCTGTTAGATCTCGTGTGCAGTATTCGAGCTTTTTAGCTCTTTCCTGGAGTGGGCGGCAAGGAGGCGGTCTGGATCATGTTCTGTTGTCCACTATTTAGATGATTTTTTATTTGCTGGAAGGGCACACACAGGGGAGTGCAAAGATCTTATGGATCAATTTATGGAGCTGTCTAGGGATCTTGGAGTCCCAATGGCAGGGGAAAAAACGGAGGGTCCGGCCCGGATTATCACATTCCTGGGGATCGAGATAGATACCTTGGCCCAGGCCTGTAGGCTCCCACTGGCTAAATTACAGCTGCTACGTGAAAAGTTACAGGTTCGGACTTCCAGGAGCGTAACACTGCGCACCCTTCAGGAGCTGGCGGGTTCACTGAACTTCGCCTGCAGGGTGGTGGCGCCGGGTCGGGCTTTCCTCAGACGAGTATATGACGCCATGTCAGGTTTGTCCCGTCCTCATCTTCACATTAGGCTCTCAGGTGCACTCAAAGATGATCTGTCGGTCTGGGCTAAGTTCTTACAGGACTTCAATGGGATTTCTTTTTGGAGGCGGGACTGCCTCCTGGAAGCTGAACTCAGGTGCACTCCGACGCCTCAGGGGCATTTGGTTTCGGTGTCATCCTTAATGACTCTTGGAGCCATGGCAGCTGGCCACAGACCTGGGTTCAGGAGGGCTGGACTAGAGACTTAACTTAATTTTTGGTCATCCACCTGGGGGGGAATGACCTTGGTATGTTGAAGGGCAGAGCCCTTATTGAGCAGGTGTGTGCTGACTTCTGGGCCATCAAGCAGAGGTGGCCGGGGGTGCACTTGATTTGGTCCGATATTTTACCCCGTAGACAATGGAATTGTACGGGTGACCCTAGGGGGATAAATAGGACCCGCAAAAAAGTAAATAGGCAGCTCCGTCTTGCTCTATTGGACTCTGGTGGTTTTGTCATTCACCATCCAGAGATAAGGCGCAGTAAGATTGAGCTATATCGGTCAGATGGCGTTCATATGACCGATGTAGGTAATGATAACCTTTTAGAAGACCTGCAGAGGGGCTTGAAGGACATCTTGTTGGAATGTGGGGTAAAGGGTGACTAAACAGAGGTTTGTCCCCTTTTTGTGGTGAGGAAGTGCGGGAAAGGTTGAAGGTGAAGGGCAGCTAGGTGACACCTTTAGGCACCTTTGGAGGTGATAGGCGGTTCCGGAGGCCTGCAGCTCTGGGTTTTACGGCCCGAGGGCAGGATACGGGTCGCCTTTGGGGCCAACAGGTCTCATCCACCCGGAGTTTCAGGGCACCGGGGGGCAGTGATGCAGGTTGGCTTCCCTACGCACAATTGGAGTGTGGTCAGGGCAAGGGGTTGACACATTGCACCCCTTTGCCCGACAGGGGTTTGGGTCGCCCAAATAGCTGCAAGCAGGCTTTGCCTGACTCACCAGTTGAATCCCGCACTTATGTTCCCCTTTGCAGGTTCATTATCATAATATGAATTTGGTTTAATAAAGTGGCCCGTTGTTTAACCCATCATATTGTGTCTGCGTCTTGTTTCACCCCTGGGTCGCAAACTTTGTCATCTTGCAATCGATAGTAAACATGGTTGAGTTGCAAGCTGGGCATGAAGCAAAGCAAAGCACACAACCAATTTACACCTGTGAATTTAATGTCTATATACATACCTATGTTAAACAAGTTTATCTCTTAATTGCTACTGGGCCCAATGTGTGATTAAGCCACTGCCCTGGAAGTGGGTGGATCTTGCAGAGAAGTAAGTTCAAAGATAGGAATAAATGTATGTTTCATTTAAAACTCTTAGCAAAAGAACAGCAGTTCACAATGCTGGTTTCATTTCAACCATACTCACACAAGCATATGATGGGGGGGGTCAGCCCCAACCTAGCTAGTTTTGGTTAACTGGAAGTCATTGGCGATGCATGCACAGCCTTAATTTGGATTCACTAATAGGCACATGTTACCAAATTCTTCCAAGCTACACAGGAAGTGGATTGGACTGTGAAAACCAACCCAAATTGTGTTTGCATTTTGACAAATTTGTAGGGCAGTACAACATCTCAGAGAGGAGGTCAGGTCTCCAGCTCCCCTGGTGCATTCACTATAGCTGCCCAATTTCCCTGCTTTTTAAAGTTTGATAGACATATCTGTGGGCTATAGATAATTCTTAAACTGCAAGGTTTTTTTTATTGCCTTTTAGTGAATTTCTCTGCTTTTTAATCTGGAAGGTAAGAAATGGGCTCCTGTGCAAGGTTGCCGAGAATGGATTGATCATTTGCATGCTTATTGAGTTCAGTGGGATTTACTCTCCTGCAATCATGCTTAGGATAGGTGAAACTGACCACAGAGGATGGGAGGGGAGGAGGAGGGGAGGAAGGGCAGAGGGGAGGAGGAGTATGGGAACAGGAAGGAGGGAAGGGGAGAAGGTCAGGTTTGATCATTTGCATGTTTCTTGAGTTCAATGGGATTTATTCCCGTGCAATCATGCTTAGGATAGGTAAAACTGACCGGGGGGGAGCGAGGGTTGGTTAGAGTGGGCAGGGAAGGAGGAATAAGGAAGAGGGGAGGGGAGGAGGAAGGGAGAGGATAAGGGAAGGAGGGGAAAGCCATGTCTGATCATTTGCATGCTTATTGATTTCAATGGGATTTAGTTCTATGTAATCATGGTTAGGATAGGTAAAAGTGACAATGGGCGAGAAGCAGGGGGAGGGGGGAGGACAGGGAAGGAGAAAGGGAGGGGAGAGGGGAGCGGAGGGAGGGGGAGGGGAAAGGAGGGGGAGGGGCAAAGAAAGGGGCAGGGGAGGGCAGGTTTGATCATTTGCATGCTTATTGAGTTCAGTGGGATTTACTCCTGTGCAATCATGCTTAAGATAGGTAAAACTGACCACGGGGAGGTGGAGGGGATTGGAGGGGGAGGGAAGGGGCAAGAGGGAGGGGATAGGAGGGACAAGAAGGGAGGGTGGGTTTGATCAGTTGCATACTTTTTTAGTTCAATGGGATTTATTTCTGTGCAATCATGTTTGAAAATGGAAATGGACTGCCTTCAAGTCGATCCTGACTTATGGCGACCCTATGAATAGGGTTTTCATGGTAAATGGTATTCAGAGTGGTTTTACCATTGCCTTCCTCTGAGGCTGAGCGGCAATGACTGGCCCAAGGTCACCCAGTGAGCTTCCTGGGTGTGTGGGGATTTGAACCCTGCTCTTCCAGGTTGTAGTACAACACTGACCTGGGGGAGGGGGAGGGAGGGGAAGAGGGGGGGAGGGGAGGAGATTGGATGGGTGGACACTGGCCAGACGGGAAGCCCCTTTCCTTTTCAAAAGGAAAACAGTATCATTGCTTTTCAGCATTTCCCCCACCTTTTTATTCTACAGCAGGCACATGTAGCCTCCCACCCAAATTTAAACCAAAGCTGTCCCTGGCTACATCCACACCAGACCTTTATTTCACTTCAGACACTCATGGCTTCTCCCAAAGAATCCTGGTAAGTGTAGATAGTGAAAGGTGCTGAGAGTTGCTAGGAGACGCCCTGTTCCCCTCACAGACCTTCAATCACAGCAGCTGACTGTTAAACCACTCTGGCCACTGGAGCTCTCTCAGGAGAATAGCAGTCTCCTCTCAGCACACTTCACAAACTACACTTCCCAGGATTCTCTGAGGTAAGTCATTACTGTCTCACATGAAATCAAAGTCTTGTGTGGGTGTGGCCCCCTGATTAGGCAAGCCCAGCAGCTGTGAGTCTGGCTTTTAGAACACTGACAGTTGGTTCTTACTGAGTATGCCCAACATTATCATTCAGTTCAATGCAAAATGTATTAAATTTATTAAAAATCACCAAGGCATTTTTTTTTAAGTTTAAACTGTAGAAGATGGAGGTCAGAGTATGTGGCAACGTCAGTAACATGATTACAGGTCCTCTGTGAACATGGGTGATTTTTAATGAATTTCAACAGATTATGACAACTCTGACAGAAAAAAGTCCCAAAGGGCTCTGTTTGTCGTTTATTAGTCACTGGAATTGGGTTGGCTGTCAAAGTGAGTTTATAGCAGCCCACGAGTAGGCAGGAAAGAGTAGAGAACTTTCTTAACTCTTACTAATTTCTCAAACCTCTCTCTGCAGTGAAGGGTCAAGTCTGTAAAGAAGTTTGGAGGAGCCATGTTAAAAGGCAGGCAGGGTATTCCAGGCAGGGAGTTGTCAACCCTGCTTTGATATGGATATCATTCCAGAGAATCTTGAGTCAAGCCTTACCAACAGCACAATCCTAATAATATCTACTCAGAAGTAAGTCCTGTCGAGTTAAGAACATAAGAAGAGCCTGCTGGATCAGGCCAGTGGCCCATCTAGTCCAGCATCCTGTTCTCACAGTGGCCAACCAGGTGCCTGGGGGAAGCCCGCAAGCAGGACCCGAGTGCAAGAACACTCTCCCCTCCTGAGGCTTCCGGCAACTGGTTTTCAGAAGCATGCTGCCTCTGACTAGGGTGGCAGAGCACAGCCATCATGGCTAGTAGCCATTGATAGCCCTGTCCTCCATGAATTTGTCTAATCTTCTTTTAAAGCCATCCAAGCTGGTGGCCATTACTGCATCTTGTGGGAGCAAATTCCATAGTTTAACTATGCGCTGAGTAAAGAAGTACTTCCTTTTGTCTGTCCTGAATCTTCCAACATTCAGCTTCTTTGAATGTCCACGAGTTCTAGTATTATGAGAGAGGGAGAAGAACTTTTCTCTATCCACTTTCTCAATGCCATGCATAATTTTATACACTTCTATCATGTCTCCTCTGACCCGCCTTTTCTCTAAACTAAAAAGCCCCAAATGCTGCAACCTTTCCTCGTAAGGGAGTCGCTCCATCCCCTTGATCATTCTGGTTGCCCTCTTCTGAACCTTTTCCAACTCTATAATATCCTTTTTGAGATGAGGCGACCAGAACTGTACACAGTATTCCAAATGCGGCCGCACCATAGATTTATACAACGGCATTATGATATCGGCTGTTTTATTTTCAATACCTTTCCTAATTATTGCTAGCATGGAATTTGCCTTTTTCACAGCTGCCGCACACTGGGTCGACATTTTCATCGTGCTGTCCACCACAACCCCGAGGTCTCTCTCCTGGTCAGTCACCGCCAGTTCAGACCCCATGAGCGTATATGTGAAATTCAGATTTTTTGCTCCAATATGCATAATTTTACACTTGTTTATATTGAATTGCATTTGCCATTTTTCCGCCCATTCACTCAGTTTGGAGAGATCTTTTTGGAGCTCTTCGCAATCCCTTTTTGTTTTAACAACCCTGAACAATTTAGTGTCGTCAGCAAACTTGGCCACTTCACTGCTCACTCCTAATTCTAGGTCATTAATGAACAAGTTGAAAAGTACAGGTCCCAATACCGATCCTTGAGGGACTCCACTTTCTACAGCCCTCCATTGGGAAAACTGTCTGTTTATTCCTACTCTCTGCTTTCTGCTTCTTAACCAATTCCTTATCCACAAGAGGACCTCTCCTCTTATTCCATGACTGCTAAGCTTCCTCAGAAGCCTTTGGTGAGGTACCTTGTCAAACGCTTTTTGAAAGTCTAAGTACACTATGTCCACTGGATCACCTCTATCTATATGCTTGTTGACACTCTCAAAGAATTCTAATAGGTTACTGAGACAGGACTTTCCCTTGCAGAAGCCATGCTGGCTCTGCTTCAGCAAGGCTTGTTCTTCTAGGTGCTTAGTTAATCTAGCTTTAATCATACTTTCTACCAGTTTTCCAGGGACAGAAGTTAAGCTAACTGGCCTGTAATTTCCGGGATCCCCCCTGGATCCCTTTTTGAAGATTGGTGTTACATTTGCCACTTTCCAGTCCTCAGGCACGGAGGAGGACCCGAGGGACAAGTTACATATTTTAGTTAGCAGATCAGCAATTTCACCTTTGAGTTCTTTGAGAACTCTCGGGTGGATGCCATCCGGGCCCGGTGATTTGTCAGTTTTTATATTGTCCATTAAGCTTAGAACTTCCTCTCTCGTTACCACTATTTCTCTTAGTTCCTCAGAATCCCTTCCTGCAAATGTTAGTTCAGGTTCAGGGATCTGCCCTATATCTTCCACTGTGAAGACAGATGCAAAGAATTCATTTAGCTTCTCTGCAATCTCCTTATCGTTCTTTAGGACACCTTTGACTCCCTTATCATCCAAGGGTCCAATTGTCTCCCTAGATGGTCTCCTGCTTTGAATGTATTTATAGAATTTTTTGTTGTTGGTTTTTATGTTCTTAGCAATGTGCTCCTCAAATTCTTTTTTAGCATCCCTTATTGTCTTCTTGCATTTCTTTTGCCAGAGTTTGTGTTCTTTTTTATTTTCTTCATTTGGACAAGACTTCCATTTTCTGAAGGAAGACTTTTTGCCTCTAAGAGCTTCCTTGACTTTGCTCGTTAACCATGCTGGCATCTTCTTGGCCCTGGCGGTACCTTTTCTGATCTGCGGTATGCACTCCAGTTGAGCTTCTAATATAGTGTTTTTAAACAACTTCCAAGCATTTTCGAGTGATGTGACCCTCTGGACTTTGTTTTTCAGCTTTCTTTTTACCAATCCCCTCATTTTTGTGAAGTTTCCTCTTTTGAAGTCAAATGTGACCGTGTTGGATTTTCTTGGCAATTGGCCAGTTACATGTATGTTTAATTTAATAGCACTGTGGTCACTGCTCCCAATCGGTTCAACAACACTTACATCTCGCACCAGGTCCCGGTCCCCACTGAGGATTAAGTCCAGGGTTGCCGTCCCTCTGGTCGGTTCCATGACCAACTGATCTAGGGAATAGTCATTTAGAATATCTAGAAACTTTGCTTCTTTGTCATGACTGGAACACATATGCAGCCAGTCTATGTCCGGGTAGTTGAAGTCCCCCATTACTACCACATTTCCTAGTTTGGATGCTTCCTCAATTTCATATCTCATCTCAAGGTCTCCCTGAGCATTTTGATCAGGGGGACGATAGATCGTTCCCAGTATTAAGTCCCTCCTGGGGCACGGTATCACCACCCACAACGATTCTGTGGAGGAGTCTGCCTCTTTTGGGGTTTCGAGCTTGCTGGATTCAATGCCTTCTTTCACGTATAGAGCGACTCCGCCACCAATACGCCCTTCCCTGTCCTTCCGATATAGTTTATATCCAGAGATAACTGTATCCCACTGGTTTTCTCCATTCCACCAGGTCTCGGTTATGCTCACTATATCAATGCTCTTCTCTAAGACCAAGCACTCCAGTTCTCCCATCTTGGTTCGGAGGCTCCTAGCATTAGCGTACAGGCACTTGTAAGCAGTGTCTCTCTTCAAGTGTCTTTGGCACTTGTGGTTAGGCCTGTGGTAATTTTGCTCTTCTGAATTTATATTCTGTGCCCCTGCTCTCACAATGCCTACTTCTAGGCCTACCCCTTTTAAAATTTCATCATTTCTTTGGTTTTTATCCCAGGGGGGAGGTTTATTCCGAACCGGACCTTTCTCAGCTCCTGTCGGGTTTCCCCCCTCAGTCAGTTTAAAAGCTGCTCTGCTACCTTTTTAATTTTAAGTGCCAGCAGTCTGGTTCCATTCTGGTTCAAGTGGAGCCCGTCCCTTTTGTACAGGCCCGGCTTGTCCCAAAATGTTCCCCAGTGCCTAACAAATCCGAACCCTTCCACCCGACACCATCGTCTCATCCACGCATTGAGACTGCGAAGCTGGGCCTGTCTGGCTGGTCCTGCACGTGGAACCGGTAGCATTTCAGAGAAAGCCACCTTGGAGGTCCTGGCTTTCAGCATCCTACCTAGCAACCTAAATTTTGCTTCCAGGACCTCACGGCTGCATTTCCCCATGTCGTTAGTGCCAACGTGCACCACGACCACTGACTCCTTCCTAGCACTGTCTACCAAACTATCTAAACGACGGGCGATATCCGCAACCTTCGCACCAGGCAGGCAAAACACCTTGCGGTCTACACGCCCATCACACACCCCACTGTCTATGTTCCTAATGATCGAATCACCCACTACAAGGATCCCTCCACCCCCTGGAGATATATCCTCGGCACGAGAGGATAGCTGCTCATCCCCCAAGGAATGGGTCCCTTCTAAGGGATCGTTTCCCTCTTCCTCAGCTGGATGCTCTCCTTCCCCGAGACCATCGTTCTCCATGATAGCAGGAGAGCTATCATCGTTGGAGTGGGACACAGCTATAACGTCCCTATGTTCTATGTGGCTTAGTCCCTTAGTAAGTGTGTTTAGATTTGCAGCCTTCAGGGGCATCCATCTTTACTCCTGAGTGCTCGCATCTAACATCCCCACAACATTAGGCTCTCTTCTTCTTACAATGGCTTTTTGGTGCCTGGCCTGACCTGAGAGCATTTAAACCTTCTTGCCAGAAGCAAGTAGGCTAAATTAAATGTTCCTTACCCAAGCTCTCAAAGCAGGTGAGAAGGAATGATCCCGTCACTTCAGCTGGACCTGGAAACTCATTTAGCTTAGATTTCTATCTTAATTTCCAATCAAAGTTTTTTTAAGTGGTATGCTCCAAGCATCTGTGGTTGATGCTTAATGTATCATGCTTAATGACATCACTAGGGCCTGCTCCTATGACATTAGGGCCCACCTCCTATGACATCACTAGGGCACAGACCTATGACATTACTAGGGCCTGCCCTCATGACATCACTAGTGCCTGCCCCTGAAATCTCATGGTTTGGGATGCTTCTGACCTGGCAACCCTATGTGTGCTGCATACATTTCTGTTGCTGCTTGCAAGACTTAGTCTGCTTTCACACATGGGGCTAATAGCTCTAGTTTAATGGATTAAAAAGGTAACGCTTCGTTCCGGATTTCAAAAATCCCTTTCACACTGCAGTACCTGTTATACCGGCATTTTGCGCAACAGTCTTTCACACTGGTGTATTTCCCCCGCAACTTTTCGAGGCGCTATTAGCCCCATGTGTGAAAGCAGCCACACTACAATGAACAGAGAGCAGAGTTTTTCTCTCCCCTCCCTTCATTCGGTCTCAGGCGACACCAGATGAGCAGGTCTTCACCTACCTTTGGTTTGAGGCCTGTTCTTTCGGTGCGTGGGGTTTTTTCTGAAAGAGGCGCGATCGTGATCAGCTGAGAAGCGCGGCAGCGCAGCAGCAGAGGCAGTGGTAAGGGCGGGAACTCACTGCATGCTGAGATGGCTGTTTGTAAGGGTGGGAACGCACTGCATGCTGGGATGCCTGACACATGAGCAGCAGCAGCTAGTGCAAAACCCGCGATCTTCCGTGTCCCCGGCTTTGCTATCTGAATTTTTCAGGTATCAATTATTGCGGAATTTAGCGCTAAACTTCCACTACATTCCACCAGAATTCCGGAGCTGCCCGTTATGTTGTGTGAAAGCTCAAATTTTATGCGCAAATTAACAGGAAATAAATCATCAGAATAAGGGAATAAAGTGCAGTGTGAAAGCACCCTTAATGTACATTTCTACCTTTGGGCAATGAAGAACAAAAATAGTATTTCAGGCAAGACCTTCACTGGGATGATGAAAATTCTACAGCCTCTTAAATACAAAGGTAATGTTATACTTGTCCTACAGAGCACTATGCAGATGTTCATTATCAGTTCAGTTTCTCAGCAAAATAAAGCTATAAAATGTTTTGTATATATGCTATTGTTCCCAATGAAAAAATGAAAACTAAAATATTTAAGCACTGGTATATTTTGGGGGAAGATTTTCTTACTATAAAGTGTTTTCTCCATTTGATGTAGGCCTCCCACCTTTTCTGTCTCTGCGTATGAAAATACATAGCAAGAAGAGTCACACCAACATTTGCATATTTGATATACATTTGTTTTGTGATTCTATTTTTTCATTATGAGTGGTCAAAAAATGGCACACAAAAGGAACACATGAAAATGCTGGTTAAGTAATTTAACATTTCTGCAAACCAGATTATATGCTTAAGAGTCTTAAATTGTTTTAATTAATTTTTTAAAATAGAAATGAGCTATAAAGTTTACTGGGTGACCATGGGCTACTCACCATCTCTCAGCCTAATCTGCCCCTCAGGATGAAAACAACAGAGAAGAATCATGAACACCCCAAGGAAGAAGGGCACATGGAAAATGTAGAGGAAGTAGAACTGTACAACCATAGTGTGAAATCAGATACTTATTGGGACATAGTATGAAGAAATATTTATATAAGCATGACTGTCAAAGATGTTTATTATTTACACAACCTGTAACGATATTTGTAGTCCAATCCTATTATTGTTTGCTCAGATGCAAGTCCCAATGTATTCAATGGGGCTTATTCAAACAGGGAAGCATGGACAGAACTGCAGCCTCAGGTGATAAGGAACGTGACTCACCCAACCCAAAATTCAGAATCATGCCACTTTAAGGTGTTTTGCAACTGTTTATACTTGTTTTTATGGTTACTGGATTTTAAAGGGATTTATTCCTTGTGAGCTCCCTTAGTTTCCAATCACCAACCCTACCTCATAGAGTTGTTGGAAATATTCCATATACACCCACACTGGAGATGTATAAATACATAGACCCCATATAATTGTTCATTGTCAAAATGAGTTGGTCATTGCAGAACATTTTTAAAAAAATAAAAATAAAATCAGTATTAGTTTCCAACATAATAAAAGCAGTGATACGTATTTTAAGCCCTGCCTAATTGCTTTAAAAAATAGGATTGGAGGGGGAAAAAAAGATTTACAACACAAACACAATCCTTTGCTATGTTCACTCAAAAGTCCCATTAATTTACAGCACAATCCTAACCATGTCTACTCAAAAGTAAATCCTATTGAATTCAATGGGGTTTACTCCGGGCATGTGGGATTAGCATTGCAGATTTACTCCCAGAAAAGCAAGTATTGGATTAAAGTTTCATATTGGGAAGGTTTTAAAAACACGGCCCTCTTCAACAGCCCAGGAAAATTTAAACTTGTTTGACTCCTGCACAGAAGAGAAAAAACCACTTTTGATACTGCTGAAAGCTATATACTTACTCAGTTTATGAGATTTTCAGATAAACAGGGAAAAAACTAGTTTCTACCTTTGCAATGAGGTCTAGGTACTGCCTGGAGGCCAAGAAATCCATTGTGAATCACAACTCTGACTTTACTTATTGGCTGCAAACCTGAAAGGGCAGGATTAGAGCAGCCAGCTAAGAAATCATTTCACAGAATTTGAGGGGGGCAGCTGATGTTTTGGTGTATATCTCATGAACCAGACCACCTAGAAACTTAATTTAAAAAAAGGAGCCCAGAGATTAAGGTATCTCACCTGGAGACTCAGAGATGACCCCAACATCCTCAGTTTCCGGGTTAAAACCAGACACCTGGCAACCCTATTTGAACCAGACCACCTAGAAACTTAATTTTTTAAAAAAATGAAAGCTAAGAGTCTGCAGATTAAGGTGTCACCCGGAGACCCAGAGAGGAACCCCAAAAACTGGAGTCTCTGGGCAAAAACTGGATACCTGGCAACTCTAAACACACAAACTATACAATCTTTCATGTATTAAAAAGGTGCAAGTAGCAATGCAATAAATCTTTGCATCTGCCCCCCCAAAAATTGGGATCTAGTCCATCCTTCCTGTTAGTGGGCCATCGCAGTTCTTTTCCTTCATAATGGAGAAAAGACCTTGGTTCACAAAGAGGGGACAACCAAGGTAGAAATGAGTAGCAAAGCACCAAGTATCTACATCCAAAAGGCCTTCTCCTACCTTACAGTTTTATGAATTGCTGAAAACACTGGTTTTGCCTTCAAAATATATACAAGTAGGAATTAGTAGAATTAGGTTCCTATTTGCCTTTATATTATATTGACGTGAGTAAAGTGTGACACATCAGATTTTGTTGGACTCCAACTCCCATTAATCCCAGTCAGCATGGCATATGGTTAGGGCTGATGGGAGGTGTGCACCAGCAACACCTGGAGAACCACAGGTTTCAGATGAAAAAGGCAGTGGGGAGCATCAAAGATTTTTTATCAGTTGGATGCCTTTCCTGTCTTTTTTTGAGGGAAGCACTCAAGCGTAACCAACCAGCCACTGCAGTGCCTCCCTCTTTATACATTAAACACCAGTTATATGCATATAATAATGAAGCATCTACTAACTTGATGAAAGGAAATTGGAGAAATGGGACACAACAAGGTAAAAGCCACTGATACTTCTGTTTTGTTGTTTAAAGCTACAAGCTGAATGTTAAAATGACAGAACTAAAACAAAACCTACTACATTTATAAAAGGCTTATTTTGAATCATCTACTGTGATGGCCTATTCCAAAAGTAAGGTCCTTCATTTGTTACAGTGGTTTGAAAGGGTTGTGACCAGATATGACCAGAAGCTGAAATTAGGTGGTAAAATTTATTTACAATACATTAGCAGGAAAACTAGGTTTTAGTTTAAGAAAGATGTAAGCATAATCAGTCAAGCTGGGCTCCAAAAGGTCCCAGAATGAACAACAAGAATCTATTAGCAAACTTGTAACTAAGCAAAAAGTACAATTAAGCAAAGAAAGTGAAGAAGTGAGCTCTAATACCAAGGCACAGTATCGTATTGATCACTTAGCACCTCCACATTTTTCTGTCTTCTAATTAAAACTTTTCTCTTGCCCTACTTCTGCAGACTAAGGGCTTATCCACATGGGAGCATACCTTCATACTGAAGACACTGCTTTTACTGTTGTGACAGATTTGCAAGGTCCACACTTGGTAGCTGTTTTCCATTCACCACTAGTAGGCATTCCTCTGGGAAGGATTAGTGTTGCTGTTTCCTTGTGGCCCTGCTCTCTAATTTTACATGCTTATTCCCTCTGGTTCAAGGCTAAAGCCAGGAGAGCACCTTGGTGTGCAATTGGCAAGAAAAAATGAAACTGACTAGACCCCCCTCCCCTTCTCCATTGTCCAAGCCTGAGCGAAAGGAGGATGGGGGGGAGTGAGTGAAGGCAAAGTAGAGAGCGGCTGCGGTAGCTTTTGCGGGCAGCAGAGAGACAGGGAGCGGGCAATGGGGCATAAGAGAGCCCACCCATTAAAAAAAAGCAAAGCAAAGTGCCTACATAGAGGAGCTCAGCGCAGCTCAGATGGTTTTTCCTTTCCTTTTCGCATTATCAGTGGATTGGGTTAATTTGGATTTAAAGGGGAAAACTGTGTGATAACTGCTGCTTGCCTGCAATATCATGTGAACCATGCAAGTTACAAGGGGATGCAAGTAGCACCAGTCACACACTAAATCGCTGTGTGGATGAGCCCTAAAATTCAGTCCTGTAATGGTAAATGACAAGTCCTGGGCAGACACCTGTAACAATAATTTCAATTGTTATAGGGGTTGATGTGTTCTTGACCCTTATTGGGGTATAGGGAGGCTAATGAAGGTACCCACAAAGTAGAGGTGAGGAATCTCCAGCCCACATGCCTAATAAGGCCCACCAGGCCTCCCCATTTGGCTCACAATATGGTTGGCCCAAATCATTGCCACCTGTCCATCACCTGATGTCAGTAGTGGAGCAGGTAAAGTTGCAGCACCAAATTCAATAGGAAGAATTAGGAGCATACTCGAAGCATGCTCCTGGTTATTTCTGTGCAGCCAGGGCTTGAATTCAAGCTTGAGCTGCAAATCCCAGGATTTTTGTTTGTTTTAAAATATTGGTTTTATTTATGAACACAAACACACACGAAAAGACACGAAAAGCAAAAACAAATTATTGAAATATCAAAATAAAAAGGGGGAAATATAAATACTATCACCAGTCACTTAACTCATGGTTGTTAGGCTTAATATAATAAATGTATTCTTTAGATTGAATAATCTCATTTATAAAGTTTATAACGAAATCTCATCTGTACTCCTTTTTCATTTACAAGGTAACCGATGGGAGGGAGGGGAAAGGACCATATGCACAACAAAAGTCAACAAATTATAGGAATAAATTGGAGAAAGCAATTATTTTCAGAAACTGATATTGCTATTATTGGTGTTCCTTTTCTTATGATTTCCATATTTTTGAGGCTACTGAAGACAGGTGATAATGCATATCTTTCTGATTTATATGTAAAATAAAGGCATACCATGCTAGATAGGAGGCCAGGGTTTGTTGACCAAATTTGCTCCCACTCCACTCCATAAATCTCTGGGACTCTCACCTTCATCATGCACGCAGTAACATATTTCACAAATTATCCTACACCCATCTGATGGTAAAGACCTCATAAGCTTCAGGGCAATTGCAGAGTTTGCCTCAAAATAATGTAAAGATTCTGAGGATGGACTGAATGACTGAAAAGAATAAAGTTCTTTGAAATGGTTGTTTTAAAGTAACTTTTACTGTAGATAGTCTCCCAATGATGAGAGGCTTCTTCATACAACATTTGTGTGAGGGGGCTCCATGTGAAGAAGGGAAGTGAGGCTGCACTTCCTGTCTCCAGCCCTCATGAGGTGGGCCAGCATTGTTCCCCTCCACATATTGAGTGGGGGGAATCCACAAGGGGCATCAACACATGAGGATCTGTTCGTGTAGACCTCATCTGCAGATGTCCACACAGAGTCCCTTCACATGCTCTGATTAGGGATTTTGTTTGCAGTTTAATGAGAAACATAATCCACACTTTTCAAATCAATATGCAAACTGATATAGAGTTACACTTCTCTGAATTTTGTGATGCAGTTCTCCGACCAACCAAGGTTTATTTATTTGTTAGATTTATATCCCGTCCTTCCTCCCAGAAGGAGCCCAGGGTGGCAAACAAGAACACTAAAAGCACTCTAAAACATCTTAAAAACAACAAGACTTTAAAACATTAAAACAAAACATCTTAAAAACATTTTTTTAAAAAAAATACAGCTTTAGAAACATCTTAAAAAGTAATTTCAACACAGACGCAGACTGGGATAAGGTATCTACTTAAAAATGCATATATTGTGGGGAAATGTGCATAAAAACGCACATATTAGTGTAAATAACATACAAGAATATATTACATTAGGGAAAATTGCTTGCAAAATGTATTAGTCACAACTGCATACAAAAAATGTTTATTAGGAGAAATTCACACTCAAATGCTGATAGATTTTCATGAGGATCTTTTTTAAAAATGTTCATATTGTTGCAGAAATGTGGAGAACCGAATTTAACCTTTGAAAAATTAGAAACAGAGAGAAACTGAAATTGACAAATTTGTCTATCCCTAGCTTTGATAGATTATTTTTGTTTTAATGTTTTCATTACATAATTTTACATAATTTTATTAATAATTATTGCATAATTTTATTACGTAATGGTTTTTACAAGACATGTGACTTCTAACATATGCCTGAACTTACTTCTGTGTTCCGGGAGCAAGCCACTGAGAGACAATGGGTGATTGTAGGGAATTTTAGTTTGGTGATAGAAGAACCACTTCCCTCTACAGTTTCTGGATTTATTTCTGCAAGAGGACAGGCTCTTGTCAATCTGGTAAAGACAGATCAGAAGCTAGAACGTTTACCAAATTAACAGGAGCACAGCATGGGTAGGTAATTTAGGAACTTTAGTCTAGATGCTATATAGTGAAACATCACTCTAAGGTTTTCAGGAAGGAAAAATATAAGTGTTCAGGACTCAGCCAGAAAAAAGAGTTTTTATTAGCAGAAAGGCAAAAGAAGCATCAATTATGAAACCTTGTACAAATATGAGCTTGAAGGCTATCCCAAAGGAGGAGAGGTGGATTGAGAGAAAGAAAAAGAGGTAGGGAAGAGTAGTAAGGGAGGACTATCCTTAGCCGCTTCCAGGTTGTCACTATTTTATGGGTGGAATTCAGTTGCATACCTGTACGTTCAGGTTGTACTATTAAAGTGGATTTGGTGATCTTGTGCAATAAACCTGCCTCCCAAGTGATTTTGGTAGGGAAAGCAACAGGAAAATACACTGGAAAGTGTAGCATAACAATGGCTTGATGCAATATCATATATTAGAATGCTGAACAATTAGAAATCTGTGGTGCTGAAGAGGCACCTCTTCACCATGGCTTTTGTCACTTGAGAGATATATATTTTAGGACCCTCTCTAGTTGTGAATGTACTTTGTTTTAAACTGTTTTTAATGTATTTTGTATTGTTGTGACCCACCTGCTGGTGAAGGGCGGGTAATAAATATAATCAACATCAGCATCTTCCTAGAAAACAAACCAGAATGCTCAGTAAACAACGGTAATCATCTAACCTCACAAACTTCGTGCAAAACATCAGGATGAATGCTCAAAACACTGGTCTTCTGGAAGCAACCTTAGTCACCTGAGATGGGCAGAGGACAGTGGGGAGAATCCTTGTCAGCAGATTAATCCAAAATGAGGGAAATCAGGCGTTTCCTGGCTATGGTTGAGTATGGCAGATCACAAAGACTTGGGAGATGAGGCATCACCAGGCTGCAGAAGGGCTTCCATTGGGCAGGAAAGTGGAATGACATGGTTCAAAGAAAGACTTTAGCTGGGAGTTCCATACATCAGTCCAACAGAGTGCCTGTCACTGGGCCTGCCTGCAAAGCACACTAAGCAGAGAGATCTTAAGGCAATTATATATTTTAATAAAACAAATGGGGTTTTCTGGAGGAACTACAATGGCAGAAGAGATGCTATTTTTTCTGAAAAGACAGTGGTAGAGAAATGATTATTGAACCGGTATGCTGCCCTGGTTCCTTTGGAGGAAGGTGTGAGATATAAATCTAAAAAGTAAGTAGAAAAGACAGAAAACTGCACAGGACCCTTGGTGCTATAAATGAAAGAGAGGCACAGTGTTGCTTTGAATGCATTAAGGTGCAGGAGAGACTGGCATGGCACATCTGAGAATTCTATTACCTTCAAGTGTTTGGACACTCTCCTTCCCATTTCAATAGAAGATGAAGGCTGACAGTCAAACCCTGCTGCCATTAGTTGCCTTTACCTGACAGCAAGAAACAGGCAAAATGGAGAGATGAAGACAAAATGGAAGTGATCTAGCAAAAACATGCTATAGACAGGAGCCAAAAGTAGTGAAGATTTTCTTTCTCATGAAAAAAACTTGTACAACATATTACAGCTAGTTTTCCTCAATATGATATTGCAGAGGATAAATATAAAAAGTTTTACACACATGCCCACTGTTTGCTATTAGAATCAGCCCAGAACCTTCCTGTTCAAATACTAACCTTCATCCACTTGATGTGCTTAGAAGAGGAGATAATCTCACACACATGTGCTTCTGGTAAAATGGCAACCATCCCTGGCTAAGAAATTAACACCCCCTTTAAGTTTATCCTTTGCTTTTCAGCTTCCAACAGATTAATTAAAACCAGCATTAAGCAAGTGCAGTTTCTCTTCATATGCAATTTCCGATAATCACTCCACAAACCCTGCATAGTGAAAGAGCCTCAGGCACTGTTACAATTGAATCATAACCAGTGACACTCAGTTTCCCATCCTGCTGTACTGATTTATCTCCATAGCCCCCTGCAGAGGACTCTACATGCATTCCACCAGGGAACAATGTTGGTAACAGCTGAAATGAATTATTAAACATCTCTTTCAGTTTGAGCTGGAACACAGGCAAATTCAACCAGTCCCCAAAACGCCAACTAAGTAATATTACACACACAACCATAAGTATGGGACCCATCCGTAGTGATCGATTAACAAGAAAGACATATGCTGATAATCTCATTACATGTGAACTCTCCCCTCATTGACAACTACCGCCATCCACATAATAAAGAGGTGATCAAGGAAGAGCTACCACATGAAAGAATCAGATTCACTTAACATGTGACAATTACAATTTTAGGGCCAGTTCATGCTTAGGAATAACACTGGGGGGGGTTGGTGTGCAAAGGGCTGCAGTGGGAGGCAGGAAAGCCTCCATTGTGCTTCTCTAGATCTGCTCCATGGGAATAACAATCCATATGCCTGGTCTAGAGACTGTTTGTGGATGGGAACAGAACAGCATAGGCAGAATGCGGCTGCCAAAATGGAATTGACAGAGTCATTATCACTATTCAACAGTAGTCTAATGGCATCATCTAGGTAAACCCATTTATGAAAAGAGTCCCAATATTTTATTATGATACTGGCTGGGGCTGATGGAAGTAGTAGTTCAAAAAAGTAACTTTTCCAAGCTCTGATCATGGGACGGGCAGCTCAGTGATAGAGCACATGCTTAGCATCAGGTTCAATCACTGGCATGTCCAGTCAAAAGGCTAAAGTAGCAGGTGATTGGGAAAGACCTCCCAGGAGATCCACTGCTAGACAGAATAGACAATACTGGGCTAGATGGACAGATAATGACCACATCTAAAGGCAGTTTCCTATGACACCATTTTTGTTTTTGATACATGCTGCTAGTAGTTCTTGGGCATGAAATAGAGATGAGAATGGATGTGTAATAATTTGTTCTTGTTTCATGTATCCTCTTCCATATTAGAATTACAGCTGAAATTACTGCTTTCCATTACTGTGTCACTGATATGATCCATCCTTTACTTGTAGGCCATCCTTTTCATAAGCAAGATTTTTAGGTCATTTCTTAATGTGAAATATCTCTGTGGATACTGTCAACACAGAGGCCAATTAGAGGCAATCATTGATTTTATGATCTTTCCCTTTTCTGACAAGGGGAAGTCTAAGTTACACCTCCTTTGTGAGCTTCATAGAAAAGCCAAGAGCACTCTTTTGGGAGTCATCTAGACCACACTGTTCAAGCATTGCTTGAGATGCAAATTATCCCCCTCAAAAAGAAAAACTGAAAAAGGGGGGGCTTTGCAACTTTTAAGGTGGGCCACAAAAGATTAAAAGAAAAAAGAAAACTGCCTTCTTGATTATCCTTGTCTTAAGATTACCTTATTACTCTCAGCATCCTATTATAGGAAAATACGTTTGCTTTTTTGTTTACACAAAAGTCATCCAAACAATTATCATGAACATTACTGAAAATCAACATTCACTAACAATGTTGTTGATGAAGACAATCTCTCTCTCTTTCTCCTGTTCATTTGGGAACAGCACAGTAGTGTAATTCTGCTGGGTCATGCCAGGTCATTGTCCCTTTACTTTTGGTCCTTGCCGGGTCTGTATGTCTCCAGCACTACAGCCAATCAGCATGAACTCCCTTTCATGATGATTGACTCCTAACAACCTGTGTTGTTGTGCGAGGAAAGTCAAAAGAGAAGGAGGAGGGTGGTAAGGATGATGACAATGAGATAGATAAGTTTACCAGGCAGAGGTGGGCACTTTCTTCACCACGCGGCTGGTGTTTACTTAAAAAAAAAACAGTTGGGGAGGGAAAGGAGCAGCAGCAGGGATGTCATTTCTGCATGCTCAGCCTGCTGCTGCTACCACTGCCAGCCAGCAACCAGGGCCTCCTTCATCCTGTGCTGGGGCTAACTGGAGTAGGGGAGTGGGGGGAGCATCAGGGAAATTGCTGCAAGCTCAGACTGCTGCTGCTTGCTAGCCAGCAGATTGGGGAGGGAAGGAAATAGCAGCAGGGGTATCCATGCATGCTCAGGCCTAGTGGATGCCTCCTTTGTCCCGTGCTGGGGCTTGCTTTTTTAAAAAAAAAAAAGTTGCGGAGTGCAGAATGAGCAGTGGGCGGTATCTGCCAGCGAGGTGGAGCTGGTGTCAGGTGCCTCCTTTTGTCCCAGGGAGCTTTTGTGAAGAGGGGGTTGTTAAGGTTCCTGGGCAAGGTCTTGGAACGGGTGGTTGCTGGCCAGCTCCAGGTGCTATTGGATGAAACTGATTATCTAGATCCATTTCAATCGGGTTTTAGGCCCGGTTTTGGCACCGAAACAGCCTTGGTCGCCCTGTACGATGACCTATGTCGGGAAAGAGACAGAGGGAGTGTAACTCTGTTGATTCTCCTTGATCTCTCAGCGGCTTTTGATACCATCGACCATGGTATCCTTCTGGACAGGCTCGCAGAGTTGGGAGTTGGAGGTACTGCTTGGCAGTGGTTCCGCTCCTACTTGGCGGGTCGTCTCCAGAAGGTAGTGCTTGGGGAACATTGCTCGACACCGCGGGCTCTCCAATATGGGGTCCCGCAGGGGTCAGTTTTGTCCCCCTTGCTTTTTAATATCTACATGAAGCCATTGGGAGAGGTCATCAGGAGTTTTGGAGTGCATTGTCATCAGTATGCTGATGACACGCAGCTCTTCTTCTCCTTTTCATCTTCTTCAGGTGAGGCTGTCAATTTGCTGAACCGTTGCCTGGCCGCAACAATGGACTGGATGAGAGTTAACAAACTGAAGCTCAATCCAGACAAGACTGAGATGTTGTTGGTGGACGGGTTCTCTGATCGGATGGTGGATATATACCCTGTCCTGGACGGGGTTACACTCCCCCTAAAGGACCGGGTTCGTAGTCTGGGAGTCTTTTTAGACTCTTCCCTCTCACTTGAGGCTCAAGTAGCCTCGGTGGTTAGGAATGCGTTAAGAACATAAGAACATAAGAAGAGCCTGCTGGATCAGGCCAGTGGCCCATCTAGTCCAGCATCCTGTTCTCACAGTGGCCAACCAGGTGCCTGGGGGAAGCCCGCAAGCAGGACCCGAGTGCAAGAACACTCTCCCCTCCTGAGGCTTCCGGCAACTGGTTTTCAGAAGCATGCTGCCTCTGACTAGGGTGGCAGAGCACAGCCATCACAGCTAGTAGCCATTGCGTTTTAGCCCAGCTACGTCCCTATTTGAGTAAAAAGGACCTTACATCAGTGGTACATGCTCTGGTAACCTCACGTTTGGATTACTGTAATGCGCTTTACATAGGGCTACCTTTGAAGACAGTTCAGAAGCTACAACTAGTGCAAAATGCGGAGGCCAGATTGCTGACAAGGACCAAGCGGTCCGAGCATATAACACCTGTTCTGGCCCGCTTGCACTGGTTGCCAATATGTTTCCGGGCTAGATTCAAAGTGTTGGTATTAACCTATAAAGCCTTATACGGTGCGGGACCACGATACCTTGCAGAACGCCTCTTCCGATATGAACCGGCCCGTGCACTATGTTCTGCTACGAAGGCCCTCCTCCGGGTTCCAACTCACAGGGAGGCCCGGAGGGTGATGACAAGATCTAGGGCCTTCTCAGTGGTGGCCCCCGAACTATGGAACAGTCTCCCCGAGGAAGTACGCCTGGCGCCGACTCTGCTCTCCTTCCGGCGCCAGGTCAAAACCTTCCTATTCTCTGAAGCATTTTAAGTTACACTGATTTACTTTTAAAAATGTTTATTGTATTGGATTGTTGATTGTATTTTAGTATTATTTTGTTATTCATTGTATTTTTATGCTATTTTATGTTCACCGCCCAGAGAGCTATTGCTAGTCGGGCGGTATATAAATTTAATAAATAAATAAATAAATAAATAAATAAGGTTATGTGTGCGTATGTGTGTGATGGAGGGAAGGACAGATCTATATGTTGTCTGTGTGCATGTGATAGAAAATGAGATGTATGTGTGGTCTGTGGAGGGGAGGTGCACTTGGACAGAGACGGAGAGATCTATGTGTAGTGTGTGTGTGTTTGTGTGAGAAAGAAAAAGGAAGGGAGGTATGCATGAGTAGTGTTTGAGAGGGAGAGATGCACCTGGAAAGAGAGAGAGAGGTGTGGTTGTGTATATTGTGTATACATGAAGTGTGTATGTGTGAGTGAGAGGGACCAGGAAATATGTGTCTATCTGTGGTCTGTATATGTACGGTGAGTTAATGTGTGTGGTTTGTGTGTGTGCAAGAGAAAGTGTGGTTAGCCGCCGTACATATTTTCTCTGGTACCAGGGAATGCTCCCTGTTGTTATTAGACAACAACAGCATCATTGTGTGTGTGTGGAGAAAATCAATAATGTGCAATTGCCACAAACAGGACCAGCAGGACAGATCACTGACTTTCCAGGGTAAGCACGAGGTGGTGGTGGTGATTGTGATGAAGCAGCAATGGCTCTACTTTCTCTAATTTTGTGCTGTGACATGTCCCTGTGGCAGACATTGTATGCTACCCCACACACCCCATGGTGGTCACTTTGTGACTGGCGTACTTGGCATCAGTCTTAATTTTAATTCTTTATAACTCAAAGTAATAAACATCATACAAACAATGTTAAATGTTTATTTTTATTATGTATTTTTATTTTTATTATCAACATTTTATTATCATTACAAAATCAGTTGAAAAGAGGGAGAGGTGGGCAGAAGAGGGGGTATGGCTGTGAGAGGGCATGGCGGGACTCATGAAGGAACCCTGCACTTCTAAATTTGCCAGTACACTACCAGAAGAGCATCACAGGACAAGTGAAGTACACTGTTTACCTTCTCACATGACAGCTATGCTGAGCTCATTCATTAGTTGTTCTTTTCTTGATTGGCTTTGTAGTTGTTTTTAATCATTTTGGCATAGAATTTCATAACAGAATTGAGCATAGCTTTGAAATTCTTCCCGCTGAAGCTACTGGCAAAACTCCTACTGGCTACAAACAACACAGTAACAGGAACAAAAGCTGCAAGCATATTACTGAAACTTGGAGGAGGTGTTTTCCTGATACAAATCTTTGAGTGCTTTCACATAGACAACATTGGCTCCAATGCAACTCACCTTTGACATATGTGCTACATGGTTGAGAAAACAGATGTTATAGTCTTTCTAGCCCAAAACAAAATTGAACTTAGGCATTAATACAGAGATTTGGTGAGTACTGTTTACAAGGGAAAACTAGCAGAAAATTAATGCCAAAACATAGGTGATGGTGTTTGGGACTAATCTATTATGGTAAGGAGGACATCAACTGGAGCAAGTTCCCTCCTACATATATTTAGGTATATACTTTGCAGAGAATAAAAGCTAGAGGACCTAAATCAAACATGTCAAGGTTAAGATGGGCAATCCTTCTAAAACAATAATCCAATTTTCCTGTAACAAAGGGCAGAACTTGATTAATATTGCATTGCATGTCTATGTCTTTCTTCATCCATTTGTCCTCTGAAGTTGACCGCCACTGGAAACTCCTACACATGCTGGCCGCTTGCCTCTCTCTGAACATCCACAACTACAGACAGCAGTGACAGTGGACCCAACAGTGGATGGTGCAACACAATCAGAAGGCAGTTTCAGTGGAATCAATAATATTCACTTCACATGAAATCTCAGCTTTCCCAGGCCCCACACGACTGCCAGGCACTCCTTCTGGACCGAATAGTAGTTTCTTTCCCTTGACGACAGTTTGCAACTTAAGTAGGCAATGGGGTGCTTGATGCCCTCTCGCTCTTGCATCAGCACAACTCCAAGAGCCAAATCAGATGCATCTGTTGCCACTATAAACGGTTGTTCAAAGTCCGGAGCTATCAATATCGGACCCTGACACAACGCTTGCTTCAGTTGGTCGAAAGCCTTTTGGCACCGTTCATCCCATCTCACACACTCAGCACACTTTTTCTGCATTAACTCATGCCGTGGGGTTGCTATCTCACCAAACCCCTTTATAAACTTTCTGTAAAAACCATCCATACCTAAAAATGCTCTCCCTTGTTTCCCGATTTCTTCAAGCACTCTTTCATTCTGACTCACTCGTTTGTGTAATGAGAAAGAAATAATCGGGCTTGGCTCCTTTAAACTACTGGGATGCTTGGGTAAGGTACATGTTATGTCTGCACCATGAAGCTTTTTAACCCCATGATCTAGAGTCATTAGGATTTTTACTTCTGTAGACAGACTAGTGAAGAAATCCTTCAAGAACCCCAGGGTATCCTGATCAATATTGAGACGAAGTGGCACTAATGACACTAGTAAACAACACTCTTGTGATCTACCCGACTCATGACACACCTGCAATGCTTTGACTGTCAACATATTAGAATGTGCCTTTCTAAACATTTCTTTACTGCAGTAAAGGTATAGAAATTTATTTATCTGAGATGTATCCAAACTATATCTGTTCTCAAGATCTTGTACCACAACCACTTGACAAGAAACTGGTTGCTTTAACAAGTTGACCTCACATTCTGATTCACCAGATGGATATACTTCAGGCTTGAATCTCACCCTGCTTAACTGTATTTCCATCAAGAAATCTGGGTTCCTTCCTCTTTCCCCACAGGATGTATTACACCCATACCTCGTGGATGTATGAGAAGGAAAACTCTGAAGAGTAATGTAGTTTTTAACCAAAGATGTAGGTTGTGCACTTCCAAAGTCCTTCCCCCCATAAAAGTACCAAATGGGTGAGGTTTCTTTCACAACATAGCACACAAATGGAATAGGAAATCTTAGTAGAGCTTTTGATTTCCCCACACTTTTCCCCACATGTTCACAGTGGTTCTCCCATTCATTAGGCAACCTCAGCCTGTACAACACACCATTCTCCCACACAGTTTGATCCCTCTGAGTTTCTGTAAAGGGAATTCTGCTTTGGAGGGCTTTTTTCTTCATTACATTCAAACTGCTATCATGTTTCAGCTCCTTCCTGAACTCCTGTGTCTCTGTATCAGACTCCATTTGTAACACTGTTTCATTCATTCTAGGCATACTAACAGTTGTTATGGCAACCTCAGGCTCAATCACAGGTTCCAGCCTGTTTTCTTTAGCCTCTGACAAAATGGCTTCTGCTGCTTTGCAAAAAAAGGAGGGGTGTAAACCCAGAATGCCAAAGGAGGGAGTTTTCAAAATGTTTATTGTACATCTTCTATGAAGAAATGGCTTGTAGTATAAAATGCCCAACGCGTTTCAGCCCAACAGGGGCTTTCATCAGGGGCTACAATCCAACAGAAAAAAATCATCAGGACAAACATATCTTAGGACAGACATATATTAGGTTCATAATAGCGATTAAAATCCCTTACACTATATTGTTGGAACTCATGCTTTGTTTATAAAAAAATCCTTTTAGGAAATACACATGCAATTAACCCATATATACACAACACTAAAAATGTAGATACATGGATGTATAAATATAAATATAAACCCACATAATACATGTGATTCTATGAAAATCATCTAAATGCTGCAAAATAGCAGAATTACATTATCGTTGCTAAAAACTCTATATGCGCCAAAAATGTAAAATGTCAATGCTGCAGCAATCAAATAAATTCTTGAATGATTTTTACAGGCAAAAGGAAACATATATATAGCCTTATGCTGGACTATTTACACCAATCACGAAAACCAGGAGGATAATTGATTTGACCTTTAGATGTAAAATTGAGTACACCTGGAAAAAACTTTTTTGTAGGGGTAGAAAAAATATTTGCAAAAAAACACTGATATAATCTAAAAAAACTGTTATAAAAGAGGAAGAAACGAATAATCTTCATTCAATCCACTGGGTGTCACTGTCTTAAGCCTCAAAATCCAACCTATTTCTTTTTTATGGAGAAGAAAATTTGAACCTGATCCTTGTATCTTCTGCAAAACCCAGAACTTCAGCCCCACATTAGCACATTGGGAACATTGAAGACAGTGTGACACAAGAGGTGCTCCTGCTCTATTATTTCTGATATTGCTCAAATGTTCTCCTATGCACACCTTTATCTTCCTGGACGTCTGACCTACGTATAATTTCAAGCAACCACACTGAACTACATAAATCACTTGATTTGCAGAAGATACAAGGATCAGGTTCAAATTTTCTTCTCCATAAAAAAGAAATAGGTTGGATTTTGAGGCTTAAGACAGTGACACCCAGTGGATTGAATGAAGATTATTCGTTTCTTCCTCTTTTATAACAGTTTTTTTAGATTATATCAGAGTTTTTTGCAAATATTTTTTCTACCCCTACAAAAAAGTTTTTTCCAGGTGTACTCAATTTTACATCTAAAGGTCAAATCAATTATCCTCCTGGTTTTCGTGATTGGTGTAAATAGTCCAGCATAAGGCTATATATATGTTTCCTTTTGCCTGTAAAAATCATTCAAGAATTTATTTGATTGCTGCAGCATTGACATTTTACATTTTTGGCGCATATAGAGTTTTTAGCGAAACCCTCCTTGGACCCTGATAATTTGGACAACTATAGGCCGGTAGCAAATGTTCCATTCCTGGGCAAGGTCCTAGAGCGTGTGGTCGCTCGCCAACTCCAGGCTCTCTTGGATGAAACTGATTATCTGGACCCATTTCAATCGGGCTTTCGGCCGGGGTTTGGTACAGAAACGGCCTTGGTCGCCCTGTATGATGACCTCTGTTGGGAGAAAGACAGAGGGAGTGTAACTCTGTTGGTTCTCCTTGATCTCTCAGCGGCGTTTGATACCATCGACCATGGTATCCTTCTGGAGCGACTTACGGATTTAGGAGTGGGAGGCACTGCTTGGCGGTGGCTCTGCTCCTATCTCAGGAATCGTCTCCAGAAGGTGATGCTGGGGGAACATACTCGAGTCCCTGGGTACTCCAATATGGAGTCCCGCAGGGTTCAGTTCTGTCCCCCATGCTTTTCAATATCTATATGAAGCCGCTGGGTGAGGTCATCAGGAGTTTTGGAGTGCGTTTCCAGCAATATGCTGATGATACGCAGCTCTATTACTCCTTTTCATCTTCGTCAGGTGAGGCTGTTGATGTACTAGACCGCTGCCTGGCCGCGATAATGGGCTGGATGAGAGCTAATAAACTGAAACTCAATCCTAACAAGACTGAGATGCTGTTGGTGGGAGGGCCCTCTGCCCAGATGGTTGACATTCAACCTGCCCTAGATGGGGTTACACTCCCCCTAAAGGAGCAGGTACGTAGTTTGGGGGTCTTATTAGATCCTCTCCTGTCACTTGAGGCTCAGGTAGCCTCGGTGGCACGGAATGCATTCTACCAGCTTCGGCTGGTAGCCCAACTACGACCCTATCTGGACAGGGAGAATCTCGCCTCAGTTATCCATGCTATGGTAACCTCTAGATTGGACTACTGTAATGCACTCTACGTGGGGCTACCTGTGAAGACAGTTCGGAAACTTCAGCTAGTGCAAAATGCTGCGGCCAGAGTTCTCACTGGGACAAAGAAATTTGACCATATAACACCTGTCCTGGCGCAGCTGCACTGGCTACCGATATGTTTCCGGGCCAGATTCAAAGTGTTGGTTCTTACCTATAAAGCCCTAAACGGCATTGGACCGCAATACCTGGTGGAACGCCTCTCTCGCTATGTACCTACCCGTTCACTACGCTCGACGTCGAAGGCCCTTCTCCGGGTCCCAACTCATAAAGAGGCCCGGAGATCAACAACTAGATCTAGGGCCTTCTCGGTGGTGGCCCCTGAACTATGGAATGCCCTCCCAGACGAGATACGCCTGGCGCCTTCTTTGTTATCTTTTCGGCGCCAGGTAAAAACCTACCTTTTCGCCCAGGCTTTTTAAACATTTTAAATTTAATTTTTAATTTTAAACCTAATATGGATTTTAATTTATAAACTCAATGGCAATTCTATTTCGGATTTTTATCATGTTTAATGTTTTTATAATTGTATTATATTTTTCACACTTGCTCATATTTTAATTGTGACTTTATTTGTTGTACACCGCCCTGAGAGCTTTCTGCTATAGGGCGGTCTAGAAATGTAATTAAATAAATAAAAATAAAAATAAATAAATTAGCAACGATAATGTGAGTAATTCTGCTATTTTGCAACATTTAGATGATTTTCATAGAATCACATGTATTATGTGGGTTTATATTTATATTTATACATTGTATGCCTTCTGCTGCTTTGCCAAGTTGTTGTCTAGCCACCACATAAATTTTTCCTCCTGCGCCCATAATATCTCTGCCCAGAATCACAGGTTCTTCTTGTTGAGCATTGATACCCACTCTATACGTGTCCTTTCCCCTCCATTTTAGTTTTATTAGGGCCATGGGAATGCTTTCTGGTTCGCCTCTTACCCCTTGGATTACCAGCTTTTCCTGAGGTAAAATTTCTTCAGATTTTATTAAATCTGGCCTCAGTAAGGTTTGAGCAGCCCCAGTATCTAGCAAAGCCCAATATTTTTCCCATTGCACACACACTTCTTCTCTCAAGCTTGAGTCCAAATCTTGGACCTTTGACCAGCTTATTTGACAAAACTGTATCTTTTTCGGGTCTCCCTCTCTCAGTTCACTCTTTACTGTCCTTCCTTGAACAGGATTACTGAGGGGGTTTACACTCTCACATTGAAAATGCAGATGGCCTGGCTTCCCACATCGGTAACAGATTTTCTCCTCTGTTTTAGGGAACACAGACCCAAACTGAGGTGTCCTGTGACCTTCTATTTGAGGGTTTACTCTCTGTGGTGCCACATCTTTTCTGCCATTGTTATTTGGTCTCAGTTTAAAATATCTTAGTGGTTTTGCCATCCACCCAGATCTGTTTGAGGCAAAATGATCTGCCAGCTCCGCTGCTTCTGTTACAGATTTAGGGGCACGATCTTTCACCAGCAACCTAATTTCGGGCGGCAATTGATGGTACAGCTGATCCAATATCATGAAGTTTTTCACCTCTTCCACAGAGTGAGCTGTTGCACTTGTCAGCCATTTCCCAAATATGTCCATCAGTTTTGGCCCCAGCTCCACGAAAGACCTCCCTGTCTGTATCTGGCAGTTTCTGAAAAGCTTTCTAAAATAATCAGGCCCCAGTCTGAATCTTTTAAACACTGCTTCTTTGAATTCAGCATATGTTACTGGCCTGTCTGAGGGGAAGTACTGATACACTTCAGCTAATTCCTCTTTAATCAGATTTGATAAATACTGCATGTATTTATCTTCAGGTAGCCCCCACATCTGAGCTGCCTTTTCAAACGTTGTGAGGTAAATTTGAGGATCTTGACCAGGCTCATAGACAGCAAGGTCCTTTGGAGTAATTTTTATTTTTGCTCCATCTCTCTCTTTCCTTGTCTCCTCAAAGTGAAATTTCTCTCTATCCAATTTTAACCTTTCCATCTCCATCATTCGCTGCTTTTCCTTTTCCTCCACCTCCAATTTAAATCTTTCTGCCCCCATGCTCACTTTCACCATTGCAATCTCTCTATCCTTATCTTTTTCCTCACGTTCCCATCTTAACTTCTCTCTTAAATACTCTATATAGGCAGGATTACTTGAGCACCCTTCTGGGGTCTCCTCTCTTGCAGGTTCTTTGGTTTGGATTGTCGTATATGTTATTAATGCCACTCTCAATTCATCCACCCCTTTACCCTCATGAGGTAACTGGAACATTATACATTTTTCCACCAGCTCCTCTCTCTTCATCTTCATGAACTCAGCCATGTTTCTCAGAGCTCACTCACTCTTTGCCACTCACTCACAAGTAATCTTTATGTGTTATTCCTTTACAGTCACACCACTGTTTAGGGACTTTTGTTCGTATCCTCTTTTTTTGCATCCTCTTTTGTTCGTATCCTCTTTTGTTCATATCCCACCGCTACAGCCACCACATGTGATGACCTTCCCTGATTCTCCCTGTCAGGTTCCCACCTGCTTGTGGCTACTGCCTTTCACTAGGCACCACCAGGGACACCACCAGTCCGGACCATCCTTTATATGGTTTCTCTAGCACAGATCTCACTAGATCCCACTGCTAGGCAGCACCACCAGTCACGTCCTATAACCAATACTCCCAGAGACTTTGCCTGAGTCTCTCTCTAGCTGGTTACTTTTGTGACTGCGTGCTTATGCTGTTCCCAACCCCCTTGTATCTTTATATAAAAAGCATACAACTCTGGGTTGCTCTGGATACTTGACTTGTTACAATTTCTCTGTTCACTGCTGCCACCATTAGATACTGTTTCTGTTCAGCCTTGGTAATTACCTTGCCCTCCCTTCTGGTCTGTATATTCCCCAGCCAAGGATCAGGCCTTCGGTAAACCAAATAAGTATTTATTTACTAATAACAGGAAATAACAAGATTACTTTAGGAATGTTTCACAAGCGTATGGTTTCATATATGGTTACTCTTTATGTTTCTGTTCATATATATCCTCTTTAAATATCAGCCAAATCCAATCCAAACTTTCCTCAGAACTCTGCCAACCAACTCATCAACCTCTCTCCAACCGACTCTCTAACCGACTCTCCAACTCTCTCCCCGTCATCACTCACCAACCTCCATTTATACCTTCAGCCAGCCAGCCACTCAGCCAATCATCATCCAGCACACTTCAGCTTCTCACCCATGTACTCCCCCTTTCTCTCTCAGTCAATTACCATACATCACCCAATAGACCCGCACTTACCATATTTACAGATGCTAACTTACAGGAACATCACAGTCACCTGGGCCTCTAGTGTCAAAGATGGATCCAGGAGCATCCCCAGACTATGGACCTGCTCTTTCAGAGGGAGTACGACCCCATCCAAAGCAGGCAACTGACCAATTATCCGAACTCGGGAACCACCAACCCACAGTGCATCTGTCTTGCTGGGACTCAGACTCAGTTTATTGGCCCTCATCCAACCCACCATCGAGTCCAGGCAGCGGTCAAGGGCTTGTACAGCCTCTCCCGATTCAGATGTTACGGAGAAATAGAGCTGGGTATCGTCAGCATACTACTGACACCTTGCCCCAAAGCTCCTGATGACTGCTTCCAAGGGCTTCATATAGATGTTAAACAGCATGGGGAACGAGATGGTACTCTGCGGCACCCCACAAAGCAACTACCAGGGGGCTGAAAGAGAGTCACCCAATGCTATTCTCTGAGAGCGACCCTGAAGATAGGATCGGAACCACTGTAAAACAGTGCCTCCAATATCCATCTCACCAAGTCAGCCCAGAAGGATACCATGGCCACTGAGAGATCAAGTAGGAATAACAGGGTTGCACTTCCCCTGTCCTTCTCCCAATAAAGGTCATCCATCAGGGCAACCAAGGCCGATTCAGTCCCATAACCAGGCCTGAACCCAGACTGGGATGGGTCAAGATAATCTGTTTCATCCAAGAGTACTTGCAACTGCTGCACCACAACCCTCTCAATCACCTTCCCTAAAAAGGGGGTATTTGTGACCGGGCAGTAGTTGTCACAAACCAATGGGTCCAGGGTGGACTTTTTCAGGAGTGGTCAGATCACTGCCTCTTTCAAGGTGGCTGGGACCACTCCCTCCTGCAATGATGAATTGACTACACCCTGGATCCACTCGGTCCAACCCCCTAGGCAAGCTTTAATAAGCTAAGAAGGGCAAGGGTCAAGAGGACACGTTGCTGGCTGTATCATTGCAAGCGCCTTGTCTACGTCATCAGTCAGCATCAACTGAAACTGTTCCCAAGAAGGTGCAGCAGGCATTGCACTGGACACCTCATTGGGGACTACAGTAGATGTAGATAGGGCATCAAGAGTGCTACAGAGGTGAGCAGCTTTACCCTCAAAGTGCCTTGCAAACAATTCACTGTGGGCCTCCGAAGGGTCTAAAACTCCATTTCCTGGAGTTGATGTCAACAGACCCCTGACAATACAGAAAAGCTCCACTGGACGGCTACTTGAGGATGTGATGGAGGCAGAGAAGTGGTCCTTCTTCACCGCCCTCACCGCCACACAGTAGGCACAGTTATGATGTTTTACTTGTGCCTGATAAGCCTCACAGCACATATTTCACCACTTGCGCTCTAGCCGTTGTCCAGCCTGTTTCATTGCCCTTAGCTCACTGGTGTACCAAGGTGCAAACTGGGCTCCACAATGCCAGAGAGGGCGCTCCAGGGCAACCACATCGACAGCTCGACGCGTCTCACTGTCCCACAGCGTGACAAGGGCTTCAACAGGGTCATCTGCTCTATCTACTGGGAACTGCCCCAAGGCATTCAGGAATTCTGTGGATTCCATTAGGCTACGGGGGCGGACTATCTTAATCTGTCCACCATCCCTGCAGGGAAGGATCGGAGTCATAAGTCTAAACTTCACCAGGAAGTGATCTGACCATGACAATGGGGTGACATCCACCCCTTTATCTCCAGACCACCCCTTCCTCCATCTGGAGCAAAACCAACTCGAGGGTATGCCCTGACCTATGTGTCGGACCAGTGACAACTTGAGACAGCCCCATGATCGTCATGGAGGCCATGAAGTCCCGAGCCAGAACACTAGAGGCAGCCTCCGCATGGACACTGAAATCACCCACAGCTAAGATGGCCTCAGCCAGCTCAGTCAGAGAAGCTGCCAGACAGCAGGGTGGACGGTACACCAGCAGCACCCCTAGTTTACTGTCTCCTCGGCCCAACACCAGGTCCAGACCCTCACAGCCAGCTCCAAGACAGAGTGTTTTCCTGGTGACAGAGATGGAAGTTCTGTAGATCACAGCAACTCCTCCCCCGGTCACTGCAGCCTGTGCTGGTGTTGCATCGTGTATCCAGATGGGCAAAGCTGGGTCAGATCAACTTCTCCCAGCTCAACCACCCAGGTCTCGGTACTACACACCAAATCGGCACCTTCATCCACAATCAAATCATGGATGACAGTGGTCTTAATGTGTACCAATCTGGCGTTAAAACAACAACACACACAGGCCAGTAGGCACAGCAGATGTGCAACAAGGAACCCATCCATGAGAGGAGTGGCAGCAAGGAACAAGGCGCAGATAGCCTTGCCCTCATCGTCTATGGTAATTCACCACATGGCTATATTTCCCTCTACCTGTGATCATTGAAATTGGGGTGGCATCACCCATGTTCCTCCATACTAAGACTCCTCCTAAACTTCTAATATGGACCCAACATGAGCCCACCAACAAAACTTGCCTGAGCCAATTATTCCAGTAGGCCTCTGCGAGAATTGGGAACAGTCATACCCATACAAACTTTTTCATACAGGGCCCATCTACTCCCCCTCCTGTCTCACACCCAGGGAGGGCCAGCCTTCTGCCAGTTACAGATTCTCACTCTGAAAGCATCTGGCGACTTTCTCCTACCATTCAGTTCACTGCACAGGCTCTCACCTTGTGCAGGAACTACACATGCACCACATGCCCTCCCCACCATCAATCTCCTCTAGATTGGTTTAACAGAAAACAAATTAAAAAGGAAAAGGTAATAGAAGGGGGGTAGCGCCCTCACCCTTGGAACTCCCTAAGGGCCTCCCCAAGGGGCAATTCCCTTTGGTGTCATCCCTTTGTTGGTGTGCCCCCCCCAAGGGCAGCTGGGCTTTTATTCCTCCTGCCCCAGCCAACAGCTGATGCAAGAGGCTGCAAAATTGACTGCAGCCTCTCTCTGGTGCCAGGATCAGGCAGCGGGTCCCAGTCCTTGCAGACTTCAACTGTCTTGAGGGACAGCAACCCAAAGGAGCGAGCAGCAAGCACCCAGATGCTCAGATACAGTACTCACTGCCAGGGCAGGTCTTGTTCAGTCGCCTAGTGCTGCAGCTGTTCCTCAACATGCTGTTCCCCAATATGCAAAAATCCCATAGATTTACAGCACAATCCTAAGCATGTCTACTCAAAAGCAAGTCCTACTGAATTCAATGGGGTGATGAGACACTACAAATAAAAACACACAGCCAGGAAAGCAATAGTGTAGTGGCAGAAGTGCAGGGTCCCTTCATGATAGTCATAGCCATACTCCCTTTAAAAGAATGCAACCTTCTAAGATCATAGAATAACCTGGCCAACCTTGAATACTGCTTTCTGCTTCTCTATTATTGTCACCATTTGACTGTCCTTTAGGAACTAACAGGAACTCTTTTCCCTCAGCCGGAAACAACAAAGAAACAAGTTAGAAGACTCTTCTCAGTGGCTAACTCACCCATTTCATGCTGACTGGCTCACAGGATGTTGGAAACATAGGGACCCTGCTGGGACCTGGCTCCCACAAACATAAGAGGTCTAAGACCCCCCAAGACCCTGGACAACTACACCCCTGCAGGAAAGCAGGCAACCCCATCACCCTCCATGCTTTGATTGCTACATTACACTTCTGATTGTTATACAATATTCAAACAAACTATTCAGTTTTCATTTGCCATTTTTGTGTGGTTTATTTATTTATTGCATTTATATCCCATTTTTTTTCTCCAAGGAGCTCAAGGTGGCGTACAAAGTTCTCCCCCTCACTTAAAACCTCACAACAACCCTGTGAGGTTGCTCCCCTCCAGTGAGCTTCATGATTGAATGAGAATTTGAACTCTGGTCTCACCAGTCCTAGTCCAACCTTCCACTCCTATTTTTTAACCAATTAGACAGGGCTTACTTAGGTGTCACTACTGCTATGGGGCAGGAAACTAATACTGATTTTTTTTGTTAAGAAAATGTTCTGCCATGACCAACTGGTTTTGACAACAAACTATTATATGGGGTGTATGTATTTTTACATATTCAGTTTGTGGGTATGAAGTCTTTCCTGTGAGGTAGGTTAGACTGAGAGTTGGTTCAGTCAAGCGGCACATGCTTAGAATGTGTGTGTGTGTGTTGGCAAGCTTTGTTTTGTTGTGATTGGTATTTTGTTGTGAAATACCAGACCTGTGTAATACTGCTGTTAAAGCGGAGGGGGGGCTGGCTTTGTGTATGTTTTCCCCTACTCTGCATAGTCTGTGAATATGACATGATATATTTGCACCTCTCTTTTCTTCCTGGATCCTCCCTCCCACTTTTATTTTTGCAACAACCCTGTGAGGCAGGTTAGGCTAAGAGTTGGTTCAGCCAAGCTTCACATGCTTAGAGCACTTTTGTTTCTACATGTGTGTGTGTGCTAACTCCTGCTGGAGCCCAGAGCGGGACATGGGGCTCTGCTCGCTGCCCTGGGTATCAGGTGTGTTGGGGACCAAATGGAGGTGAGGCACGGAAGCCAGAGCCTTGCTTACACAGAGCCTTTTTAAAAATTATTTTAAATTTGTGTAAAATACAAAGTCTGGCCAGAGTCTGAGAGGAGGAAGAAGGGCCCCTTCCTATCCACCCCCAAGAGCAGCACTCACAGGAGATCAACCCAGATGATATATATAAAAAAAACCAATAGGCAGAGGCAGCAGGGAAAGGATCTGCAGGGAGGCTCCCACCAAAGAGGGGACCAGGGAGATTTATGTTTCCTCTTTGACAACACTAGAAAAAGAGAAAGGGGAACAGAGAAAGAGAGCATGTGCTGGAAAAAGTTACCATGGAGTATATTCTATTTGGCTCATTAACACCCACATTTACTATGTATAGAATCTACAGAAACTAACTCATCAAGAGTATCCGATGATCAAGATGGAGACAAGCCACTAGCCAGAGAGAAGAAAATAGCAGCTTTTAATTCACTAGTACCCAATCATCAATCACATCTCTGTCTTCATACATTGGCTAAAAACCAAAAGGGGTGGGGACTTGGAGAGCTCATTTCACTGAAATTGTGGGTGGGGGACCTCACATATTGGTGCCTAGTTTTCTTTCTAGAGCAGATAGAAAGTTGCTTTTTTCAAAAAATGAAAGCTAAGGGTCCAGGCCCCCTACTGGCCTCAGGTCTGGGAGAAGCTAACCCTTTTTACCCATCTACCAGCAGCCCTGAACTGTGGTAAACATTAACTATGGTTTGTTTGAAACAAGCAACCTGAAACCATGCATCTCTTTCTGGCTCATTCATGTTGCGCTAAATTATTTTTAGCATGATGTGTGAACGCAGCAACTGATATAGTGAGCTGAGAGACCATAAAAATTTCTTGTACCTGTAAAGTGTAAAAGAAATCTTTCTGGTATATCACCTTCTCACTTATGTGCATATGTGCATAACCACTCACAGCATTTGCTAACTTTTAATTACTTCTTCAAAACACAAAGTATTTTCATATACACTACAATGTGTTACACTACTACCATCTCCTGGACAAGCTTTAAAATATACTTTCATGAACAAGGTAGTCTCATTTCTTTGTATAGAAACAGGACTCTGGTCTCCAACTAGCAATACAACCAATATCCATAGTTTCCAGTTCTCAAAGCAAAAGGGCCATATTCCCAGCTAGATATTATTCTGAATAAAGCAACATGTTTCCAAACAGTTATTGTAGATCATCAAAAAGCCCCCCAAAATGAGTGACTTCTGCAAAGAGTACCACAATCAAGCCAAATGCACACAATAGACAAGGATACATAATAATCTGATACTTTTAATCAGATTATGTAATAGCAAACTGATCAGAACTGTGATGGAAAAAATAATAAACAGCCTGGCAACAAAACCAACTGCAAACAAATCAGCACTTTGAACAGGGAACAATGTACTTATGGTAGCTGCAAAAGTATATGCAAATTAACAATTTGAAAAATTCTACCTTTGTGAAAATTACATATCTGCTTTTACAACACTAAACATCTGATGGCATTTTTTTCCTGTGGAGTTATTAGGGAAGGAACCCTACCTGGAATGTGATGTAAATGACAAGATTCAGTCCTGGAACATGAGAAGCATCTGATAGAGACAAAAACAATCAAAGAGTTTTGTGGCACCTTAAAGATTAGCTGATCAGCTGATTGATGTTGACAGGGAGCCCCGCTTGCAAAGGAACAATTGGTAGCTCACTTTAAGTGTCAGGTGTAGGGCAGGTGAGTGTGGTTCATGGCAAACAGCTTCACGGGCCGCACTGGGACCTGTGCTGGGCCTCAATAGGCCCAAGGGCTAGAGGCTCCCCACCACTGCATCATGGAATCCAAGGTTGCATACATAGGATTCAGTAATGGCTGGTGGAGTGACACTGCTTTCCTTACCTCCTGTTGCCCCCATCATTGTGGCGTGCCAAGCGGGCAAGGTGCAAGGTGCAAATGCACTGCCAGAGGCACCAGATTGGCTATGCCGGTGTATTTGTACTACACTGACCTCAGCACTGCCTCACCTTTCTCCCTTCGCAGTACTCCACAGTGATGGTAGACAGGAGGTCAGGTAAACAACACCTCCCCAACTGCTGCTGCTAGGATTCCAATAGTCTCTTCCCACTAATCAGGCTCAGCAACTTTGCCACATTATGTACCTTCAGACAATGCAAGGCTAAAATAGTCATTGCTTGGCAGTTGTGGACAAGGAAGGGGCTGGCTTGTGCAGCTGTGGCAAGCTGAGCAGGTCCTAGCTGGCTGGGGAGGACTAGCTTCAGAGGGAGGCAATGGTAAACCCCCTCTGAATACTGCTTACCATGAAAACCCTATCCATAGGGTCACCATAAGTCCAGATCGACTTGAAGGCAGTCCATTTCCATTTTTGATTTGCACCCAATGGAACTTTTTTTTACTAAGCCTCATAGCCATGTGTGTGGGGGAGGCTCTCACTGGGATTGAGGCAGTCAAAATGAATACATAGGAGACCAAATTAGGATTTCTTTTTAAAAAGACCTAGTCATAAAAACAAATTCCCAATATTGTATGACATAATTCTGTTCTATAATGGAAACATTATCATGGGAGAATCCAGAATTCCTCATCATCACATCAGAAGCTTCATTATTCAGAAGTACAGCACTTGCTTTGCATTCAAAATTACCTGGGTTTTCCAGTTAAAAAGGATCACACGTCAAAGGCCTGGGTACCAGTTGTAGGCAGTCCTAGGCTAGATGGATCAAAGGTTTGATTTGCCCCTGAAGAAGAGGCTTTAAACTCAAAAAACATTGGGCCTTAACAAATAGTACATCTTTCAGTAAACATAAATAACATTTTATTTAAGGACACTAGTAAAAAAATTGTTGGTGATGATTTATTATTATTATTTATTACCTGCACTTCATCTTGAGGTCCCTGCACTCTGAGGCTACCTGCATTCAACAGGGCAAAAAAATCAAGGGACAGAGGTAGTCCTATGAGATTGCTGAACATAGGAAGTCACTAACTGCCAGAGCACTGTGGTTTGCTGGTTGATGGTTTGTTTTTAGTGAAATATAAATTTAATGTATTAGACCTACAGTGAATAATTGGATAATCCCTATAAAATGCAATATTTTCCCCAAAACGTTTGTAAAGTTAACACCAAACTGTAGAATGGAAACAGGTAAGAATCTGCTTTCAGAAATTATTGGCCAAAATATATAATGAGCAGATTTCAGTTAGCAGAAACATGTATGGGAAATATATGGAAGACATATAAAAGAAAGGAAATTACAAATACTGTTCAAATAGCACCATTTCTGGTCTCATGCCAATTTTTGTGACTGTTGATTTCATAGTGCACTATTTCAACACCCTTTTTACAGGCATGAAATTTGGAACTGACACCTGTTAAATCCAACAAAATGTAAAACCTCATTTTTTAAAGTTTCAGTATTGCCATGCTACACTGAAAAAGTTTATTTTTCAGTTGAAAAAGTCAAAAGTGGACTGAAAAAGCTATTTTAAAAAGCACTAGGTATGATCCAGGCAAAGTTAAGCACCTTTATTGATTTCAAAAGTGGACAGGTATACCTTAAAAACCATGGGCATAAACTCTTTTGGTTCATAGTTTCAGAACATGTTAATTTCAAAAATTAAGATCCAAAAACAATAGGAAATGTCAAGTTCAATATTATATATAATATATATATAAGACAGTTTTGAAAGCAACAAACAGAACTTCACTCAAGCTTTCTCTGGATCCCTACAAGGATTCCGTTAATCACCTAAAAATATATATGAACGTAACTGTGATTAACCAAACAGAGGTTTTTATTATATTAACAAAACGTTTCAGCTTCCGCCTTCATCAGCTGCCAACATACAAATGCTGTTACCAAGGTGGCAGTTATAGAGCTTTGAGGATGGAATGCTCAGAGGGGCTTCATTTGCAGAAGCTAAGTGATGCTGGTACTGTCCTCCAGGTTGAGGCCATGTGGGGCCAATGTGTCCAGAGAGTAAATCCAAAAATTCTCCCTTTTAGTCAGTGCTGCTGGATCTGCTGGCATCTCTATCGCTGCAATGGAAAAGTCTAACAGGCTGTGACCCTCGATGTTAAAATGCTTTGCAACTGGTTGCTCCACTTTTTTTGTCAAAATTGTCAACTTGTGGTTCCTGAAGCGCGTGCGTAGGTCAGTTGTGGTCTTTCCTACGTATTGGATATGACATCCTGGTCTTTTACACTCGATGATGTAAACTATATTGCAGGACCTGCAGGTGATGTTCTGTTTGATGTAATATGTCCTGCCTGTCCTAGTGCTTGTAAAAGTGGCTGTCTCCCTGAGGTGATACAGCGTTTGGAGTGACAAGGATGAGACCCTGGATTGGTGATAGGTGGCTTAAGCACAGCTCTCACCAACAGTCTGCGCAAATTAGGAGGCTGGCGAAATGCTACAACAGGAGGCTTGCTGATGGCTCTAGTAAGATGTTCAGAGTTTGCCAGCAATGGGTAGCTCTCCCTGATTGCTCGGTGACAGGAGATGCTGGATGGTAGTCTACCACAAATGGAATCCATTGCTCTCTGCTCTTTGACACCTCAGTATGATGGAGGAGGTTTTCTCGGGACAGAATGGAGGCTCGGTGGATGTTGCAATTGATAATATGTGGAGAATATCCTCTTAAAAGAAGGTGTTCTTTAAGTTCACTGATCCTTCTCTGGTATTTATCTTCAGTGTTGCAAATAAGTTTGATTCTCAGAGCTAAGCTATATACAATGTTCTTCTCTATATATCTAGGATGGCAGGATTTCCAGTTTAAATAGGTGTGGGCATCAGTGGGTTTGCTGTAGAGATCAGTGGCTATTTTGTTGTTTTCAATGGTGAGAAGGACATCCAGAAAAGGGATGTGTGGATTGTCATTTGTACTATTAAATGTAAACTTAATAGAGGGATGGATAGAGTTGATGTAATTTTTAAATTGTTCCAAACTCTCTTTACCATTCGTCCAGACCATAAAGACGTTGTCAATGTATCGCCACCATATAAGTGGTTTGTTGAGTGCCTTTTTGAGGATCTCCTGTTCCAGTTTACCCATAAAGAGATTCGCATATGATGGAGCCATGCAAGTCCCCATATTATATTATACACATACACACACACATATACTGCACACCACAGTGAAAAACTATTTATATATGTTGGGCTGGATCCAGAGATCCACCTGTGTAGGGAATGGGTGGAGCAAGGCGTGTTATTTGAAAATAATTTTTACATGGCTCTCTACACTGGGACTATTTAATAATGCTGGGTTATTGAATCTTGTATTTGAACCAACCTGATTTATGTTCCAGTAGGAATTTCTATATTAAAGCCATTGGATTTTATTCATTTGGCCACTGAAGAAGACCAAAAGGTGGAAATGCATCTCACCAACCTACTCCAGGAGCACCCATTTTATTTATTATTATTTATTTAAAATATTTCTGTCCCTCCCTTCTACCCTATAATAGGGCACTCAGGGCGGCTTACAATAAAATTGAACATGTACATAATAAAATTGTACACAATAAAGATCACAAACACATTAAAATAAATTACAATATATATAATGCAATTAAAATACAGAAAATACAACACACACACACACACACATATATAAGGAATGGTATTGAAGGGACTACAGAGGTAAAAATTAACATGAAAACATGGAAATGAACTGCCTTAAAGTCGATCCCGACTTATGGCGACCCTACGAATAGGGTATTCATGGTAAGCGGTATTCAGAGGTGGTTTACCATTGCCTTCCTCTGAGGTGGTGACTGGCCCAAGGTCACCCAGTGAGCTTCGTGGCTGTGTGGGGATTCGAACCCTGGTCTCCCAGGTTGTAGTCCAACACCTTAACCGCTATGACACATAGAAGGCAATAAAATCAGTGTCAGGCTCTACCCTCAGTTTAAACTGGCATGAGTCTCTTTAGGACATAGAGTGCTTTATAGTTAGCTGTTGTGTTTATTTTACTTCATGGTTATTAAATATCTATTTTAGTAGATATCTATCTGTAACCCATTTTTTATTATTCTTCCTTAACTCTGTTCTTTCTTAAATGGACTATGACAGGCCAGATCACAGAAAAAAATGGGCAGAGGCATCTACTGTGAGTATTTGTGGGCCATGCAGTATCCTAGCTCCCAAGTATGAATCTGGCTTATCAGGGTTCAGTTGCCCTTAAGGAGAAAGCACAGTGAGGGGAAAATGTGACTTGCATCCACAAAATACAACTGAGATGCTTTTACCATTTCTAAAGCAAAGTCAGAATTTTCTCCATGAAATTAGTTGTAATACTTAAATAATAATAATAATAAACTTTAATGTATAGGCCGCCTATCTGGCCAATGGCCACTCTAGGCGGCTTGCAGTAAAATATGATAAAATACAATAAGTAAGATATAGTCAATACATTACATACAGTTCAGTATAACAAATTATCAGCATTTCAATACAAGGCTAATTTACCCTAGAAGTCTCAGAGGTTGTAAAGGCCTGGTTAAAGAGCCAAGTCTTCAGACCCCGGCGAAATATTTCTAGGGAAGGGGCATGTCGAAGATCTATTGGGAGGGAGTTCCAGATCTGTGTATTCAGTTCATATGCATCTCATCTTGGCAATATCCCACCTTTGTTCAATTTTGCCAGAAACTGAACCCATGTCTCCCAAGACCAAACCGTTATTCTATCCACTAGACCAACAGATTCTCTTTCCGCACACATACACGCTACACAAATAAATAATAAGAACAAAATCTTACACTTTGTGGGAATCACAAAGCTGTTTGTAATTTGTTGTTGGGTGAGTTCCATAGGTGCAATAAAACAGTTGGAAGTTCATCTAGACAAATCATGAAAGAATGTCTTAAACAAATAAACAAATTAAAATACAGTGCATAATGCAATCAAGTTTCAAGCTTTACAGTCCTGAATATGACCAATGACAATCTGTGATGAAGGGCTAGCTGATATTTCCTTAGTAATGGCTGTATCTTTTGATTACATTACATTTAATAGTTTCCATTGACCTAATTGTATCCAAGATCTTTGAATGTCCCCATAGAAAAATCCTATTAAACTTGCTCTGTGCAAACAGGAGAGGGAAGAAAAACATTTACACCGAATTGAATTGAAAGCTTAACCTTTCAGCACTTTGGGGAACAGTGATCAAGAACAAACCTAGTCTTTTATAGTAAAAACACAATTCTTCAGTATATCCCCCAACCTCATACTGAATCTTTTGCTATAGTATACCTTGATAGAACGTTTCCTGTTTTTCCTACATCCGTCTTTTTTATTATTAATCTTTCCAAGACAGAGACAAGTTTCTTTCCCATCTTGCATGGAATAAAGCACATGTGGGTGCTTAATACATTTTAAAAACCTTATAAAATAAGAAATAAAGCAAATTAATAATAGAATAGTTACCTGTTAACCTTTAGGGTATGTTTAAAGAGGGGTGGAAGGGAAATAAGGGGTATTTTCCCATTATTTCAGTGCATGTATATGAACAAAGTATGAATTCTAACCTATGCGAATGATTCTCAGTGTCAAACACATCTATTCTAGGGCAGTGTTCTCCAACCTTGAGTCACCAGAAGTTTGTGGACTGCAACTCCTATCATCCCCAGCCAGCTTAGCCAATGGTCAGGGATCATGGGAGTGGTAGTCCAACAACATTTGGGGACCCAAGGTTGAGTAACACTGTTCTATGGTAATCAAAGTAGTGTATGAGGATCTGATTTATATTTTAACTTCTTACCTCCTTTGTTCCCGTAATTAACTCCTAGTGAATTAATGGAAATTTGCGGTGTAATGGATATTAGTGATTCTTATTCTGTATTTATCTAAACTAGCATTTCTCTCTCTCTCTCTCTCTCTCTCTCTCTCTCTTTTTGGTCATCTGGGGAAAATCCATTGTGATTTTTCTTACTGCAAATAAAGTGCTATTTTAGTGCTTATTTTCCAGATCAAAGTTCCTGTTGTTCTGCCCGCTGCTTGCCATATGACCCATTATGTTTGCAGTGGGTGTGATTTACCAGCATTCTGGACTTCCAGGGTTTGCACAGTGCTAGGTGCACTGCCTAACCTAACTAAGAAAACAGAAATGTCGGACTGAACCTCTAAAAATATGCAAGGAGCTTCATGGTGCAGGGATGAAATGCTGGAGCTTCTAGATATATGGGAGAGCCAAAGGTGGAGGAGCAGCTCTGCTCCAGACACCAAAATGTAGATATTTTTGAGGATGTGACCCATGAGCTGTACAAGTGTGGTCATACGCAACCGGCATGTTTCCCTTACCCTTACTTGCATTTACCTTTATCTTTAAGTAAACTAACTGAAGACATTACATTGATACAAACCAAATCACTACTGCTTTTCTCTTTACTTCCAAATGTGAACAGATCCTGCTTCCACAAGCCCAAAGGCTACTCTAGCGCCGAAAGAGTGCCTAGAATTCCTTAGGACCAAGAAGGAGAAATGTGATAAGGCTGACAGGATGTTTGAGAGTTTCCTTGAACACTCAGAGGAGGAATAAATGAGAGCGCACTGAGTGAAAGCAGGAAGGAAAAGGAGTTCCTCCAACTCATTGACAGAGACAGCTCTGTCCTCCATGAATTTCTTACTGTATTAAGCAAGATGCTTAGGAGCATAGGGAGGATTGTAGAAAGATTATGCATTCAGTGGATGTCAGCGGCATCACTAGGGGGGTGCGGGGGGTGCGGACCGCACTGGGTGACACCATCAAAGGGGGTAGCACCCAGAGCCACCCCTAGGCACCGGGAAGCGGGGCAATTGCCCCGGGCCCCGCACTTTGAGTTTGGAGGGCCCCGCGCTTGGCGATATAGAGAAGCTGGACTGCGGTGGGTTTTTTTTCTCTATCTTCAGCCCTGCAGCGGCCATCTCGCCAGCCACTTCCCTCTTGGGGAATCTCCCACTCTTCGGCTGCAGAGAGGTTTTTCCTCCCATCCTGCCTGGCCTGCCCGCTCATAAGCTGTGAATTTTAGGTGGAAGGTTTGAATCCCCTGCCTGCTCTTGGGCTGCGTGCCTCAGTGGCTTCCCAGGCAGGATGGGGGGGAAACCGCTCTGCAGCCAAAGAGCGGCTGCAGGAGATTCAAATCTCCAGCCTAGGCAAGCGCTGCCTCTGTAAACCTACTGCATGCAGCGGGTTTACACAGGCAGTGCCAGTGATGTACCAAGGGGGGGTTGGGGTGCAGTCAAGATGGAGTAGGGTTACCAGGTGTCCAATTTTCAGCCGGAGTTTCTGGTTTTGGGGGGTCCCCTCCGGGTCTCCAGCTAGCTTACCTTAATCTCCGGACTGTCAGCTTCAAGTTTTTTAAAAAAACTAAGTTTCTAGGTCGTCTGGTTCCTGAGATATACACCAAAACATCAGCCCCCCCGCGACTGTTTAATCTGTTTCTTAACCGATCTGTATAGCAGCTTTTAGCCAGAGCTTGGAAAAGTTACTTTTTTAAACTACAGCTCCTATCAGCCCCAGCCAGCATGGCCACTGGATTGGGCTGATGGGAGTTATAGTTCAAAAAAATAACTTTTCCAAGCTCTGGCCTCTAATCCCGCCCTTTCAGGATTGTAGCCAGTAAGGAGAGCCAGGCTTGTGATTTGTTGACCCAGGCAGTGCTTAGGCTTCATTACAATGTCAAAATGGTGGTTTTGAGGTCTTCAGTTTGAGTAAGGAAGAGTATGGGTTAAAGTTTTTTTTCTCTTGTGTGTAGCACGCAGTCAGACCCTGGGCTATTGGAGAGGGCAGTGCTTTGAAAACCTTTCCAATATGAAAGCTTTAATCCAATACTTGATTTTCTGGGAGTAAAGGAATGCTGATCCCATGTACCTGGAGTAAACCCCATTGAATTCATTAGGACTTACTTTTGAGTAGACATGGTTAGGATTGTGCTGTAAATTAATAGGACTTCTGAGTAAACATAACAAAGAATTGTGTTTGTGTTGTAAATCTTTCCCTCCCTCTCCAATCCTATTTTTAAAACAATTAGGCAGTTCTGCAATGACCAACTGGTTTGACAATAAACTATTATGTGGGGTGTATTTTTACAAGTGTGTGTGTGTGTGTGTGTGTGTGTGTATAGAGTCTTTCCAACAACCCTGTGAGTCTTTCCAACAACCTTTTTATTGTGCAGGGATATTCTATCATGCCACATGGAGTGCATAAATCAATGAGGCCAAGTGGATGCCAGCAAAGGAAAGCAAAAGAGGCAAGAAATAAATCACTCAAAACACTAGCTGGATCCATGCTTCAATATGTCAAAAGACCAGATGATGGCCAGGGTTCATCAAAAGACACTGCTCGTCAGTCTCCAATTGAAAAAGCTGATTCTTCTGATGCTAGCATGCATTCTGCAGAAGAGCAAGGAGTGGAAATGGCAGAATTTGAAGCAGAAGAACAAGGAGTGGAAATGGAAGAATTTGAAGCAGAAGAGAGTGCTGAAAGTTACTCTAGTTATGATACTGTAAATGATATGAGTGACGTTAAGGAGAAAGATTTGCAAATTTTATGTGATATATTTTCGGGTTGAAATCATCAAAAGGGGAAGTGATTCTTTCCAGAACAAAGATGGGCCTTTCAGTGTTGCAGCAAGGCAAGATGCAAAAGCAAAGGGAGATGTGCGCCAGGTTTCAAAAGAGTGGCTTTACAAGATGATGCCAAATGGCGAGAAAATTCTGTAGTCATGGATGGTTTACTCACTCGTCAGCAAGAATTTATACTGTTTTTGCTGCTGACTGTTTGCCGTTAGTGCTACAGATACAACATCCAAATTTGTGACTGGGTTTCAGATATGGTGGAAACTGAGCCCGAAAGTACATAACCATGAGACATCCGAAGAGCACCTACATTGCCTTGAAAAGTGGAAAACATTGGCAGCAGGACTTAGGCTGTACAAAACCATTGACGCCGAAACTATTGCTTTGATGGAAATGGAGAAGAAAAAGTGGAGGGACATCTTGCACAGATTTCTTGATATCACATTGTTTCTTGCCAAGCAGAATCTGGCATTCCGTGGCCACAAGGAAGATGAATCTTCATTGAATAAAGGGAACTTTCTTGAGATGGTTGAGATGCTTTCAAAATATGATCCTGTGCTGAAAGAGCACCTAATGAGATTAAAGCGGAGCACATGTAAACTTAAAGTATCAGTCTCTTTATCTTGCACCAAAAACTCAGAATGAGTTTATAAGTGCCCTGGCAAATCATGTGAAGGAGATGCTTGTCATGGACATAAAGTCTGCAAAGTACTTTGGGATCATGTTCGACAGCACACCTGACATATCACATACTGACCAGATGTCCGAAGTGATCAGATATGTAAAAATCAACAATAGGAAAGTTGAAGTGAAAGAAGTATTTCTAGGATTTTTCCATTTAAAGGGGGGGAAAGCTGCTGACCTCAGTTCTGACATTCTTAAAAATCTGGAAAGTGATGCACTGGACATAATGATGTGCCGCGCACAAGGTTACGATAATGCTGCCACTATGGCTGGAATCCATGGAGGTGTACAAGCCATTCTTAAGGGAAAGAACAAGAAAGCTATTTTTAATGGATGTGTGGACTTGTGCGGTCAGCACTCTTCTGCTGAAAATGCATCGTGTGTGACATTTTTTGGAACTCTTGAGACAATGTTTTCTTTCTTTGCTGCTTCCACCCATTGATGGGATGTATAAATTGACCATACTGGAGTGTCAGTGAAAAGGCTATCAACAACACGCTGGAGTGCTCATCATGCTGCAGTTAAGCCAGTTAAAGAAAAGTTCGATAAGTTTGTGGCAGCGACTGAAGCTCTTTGTGATCCACATGAAAATTTGGACACAAGAGGTGCAGCACAAGGTCTTTTGCCTGTTGTCTGTGATTTCACTTTTCTGTGCTACCTGTACTTCTGGTGTGATGTACTTCAGGAAGTTAATCTTACACAGCAGTACCTGCAAACTAAGGGTTTAACTCTCAACAAGGTGGTGACAAAGCTAGAGGCACTAAGACTTTTTCTGCACGAGGAGCGCAGTCACCTGGTGGAGCATGCAATTGAACAGGCGCTTTTAAAATCAGACAAATATGGAATTGCAGTAGAGAGAAGAGCCAGGTTCAAGAAGAGGTTGGCAGGGGAGCAAGCAAGCAGTGTTGGACTCACTCTGCAAGAAGAAAATAAGAGGGTGATGCTTGAGTGCATTGATCGCTTTCATTCTGAACTCTAGATCAGATCAAGAGCCATCAAGGAAGTAGCAGCCATGTTTGAGGCTGTTCAAGCGAAGAGTCTCATATCTGCCACTGAAGAAGAGTTAAAGGTGTCCATTCCAAAATTGACCACTTTTTATGATGAGGTATCCGAGAGTGCGATTTTAATAGAAATACCAAGGCTGAGAAGGCACCTGAAAGCAGCAGAGATTGATCTGGAAGAAGCCAAAGATTGGGCAATATTAGACATTTTGACATTCATAGCTGAATGGAACTTCGTAGAATCTCTCCCAATCCTTTCACTAAGCCTAAAATTATTTCTGACGATTTGTGTGTCTGTGGCTTCATGTGAGAGGAGCTTTTCAAAGCTGAAACTTATAAAGAACTATTTGCGATCTACCATGGGACAGTCAAGGCTTTCCAATCTTGCGATATTATCAATTGAAAGTGAGTTGGCGAAAGGCATTGATTTCGATGAAGTGATTCACAAGTTTGCAGCTTTGAAGGCCAGGAAAGGAAAGTTCAGATTTAGTCGAGATGTTCACTAAGTGCTGAAATGCTTGTGTATTTCTTCCTGTTTATTTTTTTTGGTATTATTTCATTTATGAGTATATTTCCATATGCATTTGTCTACAACTTCTACATTATTTGGGCCGTTATTGATTATGCAAACCTAATCCATTAATGTATCTCATGTAACGGTAAAGCTTAATGTTAAAATGAACATAATTTTGATGTAGTTCTTAAACGTTTTTACTTCGAATTCTATTGTTTTCTTACAGAATTTTCACTTTAACCACATGAGACTATGTATAAATGTAAATACATTTAGGCTGTGCGTATGATAATGTAATTTAAAGGTGTAATTTTAATTTTGCTAGTTGTTTATGTCACTACTATTGCCATTACATTCAGTGATATATGGGAATTACGATTTACCAGTAACATTAGTACAAAAAAATTACTAAGGATTCTGCATGGTCTGGTACGGGAGGAGGTCCATGGGGGTGACACCATGAGTTACCGCACTGGGTGACACCAACCCTAGTGATGCCACTGATGGATGTAAACAATGGCCTACTTAATAATATTGTCACTGGGCTGCAAGGCTTCACCCAGGCTATAAAGCACCATAATATGCCCACCAACAGCATGTCCCAGTGTACACCCTAAAGGTAGCATCCAAATTAGAAACACACAGGTAATGTACATAACATATTCAACCATTCACAATTGTTCTGTGGAAGGCCCGCTTATGCCTCCAGAGAAGCAGTATGGGTTCCATCCAAATGACTGTATACGTCATGATCTTACATGTTCTGATGAGAATTTGTCCCCACACCCTCAGTGCACCTCTTCCACCCAAAAGCAGCTTAACTGAGGGGGCATTGTGTTGAACCCTTCCATAAAGAAAGAAAGAAAATCAAATGGAAGATCAAGTGATATGTGCAAGTGAGGGCCTACTGAAGGGAGTAATCAGGGGGAAGTTGCTGAAAGTGAGCCTCTTCTTTCTGATGTGTTTGAGCCAACTTTACAGCTGCTAACCTCCACTCCAGTAGTATAGCATGCAAAGTACACATTAAAGCCTCGTACAAGATATAGCCCATTACTATAGTCCTGGGATTCCTCCTGTGTGCAGTAGTACTGCATCATATCTTGAAGAGATGATGCAGGCAAGTATGATTGAGCTATGCACAGTTCTTTCAGTGTTACACTATATATGGTATCATTAAAGATGCTGAGTTCTGTACTCAGTTATTAAAGTATTCAATTTTTAAGGTTGCCATATTGTTATATATCTGCTTAGAAACATTATGAAGTTTCAGAGAACTGATATTTGGAATCCAGTGAGAGGAGGAAGTGGCTACTAATTTTAAGAAATGTCAGTACTCACAGCATAAAGCAAACAATTATTCAGGCACTTGACTAAGATACACAAAATGTAATTCATCATACAATGTTTCTGGGGGTGTATAATATCCACAAGCAGGGTGGGTGGCATTGTAAACGGTAACAGTGCACATGTTAGATCTTCCTAGATTAGGTGGACTAGGTCCATGAACAGTGACACATCAGAATTATAGGACTGGATGGAGTCTTCAAGCCCAAACCCTATGCTTTGGGATAATTCACACATTCATGTGCATAACTGATCTCTCATCATTTGGTAATTCACAACTATTCATGCAAACTGCCTGCACTGGAAAGTATTGTGTTTGAGGTGATGTCAAATGATATGAAAACCTTGTTGTGATTGTTTGAGCTGGCATGGTTATTTTAAACTTGCAGGTCATTACTTGATGATGCATTGCAGTCATCAAATGATGAATATGCATGCATGAAAATGTCTACACACAGGATTTAAAGTATTCCTTGCAGATCTCCTCAAGACCCTCTTGTGATGTATTGTCAAAATATCTCATCCTAGCAAATCCTTCTGCCAACAAAGCCTTGAATTCAACTCTCTCTGTGAAAGTTCATTAAAAGTGTCTCTCCAATGGTTACAGTTGAAACACTTTCTGTTTCATGTAAAGGACGCAATCTCCTTTTTCAAAACGAGACTTTCAAGATGCAGCAGCCTGTCTGTGACAAATCACTCCTCAAATGCTTGAAGAGTGTGTTTCATAACTGAAAGCCCCAGCTGTCTATAAAAATGGAGAAAAACGAAAGGCAGATAACAATTAGAGGAGACCTGATGATTTGAGAAGTCTGCTAAATATCAAATTAAGATGTGGGAAGATATTTCAGTTTTGTTGTGGCTGAGAACTTTTGCCTGTATATAATCTGCATTTTTTGTAGCCAGGGTAAGGAGACGAACTAATCCTGGTGTAAATAGGTAAAACTCCATGTGTTGTAGCTAAACTGTGTTCTACAAGTTACGGAGGTATGGAATAACAATTGTTAGATTTGTGGATTTGAGAAATAATAAAATGCTGCCAGTGCCACCTGTTTTTAATTTCTAATTTGAGAGGCATGAGAGTGCATGTACTTTGTTCTGGAAACCTCCCACCTTCTACATGTGTGGGAGCTAGCTGTGGTTGCTCACCAACAAGAGAAAAATGCTCTGCAGGTGTTCTATATGTGCAGGACAGTGACTCCCCACTTGAGTACCAACAGAACCATACCAAACGATATACTTTCTCCTATTCTTACATTTTAGGGATGAACCATTGCACTAATCAGAGGTTTCAGAACTATGTCTTGGTGATCCCTGGTTCAAATTGAGACTATACTTCTGCCTGGCAGACACCAGCAAAACACTGGATTCTGACACTTCATGCTTTTAGCCTGGAATGTGTAATGCCTGCTGTTAGCATGATATAAAATAACAGAAGAGAGTCATTTTAAATAGTGTGTACATTTTAGTTATGTACATCCTGAACTCCTTGGAGGATATAAGTGTGAACAACAGACAGACCATTTTTTCTGTTTGCTCTATGTGTTCTTGCTTGGCTTTCAAAGCCATGGATTTCCACTTCTCTTTTTCACCTTTGTTCTTCTGTAATTTCTTATGCTTGGAATGCTGTGACAACAGGGCTTTGATCTATACCACCCTTTCTGATTTTTAAGAACATCATAAAATAGATTTATTTCAGTTAACTAGTGATATATGATTTAGGCTCCTCCTCCAATTTCTATTTTTTTCATTTTGTCATTGTCTTACTATTACTAAGTGATAGTAATAGAACCTCATTTACTTTTAATCCATTGTACAATGGGCAGAACAATCTAACACAGAGGAGGCTGGCAGGAGTGGAGCTGGCAGAAGGAGCTGCCAAATCCTACTGCAGGAGCCCCATAGAGGGGAGTACACTTGCTGCGCTGGCAGGGCTTGGCAGAAGGAAATGAAATGAGTGTTTCCTTCCCCCGACCTTTACCCAGCATAGCATCTGACAGTACTGGGGGCCACGGGATGGAGCCAAACTGGGCTAGGATGCAGAGTAAGTCCCCTTTCCCTCAGTTCCACCCCAACACCCCTCCAGAAGTGGCCTTTGGCCTTGCCTTAACATAATTTCTCGTGAAGAACAGACCATCAGATGGGGAAACAGTGCCACCTAGTGTCAGCAGGCAAGAATCATGTTTTTTGAGGAAGTAGCAACCCTCGCGAGACCCCAGACTATTCACTGACAAACAGATGAAAGGATACTCCAATGATGAGAAGTTAATACACCCTTAAAGAAAATCAGAGACAAAAACAAGGCAAAAAACCTACACATTAAGCAAAACTACTTCCTCTTAAAACCAAAAAATGACAACACAAAAAATAGAACAAATTGTCATTTATTCCATGAAGCAAAACCTCAGTAAATATCGAGAATAAAATACTTATCAAACATCTTATATAACTTTTAACATGAGCAAAACAAATTTAAAAAAAAGATGTTACTCACAACCTCGGGCAGCCCATTCTGTGATTACATACTTTCCGCAATGGGTGGGTCCTGATGGTCTGTTCTCCAAGAGAAATTATGTTCAGGTAAGGTCAATGGCCCCTTTTCCCTGGAGAACAGCCCATCAGATGGGATGTACCAAAGCATCCGAAGACAAAGGGTGGGAAACTCCCTGAGACTGAACAGGAAATCACATAGAAGGCCATCAGGTATGCTTCAGGTATGAATGGTAACATGCTGAAGTGGCTTGGAATGTACAGGGGCCTCCCATTCCATGCTGGTTAGTTTCTTGAAGGGTCCCACAACCAGTATATAACGAGCCAAAGTTTTGGGCTCCTTTAAAACTGACACAATTTTAGAAGGTTCAGGTACTGCAGTTGGATCCCCAGTAGCCTCATTCAAGTTCAAGGCCCCTAGAGTCTGGCACCGTAGAGGCACATAGTATACTGGTTGAAATAGCCTATGGGAAGAAGCTTCTTCAACTGTGACACCATCACTCCACTCCCTTTCATCGCTATCAGTCTTCAGTAACGGATCAAGATGGTCTGTAGCAACCTCAGAAAGACATTTAGATTGGTTAGCAAGTCGACCCCAAGATGCAGTGGTGATGAAAGGTTCAGGATCCCCATGGTCTTCCCTCTTCTGAGGAATGGCCACTGGCCAAATGTGCACATTGAGCCAATGGTAGGACAGGTACATGACGGCCCCTGGTAAGGGCCAGCAGTGAGAACCTGCATCTGCATTGGCAATGGTCCTTGAGGAGGCCGCTGCAGCAATTCATTTGAAAGGACCCCCAAAAGGGCATCTTTGAGTTGGGCTAGGGCCTCAGGAGTCAGATGCAAAATTTGAAGACCTGGTGGCAGTGGAGGTGGGTGAAGGTCTCTGGCAGATGACTGAGGTGCAGACAGGTGATGTTCAATGCATTCTTTGTTAGCAGCTGAATGGCCTCCACTTGCAGACAGTTCCACAGCAGAATGCTCTGGTGTGCCAATACACAGGACTCTCTTAGTGGCCCTGGTAATGGTGGACTGTGGTTGTGCCTGATGAGAGTTATTATTTGCCTTATGTTGTGCACTGTCAGTTTTGTCATTTGCCCTATAGTGTGAGCATGAGAAGCAGCTTTGCCATGCTTTCTCTTTTTAAGTGCCTTTTTGTGCTGCAGTGTGGAAGTTGAAGCAAACACCTTAGAGGGATGTGCCACAGAGATGGAAGACACTGAATCCAGAAGGGTTATATCATTGGCATTGTTTGGTATGACTGTGCCACTGTTCTCGTCCTGGGCATTAGCAGCACAAGATACAGCCGCCATGTCAGCACAGCTCAACTCATGCACACAAGTGGGGGGTGCAGAGGAAGCGTATAATACTGGCTGCTCAACTCACATGCACAGGTGGGGTGTGTGAAGGAAGTGTATTTCAAATGGCCACTAAGTTGGTATGAAACAGACACTAATTTGGTCCCATAGTTAACTTTCCTGCAGCAGATCAGGAAGGACTGCAGAACAGGAAGAACTGTGAAAGAAGGAAGGCAAGGTGTTGTTGTTGTTTTTAAAGGGAAAAAAACACTCAAGGGACACATTGGAAGGTTGTGAACACATGAGGGACAAGTTTGAACCTTGTGATGAGAGGAAAAACTGATTTTTTTAACAAGGACACACGGTGAAAATCAGATTGAAAAATAGGACCTCACAGACAGTGAGGCAAACAAATTACAGAGAAACAAACAATGATTGGGAAAAGGGGGGTGAGCTCTTTAAGCATGAAAAAGGCAGGAGGCACAAAAATGGCTAGAAGAACAAAATGGCACCTACAGCGCTGCCGATCAGAGGAACAAGCGTGGCAGTTGAAACAGAAGCCATTGTGTCATCTCTCCACTGAGTAAGGCAGGCAACTTGGGGGGAAAGGGGAGAAAGGAGGATTCAGAGCAAAACCAGAACTCAGAGCAAAGCCCCCAAAAGCTTAGGATAAGAAAGGTGGTTACCCATATAACAAAGGGAAAGGAAAGAGCACACAAAAATGAAGAAAAATGTCTCCCCCAAGGAAAGATAACACAGGAGAAGAGGATATTGGGTTCAAATTAAATGGAAGGATTAGAAAATTTAGAAAAAACAAAGCTACTTAGGAGCCAGAGAAGAAACACCTACTATGAAACAAGCATCCCTTATTGCTTTAACCCACATTGATATACTCAGCTGTATTCTATGAGAGCACTGATTGTGAGAATGCTTTTGTGAATTCTAAGGCTGTTCTTTTTATACAGATGGAGAACCTCATGGCTTGAATCCTGATAATTGTACTGCCTTAAGTGGATACCCACTTGCAAAAGGGGACACCCAGAGCCTTGATGCAAATGATTGTTACACCCAGTACTGATTTTTCTGATGTTCTTCTCTATTCTTGCTTTGGTATCATATACTGATGGGTCTTAAGAACATAAGAACATAAGAAGAGCCTGCTGGATCAGGCCAGTGGCCCATCTAGTCCAGCATCCTGTTCTCACAGTGGCCTACCAGGTGCCTGGGGGAAGCCTGCAAGCAGGACGCGAGTGCAAGAACACTCTCCCCTCCTGAGGCTTCCAGCAACTGGTTTTCAGAAGCATGCTGCCTCTGACTAGGGTGGCAGAGCACAGCCATCACGGCTAGCAGCCATTGATAGCCCTGTCCGCCATGAATTTGTCTAATCTTCTTTTAAAGCCATCCAAGCTGGTGGCCATTACTGCAGCTTGTGGGAGCAAATTCCATAGTTTAACTATGCGCTGAGTAAAGAAGTACTTCCTTTTGTCTGTCCTGAATCTTCCAACATTCAGCTTCTTTGAATCTCCACAAGTTCTAGTATTATGAGAGAGGGAGAAAAACTTTTCTCTATCCACTTTCTCAGTGCCATGCATAATTTTATACACTTCTATCATGTCTCCTCTGACCCGCCTTTTCTCTAAACTAAAAAGCCCCAAATGCTGCAACCTTTCCTCGTAAGGGAGTCGCTCCATCCCCTTGATCATTCTGGTTGCCCTCTTCTGAACCTTTTCCAACTCTATACTATCCTTTTTGAGATGAGTCGACCAGAACTGTATGCAGTTTCTATGTTTTGATAAAGCACAGAAGATTCCTCACTTTTTTTTCTGGTTCCATTGTATATTATTGGTAATTGATTCATGTTCTTTTGAATGCTATTCTTCTTTTGTTTGTTCTTCTACCTGTTATTTCCATTATTTACTATGAAGCTTATTCTAATGAAATTGATTCTATTTCTCTAGGCCATAGGAAAGCTGCAATAGCTGCAATAGCTGCAGCTGCTTGCAGTTCCTCAGCTCTTTTCCTTTTTCTTTCAGATTTCTATCTCTGTGCATGTTAAAGTTTGCAGAATCGCAGAACAAGACTCCTACATAGGAGCAGGTAGAAGGGCCAACAGGTAGCCTGGGTCAACATTGATTGTGCACAATTTAAGAGTATCTGGTATAGTCCAAACCCCAGACCCCTGGTGCAACATCTTGCTCAGGTGACCCATGGAATGGGCCACATGAGCAAAAGGGGGGTGGCTGAACAGATTTTGAAACATTGGTATGCCCCAGGCATTCACCAGGAGGCAGCATGCATAGCATCCTCCTGTGTCACTTGTCACCAATTTTCTACAGGAAAAGGAGAAACCACCACCCAAAGTGCTCACCAGTGGTCCTATGGCCCTTTCCAATATTTGCAAATTGTCTTCATCGAATTACCCTCATCTTGTGGTTTTCAGTACTGTCTGGTGATTGTTTGCATTTTTAGTGGATGGGTGGAGTGTTTCCCTAGCAGACGTCAAGACGCAATAACAGTGGTAAAGAAACTGATGACTGAAGTGGTTCCCAAATTTGGGATTCCTCTCAAAATAGATTCTGATAAAGGAGGTCACTTCACTGCAGAAATTATGGAAAAGTTATGTACTGCTTTGCACATTGAGCAAAGGTTTCATTGCCCTTACCACCCACAGAGCTCAGAACACGTGGAACGCAAGAATTTAAATTTAAAGAGGAACTTGGGCAAAATTTGTGCTGATACTGGTTTGAAATGGCCCCAGGCCTTACCTCTGGTGCATATGTACATGAGAAATATACCAAACAGGAAACATGGGCTGACTCCTCATGAAATCATGTTTGGTAGACCTTTTCTATTGGGAATAGAGCCACCACAGAAAATTAAGGCTTTTGAATTCTCTGTAAACTATGATGAACTTATTAAATATGTTATACATTTGTCTAAAATTGCTGTCAGTCTCTCTTCTCAGGTACAGGACACTCTCCCAGTTCCTACAGACATGCCTTGCCACTCTATCTTGCCAGGTGACTATGTGTTCGTGAAGGACCATAGACGGAAGAACTGCCTCCAGCCCAGATGGGAAGGCCCTTTTCCAGTCCTGATGACCACTAATACGAATGTCCGAGTAAAGGAAAGAGTATTGTGGATACACGCAAGTCATGCTTGTAGAACCGTTGATTCAAGCAGCAGAGCAGTGCCACCACCACCTTCTGAACCTGAGGAGCCTGACTTCTGCCCGGACAAAACGGATTAGGAGATTTCGGAACAACTGAGAGAGGAAGGTTACTCCACAGAGGAAAGCATTGATCCAGGCTTGATTGCCCAGGTAAGGGCCACAGGAGAAATCCCGGATCTCTTCGAGACATACCTAGAAGATTCCATAGAGGACAACTCCGACCCTGACAAGGTGGAATCAAATCTGGCTGACCCTGCTGTGGATGCTCAGTTGCAAGACATGATTGATAGTGGGTATCAGAACATAGATGCCAGTGATCTTCAGAGCTCTGATTTTCTAACCCACCTCCTCATCCCTATAATTTGAGACCAAGGAAAAACTGATACGTCTGACCTGGGCAGAAGGACGATCAAAGGGGGTGGAGAGCGAATCTACTAACATTTTTTCTAGTTTGAGACTGTCCAATAACTCCTACAATCATGCAGTCTGCAGTAAAGAAGGTGGGAGAAGTATAGACATCGAATCTAAAAAAAAAAAATTGCCTGGAGGGGCAAGCCAAATAACCTCTATGCACTGGACACTATAATTACTTTGCATATAATCCTTATAGCCTCATGTGTCTTATTATGTGTTCTGGGAAGCCTGTGACAGTTTGGTTGGTAATGGCAATTGCATTAAGCATCTTCTTTCCACTAGGGGAGACTAATATTAATACCTTTCTGGCCTTTATGGATCAAATTAGGTTAGATTGGAACCTGTCTGAGTGTTGGTTATGTAGTCATGTCTTAGCCCCAGCTGTGGGCTTGCTTAAGTTTTAAGTTCAATACCAAGGAGTCAATGAGACAGCTTCAAGAGTTTACTTACAGGGAGACTTTATTGAGTAAGTTAACAAGCACACAGGCCTACCCAATAAATGGAACAGGCTGCGAGGTCTCTGCATGGACACTTGCAGTTTGAGCGCTGAACTGGGCCATGACAGGCATGCCTACCCAGTGGAACAGGCGCAAGGTCTCTCGCAGAGAGGCATTAAGGTCTGAACCCTGAGCTAACGGCACCGGCACCTTTTATAGAGAAAATCCTGGCAAGGCACAGTTGTGATGGAACACATTGTTAGCTGCCATCTTACATCATTCTGACAGAATATATGATTGATTATGCGATATCAACCTAAGCATCAAAGCCATACTATCTTTGAAGTATCCCACTTCCTTGATCTGAGCTGTCAAGACATTTGATGGATTATCTGGTCTACGTGAGAAAGGGTCTGTACTAGGTGTCCAAGGCATATAATTAATTAGCTGTTGCACGTGCATGCACCTCGTGCTGCTATGTGAAGCTATCTTGACCTCTCCTTGGCACCCTGTCCCCCCAGCACATGTGCCATGGCTACACGGCACATGTGGTTCATTAACAGCTGTATCAAAGGGACCATCTCCCAGCCTACTAGCTTCACATAGATAAGGCCCAGTTGGGTGTCCTTGACCGTTACTCAACTGTTCTCTGACCTAATCTCTAACAAGCTAAATCTCTGGCAGGTGTCCAAATCTACAGAAGCTTAACTATTAAATCTTAACCTCCTAAAGGCACTTATACATATTAAAAGCAATAAGACAGCCTTGCATAATGGTTATAGCAGTTACATAGAACTGTGTATACAAGTCCTATTCCAATACACTCAGCAGGAGGTGTTCCCATGATACCTATGCCTTTAAATGTAATGGAAATGAATGATCCACATTACTTGGATTTGAAGGCTGATGCCACATGGAAAGATGTGAACATCAAGGGAGGAGAATACATTCAGTTGGCTTATGAAAGACAGGGTATATTTTGTTGGCAATGTAATGGCTCCTCTTTGTTTCTGGGAAATAGCCAATGTACCCACAAAATAAGATTAGAGGGGGCACATATGAATGGTATCTGGCAGACCACATTTACCAGCCTCCCTTTTGAAGGATATTATCTACAATGGTTGATGTCTAATAAGTGCAACAAAGGTTTTATAGCCCTAGTAAGTCATTATTTTGTTTGCGGAGATAGAGCCTACAAGTATCTTCCGCCAAAGTGACCAGGAAACTGTTATATTGCCACTATTTTTCCAGCTGTGCAAGTATTGAACGATCTACCAGCCAGATGCATATGAAATTACAGAGATATATCTAATACTGAAAGGTTTTTTGGTATAGCAATTCCCAGCTACGGGTGTCTCTAGCTATGCGAGAGATTCAAAAGCTAGCCTGTTCCCTGGAAAAGGTTGCGAATGCAACTGCTCTGGGGTTTAAGGCAATAAAAGGAGAAATGAAAGAAATTAAACAGATGGTACTGCAAAATCGCCTAGCATTGCACTTCATACTTTCTAGCAAAGGAGGCGTGTGTGCCCTTGTAGGAAAAGAATGTTGCACAAAAATTACAGACGCCTCTGGCACCATTGACTCCCAGATATCAGTGATTCAACACGAGACAGAGAACCTACATCAACAAGACTCTTGGGCTTTTGAAGGATGGTTCAGTAACATTTTTGGTGGGCTTGGTGGATCCATTCTACGGGCACCTCTTCATGTCCTGCTAATCTTGTGTGCTGTATATATTGTCTTTCAAATCGGAGTATGCTGTGTTAAGAGCATTGGTACAAACTTAGGAAAGGGTAGTATAAACAATGGTATACAGCGCATGAAAAAGCCAGACCTTGGGGAGGGCATAGAAAAATGGATATCTGAAGAAGATGCCAGGGCAAAGGCCCTGAAGGAAGAATGGATAGCATTTAATTCAGATCTGAAAGCAAGAAAAACCTGTTGCAAATGACAGCGGTCACAGAGACCTTCTGGTTCTTTGCCAAGACCCGGCCGATGCAGAAAATTAATTACTTTATTGTTCAGAATCAAGGAGCGAGAGAAAGTTGTGATTTATGAAATTGCTACAGTTTGATTCCTATGTATAGCAATAATGCCATCTAGAGAGGAAAAGCCATAATCAAAGGGTTTAATGAAAAAAATAGAAAGATTTTATAATGATTTTAAAACAATCCAGTGTATTACATTTATAATTTTATAAGTGTGTTTTTATTAAGAAAAAGGTACATCTGGGGTGGCCTGCTTGCCTGCCTCTATATTTCTGAGGCTGAAAGATACTAGTTAACCAGTTACCCAGTCTTCTCCTTCTCCTGTGTGGCTTCAAGATGAAGCTCAAGTTTCTTAAATAATCCCCTCTCTTGAGCTATGTATTTTATAAGAAAATGGGATTTCTGAGAAAGTATAAGGACACAAGAACTACTATGGCAAGGGAATAGAACTGGGGGTGCTCATACATTCCCAAACACCCTGAGTTGAGGCAAAACTTAACTCAAGGGAACTTGTCCAAATTTCTCCGGTGTACCTGAGTCAGCTTGAACCATCAGGAAACAATGGCATATGGAATGTACCAAGTATGCTTGAAAGCATATTCACAATAGTAACTGTTCCAACTAGAACCAAAATTCATTAGTCTTGAAGAGACAGTAGGGCAATGGTCACTTACTCCACAACTCTGCCATCCTGTTTTTTCTCTGCTCCAGGTATATAAAGGAGAGGGGCTGCCTGAGGCACTGTTTCCCCATCTGATTTTGGGACAAGCCGGGCCTGTACAAAAGGGACGGGCTCCACTTGAACCAGAATGGAACCAGACTGCTGGCACTTAAAATTAAAAAGGTAGCAGAGCAGCTTTTAAACTGACTGAGGGGGGAAACCCAACAGGAGCTGAGAAAGGTCCGGTTCGGAATAAACCTCCCCCCTGGGATAAAAACCAAAGAAATGATGAAATTTTAAAAGGGGTAGGCCTAGAAGTAGGCATTGTGAGAGCAGGGGCACAGGATATAAATTCAGAAGAGCAAAATTACCACAGGCCTAACCACAAGTGCCAAAGACACTTGAAGAGAGACACTGCTTACAAGTGCCTGTACGCTAATGCTAGGAGCCTCCGAACCAAGATGGGAGAACTGGAGTGCTTGGTCTTAGAGAAGAGCATTGATATAGTGAGCATAACCGAGACCTGGTGGAATGGAGAAAACCAGTGGGATACAGTTATCCCTGGATATAAACTATATCGGAAGGACAGGGAAGGGCGTACTGGTGGCGGAGTCGCTCTATACGTGAAAGAAGGCATTGAATCCAGCAAGCTCGAAACCCCAAAAGAGGCAGACTCCTCCACAGAATCGTTGTGGGTGGTGATACCGTGCCCCAGGAGGGACTTAATACTGGGAACGATCTATCGTCCCCCTGATCAAAATGCTCAGGGAGACCTTGAGATGAGATATGAAATTGAGGAAGCATCCAAACTAGGAAATGTGGTAGTAATGGGGGACTTCAACTACCCGGACATAGACTGGCTGCATATGTGTTCCAGTCATGACAAAGAAGCAAAGTTTCTAGATATTCTAAATGACTATTCCCTAGATCAGTTGGTCATGGAACCGACCAGAGGGACGGCAACCCTGGACTTAATCCTCAGTGGGGACCGGGACCTGGTGCGAGATGTAAGTGTTGTTGAACCGATTGGGAGCAGTGACCACAGTGCTATTAAATTAAACATACATGTAACTGGCCAATTGCCAAGAAAATCCAACACGGTCACATTTGACTTCAAAAGAGGAAACTTCACAAAAATGAGGGGATTGGTAAAAAGAAAGCTGAAAAACAAAGTCCAGAGGGTCACATCACTCGAAAATGCTTGGAAGTTGTTTAAAAACACTATATTAGAAGCTCAACTGGAGTGCATACCGCAGATCAGAAAAGGTACCGCCAGGGCCAAGAAGATGCCAGCATGGTTAACGAGCAAAGTCAAGGAAGCTCTTAGAGGCAAAAAGTCTTCCTTCAGAAAATGGAAGTCTTGTCCAAATGAAGAAAATAAAAAAGAACACAAACTCTGGCAAAAGAAATGCAAGAAGACAATAAGGGATGCTAAAAAAGAATTTGAGGAGCACATTGCTAAGAACATAAAAACAACAACAAAAAATTCTATAAATACATTCAAAGCAGGAGACCATCTAGGGAGACAATTGGACCCTTGGATGATAAGGGAGTCAAAGGTGTCCTAAAGAACGATAAGGAGATTGCAGAGAAGCTAAATGAATTCTTTGCATCTGTCTTCACAGTGGAAGATATAGGGCAGATCCCTGAACCTGAACTAACATTTGCAGGAAGGGATTCTGAGGAACTAAGACAAATAGTGGTAACGAGAGAGGAAGTTCTAAGCTTAATGGACAATATAAAAACTGACAAATCACCGGGCCCGGATGGCATCCACCCGAGAGTTCTCAAAGAACTCAAAGGTGAAATTGCTGATCTGCTAACTAAAATATGTAACTTGTCCCTCGGGTCCTCCTCCGTGCCTGAGGACTGGAAAGTGGCAAATGTAACGCCAATCTTCAAAAAGGGATCCAGGGGGGATCCCGGAAATTACAGGCCAGTTAGCTTAACTTCTGTCCCTGGAAAACTGGTAGAAAGTATTATTAAAGCTAGATTAACTAAGCACATAGAAGAACAAGCCTTGCTGAAGCAGAGCCAGCATGGCTTCTGCAAGGGAAAGTCCTGTCTCAGTAACCTATTAGAATTCTTTGAGAGTGTCAACAAGCATATAGATAGAGGTGATCCAGTGGACATAGTGTACTTAGACTTTCAAAAAGCGTTTGACAAGGTACCTCACCAAAGGCTTCTGAGGAAGCTTAGCAGTCATGGAATAAGAGGAGAGGTCCTCTTGTGGATAAGGAATTGGTTAAGAAGCAGAAAGCAGAGAGTAGGAATAAACGGACAGTTTTCCCAATGGAGGGCTGTAGAAAGTGGAGTCCCTCAAGGATCGGTATTGGGACCTGTACTTTTCAACTTGTTCATTAATGACCTAGAATTAGGAGTGAGCAGTGAAGTGGCCAAGTTTGCTGACGACACTAAATTGTTCAGGGTTGTTAAAACAAAAAGGGATTGCGAAGAGCTCCAAAAAGACCTCTCCAAACTGAGTGAATGGGCGGAAAAATGGCAAATGCAATTCAATATAAACAAGTGTAAAATTATGCATATTGGAGCAAAAAATCTGAATTTCACATATACGCTCATGGGGTCTGAACTGGCGGTGACCGACCAGGAGAGAGACCTCGGGGTTGTGGTGGACAGCACGATGAAAATGTCGACCCAGTGTGCGGCAGCTGTGAAAAAGGCAAATTCCATGCTAGGGATAATTAGGAAAGGTATTGAAAATAAAACAGCCGATATCATAATGCCGTTGTATAAATCTATGGTGCGACCGCATTTGGAATACTGTGTACAGTTCTGGTCGCCTCATCTCAGAAAGGATATTATAGAGTTGGAAAAGGTTCAGAAGAGGGCAACCAGAATGATCAAGGGGATGGAGCGACTCCCTTACGAGGAAAGGTTGCAGCATTTGGGGCTTTTTAGTTTAGAGAAAAGGCGGGTCAGAGGAGACATGATAGAAGTGTATAAAATTATGCATGGCATTGAGAAAGTGGATAGAGAAAAGTTCTTCTCCCTCTCTCATAATACTAGAACTCGTGGACATTCAAAGAAGCTGAATGTTGGAAGATTCAGGACAGACAAAAGGAAGTACTTCTTTACTCAGCGCATAGTTAAACTATGGAATTTGCTCCCACAAGATGCAGTAATGGCCACCAGCTTGGATGGCTTTAAAAGAAGATTAGACAAATTCATGGAGGACAGGGCTATCAATGGCTACTAGCCATGATGGCTGTGCTCTGCCACCCTAGTCAGAGGCAGCATGCTTCTGAAAACCAGTTGCCGGAAGCCTCAGGAGGGGAGAGTGTTCTTGCACTCGGGTCCTGCTTGCGGGCTTCCCCCAGGCACCTGGTTGGCCACTGTGAGAACAGGATGCTGGACTAGATGGGCCACTGGCCTGATCCAGCAGGCTCTTCTTATGTTCTTATGTTCTTATGATGAGCTGTTCTCCAGGGAGAACATCCCTTTTTCGGGCCTTGCACTGGCCTCAGTTGCGCCTGGGTGGTGGCTGTGCCCAGATGCAAGATTTCTGCCCATGCAGCCCGGCTGTGCTGACACCCTCCCTCCTCCCCCAGACATATGCTGTATCCTGATTCCCCTCGGGCCGGTGTGAACACCAAGAGGATTGTACCCTAAGGCATTCAAGAAATAATCATAATTTGCTTTTTCCATTGATTTAATCATGGGAGAAACAACACCGTTTTTTTAATAGTCATACAATGTTCATTTATCCATTATTTACTACAGAGTTTGGAGCTGAGAACCAAGAGAACTTTTTTTACCTTCTAATTTCTACAGCCTTGTCAGGGCCGGCTCCAGGTATGCCGGGGCCCTTGGGCATCAGCTTGCACTGGGTCCCGGCGTGTGCACGCACGCACCCCCACACACACATCTACCTGTCTCCTGTCCATTGCCCTTAATGAAGATGGCGGCCGCAGTTTCCTTAAGGGGATGAAGCCTCCACCGCCATCCTTGTTGATGGCACGTGTGCGCGCTACACGAGCGCATATCTGCCATCAACTAAAATGGCAGCAGGAGCTTCATTCCCTTAGGGAAACCACGGCCACCATCTTCATTAAGGGCAATGGTAAAAGATAGGAGACAGGTAGATGGGCGTCTGGGGGGGCATGGATCGCAGAAGAGTGGAGGGGCTGCTGAGGGGCCCCCTATAGCTCCAGGGGCCCTCGGGCCAGTGCCCCACCTGGCCGCACTTTAGAACCAGCCCTGAGCCTGGTGGTGTGTCATCCTTTCCAATGTGCTCAGTGTGATTTTTATGTGATGTCTCCAAATTGATAACCCAATATTGTCCTCATCCACACCAAATGAGGATGAGGCCAAGGCCTTATAGTTTTAAGCTGGCTATCAGAAGCAAATGGGATTCTTTCCTTCTGGGGGAGGGGGAAGGAAGTGTGTGTGTGTGTTATGAACACTTTTAATATGATTCTTAAGGGATCACTGAGTTGGAAATGTTTTCTTAATGAAAACTTTCTCAGCCATCAATTCAATACATTTCAAACACTCTTATTATCTGAATCAATACACACGGGAGCACCTAATGTAGTTCTTTTCACAGGAGATATAATTTTTAATGTGTCTTTCATGTTGCACAATTCCATCTGAAGGCCAGATATCTTAAAATGCTTGAAAGCCATTATGCTTGTGAAAATAGCTGAATTTTTCATGACTAAGAGCGATATATAAAGTTGAGCTGCTTCATAAAATCTCAAACACACAGAAAAACAGATTAATCAGGATTTATTTATACACAATGAAGCTGAAAAAGATGCAGAACAGACAACAAAAGCTTCACACCTATGTACATTTATTCAGAAGTAAGTACCACTGACTAAAAGTCACTTCCTTCTGAGTAAGCATGCACAGGATAAGGGTGTACAATAACCAAGGGGTTGGAGGAACTACCCTAATCAGATAGTTTGGGGCTTTTTACTTTTAAAAATGATGAAATTGCATAAAAGTATAAATTCTATAGAATGACTGGAGCTAAAATTGCTTCTCTCTCATAGTGCTAGAACTCAGGTTACCCAATAAAACTGATTTGAAATTGGTTCAAGACAGACCAGTTGCATTAAAAAGTATTTTAACACATGGAATTTGCTGCCACAAAATGTGATGATGATTACTAGCAAAATTAGGTTTTTGGAAGATAGGTCTATCAACAGATATTAGCTATGTGTTAAATGCAGCTTCCTTTAAAAAAAATTGTCTGAATACAGAGGGAACAGAGGAGGGCCACTGTCCACTTGTGAGCTATTGGAAGCATCATGTGGCTATCACAGGAGTTGTGCAGCACTTTCAAACTATGATAGCCCTTGGTTTAAATTTAAAGAGGAATTAAGAGCAAACCACCCTTGGAAGAATTCATAGACATGGGATCTAATGATAAGATAGATAGATAGATAGATAGATAGATAGATAGATAGATAGATAGATAGATAGATAGATAGATAGATAGATAGATAGATAGATAGATAGATAGATAGATAGATAGATAGATAGATAGATAGATAGATAGATAGATAGATAGATAGATAGATAGATAGATAGATAGACAGACAGACAGACAGACAGACAGACAGACAGACAGACAGACAGACAGACAGACAGACAGAGATCAGAATTGTGCTAAGAAAACAGGCAGCAGTCAGTGACAAGATTTTTGAATGGGAATCACACAGCCCTGGGCTTACTGAGGTGGGAGGAAAAAGCCTTTCCTTATTAGTATCCATTGAGGGGAAAAAATGAAGGGGAGATCTGTCAGTTTGCTCCAAGGGCATGGCTAATGGCAGCCGCAATCCACACTAGGGGCTGCTAGCCATTAAGCGACTATACATTTGCACAATAATTATCAACATGCCTCCTGCCTCCACCAGAGCTTCATTACTGTTATTTATTTATTTATTATTTATTTGATTTATATCCTGCCCTCATGCTAACAGCTCTTGCCAATGAGCTCATTCACTGGCTGCCATTGGGCTTAGGAACATAGGAAGCTCCCTTACACTGAAATCAGTCCAAAGGCCCATCTAACTTAGTATTGTCTACACTGACTGGCAGCAGCTCTTCAGCATTTCAGACTGAGTTCTCTCCCAGCCCTTAGCTTATAACTTATATAGGAAGGCTTTATATGTCATACGTCATGGACTGAAAGAGCTGAAACAGTCTGAGAACTGATGGAACAGAGGAACAAAAGAAGCTGCCGTATACGGAATCAGGCTATTGGTCCATCTAGTTCAATATTGTCTATACTAACTAGCAGCAGATTTCTAGAAAGGGACATTCTCAGCCCTATTTGGAGATGCTGGGGATTGAACCTGGGACCTTCTGGGATGCAGACAAACTGGAACGGGTTCAGAGGAGGGCAACAAGGATGATCAGGGGACTGGAAACAAAGCCCTATGAGGAGAGACTGAAAGAACTGGGCATGTTTAGCCTGAAGAAGACTGAGGGGAGATATGATAGTGCTCTTCAAGTACATGAAAGGTTGTCACACAGAGGAGGGCCGGGATCTCTTCTCGATCATCCCAGAGTGCAGGAAACGGAATAATGGGCTCAAGTTGCAGGAAGCCAGATTTCGACTAAGTATCAGGAAAAACTTCCTAACTGTTAGAGCCATACGACAATGGAACCAATTACCTAGAGAGGTGGTGGGCTCTCCAACACTGGAGGCATTCAAGAGGCAGCTGTACAGCCATCTGTCGGGAATGCTTTGATTTGGATTCCTGCATTGAGCAGGGGGTTGGACTTGATGGCCTTACAGGCCCCTTCCAACTCTACTGTTCTATGATTCTGCATGCGAAGCAGATGCTCTACTACTGAGCTACTGCAGTCAAAATGTATAGTTTATATGATTGAAAATCCTCTTGCACCGATGTGTTCAATTTTTGTACATTCAACTAAGACACAATTGTGCAATTTACTTTTTTTTGTTCTAAACTATGTATGAAATTTTACAGCATAACATTGTATACAATTGATTTCATTTCAGTGTGACCCTGTGGTTTTGCACATGATTTAAATATATATTGTAATGGCCATACCTCTAAAGCTTGTGTATAAAGTGTAGTTTTATAAGTGTATTCACTTTTACAAAAAACCTCTGGCTTCAGGATTCTTTCTCAGTCTACACTGAATTTATTTAACTTTAATACTACATGTTTTATTCAATTATTTGCTTTCTATCCATCTGTAATTTTTTTCAGCTGCTTCTCTACTTCTTGCACAAAGGCTGGGAAGCTCTGATCCATGAGACACAATCGAATAAAACTGCCTAGATCTTCAGCATTCCACTGGGACTGTTGATATGCAAGAGGAAGCTCAACTTTTGATGTCAATACATGCTGCAGAAGCAAACAGATATGGTTCAACCACTTTTTTAAAATTAACAGTATTTTAAAAAGATTTAATACATCCAAAACCAGTATTTTTTTCAGTCAACACATTACTCTGTCGAATTAAGGGCATTATAATGCAAAATGCTGCAGCTAGACTGTTGATGGGGACAGACTGTCACCAGCACATTACTGCTCCAGTGCTCAAAAGTTTGCTTTGGCTACACATACACTACTTGGTCAGCTTCAAGGTTCTTCGATTAATCTACAAGGCCCTTAACAACTTGGGCCCAGGATACCTCAAGGACTGCCTGATCCCTTATATGTCTGATCCCTTATATCTCTGTCTAATCACTAAGATTGTGGGAGGAGTCACTGTTACTTGTCCTCCATGGCTTGGATGCGTAGCTCATGTTTACCAGGAGCTGTGCATTTAGCATTGTAAGCTCAATTTTTTAGAACTCCCTTCCACAACTGAGGTCAGATAGGCCCCCTCCCTGTTCAACTTCTACTGAAGACTTTTTTTATTCCAACACGCATTTTAATTGAAGTTTGATTTTATAGTTTTTACCAATTTAATTTCCTTTGTATTATATTCCTTGTATACCTCTTAGAGACTTCTGTAGTTAAGCAATACGTACATTGTCTAAATAAATAATACACCTTCCTCTTGATGAAATCAATTATAAAGGTGTGGAAGAAATGAACAGTTTTGAGTTATATATGCATATAGATCTTCCATGTCAGTTCATTTGGGGATTATGGGATTAATTTGATAGCTCTGACCTGGTCTATGGCTAAAATTGGAGGGTGTGATAACCTGACCTGGTCTAGGGCTACAGCTGGGAGGTGGGAGATATATTCACCAGTGTTTTGCTTTGGCGAGCACATTCAAGGTTGCATCTCAAGAAAAAGGAAGCACATGCCAGGCCAGTCATAAATTTTTAGCTCTGGATAGTGAGAATTTTAATCGGAAGGGTGGCCAGGCAGAGGAATACACTCTGATTTGGCTGAAACTCCCTTCCCTTACCCCCATGGCACAGAACCCAGGAATTTACAAAAGGTGTTAGATCAATTTAAGTACTATTTCAGAATTATCCTTTGCATATTTACTCTAAATAAGTCCAACTGTGTTCAGCAGTATTTACTTCCAAAGAAGCATGTGCAGGATTACAGCTTTTGTCTTTTAAATATTCTATTCAAAATAATTAAGTTGTTTGGAATATAAGATACAAGGGTAGAGAAACTGCATTATGGTCTTTTGTTATTTCAATTTATTTGCCCTTGTTTTGTGGGTGGGTGTGATTTTAGTGGATGTGGTTTCAATATCCTGTTTGCAGATCATCTACTGTATAGAGGTGACAAACAGATTGGTGGATTAACTCAAAAATGATCTGACATCAGTTTTTGGAAAATCCCATATCATTTGTCACAGACAATCCAAAACTCAGAAAAATAACCATCTTAAATCTGCCCCTCTTGAATGTAACAGAGTGACATCACTCCATTGCATAGGAGATAATCAAGAGACTCCAGGAGCAAACAAAAGAATAAAAAAGAAGCCCGTACCATATAGAACACCCATGAGATTAGGCTTTCCCTCCAGCACTGATTTTTTTTTACAGCCCAAGGCTGTGCTGGTTGTTTTGAACAGTGGGATTACTCGTATTGACAGCTCTGTCAGCACATGAGATCTTAGGCTGCCAGCCCAGCCTAGCCCAGCCTCAGAAACTGCCACAGGAAGTCTCCAGGGTAAGCTGGATGGCAAACATTGTTTGGCCGCATGAGATCTCACTCTTTTATATGCAAAACATTAGTCAGCCAGGGAAGCCAACAATTATTTTCTGGTTCCATTATTTTTATCCAAGCTGATGAAGAATTCAGGGACTGGTAAAACTCACTCTTACTTTAAGGTGGGCTGCAAATTCTTTGCCAAGCCTGGCCCAGGAAAACTTCTACAACATATCTAGTGACAAAGGAGAATGTTATCCTAGGGGTCTTTTGCTGCTAACTAGGGATTGCTTCCATCAGTCTTCTTGCTTGTTCCTACAAATTAGAGATGTCACCAGTGAAGGCTGGTCCATTAGGGCATGCCCTGTTCGAATTCTAGGGTCTCGTCTATCCTCAATAATGCTTCCATTTTAAGTTATGGAGAGTGGAGATTTCACTCTCCAACTTGTTTCTGTCAGTCTTCTCAATTCAACCAATTCCCTTTTAAACTCATAGCCAATTACAAGCCATCTCTATAGTCAGAGTCCTACCCTATCTCTAGGGGGAGAAAAAGAGTTTACAAGCGCCATGCGTAATATTTTTGGAATTTTACTAGGGTGTCTGGTTCTTCCAAACTGAGTTTTGCCTTTCCCCATCCCCTGCTCATTTTGTCAGTATAGTCAGTTGTACACCTTGATTTTACATACAGCAGCAGGTTAACTTAATGGAGTAAATGGGGCGGGGCTACAGCCACCCATAGCCAATCATAATACAGTCTGTGAGTATGCCTAGTGTTGCGTCTGTCTCTTTCCAAAGCAGAGGCAAACAGGTATTTGGCTTGCAGCGAGAACTTGCTGACTTTTTTTTTGGCTGTGAGTGTGATAGCATAATAAATATATGTTGCTGAATGTTTTTGTTATTGTCATCATCATTGTTTTTTTCTGACACAGAAATGAACCGTCCTGTGCTTATCTATTTACCTGTGCTAGCTCTGCCACAGATGTTCTTTCTTGGGCTGGAGGTAAATTTACAACCTAAAAAAGTATTTAATATAAATTCAATAACAGTTATATTTCCAAGGCAACAAAACTAGTAAAAAAAATATTAAAGGAAGGAGTTTTCCAGTTTGGGTGCTCTAAACTGATTTTAGAATGCACTAAAATCAGAAAAGCCTACTAAAGCAGCACTCTGCAACAGAAATGTGTACAACAAGGCCATTGGGGTTCCACCCATAACACAGGAGGAGCAAGAGAGAAACACAACTTGGACCATAAAGAGGAAATCAGGTACCTACAAACAAACAAACACCTGCTTTGCCTAAGCCTCTGGAGAAGCAGCAGGTCCACCTATAGGCAATCAAAAGATGATAAAAAGAAAGAACTATAAGAGGGAGTGACAGAACCTGTGATCCTCCAGTGGTTGTTGGACTCCAGCTCTCATCAGTTCTACTCAGTATGGCCAGTGATCAGAGACGATGGGACCTGGATCCAACAACATCTGGTGGGCCACAAGTTCCCCATCCCTTTGTTACACCTGGAAAATACATACTTGTTTTCCCTCACCAAATAAAGAGGCTCTTGGAAGTCCCTGAATAAGAAAAATTAAAGACTGCAGTATCTTTATGGAAAAGCTTCTGAGATTTTGGTAGAAAGCCCCAGGACAGAACTATTGAGAGAACTCTGGTTCAGTGGAAGCAATCTGGAATGGAGGAACTATTCGATGTACACTGCCCAGAGAGCCTTGCTATGGGCGGTATAAAAATTGAATTAAATAAATAAATAAATAAATAAATAAACTAAAGGAACCCTAGTATGAAGTAATTTAAGAAGACAAGAGAAAAAAACTTCCTCCAAAGCTATTATTGGAGTACTCTTTTGTAACTAAAACCTGGTAGTTGGCATGTAACCCTCACTGAGATTATCAGTATCTTCCAAGAATGTGTTCAGTTGTCCCAATCACCTTTCCCATAAATATGGGAAAGTCACTGTAAAATTTTATATGAACAAAAAACCCCAGACAAGTAGTCTCTAGATCCTAGCAGGATGATATCAGTCACATAAATGTATATGTAAACAAGTGACTGAATGAACCAAAAAGTAAGCTTGGAACTATTAAACACTTTGGCTTTTGCCTCATCAGTAACATGGCTGGATTTCAAAACAGATACCAGAAGCCAAGGTGATGGTTCTAAAAATGTTAAGAATCCTATGACATTTGCTACATAAGGGGTATAACAGTACAAAAAAGGTAACCAAAAGTTTAGGTAAACATGTACATATTATTGGCTATTCCTGCAGGGCCAGACCTCACATTAGGCAAACTGAGATAATTGCCTCAGGCAGGGGAAGGCAAAATATTGGTGCCTGCTGTTTGCCTCCACTGACCAGCCCTGCTGCTACTATTGTTGCCTGCCCACCCAACAAAGCTCTCCACCTCCTACAGAAGAGTTAGGAAGCATTTTTAGCCACTGTAGCAAACTTCAGAAATGATGCATGCCCTCCCACAACCATGTTGCCCAGAATGCCTAGCTCTGACGAATGACTCCCTTAGCCCTTACTAGAGAGGGGGGGGAGGTGAAGAGGTGCACCAGCACTGCTAAAGTGGTGACAAAAAGGAAGAGGTGGAAGGAGAGAAAAAGAGGGAAGAGGAGGAGGGATAGCACTGCTGATGCCACTGTGCAAGTGGGAAGAAATAGAGGAGGGGGAGCAGCAGCTCAGGCAACACAATCTCTTGTGACAGTCCCATATCCCTATTTTATAGAACAAACTTAAACTATACACTAGAGTGAAAGCAGTACTTTTCTCTGTCCCCTGCCTATCCACCCTCTACACACATTCCATCAGCTTACAGTATGTTGCATTGGTACATTTTGCTCAGCATCTTTCGGTTGACTCTCAGTATCAAGCAGCAGGCTGTGACCCTGTTCTAGTTCCTGTCTTGCTGCATCCATTACTTGAACTGGAACATAATCAGCAAGTTTCTGTACACAGTTATTGCAGTGTTCCTCTGCCAGTGTTTTGGAGTCTCCCATAAATTGAACACGAAACATACGATGTTTGTTCTGTTTCAAAGCCACAAACAGAAAATGACATTTTAACTTTCAATCTCCTTAATTTAATTCATGCTGGATATTCAGCAGCCTATTCTATTTAATTACAGTTGCATTGTTAAAGCCATCAACCTGGGTATATGCATACCTCAACAGTTGAGATATTGTGAAACCACCATTTTCTAATGGAAACTAAGGAGTAGCTAGCAATAATTTGCATATAGAATGCTTGCTTTTTCTAACCAATGGTTTGCTTTTTTTTGTAGAAAGCTATCCTTTTAAAATTTTACTAACTGATTTGGTGCTGTGATGGAACTTTCTCACAATGCACAACTCAATCTTAATTTTGAGTATTCTAGAAACCTTCACAAGATTTCATTGTGAATCACTGTTCCAGTCTAACGAGGTTTTGTTGTGCATCTCATGGATCTGATTTACTAACAGATAATACTTCTTTTTGTCATCTACCCTATGTCACTATTGATGGGGCACACACCTTGGATTGGATTCTGAGCAAGTTAGTTGCAGGTTGGTCCAACTGAAATAAATGAGAATTAAGTTAATCACAAGTAGGATCTGCAACAAAATGTTGCAATGTGAAATGCTCCTGTTCACTGTTCCAGTAAGTCTGCTCTTGTTCTGGACACTCTATTCAATTCTGCCTCTCACCTGACTTTTTGGTTTGTTTCCTCCAACTGTCATTCAGCATTCTATGGTCACTCTATGATCAGTTCTCACTGGACTGTTTGGGGAGTTTATTGTGACAAAAAAAGAATTGCTCAGTTCAGCAAGAAATGTAGAATATTTTGAGCAAACTTTTCTTTGTCCTGAATATTTCTTCACGTTGTCAAGATTTACCTGGCACTATGGATGGTAACAATGGAGGGTCTCATGCCTTCATCAGGCATCCCACAAAAGAGATCCCAGGCTATGGTCTGAAGGCACATAAGACCAGCAGTCTGGTCAGTGCCTGGATGGGAGACTGCCTGGGAACCATATGTAAGCTACCTTGAGTTTCTATCATGAAAAGAAAGGTGGGGTATAAATGTAATAAATAAATAATAAAACAGAAGGGAGTATTTTCTTTAATTTGGATCCTGTGTATATAGCATCTCTGAAACTGCCTAAGGTTTATTAAGTGAAAAGAACTAAAGTACAAAATGAAATGGATGGGAAATAATCTGGACAACTTTCAAGACCGCCAAAGAGAAATATCAGGGGAAAGCATACCTTTGCCTTTGAACCAAATAACATGCAATCTGCATTTCTAACTATTTTCAGCCATTGAGAAGCATCAATTAATGAAAAACCTTCCTGAAATACAGACAAAACACAACTCAACATATTCACAGTATAATAAATAGCATACTATAGAGTGGACTATACAGTTTCAGTGTAGCCACTATGTGAACCTGATCGTGTAAAAAAATTATAGACGCATTAATGTAAAATAAACCCATTTTGTAATCTCTTTTGGAAAACTTGTGTGACTTCTCAATTTACACTGGTTTAAGTTATGTGTTCATGCATGCAGGTATGTATAAAGGCATAAAAGCTCAGGCCTGTGTTTCTTCACAATTTACTTGAAAAGCTGGTTTTCAAGAATCCAAACATTCGAGTTTTCAAAAACCAGAGCATCATTCTGACACCTCAACAGAGTACAGGAAATGTTAAAGTAGACATCAGAGCCAGGCACAAATCATCACATGCTTGACAAAGATTGCTCTGAATTATGGCATTCTGATCTTTAATGAATTTTCTAGCACAGAACCAACTAAGATAAGGCCAATCAGTGGTACTATCATTTGGATATCAGCTTACTGAAACACCTACATAATATATTTTAAGCAACTACAGAACAAGACTACTAGAAGTACACCAGGCTGCTATTCTGTACCTATCTCAGAAAAGGATTTCCTCTTCCATCAGCAACATTTGGCTACTGGGATAACTATATAAAGTCCTACACTAACTTACAGCTGTGTCTAAATTAGACTTTATGACTACATCGGCAATCCAGCTTTCTTTTTCCTCCTTCACCCCATACTCTGCTAGGCACAGCCTGATGAAAAATTCTGGAGAACTCAAAAGCTTGCTCACTTTTTTGTAATATTTTGGTTGGTCCTTATAAATTATTGCACAACTGTGGACTTTGGAACTGGACCACATGGCATCCTTTGCTTTTTGTATAACCTTGAAATGGAAACATCTAACATAGTGCTTACATTTGTGAACCATTTAAGCAGTGCTTAGTAAAACTCATGGCATTCCTACAACAAAGAACACTAAATCAATTAAGAAAAAGGAAATTTTCAATACACACACGTATCTATGAAAATGGATACTTACCAGTACTTCCTTTCCTCTGGAAATGAAGAAATGGCCTGAAATAACTATGGTGAGAACAAGAAAGCCAGATTCTTTGTTTGACTCCAAAACCTTTTTTTATAATGAAAAAGAGATGTGTTTGAGGAATATTACAGTAATAATATATAAACAAGAATAAACCCATAATTAACTTTTATCTTAAATGGGTGATTTGTACAAAATATATGTAATGTAAGCTTATTGGTGCTTATTGTAAGAAATAGTACTGGATTTATTCCTTCTTATGCAGAAGCATTTAAGAAATAAGATGTAAAACATATTTTATTTATTCCTAGAGCCACTGTTTAAATCATGAAGAGAAAGGTGCCTAGAGATTAAAGCCTGCCCCCAAATCATGCTAGAAGCCTGTACTCCAGTGCTAGATAATCCGCTGAATGGTGAAAAGAACTGAATTCTGAATCTGAAATCAACTTTAGATCCAACCCTAAGAACGTAAGAAATGCCTTGCTGGGTCAGGACCAAGATCCATTGAGTCCACCTTCCTGCATCCCACTGTGGTCAATCATATGCCTTGGGTTGGGCAATAAACAAGGTTTGATGGTATCCCAACAAATGGCATTCAGTAGCACATCTGAGACCTCTACAAAAAGAGAATGTACAATGGCAGGCACCTAGCAGGCCACAGTGCCTGCCCCCCATCACATACCTTCTAACCTAGAACTCTTGCTCCATAATCTGAGATTATGGGGAAGTGCTGTGATTCTGTGTGAGCACCTGCTCAGGGGCACTAAACAGTATTTATATGTTCCAGATCATAGATCAGAGATGTAGAATCTGTGGCCCTCCAGATGTTGCTGAACTGCTGGGGCCAATGGGAGTTGGATTTCAACATCACCTGGAGCACTACTATCCCTGATACAGGATCTGAGCCCTAGTGAACTCTTGCTCGGGCAAAGCCCTTGTTGCTTGATTCTGAGACAGGTCTTACATTATTTTATTGACATACAGGCACCTCCATCTAGGAACAGCCAAAATGAAGCTTACCTCCCAAGAGCCCGAAGTATTTCCCAAGCTTCCGGGCATAAATTTGCCATAACGTCTCAGTGGCCATTCTGCTGCGCTGAGGCAGGAAGAAGCATCCCGTGACTGTTCTGTTTCTGGAATTTGGCCTGGCAGTGGCTGCTCTGCTTCAGAGCATAAAGCTGGATCACAATTGAGCCACAAAAGGCTGTTACTGCTGCCTGTCATCATCTCCTGGCTACAGTCACTTGAGAGGAAACCACAAACTCTACAAAAATCAACAAGAGAGTGCGATTTAGTTAATGGTTCAGTGGAGCCCGTTTTCCTGCCAATCCAAAACTATATAAGCTCGCTCTCAGGTATGCCTCATTCTTGCAATGAAGCATACCTGAGGACTTGGACTAATGGTAGTTTGCATCTCCTGCCAATTGACCTAAGATGTATACATATTTGGAGGGTTATCTTCCTTGTTTCCTATTCTACTTCAGAGTTGTTCTAGGCCCCCTGCCCCATAAGTACACCCTTACTCTCTCTACATATTACTGTATTCCAGCTCACCTGGTGGCTACACCACAGCACCATAAGAAAATAATCACCTCCCACTTAGAACTTGAGAAACAGGAAGATGCAATACTAGGTGCGTTATATGTAGGTTTAATCCCCAAAGAGCTGCTGCCTGAAACCCCAAGAGCTGCTACCTATCAATATAGATAAGATTAAATTGGATGGACCAATGGTCTAAGACAGATTCGTGCATACTGCCAGAGATCCCCTGGATGACATTGCCTCAGTCTTTAAGGGCTGCTTTCCATCTTATAACTAAAGACGAATCCTAAAGGCAATTTCCACTGTGTATTTTCTGCACCTTTTTGTAATGTCTGAGGTGCACTTGGGTATCTGTATAATGCCCTGCCTCTTCTGGAATGTTGAAAGGAGCTGCTTCAGTAATCCAAAGCAGTTAGAAAAATTAGGAGAGTGGAAGTCATCTAACAAAGGGAGTTAGGTAGAATGAGGGTGAGGAGTAAAGAGAGAATCTGTGAGGGATGAGGGTCAGTCAGAGCAATTAGTGATTAATGAGATAGCACCTGCTTGATAATGCATACATTCTTTGATTACCACTCTGCTTTCTGCTATCATTTTGATATAAAATTGCTACTCATAATTCTCGCCTGTGCGATAGCACAACATCTGTAAAGATGCACCTGTAACCTCAAACCTATCATTGCTCCCAGGGTTATATCTACCATGTGTCAGACTCAGAAATGCCATTCAAAATGTAACATTAAAAGACAAGATGAAACTGCAATGAAATACAGATTCCTGTGCTTGCTATAATATCCCTCAATTTCAGTTTCCTTCTTAAGCAGCAAAATCCATCTGTCTCAACATAAGGCTGAGCAAACTAATGACCACTGATCATTTTACGCATGACAAAAAGCATGTATAATTTTTTGACAGCACCAATAATAGTCAACTGTACTTTATTGATTTATAGTAAATTATGACAGTGCTTGCTTGTTTTTCTATGAAACAAAATGAAATCAAAATATTATTTTTAAAGTATTATAACAGTCAAACTGCCATTATTACAAAATTTTATTGTTTTTCTTCCACAGAAAGCATATATATAACCACACATTAGTTAAGCAGCCATCTTTTGAACGCTCCTAGAAACTTCGTAAATGTCTTTCTTTTTAAAGGACACTAATCTCTTTTGTTTAACCAACTTGTTTGTACCTGAAGTCTCTCAAAATTATAACAAAGAAAATATAAAAGATATTGTTGTCAATATAAATAGCCACCACCCCGCCAGCAAGTAACTCATCTCTGCTTACTATTTGATTCAAAGGTCTGCTGTGGAAGAAATTCTGTAGAAGATAAATCACTGTGCCCTGTTAATACCGATTAGTGATATTCAAATTGTAACTCAAGGCCTAAATTCAGTTTGAATTGAAATATGAATCCAGCTGATGGTCACAATGGTGAAGACTCAGGCTTCTGTCAGAGTGTCATAGTAACTATAATTGACCTTGAGTGCAGCTGTCTATATACTTCAATGATTGCTACACTTGTACAACTACGTCTTCCCATGTGCCTGGGGATTCGCATTTTGGCTATAAGTAAAACAAACAAACCACAGTTCTGTTATTATGGTCATATTGTCATGTTAAAGTTGTACACTGCCTTTTAAGCTCAAAAGTAGGCTGCTCAACACAGCTTAGACAACAATAACATTCTAGTATAATGGCAAAATGGAGTAACAACAGAAATTACAGAACACTATTATAGAAGATGCTGCAATAGCTTTCTTCCTCAAAAGAAAAAAGTGTCACTAGCTGAAGCGCTTTGTAGGCCTTCTGAAAAAGAAACTCTTAAAGAACACAGGGATGGTGGGGAGATACCTCATGCAAAGTAAAACTCCCAACCGTTTGGATTCTCCCCATGTTTTGTCTCACAGATGTGGACTAACAGACATTCCCCGATCCTGTGTAGCTTCCTCAGCTGAGGAGGCCCACAAGACGACAGCCTGCATCCAGTCAACAAGCCTGAGGCTTGACAAACCTGACTCCTGAAAATGTGAATCCAAAGAGAAAAGTCACCTTCCAAAAGAAAACCCCTCTATCCTGCCTGAGGGTTATACTGTGTTAAGATCTTCCTTAAGGCTAAGGTCACCATCACAGTTGCTTGAGAAAGCACTGTATGAACTCTTGGCTGGAAATGTGTGTAACACTGACAGGAAATCTTTGTATTTCCTTGCTTCTACAGAATGTTTAGCTTATCCTTCAAATCTCCATTGTTACATTCCTGCCTTTCCTGACACTGATTATTATTTCTGTTCTATTTCTGTGTATTTTGTCTTTCAAATATTACTTCAGTCATGTAAATTATTGTTTTGTTTGTAGTAAATGTAGGGGCATAGCATCCTGGGAAAAGCTAAGAGTGCTTCCAGATGGGGGCTTAATATTGTAAAAGGGTTGTTGGCAACAGTGTTTTACAAAAAAAAAACTTGACACGTTTTCCCTGGAAAGTGTAAATCTGTATTAAATGGGAGGGGGGATGCAGGCTGGCATGGATGCCAACAGCATTGTTGAAGATGAAGAGCATCAATGCAACAATAAACACCCATCTGCAAACACCCTTATATAAATGGATTGTTTATATTTCTATAGTTTATTTATTTACACATTTAAGGAATATTCTCCAACATTTCTGAGAGGGAAATAAAGACAGCTTCTGCGAGTATATAGGGAACTAAACCCAGTGGCCTGGGGAAAGGTAGGACCAACACAGTAAGTTTATTATTCCATTTTCTGTTTGTGACACCTTTGTAGTCTGAACGCTGCACATGCCAAAAAGGCACTTTTATTTATAACTTCATATATGCCAGGACTCTATCCTAGAACTGAATAGAGATGTGAAGGCCTAGGAGGAAGGGCAGGATATTAAATAAATAAATAAATTGGGCTTTTCTCCTGATTTTTCCAAAGCCTTTGTTTTCAGAAGAATTGGGGGGAAATGGATTATGAAATATTTTATTTTAGAATGATGAATAAAATGTTTAAGACAAGGTATTCATATAATCCTCCAAAATGATTTATTAAAATTATATAACAGGAAGACTTTTATGTAAGACTATGTATGATATCAGATTATTAAAACGGTGCTGGCTGGGGCTGATGGGAGTTGTAGTTCAAAAAAGTAACTTTTCCAAGCTCTGCTAAAATTCATGTAATAGTGCTGAGCCTTTTTAATGGAAGTGAGTGCTTTATGTCTGTTTGACACTGTGGAGAACTGGAGAAAACGTTTTTCTTCATTTTACTGCCATGCTGATGGTTTCTGTTTTTATTGTTTCTTGCATGCTCCTCATGACTCTGCAAAACCAAAGCAACATTAGGTTTCTTACAGTTCAGCAGCTTGTACGTTCTTTTATAACAAAAAAAATTAACAAGTAAAATCAATTTGTAATTATAGTCTGAATAAACTGTCCTTTTAATATTCCAAACATGATAATTATATGCCAAAGTTTGTGTATTTACAGTTGACAGTGAGGACATTGAACTTGTCAAGGATTATCAATACCTTGGCACAGTCATTAACCAAAATAGAGACAGTAGTCAAATTAGAAGAAGGCTAGGACTGGGGAGGGCAGCTATGAGTGAACTAGAAAAGGTCCTCAAATGCAAAGATATATCACTGAACACTAAAGTCAGGATCATTCAGACCATGGTATTCCCGATCTCTATGTATGGATGTGAAAGTTGGACAGTGAAAAAAGCAGATAAGAGAAAAATCAACTCATTTGAAATGTGGTGTTGGAGGAGAGCCTTGCAGATACCATGGACTGCGAAAAAGACAAATAATTGAGTGTTAGAACAAATTAAACCAGAACTATCATTTGAAGCTAAAATGATGAAACTGAGGTTATCATACTTTGGACACATCATGAGCAGCCATGATTCACTAGAAAAGACAATAATGCTGGGAAAAACAGAAGGGAGTAGAAAAAGAGGAAGGCCAAATGAGAGATGGATTGATTCCATAAAGGAAGCCACAATCCTAACTTACAAGATCTGAACAGGGTGGTTTATAACAGATGCTATTGGAGGTTGCTGATTCATAGGGTCGCCATAAGTTGAAATCAACTTGAAGGCATATAACAAAAAGTAATAACAACAAAAAGTAATAAAGTGACTTTTGATCTATAAAGTGTGCTAAAATATGAGTATTGGCATATTTTTCTATTTTCCAAAAACAATCCATTCCCCCTCCCCCAAAACCCCCACTTGTTTTCCATGTCTTCAAAATTTTCAGAAATTTTCCATCTCTAGAACCAGAGGGAATAAAGGTGTTGGGTCCTGTCAACAATTAAGCCCAGCCCCTCCCTCTTTATCCCTCTCTCATGAGCTGAGACAAGCACATTTCATTGCTTCCCCCCAGCTTACAAATAGTTAGAAACCAATGAAACCATACTTACCACAACTAAACTACAACACACATTTCAAAGATCACCATGTTATGAAGAGGAGAGCACCACTAATGGCTGTAGAGCAAGTTGGTTCACAATGGCTTTTTTGGTATAATGGTTTATTATTATCTTTCCTTTCAAAGGTGTTGAAATCAAATTCCCTAACCCCAAACACAAGTAATTGGGGGAAAGATCAAAACAACATTAACCTCTCCTCTAGCACAAGAACATTTTTAAAAAGAATTAATCAAGACATTAAGGAAAAAGTCTCCCAGAAAGAGAACTGAAAATATATTGCCATTTAGCATTTCCCCTCCTTTTTCAGCTATTTGTCAATAGTGGGGACCTCCATATGGGTCTTTTAACTGTGGCTGTATGTAGCAACAAGCTTTTATGCTTTCAATATGCACCTGTAACTTTTTTGTTAAACATTGTTGGTTGAATCCCTCCTTGACACAATAAGTGCGTCTAACACAATATCTGACAAACCTAACCCCATCAACCAGAGCCTCTCAGCCTCCAGGCTGTTAAATGGAGGAGATGAATCACTGGGCCCTGGATCAGCAGATCGGAGTGGAATGGAAGATACCATGGATCATGAATTGATAAATTCAACAAGTCTGAAAACCAAGGATTGAGCGATTAGAATGACCTCCGTCTTGAGATGATAAATCCGCTAGATTGTCCATTGAAGAAGACTGAATGAGAGTAAAGTAACCCCTTGGGCCAATCCACCTTGACAGCATCTGTCCTGCATTTTAGTCTAAGTGATTGCTCAGCTCTTGGTGGGTCACAGGGGCAGATGATCTGTTTAAGATGGATGTTTCTAACATAGTTGGTGACAATTTCCAGCTTTAAAATCATTATGAAGCTGTGAAACGTTTAGAAGAGAAATTTGATTTCTGTGGAAATCCAACAAAATGACTGAAAACCAGACTGAAGAAGCATGCAAATCATTCACTGATGAGTACCATGCTGAGGTCACAACAGACTTGTGTAAAGAAGTGAAATATCTGAAAGCAGTTCATTTGGCTAGCTTTGGAGACATTACTTTGGAACCACTGAACATCTCAAATAATATTCATGAACTTAATATTTCAGGCTTATTTCCAAATGTTTGTGTAGCTCTGCATATCTTTTGCACTCATCCAATGACTGTAGCTGAAGCAGAGAAGTCATTTAGCACTTTGGCTCATGTTAAAAACTGCCTCAGGTCAACTTTTTGTCAAGAGTGCTTCACAGATTTGGGAACCTTGGCCATTGAATCAAAACTTGCAAGAAAACCAGAAATGTTTAACCGAGCACTGATGCTTCTTGAAGATAAAGTTATTTCAATGAATGGAAAGAATCTTAGTGAACTTGGATTAACCACAATTTATTGAGATCACAGCAAAGTACCAATGAAATGATAAGAAAAACAAGCTGCAATGCAGCTCAGTTGGAAATGCAACAATTAATTAATCATTAGTTCAAGATCAAAAACATGCTTATAAAGTAATCATAAACATAGTCAAAAGAAAAAATGGGATGTTTTTATTTATTTATAAAGATATTTATATATCGCCCTCTCACAAAACATCAGACCAACATAAAAGCATTTAAAAGCAATACAAAACAATCATTTCCATTGATGTACTTGGAAGAACCAGAAAGACATTTGTTATCAACTTAGTTTTAGTGAAAATTTGAAAACAAAGATTACATTAGTAATAGCTTTTTCCAGAGTAGGCACTGTCATGAACCTGTATATGTTCATGAGTTATTAAAAACCATAAAGGAAACATTTTGGTTCAAGTAAAGAACTCTAGGAGTCTAAATTTTAAAAAAGACAGGCCTCTGTTAGAATAACCTTTAGGTTTCGGTTTCCAGCTGAAGATGGTTAAGACAAAGCCTAAACATGGAACACCTGGCTATCTGTGCTGATTAACAAGTGCCTGGTACTCAAGGTCGTTCTTGGCCTGTGAAGTTTGAAACACCGGTTGGGAGGGGGGCCTGGAAGGCGCGAAAGAGTGAGAAACATCTAGAAGGGGTTACATCAGACATTTTCTGATTGGTTCCTGAATCCTGGACTGTTAGAATTCTTTCCCTTAAGTATAGGGCTGGAGACCCATAGCCTTTGTTCTCTGCTGCCTTGGTTCCAGAGTTCCATTCTTTTCTGTTTCATGGTCCCAGGGTTGCCTATGGGAGGTAACCTATGACTGGTTCCATTGCTTTGTGGTTAACATCATTCTCTCTTAGGAGAGAGGCCACTTCAACCATCTACCTCATGTGTAAGTATTAGGTTAGAAAAGGTTGTTATTTTCCTGTTGTGTGTATGAACTCTCTTGTATGTACCTAAACCCCTGTTTGGGTGTATGGTCTTAAAGGATTACTTGCTGCTACATATATTGATGTGCACTTATCTATTTTAATAAAGCTACTTCTATTTAACCTGGTGTGTTCATTGAGAGAAAGGGTGGTTCTGAATTCAGCACCTTGACCATTCTCAGTCATGCAACTACCAAAGAGGGAAAAAGAAGTTAAAAGCTTAATTCTATTTTGTGGGTTTTACCAGAGGTTTCCTGACAAGGAGTGTAGGTTTGGCTCTTGTCTTTTTGGACCTTGGTTTACCTAGTGTCTGGGCTCAGAGATCCCCTGACTCTGAGTGGTACCAGTAAAAGGGGTGGTGGCAGCCTACTATTCTACCTTGCAGGGTTGGCGTTGGACACACAGCTTTGGCAAGGGTGAATTGATATATTTTGGTTCCAGATCAATTGCCCTAAGGGTGGGAATTGTGTCTGATCCATGATCCTTGACGGTGCGGATTCATGACAGGCATTACCTTGCTTTCTGGTCATTGAATTCATTCCACCACTGATACGTTTTAACTTTGTTGCTGCCAGAAAAAAAACCAACACCTTTCTGCTTCACATTTGACTAAATATGAAGTTTTAATTGCTCCAACAAATTTGTCTCTAACCCGTTCTGGTCCTCTTAATCCTGCCTCTCTTTTACCACTGCTGGAGAATGGTGAACCCATGACTGTGAGCAGATAGTGTACCTTCTCACCACTCCCAGACCTGATTTAGTTGACAAACCTATTACTAATTCTTATTTAGTATTGTTTACAGATGGTTCCTGTCTCCTGGATGATTCTGGCAGACCTTGGAAGTAACTCGTTAGAAATAATGAATTACTTGTAATTTATTACCTTTTTGAATAATGTTTGGGTAACTTCGTTACATTTTGCTTGTAACAGAATGAGTGGTAATTTCATTACTTTTCAGCTGCAACTGTAACATTTCTGCACTACATTTGGAAGTAACAGGGGGGGAAAGCAGGGGAAGTCTTCTGCTGTTGTGATTGGTGGATGAAAGACGTGCCTCACACTGGGCTTCTGCACAGCTGGCTCTTCCCTCATGCTCTGTGTTAAGAGGCCACGAGGGAAGAGGTGGAGAGCCAGACGGTGTGGCGCGGAGAGAAAAAAATTGTGGACGGTGGTGAAGAAAGGAGTGGAGGGAGAGCCTGACGGCAAGGATGAAGGAGGAGGATGCAGCAGCAGAATGGAGGTGAGGAGCTCTGTGTGTGTGTGTTAGGGTTACCAGACCTTTCCAGCTCTCAAGGACGCACTTCGGATGTCACTTGCCCTCCCCCCACTTCCTGCCTGCTAGCACATTGGCCCTACCACCCCCCTCTCGCTCACTCACAATTCTTCTTCTTCTTCTGCCTCCAGCTGGTTTCCTTCCTTGTCTCCGTTGCCTCTTCTGCCACCCCTTCTGCCCTGTCTCTGTCCCAGCCCTTTGGCAGCACGCAGCTGGCTAGGTCTGTTTCCTTTCTGCTGCCTTCAGTTTACTACTGTCTGCTACTCTGCTTGACAGCCTCCCTTCTGCAGCTTCCTCCTCCTGCTCTTCTTCTACTCCCGCAGCCTTGCCTCTCCCCACCCACAGCGGACCAGAGACAATGTGCTAGCCACTCTCCCTCTTCACCTGCTCTGCGCTCTCTGCTCTTAGAGCCTCTTGCACTCCTGCTCATTCTGCTCAGAGACCAGGTGGCTGCAGCTGGTTGGCTCTGCTAACGTCTTTATCACTGGGCAGGCGACCTCCCCTCCTGTTCCCTAACTCCGCAAGCAGAAGACACACATGGCACAGCTAGCTCTTGCCTGCCTGTCCGCCTGCCTCATAAATGTGCGTGTGTTTTGCTTCACCTTGCGTCACCTGTTGGCCATGGAAACCCCCCACACACACGCATGCATGCCCATCCGCCCATCCTCATCTCTCTCTCGGGATGAGCCCTTAATAATCCAAATAATATATATATGTATATATACAATCTTAACAAAACAGAATAGGCATGTCTCATTTTGAAATATTCCAAATCCACAGATACTAACGAGACAATCAATAGTGCAGTTCCACAGTATTCCCTTATTTTTGAAGTTTCCCACTAATCAATCCTTCCAGCCTCCATCACCTCAGTACTTGGTTTCAGTCCTGTTTCTTTAAGAGTTTTGCTGTGCACAAAATTGACAAAACAAACTATTTCACTTCCTCTGGCTACCTTGGCAACTGAGCATGCTCAGTTTGTTCCAGAGTTTCATATTTGTATTTTCACTGCTACAATCCAGCTGGAATGCAAATATTTGCTTGAACAGTGTTATGCTTTTGTGCACAAATTAGGGGAGAAAGAAAAATAAAGCACAGTTTGTAGCAGGCTTGCAGAACAGGAGCCAGCAGCCAAACAGGAAATGAAATGAAAGGGAGGAGGAGGGAGTGGAGTGGGTGTGGAGAGGGAATGATTGACACCCACCTAAAACATCGGAGTAAAACATTTACAAGCACTCAGAGATACAAACTGAAGCTGTTTTTACCTTTTTGGATTTTTATTTATTTATTTATTAGATTTATATACCGCCCGACTAGCGATAGCTCTCTGGGCGGTGAACATAAAAATAGCATAAAAATACAATAAATAACACAATAATACAGTCAAAAATCAAATACAATAACATTTTTAAAGTAAATCGATTTAGCTTAAAATGCTTCAGAGAATAGGAAGGTTTTGACCTGGCGCTGAAAAGAAAGCAAAGTCGGCGCCAGGCGTACTTCCTCGGGGAGAGTGTTCCATAGTTCGGGACTACCACTGAGAAGGCCCTAGATCTTGTCACCACCCTCCGGGCCTCCCTATGAGTTGGAACCCAGAGGAGGGCCTTCGTAGCAGAACGTAGTGCACGGGCCGGTTCATATCGGAAGAGGCGTTCCGCCAGGTATCGTGGTCCCGCACCGTATAAGGCTTTATAGGTCAATACCAACACTTTGAATCTGGCCCGGAAACATATTGGCAACCAGTGCAAGCTGGCCAGAACAGGTGTTATATGCTCAGACCGCTTGGTCCTTGTCAGCAATCTGGCCGCCGCATTTTGCACTAGCTATAGCTTCCGAACTGTCTTCAAAGGTAGCCCTACGTAAAGCGCATTACAGTAATCCAACCATGAGGTTACCAGATTAAAAGAGCATTGATATACTATGGATTTAAAGGGGGAAACTGATCTAGCTGCTGATTGCATGCAACATTGTGTGATTCATGCAAATTAAAAGGGGCTGTGAGTAGCACCAGACCTGAACTAAAGCTCTGTGTGAACCAGCCGAAAGAAAGAAAGAAAGAAAGAAAGAAAGAAAGAAAGAAAGAAAGAAAGATGATGCAAACTGAATTGGAATATGAATGAAATTTAAATTTAAGGTGAGAATAGAAAATTCTCAAATGGGGGGCTATGGGAGTAGAGAATTATGGGTACCTAAATCTTTGGTTCTGTTTGTGAAGGTCAGAGTGTTTGTGGATGTAGGAAGAGAGCAATAAGATTGCAAAGCCTGGGAAAATAAGCAAACAACACAATTAACTGAGTTAACATGTTCCTGCTATATCCTTCCCCCTTGAAGTATCAACTTCTTGGGTGCAACACTGACTCCCTAACATGGTTGCCATAGTAATTTACTGATAAGAGACTGATGATCAAAACAAAATCCCTTTGTTCTTGCTTTAGCTGTACCAAATGTATGAATATAAGTTTCTCTTTGTCCAGTTCTGTTACTGAAAGACTATAAAAAGCTACACCAGGCCCTCAGAGTCAGAGTTTGCTTCAGATTGCCAGGTTTCTGCTCATTCTCTCCAGTGCTGTATTCTGAATAAACTTGAGATCTGTTTCTATACAGAACTGCCTCCGAGTGGATTCCTCCACAATAACAGCCATGCCATGAATAGCTTCACCTGTTTTAATTTCTGCATGTCAGGCTGCTGTTAAAGGAGTGAGGCCAAGAGACAAAAAGTGAGAAAAGTGGCCATGCCTCCTGTTCACTCCACCAGTTGTGACCCCTGGCTTCATATACCATTTATTCACTGTCCTGTTTTCCACTCTACCAGGCCCAAAGGGGACCAGCCACTGCTAATTATGTTGGAGATCCCTTCCTATCTCCTTTAAATGACAAGAATATGGTAACACCTACCCATTTGGGACTTTTCCTTCCATACTTTAATAAATTGGACTTATGGCATATATATAATTTGTCATATTTTCTAGTACTTATTGTCCACCAGCACCACCTATATGATTTCTTATTACACTTATGTAGTTAAGAAAGATTTCTATAATAATTGGAAAAAATCATTTCAAATGGTAGAACTTTGTTATATGTATAAATTGACTTATGTTTTTCAATGTCATGTGCCCTGTAAAACCTCTTCCAAATTCTGGAATCAAAACTGTTTATTGACACTTTACCCCTGTTGAAAATGGTTACACTTGACTATAATAAGCAGCTGATTTTTCACAGACCCTTCTGGGCCAGCTGTTGTGACCATGGAAAATGTTGCTAATAAACACTTTCTTTATAGTGACTTTTTAGCTGACTCAGAAGGATTGCAGCCACACTTTTGATGGTATTTTAACCAAATGTGTGTTTGTTAAATAAGATTTAGACCTACTCTGGGCATAATCAAGAACCTTTAAATGCAAAATGGTTGAGTCACAGAAGGCCTGCTTTGTAATTAACTACTGCCTCCCTCTTATCAAATCAAAACCAGATTGGGGTATAGAGTTCAATATGTCAAGTCTTAATGTACACACATGAAAAAACAAGTAATTTCTCTTCCAAACTTTTAAAATAGAAGCAATTTTGGAATGTAGATGTGATTTGATAGAAATATTCCAATTTCCTCTTTTTCATTTGTTAAATGAGCAATGAGAATTTATAGGACGTATTGAGGATTGCTAATTTCCCTCAGGAAGAAGCATGCAGTTCTATTTCTCCATAACATCTGAATCAGGAGAGGCTGTGAACTGAGGCTGTATCTGAATATGTAGTGGACTGGATGAGGGCCAACACTGTGCTTGAATCCTGGGAAGACCGAGGCTCTTTGGGTAGGTGGTTCCCATATCTGGGAGATAGGCAGGTTACTTGTTCTGGATGGGTCATACTCCCGCTGAAGGACCAGGTCCATAACCTAGGGGTACTCCTGGTTTCATTTTTGTCACTAGAGGCCCAAGTATCCTCTGTGGCTAGAAGTATCTTTCACCAGCTTTCTCTGGTACATCAACTGTGGCAGTGGCGTAGCTAGGGGGGTGGAGGGGGCGGTCCGCCCCGGGCGGCACATTCTTGGGCTGGCCGGAGGAAACTCTTCCCCCTTGCGCGTTCGTTTGGCACCTTCCCACTTTCCATTCAAAGGGTGCACACGCAAGAGCTGCCACGCCACCCTAATGCGAAAAGAGGCGAGTTTCCCAGTGAACGGAAGGGCAGCTCAGCCTGCCCTAGGCAGTTCCAACTAAGGGTCGCGGGGGGCTTCTGCTGCACGTCAAGCAGCAGGTCCCTTCGAGCGAGAAGGTCCCCTCCGCACCCCGCCGGCACCCCACTTCAGCTAAACCTAAACGCCATGCATGCCCCACCCCGTCAACTGCTGGGCAGACTCACACTCCTGAGGCTTGGAGTCGGCGGGTCAAGCATGTCTGGCTTGGGCAGCCGGGGAGGAGCCGGGGGCTCAAGAAGGCCTGGAAAGGCGTGGCGCCTGCGTGGCTTGGAACCCCTCCTCGCTCCTCCCCGGCCCTTCCTTGCTTGAGGGCAGCCTCGGCGGCATCTGTTGCAGGGTGAGTGCAAATGGAACCCGGAGCCCGGAAGGCGCCACAAGGGCGAGGATAGCTGACTCCCCCTTTGTGAACTGGAGGTGGTAAGGGTCGAGCCTGGACTTTCTGCAGGCAACGCTTGCCCCCTGCCCTGGCCCTCTTCACTGGGCCTGAGGAGCGGAGAAACTGACGGGCCAGGAGCATGCAACAGGGATGTTTGCCGGCCGGCCTCTCTCTTCAGCCTCTAGGTGGCGGTGCCTGTCTTGTTACAGCCTATTTCTTCCAGCATTTGTGGTTGAAAGCGGCACTGGACCGAGACGAAGGAGGTGTGAAAATTGGAGGGAGAAATATCAGTAATTTAAGTCTCTCTCTCTCTGTCACACACACACACACACACACACACACACACTTTTACTATTCCTTCATTTCCCCCACCCCCCGCAAAAACGCCCGCCAGTCTGACGAGTGGTGACGGTGACTAAGCCTCAGATTGTTATAATTTGATCTCATTAAGTGTGTGTAATATCTTTGTGATTTTACATCATTCTTTGTTTTTCTGGGGTGAGTTAGAGTATCACAGATTTTTAGGCGTGCAGACTACACAAACTAACATTTTAAAAGGGATTTATTTGTCCCTGTTATTCCTTATTTATTTAATTATTAGTTATTATGAATATCTTTCTTTTTCTTAGTATTCTTTCAGTCTTACTTAAGATGAAACGAATAAAAGAAAGTGGTGCAGCCTTTAGAAAAAACGAAAAGGCTAGGGAGGAAGAATTAAAAAAGAATGAAGGTGCACTACTGAAATACCTCAGTCGCGCTCGCGAAACTACTACTACTGTTGATGAAGCAATTTCCGAATTCAAACCATCGTCAAAGTCAAGTGATTATTCAACTTCAACAAGCGATCAGGAGGGTAACGAACAAAAAAATCCAGCTAAAGATGTTGGTCTTTGGCCAAGTAAGATTAACGATGACACACAGATCTTACTGGTACGTCAAGGTGCGTCTGTCGTTCAACATCTAGATTCTGATTTTGGTGAAGTGATTCGTGAGGGTGCGTCAATCAAAGGACGAAACAGAAAACTTACACGTGAGTGGTTTTTTCGAACTCTGCCAAATAATGAAAAAATGTTGAGGTCGTGGTTGGTGTACTCTCCTTCCAAGAAAGCTCTTTACTGCTTTTGTTGCAGACTATTTGCAGACAGAAGTCATTCAAATTTTGATTCTGCAGATGGATTTAACATGTGGTGGAAACTTCATCCTAAAATATTCGACCATGAATCTAGTGTGGCACATGTTCGATCTTTCACACAATGGAAGGAGTTGGAAATTAGAATCCAATGTGGAGCAACAATTGATAAAAAGGCACAAGAACAAGTTGAAAACGAAATAAAGAAGTGGAGGGAGATACTTTCAAGATTGTTGGATATCATTAGATTCCTAGCTAAACAAAATTTGGCTTTATGGGGTCACCGAGAAGGAATTCATTACGAGACTGATGATTAACCTGAATCAACGGGAAATAGAGGAAATTTTTTAGAATTAGTTCATTTGTTGGCAAAATACGATCCAGTGCTACGTGAACATATTCTAAGAATCAAGATGGGGAAAAAGTTTGCTAAATCCTATATGTCGCCTACTATTCAGAACGAGTTTATAGAAATTTTGGGAGAAAAAGTAAGAAGCAAAGTTATCGAGCAAGTAAAAGAAGCAAAGTATTTTTCTATGATATTCGACAGCACCCTATATTTCTCATAAGGATCAAACGAACCAAGTTTTACGCTACGTTATGATCGATGGAAATAAAGTGAAGGTTGTGGAATCATTTGTTGATTTCATGATTGAAACAAAAGGTAAAACCGCCGAGAATATTTCAACTATGATTTTGCAAAAATTAGAAAACCACAGAATTGATATTCAAAATTGTAGAGGACAATGCTGCTGTGATGGCTGGTCAACATACTGGCGTTCAGAGACTCATCAAGGAAATTAATGGAAAAGCAGAATTTGTCACATGTACAAATCACTCACTGAATTTGGTGGGTGTACATGCAGCTTCTGTTGCTGTGAATTCTAACCCTAACCCTGTGGAGCGTTTGTTCACGTTTTTTTCTTCCTCAACCCATTGCTGGGATATTCTGACTTCAGTCACTGGTCAAAGTGTCAAGCGTGTAGTAGAAACTCGGTGGAGTGCACGGGGAGATGCTGTGAGTGTTGTAAAGAAAAAATACTCAAAAATCTTAAGTGCTGTAGAACATTTAACTGGTGAAGAAGAAAATAGAGTTACCAGGTCAGATGTTGGCGTGCTGCTTGTTGCATTACAATCATTTTCCTTCCTGTGCTTTCTTGGCCTGTGGGAATCTGTCCTTCTAGAAATTAACGACACACAGGTCTACCTCCAAACCAAAGGATTGAATATACAACAATGTGACATAAAACTCGAGGCTTTAAAAGCATTTTTAATTGAAAATAGGGACGAATTAGTTAACAATTCAGTAGCTTACGCCACAGATATTTGTGATGATCTGGGGATAGTCATGGATCGTCGGTGTAGAAAGAAGAAATTGATGGCAGGTGAAAATCACGAGATGCTGAATTGTCATGCGAAACTGAGTTGAGGAGAGAAATGTTTTTTTCACTGGACAGAGTGATCCAAGAAATCACCACGAGATTTCAACAGCTTCATGTTCTTGCTGAAAAATATGCCTTCCTTACTCCATCGAATCTTTTGAATGATAAATATGAATGTCAACTAAATCATGATCACGATGACATTAATAAAGAAGAGTTCCTCGTTGAGAGAAAAAGACTTCAGAGTTTTATTTCTGTTGCTGCTACGCAAGACGAAACAGAGACGTGGAAGGATGGTCCCCTTGAACTTTTGCAGTTTATTCTAAAATACAGTCTCAAGAACTCAGTTCCAAATATTGTAATACTACTGTGAATTTTCCTCACAATTGCTGTAAGTGTTGCTAGTTGTGAGAGGAGTTTTTCTAAATTAAAGTTGATTAAGAATTACCTAAGATCTACAATGAATACCTTGCGTTTAAGAAATCTTGCAATACTATCTATAAAACAGCAACTGAGTGATGAAATAGACTTCAACAATGTCATCGACTATTTTGCTAACAGAAAAGCAAGAAAAATAACATTTTAGAATGTTGGGATTAAAGTTTTACTTCAAAAATAAACATAGTGTTTTAATTTATTTATCTATACGTCGTTTTGACTTTTTGTAGTATTTTTGGAGTGTATTGAGAGGGGCGGCAAACTCAGGGACCGCCCCGGGCGGCAAAAGCTCTAGCTACGCCGCTGAACTGTGGTCATTCCTGGACAGGGATAGCCTGACTTCTGTAGTCCATGTGTTGGTAACCTCAAGGCTAGATTAATGCAATGCGCTCTATGTGAAGCTGCCCTTGGCTCCAGCTGTTGCAAAATTCAGCTGCCAGAATGCTGATGGGAGCACATAGCCAACAACAGGTGACACCACTTTTAAAACATCTGCATTGGCTGCCCATCTGCTACCGAGCCAGGTTCAAGGTCTTTGTATTAATTTACAAAGCCCTGAACAATTTAGGTCCAGGGTATCTTATGGACCGCCTGAACCCTTATGTCCCAGCTCGATCAAACTGGTCATGTCACTTGGGAGAAGAGTAGTTATAGCCCAAAAGGTTAGCTAAGGAGAGTAGTGTTTGATGTGTGTTGGATGTTTTCAGATATCATATCCTCCCAGACAAGATAACTAGCAAGTGGGCTCAGTTATATCTATACAAATACTAAGTCTGAATCTTCCCTTGGAAATACTAGATTATTTTTGTATTTGTACAATTACAATAAACTTGTGGCATTTTTTTTAACATGGTGCATTTCTTGAACAATGTTTGTGTTCAAATGTGTTTCATGTATGTTTCATGAAGCCTTCTAAGAAGAGAAACAGACAACTACACTCTTCCAGCAGCCTAAGAGAACTCTTACCGTTTATGAACTGTTTATACGCTTCTTGACAGCTGGCAACGTTTCTCTCATGGATGACAGAGGTCTCCACGTGGGTACTGCAGCTCCCTCTACAGCTCAGAGACAGGAAAACTGCTCAGTAAAAGCTTTTTGCTCCTCCCTTGTTGCTGAGGCTCAGTTTTATTTCTTGTCTCAGCTCGGAGCACATCCTGTTGGCTGTCTTCCATTCTAAACTAGCTTATTCCTCTTTGTGGTGTCTTTTCACCCCCTTTTCTGTTTTCACTTCCAATCCTTTCTCCTCTCCCCTTATTTTATTGTTCAAAAAAAGGGGGGGGGGAGAAATACCTCCTAGCCAAATTCCTGCCTTGGTTTGTTACCTTCTCTCTTCCCCTGCCCTCTGCTCCATGCAAGACATGGAGAACAAAGCAAGTTATTCTTCAAAGAAGAAAAAATACTCAAAGAATACAGGGCAACACTCAGCTGCGGCTGTAGTTGGTTCCCGCCCGCTCCAAATTCCTGCCAATGCTCAACAAGGGCTGCTTATTGGTGGAGATGACCCTCTAGAAGTGACGTCTTCATGGATGGACTCCATCGCTCCCCGCAAGCCTCTCCAGGACCGTGAGTTGCCTGATCGTATCTCCCTATTACCGGGGCCTACAGTGGAGCTCATGTCGGTCAGTTGCGGCACAACAGCCACCATTTTAATTGATGAGCATGAGACGACTGCCATTTTGGATCAGCAGACTCCCGCCATTTTTGAGAGGCCTACAGGCCTGCTTTCTGCAGCAGCAGCATTTACAGAGGCGGTGGTTCCAGCTGAAATCCCCCCGCTCCCACCCATTGTTAGCGCTATCGCCCTGTCTAGCACACAGCCTGGGCGATCTCCAGAGCCCCCCTGCCTCCTTCCTATCATACCTAGGGAGCTGAAGCACCTTTCTTTGGAAGATGAGGAATTAAGAAGGTATGACTCTCCAGTTCAATCCATGGGTATTAATCCCCCTGGGCAACCTGGCTTAAAAGCTTTGCACCAACAGCCACAGTTTACGCTGTCTGACCTGCTTTCTCCTGCAGTGTTGCAACAGCTTAAAGAAGCCATGATTGGGGATCTGGCTGAGGAATTGGCAAGTGGCAGGACACCCAAAAAACCTTCTCCCTCCCTAAGGGAAGACGCAGAGGCCCCCCCCACTCCCTAAAAGGCCCTCAAATATTCATCACGACCATGATAGAGAATTCTCCCCCTCCCCACGTTCCATTGTCAGGGGCCACGCCATGCAGCAGGGAGTTTCCCTGCAGAGCGCCCAGTCAGATGATGACAGAGACCCAGATCTTGAAGAAGGGGAATGGAGCAAGGGGTCAGACATGGAGGACTCCGAGTCTGCCAGGCTATTTCTAGATGTTCATTTTGATCCTCTGTTTTGCAAAGTGGTAGCAGCATTGGATTTAAATGTGGCGCAAAAACAACAGGGACAACTGTCTAAGAGTGCACTGATACTTCCTGTGCCAAAACCCTCCACTAGGTGCATGCCACTGCCAACCCCATTTAAAAATATTATGAGGTTAGATCTGCCTCTCCAGTGCAGGAAAGGTATTAATTATGTTAATAAGTTTTATGTCCTAGATGCTAACATCATGGACCAACTTCACATTCCAGCCATGGATGCGCCCATTTCTGCTGTACTTTCCCATGCGCTCTTGCCACGGGACGGTGACGCGCAGCTAAAAGATCCTATTGAACGTAAGTCTGATGTGGCTTTAAAGCGTTCTCATGAAGCTAATGCACTCTCAATACGAGCTTCCACTTCGGCTTCTGTATTTGCCAGAGCAGCACTGCTACGGGTTGAGGACCTGATTGATAATGTTAACACAGGCACTTCTAGACTCAAAAAGACTCTACTAACGGTATCTAGATCACTGGCATTCATAGCTGATGCTTCAATGGACTCTTCCCAATTTTATTAAAGAGCAATGGAGCAGCAGTAGTAGCTAGGAGACATCTGTGGCTTAACCACTGGGATGTAGATGCAGCTTCACGTGCTAACTTAGCCTCAGTTCCTTTCTCAGGCACTAAGCTTTTTGGTGATGACGCATTGAATGAGGTCCTGATCAAGACCAGGAACAAAAAGAAAATGATGCCGACCCAGAAGAGAGAGGATAAACGTATATTTAAACGTCCTGCTTCCTCCTTTCACCCCTTCCACCCCTTTCATGGCTCCAGATTCTAGGGCCCGTGACTTCAGGTCTGGCCGCTCCTACTGGAATAGGCAGAGAATTCCACAGAAGTCCCTGGCCCCTTCTGCCAGGGCCTCCTCCACCCAAGCAAGGCAAGGACACCAGAACCAACATTTCTGACTCACCACCAGGACAGCAGGTGGGGGGCCATCTGACACAATTTGCTTCCAGATGGCACGACAAGTGGGTGTTAAGCATTGTCAGAGATGGATACAGGATAGAACTTCTGGAGTACCCACCCGCCAGGTTCCTTCCCTCCCCCATAGCCAAGTCCAAGGAAAAACACAAGGCAATCCTGAATGAAATTCACCACCTGTTAGACATCTCCGTCATAGAGGAAGTGCCCTCAGGAGAGCTTTTCTCAGGTCTTTGCTCAATCTTCTTCTTGGCCGGGAAGAGAGACGGATCCTGGTGCGCTGTACCCGACCTCAAATTCTTAAATCAGTTTGTGACCCAGAGAAGGTTCCAGATGGAGACCCTTATGTCTATACGAGAGGCTCTGCTTCCACAAAACTTTCTGGGATTGATAGACTTAAAAGAAGCATACCTCCACATCCCTATATCCCCATCACACAGGCGGTTACTCTGCTTTTGCTACAACGGACTCCATTTCCAATATAAGGCCCTACCATTTGGCCTAGCATCTGCTCCATGAGAGTTCACCAAGGTCATGGTGACGTTAGTGGCGGGTCTATACATACAAGGGATGCACATCTACCCATACTTAGACGACCTCCTCATTCGCTTCACTTCTTTCTTCACGCTCAACAACACGTGCAGATCGCATTGAGTTACCTCAAGGACCACGGCTTCTTGGTAAATTCCCAAAAAAGTCATCTAAACCCCTCACAGCTGCTTCTTCACCTGAGGGCAATACTAGACACAGCACGTCAGTACATTTCCCTGTCACCAGAGAGGATCCAAAAGACTGCCACTCTAGCATCCATCCTGTCATGCCTTTGATCAGCAGATGTGATGTTGCTTGCCAAACTACTAGGGATGATGGCGTCAGCAATAGGGATTACTCCATGGGCGCACTTGCATTCCCACCCACTCCAAAGTTTCCTCCTTCGCTTTCAATCCGACATCGCATTGCGCTCCCACTGTCGTGTTCTCCTCCCAACAATAGTCAAGCGCTTGCTTTTCTGGTGGATGGAGGCAAAGAACATAAAGAAAGGAGTTCCACTGCAAGATCCTCCTCGAACAGTCATTACCACCGATGCAAGCCTCCAGGGTTGGGGAGCACATTGCCAAGGTCAATATGTCCAAGGCTGCTGGACGCCGACAGAGGCAACCAAGAGCATCAACTGGTTGGAGCTAAGGGCAGCACATCTGGCCCTTTGTCACTTTGCTCCCATACTGACACTCCCAGATGTCCTTATACGCACTGACAACATGTCAACTCGCGCTCATCTGCTCAAGCAGGGAGGCACTCGCTCAAACACTCTGAACCTCGAGTCAGCCTCAATGCTGCTATGGGCAGAAAGACACTTGCCATTAATTTCAGCAGAGTACATTCAAGGTCACCTGAACACTGCAGCAGATTGGTTGAGCAGACAACAGCTCTTTTCAGGCGAGTGGGCCCTGAACACGGAAGTGTTCCAGTCCCTCCAAGCAAAATTCGGCAGGTTCCACACAGATCTATTTGTGTCAGACAACAATCACCAGACAAAGAGGTTCTTCTCCCGCTTTCACAGTCGCAGAGCAGAGAAGCAAGATGCATTGGCAGTAAGCTGGCCATCAGGCCTACTTTACGCCTTTCCACCGACTCCTCTGTTGTCCAGAGTACTGAAGAAAATCAGAGCAGAAGGGCCTCAAGTGGTCCTGATAGCCCCCTATTGGCCAAGGTGTCCCAGGTTCTCGGACATAGTCCAAATGGCACAGAGCCCCCCATTCCATCTTCCGGTGTGTCAAGACTTACTTCATCAAGGTCCTCTAATACATCCAAACCCACAATGGCTCAAGTTAACCGCATGGAGATTAAGCGCAATAGACTATTAGCACTAGGTATTTCGCCTGCAGTATTGAATACCATCCTGTCTGCAAGATGCCCGTTCACTATTTGAAGCTAACAGTCAACATGGAAAGCCTTCTCCTCCTGGTGCGTTAAACACAATGCCCCTCCTGAGTCAGCGGCAGTTACACAAGTCCTACAGTTCTTGCAAGAGGGCCTACAAATGGGCATGCGACCAAACACTTTAAAAAGGCAAGCGTCAGCTCTGTCATCTATCCTGCTTCCCAACACTGATATACCTCTGGCTGCACATCCTCTTGTCAAAAGGTTCCTTCGAGGAGCCACTGCTTTAAGTCCTCCAGAATACATAGATTTCCGTCATGGAACCTACATACTGTCCTTAGCGCTCTCCAAAAACCACTCTTTGAGCCACTTGGGTCTGTTCCTCTTAGAGTCCTTTCATTTAAATTGATATTCCTGGTGGCTATCACCTCAGCACGCAGGGTGTCCAAGCTACAGGCCCTCTCCATACAGAAACATTTGTGTACATTTCACAAGGACAAAGTAGTACTGTGAACTGACCCAGCCTTTGTTCCTAAAGTCAACTCTGCCTTCCATAGGCAGCAGGAACTCATCTTACCTTCCTTTTGTCCTAATCCATCTCACCCTAGAGAGAGTGTTGGCCTATTGTGCTATCTGTGTGTCTCACAGAAAGAGGTTCTTGTGAGGAAAAGGAAACCTGAAGTAAAAGGGTTAACCAGAGCAAGAGGGGATGCCAGGTCTGTCAAGGCCGGCAGATGGTTGGCAAGGGCAACAGCTCAGATAAGAGCAGAACTCACGGCAGCTCTGGTGTGGGGAAAAGTTGTATGGAAGGAGAACTGTGTTTAAGAAGCTTAATGTCAGTAAAAGACTCTTACAAAGTACTTTGCCTGGCCTGGATTATTTCTGATCGAACCTGCTTCGGTACCGGCTTTCTGGACCGTACCAACACGCACTGCCAACAGAGAGGGCGTGGCACTCCTTGGACGTCAGACGTGTTCTAAAAGTTTATATTGCTAGGACTAAATCCTTTCGTAAATGTGATTCCTTATTTATCTCTTTCCATCCCCCTACCTTGGGCAAGAAGGTGTCACAAAATATTTTGGCAAGGTTGATTAGAGCTTGCATCGCTATGGCATACGAAGCCTTACACCAGCCTACTCTGTTGAATCTTACTGCTCATTCCACCAGGTCAGCTGCTACCTTGGCGGCCTTTTCCACTAATGCCTCCATAGAAGAAATATGTAAGGTGGCCACATGGTCATCTCCTTCTACCTTTACACGCCATTACAGAATTGACCTCTACGCATCAACAGAAGCTTCCTTTGGTCGCAGGGTCCTGTAAGAGGTCCTGCCTCCATTTTACCCACCCCAGGTCGTAGCTTTGGTACGTCCCACGTGGAGACCTCTGTCATCCATGAGAGAAGGAACAGTTTGTTCTTACCGTAAATGGTATTTCTTCATGGATGACAAGAGGTCTCCATGGCCCTCCCTACCTTGGATGGCTTATGGGACAGTATTACTGAGTGCCATGGCTGCTCAGCCACGCGGGCCTTTCTATACTTGTTTACTGTTCATATCCTTCTCAACTGCTGTTTTGTTTCTTTAAGTGTTCCGTTTCTCTGATAAGCTGAAGCTATTATAGGAGCTTTACAAGAATGAAAACTGAGCCTCAGCAACAAGGGAGGAGCAAAAAACTTTCACTGAGGAGTTTTCCTGTCTCTGAGCTGTAGAGGGAGCTGCAGTACCCACGTGGAGACCTCTTGTCATCCATGAAGAAATACCATTTACGGTAAGAACAAACTGTTCCTTCCCCTAAAGCAAAAAATGAGAGCGAAATCTTGACAAAAGCCTCTTATTGATTTCAGATCATGCTCAACAACAGTTGTGCCAGAATTGTGCATTTCAGTGATGGCAATGTGGGGGGCAGGGAAGTAGATGCACATGTTAGCTAATATTAAACACATACATGGTTTGTTTGCAGAAATATATCTATTTTAGTGCAAACAAAGTGCTGGGGTGTGATGTTTTTAAGACAAAAATGCCTAAAATAATTAAGAATGCAAATGTTGCAAGAAATACTATGAAAACTATGTGTTCAAGCACAATCTTCTTTTACGTGCAACTGCGCTAACATGACAAACTCCCCTTAGACATCATGGTTATGCTTTGCAGACTCGTAAGCGAATGCAACAAATTGTTTTTTGATTAACAACATTATCATTTCTAAAAAGCCACCCAATCATTTCTAAAAAGCCACCCAATCCTCCAGGCTTTTGGGACCAAGTATTATATACCTTACAAATGCAAAAAAAAAATCAGATTAAAGCCACATATTAAAATAGTCTTGTTCATGAATTATTTGTATGAAAGGGGCTTCACATGATGAGTGGGCTATGCCCCTGGCCTCGTCCTCTGGTCATCTATGTGTTGGTGCAGACATCGGCAGAAAAGAAGTCGATACAAAACCAGTTAAGTGCATTTAAACTTGCATGTGATTGGAACTCCCAATTTTGCAGGTATCCTGATCACAGCCTTACATGCGTGTAAAATATATCTATATATATTCATATACATATCTATATATCTATATCTGTGTGTGTGTGTGTCTTGGGACTTCAGGGTCTCCACAACAACCAATCATAAACCCCTAGTTATTAGAAATAATAACAAATGCATGAAAAGGGACATATTGAATATAGTATTGTAGAAACCTGAAAGCAGACCCTCCATTTAGGGAGGGATGTCAAGAAAACACCATTTTTCAATATAAGGTTACTCTTTGAGAGCTCAAGATGACTCACATGAGAGCATAAAGCTATTCTTACGAGCGGTAGACTAGGTGGATCATAGCTATCTAGTCCTTGATCACGAAAGTCCTTGAATAAAATTTTTCAGCTCGCTGCCCAATTTTATAATGTACAGTTGGCTATTTTCAGTCTTTCAGAAACACCTGAGCAATATTGGATTCCTTGACTCAAGCCATTTGAGTTTGTTTTTTTTAGAATATTGAGATTTGAGGATATTGAGGTTTTACTCATAGTCCTAGTCAATGATCTATTCAGGGAAATTAACATGGAAAGGTACTACACATTGACTAATTATAGGCGGTTAGATACTGTTGATCATCAGGCCTTGGCAATGGCATGTCACTAAGGGACCGAGAGGTGTTTGCTAAACTAATTCCTTAAGAACGAAGAGGAAATGTCCACATTGGTTGACATCATACTGCAGATGCTTACTCAAACTTCAGAACTGGGAAAGAATCTGGAGAGGAAGTATTCTTTGTTCCCCAATCTTTGTGCAGAGGTGGGCCTCTTGATAAGGGCTAATTAAAGTGCCGATACGAACTCTAGATGGTATCCCATGCTGCCTTTTACTCATGCAGAGACCACTTAATTTGAAGACTGCCTCATCAAGTGACAGGTTTCAGTGCATCCCTTTCTATTCCACATGGCCTTTCCTTTCAGGTTTGTTTGTTCTGAATGTGTACTTCCTGACATTCAGTAGAAATGTCATTTCTTTCTTGCAGTTGCACCTTTCATATGTTTCTGTCACATCTAGCTTCCAATTGCTTTTTATTTAGAATAACTTTCAATGGCATAGGTCTTTTGAGTTTGTTTTCTCATAAAACTTTTACTCTTGGACTCATTTCATATGTTTATGTCCATTTTGTCCCCTTGCTAATAAATTAGTTGAATCTTGACCTTAACCTAGGGTTGCCATATTCCAGTCCCGTGGATCGTGAGCTCCCAGGCATCCCCTCTACTGCACAGGCCTTCGACGCCCTCCTACATGCTCCACCTTCCTCTCCCTTTACATAAATGCTGGTCACTCTGTGGGCATAACCCTGCCATCAACAAAGATGGAGCCAAGGTTTCCCTAAGGGGCTAATGCCCCTGCTGCCATCTTCGTTGATGGCAGGGATGCTCGCATGTAGCACACATGCGTGCCATCAACCAAGATGTGGCAGAGGCATCAGCCCCTTAGGAAAGCCTCAGCCGCCATCTTTGTTGATGGCAGGGTTGTGCCCGCAGCGCAACCAACATTTATGTCAAGGGAGTGGTAGGTAGGTGCCCCGCCTCTGAGCACCGCCCACCTTGCCCTCCCCGCATGCCTCTCTTCTTTTCTCCTCGCCAGTCTCTGCAGCTCGGCGCCCACCCGGAAAATCCAGGCCACCTAATGGGCTAAGCGGGCGCTGGGTAGCAGGGCTATAATCTGGGTAAAACCTGGCTAACCAGGGCAATATGGCAACCCTACCTTAACCAGGCTTTCCTCTTTGATTTACAGAATTTCAGTCTTTCCATTCCCAAGAGAAAACCTTTTTTCTATGTCCTTTAATCTCATTTAAATGTTCTTACTAGATTTTGGCTAAAGAACACTGTTTTCACTAATGGAAGGGAATGAGTCTGGAGTGTTATGCCCCCCCCCCATTTACCTTGTCCAGACTGAGGAATTTCTCATGACAAGGGTATTTAGGAGGGGGGGGAAACCTGTTCAGTTATTGGCACAGAACAGTTTTGATTCAATGCATCTGGCTCATTTCCTTTTTTTTCATTAATTTTATTCAAATTTTCAAACACAAAAAAAAAAAAAAAGAAACAGATTAAACAATAAAATAAAATGTTGACTTCCGATTTGTCGCAAATCAGTTATAGGTCTATGATATATAACAAACCTGTCTCTTAATATATTACAAAATCACTTTCCTCCAGTAGTTATCTTAATTAATCATCAAATCTCATTAACATCACTTTATTCTTTCCGCAAAAAGTCAAAGAGAGGTTTTCACTCCTTGAGAAATATATCCATCGATTTTTCTCCAAATAAACATGTCAAATTAATCCATCTCATCAAGTCTGCTAGGTCCAGTAATTTCAATAGCCATTTTTCCATTATCAGTGTTAATTCCATCTTCCAACTTCCATCCTTGCACCCATAATAATCTTGCTGTCATAGTCATAGTCATATAGTAAGAGTCTGATGGGAATTTCCTTCATCACAAATATTTCCTTGCCATCAATTCTGAATGTGTTGCTGAAATATTGTTGTAAAGTCATATCTCTGTTCCTCTTTTCTACGAAATGCACTAGCACATCTCTTGAGAGTTTTTCCATTGTCACATATCTGGAATTAATTCTATAAATTTTCTCTATTTCAAGTTCCATCAAATCATTCCAGTCCAGAAATTCCATCGAAACATTGATAGCTTTATCTCTGATATCTTCATCAATTTCTCCAGGGACAACGCCGAATTCCAAACAGTAATCTTTATCTCCAGGATCCACAAACTCCAAATCTTTTTCCAGTTCCACACTTGATATATCTGTTCCAATCTCCAGGACTTGCATCCTCCCTTTAATTTTTGCCATAAAGTCCAAATCTTTTTCCAATTCCACATTTGATATATCTGATCCAATCTCCAGAATTTGCTCCTTCCCTTTAATTTCTTTTTCATCTTCTATTGCTTGTCCATCTGCTTCTTTTCTCATATAATCCTTTATTTCTTCCAGCTCCTGTTTCACTTTACCAAATTCAGTTGCCATCTCTTGTCTACTCTGTCCCAGTTCTTGTTTCGTTATCTTAATCTCATCCATTATCTTCTGAAACATATCTAGCAGGAAAAACCCTTCCAGGGATACATCCAGGGTCTCTGCCACTTCTTTGATTGTCATTCTTAAAGCCGAAGAAAAAACCTTTCAAATTTCCAATATAGCCACAATTCCCAAGCAAAGAGTAATTTGCTTCTTTTTCCAGCAATAAGGGAGTTAATATTCCAGGCCTGTTGACATCATCTGGCCAGCACAGTTCTTATCTCCCGCACGTCCAAGAATGCAAAACAAATTTGGGTCACAGCGCCGAACAATTAGTAACATACACGAACAGCAGATTCGTCTAAAGAAAGTAGTCCAAGAAAAAGTAGTCCCAGACATATATCAATCAAATAATCATCTAAATCAGATTTTCTCTTCGGGTAAATTGCCCCTCATCCGTTTTAATCTTTATAGTTTCCAAATTCAGGCCAGCTTTTTGCCATAAAAAATAAGATAAGCTTTTTAAATTTTCTTTCCTCCTCCTTAATTCCTTGTATAAAAGAGAGAAATGTAACTCACCCAGGTATCTTGATTGCTGATTCTTAAACAAATCTCTTTTACTGTAGTAATTTAAGCCAAATGATAAGATTAGACAGAAGAAAGCTCGCCCGTTGTGGATCGTTTAAAAGAAAAAACGTCTCGCTTTTTTTCAGCCCAGCTTGCTGGAAGTCCTAACTCCGTCCTCGGCTGCTAGGTATGCCTTCTTTTCCCAGGGAATTCCTGATCAATTCCAGCCACCGACAGCCCAACGAAGTTTCTGTGGATAATCTTCGGTTCACCCTTGCCTGGGAGAACATTTATACCAGTCAAAGTTCCCTTTTGACTGATTTTAAACTGAAAAAAGCTTCCTCTGAGACAGAGCTCATCTCAGAGGCAGCCACAGGCGGAGCAATCCTTCCGGGAAGTCCACATCTGGCTCATTTCCATGTACTTGTGACTATTCCCAATGAAATCTCTGTATTTTTCTCATCAATTTTGTTTCAGTAATAATGAATTATGAAAGGAAGGGAAATTTCAAGCGGTAGCATTTAGGATAGGAAGGTGCCTTATAACAAGTCAGACCCAGAGCGGCCAGCAGGGTGGGACAGTACTGGCCTTCTGACAGCAGAAGTGCTGCCAGAAGGAGTCCTACAACATCTGGCCTGTGGGGGGGCATAATGGGGTCTGGGTGTACATTGAACTCCTTTGCCTCTTAAGCTTCTATGTGCTTAGCTGAACAGCTGAGTAGGGCTTTTATTAACTCTCAAACTACTGAACAGCTGAGCAGAGCTTTTATTAACTTTCAAACTGGATCTTGAACTGATTATTGATCTTGTCTCAGCCTCACACCTGAAGATTAGGGTTGGCAAGTTCTTGGCCTGAGACTGATCCTGTATCTTTAGGAGAAGAGAAAGCCAGCCAAGTGCAGGCGTTCTTGCAATGCTGTAATGAGAAAAAACATAAGGTGGAATTCTCCCTTCCTCCTGCACAACTTTTAAAGATACAAAAGACCTCTTGGTTGCCAGGCCCAGCCTCCAAGAGGTCTTTTGTATCTTTAAAAGTTGTGGAGGGGGGAGGGAGAATTCCACCTTGTGGTTTTTCTCATTACAGCGTTGCAAGAACACCTGCACTTGGCTGACTTTCTCTTCTCCTAAAGATACAGGATCAATCTCAGGCCAAGAACCTGCCAACCCTACTCAAGATGTCTTGAAGGAGGCCTTAACTAAATCACACAAACTTTGTGAGCCACTTGATTTTGGTTGGGTAATTCAGGAAGGCCCCAGAGAGTTCCTGTGTACTGCCTTCAAGTTGATTCCAACTTATAGTGACCCTATGAACTGGGTTTTCATGAGGCTGAGAGGCAGTGACTGGCCCAAGGTCACCCAGTGAGCTTCATGGCTATGTGGGGATTCGAACCCTGGTCTAGTTCCTCCCTTTTCCTGGCCTGATATCCCAGAGAGGCTAGGGTTGCCATATTCCAGTTCCACAAATCCGGGCAGGCTAATTTGCATGTTATGCAAATTATTTGCATATTATTTGCATATTATACAAATATTTGCATATTAATATTTGGATTGTCCAGTTGTTTTGTTTTTGTGCCTAGGAATTACCACCAAAAACTGGGGAAAGATGTGAGATCTTTTTTTTTAAGCAACATTTTCAGCCTTAAATGCCTAGTTTCCAACACTATGGAGTATTTATTGATTGATTAAGAGAATTTATATCCTGCCCTTTTGCTGTTAAAAACAGCTCAGCACAGCTTACAAATATAATAAAAACAATAAAAATACACAATCAATATAAAAACATAATAAAAACACAAAATAGCAACAAACATAAAGTAAGTCAGGGCAGCAGCACGGTTAACCATAACATATACAATATATTTCAGAGATGTGGTGAGTGGAGAAAAATAAACCAAAATGTTAGGAAAAGGAATCTTTCACACCACATGCTCCGTTCTAAATACTGTTGCAGCAAGTATTACAAGTTCCTCCAGTATTCCACTGGTGCAGGCACTCAGACATTCAAAGTATCTGTATGTTTCTTAGGTTTTATAAAAGCAGAGCTTTGCTTAACTCAAAATTTCTCAACCACATCTACACAGGTTCCACCTCCATACTCAAAATGAAACTGGGCCTGGAAGTGTGCAACAACCCCACACATACATTGCTAATTAGATTACCAATGCCAGGATGTCTGTCTTATCGACTACTCTCCTGCTGTCTTCCCCCCCCCCACCAGGCATCATGAAAGACCCAGTCCTGGGCTCAGAAAGAAAATAAATATCTGGTCCTCTTCAAAGTATTGATAAGCCTCTTGTTTTAATTGAAATAATAATTATAAATTATTGTTCTTATCACTAATGGGAGTTAATTATCTTGCATATGCTGCTGTTGCTTCTATGGCTGTAATGGAGTGAGGTTAAAGATAAGTGAAATGCAAATAGGAAAAAAAAACACAGAAGGCAGTAACACTTTCCTAAATGTAATACCATACCAACCACAACAAGATTCCTATGAGTAAGGCAAAAAACTAAGCATCTCACAACCAGTCAGGATTCCTAACCAAAAACCAAAAATATGATAAATGAAGAAATATGTATATAAGCATGACTATCAAATATATTTATTATTTACACAAACTGTAAAGATATTTATAATGCAATCCTAAGTTTATTTATTCAGAAGCAAGTCCCAGCGTATTCAGTGGGGCTTACTCAAACAGGGACAGAACTGCAACCTCAAGTGATAAGCAACTTCATTCACACAACCCAAAATTCCGAATCATGCCACTTTACGCTGTTTTGCAACTGTTTATACTTGTTTTATGGTCATTGGATTTTAAATGGCTTTATTTCTTGTCGTGAGCTGCATTGGTTTCCAACCCTACCTCACAGGGGTGTTGGAAAGACTCCATACATGCACACGCACACACAGCAGATGTATAAATACATACAGCCCATATAATAGTTTATTGTCAAACCAGTTGGTCATTGCAGAAAAATCAGTATTAGTTTTTAAAAAATCAGTATTACTTTCCTACAGAATAAAAACTGTAATACCTAAGTAAGCCCTGCCTACTTGCTTTAAAATTGGACAGGAGACAGAAAGAGTTAGAACACAAACATAATTCTTTTTTACATTCACTCCAAAGTCTCATTGATTTTCAGCACATTCATAACATGTCTACTCAAAGTAAGTCCTATTGAATTAAATGGGATTTACTTTGGGCATATGGGATTAGCATTGCTTTTACAAAAAGCAAGTATTGGGAAGGTTTTCAAAACACTGCCCAAGGTCTGACTCCTGCACACAAGAGGAAAAAAAACTGAAATGTATATACTTACCCAATTTATGAGATTTTCAGATAAACGGTGTGTGTGTGTGTGTGAAACCACCATTTTGTTTTCTAGACACTGCCTGAGGTCAATGAAACTGAAACACAATACCTGATTGGCTGCAATGCTGAACGGGCGGGGTTAAAGCTACAAAGTGCTATAGTACAATACTGTTTAAAGAAAGATTTAACAGTCGAGGGGGGTGGCTGACGTTTTTATGTATATCTCGAGAACCGGACCACCTAGAAACTTAATTGTTTGTTTAAATTAAAGCTGAGAATCCGGGCCACGTAAGGGGCTAGCCAGGCGCCAGGTGGCATGCATAGAATCCGGGTGAAACCCGGCTATCCGGGCAATATGGCAACCCTAAGAGAGGCTCCTCTAAGGAACTCCTGACTTCATCCCGTACTGCATATCTTAGGGTACTCTGCAATGTTTTAACCAGCAATCACTAAACCCACACTGTCCTGATGGTTATGACCTAGGAAAACGATCTACCAGCCACTGTTGCTAATGTTACCCTTCTCTAACTGAACACTACACAATAGGCTAAAACCAACATAAAGTGGGAAGATCCTTAGTTCCAAAACCATTGGCTAATACTGTAAGGAACACAGAGAGAACATGTGGGTGTTGAGTTATCTGCAAATTGTGGCTGGAAGGTGGTTTATATAGATAGCCAATATCCACCTCTAGTTGATTGTAACCTCACCAAGTTGAACAGCTGGTTGTTGTGGCTTGGTCCCATCTCCAGTGCCTGCCTAAAAATCTGCCCCATCCTGCTGATATGCAAAGGACAAAACAGGGTCAGCAGTTTCATCTGTGTTTGGTTTTGTCATATGTATTTAATGCTACTGTTTTGGTTTTAATGTTTTTCATAAGACTAGTTGTCTGGAGAAAACGGGGAAAGTAAAATTGCAACTACCCGGATATCTGCTGGGAGACAAACTCTGCAAAGCACAAAGCCTCCAACAAATTCCTGATGGGCCTTGCTGATAATTTCCTCTTTCAAAAAGTAGAAGAAGGAACAAGGGGATCGGCAATCCTGGACCTGATCTCAACTAATAGGGATGAATTGGTCACAGGAATTAAAGAGGTTGGTACCTTGGGGGAAAGTGACCACATAATGCTGGAATTCATGATTCTGGGGAAAGCCAAAGAAGAATATAGTCAAATATGGACCTTGGATTTCAGGAAAGCCGACTTTAGCAAGCTCAGGGAAATGATGGGTAGGATCCCGTGGCTAGATAGACTAAAGAAAAAAGGAGCCCAAGAAGCGTGGGAGTTCATGAAGAAAGTACTACAAAAAGCGCAATTGCAAACAATTCCAAAGAGGAAGAAAAACGGAAGACATCGGAAAAAGCCAATGTGGCTACACGGAAGACTGGTGGAGGAGGTAAAAATAAAAAAGAGCATGTATAAAGAATGGAAGGAAGGACGCATCACCAAGGAAGAGTACCGATGAGTGGCTCGGGCTTGCAGGAATAGCGTAAGGAAAGCTAAAACCCAGAATGAGCTGAGGCTGGCGAGGGAAGCGAGGAACAACAAAAAGGGGTTTTTCAGATATGTTCGAAGCAAGAGAAAGACCAAGGAAACGGTGGGACTGCTGCTGAATGAGGATGGCAAAATGTTGACAGATAACAAGGAAAAGGCAGAACTGCTCAACGCCTATTTTGCCTCCGTTTTCTCCCAAAAAGGGAACAGTGTGCAACCTTGCATCGGTAGCAATCTCAGTAAGGGGTCGAGATTGCAGTTTAAGATTGATAAGGAGATAGTCAGGAAATACCTAGTTAACCTAAATGAGTTTAAATCTCCAGGGCCTGATGAACTGCATCCCAGAGTATTGAAGGAACTTGCGGATGTACTCCCGGAACCTCTTGCCATCATTCTTGAGAAATCCTGGGGAACAGGAGAGGTGCCGGAGGATTGGAGACGGGCAAACGTCGTCCCGCTCTTTAAAAAGGGTAAAAAAGAAGATCCGGGGAATTACAGGCCGGTCACTCTGACTTCAATACTGGGAAAGATATTAGAACGGATAATAAAAGAGTCCATTGGCAACTATCTAGATGACAATGCTGTGATTAGTAGGAGCCAGCATGGGTTTGTCAAGAAAAAATCCTGTCAAACTAATCTCATCTCTTTTTTTGATCGGGTCACTAGCTTAGTAGATGGTGGAAATGCTGTAGATGTCATCTATCTAGATTTCAGCAAAGCGTTTGACAAAGTCCCCCATGACCTTTTGATTAGCAAACTTGTCAAATGCGGACTACATGGAAATACTGTCAGGTGGATTCACAACTGGTTAGAAAACCGTACTCAAAGGGTGGTCGTTGGTGGCTCTGCTTCGGACTGGAAGGAGGTTTCGAGTGGAGTGCCACAGGGTTCTGTCCTGGGGCCGATACTCTTCAACATTTTTATCAATGACTTAGATGACAGGGTGGAGGAAAGCCTTATGAAGTTTGCGGATAATATGAAACTGGGAGGGATAGCTAACACAATGGAAGACAGGAATAAAATCCAAAGGGACCTGGATAGACTAGAAAATTGGGCTGAAATTAATAAAATGACATTCAATAAAGACAAATGCAAGATTCTGCATTGAAGCCACAAAAACAAAATGCACGGGTACAGGATGGGAAATACCCGGCTTAGCAGTAGTGCATGTGAGAAGGACCTTGGAATTGTAGTGGATCGCAAGTTGAACATGACCCAGCAGTGTGATGCTGCAGCAAAAAAGGCAAACGCGGTTTTGGGATGCATAAACAGAGCTATAGTTTCCAGGTTGAGGGAAGTAATAGTCCCACTATATTCTGCATTAGTCAGGCCTCATCTGGAATACTGCGTTCAGTTCTGGGCGCCTCGTTTTAAGAAAGATATAGACAAGTTGGAGCGGGTTCAGAAGAGGGCGACGAGGATGATAGCCGGTATGGAGAACAAGTCTTATGAGGAAAGGTTGAAGGAACTTAGCATGTTCAGTCTGGTGAAGAGAAGGCTGAGGGGTGACATGATTGCACTCTTTAAGTACCTGAAGGGGTGTCACATAGAGGAGGGTACAGATTTGTTCTCTGCTGCCCAAGAGGGTAGGACTAGGTCTAATGGTTTTAAGTTGCAGGAGCGTAGATTCAGATTGGACATTAGAAGGAACTTCTTGACAGTAAGGGCAGTTCGGCAATGGAACCGACTGCCTAGGGAGGTGGTGGGATCCCCTTCGCTGGATGTCTTCAAGCAGAGGCTGGACAGCTATCTGCGGGAGATGCTCTAGCTGTGGATTTCCTGCTGTGAGCAGGGGGTTGGACTTGATGGCCTACAAGGCCCCTTCCAACTCTATGATTCTACGATTCTATCAGTCTCAGATACGGGAAACAGGTTTAGTGAAAAGCTCAAAAACATACATTTAAATAAGGAATGCTAAAGCACTTGGCTGATTAGCAAGCAATTCATGGATCTTAAAAAGCCATTACACCACATCTCCATTTCATAACAAAAGCACACATATATAAAAAACAATAAAATCATATTTGACATATCAACACAAAAATAAAAATCAAGAAAATCATTATAATGGGGCCAGAGGTCACCAGTACTTAGCCCACAGCTGAGGATGGTCTTTACCACCATCCTTTCTCAAGGGACATAGTCCCTAAATCTTGCTGGTAAAAGGCTGGTCTGCCTCGAGATGCTACACGTACAGGAAGCCTTTCTTTAACATGGGAAGCACTTGTCTCTTGAGGTATGATGTTGTCCTCATTAGTGTCTTTAGCATCACTTACAACGTTGTCAAGAGGATTGTCCAGTTGAGCATTCTGTTCCATGGCAAGAAATTCATCCTGCCCTAAACATATATCGTCACACTTTTGAGATGTCTGCTGTTGAAGCTTTAAATGGTGTCTATTGCGCCGATACCTGCGACCATCTGGTGTCATTACTTGGTACGAACGAGGCTGCTCACATTTCTCTGTAACAGTAGCAGGGAGCCAGCCTTCATTAGACTCTATCAATACTGAATCTCCTTCTTCTAGGGCCTTAAGGTGCTTTGCTGTATGGTCATAAAAATGTTTTTGTCTATCCTGTATTTTCTGAAGGTCCCTGCGTACACCAATGGGTATCTTGGGGTATAATAAATTAGTTGTTACTGGAAGTTTACTCTTAGCATCCTGCTTATTAACATTTGAGCAGGTGAATATAGCATTCCAGTAACTGGTGTACTGCGATATTCCAGCTATGCCAAATGTGGGTCCACCTGAGGATCCTCTGCCTTTTTGATAAGCTGTTTAATAGACTGGATTGCTCTTTCAACCATTCCATTGGATTGCAGATACCCTGGGCTGCTAAAACATTGTTTAAACCCCCAGTCACAAGCAAACTGTTGAAATTCTTTACCAGCAAAGGGCATATTATCGCTCACAACTATCCTTGGAATTCCATGACAAGCAAACACAGTTTTAAGCTTAACAATCACAGTTATTGCTGTCTTGTCAGGCAAGCTCAACACTTCTGGATACTTTGAAAAATAATCAATCACAAGAAGAAAAGAAGAACCATATTAAAAAATATCTACACCCAACTTCTGCCATGGTAATTCAGGAATCTCATGTGGTTTCAGTGACTCCTTTTGATTACGTGGAGCATACTGAGCACAAACAGAACAATTTCCAGCCACCTTCTCAATATCATTAGACATACCAGGCCAATACATCAATCCTCTTGCCCTAGCTTTAGTTCTCTGAATACCTTGATGAGAATCATGAATTTGCGAGGACACCTTGTCTTTGAGACACAAGAATAACTACCCTGTCCCCCAAATAAACAGTATCATCTTGACAACATAAAAAGTCTTTTACAGACTGTATTGGCCCGGCCGTGGGCTCCTTCAAATTTAAGTTCAGTACCAAGGAATCAATGAGTCAGATTCAAGGTTTACTCACAAAGGAGACGTTTATTGAGTAATTTAGCGAGCACACAGGCATACTCGACAAACATGGAATGGGCTGCAAGGTCCTGGCAGACACTTGCAGTCTGAACCCTGAACTGGGCTACATGGGTGCCTTTTATAGCAAAAATCTTGGCAAAGCACAATGTTGATGGAATACATCATTAGTCGCTATCTTACATCAGATCATCGCATCTTGACAGGATACATGATTAATTATACTATATCAACCTAAGCATCAAAGCCATTCTAGGATTAATAGGTTCTATGCTACTATCTTACTATCTTTGAAGTATCACAGTCTCTTGATCTAGGGTGTCAAGGCACTTGATGGATTATCCTATCTACATGCGAGGACACTGTTCTGGTGTAAACAGGTCCTCTTGACCTGTCTATGCCACCCTCTCCTTGGCACATGCACTACTGTTCTTTGACACGTGCAGCTCATTAGAGCTATCCAGACCAGCTTCAAGGCTTCTGTACATCAAATGGTCCTTTCCCTCCCCATCAGCCTCCTAGATAAGACACAGCTGGGTGTAGGTTGGGTACTCATTGACTGTTCCTTGACCTAATCTCTGACAAGCTGAACTTCTTGCAGGTGCTTAAAGTTGAGAAAAACAACATTATAAGCTTTCACTTGCAAATCTTAACCTCTTAAAGGCAAGTCTACACAATAAAAATAGCCATACATATGCAAAGGCAATGATTACATGAACGCCCCATGGACTACACAGACCAAAAAGGCTTTGCAACAGAAGAAACATCTCTCAGATACTGTGGCCATCCATTCTTTATGAGGACTGCCACTACTTGAAGTTGAGGTCTTGTTTTGTGGCTTCCTGTACAGTACCCCCCCGCCTTGGATAGAATCATAGAATCATAGAGTTGGAAGGGGCCTTGTAGGCCATCGAGTCCAACCCCCTGCATGACCAGTGTACCCAATCCATGTATTACTCTCTCACCAGCCATGGAATCCTCATCACTTACAGGAAGATCCACAGTAGCTAGAGACAATGTATCAGCAACATGCATGAGCTTACCTGGGGTGTACACTACATTAAGTTGATACCTCTGAAGCTGTAAAAGCATACGCTGCAAACGAGGAGGAGCACTACCAATTGGCTTTTTAAAAATTGCTTCTAAGTGTTTATGATCAATCTGAACTAAAACAACTTTACCAAACACATACTGACAGAATTTTTTCATTGCATACAAAACTACAAGCAATTCTTTCTCTATCTGAGCATAATTTTGCTCTGATGAGGTAAGTGATCTCGAAGCATAAGACACTGGTCTATTCTCCTGAAGCAAACATCCTCCAAGACCATCTTTTGATGCATCAAGCTTGCACAGTAACTGGTTTGGGAGTATCAAAGTATTGAAGTACGGGTGCCTGACACAATTGCTGTTTAATCAGTTCAAAAGCTTTCTGATGTTCTGGCATCCATTGAAACATTACATCCTTTGTCAACAAGTTTCACAAAGGTGCTGTCAATTCTGCCTCCTGTGAAATATATTTTGACAGAAATTGCAGAGATCCCAAAAATCTGAGCACACCTTGTCTATCTTGCGGATGTATCATATCTCAGATAGCCTTGACTTTGTCATCATCTGGTCGAACTCCCTGAGCAGTCACTATTTGACCCATGTATTTCACTGAGTTGACCTTAAACTGAATCTTATCCTTATTAAACTTAATATTCTTAGCATGCGCTGTCTCCATAACTTGATTAAGAATCTGATCATGCTGTTCTGATGTCTCTGCTGCAATGATCATATCATCAGCTATCATGTACACCCCTCTTATATGACCAAAAGTTTCCTCATTTTTCTATTGGAACACCTCACTAGAGGATTTAAGTCCAAATGGCAGACGATGGAAACAATACCTCCCCAAGGTGTATTAAATGTACATAAACGTGATGAAGGTCCATCCAACGTTACCTGCCAATATTCATCTTTTTCATCTAAGATGGTAAAAAATTTCATACCAGCTAAATGGCTCAAAACATCCTCTGTTGTAGGAATGGTATAATGCTGTCTACGAACTGCTTTATTCAAATCACAAGGGTCAAGACATATATGGAACTTCCCATTCTTCTTTTCTGTAATGACCAGACTACTGACCCACTCTGTAGGACCATTAACTCTAGATATTACTCCTGCACTCTCCATCTGTCCAAAAGTCTCCTTTAATCTGTCCAGTATTGCAAAAGGTACCTTCCGACAGCCACTGCTGGATTAATATGGATATGGTGAGCACCCTCAAATCCACCAAGACCTTCAAAAACATCAGAATATATAGCAAGTAGCCGTTCCTGTGTTAAAGGTTCAACTGTATGCACACTATCAACCCGACAAACCAAATCCAGAGTCTCACAGGCTAGCCTGCCCAGTAGTAGAAGAGAAGAACTTTCTCCAGTGGGCACTGGAACACCCCCAAGTGGGTATTGTCTTCCTTGCTAGTGCTTGACGCAGGAAAGAGAACACTCCAAACAGACCGTTAATGCAGCCCCTCCCACGGAGTGCTAGTTCATTTTCCTGCCTTGCTTGAGCAGTACTGATTTTCGCCTTGCTCTTCAGTCTGGCCAAGTTATATCCTTATCTATCTGTCTGTCTAAGCTATTTATTAGTAGTTAATGTTGTTTACTTGACTCTGAATCTGTATGAGTGTTTGTATATCGTTTGCTAACGAATAGCAGCGAGTGTCTCAATGGCAGTTAAGTGTTTGTTAGTCCGTCCAGCATATCTCGCTAGTATGCCTTTGAATTCCTGAGATTAATTAGCCTAATGATTCCCTAGAGTTTGAGGCTTTCCCTTGCCAAGGCAGTTTGAAAGCAAAGGCGGGGGGGGGGGAGAGAAAATAAGGTCCTTAGAAATTGGTGTTGCTTAACGCTTAGGGTGGTAAAAGGATCTCTACCTTCACAAAGCAGAGCTTTGTTTCAGAGGTAAATCCTAGTGGCCAAAATTATAATGGGGGGCTTAGCCCCTAAATTAAGCTCTCTGTGGCAGGGAATAACTCTTGGTACCCAACAAAAGGTTAGGAAAGGGAGATAATCTCACCTCTAACTTCTGAAGAGGAGCATATCCTTACTTCCTCATTCTTTTCAACTTGATTCTATTTTTCTTGCTCCCTGTCTTGTTACAAAAATCACATGGCCCAGGAGAAGGGTTTTTGCATTGAGAAGTGGTTCTTGGTAATGAATTAAAATCAACTGAATTTCATATTAGAAATTTCCATAGATTGATCTGATGGAGATTTGGTTGTGGTTGTGCAGACTGATTCACTTCACGTGCTGCAAATTTTTGAAGTTAAATATAACATTTTCATGTCATTTCAGTTTTTCCATTTTGTGCAGAGATTCTCCCGGTCTGGTTTTCTATGGATATGTTTTTTTTGTATGGAATTGGGGGGGGGGGTAGGATTTTTTAAAACAGTTAATTTTTTTATTAAAAAAGATTCCTCTGTTTCAGGGGTGGAGAATCTTTTTCAGGTCAAGGGCCACTCTCCTTTCAGAGCAACCTTCTGATGGCAATATGGCAACGGTCATCAGGGCCAGAGGCAACAGTGGGTAGTGCAACAAATGTAAATTTTAGATTTGAACAGTAGGCTAGTTTCTACACACTTGCACACTTTTCTGTATCCTCCATCCAGACAACCACAAAGCAAGGACACATTCCAGCCAGGTAAACTGTCTCAGGGCATTGTGTGTGTGTGTGTGGCCTGGAGAGAAGGGTTGTGGGCAGACAGAGAGGCGTACAGAGCCTGAAGTTCTCCATCCCTGATCAATTCAGTAGTGGTGTGTTCAGTCATATTGGATTTCCTTGAGTTTTGTGTGTTCATATTGTCATAAAAAAGACAGTAAGAACTGTGTCAACTCCAAAAAACAAACAAAGAGCAGTTCAAAATTAGTTCAAAACAGTCCAAGACTATGTCCAGATTGTCAGTATTTTGCAGGAAGGATTCAGTCACATACCAGAAATACCCATTATTTTTTAAAAAAACAAGCTTTTTTTGCAGTGTGGAATAAACAATTGATTGACATCTATAAACTCTGTACAAGCAAATCAGGATGAACACTCAGTGCCATATAACCTCTACACAAACAAATAACCTTCTTGTAAGCTTCATGAAACCAAATAGGCTGAATACTCAATAAACAAGTCATCGGAAAGAACCCAAACTAGGCATCTTTGGAAGCAAAAGTATGTTTCTCAGCTATTTGTATCACAAACAGTTAACAATATTATGTCTGTCATTCAGCTTTGCAAAACGAATTTTGCAACCATCAATACCCAGCTACTTATAAAAATGTTTGTAATTTTCTCATAGTGCACAATACAAACATTCAATACCTATATAAATTATATATAAATTTCCCAGATTCCAGTGCACCATATAGACATATGATCACCATACCCACCAACCCAAACAATTTATTATGAGGTTTATTTTTATTTTATCAAGAGTCTGTTCCTACGATAACTTTCCTATGTCTAATAACTTCCAGTGGGAAACCTCATAATATCAATTGTTGTTCATACCTATCTCTATATTGATTAGTAGAGTTGGAATGGGCCTATAGGGCCATTGAGTCCAACCCCTGTTCAATGCAGGAATCCAAGTTAGCTGCCTCTTGAATGCCTCCAGTATTGAAGAGACCACCACCTCCCTAGATAATTGGTTCCATTGTCATACTCCTCTAACAGAAAGTTTTCCTGATGTTCATCCAAAATCTGACTTCCTATAATTTGATGTTTACACTAGTACAATTCTTTTCAACTGTGAAATTCTGCAAATGGTAAATTATCTCTTAAGTAAGCTGGATGATAGCTACTATAATGCAGGATAGTCTTATTCGCAGGTTTTGTGTAAATAACATATATCTATCCACAGAACACTTCACAACATCCAGAAAATAAATTTCTTCTAGAACCTTATGTATGGTGAATATAATGTTCAGATCCACAGCATTCATCCATACAAAAAAAAAATCCATTGCACAATTGTGATAAGCCACAACAGAGTCGCCATCAATATATCTACTGTAATATAGCATATATTGAAAATAAGGATTGCCCTCTTGATTCAAAATGACAGTCATGTATAAATTAGCTATGCTAGGTGCTACTGGACTTCCCATAGCTACTCCTTTTATCTGAAGGTAATTCCTTGAAAAAGTTAACCTAGAGACCTATTTTTCATTTTCATATGTAGCTAGCATGTTCTATATCATTTAAAAGATAATTTTACAAAGTTTAATTATCTGGCAACAGTTTTTCAAAATGGCATTTTACACATGAGTAAAACAACCAGAAGGGTGACATGCAAGATGACTTAGAATATTTCTAATTTTCTCTATAATCTTAAAGACCTCTCCAAGAAAATAGACAATAGATTACAGCTCCTTATTGTATTGGTAGTTTTGCTTTCTCATTTGGTAAACTGAGAAGTTTTATGTTATGAATAAAATGAGATGAGCTTCTTGTTGTTGTTGTTATGTGCCTCCAAGTCGACTACGACTTATGGCGACCCTATGAATCAGTGACCTCCAAGAGCATCTATTATGAACCACCCAGTTCAGATCTTATAAATTCAGGTCTGTGGCTTCTTTTATGGAATCAATCCATCTCTTGTTTGGCCTTCCTCTTTTTCTACTTCCTTCTGTTTTTCCAAGCATTATCTTTTCTAATGAATCATGTCTTCTCATGATGTGTCCAAAGTATGATAACCTCAGTTTCATCATTTTAGCTTCTAATGATAGTTCTGGTTTAATTTATTCTAACAGCCAATTATTTGTCTTTTTCACAGTCCATGGTATCTGCAAGGCTCTCCTCCAACACCACATTTCAAATGAGTTGATTTTTCTCTTATCCGCTTTTTTCACTGTCCAACTTTCACATCCATACATAGAGATTGGAAACACCATGGTCTGAATGATCCTGACTTTAGTGTTCAGTGATACATCTTTACATTTGAGGACCTTTTCTAGTTCTCTCACAGCTGCCCTTCCCAGCCCTAGCCTGATTTCTTGACTATTGTCTCTATTTTGGTTAATGATTGTGCCAAGATATTGATAATCCTTGACAAGTTCAATGTCCTCATTGTCAACTGTAAAGTTGCATAAATCTTCTGTTGTCATTACTTTAGTCTTTTTGACGTTCAGCTGTAGTCCTGCTTTTGTGCTTTCCTCTTTAACTTTCATCCCGTGCGCCGTGGATACAGTGAATGAATCAGAGTTGACCGGTTGCATGCCGGTATGCTGGGATCGTTTTCAGCCTCTCTCTTCTGAGGATGTGGACAAGGTGCTCTCGACTGTAAGGCCTACCACCTGTCTAACTGACCCTTGCCCATCGTGGCTCATCATGAGATGCAGAGAGAAGTTGGGTGAGGGGATCAAGGTGGTGGTAAACGCATCCTTGAAAGAGGGTGTGATGCCATCAGCCCTCAAGGAGGCAATTGTAAAGCCCATCTTAAAGAAGCCCTCCTTGGATCCCCAGGTTTTGAATAACTTTCGCCCAATTTCGAATTTACCATTCTTGGGCAAGGTCATTGAGCGAGTGGTGGCCAATCAGTTGTCGACACACGGATTACTTAGATCCATACCAATCGGGCTTCAGGACTGGTCACGGAACTGAAACAGCCTTGGTCGCTCTGGTAGATGATATGAGGAGGGCATTAGATAGGGGAGAATTTACCTTCCTTGTCCTCCTTGATCTCTCAGCGGCTTTTGATACTGTCGACCACAGTATCCTTTTATATCGCCTAGAGGGATTGGGAATAGGAGGCACTTTATTACGGTGGTTCCGCTCCTTTCTCTCTTAGGTACCAACAGGTGGCATTGGGGGAGGAGGTTTCAGACCCTTGGCCTCTCAATTGTGGTGTGCCACAGGGTTCTATCCTCTCTCCCATGCTATTTAACATCTATATGAAGCCGCTGGGGGCGATCATCAGGAGATTTGGGCTGCAGTGTCACCAATATGCGGATGACACTCAGCTCTATCTCTCGTTTAAATCTTCGCCAGAGTTGGCTGTGGAAACCTTGTCCAAGTGCCTGGAGTCCGTGAGTGGATGGATGGGAAGGAATAGGCTGAAACTGAACCCCGACAAGACCGAGGTACTGCTCGTGGGGGACAAGAGAAGGTTGGGAACCGTTGACCTGAAGTTCAATGGGGTGAGTTTACCCCTAAAGGACCAGGTCCGCAGCCTCAGGGTTGTACTTGATTCCAAGCTGTCCATGGAGGCTCAGATTTCGGCAGTGAGCCGGGCAGCTTGGTACCAACTACACCTTATACGTAGGCTGCAACCCTACCTTCCTGTTCATCAGCTCCCACTGGTAGTACATGCCCTGGTCACCTCTCAATTAGATTACTGTAATGCGCTCTACGTGGGGTTACCCTTGAAAACGGTCCGGAAACTACAACTTATTCAAAATGTGGCGGCTCGATTACTCACAAACAGTCGTCGCCGGGACCACATCACGCCAGTGTTGTTCGATCTACACTGGCTTCCAGTTGTTTTCCGGGCCCAATTCAAGGTGTTGGTTTTAACCTTTAAATCCCTACACGGTCTCGGCCCAGTTTATCTAAAGGAGCGCCTACAACGCCACCAATCATGCCGCCTGACAAGATCGGCCACACAAGGCCTTCTCTCAGTCCCGCCAACCAAAGCAGCTAGGTTGGCGGGCACTACAGAGAAGGCCTTTTCAGTGGCGGCCCCCACCCTCTGGAACTCCCTCCCACAAGATCTTCGGCACATCTCTTCTCTGAATATGTTCCGCAAGTCCTTAAAGACCTGGCTTTTTCAGCAGGCTTTCGGGACTTCTGGGGAGGCTTAATATTCTTCTGTTTTAAATGCCTCCTATTATGTATTGTTTGCTCTTATAATTTATATATTTCACTGTATTTTTATATTGTATTCTGCCATATTTATTGTATGTACGTCGCCTAGAGTGGCCATTGGCCAGATAGGTGACACATAAATTAAATTTATTATTATTTATTATTATTATTATATCAGCATTCGTTGCAAATCATTACTGGTTTCTGCTAGTAGTATGGTATCGTCTGCATATCTTAAATTATTGATATTTCTCCCTTCCATTTTCATGCCTCCTTCTTCTTGGTCCAATCCTGCTTTCCATATGATATGTTCTGCGTATCGATTAAATAAATAGGGTGATAAAATACACCCCTGTCTCACACCCTTTCCGATGGGGAACCAAACGGTTTCTCCATATTCTGTCCTTACAGTAGCCTCTTGACTACAGTATAGGTTGCACATCAGGACAATCAGATGCTGTGGCACCCCCATTTCTTTTAAAGCATTCCATAGTTTTTCATGATCTACACAGTCAAAGGCTTTGCTGTAATCTATGAAGCACAGGGTGATTTTCTTCTGAAATTCCTTGCTCCGTTCCATTATCCAACATATGTTTGCGATATGATCTCTAGTGCCTCTTCCCTTTCTAAATCCAGCTTGGACTCTGGCATTTCTTACTCCATATATGGCAAGAGCCTTTGTTGTAGAATCTTGAGCATTACTTTACCTGCATGGGATATTAAGGCAATAGTTCAATAATTACTGCATTCCCTGGGATACCCCTTCTTTGGAATTGGGATGTATATGGAACGCTTCCAGGCTGTGGGCCATTGTTTAGTTTTCCATATTTCTTGACAGATTATACTCAAAATTTGGACTGATTCAGTCTCAGTAGCTTGTAGCAACTCTATTGGTATGCCATCTATTCCTGGTGATTTGTTTCTTCCAAGTATTTTAAGAGCAGCTTTCACCTCACATTCTAAAATTTCTGGTTCTTCATCATATGGTTCCTCTGTGAATGAATCTGTCATCCTGGCATCTCTTTTATAGAGTTCTTCAGTGTATTGCTTCCATCTTCCTTTTATTTCATCTCGGTCATTCAGTGTGTTCCGCTGTTGATTATTCAACATCCCTACTCTTGGTTTAAATTTCCCTTTCATTTCTCTAAACTTTTGGAACTTTTTGGAATAGATGAGCTTATGACAGTAAAACTCATGTTTGTTTGTTTGTTAAATAATTTTTTATTCAAGATAAAGTAGAAGTAGATAATGTTCCATTTCGATTACATAAAAGCATTACAAACAAGGATATGGGATGAACAAAAGGGAACATCAAAGGAAAAGGGGAAAAATAAAGGAAAAATGAATAATATAGGTGATGATTAAGGTTAACTTTACACCTTTATATTTTAAGCATAGTAATATAACAAGTTTCCTATATTAAGGTAAATAAATTAAATGGAGCTATTTCATCTATCACTTTATCATTCCAGAACTGTATTATTTTGATGGTTATAATCCACTGCATTTCTATTATAAATCATTTTTATCATTAATACTGTCTCCCAAGTTTTTTTCAACCAATCCATCAATATTGGGGGGGTGTTATTCTTCCATTTTTGTGCGATACCTATTTTTGCCACTGTAAGCAAAGTTGCTACTTTGAAAATCTACATTAATAATTTCTTCACAAAATAAGCACAGAAGGATTGTTTTAGGATTTTTTAATATCGTTTGATATCATCTGCATACAAGTTTATTTAAAATTCCTCCATACCATATTTGACTCCTGTTATTTGTTGATTATTTCTTATTAATATTGCTACTGGTTCCAAAAAAACAGCAAATAATAATGGCAAGAGATGGGCATCCCTGACGAGTTCCACGTTTCAGCAAGATAGGTTTTGATAATTGATTATTAACATATACTTTTGCTGTCAGTTTTTGACATATTAATTCTATCCAGGATTTAAATATACCTCCCAAGTTCATTTCTTGTAGGGTTCTGATCAGAAATGACAGTTCCACGCTGTCAAATGCCTTCTCTGCATCTAAAAACAAAAATAGCTTATAAATTTTACTTTTGACTTATCTCTAGGCAATCGACATTTTTTTTTGACATTATGTTGTAGTTTCCTATTTTTTATGAATCCTGTTTGGTCTTGCTTGATGTAACATGGTATTATATTATTAAACCTTTTTACTATAATGGAGGTCCAAATTTTTGCATCTTGATTTAGTAATGAAATTGGCCTATATGACTGTGGGAGAGTGGGATCTTTATTTGGTTTTAATATAACTTTAATAATAGCTTCTGAGCATGATGCTGGTAGTTTTCTTTGTTGTGTTGATTCATTGATCACTGTTAAATAATGAGGTGTTAATGTATCCACAAATATTTTATAAAATTCGCTTGTTAAACCATCTGGTCCACGAGCTTTATTATTGCCCAATGCTTTAATTGTAGTTCTTATTTCTTCTTCTAATACATTTATCTCTAGGGTTCTTAAATCTTGTTCTGTAACTTTAGGCATATTGATATTTAAAAATATTTTATCCATTTGTTCCCCTGATGGCTTCTGCGAAGAGTACAATTGTTGATAGAATTGTTGAAAACATTCTGCTATATCTGTTGAATTTGTTGTTTTTCTATCTTTATATTTAATAGATGGAACTAGAGCTCGTTTGTTTATCTTTTAAAAATTTAGATATTTGCATATTCATGCCATCTTTGCTTCATACTGTTGGTATATTTTTCTAGTTTTTCAGTTTGCATTTTTTGATATAGCTGTCTCCATATATTTAATTGTTCTAATACTTCTGACGATTCAGTTAGCTTATGTTCAGTTTTTTTCTACAGTCGATGAGATCAATTCTTTTTCTCCTTTGCTCAATTGCTGTTTGTATTAAGATCCCTCTTATATATGCTTTAGCTGCGTCCCGTATTGTTGACCAGCTTATATCTGGAGTTATGCTTTGTTCAAAGTATAATTCCAAATGTTGTTTAATTGTTTCTCTAATATCTTCATTTTGTAAGACAGTATTATTTATTTATTTATTTATTTGATTGAACTTTTATACCGCCCATAGCAAGCTCTCTGGGCGGTGTACATAAAAAATAAAACACAAACAATTTAAAACAGCTACAAAACCAACTAATCATCCAATTATAAAAGGTGTGTCGTATGACTGTCTGTTAAAACATTAGATACAAATACAAACTATTAACAGATATAAAAATATTAAATATTATAATATTAAAAATATTAAAATGCCTGGACAAAGAGGAAGGTTTTCACCTGGCGCCGAAAGGATAGTAATGTAGGCGCCAGGCGAACTTCATCAGGAAGGGTATTCCATAATTCGGGGGCCACCACTGAGAAGGCCCTCTTTCTTGTAGTCGCCTTCCGGGCGTCTCTCTGAGTAGGCACCCGGAGGAGGGCCTTCGACGTTGAGCACAGTGTACGGGTAGGTTTGTATCGGGAGAGACGTTTCATCAGGTATTGCGGGCCCGTGCCGTGCAAGGCTTTATAGGTTAAAACCAGCACCTTGAATCGGGCCCGGAAACATATAGGCAGCCAGTGCAAGCGGGCCAGGATCGGTGTTATATGTTCTGACCTCTTGGTCCCAGTTATTAATCTGGCCGCTGCATTCTGCACGAGCTGCAATTTCCGAACCGTCTTCAAGGGCAGCCCCACGTATAGTGCATTGCAGTAGTCCAATTTCGAGGTTACCAGAGCATGAACAACTGAAGCAAAATGTTCCCTGTCCAGATATGGGCGTAGCTGGGCCACCAGTCTGAGTTGGTAAAAAGCACTCTGTGCCACTGAGGCCACCTGCGCCTCAAGTGACAAGGATGGGTCCAAAAGGACTCCCAAGCTGCGCACCTGCTCCTTCAGGGGGAGTGTAACCTCATCCAGAACAGGTCTAACATCCATCGTCTGGTCAGGGGATCCATTCACTAACAGCATCTCAGTCTTGTCTGGATTGAGCTTCAATTTGTTCGCTCTCATCCAGTCCATTATCGCTGCCAAGCATCGGTTTAGCACCTTGACAGCCTCACCTGAAGAAGGTGAAAAGGAGAAGTAGAGCTGCGTATCATCAGCATACTGATGAGAACGCACTCCAAAACTCCTGATGACGGCACCCAGCGTCTTCATATAGATGTTAAAGAGCATTGGGGACAAGACTGATCCCTGTGGAACTCCATATTGGAGCGCCCAGGGCATCGAGTAGTGCTCCCCAAGCACTACTTTCTGGAGACGACCTGTCAGATAGGAGCGGAATCACTGCCAAGCGGTACCTCCAACTCCCAAATCCGCAAGCCTCCCCAGAAGGATACCATGGTCGGTATCAAAAGCCGCTGAGAGATCAAGGAGGATCAACAGGGTTACACTCCCTCTGTCTTTCTCCCGACAAAGGTCATCATACAGGGCGACCAAGGCCGTCTGCATGCCAAAACCGGGCCTGAAACCCAATTGAAATGGATCTAGATAATCGGTCTCATCCAAGAGAGCCTGGAGCTGGGATGCAACCACCCTTTCCAGAACCTTGCCCAGGAATGGTACATTTGCTACCGGCCTGTAGTTATTCAAATTTTCTGGGTCCAGGGAGGATCTCTTCAAAAGTGGTCTCACCACCGCCGCCTTAAGGTGGTTCAGGACCACTCCCTCACATAGTGAAGCGTTAATCACTTCCCTGGCCCAGCCAGTAGTGCCATCCCTACTAGCTTTTATTATCCATGAACGGCAAGGATCTAACACAGAGGTGGTTGCACGCACCTGTCCAAGCACCTTGTCCACGTCCTCAAGCTGCACCAATTGAAACTCATCCAACAAAACATGACCAGACTGTGCTCCGGAGACCTCGTTTGAATCAACTGCTATAACATTGGAGTCTAAGTCCTGACGGATGCAAGAGATTTTATTCTGAAAGTGCTTGGCAAATTCGTCACAGTGTGCTTTCGACGGTTCAATCACGTCCTTAGGGCCAGAATGTAAAAGCCCCTTTACAGTTTGAAAAAGCTCCGCCGGACGAGAGATAGCAGATTGAATAGAGGCAGTGATGTGTTGTTTCTTCGCCGCCTGCACTGCCCCAAAATACGTCTTATTATAAGCCCTCACTAATGCCAAGTTGCATTTGTCAGGAGTCCGCCTCCATCTGCACTCAAGCCATCTCCTATATTGTTTCATCGCCCTCAGCTCCGGAGTATATTATCTAATTGCCATAATGTATTATCTTGACATTGTTGTAATTTTAGTTTTATCTTTATTGGGGCATGATCTGCGTACGTCATAGGTTGAATCTTAATTTCTTCTATTTGAGTGAGCAAGTACAGAGTTGTCAAAAAGTAATCTATTGTTAAATGAGTTGTGTACATGGGAGAAATATGTATAATCTTTATCATCTGGATGATAGAATCTCCAAGCATCTGCTAAGTTGTTCTGCTTCATCATTTCTATAAACATTTTAAGTAATTTTCCTTGAAATGCTTTTTTTTTAGATCTATCCATTGTAGATGATATTACTCCATTTAAATCTCCTCCAAGAATAGCTTCTCCTTGTGCATGATTTTTTATTAAATTGTTTGTATTATTAAAAACATTTGTCTGATTAATGGCACATATACACAAATTAAGCTATAATTATGATTAGAAATCTGTACATTCAAAAGTATGTAATGCCCATTTTCATCTTTTTCACAATTTATTACATTAATATTTGGATTTTTCATCATTATTGCAACTTCTTTTCTTTTAGCTTTTTCACTTGATGCATATGTTATGCCCAATTTTAGTTGCTCCAAATAAACTTCTTGTCCTTGTTTTATGAGTCTCTTGTAAGAAGATTATATCTACTTGTTCTTGTTTCAATTGTCTAGCATATCTTTTACGTTTTACTGGAGAATTTAAGCCTTTAACATTAAGTGATATTAATTCTAATGAATTCATTTTAAAATTTAGACAATTTACACAAATAAACAGTAAAAAAGTGGTAAATAACTAATTTCAAATTTGATATTTAGATTGAGAGTCTATTTTTACTTTGTTGGAGAGAACTGAGTAAAATTTGGATCTTCTAATGCTGTAGCTAACTGTTTTGCATTATTCAATGTTCTAATCCAGACCCATTCATTCTTTATTAGGATATTTAACTTGAAAGGAATGCTCCAGTTTTATCGTATCCCAAATGATTGTAATTTTTCTGTTAGAAATTTAAATTCCCTTCTTCTTGACAAAATTTCCGGGTGGATATTAACCTTTTCTTGGCCCACATATTTTGTTATATTGTTTCTTTAACTCTTAAAGTGATAAATGTAACTAGAATATCACGAGGTTTATTCATTCTTGCACCAATTCTTATAGCTGTCTCAATGCCAACTGCTGCAGGACTGTCTAAGTTTAAATAAATAATCCATCAATTTAGTTGAAAGGAAACCTATAAGGTCTTCTTGCTCTATTTTCTCTGGCAGACCTCTAAATTTAAGATTATATTTCCTTGATTCAAATTGTAGCTCTTAGATCTGTTTTTAAATGTTCATCTATGGTTTTCAGTTCTTTAATCTCTTTACTTGTTACATCAGCTCGCACTTGTTCCGATTCTTGTTTTCTCTGTAGGTCTTCTATAATTTTATCCTGTTTTTCCAGTTTTTGTTCCAAGTTCTTCATTTTGTCTGTTATTATGTCCAGTTGTTCTTCTAGGTTTTTATCACGCTCTTCCCACTTTTTCTTAAATTCTGAGTCTCTTTGTTGTAATAATTCTAAGAATTTTTCATCCCTTTGCTCCAGAATTTTATTAATTCTTGCTTCTGAGTTTTTCTGTTCTTCTATTAGCAAAGATTTTAAAGAGAGCACCAGATCTAAGTTGTTTTCTGCAGGTCCTTGCTCTGTTGTTAACAAGTTTCCTTCTGTAATTTGCTCTTCCATCTCTGTTTCTTGTGGAGGTCCTTTATTTGTGTTCATTTCCTCTTGATTTAATTTTAAGTCTTGTTATTAAGCTTTGTTTTAAATCCTTGGTTTTAGCTGTTTTCTTTCCCATTTTCTTAATTGTGATCAGAGGGAGGAACTCAGATGTCACAGTCCTATTTTTACTTGGTTCTGTTGTTGTTATTCCTTCTTTGAAAGTAGGGTTATAGTAGAGTAAAGTGGTGGTTGTTAAGAAGCAGTATTCCAGTAAGATTATTAACAATACATGTGATAGTGGCCAGTTAATTATATATTACAATATATTGCAAGTAATACTTAAATGTACAAAACTTAGCCCCCAAAGATATAAAACTTATCTGGTTTAAGTACCAACTCAATTAGTAAGTATACTTTATGAAGCTATTCTCAACAGAGTAAAAAATTATACAGAGAAAAAAAGATTTATATATCAAAAAAGAAAATTATATATAAACGTTCATATTATAGGATCTTTGCTGCTCATATTCTTATTAAATTTTTAAGTTTTCTCATTTCCATCTGTATCAAAATTGCACACTAGCAAAAACAATAATCACACAAAAAATTATATACTAAAAGAAAATCATGAACAATAAAAAGCAGGAAGAGAGAAAAATTTAGGTTTAGTTGATGTTACTAACAAGCTAATCTCTTTCCCCTTAAAAAAAGAAAGAGAAAAGGGGAAAATAAGAAAAAGAAAAATGTGTCTGTGTATTTCTCAGCTCAGGTGTAAGCTCCCCGGAACGCTAACTCTCTCCAAACATTGTTCTACATGCAATGTCCGCAGTGAGTTAGCATCTCAGCTTCTGACCAATGTAAACAGTTTTCAAGCAGTACCTCAGGGTGGAGTATTTAAGCTGCAGCACTTTGGAAGGGCAGACAACTAGATGAAGTACATGTTGTTCAATTCCTTCACGTTCCCATGTTCCGCTCTCCTCTCCAACCGCTACACAGACACAATGTCCGTGATAAGTTGGCGTCTCGGCTTCTAGCTTCTACAAACACTTTTCAAGCAACATCCCAAGGGAGTGCCGTGTTCAAGTGTTCTGGATTGTTGCATGGGATGGTAGGCATGGATGGTGGATGAGATTCTATTACCTTTCTTATTCCCCCCTCCCATGGGGGGAAAGTGAGGCGTTTGAGCTGCAGCAGTTCTGGAAGGGCAAGTAGTTAGATGGAATATAAGTTACTCAACTCCTATGCATTTACGCGCTCTTTTCTAGTCGCTGCCGAAGCTTTCAACGCAGCGCCCCATACGGGTGCTCTGCTCAGCTGTTTCAGGTTGATACTGGGCGTGGGAGGCGTAGAAGGTGGATAGAATTCTTCTGCCTTTCTTCTCTCCCTTCCCCTGTAGAGGGAAGGGAAGGCATTTAAGCTGTAGCACTTAGTAAGGGTGAGCAATTATATGTGAATTGCTCAGCTCCTTCTCTCCTTCTCATTCACACTTTCTTCTTTAGCCGCTCATCGTAAATAATTTATATTCATCTTGAAGCTCGGAGCGGAGCAGCCTTCCCCGTCGCCATGTTCCAAAACTCATGTTTGTTGAGCATGTTATATTGGTCATAAAACTCAAACACACCCATCAACAAATTAAAATAAAAATCTATATGCTTTAAGTGCATTCTCTTGTTTGAATTTGTTAGGTTTAAGAAAATGTGACCAACTAACACAATGAGTAACTTACACAGCATGTTTTGTCGTGTGCATCATTTAAACCCCTTTTAGGCCTCATAATTACTTTCCTGAGAATTTAATAATTATTAGGCCAATTATTTGTACAGTAGGGCCCTGCTTTTCGGCAGCCCACTTTTAGGTGTTCCACTAATACGGCGGCTTTCAATTAGAGTAAGGCCCCACTCATACAGTGCTTGTTCCACTTTTACGGCATTTTTCGGGCGTCGGGCACCATTCTATCAAATGAGTTCTGCTTTTAGGCGGGTTTCGCTTTTAGGCGGGGTCTGGAACATAACCCGCTGTATGAGTGGGGCCCTACTGTACTATACCATCAATGTAGGGCACCTTACTGAATTTTATGGAAAGGTCCCTGCCCTTAAGAAGCTTACTATCTAAAAGACAAGTCAGACTACAGGAGTTTGGGCATATGTTAATGCTTTTAGAAGAAGGATAATACACTTAGTAATTACATAACTTTTCTAGGTCAAGTATCAGTAACTTCAACCCCAATGAGGTTCAGAAAAGTGCAGAATTACTTTGCTGCTAACAAACCCCTTTCCCCTTTCTTGAAACATGTAGAAGCTTCTATCAGCTTCCTGTCAGATATAGCAAGGACACAGGCCCACCCTAATTGGCTTTCCCTAGCTAGGCTCATCTAAAGATACAAAAAAATCACTTGAAGAGCTTAAGGCCTCTTGAATTGCCTTAGATTGCAGTACAACCCTGTAAAAGGTGTGAATATGGTATCAAACACAAAGTGCAAATTGAACACAAAGTGTATGTTTTATAGCTGTTCTGGATTTTAAGTGAGGTGGTTTTTTGTTTGTTTTTGCTGTAGCTTCCTTTATTTTATGGGATTGGTTGCTTTTTAAATAAATTGCATGTCCAAATTCACACCAAAAACAAGAACAAGAACTTACACATATGTCATGACTTACAAAGTATAAAATTTAGGGCTATACAACTGATCTGGCCAAAACTCAAGCTGGTTCAGGTCTGCTCCGAATCTGGAGCTGAAAACACTCTGTAGAGAAGCTGACTGATTTTCTTATAAAGTGTTGCAATTATTAATTACAACACAATATAGGGAGAACACCAGGGAGGGCAGAGGGGAAGGGAATCCAATCCAGGGCTAAAATCTGACTCAACACTCTCTAGTCACAGTGTTTGGAAAAAATCAAACTTTAAAAGCGGGTAACACAAAAAACCCTGGAGCTACCTATCAGAAATTTGGCAGGGTTAATCTCCGCTCAAGGGGCTACCATGTCCCCAAATTTCTCAATTCAGATATAGGGTCCAAATTCAGTCAGATGGGCCCAAATCAATGCAGGTCAGGTCAGGACACAAATCAGATGTGCAGGGGGCTTGCACAGTCCTAATAAAAAATGTCCCCCTCTTTCATTTTCAGACCAGAGGATTAAAAACCATATTTGCCAATCTAAAATAGTAATAAGCAGTGGTAGTAGTGTTGTTATTAGATTTATATCCCGCCCTTCCTCCCAATAGGAACCCATAAGGTAGCGCCATTCAAATTCAACTACTAGGTGTTAATTTCTGTTGATAATTATGTTTGCAAAGACGCAGGAATCAAAGTGGACAAGGATACTAGTGTTATTTTTGCAGGAAAAGATAATCATCATCATTTATTTGTATACTGCCATTCCATAATAAGCCATGCTCAAGGCAGCTCACATTATGTAAAATGTATTACATAATTCTGTAACAGTTACAAAATTTAAATAGTAATAAGGACAATGATGTCCCTGTTAAACCTGTAGCCAGCCCAGGGTCTATGGGAACAGCAAACAAGTAATGTCCTTGAAATACCACCAAAGCATTTCTTGATTGACAGAGATATTATCAACTGATATTTCTTTGATTTTTTAAAGAATTTATCAGGCCATGGTCCCAACTAGGGAAGGAGCAGGCAGGTACCAGTGAAGTCAGCTGTGCAGGAGGGGCCTCTGGGATGTGTTGATAGGCAGCATGATATGCAGAACTCATGAAGGACATCCAGGGTCTTTTGGTCCACACATGCCTCCCTGTGATAGACTTGCAGGAATATGGCTGGGAAAAGACTATGTCTCAGCAGTATTCTCTAGTACTTTTCATCCAAAAAGCAATGTGTTGTTTTTGCTTGCTTGCTTGCATTCTCTCTCAAGTTCACAAAGAAACTAAAGATATTTGAATGTTTAATATCATCATGAAATATTTATTTTTGAAAATGTTAATTTTGTTGATTGCTTCAAAATCTCAAGCTTTTGATACCCTGGTGGGCTGCTAAACAACCAAAATTAGACAAAACAGTATCTCAGATCTTACATAAGAACATCTCATAATAAAATATGTGGGGGGGGGGACTACTAGGTAAACACTGCCATCTTGTGGTAATTTGAGCAAAAAACTACAAAAGAAAACCCTTTCTACTTGAAATGACAAAGCATACTGAGTCTTTCTGCAGTTATCTGGTGGCAGTCTCTGGTGTGGTGTGGGAGAAGCCCAGGACACTAGTCCCAGGGGACTTCAGTATCCATGCTGATGCTGCCTTCTCTGGGCCAGCCTTCATGGCTGCCATGACAACCATGGGGCTGTCACAATATATTGTCCCAACACATACAGCAGGTCATACCCTAGATCTGGTTTTCACTACAGGGGGCATTGGAAAGGATCTAGTGATTATGGGGACTGAATATTATCCTATTGTCATGGATGGAACACTCTGTGATAAGGTTTGGATTGGCTGTGACTAACACACACCCTTTGCAGGGCTGGATGACCAGCTAGATTGGTCCGCCCCCAGAGATTGATGAAATGTGAGGGAATGAATGCTCTGGGGTATTTTCCAGGTAGCATGGCTAGTGTTTCTATTGAGACCCTAGCTTCACTGTGGAAAGGGCCATCAACATGATTGCTCCTAAGCGCCATCTCTGGCCACTGGGTGCCCCAAAGGCTCCTTGCCTTACTGAAGAGCTTCAGTCAATGAAGTAGGCCTGACATCAGACAGAGCATAGGTTGCACAAGTTCCAGTGTGAATCTGACCCAAGAGAGGTATGAGTACATAGCAATTCCTATCACGTGGCAGCAGTGGCAACTAAAAGAACATGTCTCTTGGCCATTATTGCATCCTCAGCGAATCACCCAGCAGAAGTGTTTCGAGTGGTAAACTGGATGATCCAGACCAGTGTGGTATCATCAACAATAGGCCACTCATAGCCTATTGTGAGAGATTTGTGAATCACTTTAAGGGGGAAATTACACAACTTCATGCTGAACTTGATGCTACAACTGGTTCAGGCTTGGTCGAGGTCTTAGAGCACTGTCAAATTATAGCTTGTGGGGTCAGTTGTTGCAACCCAGGGATGTGGACAGGACGCTTGCGATAGTGAGGCCAACTACATGCTCTCTTGATCCCTACCCATCAATATAGGAGAAAAATATAGGAGAAAATTGACTGGATGGTTCCAGGGAGTGGTCAGTGCCTCACTACTGGAGTTATGCCTACTGCCTTGAAAGAGGCAGTAGTGCAAACCCTCTTGAAGAAGTCGTCGCTGGATCCAGAGGTTTTTGAAAACGTCTGTCCTGGCTCTAACATTCCTTTCCTGGGCAAGGTGAAGCAGATGATCTAGATCTATTCCAGTCTGGCTTCTGGCCTGATTTTGGCACAGAAACATCCTTGGTGCCCTTGATTGATTACCTTTATCAGGAGATACAGGGCAATGCAACCCAGTGGGTCCTCCTTGATCTCTTAGAGGCTTTTGACACTGTTGCCATGGTGTCCTGAAGGAAGTGCGAGTCGGAGCGGGACCAGAAAGTAGTACTAGGAGATTGTTCCTAGTATATTACTGCCACAAGTTTTAATGAAACACCTTTATAGTATTCACCAAGAGATACTGCAAATTAAGAGTCTGAGTTTCAGTACCATTTGTTCATTCACCACCTTCCTGACTGATATTTATTTATGGTATATATTATTATTATTATTATTATATTATATTTATTAGTCGCCCATCTGGCTGGTTGTCCAGCCACTCTGGGCGACGTACAAGAAAAAATACATAAACATTAAAACATTAAAATTTAAAACCCAACAGTAAAAACTTAACCCATCCCAAAGGCCTGCCTGAAAAACCAGGTCTTCAAAGTCTGGCGGAAGCTTATCATAGAGGGGGCATTTATTTATATATAGTAACCATAGCCATATATATTTATGGTATATAATAACCAGCGTGAGTGAATTAAAATGGACGGGAATGGGAGGAATGGCGGGATATAAATTCAATAAATACATAGTATTATTATTACCACTTTCTATTTACGTGGTGTAGAAAAATTCCTTCAAGACAAAAAAAGACTTTTCAAAAGGAAACTGGTAATTAAATAATAATAAAAATAATAAATTTGGAATCTTTCCCCTTTTGCATTCTTATGTTCTGGAAGTTATATCTGAACTTTGTGAAAGGGAGAATATAACAATAAATCCATTCATTATAATTACTATATGAAGACGTCTGCTATATCTAAATATCCTTGATGAATAAAAGCTCTTTTTCTGCGATATATTTCAAAAATGTTGCCTGAACTGTCAAGCGGCAGCCTTATTACTCTTGTAGTAAACAGAGATAGTTTCACAGCACCTTACAGACCAACAAATTACTAAGGGGTAAATTTTGTGGAGTAAAGCCCACTTTGTCACATCTTGTTAGTAGATACCATGTCCAGAGGTACAACAGAGGGAAAACAGTAAACAGTGTAGGGGAAACAGCCTTGAAATGTATGGCTTATTGTTGTTTCATTAGGAATGGGTAACGGATCAACCAGAATTCTTGTAAACAATACTAATTTACGTACCTCTTTTTAAACAGTTCAAATTTCATTGAGTATCAGTTATGCCTTAAAAGTGCACCCAAAGTATGCACACTTGCTTTAAAAGTTGAAAACAGATTGGTGGACCACAAATATTAGGGATGGTGTAAAAGCCAGAACGGGACGGAACATGCTGGAACAGGCCCTTTATAAAAGAATTTGATACCAAAAACACTGGGATGTGTTAGACACACTTGAGAACAACATTTAGGAACAAAAACCATTCCAATAGGATTTAATTAACCCTTTAACAACCAAAATGCCCTCCAGAACGGAATGAAACAGCCCGGAACGGCGACTTCCAAGAGAGCCAGACCTCTGAAATTCACCAGTCCCACGTGACTACATGGGATGCATGCAATAAGACACAAAACTTCCACGCAAACCACGTTCCGATACCTGTTCCAGGCTATAATACGCTTTTACGTAAAACAGCCCGGAACGGCGACTTCCCAATGAGCCAGACCTCCGAAATTCACCAGTCCCACATGACTACATGGGATGCATGCAATAAGACATGAAACCTCCACGCAAACCATGTTCCGATACCTGTTCCGGGCTATAATACGCTTTTACGTAAACAGCCCGGAATGGCAACTTCCCAATGAGCCAGACCCACCAAATTCACCAATCCAACATAACTCGATGGGATTCATGCAAAAAGTCACAAAACTTCCACATAAGCCACGTTCGATGCAATAATACATCTTTCTGAACAGAGCCCAGAACAACATCTGAACCAGCCACGTCAATAGCCAGTTCAAAAGCATCCCAAACAATCAAACTTGCAAGTAGACTGCTAACCCACTTGCATACACACAAGCAAAGATTTGTGCTATGCGGTCCAATTGTTTTCAATGGTATATAGCCAAATATAACTTCAGTTAATTTAACAGAGACAAATTTCATCTGATGATGTCAAATTTAAATTGATACTGCTGAAAGTTCTGTATTTTTGTGAATACTTTGATTCTCTTATGTTACTGTAATATATATTAAAGATGACCTTTCATTCCAACGAGTGGTGGTGTTTATTTATAAATTATACAGTCATCTACACAAAACATCCTGAATGAAATGTTGATAGTATGCAAATTTAACTGCAAAACAAATTGCTCCAATAAATATTACTTAGTTGGCAGCTCTAGTAATAATTAATGAGTTGTGTGTGAAAACAATATAGTACATTGCTGTTTTTCTTTCCTAGCAAGGTTTTTGTAGTAAGCTATACTAGTATTGAATGCAACTACAGATAGCTTTTGGTGCTAGATAATAGCTACAGTTTACTCTTCTTCCCACTAGGAGCACTATAAGATCTGCTGGTCTCTGCAGAGACAGGATGATCCCTTCTTTTTTCAGACCAAAAAGGCAGCAGGCCAGGTATGCTATATTTATACTGTGGAGGTGGCTCAGTGGCAGCAAGTAGTGTCTTCTCTCATTACCTACAGCAGAAAAGCTATGAGTAAAAGCCAGCCGACTTGCCCCTCCAATCTCTCTTTCTCTCTCTCTCCCCAATTCATCAGCCATTCACAACCTGGTAGCAGCACCAATAGTGCTGATTAGTGGACCTACAAACAGCAAGAAAGGGTATTGCTGATCACCCCAGAGGTTCCTGGGTCATCCTGTGTTATCTCCCATTTCCCAACAAAAGGAGAGGCAGCAACATGTGTGGTTGGTGAATTTGGTAGGTGTGGCTCATTGGGAAGTTGCCGTTCCAGGCTGTTTTATGTAAAAGTGTATTATAGCCCGGAATGGGTATCGGAACATGGTTTGCGCCAAAGTTTTGTGTCTTATTGCATGCATCCCATGTAGTCATGTGGGACTGGTGAATTTCGGAGGTCTGGCTCATTGGGAAGTTGCCGTTCTGGGCTGTTTTACGTAAAAGCGTATTATAACCTGGAACGGGTATCGGAACATGGTTTGTGTAATATTTGCAAGAGTTGAAATGAATCACAAATACTAGTTAGAAGGAACAAACTTTACTTAACCGTCTGTTGCAGCATAACCAAGAGCTCTGCTTTTGTTTCCCTCCTGGTCCCTCTCCCAATTGATTCCCCCATCTAACTATATCTAATTCACTTGAGTTCCTACTCACATTACATCTCCCTTTTTTTTAAAAAAAGAAAAAGATAGAAACTACTGTCTATATCAAATTGGTTTTCTGATCACTCTGCCTCTTGATGTGGTAACAGGTAACTCAGAGTCCAAAATCTTTTCTGGTATATCACTGGCATTTTGTGCTATAGCTGTTCCACTTCTGTTGTCTTGAGACTCTGATAGGTCTACCTCTGATGGAGGTGCAGTTGCAGTCTCAGTAGTCTCATCCATTTTTGGTTCACAACTTGGAGTGCTTTGAAGATCTCTTCTGTTCCGTCTGTAGACAGCTAAATCATCAGTCTGAACCAAATATGATCTTGGAGTCATGTTTTGTCCAGTCACTCTCGCTGGTTTCCACACTCCATCTTGCCAAACATGAACAGAATCACCAACCTGCAAAGGTGGTAAAGGCTTTGAACCTTTGTCAAAGTAAAGCTTCTGTTTTTGTCTTCTCTTCAGATGTGTCTGTATGTCACCTTTTACCTGCTGAGGTAGTAACAATGGTGCTGAGGTAGGCAACCTTGTTCTTAAACATCTCCCCATTAAAAGTTGTGCAGGTGAGGCTGTATCTACTGTAGGCATATTTCTGTAATCCAATAAACTAAGATAAGGATCTGTGTTATTCAAACTAGATTTCTTAAGAATCCTTTTTACTGTTTGGATCGCTCTTTCTGCCATTCCATTTGATTGAGGAAATAGTGGACTGGATGTTGTGTGAACAAAGTCCCAATCTTTGGCAAACATTTTAAAGTCTCTAGAGCAAACCTGAGGGCCATGATCACTGACAACCTCTTCAGGTATACCATGCCTTGCAAATATAGATTTGCAGTGTAAAATTACTGATCTACTTGTAGTGTCTTCAAGCAAACATATTTCCACATATTTTGAATAATGATCAACCAAAAGTAGATAGTCCTTTCTTTCAAATTCAAACAAGTCCATTCCTAGCTTCTGCCAAGGTCTTCTTGGAATTTCATGAGGTAACATTGGTTCTTTTTGGATTTTATTTCTGAAGGTGTGACATGTGGTACATGACAGTACCAATTCTTCAATTTGGGCACACATACCTGACCAATATACAGCTTCTCGTGCCCACTTTTTACATAATTCAACACCCAGATGACTCTCATGTATAATATTCAATATCTCTTTCCTCAAATCTTGTGGTACTACGATTCTGTCACTTTTAAAAATGAGTCCATCATGAACACTTAATTCCTCTCTGTAATTCCAATAAACACGTATACACTCTGGAACTCCTACTCTTCTATCTGCCCCCCCCTGCAAAATGGCATTTTTCAGGATTTGCAAAATGCTATCATTTTCAGTAACCACCTGAAATTCTTTCAGTTTTGATTCGGAGACTGGTAAATAAGATAACATGAGGTTAACAGCAACCCCAGCTTCTTCAGAACTTATTCCTTCACCCTGTTCAAGATATGCCTTGAAAGGGTATCAGCAATTATTAATTCTTTGCCTGGTCTATAGTGCACTTGTAATTGATATTTCTGCAGTGTTAACTGCCATCTTTGGATTCTTGGAGGTGCAGTATGCAAAGGTTTTCTGAAAATTTCCTCCAATGGTTTGTGGTCTGTTTCCACAGTTACCTTTTTGCCATAGAGAAATTGATGGAATCTTGTGCATCCAAACACTATTGCCAACATTTCCTTTTTTATTTGAGCATACTTCTGTTGGGCCGCAGTCATTGCTTTAGAAGCATATGCAACAGGTGCACCTCTTTGCAACAGTACAGCACCTAAGCCTGTAGAACTAGCGTCCACTGACAGAGTTACAGGTTCTTTCACGTTATAATATTTCAAAACAGGAGTTTGAATGCTGTTTCATGAACTGACATCCAGCAAAATTCAACATCTTGGGCCAACAGCTGTCTTAAAGGGGTTGTTACTGTTGACAAATTTGGGATAAACTTTGCTAGGTAAGTCACCATTCCTAGAAATCTTTGAAGATCAGCTTTGTTACTTGGACTGGGCATATCAGTGATGGCCTCTATTTTAGATGAATCAGGTTTTAGTCCTTCTTTGGTTAAGATGTGTCCTAGATATTTTATTTCAGTCATGGCAAATTTGCATTTCACTTTGTTCAGTTTCAGATTCCTCTCTCGGCACCTGTCCAGAACTCTCTTCAGTCTCTCATCATGTTCCTGTTTGGTCTTCCCCCAAACCAGGATACCATCTATGTAGCATGTGACCCCAAAAGTCTGTTGGATCATCCTCTGATAGACCTCGGGAGCTGAAGAGATGCCAAATAGCATTCTAGTAAATCGGTACCTGCCAAAAGGTGTATTAAATGTGCATAGCCTGGAACTGTTGTCATCTAGCTGAATTTGCCAGAATCCACTACTGGCATCAAGAACCGTAAACAATTCTGCTTCTGCTAGCTTACTGGTAATTTCTTCTACAGTAGGCAATTGAAAATGTTCTCTTAAAATTGCTCTGTTCATATCTCTTGGATCTAAACATGTTCTTATCTGGTCCCGGCCAGGCTTGTCTACAACCACAATTGAATTCACCCACTCTGTAGGTTCTTTTACCTTAACTATGACTTTTAACTGCTCCATACGAGTCAGTTTCGTTTGGACTTTATCCCTTAGTGCCACTGCAACCTTCCGAGGTGCATGAATTACAGGTGGAATCTGTGGGTTGATTTTGATGGCGTATTTATCTGGTAAGCAACCTAAGCCTTCAAATACATATTTGCATTCAACTGCAACATCCCATTGATCTACTGGAGCTCTTTTCAGTAAATTAACTCTTTGCACCAAATTTAAATTAGTCACAGCCCGGAGACCAAGTACAGCTCGTGCATCAAAGTCTACAACGTGAAATTCCAACTCAGCTGGCTTACTTTTGGCTTTTCAAAGGTACTTTTGCCCTGTAAGGCATCCATTTGTTTTTCTGTTGCCCCAAAATCTTTCATCTGTTTTGCAGCCACTTCTTCTGCCCTGCATATATTCACTGCACACTCAAGGGTTAAATCACTCTCTCTCAGTAACTTGGCTCCCAGTCTGTCTGTCTGAATGCCACACACTATGCGATCCTTAATAAGAGAATCACACAGCTCCCCAAATTCACAGGTCTGAGCCAAAAGCTTCAAATCAGTCACATATTGGTCTATCCTTTCTCCTTCACTCTGTATTCTACTGAAGAACCTGTGCCTTTCATAAGTAACATTTCTTCTGGGCACACAATAAGCTTCAAATTTATTCATCAAAACTTGAATTTTATATTTATCTGCATCACCATCAAACTGGAAAGTATTAAATACCTCTCTTGCTTCTTCACCTGCCACATGCAGAAATAATGCTGACTAGAGTCTCTCATTTTTTTATCTGCTCCACTTGCAATGCAGTACAATTCAAACCCTTGCTTCCATCTTCTCCAGTTCTCTGCTGCATTTCCTTCAAACACCAACTTTCCTGGAGGCTTCAACTGGTCCATTTTTCACTGCCTTGTGTTTTTAGGTAGTCTTCTGACACCATGTAATATTTGCAAGAGTTGAAATGAATCACAAATACTCGTTAGAAGGAACAAACTTTACTTAACCGTCTGTTGCAGCATAACCAAGAGCTCTGCTTTCATTTTCCTACTGGTCCCTCTCCCAACTGATTCCTCCATCTAACTATATCTAATTCATTTGAGTTCCTACTCATATTACAGTTTGCGTGGAAGTTTTGTGTCTTATTGCATGCATCCCATGTAGTCATGTGGGACTGGTGAATTTCAGAGGTGTGGCTCATTAGGAAGTAGCCATTCCGGGCTATCGGAATGGTTTTTGTTCCTAAATGTTGTTTTCAAGGGTCTCTAACACATCCCAGTGTTTTTGGCATCAAATTCTTTTATAAAGGGCCCATTCCAGCCTGTTCCGTTCCGGCTTTTACACCGTCCCCAAATATTCTAATAATATTGCCTAAAAGTAAACACCACCCTGTAATCCATTGGATGAAAGGCAGTTTAGAAATGTCTTAAATAAATATTACCCCACACAATACTGAGATCAGCCCATTTTTTGTTTTGCTCCTTTTTCATACTATTTTAAACACTCTGAGCACATACAGAACCAGGTTTTCATTTTGTTTTTAAAGTCTATCCACTGTCTTTTCTGGAGAATTTTCATTCTTGAGATATCATTAAGGGCTGCTAAGTACCTAACTTTATTACAAAGTACAGTACAGTATGCAATAAGGGGCCCTATGTATCACACACAATCAGCAATATAACCCACAAATATGAAAATATACTTGTAATGTGCTTCAACAGACAAGTAAAAATAGCCTCTTGACAAAAAGAAAACAGCTGTTATCAGCCACATGAAAGGAATTAGCTGGGCACATTCTTCAAAGATTGTTCAGAAAATCTTAACCTAGGATTAATTGGGGCCTATTTTATGGTTAAAACAGAACTATAACCAATTTTTTCATAGTAGTATAGTTCATTGTCTTATTTATTTTGTTGTGCATTGTCCTTTTTATGTTTGTGTGTTGGAGTATATTACAAGTCTATTTCATTTTTGTGAGTCTTATTGCTGATTGTATTTATTATAAATACCTTCTGGGAGGAAGGGCAGAATATAAACTTAGTAATCATAAAGCCTGTTTATTTCAAACACATCAGGCCCAAAATAGCCTACAGCCTCTCCATAAAATTCTGTGAATTCTTTTTTAAAAACTGGCCCTCATGATTAATATATAGGATTGAAAGCACGATCACTCCTAAAACAAAGTCTACTTTAAACAGTAACTTCTTTTTAAAAACTGAATCTGAATGGTATCCAAGAATTAAATCCTTTACATGATACATCAGCTACAGGGAGAAAGGGGGAAAGTTCACAACTGTTGTAAATAGCGTAAGATGTATTAACTTAACAGGTCACAACGTACTTTGAAGGCAACTCCTGCAGAGTACCAATATTTACATTTGACGCAAAAGCCTTCATGTAGCAAATAACGTTTGAGCTTGCAGATCCCTTTCTTAAAGAAAACCACCTTAAACAGTACTGTTTTAGGAGAAAAACTGAAACGGATAATAAAACCCATCCCTTTTACTAACGGAAAACCATAGCATTCTACAGCCAGCATCTAACCCTCCACTGTTGAAAGCGAGAACAAAAGTCCAAAGCTTTCGCGCCTGCGCCATTATAAAGGATAAGTAGGCGGAAACGCTTTGGGCTATCTACATCAGGAACGCAAACCCTTGAGTGCTTTTTCCCCCCTGCAAACCGCCTGCGCAATAGAGAACTAAATGGGGCTAAAGTCACGTGCCGTCTTTTACTCTCGCGTGACGTAAGGGAGGTGGAGCTGAATTTTGAATCAGGTGGCGGGAAGACCTCCTTTGTAAAGGGGGGTGGAAAAAGCCTAGGGATTCTTCTTCATCAAGTAATTTCTAGTGTGGCCTGTTTCGTTTTTGAGTCCCAGCTCAACTCGCTCGCCTTTTCCGCTTCAAATGGCGAAGCAGCAGAACCGGGAGCAGGGCATCACCTTGCGGGGGAGCGCTGAACTTGTCGCGGAGTTTTTCTGTGAGTAGCTGGGAGAACGGAGGATGGGGGCCGTATCCTCGGGGTCAGCGTGTATGGTCGAGTAAGCCATGTGTGTTTAGTAGGGCTGTGCCTAGGCAAGCGACTTACTTGGGAGTGAGCCCTATTGATCTCAGTGAGAGTTACTTCCGAGTAGAGATGCCTAGGATAAGGCGCTGAAGGTTGCTCGCTCGCTCTCTCGTTGCGTGGCTGGAGATGTGGGAATGGCGTCCGAGCCGAAACCTGTTCGACTGAAGCAAGGAGGAAGCTGTGGTGTGAGCGGCCTCTGTTCATTTTATTTTCCTCTTCATACGCTTTACCACGTAGTATTATTTTTTTAACATACTTACATATCAGTGTGGGTGGCGCCTCAGACTAAGTACAAGGCGGCAAGAGCCTGATCCGAAAAGTTTATACTGTTATATAAGAGGAATAGTCTGTTAACATATGAAGAGATTTGTAATACACTGAACTTGAGGCTGCAATCCTGTACCGATTTACCTAGAAGTAAGCCTCACTGAAATCAATGTGCTTCTGAGTAGACATGTACTATTGTGGTGTTAACTCCCTTGTTGGTCGTATCTTGAACCTGCACGGTGAATCTAGTAATTATTCCTCCTCCAGTTTAGGATAACACTTCGTGCAACTCCTGAAGTAGAATTTAGTTTATGAAAGCTTATGCCATAATGAATTTGCTAGTCTTAAGGTGCTACTAGCCTCCTTGTAGATGTTAGTAATCTACACATGACAGTAACACCCTACCGGTGACTTTTCCCAGAAACACCTGCGAGGTCACTTTTCTCATCAAATACATAGAAGGTCATTTTCTTTCAGGAAGGCAACTTGTCTATCCTTGGCTTACTTGTGAGCATCTGTGGTGTATTTATGACTCTTGCCAGTTGGTATCCCTGATCCATGCCCTTGTAGGCATAGATTTAGAAACTCTTCATGTATTACTTGATGTGATTGAAGTAATATGAGAGTACAATATTACCTATTTTGCATTTAGGGGAAGTCAATCATTTTATCAATTCTGTGGTTCTATAACGAGTGGATTTTCAGTTCTGGGTAAAACCATTATATGGAAAGTAAACGTTTGAGGAGTACAAATAACCTGTTACATGCCTGTAAAGGATGTTGTTTTGTATCTTTTGCTTGCCCACCACTGTAGCATTAAAGCAGAAGTTCCACTGATTAAAATAAAACACATGTGTAGTTATTAAAAGCATTGGAGGCATGATCTGCTTTCATTTTTAAAACTTTATATTGAAATAAGGGTGGTCCTTTAAAATAAGCATCCTAACACTATGCTATGCCTGTTACTGGTCTGTAGCCATGAGAAAATAAACTATTTCCAACTTTACTATACAGTAACTTCGGTACATCACATGGACACTGTCCCTTGAGCCGTTATCTCTGTGCCTTATAAACAGGCACATGCTGTCCGTGTTGCTGGAAGCAACTGATGAAATTTAAAAGTAAGGTGGTATAGGTTGTTGGTCCTTGTATTGTAATGTGAATATTTTTTCTTTTTCAGCATATGGCATCAACAGTATTTTATACCAACGTGGGATCTATCCTGCTGAAACATTTACATATGTTCAGAAATATGGACTTACTATGCTTGTAACTGCAGACTCCGAACTTAAAAATTATCTGAACAATGTGGTAGGACAGCTAAAAGGTATTCTTATTCATGGAGTGCCAATCGTTTTTTGGGTATTGTATAGAGTCTAAGAAAACAGGACAGTCCCTGTCCTCAGGCTTACAATAATTTTTAATGCCCATAGTGGCCAAAATTTGCTAAAACGTAGCTTAAAAACTCCTCCCAGTTTCACTGGGGAACAATTGTCAAGATTGCACAAAATAGACGTTACTCTTGAATGCAAGACCTTTCTTTGTGGGAGAGCAAAGTTCTCTCATTTCAGCCGCATTCTGCATGGAGGAAAGGATAGTTTCTTCTGTTTATACTTTTGATATGTGCCAACAATGCTTTCCTGCTACTTTCTGCAAAAATCTAACTGGAAAGGGGTGATACCACCTCTTTTCTACTCTCAGAACAATCACTTAAATAACAGGACATCAAAAGAGAAAAATTAAAAACATGACAAATGTCTTGGCTGCCTGCCTGAAAATCATCAAAGGCAACACCAGTTGACAGGGCCCTGTCTCATTCCACAACCATGCATGCCTTCCTTGGTTATGCACCACAGAGCAGGCCTTCTGTTGATTTAATTAATTAATATCCCATCCTTCTTCCCAGATGAGTCCAGGGCTGTTGATGGCTGCAAGTGAGGGCCAGATTCATATGGAAAGAGGATACCCTTCAGATATCCTGGCCCCAAGCCATGGCTTCATAGGAAACATCCAGCACTTTGAATTGGACCTAGAAAAGGAAGCAGCGCTGATGGAACAAGACTGATCTGAACAATGAGCACCAGAAAACATTCTGGCATCTATTTTGTACTAATTGTAGTATTTAAGGACAGACACACATAGAACACATTTCAGTAATCTAATCTGGATGTGATTAAGGTCTTTGTGACTGGCCACATCTGCCTTCTTCAGGAAGGAACATAACTGGTGCAACAGTTGAGTTTGAGCAAAGGCACTTTCCTTTTAAAGAAAAGGAAGGATAAATGCACTCCTTTGGGGCTTTTACAGCAGCTAGATGCTTCTCAAGTTTCTAGTGCTGGACTTCTAGAAAACTATTTTCCTTCTTGCTTTTCTCAGAATGGCTCTATGAGTGCCTCGTTCAGCGGCTAGTGGTGGTGATCTCTAGTAAAGAAACCAGTGAAGTTCTTGAAAGGTGGCAATTTGACATTGAATGTGACAAAACTGCAAAGGATGAAAAGTAAGTGCAATACAAACTCAATTACTTCAAGCAATAGAAAATGTAGGTGTTTGGCTTTGTATTCAAATTGCACACACTTTTCCCCCACCCTGCCCACAAAAAGTGAAAAAAGCCTAGTGATGTACCTGCTTCAGAACAGGGACTGCCAAAGGAAGGCATTGCTCACCATCCCGTCATATCCAAACAGCCCATCAAATCTGGCTAAAACAAATCAGTATTGAGTGTTGTGCTTATACAAGTAGTCAGCTTGACCTTTTTAAGGGCTGTCCATATCAATGGGTAACAATAGCAAGCTCATCCAAGCAAATGTGATAGACACAGGCTAGGGCTGTGGAACAGGATTTGAATGGAAACCAGATCATGGCCTCCCATCTCAATGACATCAGATGGCCCAACATTTTTTTTCCTTTGCAGGCATGGCTTGAGCCGGACCCATAGAGGAACATCCTTTTCATTGCCAGCCTGAATTTGACAAACCCCACTTCAGCCAATTATTGGCCGGGCTATGGAGTAAAGCAGAGATGGGAATTCCATAGCCCATCCGATTCCTACCTAAAACAGGGTTGCTGTGAATGCAAATCAGCTGATCAATGCTGACAGCAAGTCCTGTTTGCCAAGGAACAATCAGGATGGCACTTTTAAGGCTCCCAATTGTTCCTTTGCAGCCATATCTACCTACCCCATGTCTGATGTCATATGACATCCGAGGTTGGGCTGTTGGGCATGGCTTGGCGAAAACAGCTTTACAGGCCAATTTGGGACACAGGCTAGGCCTGATTTGGCCTGCAAGCCAGAGATTTGCCCTCACATAGGCCTTGGATTCCTGCATAGGACCCACACTAAACATGGAATTTAAGTTGGGCCAATTTTATTTTCCCAAAGTCGCTCAAAAATATTGGAATGGCCCATTGAAGGCTACATCTGCTCATAAGTAACACAAGGACATAATACTTTTAACCACTTGGAAAGAAGATCTGCTGTTTAGCACTTTGCAGTTAGAATGGTAGTTGTAAAGCATCACTTCATTGTAATCACATCACAGAACAGGCCTTCAAACAAGCTCTTGTGTTTAGACACATACACTAAGTTTTCTGTCATTGGCTTTCAACTATCCACTCTGTTCTCTTGTTCCAGCAGTCAGTACAACTGCAAAAACACTGGAACAGCAGACTGACATTCTAACTTAGCCAAAACATGCAACCATAAGCAAGTCTTGCTAGAAGTATCAGCAAAGGGCTCATATCTTCCCCCATGCCCAATTGTCCAGTAACCTAGAAAAGTTTTATTTGGTATGGGGAACAACAAGATATAAAGTGATAAATCTCACACATCTTTATCATACAGATAAAATATTTACTATGTAAAACATGAATAGTGTTTTTAATTTATGTTGTCAAACATCTTGTGTACTGACAACTTTTGATTGCTATTTTAGTGCCCCAAGACAGAAATCTCAGAAAGCTATCCAGGATGAAATTAAATCTGTTATCAGACAAATAACAGCCACAGTAACATTTCTTCCTTTATTAGAAACAACATGTAAGTATCTTGTAACTTGATGCTGTTGACAGACTCCAACAAATGTCTTTAGGTGCTTGTTCATAGTATAAGCTACAAAGCAAGGAAATAGGATTGTGATTTCATCTCTTTTCACACATTTTCAATTAGTTACAACATAATTTCTGTAAAGAAGTATTTGACAAGGAAGTAAACCATTGATCTGAACTGGGACCAGTACTACTAACTTATTCATGGATTATCTGGAGTCAGGCAAACAATGAGTGTAATTTTCAGGTGATGCCATGTCATTGTTTTATAAAATACAAGCAAGCTGAACAGCTCCAAGAGGATCTCTTTAGTCTGTATTACTGTCACTATCCAATGCTGAACTTCTGTGAAGGAGGTGAAGAAATGGAACATGATTTAACACACAGTACAGGTGGGAAGGGGTGCTGTATTCTTTCCCTGCCCCTCATTCTCTCCTAATGGTGCTCTGAGATGAGGTGCAACCTTCCTGGCCTGCCTGCTTCCTTATGATAAATCCATTCACCTACCACTTAATAGCAGTTCAAACAAGCAGAATTATAACTGGCATTGCTGCTGTTGACAGAGGAGAGTGCATTTAAAAGTTCTGTGAAAGCAAATGCAAAGTGACGGGCATCTGGCCAAAAAGTCTTGATTTGATATACATAGATGGGATCTAAACTGCCTGAAACTATCCAGAGTGGGGTGAATGCTTTGGATCATAGTAGGAAGTTCACTAAAAGTGGAAGTCTGTGTTCTGCAGTAGTAAAAAAAATATTTGTAAGGGTTGAAATAGTATGACCATGGCATAAATCTAGGGTGCACACAGTTCAGAAAACTACAGTTCTAGTAATCTTATCTCAGTATATCATAGCCATCAAGTAATGAATATGAATGTGTGACCTAGACTTATCTTTGGCTCAATTTGTTTTTTAAATTCAAGCATATTATGAATTCCCCATTGTAGACTTTAAAAATGGCTTATTTAAAAGTCATGAAATATAAATGCAGAATTTTTTTTCCTTCCAGGTGCATTTGACTTACTAATTTTTACAGACAAAGACTTGGTTGTTCCAGAAAAATGGGAAGAATCAGGGCCACAGTTCATTGCTAACTCTGAAGAAGTTCGCCTTCGTTCTTTCACAACCACAATACACAAAGTCAACAGTATGGTTGCTTACAAAAAAGACACCTTTCCTTGACTGTAAATAAGATTGTACAATCCTCTTCTAAACTTCCTACGTAAATAGTAGTTTTACATTCTGAGTAGAATGTGCACTTTGTACATAACTCCCCTTTAGCTTTTAGGGTAAAAATCTCTCCATAGCCTATCTTACAAGTGCATGCCAAATCATTCCAAATTATATTGCAAAAAAAATTCTCAAGTTCTCAATGTGGACTAGATAAACAGGCAAAACTACCAGGTGAGCTATCCAACTTGATAATCTTGAAAATATACTAGGGATGCATTGCTAGAATACTGAAAGCCTGTTTTTTAATATGCAACTGAATTTTCTCATTCTGGTCTGTACATTATAGGATATTATTTGAATGTGTCAAATGTCTTTTTAATTGTATTCTTTTGCAGAATAAAGATTTTAAATGCATGAAGTGCAACTTCAGCTTTTTTATCATAACTAGCAAAGTATCTTGTATAACTATCTACTTTGATGTGACAATCTGCTGCTAATAAACACAACTACTTCATTTTGTGTTTTAGTTGTGTACAGAAGCACATACTGCAGGATGATACAAGGCTCTAGGGATTGGGAACAACCAGCCTATAGATTAGATCTAGCCCATAGCCTCCCCTACTGAGCCCCCCAGCCCCATGTGCAGCTATTAGGCTTACAACAAAAGTAGAATTGGTACCCAATGGAAACTTTTTCCCTAATCTTAGTTGCTGCGTGGAGGGGAGCACATGGGGGATTTTTTTTCTTGAGCAGCTGTGATCTGCCAACAAAACCACCCCCTTGCCATATTTGTGAAATCTTTGGCTTTTTACTGAGCATACCTGCTGTTCTGTAATGCCTAGCCTGATGATGACAGGTACCACCACTGGAATAAATGAGTATGCAAGCTCACATTTGAGAAAATGCCTGGCAGCAGTCTTTATTAACAACATATACAACTATTCCTCCAAATGTGCCAAGTGGCCTACAGATGGTTCCCAGATGATGTATCCATAGTGCAGGGTCAAGGCCACTTAGCAGATCATGTGCCTTCAGACCATCCTGACTTTGATCATGGTCACTAGTTGGGAAGTTATATCTGTGCTGCAAACTAGAAAATATAACCTCACAAACAAGAATACAAGATCAAACCAAAGGCCTATGTAGTCCAGCATCCTGTTTCCAACAGTGGTCTACCAGCTGCCTATAGGAAGCCCACAAGTAGGGCTTGGGGACAGAAGCCTTCTGCTGTCACTTCCCAAGCAACTCATACTGGAAGTGCCATACAACCACGACTGGTAACCTATGAATTTATACTTCAACTTTGCCCACAGTTTAACTGCGTACACACGTGTGCATTAAACCAGGATTTTGTCTATTTGATACATCTCCTCATTAGTGATAACTAAGATGTAAATGCCGTTGTTTCTGAAGCTGCTGGTTAAAAATTTGTTTGAAATGATCCATATTACCACAGTCCTTGATTTCTCTACTAGATGCTATCCACTGTACACAATTAAGGAACAACTTATGTTATGACAAATTGTATTTATACACATGCAGGGTATTTGGGTTTAAAGGGTTGTAGTTTAATTTAGACTCATTCTGCATCAGGTGCATAGCTTACAAGTGCCCCCCTTAAAACTAATGGCCCATTACTAATGTATTTATTTTGTATTTTTATACCCCACCTTTCCTCCAATCCCCACAGTACATGGATGCTTCACATAAGAAATTAAATCACCATCTATCTCCCAGACGTAAGTTTCACTAATTGCTTTCCTCCGTTTCTCTTCAACCAATAGCATACAAATGTCAAAAGGCAACACATTCATTAGAATCAAAAGCTTAGATTGCAGGATTCCCAAATCCAGTTCTTGCATTTGTCAGATATATAAAGAAACCCCACAATAATAAAAAATTAAGTCTTTATATGAGACTACATACAAAAAAGTTCAAGGGATATATTCAAAGTGGCTTGTTTGAGAGAGATGGGCTGGCGCATCAAGAAGTTTGACGAGAAGTTAAGGTATCAACTGGTCTGTAGCTGAATCAAACATTAACCTGGGAAGAGGGATCCTGTTGCATTCAGGCAATACACGCCAAAACATTTCACTGGGTCTAGGTCATCTAAGGTTTCCTACTCGAAGCGTATCTTAAATTCCACACAATCAGTACTGGGTTTCAAAACTTCCCCATTGTCTTTGTAGATTATATATTAATTTCAGAGGGCTGTGCAAGTGACATTTTTAAGAGGTCTATTCAATAAATAGGATCACAATTTGATCATAACATTTAAGTCACATCTTGGATATCTCTTCCAATTTAGTTAGGGAGGTGTAGTTTCATAATCACATAGAGAGGGAACAGATGTAATGAGACTCGGATGTACATCATGGAGTACAAATATATTCACAACAATCTTTCAGAAAGAAACAAAAATATGCAAAAAAAACCACTACACTTTTGGGGCCTAGTGAAGACAGCTGGTGAAAAATACTAAGGAAAATGGTATTTTTATGACTGACCTGGAAACAAGTATGGAAGAAAGCTGTTGGTGAGAACTAAGCTCATGACAGTATAGCAGACAAGTGTGCAGTCTAACTGGAGGTGGAATCCTAAAAAGCAAACAAACAAACAAAACACTTCTCCCAGCACTGCACACCTAATTAAATTCACTTTAATTTAACTGGGTGGTATTCAACAAAATAGTTGTGTGAGCACAAGGATTAGCACTAGGACAATGATTTTCCCCTTCTCTCTCCCCCCCCCCCACCATGCCATCCCCCAATTGTTCCAGAGGGCTGGTGGACACCTCAGAACCGATTTAGGGAGCATGCAAGGGTAGGAGAGGGAGAGAATGTTCCATTACACAAGAAAAAATCCTTGTGCTAATGAAACATTCACCTTAGCACTGCACTGAATACAACCCATTGGATTTATGCATTGTCAGTTATGGTATGCAAGGACCTAAACTGATTGGCATCTTTGAGGTTTCCTCCACCTTTCTCTGAAGCATCTGACCCAATATGCAAGGGTCATGCAGATTTATACAAAGTATGATCCACTACAGAGTAAATCTTGATTCCTCCTGTTTTTTTTGCATGTGGCTTACTGGAGTCTACCTGAAGCTGCCAAACCTATGGATAACTGGATATGAAAGAAGTCCTATGAACCTGCCTCATACTTGATCTGACCTTTGGTCCATCCATTCCTAATCTACAGGCACTCCAACAAGAGGCCTTTTCCATCTCTGCTACCCGGTCTTTTTACTGAACATGCTGAGGAACTGAACTTTGGACCTATAGCTCGTCTCCTGTTTTTATACCCTGGAATTGAAACTAGTCAGTTTTGGCATCATCCTACAATTTCACAATGCAAAACCAGAATGAATATCCTGAGAGGTGCTCCATTTTTCTGAATTATGGCGATTGTTACAGAAGGAATTCATTGGCAATACTATTTTAACATACAATGCAAGTAACGATTGAAATCCACAAAAGTATCCACCTGAATCTAGTTCAAATGACGTATGAGCTGGTTGATCCCATTGCCTCGAAATCCAGTATCGCCAATCTCTTTGTGGAACCCTGCTTTATTACGGGCAGCATGGCGAGCTACTGACAGGTAGAATGGCCACAAAAAATTATTGACTTCAAGGAAGTGCTTCCCAGCTGAGTAGATTTCATGAATAAGATCTTCCAGACAAATAATACCATAGTTTCCTAAGGGGAGAAAAACTGATTTTAGAAACATCATCCAATTATTTGCCCTTTTGCTAAATGACAATGAAACACATGCTGCCCCAAAGTTAAGAGTCATCCTCTCTGACTCCATTTTGTCTCTTACCCAAATGCTCCTCTATCAGAATGTTGTCTGTTAAAGCAAGCTGCTTCTTGTTGATCTTTGCATGGCCTCGTTTCAAGATCAACTCTCGAATAGACTTGAGGTTTGGGTAACTGTAAATACAAAATTAGTGGAGATGCTGTTAAAGAGGAAAACAACTACACATTTCTCCAGAAATTGCCATTACTTACAGAATAAGCTGCAAACTGCCAGCTGAGGAATACTTAGGTCCCAGAGAAGGGCTACAAGAGCAGAGCAATTTTACAGCACATTTTTCAGCTGCCTCCTACCTGCCAATTTTTTAGTGAGCGAGTGAGTGAGTGAGAAGAGACAACTTTGGGCAAGTTGCTGCCCAGGATAGAAGGCACTACTGCATGTATTCTTTTAACCTAACTTCTGTTAACATATCAACATTGTGCCTATTTTATAGTTCAGGCAGGACATCAGTAACTGCAGCAGATTCATGGCTACATTGTTTTTAGAAGGCCAGTGGACAAGATCTGTTCAGAAACAGACTAGAAATCCAACTTGATCTGAGCTTAATCAAAAAGCCACACAATTAGCCCCATCTCCAAACAGACTGTGTATTAAACGTATATTGTATATTACACTAAATGTATTAACATCTGGATATATGCAATATCCCAAGTAGCTCACATACAATAGTTAGTGGCAGCAGTCCTTTCTTTTTTAATTTGTATGTGTATAGAAAATGGTAAAAAAATGTTGACGTTTATTATGGTCAATCCTTTATCCTGAACTAACAGATACCTCCAAAAACTATGAACATGCGCTATAAATCTTGTTTGTCTCTTCCCCCTCCCACTTTGATCAGATTCCCCAGCATAGCCTTGAACTTCAAAGGTTTCAACAGCAAGCACAAAACTTTAAGGCTAGAATCTGGAGAGTTAGCAGGTAAACTGGACTTATCCAGGCTGCTCAGACAAGTCTGATGAGTATTATTTACACCATGGGTGGGGAACCTGTATCTCTCCAGATATTAAGATTCCAACTCCCATCAGCTCCTGCCAGCATGGCCTATGTTCATGGTTGTGGGAGTTGTAATCCAACAATATTGGAGGGGGGATACAGATCACCTGATTTACACTGCAGTATCAGGGCACTGATTTAACAAAGAGAAACACTGCTCAGTTTAACCTACACAGTTATTTCACTGTAAGCCATCAAAGTTTATAAATTGCCACTCTCAGGCACTGCTCACTGAGCTTTGTGTATATTCCTGGAAAAGCCAGGCTCAAAATTATGGGAAGACTACAAGCTGATAGGCACTGGATGGTTGTAGCATTTCCAAAGGCAGGAGCAACACACATATAACCCCCACTCTAAACAAAAATCACATGGAAGAAAAAATAATCAAGAGCAGTTCCATATTTTATGCTTATTAATTTTTCTTAACATACCAGCGTTAGGATGCAAAAAGAGAAATCCATTTAACACTTTCAGAGTTACAAAGCTTCTTACATATATTCCACTCATTGCTTTTCCTCAAGCTCCCACACACACACACAAAAATAAAGGCATACTAACCCCCATGCCACATAAGGCTCCACAGTTCGCAGCATTTTTAGCGATGTTGGTGACAATTTAACAAATGTGCCACTGTAAATCTTTCTCAACCGTAGCCTCTGTATGACATGCCGCACATGAAAGCTCACTCCTTTAATTCTAAATCAAAAGAGGAAAAATCAGGCAAATTCTCACTTTAGAGAGATTGTTCCAGTAAGGGGCAACAAATATAGGTATATGACAACAATCAACTTCTTGCATTTTCTTGAAGGTTGTATCAAACAGCTACAACTCATTTTACTCCAGTGGCTACTTTTGGACATGGAATTCCTAGAAGGCCATATGCAATAGTTAACTTTCAGCTGCTCTTTAGATGCATAGTGATCTGATTTACAGAACTGTAGCAAAAGAAGGAACTGGAAAACACATACAGTAGCTGCTCTCACACATTACACAAGGTGACTTTGTGTTGCTTGCCAGGACTAAGTAGGAATCTTTGGCCTTCCAGATATTGCTGGGCTCCAATTCCAATCAGCCACAGCCAGCATGGTCAATGATAAGGGATGATGGGATCTGTAGTCCAGCATCATCCGAAGGGCCACAGATTCTCTGGTTTAAACTATAACGTCCCTGAGTTGCATACTGGTGCGCACATCTCTAGTAGTCCTGTCTCATTCTGTAAGCAACAAACCAGAAACCCTGGCTTAGCACAGGCATGGGGAAACACCCAGCCCATGGGACAAATTAGGCCCAGCAGGGATCCTAATTTGGTCCATGAGGCCGGGTTTTTTTTCCAGCCAAGGCTACTCCATCCCACACCGTGGAATGGAAAATCTTAATTTCTTTGTTTTAAAATCTGCACAAATCAGAAGTAGGTATGAACAAAATGGTGAGACAAACCAGAATGCTGGAAAACTAAGTCGCAGATGACAAAATAGTTACTTACTCTGCAATCCGTACAACGAAAGCCAGTTTGTGTCTATCAGGCATTAAGAGCAGCCCAGGCTTCTGTTCCATGCGCCGCAGACGGACATCGTCTCTGTGTTTCCGATGAGAATCTCGCAAAAATGTCTCAAGGCGTTTGAATCTAATCTGCTTTCCTTTCTGATGCTAAGAAAAGTGGAAAGATATAACTTTATTTTCAATCACTATTTGTGTTACCCAGCTTTGTACCTAATCGTCAAAGTGCTTAACATGTTGTTTCAGTACAAAATATATCGGTATACCACCAATATGCCAGTTGCTGCACATCACTCAATAGTATAATTTGGTAATGTCCTAAATACAGTTATATTGGAAATTAAAGTTATACCAGGGTATGAACTTCCACTAAATCTAATGGTAATCCTATTCAGGTATGTCAGATGCATTTTTATCAGTGGACACAAAATTGGTAATACACCTGTTAACAGCTGCACGTGTGCCCATTTGTTGTAACTGGAAAAAACATTTCCTTTCTCACTTGATGATTAGATAATAAAGATATGGGGTGGTTTTCAGTGCTGGTCCTACACAGTCAAGTTAGTGACTAAGTTATGGTCATTACTTTCAACTGGTCTACTCTGAGTAGGACTTACCTGAATACTAATGGAACCTAGCACGCATGGTTGACTAATATTGTAATGGTAAGAGAGATAAACAGCCACATAATTTCTTGAAAAACAGAACAATTTCATCATGTACTGGTGCAATAAGACACAGGACAATGTTCAGCAACACAATATAGTAACAAACTAACATATCACATAACCTTGTTTCTGCTTATTTCCAAAAAAAAATCTTTTCTTTTCTCATACACACACTATTTACAAGTACATATGTGTTTTTATGCTAGTATTCATTAAAGTTTATATAGCTAATATCAATTATTGCATATTTATTTTAATTAATAATTTTAAAAAACAAAAAAGTTATGACTGCTGCTTACTAACAGCACAACCCTAACCACATCTATTCAGGCTAGGGACTGACAAAAAATGGGGCAGGAGAGTTACAGCGGAAAAATAGTTTAGCTGATATAGAAAAGACAGATCTCAAACATAGCATCTCAGTCTGATTCATCCACAAGACAAAGGTATTACAAATTAAAATGGGGCAATCAAGACTTTAATGAAGAAAATTACACAGATGCATGTAAAGGAAACGTTTTGATGAAGAAAGACTGAAAGCGCCATCCCAAAAATAAACATCTGTTTGGGAGAAAAGGGAAGATAGAAAGGGGAGGGAGTACTTATTCTTCCAGTACAAGAAAAATGAAGAGGTGCCAGAGAAGCTACCAACCATGACAACATTTCCCAGGAAACCGTTATAAAGAGCATATGCTTCTGAATCATTAAGACTTACTCCCTTTATTTCTATCACTTTTCTTTTTCAAAAGGTTTTCCTCACTCTATTTACCATTTCATCTATCAGTAGTTAGAACTGATCTGCTTCAGGGGTTTCACAACTCAGCTAATAATCATCGCGTACAGAACAGTAGAATGCCCTGTCTTACAATATAACTTCCATACCTTTCTTTTGTCCAGCAGCGCCTGTTTTGCCTGGGTGGCTTTGATTGCCTGATAGGCCTTTCTTTTCTTCAGTAGATTTTCTGGCACCCGAGGAATCTTCTTTTGTGGTCTAAAACAGTCAGTCACCACAGGTCACACAAAGTATTACAACATACGAAACAGCATGTTTAGTGGAAAGTGATTTTTCCTCTATATACATAACGTCATACAGAAATTAATTCTATCAATGTCTATTCGCTCTGTAAACATACACACAGCCTTCTGGAAGTTGTAGCTTTCCATATACTACAATCTCCCTCCACCGATCAAATACGGAATACACTGAGACACATTCATTGCTCTTACACACCTCTGACAATGAGTCTACCCAACAAACATATCAGAAGCCCAACCTCTCCGAGGATGGACGTAGATACTCCCCGATCCACTTTTTCCCCATGAAACTCACTCAGATTCCGCCATGTTTCCTTGCCACTTTTTATGCTACTGCGCATGCGTTTCCCTTCAATTCAAAACGGAAGGAAATGTTTCGCATCTCAAACACAAGGCTTCAGGCATTAAGCTGTTTTAGCCTATTCTCTATGGTTTTTATTCCGCCACGGGATAGCGTCTCCAAGCGGCATAGAGGTAAGAAATGAGAAGATCCTGGTCATTGTCTGAACAGAGAACTTCTGGGTTCTTTTTTAAATGTTATTTTCTTGCTGATACAGAATAAAGAGAGCGGTCCATTAAAAAAAAAACAGCGGAAAATTCCATGAATTTATCGTAGCTGTCATAAAGCTGCAGTACTGTATATTCATCCAGAAGAAAAAGATAGTAAAAAAAAAAGGAGTTCGTACTTTTTCTAACTTGGGTCTTCTTATTCCATATGGAAAAATTAATCTTGATTTATAGTCTTTTAAAAATGTCTCTGTTGACTTGATGCCAATGCAAGGTATTATCTGGGGGGGGGGAGAGGGTTGTGGCAGAATGAGAATGTCTTACAAAAGCCCTGCAATGTAAACTATTAATATTACAGGTCAGAAATGAGGCTGAGGCAGATTTGGATTTAAAGCGGCAGTCCTGTATAGACAATATGACTTACTTCTAAGTAGACCTGCCTAGGATTGCATTGTAACTAGATTGTCCTCTCGCACCAGCACGTAATTATATATAGGATCCTTGTTTGTCAGAAACTGGTTTGCATTTTTAAATGTACAAAAATTAAAAAAAAATTGTATACACAAAAAGTTACAACTCCTGTCTTAGCTTTTGTTGCTGCCTTTTCCGGGGGGGGGGGGTGCTGTTGCCCCGTTGCCCCATCACAGCCAGGGTAAAACCCAGGATATTCACCAATAGGCAAAAGACCTTGCACTTTAAGAACATACCTATAGCCAACAGATATTTCTATCAAACTTTGAAAAGCAGGGAAATTGGGAACCTAAAGTGAATCCATCAGGGGAGCAGGAGACCTGACCTCCTCTCTGAGATATTGTACTGCCCTACAAATCTGTAAAAATGCAAACACAATTTGGGTTGGTCTTTCACAGTCCAATCCACTTCCTGTGTATCTTGGAAGAATTTGGTAATTGAGTGAGTGGGCACTGGGCAGAGGAGAAGCCCGTTTCCTTTCCAAAAGGAAAACACTGTGAACAGTATGTTTACTTTTCAGGGTTTCCCCCACGTTTTTGTTCTACAGCAAGCACATGGTAGCCTCCCACCCAAACTTAAACCAAAGCTGTCCATGGCCACATCCACACCAGACCTTTATTTCACTTTAGACAATCATCGCTTCTCCCATAGAATCCTGGGAAGTGTAGTTAGTGAAGGGTGCTGAGAGTTGCTAGGATATGCACAGAGCTTCAATCAGTGTGGCAGACTGTTAAACCAGTCTGACCACTGGAGCTCTGTCAGGGGAATAGGAGTCTCCTCTGAGCACCCTTCACAAACTACACTTCCCAGGATTCTTTGGGGGAAGTCATGACTATCTAAAGTGAAATAAAGGTCTGGCATGGGTGTGGCCCCCTGATTAGCCAAGCCGCTATGAGTCTGGCTTTTAGAACACTGACAGTTAGTTCTTACTGAGCATGCCTGACATTATCATTGAGTTCAATGCTAAATTTCTTAAATTAATTAAAAATCAGCCAGACATTTTTTTAAACTGCAGAAGAAAAAGGTCAGAGTAGGGGGCAAGGTCATTAATATGATTACAGGTACTCTGTGAACATGGTTGATTTTTAATTAATTTCAACAAATTATGAGAACTCTGACAGAAAAAAGTCCAAAAGGCTTCTGTTTTTCTCTCTCTTTTTATACTTTGAACTCTTGAGTCTCTCATACTGTTTTGTGTATCACCATGAAAATTTAGAGCATTAAGCAAGTGTCTCTGAGTTCAGAACTATAAGTTTTGTAAGGTTTTGTTTTGAAATGAGCTAATGGGAAGCATCAGAATGGTATGGGGGGTATTTTCAATTTAATATTGCGGAATGCAAAAGATCCATGCTGGCTATAGTATATACCCATTCTCGTGGATGTATAATCTACACTGTTTCAGCCCACAGGAGACTTGAGATGTTGGGAACTATATGGTGAGTTTCTCTTTTAAGTCTATGATATGGAACATGCACTTGAAAGCTTCCGCCACTATCGGTGACCTTTTGCTGCTCCTTTTCATTTTTTAAAACTTAAATTAGCCAATGAAGATGAAGTAGTTCATTTGCAGATTAATACTGGGCACGTTTGCTCAAAAGTAAACCCCACTGAGCCCAGTGGGGCTTGTTCCCAAGTAAGCGTGCAAAGGATTGCATACGAACAGTGTAACTCCATATATTCTGTATTAGTATCATTGAGTTCAATGGGGCTTACTGGGCTGCTCCCACCAAGACTGTAGACAGCAGCACATCTACAAGTTTGCCTCAGAACACGTCATTAGGGTTCTAAATCTGCATGATACAATTCAGAAAGGATCCCTTTTCAAAACAATTGCTCCAGAATCCGTATAAAATGACGGCTGACATTTCATGCTCTCTGGAAGCTGTTCCCTGCTGCAATTCTAGTTGATGATGCTTTTTTCCTGAAACACTTTCAAGCAATTTAATAAAACAAGCACAGAAAAATTAATGTTTGCCCTTCCCTTTGCTGCAATCTATACATAATGGCTGCAGGGTTTAATCGGTTCGTGAGGTTACTCAGTGAAAGCTTTAATATATGCACTCGAATACACACCCTAGGTGAGCTGAGGATGGAGGACCATGCCACTGTGTGTGCTGAAGTGATGGATGCTCCAGCTTCTTATTTTGCCAAATAGTATAAAACAGAAAATGAAAGCTACATTTTCCTTCTAGTTGAAAAAATGAACATTGTTTAAATCCACACACACTGCTGAGATTTATTCATTTCTGAAACCATTTTCACCCAGGTGTTTTTCTGTATTCCAGTGCCCTAACTGATTATAAAGGAAATATTTATTTATTTTTGCCTTTTTTTATCCTGCCTTTTCTCCAAGGAGCTCAGGGGGCAGTATTAATACCTCAGTTAAGGAATCCTCCAGGAACAAAGCTCCTTTTAACTAAGGCTTTTTTATAAGGTGAACCTAACCAGCTTTGCTTTGCTATGGATAAACATTCGAGCATGTGCCTTTGCTTTAAGGTGAAACTGTCCAGACTGTGTCTGGGGAGGGAAGGATCAAATACAATTGGGGGGGGGGCTGGGTAGGCACCCTTTAAACCTCTGTTGAAGCTTCACCCACCATCTTTGAGCTGGTGTAGGAACCTATCCCTATTCTTTCCATGTTATTCCTATCTCTGGTACCAACGTTTCTGTTAAAGAAGGAATGTCCAGGAACGCATGTACTTCATTAACTGGGGTATTACTGTTCTTCTAATTTCATCCTCACAACAACCCCACGAGTTGGTGAGCCTGAGAGAAGAGTAGGAAGTGTGGCCAAATGGTGATTTAAACGTGGGTGTTCCTTCTCCTTGACTAGTCTGAAGTTGAGCCAAAAGCCACTCATAAAACCGAATCTTCTACAGAGGTGGGCACAGCTAAGCATGTGGATTTTAATGAGTTCATGGTTGAGGTAATTTTTTTCCAGGGAGTTTCCAGTTTAGCAGGGGTGGTGTCAAAAGGGAGGGCAAGTGCCCCCACACTGGGGTTGCCAGGTTCTTGGCCTGAGACTGATCCTGTATCTTTAGGAGAAGAGAAAGTCAGCCAAGTGCAGGTGTTCTTGCAATACTGTAATGGGAAAAACCACAAGGTGGAATTCTCCCTTCCCCCTGCACACCTTTTAAAGATACAGAAGACCTCTTGGTTGCCAGGCCCGGCCTCCAAGCGGTTTTCTGTATCTTTAAAAGTTGTGGAGGGGGGAGGAAGAATTCCACCTGGTGGTTTTTCCCATTACAGAGTTGCAAGAACACCTGCACTTGGCTGACCTTCTCTTCTCATAAAGATACAGGATCAGTCTCAGGCCATGGACCTGGCAACCGTACCCCACACGCAAGGAGCTCACCCTCCACCTAATATATATTTGCCTACCTAGAAATATACCTTACCCCTTCTGTGCCCCCCCCATTTTTTTCTGGTCACTATGCCCCACCAGAATTTTTTTTTCTGGTGCAGTTGCTTGTTTACAGTCTTGGACATTCCATGCCAAGTGCTCTAATGTAAATAATAAATAAAATTTAAATAATACCTTAAAATACATAAGCATTATTTTTGTAGACTTGCCACAGACATTCACAGAAATGAGCATCTGAGTTGAACATACAGTTCCTATATATCAAAAATCTACTCCAAAAATTCTCAGCCCATACCAAAATCTGTCAGCTTTGGGTAAAATATGACAGATGTCCACCGTGAATCAGGAAGCGTTCAGTGGTGTTATACATCAACAAGCATTTATGTATTCTTCTGATTATATATATTTTTTTTACACTTTCAGCATTCTCATAAGGCTAGTTTGGACAATATATGAAAGGGTTGATCTAACCCATTGTGTGTATTGGAGTGATACACCATCCCTGGTTATCCTCACAGGAATACTCCATCCAAATATAGTGTACATGTATACATTCTGTGGTTGGATGGCTGTTCCCACATGGCTGCATGGCAATGGTGAAGGCTGGGACATCATGCCAACCCCACAGTAGGCTGGACTAGTGCTGTTACATATAATCCACATTCCAGGATACAAATTTGACCAAGTGGGAGTTTAGAGTCCGGTTTCCTCTTCCTTTTCTTAGAGTACGTCGTGTCCTTGTTGCAGGTTGGGCTTCCACGTTAATTTCTCCTGGATGTTCTGAATTTTTGTGCTCTTGTGATATAATTTGCCTACAAGAGACTTGGGCTGTTAAAAACATCTACTTACAAGGCTTTCAAACTTTTGAACTTTTTGCTAAATCAGCAAAAAGTAAAGGCAGACCAAAGGCTGGCCTAGCAATTTTAATATCTACAGCTCTGGGTGCCAAAATTGAAAATTTATCTCCTTGTGATAACATAGCTATTGCAGCTTTATTAGACCTAAATTCTTCTCAGATCTTAATAGTTAATGTTTATATTCCACCGCTTTCTACAGAGTCTAAGGTCTTATCAGCTTGGCAACAGTTGGAAAATTTTATAATGAATTTAGAACTCAAATATCCAAAAGCTCAATTTATTATATCAGGAGATCTAAATGCCAGAATAGGCCCAAATAATGACACACTGGCTACATCTCCCTTTTGGGCCGATCAGAACATTGAATATGAAATCCCACACTATAACCGTAGTTCTAAAGATCAAACAATAAATTTTGCGGGTATATGTTTGACCCAAATGGTATCTCGCCAAAACTTGATAATTGTCAATGGGCATAAAGAAGTCGATTTTTCTCCAGAATATACCTATATTTCTGGATGAGGATGTAGTGTGGTCGATTATATATTGCTATCCCCTCTTTTGTTCTCACATATCTCCAACTTTTTAGTTGGAGATAGATTGGAAAGTGACCACCTCCCTCTACTATTTAATTTCCCTAACTGTAAAACTCCCTGCCTCTCTCCAAAATCTGCACTTGATATGACTAAAACTGCAGTCCAATGCAAGAGGGTTCATTGGAATGAACATACCTCTCTTAAATTGGAAAATTTCTTAACTTCCCAAAAGGCCTTTAAGTACAGGACATCCATAATCGAATCAAACTCAACCACGGAGTCTATATTGGAATATTTTGCATTAACTTCTGACCTAGTCAAATCCCTAAAACCACCCTTCCGTCCCTGCCGTTCAGGAAAATCGGCATATCCCAAATGGTTTGACAGGGAATGTAATGACCTAAAGCAGAAACTAAGAAAATCTTATAATAATTATAGGAAATCTGGGGCAAGCTTTCTTCCTCCTGATTATTATACAGCTAAAAAAGCTTACAAAAAACTAATAGCTCACAAGAAGATGGTAGCGTTGCAGGAAAATTGGAAGTCCCTGATAAAGGCCTCTCAAATCAATGATTCCAAACTCTTCTGGGCAATAGTTACTAATGCCCTAGGATCGACTGTTCCCCTAAAGTGCCCTATTTCCTTAGAGATTTGGGAACAACATTTTTCCACTCTTTTTACAAAAACCAACGGAAATTTACATAAGTCCTCGCTGCTGTTTAATCTCAATACACTACCTGTTTGGCCCCCGATTGAACAAGCAGAGGTTGTTCTTTTGTTTAGAAAGATCAAAAGAGGCAAAGCCCCTGGGTCTGATGAGATTATACCGGAAATGATAAAATCTAATATTCAATGGTGGGCGCCTCTACTCACATCTCTTTTTACCAAAATTAATTTGATGGGAATTATCCCTACATCTTGGCTTGAGGCAACGATTATTCCGATCCATAAAAAAGGTGACAGGACAGATCCAACAAACTATAGGCCCATTAGTCTTCTTTCTATAGTGGGCAAGACCTACGCGAGCCTTCTAAATAATAGACTACAATCCTGGTTAGAGCAAGAAGAAATCTTGGGGCAGGAACAGGTAGGTTTTTGTAAAAACAGATCTACTAACGACCACTGTTTAGTCTTAAGACACTTAGCCGAAACATATTCAAGCGGCTTTAAGAGAGGTCTTTTTGTCGCCTTTATGGACCTCAAAACAGCTTTTGATTTCATTCCAAGAGATCTATTATGGGCCAAATTAAATAAAACCACAATTGACAAGCGCCTTCTATTTTTAATCAGCCGACTCTATCATGGTACCTCTTTTAGGGTACGTTCTGGGTCAAGCGAATCCTTGTCAAACCCCATACCAACAAATATTGGAGTCTGTCAAGGCTGTGTCTTAGCCCCTGCTCTTTTCAACCTCTTCCTCAATGACCTGAGCTCTAAATGCACTGCCAAAAATCTTCACTCACCCAAAATAGCAGAAGTGAGCTGTCCCCTACTGCTTTATGCAGACGACACGGTCCTAATGTCCTTCTCGGAAATTGGACTCAAGCGACTTCTTAATATCTTCATGACCTACTGTAATGAAAATTCTCTCTCTATTAATTATAATAAGTCAAAAATAATGGTCTTTTCAAATAGACATTCGAAGAAACGTTGGATAATTAAAGGCCAAACGATTGACCAGGTTAAGAAATTTAAATATTTAGGAGTTATATTTTGTTCTTCTCTTTGCTGGTCAACTCACATTAAGTCCGCAATTAACGCAGCACATAACATCTCCAAAGCCTCTATCAGATTTTTTTACACAAATGGAGGGAGATATATTCCCGCTGCCATGAAAATTTTCAAACTCAAAATATTACCCCAACTTTTGTACGGCTCTCCAGTCTGGATAACAAACTTTAACGGGAAAATTGAAGCGGTTCTTTCAGGGTACTTGCGGGCTATATTTGGCCTGCCTAGATGTGCCTCTCCAGCTGGCCTCCGTCTTGAAGCGGGAATAAATTCGGTAGAATGCACAGCCTGGTCGCAAGCATTTAAATTTTGGACCAAAATGGCTTATTTTGGTCCCTCCTTGGGATACCTGAATCTAATATGGAAAGATCCTTTCAAATGCTCTTGGTCCAAAATTTTTAATGAAAAGTTAAATCGCCTAGGCCTGTCGCACGATCTATTGTCCTCATGGGATTTTATGAAAGCTAATTCTATTATTACCCAAAGAATAGCTGATTTAGACCGACAATATTCTTTTTCAAGGGCCAAAACTTCATCTTCCCCTCTTTTCCTGGATTTAACTTTTCGTTTTCCATCCCAAGCCTCATATTTGGAAGAACTAACGTTCCCTCACTATAGATTTCTGTTTTCCCGAGCAAGGTTTAATTGCTTACCTTCTTTTTATTTAACGGGCCGTTTTCAAGGCATTCCTATAGAGTTTCGTCTTTGCATATGTAACTCTAATCTCCCAGAAACTGTAGAGCATGTACTCCTTGAATGTGAACTATATAGTGACGCCAGGATTAAACTTATTGTGCCACTTATTATAAACTTTTCTGAAAGATCCTCAAAATGGATAGCTCGGCACCTTTTGTTAGATAAAGATAAATTCATAACAGAGCAAGTTGCAAAATTCCTTTACATAGCTCAATCGGTTAGGAAAAGACAGACTCAAAAACCATAGTTCAATCAAAAATCATAATGTTTTAAAAGTCTTGTTTTATTTTGGTCTTCTTTCTGTATTACGGGTCTATGACTGTAAATTTTAACAATAAATAAAATAAACATATAATCCACACTGACTAATAGTACTTTGATCCTATTCTGTTAGACCGCATTGTGTATCTCATCAAATGCCACAATATCCCTTTTTGCACTACAGTTAAATAAACATGTATGAGAAAGACTCGGTGCTGGTGCAGCTTCAAGAATGGAAATTCCTAGGATGCAGTGCAACATCATTCCAAATATGTAACTGAACTTTAAAGCCACAAAATTCATGATGCAGTGTAACTACAAGTGAAATCCTATGCATGACAACATTATGCAGAGCAGCTATAAGAGAACTAGAAAAGGTCCTCAAATGCAAAGATATATCACTGAACACTAAAGTCAGGATCATTCAGACCATGGTATTCCCAAACTCTATGTATGGATGTGAAAGTTGGGCAATGAAAAAAGCAGATAAGAGAAAAATCAACTCATTTGAAATGTGGTGTTGGAGGAAAGCTTTGCGGATACCATGTACCGCAAAAAAGACAAATAATTGGGTAGAACAAATTAAACCAGAACTATCATTAGAAGCTAAAATGATGAAACTGAGGTTATCACACACACACAGGGCAAAAATTTTGACTTGTTGATGGCAATTATATAGGATAGGTGTGGAGAGCCTTTGGCCTTCCAGGTGTTGCTGAATTACAACTCCCATAATTCCTGGCCATTGGCCATGCTTGCAAGGGCTGGTGGGAGTTGTAGTTCAGCAATATCTCCAAGGCTACAGTCTTGAAGGCACATGAGGCCAGCACCTTGCTGAAGCTAAGCAGGGTCAGGCCTGATCAGTGCCTGGATGGGAAACCGCCTGGGAACCATATGTAAGCCGCCTTGGGTTTCTACCATGAAAAGAAAGGCGGGGTATAAATGTAATAAATAAATAAATAAATCATACTTTGGACACATCATGAGAAGACATGATTCATTAGAAAAGACAATAATACTGGGAAAACAGAAGGAAGTAGAAAAAGAGGAAGATCAAACAAGAGATGGATTGATTCCATAAAGGAAGCCACGGTCCTGAACTTACAAGGTCTGAACAGGGTGGTTTATGACAGATGCTCTTGGAGGTCATTGATCCATAGGGTCACCATAGGTTGTAATTGACTTGAAGGCATATAACAACAAGAAGATTTATATGACATAAATAAAAAAAGAGAATTATGGATATGCACCGTCATTGGGCAAACTTTGCTATAACCTGCCGGGAGGAAGGGCGGGATATAAATCAAATAATAAAATAATAAAATAATAAAATAACCAGCAAATTTTCAATGGAAATCATTTGCTTGGATCCAGAAAAATACAATTCATTCTGCAATGAATTTATTTAACATAAAATAAAGTTTTTTCTTCCCCTCTCATTATGGTGGCGTTAAGTTAAGCCAGTGTAAATTACCCTTACTCCAAACTCCATTCAGGAGTCGGCCTATGAGAAATAAAGCCCTATGAAGAGAGACTGAAAGAATTGGGCATGTTTAGCCTGAAGAAGATAAGACTGAGGGGAGATATGATAGCACTCTTCAAGTACATGAAAGGTTGTCACATAGAGGAGGGCCGGGATCTCTTCTCGATCATCCCAGAGTGCAGGACACAGAATAATGGGCTCAAGTTGCAGGAAGCCAGATTTCGACTGGAAATCAGGAAAAACTTCCTAACTGTTAGAGCCATACGACAATGGAATCAATTACCTAGAGAGGTAGTGGGCTGTCCAACACTGGAGGCATTCGAGAGGCAGCTGGACAGCCATCTGTTGGGAATGCTTTGATTTGGATTCCTGCATTGAGCAGGGGGTTGGACTTGATGGCCTTATAGGCCCCTTCCAACTCTACTATTCTATGATTCTATACTGCCAGCTGAGCTGGTCCAAGCCTGGCAAGCCTTTAAAAAATAAAGTTTGACTTAACACCACCCTTTCTGCTGGCGTAAGTTCCAATAGGTTGCCAAGTTATGCGACTGAGGGCTTGTCCATATTTCAGCATTATTTAACTTTCAATCCACATTTTCCCCATTTGAATTAGACCGGAGTAGTCCACACCCACATGTATTAAAATATGAATATGAGGAGCAACTTTGGTCTTTCGTATTCAAACCAGTAGGCATTCCCTTTTGTGTTTGCCCTTGCCTTCTAATCTGTTCATTGTATTACGCCACTTACCAACAGGGCATATGCACATACAGCTGTGCCTGTGCACCTTGCTGTTTTTTGTTTGTTTGGTTTTAAAAAAAGAATTCCCCATCCAAGAAGTGTGCAAAAGCACAGTTGGGCAATTGTAAATTGGCCTGTGCAGTTCTCTGGTTTTGTGCAAATCTGAGGAATCAAAGGGAAAATATCCTCGTTCAGAAGCACACCAGAAATAGTTACGACCGCAGCTGGAAAAGAAAAGAAAGCACGGAGGAAGTAGTGGGCATGGAAACGGGAGTATCAGAAAGTGATGATTGATCAACCCACCCCAAAACACTGAAACAAATTGTCTGCAACTTCAGAACAGTCTGAAACCTGATTTCCTCCAACTAATTAGATTTTCCCTGTATCGGGTAGACCCGAATTAACAGTGGAAAAGAGTTGAGACTGGTGCTGTTTGTAGGTAATGTCATGTAGACTACACAAATTAAATGGGAATGCATACAGCAGCAAACCCACAATAAACTCTGGTATGGACAACCCAGAGCTGAAAGAGGTTTGGAATAGGTGTAAGTCTTTCCTTGCTCTATCCCACTCCCATCACACACCCTGAACAACCCTTTTGGGGGACTCACGCTGGTGTATGCTCTGCTACCTGAGCCAGTATAACCCCAGCTGAGCCAGGATGATAGAGTTCACTGGTTCAGCCAAGACAGACCAAAATCTGTCTATTCTAAACTGATTCATCCTGGCAGATGTTGAATTTGGATTGCACTGTAAATAGTTACAGCCCGTGTTTTGGTAAAAAAAAAAAGGAGGCACCAGTGCTCATACCTTGATAAAAGTACCATGGGTACCAGCTAGAGTTACCAGATCTCTGGTTTTTGGCCAGAGTCTCTGTTTTTTTGGGGGGCCCTCCGGCTCTCCAGCTACCACCCCTTAATCTCTGGACTCTCAGCTTCAATTTAAAAAAACAACTAAGTTTCTAGGTGGTCTGGTTCCCGAGATATACGCCAAAACGTCAGCCCCCCCGCAACTGTTTAATCTAACTGATACGACGCTGAAGTTGGTTCCTAGTTCCCAGTTCCTTATTTGCTTGAAAGTTCAAAACACTAAAAAGGAAGAGTTGACAACTACAGCAACTTCAAACCAAACTTAACATGTCTCTGAACCCCAAAATATATGTTGGGGTACCCTGTATGATATATCACTGTGATCGGGGGACTCTCCCCATCAAGAATAACAATACATGTATGCAATCAAAATCATCAGGCTTCTGATATTATCATAAATACATAATGATGTCATAAAATCATAACAAATAAGTAACTGGGGGTGCCCACCCCAAACTCTGCTCTGGGACAGTAATTGTAACGGTAATTACTACTTTTTGGGGCCATGTAACTGTAATTGTAATTTATTACTTTTTAAAAGTAATCTTCCAAGCTCTGATTAAATGTTCCCTACCCAGGCTCCATCTTTTAGCTGAGATGTCTAGCTTAATTTCCAGTCAGATATTTTTTTTAATTGTATGGTCCAAGCAACTGTGTTTGATGTTTAATGTATCATGCTTAATGACATCACTTGGGCCCGCCCCATGACATCACTCGGGCCCGCCCCTAAAATCTCAGGTTTTGGGATGTTTCTGACCTGGCAACCCTAGTGCCAGCACAAAGCACAAAATGGCTGGCATGGGCAGCAAAAAAAGAGGAGCTGGTATTCTATACCAGTGAGTACTGTCACAAAAATACCCTATCAGCTTTTTCCTGGGCATTTATTTTTAAACCATGGCCACACCTTTTAAATTAATTTGAAGAGAGGGTGGTTTCTGGGCTTCCCACCTTTATTTTCTTAACACATCAAGATGTGTTTGATGAGCATTTGTTGCTATCTCCAAATGTTCATAAAGTTCATTATCTCACTCTGCAAGTGCAAATTAAAGCCAGTTGCTATTCTTAATTTGCTCCCTGCAATGCCTCCTCCCACAGAATAATTAAGGAAAATTTAGAACTCCATTACTGTGATCATGTTTGTCTCACACCGGAGATTAAATGCTTGGGCTCAGGTACAGTAAGGCTTCAATCCAATGCACACATACTTGGGAGTAAGTCCCATTAAAGCCAATGGAGCTTACTTCTAAGTAGACATGTACTGGATTGCAGCCTAAATCTCATAAACCATAATCAAATGTAGAGTTAAGCAAGCTTAGGGCCATTAAAATCAATGGACTTAAATGCCCCTGACTTTGTTGGGAGTATGGCTTTAGTCACACTGCCATAATTAATGAATTTACAGTGTTTATCTCCCAAACTTCCATCTTGACACAGTTCAGAATGTTGACGTGTGTGCGTTGTTGCGTGAAACAGCATACATTACGTTGGAGTTAAGTTGAGCAAGAAACTTCTTCAGAGTATTAGATCATGTTAAGAGTCTTTATTTAGACATTATGGCCAAAGGCTTAAGAGTTTCTTCAGTCACCCCCCCCCTCTGGTACATCTCTCTTCAAAGGTAAACACAGAAGAGAACCTCTCAGTTCAGAGGCAATACACAGAAGACCAGCCTCACAGTTCAGAGGCAATGTTCAGAAGACACAACTTACAGACTCTGTTAGAACTTTCCCAGTTGCTATCTCACGTTACCATGACAACCGCTGGCCTTGGATGTCTGCTCACTCTCAGGCCAAGAGATAACAGTTACTTCTCCAAACTTGCAGGCTTTATGGAAAACAACTAGAGACAGTAATGCCCATGGGTCACAGCCCAACATACCCCCCTTTTTTTTCCATTAAGACTGCAAATACTTTCCATTGCATCTATAACTTTTCCATTTCAGCAATACATTTCTACAATACATCTTGCAATACAGTTCCAAATTACATCTCAGTACATTACAGTACATTTCAGAACATCTCTGTACATTTAGCTAGAACTTTATTCAATCAAACTTTGGCTCATTCCAAGCCTTGTCACCAGTTTGCCAAATTTCTCCTCACACAAAGGCTTGGTCATTATGTCAGCCACCATGTTTTGTTTCTTGCTGCTCCAGTCAATGCATGACCCGTGCCACATCACAACTATGCCAGAGGTTGACTTACGACTGCTCAGCTCCCCTGCATGATCTGCATCCACAAAACATTCAAGACCTCCTGTCTTTGCTCCTGACAAAACCAGACTCTTTGTCTTCGTGCCTTTCAGATTTACGTCAAGATCTGGTTTAAATGTTTGCGCTTGTGTTTCTGGACACCAAGCTCTGAAATATGCATTATCTTGTGCTCTAGGTGCACGTTTGCCACGTCTCTTACCCTGTGGCTTGTAAACTCGGCTGCAATGCACTCTTTCAGGCATCAGCCTGACTGCATTACATGAATACTGTGGCTGTGTGCTTTTAACAGCTGTCTTCTTACAGCTCTGACCGTCATTCTCTTTCCGCCCCATTAAACTCAAGTCATCAGCACACTTCACACCCATGGACATTCTAAACAGCCCTTGTGTCATAAAACCCTGACAGACAACTTTGCCTCTTCTCTGCAGAAAACATTTTCCTCTATCAAATGTTACACAATACCCAGAAGTCACCAGTTTTTGAACTGATAAAATATTATGAGCCAATTCCGGAACAAACAAACATTCTGACATTATCCCAAGTTTATTAAATCTCACCAGTCCTCGGGCTTCCACCCTTTTGTGTGATCCACCTGCAAGTAAAACAAAGTCCTGCTCATCTGTAGACGTGTAAAACAAACTCCTGTCTTTGATTAATATATGGCTTGCACCGGTGTCAACAAGCCAGTTAACAGGTCCTAAATCTTGAGACTTCTGTTTACAAACAAAGTTCACACTGCCGCTATGCGTCTTCCAGCCTCCGTCCCTGGAGTTTTGCTTGACTGCACAGTCTTTTCGGAGATGCCCACGAGCCCCACAGGCATAACAAGCCTTTAACAGCTGCTGCTTGTAATCCTGTTTGCTTTCGGCTGCCTCCTCCGGTTCGGCACTTTTCTCCTCCTTGCTTCTGACAGCTTCCATCAGCTCGGCTCTCTGCGCCTCCTGCCTCCGCTGCCATTCCTGGGACAAATCCTGCAACGCGTCCCACATCTTTTTAGCCGACGGCTCATCTCTCACACACATCAGTTGAGAATCCGATAGAGCCAAGATTATAAACGCCTGCGCCCTCTGATCTTTGCGCTTCCAGGCTGCGGTCAATACCGCCGGGGGTGGTCCATCTATAATGTCCCATAAATCCTCTGTTATCAGCAAAGCCCGCATCCTCGGCTTCCAGCTGCCATAATTCTTTTCCATCAATCTTTCCATTGGCAAGCCTCCCCCAGACAGGTTTACAGCCATGTTGCTCACCTCCGTCTGGTACAATCAATCAAGTTGCCCTCTGGAACTCCGTCCGCCATTCAGACCAGCAACTTACTCCCGTGTAATGCGCTGTGGATCTGGGCCCATAACCCCTGTTGACGTGTGTGCGTTGTTGCGTGAAACAGCATACATTACGTTGGAGTTAAGTTGAGCAAGAAACTTCTTCAGAGTATTAGATCATGTTAAGAGTCTTTATTTAGACATTATGGCCAAAGGCTTAAGAGTTTCTTCAGTCACCCCCCCCCCGGTACATCTCTCTTCAAAGGTAAACACAGAAGAGAACCTCTCAGTTCAGAGGCAATACACAGAAGACCAGCCTCACAGTTCAGAGGCAATATTCAGAAGACACAACTTACAGACTCTGTTAGAACTTTCCCAGTTGCTATCTCACGTTACCATGACAACCGCTGGCCTTGGATGTCTGCTCACTCTCAGACCAAGAGATAACAGTTATTTCTCCAAACTTGCAGGCTTTATGGAAAACAACTAGAGACAGTAATGCCCATGGGTCACAGCCCAACACAGAAATGGTGGTTTTGAAGTATTATTATTATTATTATTATTTATTATTATTATTATTATTATTTATATCCAACCCTTCCTCCCGAAGGAGTCCAAAGCAGCAAACATAAACAAAACAATTAAACAAGTAAAAGTAAATAGGGTTGCCAGGCTTAGGGCCTGAGAATGATTCTGTATCTTTAAGAGAAGAGAAAATTCAGCCAAGTGCAGGTTTTCTTGCAACACTGTAATGGGAAAAACCACAAGGTGAAATTCTCCCTTCCCCCTGCACAACTTTAAAGATACAGAAGACCTCTTGGAGTACGATTGTCAGAGACGTTTATTATTTATACAACCTGTAAAGATATTTATAGAGCAATCCTATATTTGTTTACTCAGAAGCAAGTCCCAATGTATTCAATGGGAAGCGTTTGCAGAACTACAACCTCAAGTAATAAGGAACTTCACTCACCCAATCAAAATTCAGAATCATGCCACTTTAAGCTGTTTTGCAACTGTTGTATGGTTATTTGATTGTAATTTATTTCTTGTTGTGAGCTGCCTTGGTTTCCAATTGGCAACCCTACCTCACAGAGATGTTGGAAAGACTCCATATATACACACACACCAGAGATGTAAAATACATACACTCCATATAATAGTTTATTGTCAAAACCAGTTGATCATTACAGAACATTTTTTAAAAATAAAACCAGTATTACTTTCCTGCAAAATAAAAGCAATGACACTTAAGTAAGTCCTGCCTAATTGCTTTTAAAAAAGGATTGGAGGGGGGAGAGAAAGATTAACAACATAACCACAATCCTTTGCTATGTTCACGCAAAAGTCCCATTAATTTACAGCAAAATCCTAACCATGTTACTCAAAAGTAAGTTCTATTGTATTCAATGGGGTTTACTCCCAGTTTGTGGGATTAGCATTTCAGCTTTACTCCCAGAAAAGCGAGTATAGGATTAAAACTTCATATTGGGAAGGTTTTCAAAACATTGCCCTCTTCAACAGCCCAAGAAAATTTAAATTTATTTGACTCCTCATAATTAGAAAAGCATAACACATTCTAATGGCAATTATATCTTTTGCACACAGAGAGAGACTTTTACTACTACTGAAAGTTATAAACTTCACTTTATGAGATTTTCAGACAAGCAGGAAAAAACAACAGTTTTCTGGACTTGCAATGGGTTCTAGCTATTGTGTGAAGGTCTACAAATCCCTTGTCAATCATAACACTTACTTCACTTATTGGCTACAAACCTGAAAGGACGGGTTAGAGCACCCAGCTACAAGCTCATTTAACAGAAGTTGCGGCTGGGGGGTGGGTGGCTGTCATTTTGGTGTATATCTCTTGAACCAGACCACCTACAAACTTAATTTTTTAAAAATGAAACCTGGGAGTCTGGAGATTGAGGTGACTCATGCGGAGACCTGGAGAGGACCGCAAAAATCCAGCATCTCCAAGCAAAAACTGGAGACCTGGCAACCCTAGTCCCGAGCCATTTAGGGCTTTCTATGCTAGTACTAACACCTTGAATTGGGCCCGAGAGCTCACTGGCAGCCAGTGCAGTGCTTATAGCAGTTATCAAACCACTGTGAGATTTTGCTGGGAGTGGAGAGAATCTCTCTCCTTACAATTTTGCTTTAAGTAGCAGTGACTACCTGATTACATTGTCCATCTCTTCAGTTAATTAATGTAAATTTTCATCAACATATCTGGTATAAGGGATCTACCATAAGATTGCTTTATCCTTAGAAACATGTCCTATCATATTATACAGCCACAACAGTGGCTGTATAATATAGTCAGCATGGATTTTTTGCATTCTGCAATGTTAAATGGAAAATACTCCCCCATGCCATTCTGATGCTTCCCATAAGCTCATTTCAAAACAAAACATTACAATACTTATAGTCCTGAACTCAGAACAGTTGCTTAACAATCCTCTAAATTTTCATGGCAATACATAAAACAGTCAAAGAGAATCGAGAGTTCAAAGTGTAAAAAAAGAGTGAGAGAAAACAGACCCCTTTGGGACTTTTTTCTGTCAGAGTTTTCATAATCTCTTGAAATTAATTAAAAATCAGCCATGTTCACTGAGTACCTTTAATCCATACTCAGAGTCACACGTTACCAAATTCTTCCAAGGTACATAGGAAGTGGATTGGAGTGTGAAAGACCAACTCAAATTGTGTTGCATTTTTAAAAATGTGTAGAGCAGTACAATATCTCAGAGAGGTCTCCTGCTCCCCTGGTGCATTCACTATAGCTGTCCAATTTCCCTGCTTTTCAAAGTTTGATAGAAATATCTGTTGGCTATAGGTACATTCTTAAACCGCAAGGTTTTTTGCCTAATCGTGAATAAATATTGATGTTATGACTGATGCAGGTACTAAGATCTTTGAAAAGCTATATTTGTACTCCTTCCAACAAACCTGTGGTATTATTTTTTGAGTGAAAATTTTGGCAGACAAACGTGCTATATTATGATAAATAATGCTAAATAATAATGTCAGGTGTCTAGGGTTGCAGGGTAGCTTTGAGGGGGGTGAAGATGTGTGGGATGGTAAGGGGTATGTCCATTAGGTGGCTCCCTCTGCAAATATAAAGTCCTGGCAAATGTTTCTTCAAAATTTACAATGCGTGCACATGGTATCATTTTGCCAGTAACCGCTATCATAACTTTTAATGGGGCAGAAAACCCTTTTTGAGCTGCTGCTCACAACTTCACCAAACCAACATCATTGTCACAATCTCTATTTTTTTTTGCATTTTATTTCCCTCTCATGTCACTGCTTGTTTCTCTCCTTTTGCACCCATGTGCATGCAAACCTGCCGATTGAGAATAACATTTCTCACATCTAAGAGTGTGTGAAGCAGCCAAAGCTCCCTTAAAGGTAAACCCAGCCTGCTATACCCAGCTGTGTCTGCTACCACCTCTCCCCTCTCCCTAACTCCTGCTGAACAAAAGAAACTCTAAGAGCTGCAGGTTAATTTGCCACCTGGGAGGACCAGCTACTAAGTTACCCCCCTGTCACCCCACTGACCAAGTTCAGACTGTTTTCTCCTTACCTCCCTGTGGTCAAAGCACATAGCATGTAAATGAGGTCTGGTACACAGAGGGAAGATCCCTGAGTTGTCCAAAGTATACGGTGAACCCTAGATTCCAAATTAAGGACCTTTATTAAAATTTAATAGCACAACTCTAATACGTCTATTCAGAAGTTTCACTGAATTCATTGGGACTTGCTCCTCAGAGTTGGCATAGGTGACATCTTTAGGATGGAGATATAAAAGAAAAGGTACAAAACAGATAGGTAGCATAAAAAAAGGAAAAAACCATTTATTCTCTTGCAGAGCAACCCAAACCCCAATTCACTGGGTGGGTGTCCAGGTAGACTGTGTCCCTCTGCCCAGCCTATCTGCATAGTGACACCAGTATCACTGTCCTGACATTGTGCTCCCTGCAGGCAGGCAGGCAGACGTGCCACCAATGGGCTTGCCAGCAGCATCTAGATCCATTTAAGTTGGGATAGGATTCAGGCCTGGGGTTTGGTACCAAAACTGCCTTGGTCACCCTTTATGATGACCTGTGTCAGGAGAGAGACAGGGGAAGTGTGACTCCTTGGTCTTTCAGTGGCTTTCAATACCATCAACCATGGTATCCTTCTGGGACAACTGTCTGAGCTGGGTATTGGGAGCACTGCATTACCGTGGTTCTGTTCTTACTTGAATGGCCGGCTCCAGAAAGTGGTTCTTGGGGAGCATCGCTTGGCTCCATAGACTCTCCAGTATGGGGTCCCGCAGGGGTCCTGTCCCCCATGTTGTTTAACATCTTCATGAGATTGCCAAATGGAGTCATATGGCGTTTTGTAGTACTTTGTCATCAGTATGCTGATGACACACAGCTCTGTTTCTCCTTTTCATGTTCTCCAGGTGAAGCAGTGGATGTGCTGAATCAGTGCTTGGTTGCAATAACGGACTGGACGAGGGCCAATAAACTGAAGCTTAATCCAGACAAGACTGAGATGCTGTTGGTGGGTGGTTCCTCTGACATGCTGAGTGGTGTGCAGCCTAGATGGGGCCACACTCCCTCTAAAGGAGCAGGTTCGTAGTTTGGCAATTCTCTTGGATCCACTGCTGTTGCTTCAGGTACAGGTGGCCTCAGTGGTATGGAGTACCTTCCATCGGTTTAGGCTGGTGGCCCAACTGAGACCCTATCTGGACAGGGATAACCTGGCTACAGTAATCTATGCTCTGGTAACCTCAAGGCTGGATTATTGCAATGTGCTTTATGTGGGTCTGCCCTTGAAAATGGTTCGGAAGTTTCAATTAGTGCAGAATGCAGCTGCCCGATTGTTGACGGGTTCAAGACCAACAGAGCATATAACACCTATCCTGTTCCAATTGCACTGGCTGCCTGTGCACTTCCAAGCCCAATTCAAAGTGCTGGTTTTGACCTATAAAGCTCTTTATGGCTCAGGATCCCAGTATCTTTTGGAACACCTCTATGAACCCTTAGATCTTCCTCTGAAGCCCTTCCTCTGAAGGCCTTCTCCAGGTTCCAGGTGGTGACAAGGGGGAGGGACTTTTCAGTTGTGGCTCCCCATCGGTAGAATATGCTCCCCAGTGAGGTCTACCTGGTGCCTTCATGGTCAGCTTTTCAGCGGCAGGTAAAGACTTACCTTTTCTCCTAGGCATTTGAAAGATTGAGATGATGCTTTGTTTTAATATGCTGTCAAACCTTCCTGTGGCTGCATGGGGGTACTATTGCTATAGTTTTGTTTATTGTTATGTTTTACAGTGTGTTTTATTTATTTTTGTTTTAACATTGTGCAAGTTTCTTGGGAACCTTTGGGTATCAAGTGACTAATAAATCTAATTAATAATAATAATAATAATAATAATAATAACAACAACAACCAATAGAAAGCCTCAAAACAAGTTCTTCCGGGGTGGGGATGGAGGGAGGCTAAGCCAGCCTTGGATCACTGGATTCCAAGCTGGCCCTACTGCCATCAGTTTATGGCAACAGGCCCAATGCAGGTCTGATTGGAGGCTGGTGCAGCCACCATAACTGTCAGGGCTGCAGATACAGTAGTGGCCCCATTTGCACAGCTTGCTGGCTGGAGTCTGGATTGCAACCTAAGTAAACTAAGTCAGATAATTATTTTAAAGAGAAGTCTCAAGCTTACTTGTGAAGATATTCAGTAGATGACAAATTTTCATTCCCATTTTTTTTAACTCAGGAAAGGAAGTTTGATGTGGGAAGGGGATCATCAATCAAGTATGACCATGAGGGTTTGACCCACCTTTAACAGCAGAGTTTTTGTACTTGGGACATCACTTGGGAATATATGCAGAGAGGGAGAACATGGAAGAGATGGACCACTGGCACCTTTAACCAATCTTTCAAGAAGGTGGAAATAAACTGGGCGATTTCTAATCTACTGTTAGACAAGACCAAACAGGTGGGAATTCCAGCCAGTATGCATACAGGATGCTTGAAATGTGACAGGTACGTTGCTCTGTAATAGGGAAGGGGTCCTCTCCTGTTTTTACATTCTGTTTTTAAGTGTGGCCCCTGGTTAATGATCCGATTCCTTTTTCTGATGATATTGTTTCATTTTGCCGATCTCCTGTTTTCGGAGGGTTTTTTTTGCTTTGCAGAGAATTATCAATATTATAATCGCTATTTACTGAGTCTCCCCTGGTATCAATCTTTATTCTGAACTCTGTAATCATTGCCAGTTTACATTCCTTTTCAAGTACATTGTAGAGCAGACAGATTAAGGCAGATAATCAAGTCAGTGTCTTCCCCCCTGCTGTTATAATCAACACCTCATTCCTCCCTGCTGCTTTTTGTCTGTCAGTTACAATCAACACCTCTTTTCCCTCTGCTACTTTCTGTCTGAGTTACAATCAATACCTCATTGACATCAGTGAAAGGGAATACAAATTTGAAGAGCTCACATAGAAAGTAGATCGATAAAAGTATCAATCACTTTGATGATTTCAAAGCAATTTTTTTTAAAAGAATTAAAAAAATGAATTGGAAACCAGGCATGGAGAGTTGCTACTTCAACATTGTCTCCGCAAAGATAGAGAATATCAGAAATAATAGTTAATCCGATGGTAACTTTGATTACTGCAGAAACGGAGCCCATCGCTACTCTGTAGTGGGGAATTTAGGCAATTGTGCCAGGTAGACTGGAGTTTTAAAGAGATGGGCATTTTATTCTTAGGCCTTTCTTCACAGTGGACTCTAGTCCAAACAAGCCTATACCTTAGTATATTTGTTATTTTCAAGGTGTTGTTTTGGTCACATAAGAGGGAATTAGTACCTATTAAGATGAAGCCAATAAAGACTCTATAATAAAATCAGAGAAAGTGCATGGAAATTTCTGATTACTACAGAATAACTGATAAGAAATTGTATCCTGGATTGTGCTGGCTTTCTACAGACATGTAGTATTCAACTCTGAAAATATCAACTTGGTTCACTGCTGCAGAGAAAGGCAAATTCAGTTTCGCAGATTATTAGGAAAGTGACTGAAAACAAATACAAATGTCATAACGCTGTTGGGTTTATAGGATATATATACCCACATTTATACAGTAAAGTGTACAGGTTTGGTTACCCCATCTCAAACACTACACTTTTGATGGACAAAATATAGAACAGGTGACTAATAATGCAAATTTAAGTATGCTTATTTATAAGTAAGTCCTCCTGAGTCAAATGGACCATACTCCCTAGGAAGAGTGCTTAGGATTACGGGCTAAAGTTTATAATTGGGGTGAAGCATTGCTCATATTTACACAGAAGTATGTCCTACTGTGGGCTTACTTCCAGGTAAGTATATATAGGATTGTAGCCCTAGATTCTTACCCATACATTTCCTTTTATGTTTCTCCAAAAAATTGTCATATTTTCTTCTAGTTTCTTTTGATTAATATACAGAACAATTCTTTGGATAGCTTAAAGGGTTTTTTTTTCCTCATGCCAGAAACTACTCTGAAGTTACAGGCGGCTGAACTGATCACCCTGCAGCTGCAGAGTTATATAAGCTCAACCCCATAAATTCAATGCTTCTTTAATAAACAAGGATTTGGACATGTCATTCAGCAGAGAATACTGAGGGTGATTGAGTTTCTTTTGGGAAGAAAAGGGAAACTCCTTCCTTGCATTCAGTACATTAATCAGGAATTCTACTCTTTATAGTAGATCTGTTCAAATAATTGAATTAGTAACTAACCCTGATTACACATCAGTGTTACTCAGTTGAGGAATGGTCAGCAGCAGAGCACCTGCTTTGCATGCAGAAGGTCCCAGGTTCAATCCCCAGCATCTCCAAATAGAGTTGGGAGAAATTCCCTGGCTGAAATCCTCAAATGCCGCTGCCAATCAGTGTAGACACTACAAAGCTAGATGGACCAATGCTCCAACTCTGTATATGACAGCTTCCTATGTTTCTGCTGCATCCCCTTCCCTTCTTCCTTCTTATGAATATGAGTTCATACACTTGTAGAATTCTGTTAGAAGTTTTTATATGATTCTATGCCCTCTCTCTCTGGCTATATAACCAGGTCCAGCATCAGCATCCAGCATCCTTGGTTAGCTACCAGGACCCAGCAAGGCTTTTAGATGAAGTTTGTCCTAGGGCCAAACTTTTTCCCAGTGCAGCACCAAGTGGTGGAGCCTAGTTGCCATTTTAATTTCCCAGAATGCCGTTGATGTAGCACCACTCTGGGCTTTGTGGAAAGTTAAAATGGTGGCTAGACCCAAGTGCCTGTTGCTGCTGGCTATAGCCACTGTGTGGTGAACTGCTCAGACCAGCGTCCACTAATAGAGGAGAGGACCCAGTAGAAGACATTTTGGCCAGGGTCCCCTTAAATCTGCAGGTAGCCTTGAATGTAGCCATAAATATACTCTGGCTTTCTGCCTTACTACATTGTGCTTCCTGAAAAATACAGGATATACTGACACTATGGCACTATTTAATACACCAACACAGCAAAAGGTGTTTTTTTTCCTTGTTGTCTTCACATGTTCACTACACTGGTGGAATTCTAGCAATGCAAATAACTTCTGTTGCCTTAATGTAGTATGAATGGTATTCATACTGGAGCATTTGTGTATAAGCAAGTAATGTGTGTGTCAGCTGTGTGTGTTAGAGAGACAACACAAAGATATAAGAGGCTTTGAGCTCCAGATTGTATCCAAGAGATTATATCCTGCAGGAAAAATTTGGGAAACTTTTATCTACATAACTAAATATTTTATTATTGCTTAAGAAATTTATATTCTACCTTTCCCCTAAAACAGCTATATATTAGTGAACTTACAAAAATTAAAATCAACAATACAAACACAATAAATAATAAACCATCTAAGAAACAATAGCCGAGACCAATGCTTACATCAGGAGTAAAATTATACAAAGTTAAAATGCACAGATGAACAGATTAGGTTTCACCAAAATGACAGCACCAAGCAGATGTTCCTGGGGAAGGAATTCTACAAATGTGTGCCACCATAGAAAAGGTCCTCTCTCTGGTAGCGTACCTTCTGAAGGTGAAGGCACATAGAAGAGGATCTCTTTTGAAGATCTTAATGAAGGGGCAGGTTTGTAAACAGCACTCTTCATATTCATTGCCAACGTTGGTAGTACTTTGTCCTCTGTTTAAGGTCTAAGATTCTGGATGTCATAAAAAGAATGGTGAGTATATGTTTTCTCGGACATTATTTTTGTCTGCATTTATACATTTTATTCTGTTTTAGCCATCATTAAACCAATTTGCAGTTTCAGTGTGAGTTAGCCTTGGTTAAATTGTGCTTTCTGCTTTGATGGGAGCGATTGCACTAATGGGCTGATCACTATATTTTCTGAACCAGTAAACAAATGCTTAGGATGTGGTAAATCAAATACTTCAAAAACTGAGAATGTTGAAAGTAAATCCAGTGTGTTATATACTATTATTGAGAAATAGATGGGTGAGGAAATAAAATGTGCTCTTTAAAAGTGTGACTTTTGTACTGTGTGAAATAAATCATCATTAACAGTTTGGTGCTGATTAAGAAAGGAAATCAGTTGTCAGGACCTGCTGGTATTTGGCACTTTAGCGTGTAGAATTAATTACAAGTACTTAGTATATACCTCTGAATGTAGTAGCTAAAAATTTGAGATTATGTTAAGTTTTATAGAAGTGAACAACCTTGTATCTGCCAAGGACCGCAGTCCCTCAGGAGTAATTTGACAGGTAATTTGTTACCTAGTGGGTAGGGCTGGAATCAAAAGTGTTGAGGGCAAAGGTGGTGGGCTACCCCTCCCAAATACACTCCCCTCTCCCTTTCTGCCACCCCTTTTCCTCATTTTTCCTTCTTGTCACTCACATGAAATTATGCCAAGAGGGCTACATGAACTTTGGCCAAGACCACAGGTTGCCAACCCTCCTTTCCATGTTCAAAAACTTCATGACATGATGAAATAGTAACATATGAAAAAGGGTGGTTGTTTTTTTACTCCAGGCTAAACTCAAATATACAAATGGTGTCCTTTACAGCTATTTTCCCACTAGTCCAGTGGTTCCCCAACCTTTTCCCCAGTGGACCACTTGAAAATTGCTGAGGGTCTTGGAGGACCACTAAATTGCTTTTCTGCCTGTTGTAACAATTACAATGTGCTGTGCTAGATGCTGTATGATTTTTAATTGTATTTTTAGATACATTTGTGGACTACCTGAATGAAGCTCACAGACCACTGGTGATCCCCAGACCACAGTTTGGGAACCCTTGATCTAAACCATTGGTCTTCAAATGATGGGTCACTCTGGACCCACTACTAGGCTGCTGCTTATCTAAGATAGGTTGCAGCAGCTGCACTGCCATCATATGGTAAAGTCCCCAAACAGTCTGAAAAGTTGAAGACTGCCACCTAGTCTAAACTGAATTAGTCCTGATTCCAGGACAGTGAATGCTGTTGTTATGGGTTTCTTTGCTTTAAGCTTTTGTTTACATATTGTTAGCAGCCTTAGGCCAGGAAAAATTAATTGTATTCCAGAGATATTGCCGCATTATGCTGGGTGGGCTTCATGCCTCAGGTGAGTTACCTCTAGTGTCACTTGCAATTTAGCAATTCAGCTGCTATGAGCAGAATTACATTATGCGGCAAACATAGGTGCCTTGTAATCTTAATGCAGGACATTCAGCAATATGCACTGTTCGCCATAATAGGATGAATTCAGGGACTTCAAGTCTACAACCTCATGTGTGAAACAAATCATGCAAAATGCTAAGAAAATGGTTGAAATCTTCAGGCCTGATGAAAATTTGGTTGTGAAAGAGCGTATCTGTGAAATCCAGAGACTGGGAAGTCAGATTGTTTAAGATTTTTGTTTTGTTTTCTTCTGCATCTAAGTACCACCTTTCTTTATCTGCTGAAGACATATGGAGATTATTGAGAAAAGCAAGCCATTACTCAGTGCTAACAAGTCTGTTGGATAAAAGAAAGGGGAAAATATATGGGTCCACAACATTTTGCAGGGAGGTTGATATTACAAGATACTTCATCTCCTGATGATTGTTTTCTTCTTGTAAATGGAGACATAGACCACCCAGCCTATCTTTCAATTAATCCCCTGGTATGTGTTTGTGTATATAGCTGTCAGTCGCTCTCCTTCCAAATCATATAAACTTGCCTCTCATAATGACCAAAGGTGGACATATTTCAAGTTTACAAGTGTTTTTCCTCACAGAATATTCCACATCAGAATTTGGCAAAATAAATAAAATTTAGTTCTTTGGGTCTCTGAAGACAAGGAATTAACTACCAAATGGTTTCACATAACGATATTTGATCATCAGTCACAAGATGGCGTCTTTACGTCACAGAAGCACTTGTGGTTCATAATAAGAATAAAGAAACTACATGATAGTGCATAGAACACAAACCTGTTTAAAGGAAGTGCTGTGCATATCTCAGAGCCTCTAATCCAGCCAATAGCCCATTTATAATATTAATGCAGATATAAATCCTCAAAAATGCATTCAGATATACATAGACAGATGCATATTCACATCTCTATACATGTATATCCTATTGCCACAGCTCCCACTGCCATCTGACTGCCCTATGCACTTATTCCCACTTTTCATGCTAAACTTATTTTTCAGAGAGAGAGATGTTGTGGTTGGAGATTCATGTGGTGATTCTGTGAGATAAAACACAAGCACCCAGGTACATCTCCCAGGCACCTTAAAACCGGAGTATATGGTCCAATTGATTTATATTAGGGCATGGAAATTTTGTCTCTTCCTCTGCATGAGGAAATTTTGTCTATTAGTTTAGTTTCCTCTTCTCCCAGGCATTTTAGCATTGTTTTTAGTTTTTAGTTTTTAATTAGTTTTTAATTTTTTAAAATTTGTTTTAGTTTTTAATTTTTTTAAAATTAAGTTTTTAAATTGTTTTTATGTTTTAAAATTTGTATATTTGTTCTTTTTTTTTATTGCTGTAAACCGCCCAGAGAGCTTCGGCTATGGGGCTGTATATAAATATAATAAATAAATAAATAGTTTAGACAGATCTGTGCATGTGAATGAATGTATATAGTAGCTCAATACTGCTCTGAGTCGTTCATTTCTTTTTTGTTTCATTATCATCATCATCATCATTTATTTATTTATATAGTACCATCAGATATACATGGCGCTGTACATAAAATAAGACAATAAAAACAAGGCATACAATCTAAATAAAATAAAATGAGGACAACAAGGAGAAGAGGGAAAACAAATAGAGGACAAAGCAAGGACTTCTAGGTAAACAAATATATATATATATATTTAAATTATATATATATTTAAAAAACCTAAATTTCAGCATCTGAGGGTCAACTCTATTTCCTGAGACCATTTTTTTATCACCATAATATGACTTTCCTTTTACTGTATGAATATTACTATATGAAGTAATGCATATTATATGATAAATATTAGTGTCATGGCCCCGTCAGAGGACTCCTCAGATGAGGACGACTCGGGAGTAACAGCAGCAGACCCAGGAGCAGCAGGAGACACGGAGGAGCCTCCTGAGAATCCAGCTCCTTCTGCCCCTCAGCTGCAGAGCACCCCAGGGACAGCAGAGGTCCTGCAGCCAGACACAGACAGTGAACAGGATACTCCTCCCTCACCTGCAGAACGTAGACAGCAGAAGGTCAGGCAGAAGAGGGGCAGGCCTGTCTCCTTAAGGCCCAAACGCTGAGGGCTCACACCTGCTGTCAACCCTGCTCTTGATAAGACACACCTTGGCTGCAGCTTGTTGCTGACTGCAATGTCAGGCGTGGCTTGTGTGTTCCTAGTTTCCTGGCACCCTCTTTCGGACTGACCCCTTGGCACTTGATCCCGGACCTCTACTGACCTTGCTTCTAGACTCCTGACTCAGCAAGTACGCTTCGGACAAGCCTGGCCCTTATCAGCTCCCCTCCTCCTAGACCTGGCAGATTTATGACCAGACTGCCGGCTAAGGACTTTGCTTCCCTGCCAACCACCCAGGAATTTCCAGCCCCCCACCGGCACTGCTGACGCAGTGTAGAGCTGACAGTTTGCAGTCAGCCTAAACAAAGCAGGCAAACGAGGGAGTGGGGGAAGTGCTGACCATGGAGCAACTCCAGCAGGAAAACTTGCTCCTGCGCTCACAAGTAGACCAGCTGTTGTTGGCCGTCCAAGGCTTGCAAACCCAGCTAGCAGCAGCCCCACCCCCTCTCCCTACAGGGAGAGCCAAGTGCCCTGTGACTCTCCCAGAGAAATTTACTGGGGCTTCTGACCAGCTCCCAGCCTTCTTGGCCCAGGCCCAGCTCTTCATGGAGTTACGACCAGAGGCCTTCCCAGATGATAAGACCCGGGTGGGATTCTTGATTAACCTGTGCACCGGGGCCGCAGCTAGATGGGCCACGCCCCTACTCCTCGAGCGGAGCCACGTGCTCAACGACTTAGCCGCCTTCACCAGAGAACTGAAGGCTATGTTCGAGGACCCAGTCCAATCAGCTACAGCCAACCGCCGCATACGCCGGCTGCGGCAAGGCCGACGCCCCTTGGGGAATATGTAACAGACTTTCGTTTATTACAACAAAACCTGGGCTGGAACGAAGCAGCTCTCATGGACCAATTTCAGGAGGGGTTGTCGGATGAGCTTCTGGATGAGCTAGCTAGGGTGAAGCGCCCTGGAACCCTGCACGCCCTCATACGCCTGTGTCTCCAGATTGACGGGAGGCTGGAAAGCAGGCGTGCTGCCAACCGACCCCGGCCAGTCTACAGAGCATCAGCCCCAGTGGCTGGGCCCTCGGAGCCCGTAGGCAAGGACCCTACACCCCTGGCAGAACCGATGCAGCTGGGAGGGGCTCGGCCACATCTCTCTGCGGCCGAAAAGCTGCTGACACCGGCAACAGGGCCTCTGCCTGTATTGCGGGCCCCCGGGACATTTTGCAGCCCAGTGTTCCGCGAAACGACCCACAGCCCCTGCCTCGGGAAACGTCCATGCCCCGGCCTTCACAGGCCCCTGAGCCGGGGCAACCTCGTGGTTCAAGGGGCCTGCCACCTCAGTTCCTCACCGCCCAAGCATCTGACCGTGTTGATCGCACTGACAGTCCCCGGAAGGGGGACCCTACAAGTACCCGCCATGCTGGACTCAGGATCCACCAGCAATTTTATGGACGTGTCCTTTGCCAAGCTCCACTGGGTTCCTAGTCAACCCATTCGCCACCCCCTCCTGGTGGAGACTATTGATGGCCGGCTTCTCGTCTCGGGCCCTGTAGTACAGGAGACAGTGCCGCTCGACGTGGCCCTGGGGGAGCACCAGGAAAGCCTCCAGTTCTACCTGGCTGCCGCACCCCACTTCCCGGTCGTGCTGGGCCTGGCGTGGCTCCAGCAGCACGACCCCATCATCCAGTGGTCCACGGGCCGGCTGACCCTCGGATCCCCCTATTGCCAAGCCAACTGCTGGAGGCCAAAGGAGCGCATCCTGATGACCCGGGAGGCAAGCTCCGCGCTCGAGCCCTTACCGGAGCAGTACCGGGAGTTCGCGGATGTGTTTGGGAAGCAAGAGGCAGACCAGTTGCTGCCACATCGTCCTTATGACTGTCCCATTGATCTGCTACCTGGAGCCAAGATTCCTGTGGGCCGGCTTTACTCCCTGTCAGAACCCGAACTGGCAGCCCTCAGAGAGTTCCTAGACAAGAACCTGCGCCGAGGGTTCATTCGCCCTTCCACGTCCCCTGCAGCCACCCCTGTCCTCTTTGTCAAAAAGAAATGTGGGGAACTCTGGCTGTGCAATGACTACCGCGCCCTCAACCAGATTACAGTTCGGAATCGCTACCCTTTGCCCCTGATCCCAGAACTGTTAGAGCGGCTGCGGGGCGCTCGCATTTTCACGAAACTAGACCTGCGAGGGGCCTACAACCTGGTGCGTATGCGGAAGGGCAATGAGTGGAAGACGGCCTTCTGCACCCATTATGGGCACTTTGAGTACACCATGATGCCGTTTGGCTTGTGCAACGCCTCTGCCGTCTTCCAGCACTTCATGAACGACATCTTCCGGGACCTCCTAGACCACTTCCTGGTGATCTACTTGGATGACATCCTGATCTACTCGTGGAACCCCTCGGAACATAAGGAGCACGTTCGAGCGGTGCTGCAGCGCCTGCGGGAGCACCGCCTCTTCGCCAAGCTCAAAAAATGCGCCTTTGACCTCACGACCGTGGATTTCCTAGGCCATCGGATCTCGCCCTCGGGTATCCAGATGGACCTCGCCAAAATTGAGACCATCCTCCACTGCGCAGCTCCGCGAAGCCCCAAAGATGTGCAGCGCTTCTTGGGCTTCGCCAACTATTACCGCCGGTTCATCTCCCACTTCTCCGAACTCACCACGCCAATCTCAGACCTGCTTCGAGGCAAAGAGAAGTTTGTTTGGACAGAGGCCGCTCAACAGGCCTTCCGGCGCCTCCAGCACGCCTTTACATCTGAACCCATCCTCCAGCAACCCGACCCTACCCGACCTTACATAGTGGAGGCCGATGCATCTGATAAGGCAGTGGCAGCGGTCCTACTTCAGCCGGTGGGGAGCAAGCAGTCCCTGCTCCCCTGTGCGTTCCATTCCCGGAAACTCAACGCTTTGGAACAGAACTAGACCCAGGCCCTGCAGGAGAAAGAAAGCATCGCCCCAAGGGAAGGAGAGGCTGCTGCTGCTGTGCTGCTGCTGCTGCTGTGCTGCTGCTACTGTGGGACCACCATCTCCACCACCCTTCCCTGAGGGACTTCTGCCTGGCAGGACCAGGCCCCAGGTACCCAGCCAGCCAGGACTGATTTTTACCACCTGTCCCTCTTTGGAGGGATACATAAGCCGGCTGGCTGAGGTGACCTGGGAGACCCAGGCCCTGCAGGAGAAAGAAAGCATCGCCCCAAGGGAAGGAGAGGCTGCTGCTGCTGTGCTGCTGCTGCTGCTGTGCTGCTGCTACTGTGGGACCACCATCTCCACCACCCTTCCCTGAGGGACTTCTGCCTGGCAGGACCAGGCCCCAGGTACCCAGCCAGCCAGGACTGATTCTTACCACCTGTCCCTCTTTGGAGGGATACATAAGCCGGCTGGCTGAGGTGGCCTGGGAGACCCAGGCCCTGCAGGAGAAAGAAAGCATCGCCCAAGGGAAGGAGAGGCTGCTGCTGCTGTGCTGCTCCTTTCTTTTTCTTTTTTCTTTTTTCTTTTTTTTTCTTTTTTTTACTTTTTTGTTGGTGTGTTGATGCAATTTGAGATGAATGGGTGCCTGATTATATGAATGTATGTCTGAGTGAGTGTGTATGTTTATATGCTGTATATATGGCTGTATATATAGCTGTTTTTATACGTTTAATTGTTGTATATTTTAGTTGTATTATGTGCTTCGGAGAGAGTTTTATCCATCAGGCGGGGAGACTTGAGGGGGCCCCAATTGCCGTAGTGATGGGCAAAGGAAGGTATGGCGCTGTGAGAAGGACGTGCCAGGTAAGGGGAACGCGGTCCAGACATGTTGTGGCTGTGCCTTGTTCCGGTCCTTCCCACACCCGCAAGGTCGTTGGTAGTCCTATCAGCCAACTCTCAGATCTCCAGTTGCTGTTATTAAATGCCAGATCGGTATATAATAAAACCTCCCTCGTCCACGATTTGATTGTGGATGAGGCAGCCAATCTGGCATGTATAACCGAGACCTGGGTGGGTGAGCAGGGAGGAGTTGGTCTCTCTCAGCTCTGCCCACCGGGGTACTTGGTTCAGCATCATGGTAGATCTGAGGGTCGGGGAGGTGGGGTTGCTGTCATCTATAAGAGTTCCATCTCACTCACCAAGCACCATGTTCATTCAGTTACTGGCCTGGAGTGTTTGCACCTTGTGTTGGGCCAGAGGGACAGGCTGGGAATCCTTTTGGTGTACCGCCCACCTTGCTGCCCAATGGCTTCCCTAACTGAGCTGGCGGAAGTGGTCTCAGATATATTGTTGAGGTCCCCCAGACTAATAGTACTGGGGGATTTCAACATTCATGCCGAGACCACTTTGTCTGGCGCGGCTCAGGACTTCATGGCTTCCATGACAGCCATGGGGCTGTCTCAATATGTTAGTGGTCCAACACATGTATCGGGGCACACTCTAGACCTTGTTTTTGCTACTGAGCATGGGGAAAGTGATCTGGATGTGGGGAGTTTTACAACACTCCCTTTGTCATGGACAGACCACTGCTTGCTGAAGTTTAGACTTTCAGTAACCTCTTCCCTCTGCAAGGGTGGGGGACTTATTAAAATGGTCCGCCCCCGGAGACTAATGGATCCTGAAGGTTTTCAAAGGGCTCTGGGGGATTTTCCGGCTGATAGGACTGGCGCTCCTGCTGAAGCCCTGGTCGCTCTGTGGAATACGGAGATGACCCGGGCTGTAAACACGATCGCTCCTGCACGCCCTCTCCTGTGTAGAGCTCATACAGCTCCATGGTATACTCCGGAGCTGAGAGCGATGAAGCAAGATAGGAGGAGGCTTGAGCGGAAATGGAGACGAACTCCCGACGGATACAATTATGCGCTGGTTAGTGCTTCGACTAAGCTCTATGTAGGAGCAGTGAAGGCAGCTAAAAAACATCATTTTGCTGCCACTATTAAATCATCTCTTTGTCGCCCAGCGGAGCTCTTTCGAGTTGTCCGGGGGCTTCTCCATTCAAACCCTCCGGACACGGTGGAATCATCGGAGGCCCGCTGTAATCAGTTTGCCGATCACTTCCAGAATAAGATCTCATGTATCCGCCAGGACCTAGACTCTCAAGTTATAGCAGTAGATCCTAGTGAGATGTCCGGAGCACAGTCTTGTCCTGTTTTGTTGGATGAGCTTCAGTTGGTTCAACTCGAGGACGTGGACAAGGTGCTTGGACTGGTACGTGCAACCACTTCGGTACTGGATCCTTGCCCCTCCTGGCTGATAAAAACTAGTAGGAATGGAACAGGTAGCTGGGCCAAGGAAGTGATAAATGCCTCTTTATGAGAGGGAGTGGTCCCGGGCTGTCTGAAAGAGGCAGTCGTGAGACCACTCCTGAAAAAGCCTTCCTTGGACCCAGACAATTTTAACAGCTACAGGCCAGTGGCGAATGTTCCATTCCTGGGCAAGGTCTTGGAACGGGTGGTTGCTGGCCAGCTCCAGGTGCTATTGGATGAAACTGATTATCTAGATCCATTTCAATCGGGTTTTAGGCCCGGTTTTGGCACTGAGACAGCCTTGGTCGCCCTGTACGATGACCTATGTCGGGAAAGAGACAGAGGGAGTGTAACTCTGTTGATTCTCCTTGATCTCTCAGCAGCTTTTGATACCATCGACCATGGTATCCTTCTGGAGAGGCTCGCGGAGTTGGGAGTTGGAGGCACTGCTTGGCAGTGGTTCCGCTCCTACTTGGCGGGTCGTCTCCAGAAGGTAGTGCTTGGGGAACATTGCTCGACACCGCGGGCTCTCCAATATGGGGTCCCGCAGGGGTCAGTTTTGTCCCCCCTGCTTTTTAATATCTACATGAAGCCGTTGGGAGAGGTCATCAGGAGTTTTGGAGTGCGTTGTCATCAGTATGCTGATGACACGCAGCTCTACTTCTCCTTTTCATCTTCTTCAGGTGAGGCTGTCGATTTGCTGAACCGTTGCCTGGCCTCGACAATGGACTGGATGAGAGTTAACAAACTGAAGCTCAATCCAGACAAGACTGAGATGCTGTTGGTGGACGGGTTCTCTGATCGGATGGTGGATATATACCCTGTCCTGGACGGGGTTACACTCCCCCTAAAGGACCGGGTTCGTAGTCTGGGAGTCTTTTTAGACTCTTCCCTCTCACTTGAGGCTCAAGTAGCCTCGGTGGTTAGGAATGCGTTTTACCAACTTCGGTTGGTAGCCCAGCTACGTCCCTATTTGAGTAAAGAGGACCTTACATCAGTGGTACATGCTCTGGTAACCTCACGTTTGGATTACTGTAATGCGCTTTACGTAGGGCTACCTTTGAAGACAGTTCGGAAGCTACAACTAGTGCAAAATGCGGCGGCCAGATTGCTGACAAGGACCAAGCGGTCCGAGCATATAACACCTGTTCTGGCCAGCTTGCACTGGTTGCCAATATGTTTCCGGGCTAGATTCAAAGTGTTGGTATTAACCTATAAAGCCTTATACGGTGTGGGACCACGATACCTTGCGGAACGCCTCTTCCGATATGAACCGGCCCGTGCACTACGTTCTGCTACGAAGGCCCTCCTCCGGGTTCCAACTCACAGGGAGGCCCGGAGGGTGATGACAAGATCTAGGGCCTTCTCAGTGGTGGCCCCCGAACTATGGAACAGTCTCCCTGAGGAAGTACGCCTGGTGCCGACTCTGCTCTCCTTCCGGCGCCAGGTCAAAACCTTCCTATTCTCTGAAGCATTTTAAGTTACACTGATTTAATTTTAAAAATGTTTATTGTGTTGGATTGTTGCTTGTATTTTAGTATTGTTTTGTTATTTATTGTATTTTTATGCTGTTTTATGTTCACCACCCAGAGAGCTATTGCTAGTCGGGCGGTATATAAATTTAATAAATAATAATAAATAATAAAATAGTAACTACACCATTTGGGAGAAGGAGTTACTGGCCATCAAAGTAGCTTTCGAGACCTGGCGTCATCTCCCGGAAGGGGCACGCCATCCGGTCCAGGTACGAATGGACCACCGAAACCTGGAGCACCTGCAAAGTGCCCAACGGCTGAACCAACGCCAGATCCGGTGGTCCCTGTTTTTCTCCCGGTTCCAGTTCACGGTCACCTACCTCCCTGGCTGCCGAAACACCCTAGCAGACGCGCTCTCTCGCAAGCCGGAATACCGAGCCGAGCAGGTCGATCGCCCCCTTCGCCCAATCCTCCGCCCAGAGAACTTCGCCGCTACCCACCAGCCACAACCCCTCCTGGACCGGGTGCAGGAGCAGCAGCAAAAGGACCCCTATGCTCTGGCCCAGCAGCGAGAGCTCCAGTCCGGGATGGCCACCCGGGACAGCCCCTTTTCCTTGCATCAGGGCCTCTTGTACCACCGGAACCAGTTGTACGTTCCCCCGGGAGCTCTGCGGGGAGAGGTGCTCCACCTCTGCCATGACAGCCAGCCTGCAGGGCATTTTGGAACATATAAAACCCTCCACCTGGTCCTACGGAATTTCTGGTGGCCCCGGGTCCAAGTGGACGTCAAGGACTATGTAGCGGCCTGTGATACCTGCCAGCGAGCCAAGAGCCACCCCGGCAAGCCCCCGGGGCTCCTGCTCCCACTGCCTACCCCCCCAGGGCCCTGGCGCTCGGTCTTCCTGGATTTTATCACGGACTTACCAGCCTCCCGGGGAATGACCACCATCCTCGTAATCGTAGATCTGTTCACCAAGATGGCCCATTTCCTCCCCTGTGCCGGACTACCCTCTGCCCCAGAAACTGCGGAACTGTTTTTGACCCAGGTTTTCCGGTTGCACAGCCTCCCCAACCACCTGATCTCTGACCGAGGAGCCCAGTTCACCGCCCGGTTCTGGCAGGCCCTGTTTCGGGCCCTGCACGTCCAGATCCACTTGTCCTCCGCCCACCACCCTCAATCAGATGGACAAACAGAACGTACCAACGCCACCATCGAACAATACCTGCGGTGTTACACCTGCTTCCAACAGGACAATTGGGTGGATCTGTTACCGCTGGCGGAGTTCGCATATAATAACTGCGTGCATGCCTCCACGCTCCAGACCCCGTTCTTTGCCTCCTACAGCTACCACCCCCGATTCTTCCCCTCAGTGCAACCCCCATCGCCAGTCCCCGCTGCGGATGTCATGCTGCAGGAGTTGCAGGCCCTGCAGGCAGTCCTGAAGGAGCAGCTGGAGCAGGCCAAGGACGCGTATAAGCGCTTTGCTGATCGCCACCGCCAACCAGGCCCGCCGCTGAAGGTAGGGGACCGGGTATGGCTCTTGACCAAATTCCTGCGTTCGCAACGGCCGTCTCACAAGCTGGAGGCTCGGAACGTAGGTCCCTTCCGGATCACCCAGCAAATTAACCCGGTGGCGTTCCGGCTCCAACTCCCTGCCTCCTTCCGCATTCACCCTGTCTTCCATAGATCACTGCTGACTCCCGCTCTCCCACCTCACCCCTTGAGTAGTAAACCACCGCCCCCGCCGCCGATACAAGTCAACGGGGAAGAGGAATTCGAAGTGGCACAGATCCTGGACTCCCGGAGGCATCGTGGCCGCCTCCAGTACCTCATAGACTAGCAGGGGTACGGCCCTGAGGAACGTTCGTGGGAAGAGGCGACGCAGGTGCATGCCCCTCGTCTGGTCCGGCGCTTCCACCAGCGCTACCTGGATAAGCCGGGCCCCGGTGGGAGGCGGAGGGTTGGTCATGGGGCGGGGGATGGTGTCATGGCCCCGTCAGAGGACTCCTCAGATGAGGACGACTCGGGAGTAACAGCAGCAGACCCAGGAGCAGCAGACTCAGAAGGAGACATGGAGGAGCCTCCTGAGAATCCAGCTCCTTCTCCCCCTCAGCTGCAGAGCACCCCAGATACAGCAGAGTCCCTGCCGCCAGACACAGACAGTGAACACGATACTCCCCCCTCACCTGCAGAACGTAGACAGCAGAAGGTCAGGCAGAAGAGAGGCAGGCCTGTCTCCTTAAGGCCCAAACGCTGAGGACTCACACCTGCTGTCAACCTTGCTCTTTATAAGGCACACCTTGGCTGCAGCTTGTTGCTGACTGCAACGTCAGGCGTGGCTTGTGTGTTCCTAGTTTCCTGGCACCCTCTTTCGGACTGACCCCTTGGCACTTGATCCCGGACCTCTACTGACCTCGCTTCTGGACTCCTGACTCGGCAAGTACGCTTCGGACAAGCCTGGCCCTTATCAGCTCCCCTCCTCCTAGACCTGGCAGATTTATGACCAGACTGCCGGCTAAGGACTTTGCTTCCCTGCCAACCACCCAGGAATTTCCAGCCCCCACCGGCACTGCTGACGCAGTGTAGAGCTGACAATTAGAAAGAAAGCACCCACACATTGTTAAAATCGCAAGCATTTTCCAGGAAGGTGGTAACTTGAAATCTTATCACATGGGAGCACTTTTCATATGACCATTTTACTGCGTAGTATTTGGGAATCGGGAGGCAAATCAATGATAATTAGAATCAGGGCTAAATATTGTAAATATTTGAAAAAAGCCCTGTTCCTTAGAATTATGGCAGTAATAAAAGGTAGAAACAAAAGGGAAAAGCACCATGTAATGCACAAAAAAGAGAGGCAGGCTCTGGTGCTTGGTAAATTTATTGAGGCTCAACGCGTTTCGGAGTAATCCTTCCTCAGGAGCAATGGAGATCTGTTTCTTTTTCTCTGCCTGCGCAGTTCAAATTCTTTATCCAGCTCCATACAAAATGAACACAATTGTGACACTGGACTTTATTTGTTTGAGTTAAAAATGTATTTTGCTGATTGTGGCCTTGTTTACTGAAAGTAAATGGGTACTGTGCCTCCTTTGAGATAAAAATGATGCTGGCCTCATAGACCATGTTTTGATAAGAATGTGGAAAACAACTGTGCTGAAGTGAAAAACAAGTGAAAAATAACACCATAAAAGGGCAATGGAATGTCATAGGGAAGCAACATTACAAAAGATAGAAACTGCACGTACTGATTTCTTGTGAAGCACATGATTTTAGAGAAATGGGCATGTATTAGAATGATGCTTGATGATGCTAATGTAATTAACATATCAAAGTTAATAAAAAGGCTGGCTGTGCTCAGCTGAGTCAGAACTAGCCTGGCTGCTTCTCCACGTGCACGTGTTAGTAATAAATATATACTCCTTCTCCATCTTGTTTCGTCGTTTCTGAACTCTATTGGGGTGAGTATTGGGAGCGAACTCAAGCCATCAGGACCCCTAAAAGGGACTGAGGCGTTTTGTTTGTAACACCGTTTTGAGTCAGTAATAAAAGGTAGAATATTCTAACTGGATAAATGTCCCATAAACGGTACACAGAACACCATTTACTGAAAATTTACAAGACAAATTACTGAAAATTTGCAAGAAGTAATCGGGAAAGTATCCATATATTCCATATTCTACGTAAGCAGTTCATTATGTTTGCCAATTATTTGTGCTGTACCAAAATCTGGGGTGGGGTGGGGGATGAGGCGAAGGAGAATTCAAGGAACACATTAGGACTACCAAAAGAAAAAAAGTGGTATCCCTCATGGATTTTGAAAAGACATTTATAGTTCTTACCAATTTATAATTTTTGTATTTTGCACAGTAGAAATTATGGAACATATTTGGTATGTTCCTTAGAAAGTGTTCTACCGACACAGTACAAGGGACCAAGATGGGCAGAGCAATCCTATACTCAAATTGCACTGGAACTGGGCATATGCCAATACTAGGCCAGCAAAACAGCCTCCATATCCAGTGAGTGCACAACCCAGGAGGGACAGGAGAAACACGCAAAATGCAAAAACAGAAAAAACCAACAGACATATCCACTCACAGCAATGGGGACATATCCCCAGAACACTTCTCCACATCATTTTATTTATTATTTGATTTCTGTCCTGCCCTTCCTCCCAGCAGGAGCGCAGGGCGGACATCATAACAATGTCAGTGGTGGAGCATCTCCTTTGCATGCAGATCATCTCCATTTCTATCCCAGGCATCTCCAGGTAGGACTGGAGGAGAACCCTGTCTGAAATCCATAAGCCATTGCCGGTCAGGGTAGAAAATACTGAACTAGATGGGCCACTTCTCTTGGTCTGAGGAACTCACTGTGTTCCCATGCACAATGATATCAGCGCATCCACACTCCATCAGCCCCAGTGGCACAGTCAACAATGACCCCAGAGGCCAGCTGGGCTGCATACACATCATACATTTACCGTCCCTCAAAGAATCCTAGGAACTGTAGTTTACCCCTCACATTGCTACAATGCCCAGTCCCCTTAACAAACTGCAGTTCCCAGGATTCTATGAGGGAAGTCATGTGCTTTAAATGTATAGTGAGCACACAGCCCAGTTGTCCCTCCAGGCAGAGGTTTGAATGCTTTTATGCTCCTCACAGTCACTGTTTAGGACCATAACATGGGGGGGGAGGAAAAGCCATCAAGACAGCACCTGTGGAGACCACATACAGCTCTCCCTGTGTGTTGGACAAGGATTCAAGACCCGCCCAGGAAAGGGAAGATGTACAACAAGGGCAGACAGACACCCACCCACACTGACAGTAGTAGCTTCCATGGCTCACTGCACAGGGCATGAGGCTGGGGAGCAGAAAATGGGATAAAAGGGGGGGGAAGCCCCCTCATTCATCTTTTATATAATATATATAATACTGGGAACGCTCTATCGTCCCCCTGATCAAAATGCTCAGGGAGACCTTGAGATGAGATATGAATTTGAGGAAGCATCCAAACTAGGAAATGTGGTAGTAATGGGTGACTTCAACTACCCGGACATAGACTGGCTGCATATGTGTTCCAGTCATGACAAAGAAGCAAAGTTTCTAGATATTCGAAATGACTATTCCCTAGATCAGTTGGTCATGGAACCGACCAGAGGGACGGCAACCCTGGACTTAATCCTCAGTGGGGACCGGGACCTGGTGCGAGATGTAAGTGTTGTTGAACCGATTGGGAGCAGTGACCACAGTGCTATTAAATTAAACATACATGTAACTGGCCAATTGCCACGAAAATCCAACACGGTCACATTTGACTTCAAAAGAGGAAACTTCACAAAAATGAGGGGATTGGTAAAAAGAAAGCTGAAAAACAAAGTCCAGAGGGTCACATCACTCGAAAATGCTTGGAAGTTGTTTAAAAACACTATATTAGAAGCTCAACTGGAGTGCATACCGCAGATCAGAAAAGGTACCGCCAGGGCCAAGAAGATGCCAGCATGGTTAACGAGCAAAGTCAAGGAAGCTCTTAGAGGCAAAAAGTCTTCCTT